>NC_064614.1:149671779-151038445 GCF_023898315.1 Schistocerca nitens
TGTAGATGAGAAAGCATTATGTTGGAACTAAGGGAATTCCGACATGAGTAAGTTGTTGACGCTTGTATGGTGGGAACTTTAATCATCAAAGGAGCCGAAGTGTTCTGGGCTCTCAAGATGTGCCATATCAAAGACTTATACCTCATACAGGAAAAAGCTTTGAAACATCATCCACTGCATCACAATATGGACGAAAGTGTGTGTTGAGCGATTGTGACATATGGTCATTGAAGAAGCTTGTGACAAAAGTAACACGTGGACAGCTCCCAAAGCCACTCCAGAACTGAATGTCACAATCGCGAACCTGGCCAGTACCGAAATGCGGGAGGAGTTCCATAAGCAGGTAATTGCTGGGTGAGCTGAAATTCCCATGCTACTCATCAGTGACGCAAAAGCCCGTAACAGGAAAATGTAGTGCCGAAGCCATAAAACCTGGACTATGGAGCAATGGAAGAAAGGCATCTGGTCAGATGTGTCTTGTTTCACACTGTTTCCAAATTCTGACTAAGTTTATGTCCCACAACTGAAATGTGGCCAGGGTTCGGTGATGATTTGGGCAGCCATATAGTAGTATTCTGTGGACTCAATGGTTACCCTGTAAGGTCGCATTGCTGCCAGTGATTATGTGACAATTTTTTCTGATCAGGTCCATCCCACGGTGCAAATGTTTGTTCCCCAACAGCGAAGTTGTGTTCCATGGTGACAGGGCCACCGTTCACACAGCTCTCCTTGTCCAGGATTGGTTTTGTGAGCACAGGACTGAATTTTCACATCTCCACTACCTAGCTGATCTCAAATCAAGCCTTTGTGGCCTACTTTGAAGAGAAGGGCAAGTGGTCACCATCCACCTCCATCACTGTTGACTGAAATTGCCACTATTTTGCAAGAAGAATGGTATATGACTCCCTTAAAAACAACACATGACCTGTATTTATCCATTCTGAGATAACTGGAATATGTTTTGAGTGCCAACAGGTTTCCTATACCATATTAGGCATGGTAATGAGTTGTGTTTCTAGAATTCACATTACAGGGTGATTCAAAAAGAATACCACAACTTTAAAAATGTGTATTTAATGAAAGAAACATAATATCACCTTCTGTTATACATCATTACAAAGAGTATTTAAAAAGGTTTTTTTTCACTCAAACACAAGTTCAGAGATGTTCAATATGGCCCTCTCCAGACACAAGAGCAATATCAACCCGATACTCCAACTCGTTCCACACTCTCTGTAGCATATCAGGCGTAACAGTTTGGATAGCTGCTGTTATTTCTCGTTTCAAATCATCAATGGTGGCTGGGAGAGGTGGCCGAAACACCATATCCTTAACATACCCCCATAAGAAAAAATCGCAGGGGGTAAGATCAGGGCTTCTTGGAGGCCAGTGATGAAGTGCTCTGTCACGGGCTGCCTGGCGGCCGACCCATCGCATCGGGTAGTTGACGTTCAGGTAGTTACGGACAGATAAGTGCCAATGTGGTGGCGCTCCATCCTGCTGAAATATGAATTGTTCTGCTTCTTGTTCGAGCTGAGGGAACAGCCAATTCTCTAACATCTCCAGATACTGTAGTCCAGTTACAGTAGCACCTTCGAAGAAAAAGGGACCAAAAACTTTATTGGCTGAAATGGCGAACAAATGTACAACTAAATGAAACTTTATAGCTCCCTTAATTCGCCGACAGATAGTGCTTAGCTCTGCCTTTTGTCGTTGCAGAGTTTTAAATTCCTAAAGTTGTGGTATTCTTTTTGAATCACCCTGTATTTTGCCCATCCTCTGTATTCCAACGAACATTAACGAATCGAGCTGCTGATTTGGCAGTGGAAAAATGTTACCAGCAATGAACGTGTGTGATTAACATGGTATACCATGATGAGAATCTCCACAAATGTTAGCAGACATACTTAAAGACCAGGTTGAAAGGTTGTAGTTTCAAGTAAATTCCTAGAGATTATAATTACAAAGCACATACACTGGAACGATGACACTGAAAATGTATTGGAAAGAGGAACCAAAGCAAAGATATAGATTATCTTTCATTGGCAGAATGCTCAGAAGATACAACAAACCTACTAAACAGACTGCCTACACAACACTTGTCCATTCTATTAAGGAGTATTGCCACTTGCTGTGGGATCGTTACCAGGTAGGATTAACAGAGGAGTCCAAAACAGTTCACAGAAGGGAAATTCATTTTGTATTATTGTGAAACAGGAGAGTGTGTTAAGGATATGATAAGCAAGTTGGAGTGTGAACCATTAAAACAAATTCTTTCATGAAATTGCAGTCATCAACTTTCTCCTCCAAATGCTAAAATGTTTTGTTGACTCCCATCCACACACACAGAAATGACCGTATTGAAATATTTGGATGTTCGTTTTTTCTACATCCTATTTGAGAGTGAAGAGCTGAGAAATAGTCTGCCAAACAATGAAATGTGAATTGGGGAGTAGCCGTACAGAAGTAAATACTGCCTTACAGGCTTGGTCAAAATAAGCTATAACATACGTGAGCTTGTTCCACCTGTAGCAGCATCCATATAGCCTTCCACATTATGGATCCCATAATTAAGGACTATCAACAATATGGAACTAGTGAAGGTACACCTTAAAGAAATCTAATGTGCTGTAATAAACTAATTTAATATGCTGTGTTAATAATTATAATTGTCTTTAAATATAACTTATGTTTGCACGGGCTAATATGAAAACTTTAAAATTGTGTAGTACAGCTGCTGCTTTGTCTGTTGTACTTAGCAAAGGACATGAAAGGAAGTGAGAGAGCATCGTAGCCTGTTCCCTATATTATTCTATTTGCACATTAAGTAAGCTGTGAAAGAAACAAAAGAAAAATTTGGAGAGCAAGTTCAAGTTCACGGACAGGAAATAAAACCTTTGAGGTATGCAAATGAGACTGTACTTCAGTGAGAGATGGCAAAGGGCTTCCAAGATCAGTTGAACAAAATGTATAGCAACTTGAAAAAGAGGTAGTAAGATGAATCTCAACAAAAGTATAAGAAGGATAATGGAATGTAGTATAGTTAAATCAGGCAATGCTGAGGGTATTAGATTAAGAAACGAGAGACTATAAATGGTAGATTATTTTTGTAATTTGTGCAGCAAAATAACTGAGGGAGGGAGGGGGGGGGGGGGGGCGGCGGCACTGGCAAGAGCAAGAAATGCCTTTCTGAAAGAAAGAAATTTTGTAACATTGAATGTAAATGTAATTTTTATGGAGTGTAGCCTTGTATGCAAGTGAAATGTGGTCCACAAACAATGCAGACAACAAGATCGCACGGTTGGTCAGTTGATTCAGGGGAGGGGACAAAACAGCGAGGCCATTGGTCCCATCGGTTTAGGAAAGGATGGGGAAAGAAGTCGGCCTTACCCTTTCAAAGGAACCATCTCAGCATTTGCCTGAAGTGATTTAGGTGGGTTGGTTGTTTGGGGAAGGAGACCAGACAGCGTGGTCATCGGTCTCATCGGATTAGGGAAGGATGGGGAAGGAAGTCAGCCGTGCCCTTTCAGAGGAACCATCCCGGCATTTGCCTGGAATGATTTAGGGAAATCACGGAAAACCTGAATCAGGATGGCCGGATGCGGAATTGAACCGTCGTCCTCCCGAATGCGAGTCCAGTGTCAGTGATTTAGGGAAGTCATGGAAAACCTAAACCAGGATGGCCGAACACGGGTTTGAACCATCATCCTGATGGTGTGCTTACCACTGCGCCACATCACACGGTACACAAGGAGAGACCAGAAGTTCTGAAATGTGCTTCAGGAGAAAGCTGAAGATTACATGGGTAGACTGGGTAACTAATGAGGCAGTACAGAATAGAACAGGGGATAAAACAAATTCATGGCACAACTTGACCAAAAGAAGGAATCGATCAGTTGATAGCATACACATTAAGGCATCAAGGAAAGGGCAATATGGCGATGGAGGGAAGTGTATGTGTGTGGGTGTGGTTTAGGGTTGTAGACAGGGAGCAGAGGCAAGAATACAGTAAATGGATGTAAGTTGCAATAGTTTTTCAGAGATGAAGAGGCTTGGTGCAGGCAGCCTAGCATGGGGATTTTCATCAACCAAGTCTTCAGACCACAACAACAACAACAACAACAACAACAACGATGACGACAACAGTTGCTGTTCATGTACTAATGCTTGCTTGTTAGTATTTACATGACTCAATCAACAAATAAGATACTGAAGAATATCTGCTACCTACATGCCATATGAATAGACATGTTTAAAATTAACATTCTTACCTGACTTGTTATGTGCAAGAAGTTCCCAAAACACAGTCTACACGATAAGACAATTTTAAATCCAGGATAGAATGTAACAATATTGAAAAGGATAGTTGCTACTCACCGTATAGTGAAGGTGCTGAGTCACAGATAGGCACAAAAAAATAACTATCAGAAAGTGAGATTTTGGCCAACAAGGCCTTAGTTGAAAATTGAGAAATTAGACCACTCACATTCCTCATGCAAACGCAACTCACTCAATGTGATCACGCGCGTGTGAGTTGCATTTTCCAGAGTGTGTGTGTGTGTGTGTGTGTGTGTGTGTGTGTGTGTGTGTGTGTGTGTGTGTGTGTGTATTTTTGATGTAGGACTTGCTGACCAAAAGCTCACTTTCCGACAGTCTTCTTGTTGTACCCATTTGCGACTCAGCATCTCCGCTATATGGTGAGTAGCAACTATCCTTTTCACAGTATTGTAATAAGACAATTTGTAGAAGTTGTACGTATGGTTAGTAGCAATGTTGTAATTGGCTTTAGACTGCAGAAATTCTTAATTTCTTACTTTACACCTGTCAGAAGCCTGTGACAGAATGTTGAACTGCACTCTGAGCCCTAAAAAAGCAGGCAAAATCAGCTTGGTATTAATTTTTGGCCTTTAGCGTGTCTTTAAAAACCGTGTTCCATCAATAACTAATTTTTATTGCCGTTCAAAAATTTCACAAAAAGTAGATGTTTGGGGATGTGATGTAAGATTCTAAACAAATTAATAGCAATATTTATTTTGAAATGTAGTGGAATTAATCATTGTCAGGGACTACACTAAAATGTAAGAATGTAATAAAAACTTATTGCTGTACAGCCTTGAAACATGTAAAAGGTACTAGAACTGGCAAAAAATGATACTACTAACTTCAGAGAACTGTGTAACCTATTCTATATAGATGAGTGACATGTAACACCTATGTGACTGTACCTGTAGGTAAAAGAGGGTGTTACAAAATAAAACTACTAATTTGGCCTCACGAGAACACTGCTTTTTACTGCCAATTAAAACTGAAACTCTTAAAGTTATACTACTATTCACAATTAAATAGTTGTGAATGGTGCCCATACCAAAGCAAATGTCACTACCAATACGAAATATCAGTTCCGGATGAGGCAATAGTAAGCAACAGTGTGTCTCGGCATAGCTTATGGGGAAATACGGAAGCGTCCGATCCCGCCCGTCTGCTTTGACCCATGACGTCACAAATATGGCGGAAACAAAAACGAACACACACACTTTCCACAAGAAGCCTAATGACACTAACGGGACAAGCGCGGGAAATGGGGTGTTTTGGGTGGGGGGCAAACTAAATATAAACAAATTTAGACGCCTTGCGTAGCTACAACGTGTAAGTGAAGACAGCCATGCATGAATACCCACCCACCTCCCTAGGGGTCGTAACCCCTGCAACCCATAGAAGATAAAGATGCTTCAGTAGCTGATTTGTGTTTTTTGTCTTAAAAAAAAAAAAAAAAAAATCTCACAGGATAGAACGAACAGATCAGAAAGATAAATATAATAAACTAAAACAGAAATTGGAGGAAACAGATAATTAAAATAAGTAAAAAGTGTTTTTAAATTAAAAAAAAAAATAAAATAAAAATCTCACGAGATAGAATGAACAGATCAGAAAAGTAAATAAAATAAGATAAAACAGAACTGGAGACGGCCACACTCAAACCAAACTCCGCGCCGTCAT
Source organism: Schistocerca nitens (assembly GCF_023898315.1). Classification (NCBI taxonomy): domain Eukaryota; kingdom Metazoa; phylum Arthropoda; class Insecta; order Orthoptera; family Acrididae; genus Schistocerca; species Schistocerca nitens. Next base: position 149,677,777 of record NC_064614.1, read on the forward strand.
GACGTCACACACGACAACACCCTTACGTCACGGGTCAAAGCCGACGCGTGGGATCGGACGCTTCTGTCGATCCGCTTATGGTTATCTTCCTCCTATGGTAGCTACTTCTCTAGCAGTTCCTACATATCTGATGATCATTCAGTAGCATAAAGAAGTCAAAATATTCCAAATATCAGTGCTGCTTGCCACCTTCAGATTTTCTAAAGTATATAAATTATGGAGATATGTTCCATTTTTGAACTGAATGAATGTTTTTGTGAAAAACAAATTGCCTTTCATTTAGTTGCAAAGACAGAACATACATTGACATCTGAAGCAACCAAGGAATGACAGAAAATGGAAAAAAAGACACATATAAATTATTTGAAAACTGAAATGAAAGTACCCGAATTCAAGTGGTACGCATTTTATGACTAACAATGCAGCAACTACAGACCTATTGAAAAACTGTAGGATGACTTAGTAGAGCTACATGAAACTTTTAAATTCATCACATCTAGCTCTGTAAAGTTGTCATTCAGGATTATTCCTCTCCTGCAGACAGGCAAAAAGGAAGATTAATGAGATTAGGGTCTCCTGTACCGTCAACATGTTTTTAAATAATGATTCACATTTTTGTAAGTGGGCACCTCTGCAATTTGCATTTTGTTATATTTCACAGTGACTTCTCAGATATTTGCTCAGAGCAAAAACCCAAGAGTATGAGAAAAGAAAGTGGCACAACAAAGAATATAACTGTAGATGACTCTTTTTCAGAATCTAAACTTCATTTGCTCCAATAGCAACTGTCACGAATTTTCAGTAACCCCTCCCCCTCCATCACATACACATCATGATCCTTTCAAAATATAAAAACAAATTCTTTTGGAAAGGAGTGAGTATTTTCATCTGTGGTTAATATTCATAAATGTTTTTATCAACGGTGCTATTACAGCAAACATAAAAAGATACTTTGGTAGTGGCTTTCTATAGCTTGCAGCAAAAGGAATAAAACAATGTAGCACAAAAGCAGTGTAACACCTAACACTTAATTTTTTTACGAAAAGAAGACAAGAACAATACTCAGAAACGAATGAATATTAGACCCCCCTCCTCTCCCAGTCTATGGTACACCAATAAATGACGAGACAAATATTAGGGACCAAACATTATTTATTAAATAAATGTTTTTTTAATGTAAAAAACTTTGAATGCCTACATCACAATTTTCCTGTCACACAGTATAGTAGCTAGTTTTGGTAACTATCTACAACCATCTTCAGATCTCTAAACAAATGGAGGAAAATCAGACTAACAAAATTTTGAACTATCAAGTAAGATATAAAAAAAACTGTATAAAAGGTGACCAAAAATTATAATGGGGAGCCAATTCTAATAAGAAGGGTGAACATTTAACAAATCCATTTAACAGTGTAAAAGAAAATATGTTCAAGCTCTTAACATAACACACAATTCACAACATAAAAAAGGTTGTGAATATGCATTGGAAAGTGTCATTAGCTGTAGCCACTCGATGTCGCACATTTGTAAATACCAAAACAATGACAGTATGTAGTTTAAAAACATTACCGTGATCAAGCCAGGTTGTAGACTCGCTGAAAGAATTTTATAACAGAAATCTTAATACAGCATCCCTGCCTTGTAATTTTAACTTCATACCTTTATTACCTATATTGTTTTAAAATTTAGTTGGATGTAGGTAAATGATAAGCTTTTTATGAGTTTTGGTCTAAAGTTCTTTCTGCAGGTCTACAACTTGGTTTGCTCACAGTGACGTTTTTAAACTACATACTGTCATTACCTCGGCATTTATGAATACAAGACATTGGATGACTACAGTTAATGATGCTTTCCAATGCATATTCATAGCTTTTTTTTTTTACATTTTGAATGGTATGTTATCTTATTAGCATTACCATACTTTGTACTGCTTTGTTAAAGGGATTTGTCAAATAATCACTTTCAGTATTAGGATTGTTTCCCCATTACATTCTTTGCTCATCTTTACATCTTACTTGTACAAAATTTTCTTAGGCTTCTTTTCTTCAATTTGTTTACAGATCTGAAGATAGTTGCAGGTAGAAACTGGAGCCAGTAATCAAACTTTAACAAGAACAGGAAAATTGCAGTCAAGGCATCAAACAATTTTTATTTATTCCATCACAAGGTCTGGCTTTACTAAAATGTTATTTAAACCAACAAAACATATAGTAGATAAATAGAAACTCATCTAGGTATTATTATAGAATCAGAATCACATAAACCAGGCAACATATCCACCCACAATCAGCCACCACAGTACCATAGTAAAGTAATAACGAGACAGGCTAAGTGGATCTATATGTCAAGAAAACAAAAATACATTCCATGTCAGTGAAATATAGGGTACTAAAACACCTTTGTATAGAAGAACATTAGAAATGATGTGGGGAAACAAAAAAATATGACTAACTAATCTTGGCAAACAAATTTGTAACAGAAACCTTATTGATACAGTGATCACTGAAGATGCTTTAAAATAAAGGAAAAGGGGTAATGTTTCATGGACAATGTGACAGAGTACAAGCTTGGAATGGACAAGGACAGGGAAGAAAATGCGCTTAAAACTTTTCGAAAAAGCTATCTAGGGATCTCTCTTAGTTGATGCAAGCAAACTGTGAGGACCTAAATCTTTTATGTACAACTCTGGCCTAGAACACTGCCTTTAATAGAAAATTTAAACCCTTCTGAAGAGATTTAAAACCTGAAAATTATGATCACATTGTCATCAATGGTGACTTGCACAACACGTTGCTCATGGAGCATTAACAACAATCCAGAATCAATTATTTTGCAGGAATTAATGAAACTGAAGAAAAGCAACAAAATTTTTAATATTCTGAATCACAGAAAAAGGTAAGGCACTGGGTGCATATGGTAGATGACAAATGGAATACACGTGTGAACATTCATGTGAAGGAAGCAAGTTGAGTGAAAATGCAAGTGAATAAAGGTAGAAAATATCTACTAGGCTCTATCTATATACTAGGTCAGAAGTGATACAAGAATATATGTATACACATACCTAATACAAAAGTTCACAATCATTAACTTTCAGAATTTTGAAATACTGGTCAGGTGGGTTGGTTTTCCACTTGCCCTGTCCTGTCTCCCTTGAACCTTGTAAAAGTTTCCAGGGCCTCCAAACCATTACATCTTTTTCTAGCAAAAGGAAATTTGGATCAAAGTAACATTGGAGCTTAACACCTCACTACTGATGAGGTAGTCAAAAACAGAGTTCACACACAGACAGAATAATGATAAAGGAAACCAGTTATATGTTTTACAAGAAACCACCAATGCTATCACATTTATATGTGATTTAAAACTTTACAGGAAGTTAATTCTGGATGATTGGACAAAGATTTGAACACTGCTGCAATTGAAAAAAGACTCCAGTGTTAAAAAGAATTCGGAGTTTGAAACCTAGTAACCAGTAAGCACTTCTATCAATCTATGCTACATAGTATTTAGACTAGTTTCTATCATCATTCATAGTTACAGTAAGCTGTTTATATGTGAGTTGTTATTTTTGTTTCTACATTATGAACAAAACCTACATGTATACTTTACCCTGAAATGATTTCCTGTGCCTGTGTACTTCATTTCTGAATAGGACTATCACACTTCTGGTTAAGAAGTTTTTATTGCTTGCAACCTGTGAGGACTTTTTACTGTCAGCCCAGTTTTGAATTATTATTATTATTATTATTATTAGTTACATGGCTGCATGTCCAGAGACCGTGAATAGTTACAATTGAAAGAAAACAGCCCTCATTAAAAATAGTGATCGAGGGCTGTTTTTTTTTCAATTGCCAGTTCTGAATCTTATTTTGTCAATCAAAGTTCTATTATTCAAACTAAATTTGTATTTGCTTATAGAGTTGAACACTACTCAGCCTTTTATAGCATAGTAATGAAATTACCATCCACTTTTGTTCTACTGAGTACTGTACATTTCTTCAACAGAAGTTTCAAAGAGTCTGAAATTGTGCCACTCTCACTCAATGATTGCTACAGCTACTGAGACAAACATATTTACAATCATATATTGGAGTGACAAAGATCATGAGACATTGCACCCCTGTCAACACTTTTTTTCTTTTCCTTACTGGATCAGGATTCCTTACTGGATAATTATTTTAGCAATAGCTTGTTTTCTTGAAGAATTGTTCTATTTTTGTAATGATGAAGAAATTCAGTTGGCACACTGTTACATAATTTGTTTTGATAACAATGTAAGTTTTTATTGCTTTATGCAAAATTTGAACTGTGTGTTCTCTTTGGCTTTGTGGACAAAATTCATAGCATGGAAAATACCTAGGCCAATTGAAAGTAACAGAACTATAAGCCTTTTGCCACATTCAGGAGTGGTTTAATGACAGGTTCCTGTGAGTCAATGTGTACTTCATGCCAACGATAGAAATAGGCCTACTGACTAGACTGTATATAAAATTCCTGCAACTGCTGTGTGACTTCAGGATGCCACTAATAAACTGTAATTAACAGTTAAAATTTTAGACTGCTACATTAACCACAGGTGTGCACAGCATAGCATCCCATATACACAAGATAAAATCTGAACGAAAATGGTTGTCAATACACAGGATTTCATGAAACATAACATAGACGAACATCACTAGTATGTGAAAGCCTACTGTGCAATTTGTAGCCTCTTACATCATAAAGAGGGAAGAGAAACGAAGGGATAAATGCTGATTCATTCAAAAAGAATAAGTGTTTACACTACAGTAAAAATTTATGTTCAATGATGCTGTGTAACAAAGAAAATTGTATACACATACAACAAAATAGCAGGTAATTTTCACAGTACAATGACAATACTCCTAAGCAACTTAAATCTGTTACAGTAGGCATTATTTGTGTCACAGTCAATAATATTACAGTAGCATTAATAGTCACAGCAATGTTCAAATCTCTAAACAAACAAAAACCATCTGCATTAATCTTCTCCAGAATGTGTATGGAATTTATGAGGTCGGTCCCATGACTAATGCAGTAAAATGTTTCTCTTTAGGCCAACATGACAAACATCTTCATCCAGAAAATAAGAACATTCAATGTAAGATACAAACTTTAGAAATATAGAAATTATATAGATGTGATCACAAAACAGGTCTTCAGCACGTAGGCCTAATCTCAAATGCTATTTTCATTCTCATAAAAAACAAAATTTACCACAAACTAACAAGCAACAGCAGAATAGAAAAATAAAAGGAGCTTACCTTTCTTGGTCCTCAACTGGGGCAATGGCAGTCTGCTTCTCCTCGGCATTTTTTCCAATCTCATGGGACTCAGTTTTGGCAGCATTAATGTCTGGTTGGGAAATTTGGTTTTCAGCAGGATTACTGACAATACCAATCACTGTACCTGAGTTTGGATCCACCACATTTGGTAAATTTGAAGCCACACTTATATTTGTTGCACCAACACCACTTACAGAGACTTGATGTTGCAGCACTGGATTAACTGGAGTCCTAGCAGCTGTGACAGTGACAGGTTGTGGATTTGTATACGATTGCGCTGGTGTAGCACTATTTGAATACATCTGCTGTGGTGGTCCAGTAATAGTGGACATAGGAACAGATGTCTGCACAGGAATCATAGGCTGCTGCCCCATAACACTGGCTGGCTGCTGTCCCTGCTGCTGTTGTGATGGAGGTGGTTGCTGAGGCAGTGGCTGCTGCTGCTGCTGTTGTGACGTTGGTTGCTGAGGCGGCTGCTGTTGTTGCGGCTGCTGTATGCTATGCACTTGTTGCTGCACAGGTTGCAAATTTGAGCTGTGTACTGGTGGCTGTTGCTGTGGAGTTATTTGCTGATTAATAATTTGCTGCTGGTGGATCTGAGGAATATGTTGCTGATTAGGTGGCATCTGTTGCTGTTGCACTGGTACTTGTGGCTGTAATGGTATTTGCTGTTGTGGCTGCAGCGGAGGCTGCGGTGAGACAGGAATATGCTGTTGTACTTGATCCTGTGTTGGTGGGATTTGTGAATTCACTATCTGAATCGGTGGAAGATGTGCCTTCTGTGAAATCACTGGAGCAGACATTGGAACACTGTTTGATACTTGCTGTGTAGCAGACGGCTGAGATAAAGGAATGGTTTGTGGCTGTTGTTGACCTTGAACTGGCACTTTCGTCTGACTGGCAGCTGAAGTCTGGATGATACTTGGCTGTGACACAACTGACGGAGGCTGTGAAACAACATTAACTCCTTGCTGAACTTGGCCCATTGTGATTACTCCTTGCTGAGTGGCCTGAGCAGACATACCTTGTGGTGGTGGGGTATAATAAGTGGCTTGCATTTGCTGCTGCTGCTGTTGTTGTGGTGGTTGTTGCTGAACTATTATCTGTTGTGGAAGACCTTGTTGTACAGTTATCAAGCCAGTAGGAACTTGCTGTTGCTGCTGCACTGGTTGTGTAGGTGGTGGTATGTATGCTGCTTGCGAAATCTGCTGCTGCGAAGAGGCTGGTGGCAGGGACTGATGGTACATTTGCTGATTTGCAGTTATATTTTGTGGCTGGTGCACCTGTTGTCCTGCTGGCAAGTTCTGCTGCTGATGAATATATTGGGAATTGGCAGTTGACATTACCTGCTGAAACTGTTGTGGAGGTAAACTCTGGTGCTGAGCAGACTGTTGATGTTGACCAGGTATTACATTATGCTGCATAGGGACCTGTGACATGCTCTGGGTGTGATGCATGGGAACATTCTGGGCTGGTACCTGTGCTGGATGCTGTTGTTGTAGCTGTTGTTGAGCTATCACTGACATCTGATGCTGCAACATTGATGGCTGTTGCTGTGGCTGTTGTTGCTGCAAATTTTGCTGTGGAACCTGTGTAATAAGTGTGTTATTTTGCTGACTTGTTGCCACATATGGCTGTTGCAGTGTTTGTCCAGGAGAAAGAGAGATGTTTACACTCTGGCCTGGTGTAAAGTTCCCAGTAGTTCCTTGTTGTGTCATATAACCAGCTGGTGGTGGCTGCTGCTGTTGCTGCTCATTAACAAATACAGATTTCGAAGAATCCTGGCTTGTTATACCTTGACTGTCTATGCTGCGAACAATGAGACCATCTGTAATCACAACTCCACTATCAGTTCCATACTTTACAGAGCTGGTATTTGTTTCACCATCCACATTTTTAACAACGTTTATGATAGCCTGTTGCGAATTTTGTTGATTCTGCGACATCGTATGGTCCAAATAATCCATACACATCCACCTGCCCCTCTTAAAGGGTACAGTGCTTTCAATTTTAACCACCTTAAAACGTTCGTTCCTACTAGCTGGAGCGTGAACGTCCCTCATTTCTGTTTCTTGCTTGTTTACACTATTGGAATTGCTGACAGCAATTGTGGAATCAGTGGCACCTGCCTTTACGTCACCTGTTGTATTAGCAGCGGCGTTAGATGTAGGTACACTACCGTTATTAGAAGCTGCACTGCCGGCTTCGTTAGCGACAATAGCAAGTCCGTATTGCGAACTTGTAGGAATAACAGGAGCCGATCCCAGAGATGCTGCAGTGGCGTTGAAAAATACGTCTTCTTTGGAAAAGGTGTCTTCCGAAAAACTCGGAGTTTCGTTTTCTATGTCAGTGATTCTGGAATTATCTACGACGTCGGACGTGTCATCCGTGTGAGATTCATCCAAATCGTCAGCTGAATCTTCGCCTCCGTCTGCACTTATACTAGGCAAAACTGTGACACTCGTTATTTGAAACGCTGGTGTTTTCTTTCTCTGACTCGGTGTTGTGACAGGAGATGCTGCTGATGTGGTTAGATTTTTATCGACGTCACTGTTGATACGTGTCAACACGCTGTTAACTTTTGTTTTCTCACCTGCCTTTGGCGATTTTTGACTTAAATTATCAGCCATGTTAGGCTGTCGAAAACGGGCCACCTCCCGAACACAGTGAGATTTGAGGAGTTGTACTCCTCAAACCGTCATCTACACCAGTAAACACAAGGAAAATCATAATCCATGACACTTAAAAGTCGGGCCACGGGAAACATAAGCTGCAAAATCAATGTTTATACGAACAAAAAATACCGACAAGTCACACACTTCATAACACACTGCAACAGACCCGATTCAACATGGCCACTATCCACAGCGAACCATGGGTAGGGTTGTACAAAATAACAGGCGTCGATAATAGCTACGCTATCGAGAGGAACGGCAGCGATAATCGATACCCACGTTCCGGTGTTTGCAGCTGCGATAGTCGCTTTTCGGTCGTCACTTGTCCTCAACAGCTTCGATAGACTGGAAACACCGTGTATTCCAATTGCGCGATATTAGAAATTTCACGCCATGTAAACAAACTTTGTTTATCTGTGTGAGGTATGACTGTGTGTGTGTGTGCGCGCAATAGAAAAGGAGAGAGACTGGAAACCGAAGTCAATGTGAACAGGTACATATCTACGATTAAAGCGGAAATACGCGAATCTGTTTGCTTGACATGAATGCAAAAAAAGTTTCATTCTTTTCACAGTATATGTTACACGTTATGACAATGCTCACCCGGTCGTTCTTTGCGTTCCTTATTAACACAGGAGAAAACAGGATTGTGCTATACGTTAGACTGCCTTTCTTTGAGCACAAACGTATGCTAAGGTACAAGAAAATGGACTTTAGCGCAAGGAAGATGTCAAAATCATTTTGTATTCAGCTACATTTAGTTTAGTACAGAAATTTCGTTTACTGTTCATGCTGCTTTTGTAACACCTTTTTCTAGCTTCCTGACTCCTACATAAAACAAAATATCAAAAACCATCTGAACTGAAACTGTGATTTCATGCTTTAACTCTTTCATATATTGGTCAAATATTAAAGGACTGGCTCAGTGTTTTACTCATTGGTCAAATTAGCATATAATTTATACATGAGCATGTTTTACTCTGTGGATATTTTCATGATCTGTTCTTCACAAGGTAGGGAATCAAGTTACCGTACCAAATTTCCTAAGGCCTGGCACTTGCACCGTGTGAGGTGGCGCAGTCTTTTTAGAACTCTGGACTCGCATTCGGGAGGACGATGGTTCAAACCCGCGTCCAGCCACCCAGATTTAGGTTCTCTGTTATTTCCCTAAATAGCTGCAGACAAATGCCGCGATGGTTCCTTTTAAAGAGCGCGATCCGTTTCCCTCCCCATCCTCGACATAATCCGAGCTTGTGCTCCGTCTCTACAGACCTCGACGTCGACGGGAAGTTAAAACCACTCTTCCTTCCTTCCTGGAAGTTGCAGTTGTCATCACTACAAGCGATCGATGATCTATCGCTGACTGTGTTTAATTGCTGAATTGCTTTAACGCTTAAGCCCTACATTATTTTTATGTTCTCAATTTTTTTACGCTTCTGCTCCACACCATTTTTATCTAATTTTTACCGTTTCAAGGGGTTTACATCAGCAAAAGTATTCAATTGTCATACGTCCTAAACTAAGTAACGGCCTCTAACAAGTTTTAAATTTCTCAGTTACTTGCTTACCGATACATCTATGGAAGGTGACAGAACCGGAAGCAATTGTGGAACGTCACTTTCGTACAAGACAGCTGAAGAACGTGCGGACAATATATATACAGAATGCACGTAACAATGGTCACTTGTGCTTTTTTTGCATTTTGCTAATTTTGACTCAAGGGCGAGTAATTTTTGAGCAAAATGATGAAAAACCTCGTCTGGCAGACGCCTGAAGACGGGCGCCATCTATCCGGCGAAAACTTACCAAGTTTCAAGATCCAGTATTACCTTAGTAATTTACGGATATTCTACAGCCTTCTATGTGTGATCACCGTAGTGGTTGGGAAGACAAAATTACAAAGCTCACAGAGCCAATGAAACGATCACTCTTCCAGCGCTCAATGCGCAAACTAAACCGAAGAAAATGAATGATTTAAACTGAATAAATGGATACCTGTTGTTGTTGTAGCCTAGTTTGACAGTTCGTCACTCTAGGCGTGTTCGTCTCCTTACAGCTACAGTAGCGTGCATCGTATTCAAGTTGGACATCAAATCAAAACCACTGCGGCATTTGCACTAACTATTCATACGCACCAATCACTGCCATTTATGTTGATCATGTTAAGTTCAAAAAATTACAAGAGTCGGCCGTAATATCAGAGCCCAACACTCAGAATTTGTTGTTTGGTACTTATCACCAAACCTCCAGCTTTCAGACACTCCAAAACACTCCAACGAAAACACCGATTTAGTTCGTGCTGTGTGCTGTCGTCCAGTAGAACATGCGTAAGCGGTAATTAAAAGTAAGACCAGAACTACGGATTGTAGGAAACGTGGTAGGTCAGTTGGTAGAGCTTCAGATTAAAGACTGAAGGTCGCGAGTTCGAAGCCCAGCCCACGCGGGCTAGCCGTGCGGTCTTAGGCGCCTTGTCACGGTTCGCGCGGCTGCTCCCGTCGGAGGTTCGAGTCCTCCCTCGGACATCGGTGTGTGTTGTCTTTTTGTTTGTTTAAGTTAGGTTAAGTAGGTGTAAGCTTAGGGACCGATGACCTCAGCAGTTTGGTCACGTAGGACTTACCACAAATTTCCATTTTTTTTCGAAATCCAGTGAAGGAGACTTTTCCTTTTCGAGCAGTCTACGCATGAAATTGTTATATGGGAGAACATTTTTTTCTGACATATAAAAGAATGTTTTGGAGTTTGTAGCAATGTTCTTTTGGCAGTCTGCTTTCGCTTCATAAGTTGCAAGTAGTAAATCTATAGCGTACATTTGAATTGATAACACCACACCTATCTATACAAATGTACTCTATAGAACATTTCTACAAACTTCGAAACGTCCTTTTACATGTCAGAAAACGTTCTCTCATATAGCACTTACATGCGTAAACAGTTAAAAAAATCGCCTTCAGTGGTTTTCGAATCGGGACTTCACTGCGATTATCTGACACTCTACCGAGTGACTTACCAGGGATCTTTTCGTTTACACCTCACAGATGCATGTTCCTTATAATCCGCAGTTCTGGTGTTGCTTTTAATCGCCGTTTACGTATGTTCTACCGGACGACAGCACACAGCACAACCTAAATTGGTGTTTTGACTGATACTCTATCGACACACAACGTTTGGTACCGGCCTGAGTGTCTGACATCTGGAGGTTTGGGTGTTAGCCTCCAGGTCATCAAACTGAGATCCATTGCATTTTTCGGAAACAAACCACAAAGTAAATGCTTCAGCTAATCTTCGTTTACCAGAGAAAATATTTAGATATCTTCGGTCGGTATTGCTGTTCCGGTTCTAATGAGACAGCTCAATCAGTGACTAATCGGTCTGCACGAACCAGAGAGAGAGAGAGAGGAAGAGAGAGAGACAGACAGACAGAGAGAGAGAGAGACTAGCGACAGGAAAAAAGTAATTTCTGTCTCTGATTCTGTTTTAAGACGCGATACTGCTGTAAAAACGAATTAGAGTCCATTTATATCAATGGATTGTGATTTTGGGCCAATTTTAGTTCGAATTTCGCTGATTTGTTTCCCAGAAACCTGCTAATATTTTCTGGGCATTATCTCAGACGAATAAGGAAAATCAGATCTACCAGCCCGGAAAATTAGGGTTGAAATCCAGGAAAGTAGTTGGACTTGTAAAGAATATCATTATAGCTCTGTGTCTCTGCCCAGATTCACTTTTTTCAAAGACTCTTGCTGTAGAGTATGCAGTACAGTCAGCCACACGGAGAACATAATCAAAATAAGAATAAGAAGCAAACCAAAGCGGAGCCGCTGCCCCCCAAACAGTCAGCGAAGAAATGTCAAACCAGATAACAGAGACCGCAACAGTCGCTCGTGTACTCACTAAATCTGTTAAAGCTTCCATGATAGATACTGCCTACAGGAAAATAAAAGAGACATTTGGAGAAAAGAGAACCACCTGTATGAATATCAAGAGCTCAGATGGAAACCCAGTTCTAAGCAAAGTAGGGAAAGCAGGAAGGTGGAAGGAGTATCTAGAGGGTTTACACAAGGGAAAATATTATGGAAGTGGAAGAGGATGTAGATGAAGATGAAATGGGAGATATGATACTGCGTGAAGAGTTTCACAGAGCACTGAAAGACCTGAGTCGAAACAAGGCCCCGGGAGTAGACAACATTCCATTAGAACTACTGACGGCCTTGGAAGAGCCAGTCCTGACAAAACTCTACCACCTGGTCAGCAAGATGTATGAGACAGGTGAAATACCCTCAGACTTCAAGAAGAATATAATAATTCCAATCCAAAAGAAGGCAGGTGTTGACAGATGTGAAAATTACCGAACTATCAGTTTAATAAGTCATAGCTGCAAAATACTAACACGAATTCTTTACAGACGAATGGAAAAACTGGTAGAAGCCGAACTCGGGAAAGATCAGTTCGATTCCGTAGAAATATTGGAGCACGTGAGGCAATACTGACCATACGACTTATCTTAGAAGAAAGATTAAGGAAAGGCAAACCTACGTTTCTAGCATTTGTAGACTTAGAGGAAGCTTTTGACAACGTTAACTGGAATACTCTCTTTCAAATTCTGAAGGTGGCAGGGGTAAAATACAGGGAGCGAAAGGCGATTTACAATTTGTACAGAAACCAGTTGGCAGTTATAAGAGTCGAGGGGTATGAAAGACAAGCAGTGGTTGGGAAGGGAGTGAGACAGGGTTGTAGCCTCTCCCCCATGTTATTCAATCTGTATATTGAGCAAGCAGTAAAGGAAACAAAAGAAAAATTCGGAGTAGGTATTAAATTCCATGGAGAAGAAATAAAGACTTTGAGGTTCGCCGATGACATTGTAATTCTGTCAGAGGCAGCAAACGACTTGGAAGACAGTTGAATGGAATGGACAGTGTCTTGAAAGGAGGATATAAGATGAACATCATCAAAAGCAAAACGAGGATAATGGAATGTAGTCGAATTAAGTCGGGCGATGCTGAGGGAATTAGATTAGGAAATGAGAAACTTACAGTAGTAAAGGAGTTTTGCTATTTGTTGAGCAAAAAAACTGATGACGGTCGAAGTAGAGAGGACAGAAAATGTAGACTGGCTATGGCAAGGAAAGCGTTCCTGAAGAAGAGAAATTTGTTAACATCGAGTATAGATATAAGTGCCAGCAAGTCGTTTCTGAAAGTATTTGTATGGAGTATAGCCATGTATGGAAGTGAAACATGGACGATAAATAGTTTGGACAAGAAGAGAATAGAAGCTTTCGTAATGTGGTGCTACAGAAGAATGCTGAAGATTAGATGGGTATATCACATAATTAATGCGGAGGTATTGAATAGAACTGGGGAGAAGAGGTGTTTGTGGCACAACTTGACTAGAAGAAGGGATCGGTTGGTAGGACATGTTCTGAGGCATCGAGGGATCGCCAATTTAGTATTGGAGGGCAGTGTGGATGGTAAAAATCGTAGAGGGAGACCAAGAAATGAATGCACTAAGCAGATTCAGAAGGATGTAGGTTGCAGTAGGTACTGGGAGATGAAGAAGCTTGCACAGGATAGAGTAGCATGGAGAGCTGCATCAAACCAGTCTCAGGACTGAAGACCACAACAGCAACATCCAGATAAGGTTTGCAGGTGACTACGTCAGAGACAGCGACGGACTTGGCGGCGCTGACGAAAGGAATGGTTAGTGTATTCAAAAGATGTTGTCAGATGAACTACACCGAAAGTAAAACAAGGGTAATGGAATGTAGTCAAATTAAACTCGGTGATGATGAGGGAATTAGGATTAAGAAATTACACACTAAACGTTGTTTTGCTTTTTGGGTATGAAAATAACTACTGATAAGCAAAGCAGAAATATATATATATATATATATATATATATATATATATATATATATATATATATATATATATATATATATATAAATGCAGCTGGGTACGGCACGCAAAGCAGTTCTGAAAGAGAGAAATTTGTCGTGGCTGTCAATTTTTATTAATGGAAGAACTATCGTGGATGCTACGAAAAAGGAACCTTAGTAAGTAGCGATGTTAAGACAACGTAATGGCGGTCTCGAGATGGACACCAGGAAATGGGTTTCCAGGCCAGAACTACATACGAGATGAGGTGGTCAGAGTAACAGTTAACATTTTCTGTCTGTCAGAATATAAAGAGGAATAAGTGCTCTCTCGCACTTGTCTCCAATTGTGATTAAGGTATTTGACTGTGTATTGCCAGACCGAGTCGCAAGCAGAGCAGACTAGAACTCAGTAACCGGGACTTGCTAATAAGGCCTGACATATAGGGTGGTAGGGTGTGCTCATTGATTTGCAAAGATATACAGGCGCTGGAAGACACCTCTCCAGATAAGGCTAAACCATCGGGAAAATATATTGTTCTCCAATTGAAGCCTAAAGTATGTGTTCTATTATTAACTTCCCATGAATCGCAGCTTCTTCTCTCGATCCCAGAATCACCTGTGCTAAGCATCCTAGGTGGCTTTCCTCCCTCTCATTCTGTTAAAGGTGACTTCGCAGACCTCAGCCCACACTGTCCGCAACAGTGGCCACATTGTCGTCCAAGCTACTGATAAGACCTGCGTCATGATGTGGCAGTTTGTTAACATCTCGTATAAATTTAAGACTTATGAGGTCTTTCTTGAAGATATTTGTCTGGAAAGTGAAGTGCGGATAATAAGCAGTTCAGACGCACAGGCAGCGGCTAAGATTGGGTCAGATTCGTGTTGACAGCTGCAGTCAGCTTGACAGGAGCACAGTTTCACTGTGTTGCACAGATTGGGTTGTCTCTGGACTTCTACCGGCCAGTAACATGACAGCATGATGGGGAAACAAGTAGTAGGGTAAGGGTGGCACCACCCAATTTTGATATCAAATTGATATGCAATTTAATTAAATTGATCAATTAATTAGCCCTACCCCCATTCCATCCCCCATGATGTCATGTGTTTTTCCCAGCCGGCTTGTGGGTCCCAACGTCTTCCCCCTTTCCCCAACTAACCTGCTGGCAGGAATTTCGAACTTCGGTGGGAATCCGAATTTTGGCGGGAATTTCAAATTTTGGTGGCAATTTCTTTGTCCCAGGGATGTGATGAGGTCCCTCCCCCCCACCCTCCACATGGGAAATTAAAAATTGCGGTGCCCTTTCTGGGATTCATACCCCAGTCCTTCTGGAGAGAAAGCCAGGTGCAACCCCCTCCCCAAACATATGGAAACTGCCCAGATGCAGGAGAAGAAGGTTAGGTTAATGTAGTTTCTTTACTTTGGTTGGGAAACTGAAATAAAGATCGGTCCAAATTACATAATTAATCATAACGATTGGTTCCAATTACACAACTACACTTGTGTCCAACATTAAAGCAACAAACTGAAATTTTGCAAAGTTGCGTTTATTTTGACGAAAAACAGTATAAATACTGTAAGGTGGCGTGGTCTCCTGACCTTCATTTCTTACATATTCCGACCTCACCATCGTATTCTGCGTATCAAGACGTTTCATTCGAGCTCAAACTCGATAGGGTAGAGTCAATTTTACATATTTCCATGTAATCGATATGTAAATCTAATAAATAAATTGCATGTGCACACCGAGATTAAAAAGTCGAGGCTGGTGTACACAAACATTCAAGACACGACGGCCACAGGAGTTTTTGTTTAGCAGAGGCAACCAGCCCATTGTAAAGTCTGTAGGAGGGTGGGTTAGAATGCAGGTGCGCCGTCCGGCCGACCGCCCACAGACCAAAACAGTTTTTGCCAGAGAAAAGGGATAATGGCCTGCGTGTTCACCTTAAAAGCAAAACCCGCTGTATTGTTTGGGAGAGCCGCAGTATACACATTTTTTGATGGACCTAGTGCACAGTTTCAGTCCATTAGTCCACTTGTGGACAGTAAACACCTAACGCAAATGCTATATATTTCCAGATTGGTCGGCTTAGCCATTCTCACTTTGTAAGAATAACGCTGATTGGCGAACCGTTTCTGATGCAATGAGCTGGAGGAGTGAGGGAAAGACAGCGGATGATATACCCTTTTGCTTTTTGTGTGGAGAGGAGTAGTTCCGGTGACGCGCTTGAAGCGGGAACGCGTAGCGGGAGCGAGTGCGCTCGTGTGTGTATGCAGAGAGCGAGGAACAAAGTCTCTCCTCAGTACATCACTGGGAGAGCACCTCTGTTGCTCGCGAATCGGAGTGATACTCTATATTGAGTCGCTCAGTGTTAAGCGTTTGTTCACTGTGTTGGCCACAACACTTAATGTGTGAACACAGGCGGAGTACTAGTTAGAGCCTGCGAGCAAACATTGAGTGGCATCGCAGTGGGCTGGTTATCTGACCGGTGCACTACGCCAATAGTTAGACTAGGGGCAGATAGGAGTCCTTGACTTCATCAAGGCGTAGTGAGACTTCGATTGGCAAAGGTCAATCCAGATAGAAAGAGACAGTTTTGTTATTTTTCAGTGGCAAACGAAGCAGGCAGCAATCGTCGCAGCTCACAGTATTGTGCGCTACAGCGTAGGCGAGCCCCATCTTTGCTCCATTAGAAATAACATACTTCATTCACGTCACCCCATTACATTTCTCACGCGACAGCCTCGACTGTACTTAGAAAAATTCAATCGGATAATTATTCAATTTGAGTAGGCGTGGCTCTCAGCCAGTCTGCCGAGTTAATAACATTCTTAAAGAAAAGGGATAAAACAGCTTTCCCACACTTTGTATATAAATGTCATTAAAAGGATTCCTATCCATAAGGGGTACCTCCTATTCTGAAAAGAACCTGGAAATTTGTGTATCAGTTCATAAATAGAAGTTTCATCTGATTTTTCTTAAATTTTGCAATAAATAATATTGTCTGTTCGTTTTCTTAAACTAACTAGCAATACTCCACTACCCAAGTACCCCACTAGTTATCTAAGAAAATATAATATTTTTGCGTCTTTTACTTACAGCGGACGACTCCAGAAGATATTTATTGCTGAAAGTTTTTCAGGCATTTCGTTTTGGTACATTAGGAGCGCCTGTCTGACTTCTGTAGTAGCGTGAAGTGGAAATTGCTTCTTGCAGGAGCCAAAGGGTACTTGTCAGATCAATCCGTTGTGCAACTCGTCATCATAACACCCACACACTGACAATAGGTGATAGCAAAGCAGAAACACTGTAACAAGTACAGAATGTCATCAGCTGCAACATGCATAATGGTAGACAAAAATGTTCTTTGTTTTTTTCCAACTTAACAGATTTGCACACACATTCTGACAACTCGTTAATGTGCTCAGTGTGGGATGCAGCCACCTCTGGCACCAATACAGGCCTGACAACGACGGGACGTGCTAGGAATGATGTCATCAATCTCACGTTTAGGCGATAATGCCCATTGTTTGTGCAGAGCTGCTCACAAATCTTGGAGAGTGCTTGGTGGATGTTGATACGATGCAATCCATCTCCATAATGTATCCCAGAAATGCTGTGTGGGATTCAAATCGGGAGCTCAAGCAGGCCACACTATGGGTGCAATATCTTCCATTTCCAAGAGAACACCAACCATCTGTGCTCTATGAGGTGAAGCATTATCGTCCATCAATACGAAGTCTGCACGTCGCAACAACTGCGCGTGAGATCCCACGATCTCCTCATGGTACCTGACAGCAGTTAAATATTGCTGATTCATGCGTACAATTTCATGAAGAGTCGTTCGAGTGGTCAAATTCATCCCTGCCCGCACCATTAAGAATCCCCTTTGATATTGATGTCTTTTCACAATGTTTGGATACCGAAATCGTGTTCCATGTGCCCTCCAGATGCGAATCCGTCGAGAATCACTCTCCAGACCAAATCAGGACTTATCTGTGAAAAGAACATCTGCCCACCGTTCGACAATCCAGGTGGCATGTTGAAGGCTCCCCTGTAGACATTTCCTTCTGTGAAGAGACGCCGGAGGTGACCAGTCAGCACGTCTTCAACAATAAAGGACACTCTGCTGAAGCCTTCTCTACACCGTTAGCCTCGATACAACACGTCCAGGGGATGCTGCGAGGTCAGATGCCAGTTGCAGTGCAGTAGTAAGGCAGTATCGTTGTGCCCTTACAGCCAAATAACGGTCCACTCTTTCTGATGTGACGCGTGGTCGGCCCTGTCCTAGTCTCCGGAATGCAGTTTCCATCTCTATAAACTGTCGCCTTATCTAAGAAACAACAGAACGATTCACATTAAGGCATTGGGCTACACCACTTTGCATCTCTCCTGCTTCCATTCTTCCTATGGAGTCTGTAGGCGTCTTCTTGGTGCCATTTGCACTGTCTGTACCTATGTACACGGCGATTGTGGATGTGGGACTACACTGCAAACACTACCCCGCTTCATAGGTGCCCTGACATCATTGCTGGCGTGGTTGTCCATTAATCGGAGTGCCATTTTCCATGTAGAACACGATCGTACGGATATCTGTTGACAGTCTGTATGATTATATCATGAATTAAACACAGGATGTGGAAATAACAGTTTGTTGCTTTAATTTTGGACACCAGTGTACATACATAGCGCTACACAAGGAGCTCGTAAAATCGCAATACAGCTCAAAAATTGACGATGCCATAGAACTGGTATTATCTTGCTGGAAAAAGTTTATCAATACCACTCGAAACTAATGGCAGATGTTCTCAAACTGTACTCTTCACCTACAAGCTGACGGAAAAAGGCTGCAATAGAAGGTACTATCTTTATTTAATTTAATTTTATTTATTTTTTTTATTTTTTATTTTTTGGGAGGAACTGTGTTCAACTGATGAGATGCTGGTGTTGGACAGAGAGGGGTTTAATGAGTGTGTTACCTTCAATCATACAGCTGAGGACTGTATCTATCGCCTTTTGGCGTCAGATTTCGCTACAACTGCCTCCCCTTGCATTGCTCCACAATCATCCTGTAACCCAGGTAATCGAAGCCAATACACCGTACCACAACTGATGGAAAACACTTCACTGTTCCAATTACACATCGAAATTGTCGTTAAAGAGCCAGCACTCATAATCAATGGGTCATATTGCAACACATGTACTGGGAACTGGGGAAAATCGTCGTCCCAAAAGATTGCACCAGGAGAGAGGGGCAGCAGTTGAACATGCGTTCCCTCAGTGTGGAGTCAGGAACCAGTGAAATTGGAGCTACTCTTACCTCCCCTCATCCCTCCCTCTCCCTCCACCTATGGTGGGGGATACACGCTTTTTCGAAGTCAGCTGCAACCACCTTTGCTGGCTGCAGCCCCTGCCGTATCTGGGAGCAGAATCTTTGACCAGCTGCAGTTGGAGCAGCCTCCGCGGTGGAGCTCGTGGCTGGGTCTTCGCTAACACAAAAGACCATCATAATGCCTACAGAAAAAGCGAGATAAATAACGGACAACCCAAGTACAACTCACTTGTTAGTTAAGCACGCCTCTGCAAGCACTTCCCGTTCTGTGATGGAGAACACTTTTATTTAACGTCAATCTACATCTACATCTACATCTATACTCCGCGAGCCACCTTACGGTGTGTGGCGGAGGGTACTTATTGTACCACTATCTGATCCCCCCTTCCCTGTTCCATTCACGAATTGTGCGTGGGAAGAACGACTGCTTGTAAGTCTCCGTATTTGCTCTAATTTCTCGGATCTTTTCGTTGTGATCATTACGCGAGATATATGTGGGCGGTAGTAGTATGTTGCCCATCTCTTCCCGGAATGTGCTCTCTCGTAATTTCGATAATAAACCTCTCCGTATTGCGTAACGCCTTTCTTGAAGTGTCCGCCACTGGAGCTTGTTCAGCATCTCCGTAACGCTCTCGCGCTGACTAAATGTCCCCATGACGAATCGCGCTGCTTTTCGCTGGATCATGTTTATCTCTTCTATTAATCCAACCTGGTAAGGGTCCCATACTGATGAGCAATACTCAAGAATCGGACGAACAAGCGTTTTGTAAGCTACTTCTTTCGTCGATGAGTCACATTTTCTTAGAATTCTTCCTATGAATCTCAACCTGGCGCCTGCTTTTCCCACTATTTGTTTTATGTGATCATTCCACTTCAGATCGCTCCGCATAGTAACTCCTAAGTATTTTACGGTCGTTACCGCTTCCAATGATTTACCACCTATGGCATAATCGTACTGGAATGGATTTCTGCCCCTATGTATGCGCATTATATTACATTTATCTACGTTTAGGGAAAGCTGCCAGCTGTCGCACCATTCATTAATCCTCTGCAGGTCTTCCTGGAGTACGTACGAGTCTTCTGATGTTGCTACTTTCTTGTAGACAACCGTGTCATCTGCAAATAGCCTCACGGAGCTACCGATGTTGTCAACTAAGTCATTTATGTATATTGTAAACAATAAAGGTCCTATCACGCTTCCTTGCGGTACTCCCGAAATTACCTCTACATCTGCAGATTTTGAACCGTTAAGAATGACATGTTGTGTTCTTTCTTCTAGGAAATCCTGAATCCAATCACAAACCTGGTCCGATATTCCGTAAGCTCGTATTTTTTTCACTAAACGTAAGTGCGGAACCGTATCAAATGCCTTCCTGAAGTCCAGGAATACTGCATCAATCTGCTCGCCAGTGTCTACGGCACTGTGAATTTCTTGGACAAATAGGGCGAGCTGAGTTTCACATGATCTCTGTTTGCGGAATCCATGTTGGTTATGATGAAGGAGATTTGTATTATCTAAGAACGTCATAATACTATAAGGAAAACACACTGGTGACGTTAATAAATGTCCTGTTTCCATGAAAATAGACACAGTCCATTTTCATTTAGTTTTATGAGCAAATTCTGTTCAGTTTTTACGTTTGACTGCAGGATGCAATTCACGCCTCTCTCTCTCTGTTATTTTGCGATATCCAACAAAGTGAAAAAAATATAGCACCATCTTCGATTACAGATGACCAAACTGCACGTCTCCTATACATCTATGTAAAATAAAAAAAAAGCTTCCATTATTTTGCTGCAAAAACTGACAATCATGCAGAATGTCCTTATTATTTCGAAACTGTCACTGGAGTAAAGAAAAAGCTAGAATTTAAACTCTGAAGAAAAAACATCTATATTAAGCAATTTCTTGATGGACAAATTACATGGCTTGAGAGCGTCCCTCACTTTCAAATCAGTATCAGTAAATAAATTGTCATGCACATGTGTATTACAGACAATTCAGACATGTGAAATAACATCTCAGAACAGCCTGTTTCACGCCATTTGCTCACATGTTAGAAAAAACACGATCATTTGACATTTGACAACAACAAGCTATAATTCAAGAGGACATTGTTGTTTTTTGTACACTACGACAAGTCCCATTTTACCAGTGCAATGCTATATCATGCTGGCATGCACGAAAAAAAGTCGTGAGAGCCTGTCTTGTAATAGAACTTCCTAACAGCACCTATTAGAGAACCCCATAAGATTCCCCCAATACATCAAAAACAAGATGACATCTGACATTTTTTGCTCCATAACTCGCCTCTAGCGACCAATGTGTAAGGTTTTGTCATCCAGCAGATAATCATTCACAATAGCAGCAGATTCTTGCATTCTACTTTCGTAAGCAATTTGATCATCACAGAACAGCTTATTACACGCAGTCTACACATATGTAGGGAACAATATCATTTCTAGGTTGCACAACGAGCTATAATTCAAGTGGTGTCTACTTTATAATTAGAGATTATGAAGTACTTGCAGTAACACCTTTTTTTAATGCGCTGTCATGACGATAATAATAAAAACAAGCATGATTCCACGAGAATAGACATAGCTGATTTCTACTAGTTTTATGAGCAAAATTGATGTAGTTTTGAAAGCATTCTGTGTGTTCAAATTACAAATTGTCATGTATGAGGGCATTACATTCATTTCAGATGTATGAAATACCGATACAGATCAGCATCTATATAGCCATTTTGTACATTTGAGAGCATTCCTCGTCGTTATTTTGTAACATCTAGAGTAGATAAAAAACTGCAAACCATCTGCATCAGACTTTAACCAGTTATACCACTCCTTGTAATAGAAGGTCTATAAGATTTTACCGCATCTCTCTTTTCTAGCCGGCCGGTGTGGCCGAGCGGTTCTAGGCGCTTCAGTCTGGAACCGCTCGACCGCTACGGTCGCAGGTTCGAATCCTGCCTCGGGCATGGATGTGTGTGATGTCCTTAGGTTACTTAGGTTTAAGAAGTTGTAAGTTCTAGGGGACTGATGACCTGAGATGTTAAGTAAGATGTTAAGTCCCATAGAGCTCAGAGCTATCTCACTTCCGATATATCGAAAAACAAATACCGTCTGAGTGTTGACAACGTGCATATTACATACACATGCATCACTCCATTGGAGCACGTGGCCAGTGGTCGAAGTCGCTTGCACAGACTTTTGTAAAGTTTTGTCACCTGTACTTGAGAAAGACCATATCCAACAGACTACCAATCCCGAGAGTGGGTTCCTGTGTTGTTCTTTCATAAGCAATTTATTATATTGTTTTTTCAGCTGTAACACATCGAAGAAATGTATGGCTACAGCTTTGTTCACCACCATACACTTTGTTTTTCTACCATGTGTCAGGTGCTAATCTGACATTAACACATTTCGATCCATCGGCTCTCACAGAAAGCTGAATATCGTCTTTGTGTAAACCATGCTGCTCCCACAACACACAGGATGGTAGAAATAAAACATTGAGGCAATGTTTCTCATTGACAAAAATGAAGAAGACATTGCAATGCATGGAAACTGGAAGAGTTTACAACATTGTAGAGCATTTCTGAAGAGCTATCCAAAGGTGATAACCTACACAGTTAATCTCATCTTCCCCAGTGACAGTGTAGCAGATGTGTCAGTGTTTTATTTTGAGGAGCATTATTTCCTCATTCTACAGTCATGTGCATGATTACTGTTCCAGTGCTGACCATCGCTGGAAGATGCTATTCACAACATGTGTGGGTAGTAGAAATAAAAAGAGGCACTGTTATCTCATTAGTGAAAAAAATGTGGAGGTCATCATAAAATACAGAAATAGGGTGAGTCTGCAGCATTGAGGAACGCTTCCAAACAACTGTCTGAAGGTGATGACCTCTACATTTAATCCTGTGCTCCATAGTGACAAGTAGCATATGTCCAGTGTTCCGCCAAGGCTCTCTCCATCTACATCTACATCTACATCCATACTCCGCAAGCCACCTGACGGTGTGTGGCGGAGGGTACCTTGAGTACCTCTATCGGTTCTCCCTTCTATTCCAGTCTCGTATTGTTCGTGGAAAGAAGGATTGTCGGTATGCTTCTGTGTGGGCTCTAATCTCTCTAATTATGGTCTCTTCGCGAGATATACGTAGGAGGGAGCAATATACTGCTTGACTCTTCGGTGAAGGTATGTTCTCGAAACTTCAACAAAAGCCCGTACCGAGCTACTGAGTGTCTCTCCTGCAGAGCCTTCCACTGGAGTTTCTCTATCATCTCCGTAACGCTTTCGCGATTACTAAATGATCCTGTAAAAAAGTGCGCTGGGTCTTCTCTATCTCTTCTATCAACCCTATCTGGTACGGATCCCACACCGGTGAGCAGTATTCCAGTGGTCGATCAAGTGTAATGTAACCTACTTCCTTTGTTTTCGGATTGCATTTCCTTAGAATTCTTCCAATGAATCTCAGTCTGGCATCTGCTTTACCGACGACCAACTTTATATGATCATTCCATTTTAAATCACTCCTAATGCGTACTCCCAGATAATTTATGGAATTAACTGCTTCCAGTTGCTGACCTGCTATTTTGTAGCTAAATGATAAGGGATCTATCTTTCTATGTATTCGCAGCACATTACACTTGTCTAGATTGAGATTCACTTGCCATTCCCTGCACCATGCGTCAATTCGCTGCAGATCCTCCTGCATTTCAGTACAATTTTCCATTGTTATAACCTCGCGATACACCACAGCATCATCCACAAAAAGCCTCAGTGAACTTCCGATGTCATCCACCAGGTCATTTATGTATATTGTGAATAGCAACGGTCCTACGACACTCCCCTGCGGCACACCTGAAATCACTCTTACTTCGGAAGACTTCTCTCCATTGAGAATGCCATGCTGCGTTCTGTTATCTAGGAACTCTTCAATCCAATCACACAGTTGGTGTGATAGTCCATATGCTCTTACTTTGTTCATTAAACGACTGTGGGGAACTGTATCGAACGCCTTGCGGAAGTCAAGAAACACGGCATCTACCTGTGAACCCGTGTCTATGGCGGTCTCGTGGACAAATAGCGCGAGCTGGGTTTCACACGACCGTATTTTTCGAAACCCATGCTGATTCCTACAGAGTAGATTTCTAGTCTCCAGAAAAGTCATTATACTCGAACATAATACGTGTTCCAAAATTCTACAACTGATCGACGTTAGAGATATAGGTCTATAGTTCTGCACATCTGTTCGACGTCCCTTCTTGAAAACGGGGATGACCTGTGCCCTTTTCCAATCCTTTGGAACGCTACGCTGTTCTAGAGACCTACGGTACACCGCTGCAAGAAGGGGGGCAAGTTCCTTCGCGTACTCTGTGTAAAATCGAACTGGTATCCCATCAGGCTCAGCGGCCTTTCCTCTTTTGGGCGATTTTAATTGTTTCTCTATCCCTCTGTCGTCTCTTTCGATATCTACCATTTTGTCATCTGTGCGACAATCTAGAGAAGGAACTACAGTGCAGTCTTCCTCTGTGAAACAGCTTCGGAAAAAGACATTTAGTATTTCGGCCTTTAGTCTGTCATCCTCTGTTTCAGTACCATTTTGGTCACAGAGTGTCTGGACATTTTGTTTTGACCCACCTACCGCTTTGACATAAGACCAAAATTTCTTAGGATTTTCTGCCAAGTCAGTACATAGAACTTTACTTTAGAATTCATTGAACGCCTCTCGCGTAGCCCTCCTCACACTACATTTCGCTTCGCGTAATTTTTGTTTGTCTGCAAGGCTTTGGCTATGTTTATGTTTGCTGTGAAGTTTTCTTTGCTTCCGCAGCAGTTTTCTAACTCGGTTGTTGTGCCACGGTGGCTCTTTTCCATCTCTTACGATCTTGCTTGGCACATGCTTATCTAACGCATATTGTACGATGGTTTTGAACTTTGTCCACTGATCCTCAACACTATCTGTACTTGAGACAAAACTTTTGTGTTGAGCCGTCAGGTACTCTGTAATCTGCTTTTTGTCACTTTTGCTAAACAGAAAAATCTTCCTACCTTTTTTAATATTTCTATTTACGGCTGAAATCACCGATGCAGTAACCGCTTTATGATCGCCGATTCCCTGTTCTGCGTTAACTGTTTCAAATAGTTCGGGTCTGTTTGTCACCAGAAGGTCTAATATGTTATCGCGACGAGTCGGTTCTCTGTTTAACTGCTCAAGGTAGGTTTCAGATAAAGCACTTAAAAAATTTCATTGGATTCTTTGTCCCTGCCACCCGTTATGAACGTTTAAGTCTCCCAGTCTATATCCGGCAAATTAAAATCTCCACCCAGAACTATAACATGGTGGGGAAATCTACTCGAAATATTTTCCAAATTATCCTTCAGGTGCTCAGCCCAACAGCTGCTGAGCCAGGGAGCCTATAGAGACATCCAATTACCATGTCTGAGCCTGCTTTAACCGTGACCTTCACCCAACCAAGTGGTGTCAGTCAGTCATTATGTGGTAATCAGCAGAGTACCAATGGATGGACGAGGTGTGAAAGACACCATTAATATGGGACGATGTACTGTAATAAGCAATGCAATTGATAGCATGATCAATTTTAGCAATTTTACCAATTGTTCCGTCCGCCCCTGGTAGCGGAGTGGTCAGTGCGACGGAATGTCATACCTAACGGCCCGGGTTCGATTCCCGGCTGGGTCGGAGATTTTCTCCGCTCAGAGACTGGGTGTTGTGTTGTCCTTATCATCATCATTTCATCCCCATCGACACGCAAGTCGCCGAAGTGGCGTCAACTCGAAAGACTTGCACCAGGCGAACGGTCTACCTGACGGGAGGCCCTAGCCACACGGCATTTCCATTTACCAATTGTTCCATGAAGCCAATGACACAGCAGAATGCTTCCCACTTTCTGTATCATCACTAAGTCACCCCTCCACTACTTTGCAAGTACGATATACTAGCAAGTTAGTTTGTGTGGCCATCCTCCGCAGCAAGCATATAAATACTTGTTTTGCAAATCAAACTGCCTTTTCCTGCTGCTAGTTATTTTATTTATCTCCTACGCGTTTCGCCTTCTCCTGTTCTAAGGCATCAGTGGGGTCTATAACGATACAGTTTTGTTAGTTATAGATTATCAAACAGTTCACTTCGCGATTTTTTTCTAAAAATAGTGATTACTTACGATTTGCTGATCTGCGTTTCCAGACCAGATGTGAGGAGACGCAGATCAGCAAATCGTAAGTAATCACTATTTTTAGAAAAAAATTGCGAAGTGAACTGTTTGATAATCTATAACTAACAAAACTGTATCGTTATAGATCCCACTGATGCCTTAGAACAGAGGAAGGCGAAACGCGTAGGGGATAAATAGAGTAACCTGCAGCAGGAAAATGCAGTTTGATTTGCAAAACAAGTAACGATATACTAGATTGTGAATGCAGATAGATGACTGTGCGTTACATCAATCTGGTCATGTACACCAAAGTATACCAGACAGCGTCCTATACCGATGCAGTTAGGTTATCTACACAGTTTTAGCACATCGGTCATAGTGCAGAATTTACAATTATGACTGGCCATCTTTCTCTGTATGGATGGGAGTTACAGAGTATTCTCGCATTCATAGGATAAAGTCAGAGACTTATGGATCCCTCACGTTGTCTTTGAGCAATCCTTCCTGCAACACGGTGGCCAATTTAATCTCCAACTGATCAGAAGTATGAGGAAACTATACCCACTGCGTTCCACGTCTCATGAAGGAACAGAGTGAGCTGTGTTCGTAACTGCTGTTTAGCAAACACCGTTCCGCACCAATATTACCCGTGGCACCCATCCGAGTACACAAGATCTCTCCAGACGCTTGCATGTCGAGGAGGGTAGCACCCCTAATAGTTGTGTAGTAGACAAGAGAATGTTGCGGTGATGTAATAGTTGGTTAAGAAGCAATGTATGATTTACACATGATGGAGTTCCAGACGGATAAAGAGTGAAGCATTTCATATAAATCAACTGTTATATTAATTCTGAAGTATTATTCTAGTGTCTGGAGTCACTGCCAAGATGGTACCAGCATAAGAGGAATGATCGTAGAGCATAAACACACACTCCCATGGCTACACGTTTCTGCACCTAAAAATGTTATGTTGTTGAAGCCATATGGTTTCTGAAGTATTAGTCATTCGGAAATGCAGCGCTCTCAACACTTTAATGCAGGACATATTTGTCCAACACCAGACATACAACCACCCTGCAAGTTTTCTACCTCAATCACTACGGTGACAAACATTAAAATGACAAAAATATTTCCTTCTACACTGTTCTGGTGTCATAGGAAGGCATCGTCGGCGTATATCCGCCGCTCGAGCTGCTTATTAACCAACCAGAATGAAGTCAGGCGACTGCTGTTCTGTCTCTTAGGAAATTATTGGGTTTTATACATCTCTTTAAGTTGGAAACGTGCATACCCCCAATAACACTTACCGTGTCAGTCGTGCTTATTATTATTAGTAGTAACGGTTTTGATGGTTCACTAGGTAATAAATCCAGGAGAAAACGACATGAATATTTCGATAGTTGATACATTGAATCACTGCCCACACCCTGCTGCACGACAATGCGCACGAAGAAGCACCAACTTCTTATGAGGGAGTAAGCATCACGATCAGTAGCCAAAGAAGATGGAACAGTTAATTTCTGTTTACAGTAGCATCGACACAGCTCTGGTAGCATTCCTCTTGCACAATGAAGTCCTGGTGTGATGTTAAGTAGTTTTTTCTCATGTGTAGGATAATACAGCAATTTCGTCCTAACCCTATGTCTCTCGAGTACACCCTCCTCATACTATTAAGGGTGATATATGTGGCATCTCCTGCAGGACATGCTAGGGAATGGCGCTGATAAACGCATAGATTTTTCTCCTTAATACTTAACGAATAATATTGCTTGTGAGAACCACATGTAATTCGGTAATGTATATATTAGATTTCATGTGTGAGAACACAGTTATGGATTGAGATACATATGTTTCGCCTGCTTTAATATAGCGCCTCTGTGCAATACTTATATGGCCTTTTTTTAAGTATGTGTTACGAAAACCCAGGTAGTTTATAGAAGAAGGGGGATTGTTCAAACTGAGTGCACACAGAGTATAATTTTTAAGCTTCTCTCGGTCTTCAGTGACCGGGTACCCGGAACACACCTCAATTCCCCGCATTTCATGCTACTTTCCTCTAATATTATGTATTCTCAGTCAAATTACGTAATTTTGCAAGTTTTTCGCGATTTTATATATTTCGTCGTATTTCCATAAATTTTACGTATGTCAGGTCAGTTTGTTATAATTGTACAAGGTTGTCTTCGATTTTTACCGATTTTATGTCATTTTTTCATATTTTTTCGATAGTTTTCCATATGTATATATTCATATTACTGGCATACCCATGGTTTGTTTGATTTTATACGAGGATATTTGCGTGTCCAGACACCAGCCTACTACAAAATTGTAAGAATTCCCCTCTTTGGTCTACACACATGCATTTTGGACATGAAGATCATGAAAAGTATAGTAACACTCCTCTCGTACCCAGATGAGCCTCCGCAAGTGATGCAAATTGGGCACTCGAAGTCTGGAAACAAATCCGTGTACTGCTATGGCACATCAGAGAGCTTGTCTGCAGACTCATGTAGCGATGCACTTGATGGAAACTCAAACTCTGGTGCAGTTCTTCATGTTCGTTTGAATTCCACTCTACCGTGTAGAGATCTGTAACAGGGAGCTGACATGGGTACAGAGTTGATTTCTGCTGCTGTTCTGATTTTTTTCCTCCCATAAGTATATGCTTTATTCGAACAGTCCACAGATGTACTGCCAGTCCATAGTGTCCAACGGGTACAATATTTCGGCGATCAGACGTGTCGCCATCTTTTCAGGTGCGCAGACGAACTGAGCTTTTTTCTTTTTCTTTTTTTTTTTTGTTGCACTTTTCATTCCCTCCTCTGAAGGCGGAAGGCTGGCTGTTTGAAGGCATGCTGGCGTCCCTTTTCAGCCGTAGGGTTTTTACATATTTATTTTTATTTGATACAATTTATTTTTCCTGCAAGTGCGTTGTTATATTGAAACGTCCCCTTAGAAAAATTATACATGACTGTTCTTAAACTGACACACAATATTTTTTTAGCACAACGTAATCTGACTTTCAATAATCCCTACAAAAGAATGGCCCTGACTAACATTAACCTATACCTTTCACAAATCACTTACCTCACAAAAATCTTCGTTACTCGAACTACTGCAATACAGCGAGCGCCACTACTGCCAGCTAAATAAAAGATTCAAACTACGGAAGGCACTAACTACTGATAGGCATCGTTAGCAAATGAAAGATTTTGATAGAGAACAAACAATCTATTTACCTTAATAGTGTTCAAAAATGATACTATATCTATAGCAGTTCATGACATCCATTCTTGCAAATGTACTGTTTCTGATGGACACACGTCCAGATCATCCGCTCTCAAAAATGCGCCATCTCACATCCCCACATCCACCACTGCTGGCGACTCACCTCCAACTGAGCAACGCTACGCGCTGTTAACATCCAGCTGCCCAACACTACAATGGCAGACAACAATGCAAACTAGCCACAGAACGCACACAGCACAGCCAGTGATTTTCATACAGAACGCTACGTGGAGTTACCAATAAGAAACCTAAACAGCCTACTTACATAGCCCCCATGCTCCCCACAAAAAAATTTACAAATTGTTTTGGGCACTGGCCAATACATATTTGTTAAAAAAATTTTCACAATTACAATAACAAAGCAATCACATACACACACTTATTGATACAATGTTGGTCAAAAGCTAAAATTTTCTCACAGTTCATAAAGACAGTCCTGATCGTTCATCACAGTAAAATTGCAGTGTTTTTCTCAAAGTCTGAGCAGTAAAAGAAAATGCACACGGAAGTAGTGGATTTCCATGCAGTCTTGAAGAAGTAGTCTTGTCCTTCCAACGGAAAGACAGTGCTGACTCTTGACGTGCAAACAGGTAATGGGCCACAATAGAGCAAACCCACCGCAGAGTCGGTCGAAGTTTTGAAGAATATTGGTAGGTAGGTCATCACAGAACAGACCACTGTAGTCCTGGTAGAGATAACGGTATTGGTGGGCCACCAGAGGTGCAGACCCACTGCAGTCCTTGTAGAGATAATGGTATTGGTGGGCCATCAAAGATGCAGACCCACTGTAGTCCATGTAGAAATAATGGTATTGGTGGGCCACCAAAGATGCAGACCCACCATAGTCCTCGTAGAGACGGCCAGCAGCCATCTGTTGCGACTGTGCAGGAGCACAATCACCATCGAAGAGTCTTGCGGACAATATAGCAAGTCCATAAACCATCACTTGTGCACTCACGAAGATTTTGGAGTTGACCTTAGAACCAGCAATGCTGTTAACCAGTCCCTTACTGAATTATTAACACATGTGCAAGCACTAACAGTCCTCTTTTTGTTGCACATATTGTGCATATACTACGACCAACAGAAACGTGTGCAGTGAAATAATACTTAATTTGAAGAACTGGTGTCTACACAATTATAAATTTACAACATAAGAATACAATTACAAAGGTACAAAATACATCATTAAAGAACATAACAGTACAGATAACATTTGTAGTAACACAGGCTTTAAAAAAGAATAGAAATAAAGATATACATCAGTGTTACAGGAATTATGACATAAGTAAATTTATAAAATAATGAGAATAGTTTTCGAAACATTAATTTCACACATGAGCATTGAAACAGAACAGAATTAATAATGTCTATAAACATCTTTACAAAGAAAATAACATATTATTAGAAAAATTCTACAACATAACTCGTATCAGCTGAACACATAAAGACAGGAAAAACACAAATATACAAGGGTACACAAACACATAGTGGGATAACACAAGGAAAGGACAGGGTTTGTTTTACTGCAGTATTTTGCAAACAAAACTTTCTTTACTTCTTGGAGATCTCCCTTCTTTCATTATTATTCCCAAAAAGTCCTATCTATACCTCCTTTCTGTATTCTATTCATATTTCTTTCAAAATAATTATTTCTCATTGTACAATACTCATTTTGGCCCAAATCTTTTTCTTATAACTTCTCAATGCATTCTTTCCCTATTCTCCATAGTCAGTTTCTTTTATAGTCTACCTCATCTTAAGCTAGCTTAAATCTACTGGGCTCAGACATATATACTAAGGGATGAGGCAATGCAGCAGTACAAAACAATTAACACAAACAGCAATGACAAAAAAGTGCAAATTGGCAAAGCAAGCTACAGTAAATCTAAATTACCAAGCAAATGCAACATTACAACTAATATGAGCCAATGTGCAGCAACAAGAAAAATAAATCAGTAGTAAAACTGGCTTAACAGAGTAATACCAAGTCAAATTCAGTAACACTATGCCTGGCAAACGGCAACAGCAAATGCTATAACTTATACCTAAACATGACAAAGCTCAAGCAGAAAAAATATTACACTAAAGACAACAATGCAGATAAGGGAAATGTATATTCACATCTTAATGTTCTATGTAATTATAGTGATGCACCACAACTTATTCTACGAGAAATATCACCAAGTAGTTGAAAAGAAAATTACATATGCAGTTCCTGTGAAGGGAAATGTCTTTTTGTGCTCCCTCATTTTTTTTTGAAGTGTATCATAAAATTATTATTTACTGGATCTGTAGACAGAAAATATTTATATTAGTGCATCTATTAAATTTTACTTTAACCAATGCTGCAGTGGAGCTAGAAACTAGATATTAAACAAATTGAGCAATCTCTCAACTAGAAAGACAATAGCTGTGGAAATGTTTCTTATCATTTCATTAGGCATTTTAGTAAATATCATAAATTAAGAGCTTCACAGTGTAATCATATGTTTCAAGTTTGAGCGTGTCGTATTTGCGATGCTTTCTACAAAGGAATGTAAATAGCGAGGATAATGGCCTTTTTTTTTCTCCACCTGTGCCTCTGAAAGGCAGACACTAATGCTTTTTTCCAGGCGACTGTCGCGCAGCTGGGTGCCCAAGACGCATTACATGAAGGTGGTCACTTAACTTTCTTACCGAAATATTTACGACACCAGTTTTCACTACAGTGACAGTCTCATATAAAATTTTCACAGGTCGAGAATTTGCTTTGCAAATCTGTAGAAACAAAATCCTGTAAATATAACAGTGTCCAAAAAATTTTGGCCAGCATAGTGATACATTCACGCATATACACACATTTCATAACTCTTAAAGTACGATTCTCGTTTTCCAACAGCCTTTTTCACAAACCAGAGTCTCTAACCACTACTCATTATTCCTTGCTTTATTACACATATACATATTCGTAGACACTTCTTCAATATTTCATCATAATAAATATGTAGCATAATCAAATTCCTCATATAGCATCAGCTTATTGATCATAAACATACCGCAACAGCGTAATACACATCGTCATCATAACATCATAAAACCTCAGCGAAATCTCAAAATCGTCGTAGCTTTCTCCAGTAATTTCAAAACCTAAAAAAGATTCTCTGCTCATGTCAAAAGTGTCATCTACCTCAAACGTACTTTAAAAATCATGATCCCATACCAAATACATCATTCAAAGCTCTCACAGTATCACTTCGGTTCCGAAAAAATATGAACATTTCTCAAAGTACAGACAAAATACAATTTCATAAGTGTGCAGTTATCCTACTGTGTAATTACGTAAACATCTGTCACTGCTGTAGTAAAATAAATATTTGTCTCTCTCAGTTAAATGATCACATAGCTGTGTAATTCTGTGTTAGAGAAATATGGTACCGATGTGTAAAGTTGTATAAGCAAATACCATATTAGCTAGGGCTCCTTGTGCTTGCCACACACATGGTACACAAAGTTAGCGTGTACCCCCCTGAGGATTAATGTAATTATACCCTCAGGTGTTACAGATTACAGCAATGGAATGAAATGTATCACGGAAAACCTTTGTATCTTTGTAATTCAAAAATCTTTAAAAATAGATGTTTTAAGTACAAAATTAATCACTCAAATGCGTGTCCTGTAGCGCTAAATGTGGGTCTTGCTGTAAGATAATTCTGTGGAAGTGTCGTAGTTATCGTCCTCTGTAAGCAAAGTTCTGCTGAAGTCAATGTACTTACCTCATCATAAACAAAAGTGAAATGCCTTGCGTATAGATATCGTAGTTATTACGTACCTTACCGTGATCAAGAAAGTACTATAATGTAACGTATTATTGTACTAGGGAAAAGGCTGTCTCATTGTAGTTATACCACAAAAGTTTTCTGGACGACTGGACTTCGGTATTCCGCTTGGGGCCGCGTGTCCAAGAATAAGTTTTCAACCTGGCGGCTCCGAGCGACACGAGGGAGCCGAAGCTATTCCTATTGTGGAAGTCCGTGGTTGCGGCGCCTCGGTTTAGAGGGAAGCGTCCCGTATTACAACTATGGTGAGGTACCTTACTTCTGCTGGGCGAATTTGGGGACAACGTAAGGTTCGCAACATGTCTATTGTCTTTCCCAGTGAATCACCGTCTGCTTATGCGCCTTACCTGGCTTCACGGCTATTACACTGAAGAGCCAAAGAAACTGGTACACCTTCCTAATATCGTGTAGCGTCCCCGCGAGCATGCAGAAGTGCCGCAACACGACGTGGCATGGACTCCACTAACGTCTGAAGTAGTGCTCGAGGGAATTGACGCCATGAATCATGCAGGGCTGTCCATAAATCCATAGGAGTACGAGGGAGTGGAGATCTCTTCTGAACAGGACATTGCAAGACATCCCAGATATGCTCAACAACGATCATGTCTGGGGAGTTTGATGACCAGCGGAAGTGTTTAGACTCAGAAGAGTGTTACTGGAGTCAATCTGTAACAATTCTGGGCGTGTGTGGTGTCGCATTGTCCTGCTGGAATTGCTGAAATGCACAATGGACATGAATGGATGCAGGTTATCGGACAGGATGCTTATGTAAGTGTCACCTAGGAGAGTTGTTTCTAGACGTATCAGGGGTCCCATATCACTCCAACTGCAAACGCCCCATACCATTACAGAGCCTCCACCAGCTTGAACAGTCCCCTGCTGACATGCAGTGTCAAAAGATGCATGAAGTTGTATGCATATCCGTACACGTCCATAAGCTCGATATGGTTTTAAACGAGACTCGTCCGACCAGACAACATGTTTCCAGTCATCAACATTCCAATGTCGATGTTGACGGGCCCAGGCGAGGCGTAAAGCTTTGTGTCGTGCAGTCATCAACGGTACACGACTGGCCCTTGGGCTCAGAAAGCCCAAATTGATGATGTTTCGTTGAATGGTTCGCACGCTGACAATTGTTTATAGCCTAGCACTGAAGTCTGCAGCAATTTGCAAAAGTGTTGAGCTTCTGGCACGTTGAACGATTCTCTTCAGTCGTCGTTAGTCCCGTTCTTGTAGGATCTTTTTCCGGCGACAGCGATGTCGAAAATTTGATGTTTTATCAGATTCTTAATATTCACGGTACACACGTGAAATGATCGTACGGGAAAATCCCCACTCCATCGCTACGTCGGAGATGCTGTATCCCTTCGCTCGGGCGCCGACTATAACACCGCGTTCAAACTCACTTCAATCTTGATAACCTGCCATTGTAGCAGCAGTAAGCGATCTAACAACAGCGCCAGACACTTGTTGTCTTATATAGGCGTTGTCGTCCGCAGCCCTGTATTCTGACTGTTTACATATCTCTATATTTGAATATGCACCCCTATACCAGTTTCTCTGGATCTTCAGTGTAGAACTGTAAAAATACCAGCCCAATCTTCCTGCTTGCTTGAAGGCCTGGTCGTGGGTACTTTGAGTGCGAATTCATGAGGCCTGCACGTGTTTGTACTAACTGCTTATTATAGCAGCGTAAATTTGCGATTTTTTTTTTTTTTGTAATTAAGGCGTACTGTGTTTTTACCTCCTTGTACCGGGTGGTTATAATTAAACTTTCCTATTGAACACGTTATATCACGGAAACGAATTACCGTACTAATATAAAACCTGGCAGCATTAAAATCCAGAGTATGGGGTGCACGATTTCAATGCGTCACGGCGCCACTGTCCAGCTCCAACTATAGCCACCAGGTGGCGTGATTCGTAGTCTCACACACCTGACCAGTCGCAGTGCACTTGTTGACGTGTCAACATGAGCTTGGACAAAAGGAGCAGGACATCAGGGTGAAGCTCTATTATCAAAACAACAGTAATGCTGCAACTGCACTTCGAGAATATCGCCGGCTGAAAGGATTATGGAAGGGTGCTCTTTCTCCAACTGCTGTGCGGAGCATGACGAAGAAGTTGGTATCAACAGAACAGGGCGTCGGTCCGGGAAGAGGTCGACGACCGGTTGCACCACAGGTGGTTGATGAAGTCGCTGTTACTATGGCAGACAACGCTCCGCACAATTCCCGATCGTCAAGCAGTGCACGTGCTGTGTCACGACAGTTGAAAATCCCTTGGTCCACGGTGCGGAAGGTGCTTCGAACCATTGTCAAATGGTATCCGTACAAGATCTTTATCTTACAGCAGCTTGCGTCACAGGACGCGCAACGACGTGTTGACTTCGCTCTCCACCTTCTCACAAGGATTGACGAGGGCTGGCCCTGGACAATCCTGTGGACAGACGAAGCTCATTTTTCTCTGACAGGTGAGGTGAACATACAGAACTGCCGAGTGTGGGGATCTGCACCTCTAGTCAGAGTGCATGAAGTACCTCTGTATGGTGAACGCGTCACCGTTTGGTGTGGCTTAACAGCTACCTTCATAATGAGATTTTCACTCTGCAGCGGAGTGTGCGCTGATATGAAACTTCCTGGCAGATTAAAACTGTGTGCCCGACCGAGACTCGAACTCGGGACCTTTGCCTTTCGCGGGCAAGTGCTCTACCATCTGAGCTACCGAAGCACGACTCACGACCGGTCCTCACAGCTTTACTTCTGCCAGTACCTCGTCTCCTACCTTCCAAACTTTACAGAAGCTCTCCTGCGAACCATGCAGAACTAGCACTCCTGAAAGAAAGGATTCTGCGGAGACATGGCTTAGCCACAGCCTGGGGGATGTTTCCAGAATGAGATTTTCACTCTGCAGCGGAGTGTGCGCTGATATGAAACTTCCTGGTAGATTAAAACTGTGTGCACCGACCGAGACTCGAACTCGGGAGAGCTTCTGTAAAGTTTGGAAGGTAGGAGACGAGGTACTGGCAGAAGTAAAGCTGTGAGGACCGGTCGTGAGTCGTGCTTCGGTAGCTCAGATGGTAGAGCACTTGCCCGCGAAAGGCAAAGGTCCCGAGTTCGAGTCTCGGTCGGTGCACACAGTTTTAATCTGCCAGGAAGTTTCAGCTACCTTCATCATTGGCACATTCTTTCGTGAGCAGGTTGGTGCTCAAAGACCAAAGACGTGCAGTGTGAATGACCAGCGTTACTGCGATATCCATCGCCAGCATGTCATACCAGCCCTACAGGAGAGAGACGCATTGAACTCGACAGGTTTCATGCAAGAGGGGGCCTCACCGCACATCGCTCGTGAAATTCACCTGCTTCTCCGGAACACATATGGAAACGATCGAATTATCAGCCGAGCGTTTCCAAATCCTTGGCCGGCACGATCGCCTGCTCTCACTCCCTGTGATTTCCGGTTATGCAGTTGCCTGAAGGACAGGGTTTACCAGGGAAACATTCACACATGAGCTGATCTGAAGCGGAGCATATCGAGAGAGGTAGCTAGTGCACCTTCGGACATACTTCGTTCTGCTGTGCAGAATGAAATCCGGCGTTTTCAGACTCTTCTGGGCACTGATGGGAGCCATGTTGAGCCACTTTTGTAGCAGTAATGGTATGATGTACCGTAGCAGAACATTAAAAGTGTTACAGTTGGATTGATTCTGCATTATTTATCTTCCCCATGTCCTTGATATTAATACTATCGAGTTTGGTCCTCGTACGGTAATTAGTTTCCGTGTTATAACGTGTTAAATAGGGAAAGTTTAATTATAACCACCTGCTATGTGATGGCTTTCTTGACTTTGACTTAAGTTACCGCATTTATTGCTGTGAGTGGCTCTAATGCTTGCCAGTTAACTTGTTAACTCTGGTAGAAAAGAATTCGTGCCAATTGCTTTATATTTTTGGTAGTGTCTGTTAATGTAATCGAAGTTTGTTTGCCAACTGTGAGCATCCATTCAAATCTTGTTGATTTTCCGTCCCGCGTGGCGGGCCTTTGCTACCGTTGTTTCGAAATTGAATTGCGGTTGACGGGAGAATCTTCTTATCTCCTTGTTGAGATTTTGATGAGTGTTCAGTAATAATGAACCGATTATCTTTTTGCTATTAACACTGGGGGGCTTCGTTTCTGCCCCCTTATTGCCATGTGGGTGTGTAATTATGCTCGTAGCCATATTGTGCTCGGTTCCATGGTTGAGACGTTAAAGATCATTTATGATTTGATTATTTGTTAAACTTTAAGATCCTTTTTTCTTTCCAGGTAATACAACCAGTTACTAGCGCCGTGCGCAGAATTGTCTCAATTATCTGTTAGGTTTCTATACCTGATTTGCGCTGGATAACTACATGGGTACAGCCGGTCGGATTTTGAGGTTGCAAGTTGCGCTGCCTCTTGATCAACAGGACTTGTGTGGGCCGAGAAAACTGCTTGACTTAACATTGTAACGCCTTGGTTTTTTTTTTTTTTAGTTCTGTATTTTTTGAAATATGTGTGTGTCTTTTTGGAGAACTGAATGTAAATTTTAAGGTCATTATTTTAGTAAATTTTCATCCCTTTGATCAGTAATGTTGTGGAACATTCCGTGATATCAAGCAATTGTAAATCAGTGAACAGCCTGTCAGAAAATACGATAAGTGAATCGCTAAATTGTTTGTGACACAAATTCTCCTTGTTGTAGGTGTCGTTTTGAAGCATAGATACTGCATTAAATTTTTCCATCGTTCTTCTGTCATATGAGCCCGTAAAAAAAAAGCTGTGTCCTACTAAGTCCATGGTATCTCATTATAGGAATTGAAACTTAGTGATAAGTGATTAATTTCCAAGGAACTGCACCAAATTTCTTTGACTCTGCGATGTGAGGTGTTGAAAGTGCTTGCCTCTATAATTGTGATAGTTAAGTGCAAAGCTCATTCGTTGTCTCTGAAATATTTTCATAACAGTTTTGGGTTTCGTATGTTTTTAATGTACAATGTGGGTCAGTGCCAGACTGTAGTAAACTGTTACCTGAATGCAAAGTTAACACTGCACATGTTCGGGGATGTGCACATTTATGAAATTTTGAGAATTTGAACTTCCCACCAGGGGGGATGGGCGTGGCAGGGGGGCTTGGCACTTTCCCACCAGAGAGGTTAACTAACTGATCATTTTAATTAAGCAGTCAATCAAATTGATAAGAGTGAGAGGGGAGCCTATTCTAATAACTCAGACCTGAAAGTGTACCTGTAGCAGCGAGTGGAAAGGGGGTTGGAGGATGGGGAGGGCACACAACTCTGCAGAGTGAAAATCTCATTCTATAACATACTTGCACACAGCACAGTATTAAAGAAATAATTAACAACTTGGATGCATGGATGACTGATGATAAAAATATCGAGTTAGATTTACTGATTGTGTTGATATGGGGGACATCATGAGCCGACCATGGTATGAACTAAATCTTGTAACTTAATACTTGTTGATTCTGGCCTTGTAGCGTTCACAATAGCTAGCCAGAATTACACAATGCGAGAGCCGGTGGACTGAGTCAAAGTAGTGTCATGCGCATACTGCATCGTCACCGCTTTCACCCGTTTCATGTGTCGCTACATCAGCAATTACATGGTGATGACTTTAATCATCGAGTGCAATTCTGTCAATGGGCATTAGCAGAGAATGCGTTGCAGTTCTACCTGTTTACCGATGAAGCGGGTTTCACAAATCACGGGGCAGTGAATCTACGGAACATGCATTACTGGTCCGTGGACAATCCTCGCTGGCTCAGACAGGTAGAGCGACAGCGACCGTGGACTGTAAATCTATGGTGTGGAATCATTGGCGACCACCTCATTGGTCCTCACTTCATTGCAGGGGCCCAAACAGCTGCAACATACATCGCGTTTCTACAGAATGATCTGCCAACGTTGCTCGAAAATGTCCCACTGGAAACGCGTCGACGTATGTGATATCAGTATGATGGTGCACCTGCACATTCCGCAATTAACACTAGGCTGACCCTTGACAGGATGTTCGACGGGCGTTTCATAGGACGTGGAGGACGCATAAATTGGCCAGCCCATTCTCCTGAACTTACACCTCTGGACTTCTTTCTGTGGGGTACGTTAAAGGAGAATGTGTACCGTGATGTGCCTACAACCCCAGAGGTTATGAAACAACGTATTGTGGCAGCCTGCGGCGACATTACACCAGATGTACTGCGGCGTGTACGACATTCATTACGCCAGAGATTGCAATTGTGTGCAGCAAATGATGGCCACCACATTGAACATCTATTGGCCTGACATGTCGGGACGCACTCTATTCCACTCCGTAATTGAAAACGGAAACCACGTGTGTACGTGTACATCACCCCTCATGGTAATGTACATGTGCGTCAGTGAAAAAGACCAATAAAAAGGTGTTAGCTGTAAGACGTATGCGTTGCCGGCGATGGGCGAGGCATGACAGAATCTCTGACCAGAGAGTAGTATGTCGTTAGTTGTTGCTTGTCGCTAGTCTGCGCTTGTTAGTAGTCAGTCGACAGTAGTCTTGAGTAGTCTGCACGAGTCGGCGGGAGTCGGCGCGTGTCGGCTCTGTGCTCTGCTCGGGACTCTGGTCAGGACTTTGCAGGATGGGTATTGTTGTAGAAGGTAAAGTAGCAGCGTTGCGCATATCTAATAATGTATGTTAATTGTCATTTAATTTGTTCCAAAAAAATGCCCCAATAATAATTTTTATAATATAAAGTAATTTTTTTAAAAGAAAAGCATTCATTTCAATTTTAAGAATATTTCCTATGCATTCCTTCCAAGAATCAAAATATATATATATACGCCAGCATTGCACGAAGCTGTGTCAAAAAATTTCTACATAAGAGCAGATATATTTGCAGTCTTTTATTGAGGTAAGAATTTTGTTTTTTTATTCAGAATACAGGGCCGAAGGGCAGCGCTGCTGTCCTCATAAAATTTACCAGGTTAGTAATTTGTTTTTTTTTTCTATTATTATTTCCGGATTTACGAATTGAATTTTGAGGTTACATTAAATGTGAATGCATTTCTGCACACAGATTACAAATGGGAGCCAATTTTGTTCAGAGGTTACAATATTAGAAAAATTGATTTAATTATTATTTTTGTGGGGAGTTTACGCTTGGTTCCTGGTTCATGTTTCATTATTTCATTAATATTTTTTTGTGGGGAGGTTACACTTGGCGACCCTGCCAGGATCGTATTTCTTTGTGAATCTTCTGAGAAGTAGTCATATATCTGCTCTTATTTACTTAAATGTAGTTTGCATCTGGCGCAACGCATTTACTAATTTGTCGCTCTTTCTTTCACAGATCATCGGCAATTTGTTGCTCTTTCTTGTAATTGTGTTTGTTGCATTTTGCATTGTCTTTGTTTCATTAGAGTCAGTATTGCCTCAAGTGTTCCGATATTTCTACGGAATCCAAACTGATCTTCCCCGATGTCGGCTTCTACTAGTTTTTCCATTCGTCTGTAAAGAATTCGCGTTAGTATTTTGCAGCCGTGACTTATTAAACTGATAGTTCGGTAATTTTCACATCTGTCAACACCTGCTTTCTTTGGGATTGGAATTATTATATTCTTCTTGAAGTCTGAGGGTGTTTCGCCTGTCTCATACATCTTGCTCACCAGATGGTAGAGTTTTGGCAGGGCTGGCTCTCCCAAGGCTGTCAGTAGTTCTAATGGAATGTTGTCTACTCCCGGGGCTTTGTTTTGACTCAGGTCTTTCAGTGCTCTGTAGAACTCTTCATGCAGTATCATATCTCCCATTTCATCGTCATCTACATCCTCTTCCATTTCCATAATATTGTCTTCAAGTACATCGCCCTTGTATAGACCCTCTATATACTCCTTCCACCTTTCTGCTTTCCCTTCTTTGCTTAGAACTGGGTTTCCATCTGAGCTCTTGATATTCATACAAGTGGTTCTCTTTTCTCCAAAGGTCTCTTTAATTTTCCTGTAGGCAGTATCTATCCGACCCCTAGTGAGATAAGCCTCTACATCCTTACATTTGTCCTCTAGCCATCCCTGCTTAGCCATTTTGCACTTCCTGTCGATATCATTTTTGAGACGTTTGTATTCCTTTTTGCCTGCTTCATTTACTGCATTTTTATATTTTCTCCTTTCATCAATTAAATTCAATATTTCTTCTGTTACCGAAGGATTTCTACTAGCCCTCGTCTATTTTCCTACTTGATCCTCTGCTGCCTTCTCTACTTCATCCCTCAAAGCTACCCATTTTTCTTCTACTGTATTTCTTTCCCCCATTCCTGTCAATTGTTCCCTTATGCTCTCCCTGAAACTCTGTACAACCTCTGGTTCTTTCAGTTTATCCAGGTGCCATCTCCTTAAATTCCCACCTTTTTGCAGTTTCTGTAGTTTTAATCTACAGTTCATAACCAATAGATTGTGGTCAGAGTCCACATCTGCCCCTGGAAATGTCTTACAATTTAAAACCTGGTTCCTAAATCTCTGTCTTACCATTATATAATATATCTGAAACCTGTCAGTATCTCCAGGCTTCTTCCATGTATACAGTCTTCGTTTATGATTCTTGAACCAAGTGTTAGCTATGATTAAGTTGTGCTCTGCGCAAAATTCTATCAGGCGGCTTCCTCTTTCGTTTCTTACCCCCAATACATATTCACCTACTACGTTTCCTCCTCTCCCTTTTCCTACTGACGAATTCCAGTCACCCATGACTATTAAAATTTCGTCTCCCTTCACTATCTGAATAATTTCTTTTATTTCATCATACATTTCATCAATTTCTTCGTCATCTGCAGAGCTAGTTGGCATATAAACTTGTACTACTATGGTAGGCGTGGGCTTCGTGTCTATCTTGGCTACAATAATGCGTTCACTGTGCTGTTTGTAGTAGCTTACCCGCATTCCTATTTTCCTATTCATTATTAAACCTACTCCTGCATTACCCCTATCTGATTTTGTGTTTATAGCCCTGTAGTCACCTGACCAGAAGTCTTGTTCCTCCTGCCACCGAACTTCACTAAATCCCACTATATCTAACTTTAACCTATCCATTGCCCTTTTTAAATTTTCTAACCTACCTGCCCGATTAAGGGATCTGACATTCCACGCTCTGATCCGTAGAACGCCAGTTTTCTTTCGCCTGATAACGACATCCTTTTGAGTAGTTTTCTCCCGGAGATCCGAATGGGGGACTATTTTACCTCCTGAATATTTTACCCAAGAGGACGCCATCATCATTTAATCATACAGTAAAGCTGCATGCCCTCGGGAAAAATTACGGCTGTAGTTTCCCCTTGCTTTCAGCCGTTCGCAGTACCAGCACAGCAAGGCCGTTTTGGTTAGTGTTACAAGGCCAGATCAGTCAATCATCCAAACTGTTGCCCCTGCAACTACTGAAAAGACTGCTGTCCCTCTTCAGGAACCACACGTTTGTCTGGCCTCTCAACAGATACCCCTCCATTGTGGTTGCACCTACGGTACGGCTATCTGTATCGCTGAGGCATTCAAGCCTCCCCACCAACGGCAAGGTCCATGGTTCATGGTAAAGTAAAATAATAATAACAATAATACTAAATAGTTTGACCGACAGGAAATGCAAACTAGCACCGCGGGAATGGGGACATGCAAAATACCACAGCGGTAATGGCTAGAAGAAAGAGGAAAGCTGTTGAACAACGCAGGAGCTTTCTATAGGCCAACGACGCGTTGTGAGTGACGAGACTAAAAAAAAAAAAGCTTTCACAACATTCTCCGCCAATGTGACTTTCGCGAAGTGTGAAGTGCCTTTAACTAATAGGCATCAGAGGAGGAACTGCAACTGCACTTTGTTGGGCACTAAGTGGGGGTAATGACTGGATGACGCAGCCGCCGTGGCAGGACACCGCTGCAGATAATTGCAGCGAGACCTTGCGCAAGAGTGCAGCCAGCGCCCCGCGGCCACTGGAGAGGCAACCGGCGGATCGGCTGGTCTCGTCGCGTCAGCACGCGACGTGCGTCTGGATCTTAATACGAGGCGTAGTCCTCATTGTAAGCTAATACCAATTTTAGCAAAGTAGCAAAATAATATCATAACGTGTACAACACGTGAATTACATTAGTTGCGTAGAACAATGCGAATATATGTACACTGAAGCGCCAAGGCATGCGTATTCAAATACAGAGATATGTAAACAGGCGGAATACGGCGCTGCGGTCGGCAACTTCTAT
This sequence comes from Schistocerca nitens, assembly GCF_023898315.1. NCBI lineage: Eukaryota > Metazoa > Arthropoda > Insecta > Orthoptera > Acrididae > Schistocerca > Schistocerca nitens. Next base: position 149,721,502 of record NC_064614.1, read on the forward strand.
ATAAGACAACAAGTGTCTGGCGCAGTTGCCAGATCGGTTCCTGCTGCTACAATGGCAGGTTATCAAGATTTGAGTGAGTTTGGACGTGGTGTTATAGTCGGCGCACGAGCGATGGGACAAAACATCTACGAGGTAGCGATAAAGTGTGGATTTTCTCGTACAACCGTGCGCGAACGATTCGACGAAACATCATCATCATTTGGACCCGAAGGCCCACTCGTATACCCTTGATGACTGCTCGACACAAAGCTTTACACCTCGCCTGGGCCCGTCAACACCGACATTGGACTGTTGATGACTGGAAACATGCTGCCTGGTCGGACGAGTCTCGTTTCAAATTATATCGAGCGATTGAACGTGTGCGGGTATGGAGACAACCTCATGAATCCATGGACCGTGCATGTCAACAGTGGACTGTTGAAGCTGGTGGAGGCGCTGTAATGGTGTGAGGCGTGTGCAGTTGGAGTGATACGGGTCCCCTGTTGCGTCTAGATACGACTCTGGCAGGTGACACGTATGTAAACATCCTGTCTGATCACCTAGATCCATACATGTCCATTCTGCATTCCGACGGACTTTGGGAATTCCAGCAGGACAATGCGACACTCCACACGTCCAGAATTGCTACAGAGCGGCTCCAGGAACACTCTTCTGTGTTTAAACACTTCCACTAGCCACCAAACTCCCCACACATTAACATTATTGAGCATACCAGGGATGCCTTGCAACGTGCTGTTCAGAGGAGATCTCCACCCCGTCGTACTCTTACGGATTTATGGGCAGCCATGTATGATTCGTTCAAATGGTTCAAATGTCTCTGAGCACTATAGGACTTAACATCTGAGGTCATTAGTCCCTTAGAACTTAGAACTACTTAAACCTAACAAACCTAAGGACATCATACACATCCATGCCCGTGGCATGACCCTAGCAGTCACGTGGTTCCGGACTGAAGCGCTTAGAACTGCTCGGTCACAGCTGCCGGCCCCTGCATGATTCACGGTGTCAGTTCCCTCCAGTACTACTTCAGATATTAATCGAGTCCACGCCACGTCGTGTTGCGGCACTTCTGCGTGCCCGCGAGGGCCCTAATCGATATTAAGCAGCTGCACCACTTTCTTTGGCTCTTCAGTGTATATGCTCTAACATAAGAGTTTCTCTGTTTACTTGTCTCGTCAAATTCATATAAACTCCCAAGCTTTCGCTGATTACCTTCATCGTCGTCGTCAGCGGATAAGTCAGACTTAGAGGCAGTCATAGAAAGCTTGGGAGTTTAACTTACTGTTTCTATCATGCCCCCTGATTACTTAAGTGTGTACCAAGCGTTAACATGTGTAAACGTGGCACAAAAGGCTCTGCGATCACTGGACACAATTCATACTTACATTTCTATTCATCTGTGCAACCAAAGATGTCCACAACAATTTGAGAGTTACTACAAAATAGTGTTTTGCTTTGTTATATCTCCTTTATGCTTACTAGATTCTAAATGCCATCTGCATTACTTTCAGTGTTTACAAAATGTGGTGCTGTAGGTGATGTAACACGACAGAAAAAGGAGCCCTTCATCACTGGGGGTATTTTTATTTCTTTCTTTTCTTTTTTTTCTTTGTTCTAATTTTCTTTGTTTTTTCACATTTATATTTTCGTTCATTCATTCTATTAAAGGCATCCACAACACTATAAGCCATGTGCTGAAATAGAGCTTCCTTTCTATAGTACACAGACACACAAGCCACGTCTAAGTCGTAAAATACACATACATGCCATATTAATCGAGATAAATCTATCTGATGATGGAGGTTAAAAACTCCGCAATATGTCGTGGAAATAAGTAGTGGCTGGTAACAGAAAACTTGTTCTTCATTCGATAACCAAAATAAGATTTAAAATCTACGGCGCCGTTATTAAGAAGGAACTGCAGCATCGAACTAGTCGTAGCCTCTGCAATGGGGCGTCACATCAATCTCTTAAATCATGTTTTTATGATATTTGGACTTTCGCTTGCTCCGACGAAACTGAACGGTCCCGTTCCCTCCTTTTTTTACAAGATTTTATTAACTTCGTACGTTTGGAAGTGTGTTTTTGTGATTGAGTACTTACAATCAATATATCGCCAATTCCCGTTATTAAACTGATATGAAATTGTGATTGAATTTGAAGTATGAAATATATCAATTCCATAAGCCTCCAGTTTAAGACTTCTTTAAAATGGATAGCGAACTTGTTTTCTATTCGTTTTAGCAGCCTGCGGTTTCCTTTATTGTTTCCCATTAAAAGTGCGTATAGACAGGTTTTGATTCCGAGCCTAAGAAAACATTTTTAAAAACGTTTTATTGAGACTTCATTATTACAGGTAACCACAAGCTTTTTCCGAATGAAATGGTACTGAAAATTTAAATACGCTAACTTTAATCTGAAAGCGTAACCAAAGTCAATGAGATAAAAGTTTCTGTTTCTCACAACAGTTTCAAAATTTTTGAGAATTTTCCACGTTTTTCCAAGAGCAATGCTACTGACCTAAGAATTTAAATTGAAACCATATGTTGGCGAAAAGCTTCCGAAACACTCTGTAATGAGTCAACGCTTTGTTAAGTTACTTATAATTGCAAATATATATGCTACAACTGTACCAAGAACAAAATTGACTGTCCGCAGCTCGTGGTCGTGCGGTAGCGATCTCGCTTCCCACGCCCGGGTTCCCGTGTTCGATTCCCGGCGGGGTCAGGGATTTTCTCTGCCTCGTGATGACTGGGTGTTGTGTGATGTCCTTAGGTTAGTTAGGTTTAAGTAGTTCTAAGTTCTAGGGGACTGATGACCATAGATGTTAAGTCCCATAGTGCTCAGAGCCATTTGAACCATTTGAACCAAAACTGACTTCCGGATACCAAACAATTGCAGACTAGGACCTGACAATCTCAAAAGTGGCCATAACAAGTGCAAAACTGGCACAAGAGTATCCGTAATCGCAAAGTATGAAAGCGATAAACCGAATTGATGCAAATTTCCGATTAAAATGACGGTTAGGGAGGATTACACTTTAAAGCCATCCCTATGACGTGGAAGTCACAGTTGGTTCAAATGGCACTGAGCACTATGGGACTTAACATCTGAGGTCATCAGTCCCCTAGAACTTAGAACTACTTAAACCTAACTAACCTAAGGACGTCAAAAACATCCATGCCCGATGCAGGATTCGAACCTGCGACCGCAGCAGTCGCGCGGTTCCGGACTGAAGCGCCAAGAACCGCTCGGCCACCGCAGCCGGCGACAGTTGGTAGTCAGGAACTCACAAATTATACTTAAACACAATGCAGAGAAATGGTCTAGAAAATATGTACAGTTGAAACCACTAGCAGTTTAATAGCAAAGAGCAGTCTTACCAAACAGCTGTGGGACAATGAGCTACTATCATATTCTTTTTATCGTCTGAGATTTAACGGGCAGTTGGTTGGCGAGTATGTTAACATAAAATCGGAAGGTTTAGCGTTTGAACCCTGGTTGGTGCAACGTCTTTCTCGTTATTAACACGACTTACCCTTTCGCATATGTGACAAACACTAAGCCTCGCCGTAGCTAAAATTGCAATTCAAGCCATTCAGAGCCCCGCAACTGTTCTGTTAGATCGCTGCCAGGTGAGGACATAGCTGCTCCAACACTACGTTAGGTCATAGCGTGTAGGCTTTCACGGCCGGCGTCTTCAGTAATTAAAACTTCCGGGCTAAGAGGCCGTGGTCCAATAGTAGAAATACTTCTCCCTGACGTTTCGTTGCCAGCTGCGGGCAACATCATCTGAGGTGAGTCTACGACTGGCTCCTAGGCCGTGGAGGTCCTGTTTATATAGAGCGCGTAGAGGGCGCCACCACTCGTCACGTGTTGTCAACAGTAAAAATGGAATTTTTTGAACAGCAAGCACTGCAGTCAGCCAGAAAAAGGCCCTTGAAGTGGTATCGGTATGTCGACGACACTTTTGTCATATGTAATCACGGTGAAGAAGAACTGAACCGTTTTTGAAGCATTTGAATAGCATCAATTCAAAAATACAATTCACTATGGAGACAGAAAGTAATGGACAGATAAATTTTTTGGACGTCTCAGTAATTAAACGAGCAGATGGGACACTGGGTCACAAAGTCTACAGAAAAGATACGCATACCGATCGTTATCTTCATAAGGATTCAAACCATCATGCCAGGCAGAAGAGAGGTATTATCAAGACATTGGTGGACAGGGCTGATAAAATCTGTGAACCAGCTTATTTGCAAGAGGAACTAAACCACTTGCGAACCGCTTTCCAGGAAAATAGGTACGCTGGCAAGGAGATAGATAGAGCACTCCATCCCAGAAGAAAAATGTCCGAAAACGTGCAACAACAACAACCATCGGTGGGGAAAGTTTTTCTTCCATTCATCCACAATATTACGGACCGTATCGGGAAAGTGCTGGCCAAGTTCAGAGTTGAAACAATCTTCAGACCCACCAAGAAGATTAGTGAATGCTTAAGATCGGCGAAAGATGCACGACACCCTCTAGCTACTCCTGGTGTCTATAAGATTCCGTGTAGTTGTGGGAAGGTTTACATTGGAACCACAAAAAGAAGTATCAGTACTCGCCTAACTGAACATAAAAGGAACTGTCGACTGGGACACACGGACAAATCGGCTGTAGCGGAACATATTTTTGAAACGGGTGACCATGAAATAAAATTTAGTGAGACGAGCGTGCTAGCTAAGACATCGCATTATTATGCACGTATGTATAGGGAGGCTGTAGAGATTTTTAAACACCACAATAATTTTAACAGGGAAGAAGAAGGCTTGAAGATATGGCGATCGACTCTGTACCAAAGATGTGACAATCGATTACCTTCGATCGAGAGTAATGACGCCAGCCAGAGATAGTTTTACTGTTGACAACACGTGACGAGTGGTGGCGCCCTCTACGCGCTCTATATAAACAGGTCCTCCACGGCCTAGCAGCCAGTCGTAGACTCACCTCAGATGATGTTGCCCGCAGCTGGCAACGAAACGTCAGGGAGAAGTATTTCTACTATTGGACCACGGCCTCTTAGTCCGGAAGTTTTAATTACTGACTACGATAGGTGTTTCGAAACAGTGTTTAGAAACTGGTCGCTGAGTTGGTTCATTAGCGCCCTGTGACATCGACCTCTGCTTTTAATATACACATAAACGGCTTGCTGTTAGACACTAACGTCTCGCCTAGTTTTTAACTACAGGTCGAAACATCGCTCAGATGATCTGTCGTAACTTGACCTACTGGAAACTTGGGCGATGCCAAACAAGAACACTATTAATCCTACAAGAACAGTGTCAGCGCTGTTGACTAAAAGGACGACGATCTTGGACACACAACTAACGATCTACAACCAACGGATCCCGTGACAAGCTCAAACGAAATCCCTGGGTGTGTGATTAGGCGAAGGACTCCTATTGACGACATACGTGAGAGAAAAGAAAAAGACAACACTAAAAATAATTGGGGCACTAATGCCACTGTTCCTTAGGAAACATTGTAACCCGCCGACCACACTTAAGCTATACATGGCGACAGATGAACGCACCATGCTCTACGGCAGCTTGGCGTTGGGGGCACCTTATAATTCTAACAATAAAAGTCCTCAGATTGTTCAAAATAAGTGTCTCGAGTGGAGTCTAGGCCTTCCATGGTGGATCAACAGAGGGGAGATCCATAACATACTGTCAAAGTCACAGTTTAGGTTTCTTAAGGGTTCTGATATTGAGAAAGCTATTTACACTTACAGCGAAAATGTCCTTTATTCAGTGGACAACAAATTTAAAAGGCAACTGGTATATTCTGTGACCTTTCAAAGGCGTTTGACTCTGTGAATCACAGCATTCTTTTAAGTAAATTAAAAATATTATGGCGTCACTGGTAGTGCTACAAAGTCGTTTCAGTCATATCATACTAATATAAAACAAAGTGTGTCATTACATAAAACTTCAGCAGTAGGCAATCAGACATCATCTGACTGGGAAGAAATTACATGTGGTGTTCCCCAAGGTTCCATACTAGGTCCACTACTGTTTCTTGTGTATATTAATGACCTGTCATCTGTTACATTACCAGATGCCAAGTTTGTCTTATTTGCTGGTGATACAAACATTGCAATAAATAGTAAATCAAATATAAATTTAGAAAAGGCAGATAATCAAATTTTTACTGCCATTAATAAGTGGTTCATAGCCAATTCACTGTCATTAAACTTTGAAAAGACCCACTATATGCAGTTCAGGACTTCCAAGAGATTTCCTTCTGGTGTGTGTATAAAATATGATGACATGGAAACAGGAGAAGTTGAGAGTGTAAAATTCTTGGGATTACAACTTGATAATAAATTCAGTTTGGAGCAACATACTAACGAACTGCTAAAGCGCCTAAACAAGTCTGTGTTTGCAATGCGAATGATGTCAGACATAGGAGATGAAAATATAAAAAAATTGGCATATTTTGCTTATTTTCACTACATTATGTCATATGGTATCATATTTTGTGGTAACTCCACAGACAGAGAAAAAATTTTTAGAGTACAGAAGCGTATAATAAGAGTAATGAGTAGTGTAAATCCAAGACATCACGTCGAAACCTATTTAAAGAATTGGGCATATTAACCACAGCTTCTCAGTATATTTATTCCTTAATGAAGTTTATTATAAATAATACATCTCTTTTTCCAACTAACTGCTGAGATTCCCTCTTTTATGGGTCTATGGAATGAATAATTAATCTAATCTAATCTAATCATAGCATGTTCCGGGAGAAAGTGTAAGCTAACCGATACCAGCTGTGATTCGTTGATACTATAGTGACAGGATACTACGTTTTTTTGTTTCGTGAAGTACACAATTTTACATTTCTGAACATTTGAAGGAAGTAGCTAATCTGTTCGTGGAGCTTCTTTCGAATTGTACTTCACTGCAAATAACTGCATCACCTGCGCCATGTCCGAGGTTACTATTAGTACTGTCAGCAAGGTCATTAATGTACAACGTGAACAGCAAGGGTCCCAACATGCTTCCCTATTGTACACCCGATGCCACGTCTATATCTGTGGGTAAATCTCCACCCAAGATAGCTTGCTGTTACTTCCTACCAGAGAGTGCTCAGTCCAGTCTACTGGACGTCGCCCGAGTAACAGACTAATCTGAGACACTTCAGCCACTCTAAAGGTGGCCAGCTGGTCTGCTGGTCATGTGGCTGAGAAGTGGAGGCACCAAGGAACAGCACGACTAAATCGAGACCAGCCAGACGTGGTGTACTGACGGGCGACGAGGAAGGAAGGAAGAGTGGGCTTAAAGTCCCGGAGACGACATCGAGATCATTAGAGGCGGAGCTCAAGCTCGGATTGTGTCGAGCACGGGAAGGAAATCGGCCGTGCCCTTTCAAAGGAACCATTCCGGCATTTGCCTGGAGCCATTAAAGGAAATCACGGACAGGGACCGTCGAGTATTGCGGAGGGTGATTCGTGTACATCTACATCTACTCTGAAATTAATGTTTAAGGGACTGGCAAGAGCGTTCGTCGAACGGCTTCCATGCCATTTCTCTACCGTTCCACTCTCGAACAGCACGCAGCAAAAAGGACACTAATCTCTCGTGCGAGTTGTAATACTACAATGATCAATTCTCCCTATGTAGGTGGGCAACAACAAAATATTTCATTGTGGAGGAGAAGTTTGGTGATTGAAATTTCGTGGAAACATTTCATCGCAAAGAGAAGTGCCTTTGTGTCATTGACTGCCATCCCAACTCGTGTATCTAATCCATCACACTCTTTCCCCTATGTTGTTGTTGTTGTGGTCTTCAGTCCTGAGACTGGTTTGATGCAGCTCTCCACGCTACTCTATCCTGTGCAAGCTTCATCTCCCAGTACTTACTGCAACCTACATCCTTCTGAATATGTTTAGTGTATTCATCTCTTGGTCTCCCTCTATGATTTTTATCCTCCACGCTGCCCTCCAGTGCTAAATTGGTGATCCCTTGATGCCTCAGAACATGTCCTACCGACCGATCCCTTCTTCTGGTCAAGTTGTGCCACAAACTCCTCTTCTCCTCAACTCTGTTCAATACCTCCTCATTAGTTATGCGATCTACCCATCTAATCTTCAGCATTCTTCTGTAGCACCACATTTCGAAAGCTTCTATTCTCTTCTTGTCCAAACTATTTACCGTCCATGTTTCACTTCCATACATGGCTACACTCCTTACAAATACTTTCAGAAACGACTTCCTGACACTTAAATCTATACTCGATGTTAACAAATTTCTCTTCTTCAGAAACGCTTTCCTTGCCATTGCCAGTCTACATTTTATATCCTCTCTACTTCGACCATCATAAGTTATTTTGCTCCCTCTAATTTTTCGAAATGTTAACTCGCAGTCTAATTATTACCACATGCACAGTGGTAACGCAAGAACAATTCGGGGGGGGGGGGGGGTTATCTCAGACATTACTACGTTTTAAACAATGAACAAAAGGACTGATATCGAGTTACCGAGTGAGTAGACTGTTTCATGACCTCTAGTTCGCCTGAGTTTTAATGTATTTTCATTGTTTACAAATTGGTGAAACTTATTTTGTGGTGGCTTACATAATGGATTTACCGCAGAAGAAGAAGCAGTACGCTCAAAAATATCGGGATGCGTGGGAAGCAGAACCTGAATTCAAGAGGTGGCTAAACTCCATAGAAATAATTTCAGAAACGACTTATTGTCACTTAAATCTATACTCGATGTTAACAAATTTCTCTTCTTCAGAAATCCTTTCCTTGCCATTGACAGTCTACATTTTATATCCTCTCTACTTCGACCATCATCAGTTATTTTGCTCCCCAAATAGCAAAACTCCTTTGCTACTTTAAGTGTCTCATTTCCTAATCTAATTCCCTCAGCATCACCCGATTTAATTCGACTACATTCCATTATCCTCGTTTTGCTTTTGTTGATGTTCATCTTATATCCTCCTTTGAAGACACTGTCCATTCCGTTCAACTGCTCTTCCAAGTCCTTTGCTATCTCTGACAGAATTACAATGTCATCGGCGAACCTCAAATTTTTTATTTCTCCTCCATGGATTTCAATAGCTACTCCGAATTTTTCTTTTGTTTCCTTTACTGCTTGCTCAATATACAGATTGAATGACATCGGGAAGAGGCTACAACCCTGTCTCACTTCCTTCCCAACTACTGCTTCCCTTTCATGCCCCTCGACTTCTTGTAACTGCCATCTGGTTTCTGTACAAATTGTATATAGCCTTTCGCTCCCTGTATTTTACCCCTGCCACCTTTAGAATTTGAGAGTATTCCAGTCAACATTGTCAAAATTCCCCTACATTCCATGATAATGCAAAGGCAACTGCCCTTCTTTAAAATTTTCCGATATCCTCCTTCCATCCTATCAGGTAAGAATCCAACGCAGCGGAGCATTACTCCAGAAGAGGATGAACAAGCGTAGTACAGGCAGTCTCTTTAGTGGATCTGTTGCATCTTGTAAGTGTTCCGCCAATAAAACGCAGTCTTCCCCAAAACATTATCTATGTGATCATTCCATTTTAAGTTGTTCGTAACTGTAATCTCTAGGTTTCCGCCTGCGTAGCATAATCCAGTTGCCATCGAAGGGCGGAAGGACGATAACACAGGGAGCGAAGCAGAGGAAAGGAGGATTGGGTTAGTCATTGGGATGGCTTAGTTGCCTACCTTGTAGCATTTCTAGTGCAATCGCTTCAGCAGAATATCTGCTAACCGCCCTACTTCATGACCACAATGCAGACACAGATACTGAAACACACGCACAGCTTAGGAGTGAAATGGATAACGAATACGATAATCAAATGTTGGTGATACCTTTCGCTCAGGAAAAAGTTGCTGTCGCAATTTCCAAACTTGAAACGGGAAAGACACCTGGTCCGATGAAGTCGTGCTGACGGCTAGCCAACTGATTCTGCCATATTTGACAGCATTACTAAACGAAGCGTTACGAATAGGTAGGATCCTGGTGATATGGAAAACAGCTAGAGTAGTAGTGATTAAAAATGGAAAGGATAAAGACCCGGCATCAACGGAAAGCTGTAGACTTAACTGCTAATTAAACGTCTTGGCCAAAGTTCAGGAACGCCTGCTCTGTGATCGGTTGCAGGCACACAGGGAGCTCTTGGGTCTAAACCAGAGTCAATATGGGTTCATAATATGGAATTCTATAGATGATGCAGTTACTAGAGCTCTTAAGATTGTAGGAAATTCGACAACGAAGTATGGAGTCGCGCTCATGATGGACATCGCAGGCGCATTCGACAATCTTTGGTGACCTGCCATGTTCATACGCCTTCGAGATCGTAGGGTCGCCAGATGTCGGCATAAGAGCTTTTTAGATTATTGTAGTGAACGTAGGGTCCAGTGGTTTGCGGGGCAGGGCAAGTTAATCAAAACGTTACCAGCAGCGCCATAAGTGATCCACTGTTCTGGGATCGTAGTACTGAACCCGCCCGCCTCCGTAGTGCAGCGGTAGTGTTACCGTCTACCACGCAAGGGGGCCAGGATTCGATTCCCGGCAGGGGACTGGGTGTTTTGTGTCCTTCATCATCATTGACACGCAAGTCGCCGAAGTGGCGTCAACTAAAAAGACTTGCAGTACGGCTGCCGAACTCCCAAGGGGATATTCCGGCCAATAAATACCATACGATCATTTCATTTCATCTCTAGGTACTTAGATCTGTGTGATTTATATTGTAACAGAAATTTAACGCTTTCCTTTTAGTACTCACGCGAATAACTTCGCACTTTATTCAGGATCAGTTTCCACTTTTCGCTCCATACAGATATCTTCTCTAAAGCATTTTGTAAGTCGTTTTGGTCATCTGATGACTTTATAAGTCGGTAAATGACATCATCATGTGCAAACAATTTAAAAAGGCTACTCAGATTGTCTCCTATTGAAAGGAGTCTACTGGAGCACACTTGTATGTGGCACCCGAATATGACAATAATATTAATGTAAATTAAAATGAAACTAGTATATCGTAAACGATGTATGTCTCTGATAGGCTTTATAATGCGGATCGCTGACTGTGTACGACCGCAGAGCCAAAGATACTGCTTCTTGTGAGAGATTGTAGTCTCGGAATCATAGAGTAAATATAATTTACTCTATGCTCGGAATAAGAGAATGCTTGGCCCACAGTTGTGGGAAACTATCTGTGGGTGAAAGATGTTGGTGTAGGCAGTTTTTGTTGTTTGCTCTGCGAAGCCACCAAGTATTAGATTAATGTAGGAATTACAAGAACGTGGAAGCAGAAGTCTTCTCAAAAGCAAGGTAAAGATGTTAAATAATTATGATTTTCGTTTTGCCAGCGCGTTAGTATAGATGAGTTGGCTGATAATCTGTAACTGTTGAGTAAGCCCTCAATGTACGTAAATTTATTTTATAACAAGGCTAGTTAGATATTTCACTTTTGTAATGTTTCATAGATGAGTTAAAAGAGCTATATGTAATTTGATAATTTGTATTTATGCTGGTTTAGTGAGGTCAGGTAGTACTTGTTGTATAAATCTCATTGTTTGTAAATCAATTAGTAAATAAGATGTATTTTTCTGAACAAATTTAGTTGTCGAATGTTTTGAAAAGACAAACTTATCTTACAATATAATTTTCCTAAAAAAACATCAGTGTTACTAATTCACCACGATCAGTACCGCCTCTCTGACCAGGTCATATGTTACTCCAAGAAGTTATATTTTTCTCAAATGTTTTCATTTATCAGCCAAAAGAATTTCGTGTACATTTCAAAGTATTACGGGCAGCATTGCACACCGCTGAGCCTGTAGCTAGCATATTTTTTTCATGAGAGACCAGAATATATCGCGTTCCACCGTTGCTGCTTTAGAGATAAGACAATTTAATTTATTTGTTATGTGCACAGAGACCAAAGTTATCGGTTCCGAACAGGGCCAGAGGATTCAGTGCTTAAGGGGCTGAATGTATTTAGCAGTTTATGTATTTCTTTGTTGGTATTGGGGGTTTCATGGCCCAATCAATTAGTGTGAAATTTTGCTAACAATAACACACAGTAAGCACATCATAACAAGTAGCACGATTATTCGCTTTACTTATCCATTCTACAGCTCAGACATTCATTCAGCATAATATAATGTTAAATATTTTTAAAGAACTTTACACTTGGCGACAGCTCTGCCAGTCGTTCGTTTTGTAAATCTTTGATATTAAAATAGTCAGATATACATATTCTGTTCTCTCAATCACTCTGTAGCAATAATAATAGTTTGATTTTTTTTTTTACAGTTCATCGGCATCCTCATGCTCTGCCTTGTTTTCCATCAATTTGGTTGTTCAGTATTTTTTGTTTTTGGATTTGTAACTGTATTTGATTTACGATGCAGCGCAAAAGTATTAAGGTTCCGGTGCCTAATCTTACGATTAAAGATACCGAAATGGACGAATTTCTGATTATTGATAACAATTTTGAAAATGATAGTAACCACCCTACGGTGAAACAGTTGCAAAGCACCACGGAAAACGTGAGTTCCATTTCCCAAAATAACAGTATGATTTCATCTAATTTACCATCTGCTCTGACTGTCGACTGCGATATAGTGTACGACGCTGAGGTAGATATTGTTAACATGCAGGTGTCAGAACAGCATTCTTTACCGAATCAGGTCAGTGAATTTCCCATTTCTAGTACATTCGATCAAAATGTCAGTGGTACGTTAGAGAACACAGTAGTGCAAAGTACTCAATCTGTTTTTAAAAATCCGTCAGATTCCGTAAACGGTAATTATCCAGATAATGCAACAAACGAGATGTCCATTGTTGTAGATGATGTCTACACCAGTGTTGCCAATTTAGCGACTTTGTCGCTAGAAATGGCGACTTTTGCCTTCGTCTTAGCGACAAAAAAAAAAAAACTTTTTAGCGACAAAAATTATTTAGCGACTTAGTTGGCGACTTTTGGAGTACCGACGACTTTTGAAGTACAAATCAAAACTATTTTGGGCCAGTATTTTCATTAACAAAACTAAGATTTTAACTATAGAATGGGTACTACACTGACTTTGTTCTAGATTTACTAAGTTAAATTAAGTTCTTAGCAGATCATGTAGCATTGTTCAGCGTTTAGTAAACCTGAATGTGGGAATTGCCTACAGAGTAAGAAAGTCTTGACTATAGAATAATTCATTATTCATTACCCACTAGGCTGTTATCGTCGATAGCGTATCGATCTATATTTCTTCAACTTTTGAACTCCCTTTATTTTTCGAATTGACAAAAAACATACATGATATTAAGTATAATAAAATACATTTCTGTCCAGCAACCTCTAATTTTTCGAAATGTTAACTCGCAGTCTAATTATTACCACATGCACAGTGGTAACGCAGTGTTTTAAACAATGAACAAAAGGACTGATATCGAGTTACCGAGTGAGTAGATTGTTTCATGACCTCTAGTTCGCCTGAGTTTTAATGTATTTTCATTGTTTACAAATTGGTGAAACTTATTTTGTGGTGGCTTACATAATGGATTTTCCGCAGAAGAAGAAGCAGTACGCTCAAAAATATCGGGATGCGTGGGAAGCAGAACCTGAATTCAAGAGGTGGCTGAAACCAGTCGTTGGAGACTTATGCAAGGCAAGATGTCAAGTATGTGCAACAGAATTTTATGCTAAATTGTGTGATACTAGAAAGCATTCTAAAACTATTAAGCAAAAACAAAAAAATTGATTAAAAAAAACACAAACCACCTTACGTGTGAAAATTGTTCTGAAAACTACAGTTAGAATAGCAAGCAGAGCAGAAGGTGCCCTTTCTTTATTTATTGCTGAACATTGTTCTGTTTTAGCTGTAGATCATTTAGGAATACTGTGCAAGAAGGTGTTTTCCGCTGATGAGGGCGCTAAAAACATGCAATTACATCGTACAAAGTGCAATAACATTATAACTGAAGTTTTGGCTCCATATTTTACACAATCATTGGTTGAAGATATAGGTAACCAAAAATACAGTGTACTAATAGATGAATCCACAGATGTATCAATGTCTAAAATGCTAGGTATCGTTATACGGTACTATAGCGTAAACAACCAACCATTACGTCAGCATTTCTCAAACTCGCTATAGTAGAAACTGTAGATGCAAGAAATCTGGCTGCTGTTCTTGTGAATTCTTTGAAAGATCTCAAACTTCCAGTCGCTAATATGGTAGGAATTGGCACAGAAAATGCTTCTGCAATGGGTGGAATAAACAACGGGCTTTTCGAACAACTCAAGAGAGGATATGGTTTGAAGCATTTGGTATTGATCCGTTGCATCTGATCCGTTGCATCCGTTGCAGTTTCGCACGCCTCAGTGAATAACATACCTAGAAACATAGAGTTTCTTGTACGGGAAACCTACAATTGGTTCTCCATTTCACCCAAAAGACAAGAGGAATATGAAAAGGTTTATGAGACAATAAATTGTGGAAAACAGCCACTAAAACTTTTGAAGGTCTGTGCAACAAGATGGCTTTCAATTGAACCAGCAATACAAAGAATTCTGGAGCAGTGGGAAGAACTAAAGCTACATTTTTCGCTTGCCATGGTTCAAGACAATTGTTACACTGCCGATCTTTTGTACAAGATGTATTGTGACGACTCAAATCATCTTTACGTGTTTTACCTTAAACATGCTTTAAAAGACGTACAAATAGTAATAAAAGCTTTTGAAGGAGAAGACAACGACCCCACTAAATTACTAGATACACTTGTATTTCTCATGCAGTCACTCGGACAAAACATAATTTTTCCAGCTGTTGATTTGTTGACAACACCAGTTCCAAGCGAATGTATGTACGCAAATCCGAACTTTGGCTTTATGTTTGAACAGAAATTGTCTGAGTCAGGTTTGTCTGAAGAAAATAAAGTTTATTTGAAGAAGAGATGCATTCAGTTTAGTCTGAAACTCATAAAAGAAATTCAACAAAGACTGCCAAGTAACATTACAATCCTGAAAAAAAAATGTCAATGCTGAATTTTGAAGAAACACAAAAAGTGAATAAAAATAATGCTGTAGCGGATGTAGCCAAAGAATTGGGTTTTAGTGGCGATTTCATACACGGTATGCTGCAAGAATGGCATAATATCAACCTCATTAGGTGGAATAGTACTACTAACACTTTTCGATTTTGGAGTGAGGTTTTGTAGTATAAAAATGCCGCAAGGGAGAATCCTTTTTCTTTGATTTTACAGCTAGCAATGACTGTTCTGTGCCTACCGCATTCAAATGCAGAAGTGGAGAGAATATTCTATGAACATTATAAAAACTAAACAATGTAACAGATTATCGTTAAAGACAATTAATACTTTGATCATATTGAGAGACCAGCTGAAGAAACAAAATAAAGATTGTGCATCTTTTGACATACCGTCAGACGTATTGGAGCTTATTGGAACGAACAAAAGTTACTCTTTTGCGACAAAACCAGTCGAACTGCAACATCATCTTTTGAGCGACGTTCAACCCTCTACATCAACTACAGCTCTGTCAGAGCATGAAACAGAAGAGTTATTCGATCTTCTGAGTGACGACGATGAATAGCTCACATACCGGTATGTATATATTTTGTAACCTAATTTGAGTTCTTGCTTTCTTTTGTTACAAATATAGTTGTATATTTCTAGTATATTTGACTACTGTGATTGAAACAACAATTTATGTGTTGCGTCAATTATGATAACATGTTTAATTACGTTAGCGTATTTTATATGTATGTTGTTGCAAGCGATGCGTCATTTAATTAAGACAATATAGCAATTACACGAGACAATTTTTATTAATATTTTATAACACCCCCCTCCCCCCCCCCCTCCCCGCCAGCTGGCTTACTGCACCATTCACAGCACGAAATTTTCACTACACCCCTAGTAAAATCAGTTTTAGCGACTTTTGATATTGAATCTAGCGACTCGGGTTTTTTTAGAGTTGGCAACACTGGTCTCCACGGCACAAAGCACAACACAGGTGACACCCTTCGCATCAGTTCAAAGTAACATGGAAGTGATGCTTCAAAATCTCGTGCACATGTTCAGTGAACGATTTAATAAGACTGATGAAATGATGGTTAAACAGAATAACATAACCAATCAGTTCAGTGAGCGATTTAATAAAAATGATGAACAATTTTCCAGCATACGTGACGAGCTTAAATCGTACACAGAAACGACTGAAAACCGATTCAAACAGACATTAAGGCCAGTGAAAAATTTCTTTGCGATAAAATTGAAGCTATAGCTAGGCAATGAGCAGACAGCATCAAACCTTTGAGAGATGACATTACTGCTTTAAGATATCAATGTAGTGAAACCAATAAAAAGCTTACAGATGAAATCCAATCAGTTAATGAAAGAAAATTCAACAAGACACGCAATTAGATGCACGTCTTAAAGTTCACACTGAGACTCTCAGAAAAGCGATACATCGACTTTCTCCGTAAACACACAGTGGAAAACAATCAGTTTTTACAGTCATTCGCAGTACACAGACAGGAAGTAGAACACGAATTGCTCACTAGTCTTACAACCAATGTTGACGCTAGTATAAATTCAGTTACAGACGAGATTAACAGAGTAAAACAATCACAGAACTGATTTCAAAACCACTGTTGACACACGAATTCAGAAAGTTGAAGAAAAGTGCACAGATAACATTGATTCCTTAAGCTCCCGTCTTGAACAAATAGAACTAGAGCAGGACCCTGACACAATTAAAGAAGATTTGAAAAAGATGAACAAAACTACACACAAACTACAGGAGCAAGTCGACGCTTTAGTTTCAAACAATTCCACACACATTCGTACGCTCACGGAAAGATTTGATGAGCTATCAGCAAGATTAGAAACACTTGAAAACCAAATTGAAAATAAATCAGACAACGCAGCCCCCATTCCGTTTACTGAATCTCAGGAATATCAGTTCAAAAATGGTTCAAATGGCTCTGAGCACTATGGGACTTAACATCTGAGGTCACCAGTCCCCTAGAACTTAGAACTACTTAAACCTAACTAATCTAAGGACATCACACACATCCATGTCCGAGGCCGGATTCGAAACTGCGACCGGAGCGGTCGCGCGGTTCCAGACTGTAGCGCTTAGAACCGCTCGGTCACAACGGCCGGCCGGAAAATCAGTCCATGCAGCAAACATTAAACCAACTTGGTAGTTCGCTACATAGGAAAGTTAACAGTTTACGTCAGGAAGTAGCCAATATCAGAAATTTTTCTCCACGTAATCAGTTTCAAACTAACAAGCAAAAGCAACAGTCACCTACTTTTCAAACTCACGATAATATGAGCAGACTACAAAAATGAAATGAAATGGTCGTGTGGCATTATTGGGCGGGATATCAAAGAGTGCGTGACACTGATACACGCCGTTCATTTCACAATCAGTTTTTTTTACGCCGCCGAACCTTCTCAGAATCTACAACACGAAGGATTCGACTGTAAACATTTCCTATCTGTAAAGAAATGCAAGGTATTTAGAAATAACCTCACAGACCTGCATCCCCTTGATTGGGTGCAGCAATTTTCATTTTCGCTGCCACCGAACTATCCAGTTATTAGCTTTTTAGAGGGAGAACCTTCTATGCGTATGAGACCCATAGGAAGGCAATGTCACTCTGCTGAAGAGTTCCAAAATGCATTTCTATCTGTATTGGTCGAAAACGACTCAGCGAGGCATTAAAGACCAGATGATCAGTTTATTCAATTTCAAACACTCCAGTTTTCAAACTATCACCCAGTTTTTTGAGTATTTGGTCCAATAAAACCAGCATCTGACGGAACCGTGTAGCCATTCTGCGCTCATACAATTATGCATCTCAAAACCTCCGCGCTCATTACGAGTTTCTCTTCTCACTGAACAGCAAAAGGTAAATATTTCAGCATACAGGGACTTACTACAATTATTAGAAATATAGCAATTGGACTACTATCAGTAAGAACTTCAGTAACAGCAATCAAGATAACAACTCATTCCATAACAAGAGAAATAAAAGATTTGGTTATGAAAACGATTTTCATGGACATTTTAACAAGAGACAACATCTATCTATCAGAAATACTAAAAGAAATCTGGACAACTCACAGATTACCACCAGACTGGACATCTGCATTAATACATCCACTACATAAAAAAGGGAAGAAAACAGATCCTAGCAATTATAGGGGAATCTCTCTCTTACCAGTGACCTATAAGATCTTGTCTAAGGCGCTTTTAAAAAGAGCAGAAGAGATACTTGACAAACAGCTAGGAGAGTATCAGGCTAGATTTAGGAAGGGAAGGTCATGCGCAGAACAAATACTAAATTTAAAGAACATAATAGAAATGAGGAAAATCAGGAACTTAAAATATGTAATTACTTTTGTGGATTTTAAAAAAGCCTATGATTCAATTGACAGAAATACACTGCTTGATATCTTAAAAGAATTGGGACTCGATGCTAAAACAACTGCAATAATTAAAGGTACTTTGACAAATACAAAATCGAAAGTAAAATTTAGGGGAGAGCTCTCAAAATCGTTTGAAATAAAGGCAGGTGTTCGACAGGGAGATGGTCTGTCACCTATGCTTTTCAATTGTGTCTTGGAGAAGGTAGTTCGAGAATGGAGGAAGGCCATCAATACTAAAGGGATTCAACTAGGGAGAAATCCAAACAAGATCACTGTCGACTGTTTAGCCTTCGCAGATGGCATGGCATTGATTACAGATTCACTAGGCAATGCCCAAGAACAAATAAGAGAACTACAAAAACAAGCAGCCAAAGTAGGACTACAAATATCCTATGAAAAAACAAAGTTTATGACAAACATCTGTGATGCTCCTCAAAATATTGCAGTTGACGACAACACAATACACAAAACAGATTCCTTTAAATACCTAGGAGAGTGGATTACATACAATGCCAAAGAAAAGATAGCTATAGAAACTAGAGTGCACAAAATGGAAAGAGTGTTTCATATGACCAAAAACGTTTATAATAAAAAATCCTTGTCCTGGAACACGAAATTAAGACACTACCAAACAGTGGCCAGACCTGAAGCTCTCTATGCGGCACAAAACACTTAAACTAACAAGAAATGGAGATCTTGAGAAACTAGAGAAGGTCGAAAGAAGAATTTTAAGGAAAATACTGGGAGCTAAAAGAAACGATAATACTGAATACAGGTTAAGACCAAACAGAGAGCTATATCTGAAAACGGAGAAACTAACTGATGTAATGAGGAAGAGGAGACTACAGTTTTTTGGACATATATTCAGAATGGATAACAACAGACTAACCAAGCGGATATTCACATTACTCAATAGCTACAAATCCAAGCCAGCATGGTTCATAGAGACTGAAAAGGACATTGAAAATGCTGGAGTTACAATAGACACAACAGAAAACAGAACACATTTCAGAAAGGCAGTTCAAAAGGCAGAATTTCAGGAGAGAAAGAAAATAACTAGACGAAAGTGGACTCAAGAAGAAAGGGAACAACACTCTAAAAGGATGAAGGAAATTTGGAAACTGAAGAAAACTAACACAATGAAGAGTAGCCAAAGTTGATTCATCGTACCCTCCAAATGGGTTATTCGAAAGAAGAAGAAGAAGAGACAACATCTTGACAATCAGTAGATTCATCAGCAGCAACAATATCAGAATTTCGACGCCATCAGTCACAGTTTCCAGTCGCAATTCTTGTCGCACCCGCGCAACCCAGAAATATTCAACAACTATACAGTCTACAAGCCCAAACGAAGGTCAATGTGCCACTGCCCAGCTTCGCCAGTACAGCCCAGTCTAATCATTTTACGCAATCGCAATGGAATAATTTCTCCCATAAAAACCAGTGGTCGTAGTTACATCAAGACGATCAACATCAAAGTAATTTTCTCAACAAATATAAAGGGAATAACCAGCAAACTAAGCGTAATTTCGGCAACAGCAACTTTCATCAGAATCAGGCTCGGCAACCTCAGGTTACTAATAATGAACCTAATGTTCGTTTCCACCCACCACAGCATTCTGCAGACAAAAACAACCGTACAGTACAAATAATTGAAGACCTCTGCCACCAATCAGCCCACTAGCAATGTGTGACTAGAAACTACCGACGCATTTCAACTGGACACTATAGAATGTTATTCTGCTACTCATGATACCGTTCAACAAAACGCCATAACCTTCGAGACATTATGGTCACATTATTATAAGAGACACCACACTCAAAAGATTATTTCTCATCCCGTACTTGAAATTAAAATTAGCTTGTTTTTATCGACTCTGGTTCACCTGTAACTGTGATAAATGAATTCAAAAATGTAACGACGATATACTTTTCCTACGTTTCTATCTGGTAAAACGTAAGTTCGAGGCGCAATGTGTAACAAAGGACTATATGTGAAACTGCAAAACCATATATCTTTTATTCTTGCAGATCACACATTTCATGCTAATTTCTGGATCGTTCCCCTCTTAACAAATGAAGTCATTCTTGGTATGAATTTCCTTCTCGAACATGACGCTGTTATCAACTTTAAGAAATCATTGCTTATATTGAAATCTGATACGCAACAACTACCTGTCAATTTTCAGAATACTCTTGTCAGCTGAGGAGCAAGTCATTAACAGAGTAGAGGTCCTTTCAGTTTCTAAGACTATAAATTGGCATACGACTTTCTTTACAGCCACGTGTTTCCATAGTAACTGTTTTCCTGATGAATTTAACTACGACGCTGTGCAGACGATCAACAGTATGGTAAATGAATATGAAGCTTCGACCGACAAAGAGCGCCAACAATTACAGAATATTCTTTTACAGCACTCTGGAGTATTTAACAATGTATCAGGAACCATGTCCAGTTTTGTTTATGAATTTCAAGTAAAACCTCATGACATATTTAAGGCAAAACATTATTCCATTCCATTCATCTACAGAGATCAACTCAAGCAAGATTTTCAACCTATGTTAGACTAGGGTGACCAAATTATTTTCGGTGAAAACCGGGACACATTCACCCGGGTGCCAATGGACACCTCATTCCATATGTGCCCAGGTTTCTTAATTTTAAAAATTAATGTTTTGTTGATACATTTTGTTAATCCGATTATTATAACTAATAAGAGGATACAAAAGATTGATATAATCTAGATTATCTGTATAATTAATGACATTTAATAAACGTAGACAGTAATAAAGAAATGTAGTACGATTTTACAAAATTTTTAGCCATTCAACTTTCAATCAATTGATATTAACATGAGCTTTAATATTACTGAGTACTTGTGGATGGAATTGACTGTCCTTGGAGAAAAGGGTATTTTTCACTGCCTCCAGCCTTCTTGATCGTGTCTTTGTTCTTTGAGACAAAGTGATAAAACTCGGCACAATCCATTTTGTAGTTGTACAGGATCTGCAGGATTGCTTGAAGAGAGTCCACCTCCATTCTGTTTCTTTCATCAGTCTACTGGATATTCATGAACGAAAATATTCTTTCCACACTGGCATTATGGGCTGGGATTGCAAATAAATACCTTGCAATTATTACCAACTCAGAGTAATGCTGAAGACAGTCACAGCTTTTAAAAAAAACTCATCCACTTCTCATGACATTCCAATAGTGCTTTTTTTTTTCATCATTCCACTTGTGAAGATTTTCTTCAACAAAATTTGTCAGTATGCCGAACTGATCAAAGAGAATGGAATCATCGATTTCAATTTCTTTATTCTTCAAATAAGAAAATGTCTCTTCAACACTTTCCCATTTTGGCACTCTCTTCAGTAACATCCAATCAAACACCGGCGATGAGGGTAAATATGAGGCGTTCCACTTGCTGAGATATTCTACACAAGTGTCATAAAACTTGTTAACTTCTTCTCTAAAACTCCTTTCCGCTGCTTCTGATACTTCTGCTCTTTTAAGGACAGATTTAACATTAAAAGAAATGAACTGCTGTTCTCTCCTCTTAGTAACAGTTCCAGAGTATTTTTCAAAACATCATTTACCTCTATTACACTTTTCGTGCTTCCCTCAATTTCCTTTATCCCATGCTGCAAAGTGCTAAGCTGACTGTGAATGAACCATAAGTAAGCTTCACTTAAAGAGTTACTGAAAAACTGAACCAATATTTTGGGGGCTTTGTCTTCATTTAGAAAAAAAATCTTTTAACGGTTAAAACAGGCGGATTACTCTTTCAACTGCTGTAAACAGTTATAACCAGCGAGTTTTCGAGTGACACATTAAATTAATATTTTCAATTCCCACATAATCTCACAACTCCTTAAGCCTCTCCGTTCTAACAGTATATATGTAAAAGTGTGAGTATACCTTCATGACGATAGTTTCAACATCACAGCTTAAACTGTCAGCAGATGTCTGCATATTCTGTAAAACATGTCCAGGGCACCCTATGCCTTCAATGTTTTCATGCAATGTTGCCTTTAATTTGGTAAATACGTTGCATTTGCCTTGTATTTTTAAACCGCCAAAGTTTGTGTTGGTGTTGTCTCCACAAAATTCCACACATTTATTTTTCTCAAGATCAAACATTTCGATAGTATTCATACAAAATCTTGAAATTTCGTCAGATGCTTCATTAGGTAGGGAACTCTCCTTAAAAAGTTTAGTCTGAATTCCCTGATTAATATCGAAAAACTGAGCAACGAACGGAAATATTTTAGTGGCCGGTAGAAAGAAGACTTTTTGATGTATTCAAGGCTTTCCTTTACACTCTGGGGAGCTATAACTCCTTTCACTAAGGCTGACACTTTAGTTCTTGCTGCCCGCATCTCGTGGTCGTGCGGAGCGTTCTCGCTTCCCACGCCCGGGTTCCCGGGTTCGATTCCCGGCGGGGTCAGGGATTTTCTCTGCCTCGTGATGGCTGGGTGTTGTGTGCTGTCCTTAGGTTAGTTAGGTTTAAGTAGTTCTAGGTTCTAGGGGACTTATGACCACAGCAGTTGAGTCCCATAGTGCTCAGAGCCATTTGAACCATTTTAGTTCTTGCTGAACTAAACTTTTTTGCAATGGAAGAATCATCAAACATAATGCTGTTAAGCTTATTAGTACAATCACTAGATCATTAAGTTTGGTGATGTTTTACCGTGTGGTAGGCTACTGTAAGCTCGGCTGCTCGAACTTTCGTCTCTTCACTTGACTGATGTTTCACAAAATAATTTTGTAGAGTTTTACTGCAGCTCGGTGCACTGTATCTGTTAATGTCTTTCTTTGACCTGATGTGATCAACTATGTCGGAGCGTCCAACATGACTTATACTAATAAAACAGTTACTTACGGAACACTCTGCTTCGTAATCAAAACGACCTTTCTTAATGAAATTCAATTCCTTGGAATAACAGTCACTGAACTTGCAGGCACGTTTCGGCATTGCGTTTCACAGTATTGCACCAATAATAGCACTAATATGAGAAAAAACTATTGCAGTTTGTCTGACAAAACATCAACTACTACACTGTTCTGACAATGAGTGTGTAAGTAAGTGGCGCGACAATCGGACGGTTTCATAGCTCTGTTACAATAATACAACTTACTACTTGTTGGCCAAAGTACCGCTCAAAGTAAATTATTGCCTGACTGTATCAATACTAGTACTGTGATCACTAGTATGGGACAATGGAGGTTTTAGACAAATAAGCTAAAATATATTAATTTCGTATGTTGTATTTCCTTTAATATAGCGAAATCCCAAAAATTTGAGAAAGTTTCACGAAATGTATTTAAAAAGTGAATTCCGGGACTGTTGAGCGTCCCGAAGCATATTTTTGGGACACCGGAACACAGGGATGAAAACCGGGACAATCCTGGTTTTCCGGGACGTTTGGTCACCCTATGTTAGACCAAGGTATCATTGAACCAGCCGTTAGTCAATGTATTAATTCTCTTCACATTGTTAACAAAAGATGGTTCACTTCGTTTTGTTTTGGACTCACGTGAGATCAACGAAATCATCATTACTGAAACCGATCGTCCGCAAACGCTGGAAGAGCTCTTACAAAAAATTCACGGAACGTCAATCTATTCTACTTTGGACCTAAAATCTGAATTCTGGCAAATTCAGCTGCACCCTAATTACAGAAAACACATTGTTTTCCTTTGTGTCGATAACTGCTACCAATTTTGTAAATTGCCTTTTGGTTTAACGATTAGCTCTGCTGCATTCCTCCATACGATGAATACTGTTCTTCCAAACAAATTAAAAGACGGAATCACCATATACTTTGACGACATTCTAATTACAGAACCTTCTTGGTCAGAACTTAATTCTGTTCTTCGCACGCTATTGCAAACTTTTCTAACAGAAGGTGTTACCATGAATCTCAGTAAAACTCATTTTGGCAAGGCTTCCATTAAATTTCTAGGTCACGTAATTTCGGCAGATGGTATTACGCCAGATCCTGATGGACTACAAGCCATCCGTGAAATTTCAATAGTTCGCAGCTTCCTCGGTTTGATCAATTTTTTTCGCCGGTGTATACACCACCTAGCACTCGATACCCCTAGATTGTGTCATCTTACTGGCAAATGTACTATTTGGCCGTGGGACGATCAAGCAGAGTCCGAGTTTCTCAATCTAAAAAATGCTTCACTTAACCCTCCACTTCTATCAAATCGTGATCCAGAAATGAATTTATCTACTGTTACAGACAGGTCCAGTACTGCCCTTGGTGTCCTTGTATTTCAGGAAATAGAGGGAAATGGTACAACTGTTAAGAAGAACATCGCCTTTGCTAGTCGCATCCTCACATCGGCTGAAAGAAATTATTCTATCACTGAACTCGAAACATCATGTGTTGTTTGGGCTTTCGCTAAATTTCGTCACTTCTTCGACGGCAGACACACAACAGTTTACACAGATCACAGAGCTATTCAGTTTCTCTTATCAGATTAAATCACACATGACGGATTTAGTCGTTGGAAACTTTATTTGCAGGAATTTGATTTTTCGATTGTCCACACCCCGGGAACCAAGAATACTGTAGCAGATGCACTTTCAAGTGGTTCAAATGGCTCTGAGCACTATGGGACTTAACATTTGAGGTCATCAGTCCCGTAGAACTTAGAACTACTTAAACCTAACTAACCTAAGGACATCACACACATCCATGCCCGAGGCAGGATTGGAACCTGCGACCGTAGCAGTAGCGCGGTTCCGGACTGAAGCGCCTAGAACCTCTCGGCCACCGCAGCCGGCAGAAACACTTTCACGCTCACTGTGCAGTAACCAGCAAGAAATCGCTGCTAATTTCTGTCAAACTAATTTCAGCCTTCTCTATACTAAACAGGGTACTTTTGAAAATTTTATTTCAGCATCATTAAAAGACATCACCAGAGAGCAAAGACGACGTCGAGAAAGAGATCAAACTTCTCTGGCGTGACACGAGCCAGACAACAATCAGAAGTTACTGCATCATGCACAATAATATTCTGTTTCACCGCGCTTGCCCTAACAGCGATAATTGGACTCTCTGCGTACCTGAAGAACTTGTCAATAAATTAATGTGCTCACACACTTGAGTTACGCACATTATGGTGGTCGCAAATGCTTTTTGATACGACAGAACTATTATTTCACAAATATGGAAAAGCGTATTCGACGAGTCTTGGCGACTTGCAAAATTTGTCAAAAAGCTAAATCTTCTACAGTATCTCACATTGCCCTTCTGTACCCCATTGTACCTATGAAATAGACATATGGCAGCTGTAGATCTAACTGGATCCATTCCAAGAACTAATAAAGCCGACGGCTTATCTGCTCTTTCTAGAAGAAACTCTCTCCTATCCGTCATTTATTAACCGTTATTTATTAACGTTCGTAATCGTAGTTGCTATAATGACATCATGATTGAGAATCCCCATTTCTGTATTGATGTTATAGATAGGATTCGGCCTATTTGTAGCCATTAGGTCTAAGATATTTCCATTGCGTGTGGGTTGCCAAACTAGTTGCTGGAGACAGTTATCAGAAAACGTGTTCAAAAGTTTTTCGCATCACTGTCTGTTTGTAATTCTTGCACTGAATCCATAGAAGATATCACAGTCAATACTCGGTAGGCTGAAGTTGCCTCCAACTAGTAATGTATGATCTGAGTATTTACGCGCTGCTGACCATAGAGCCCGCATCTCGTGGTCGTGCGGTAGCGTTCTCGCTTCCCACGCCCGGGTTCCCGGGTTCGATTCCCGGCGGGGTCAGGGATTTTCTCTGCCTCGTGATGGCTGGGTGTTGTGTGCTGTCCTTAGGTTAGTTAGGTTTAAGTAGTTCTAAGTTCTAGGGGACTGATGACCATAGATGTTAAGTCCCATAGTGCTCAGAGCCATTTGAACCATTTTTTTTGCTGACCATAGACATTCTTCGAAAGACTCTAGAAGTGTCAGCAGAATCGAGTGGCTGGTAAAAACTTTCAACAATTAACTTGGTTTCACCTAGACAACTTCACTGTCTCACTAAACTTCGAACTCAACAAGAGACAATATATTTGTCAAATGCAATGAACATTTCTCCTCGTATGGCCTCTAATCTGTCTTTCTGATATATGTCCCATGGTCCTCTAAATATCTCAGAGCTTTCCTCTTTGGGTTTCAGCCAGCATTCGGTGCCGAGAATAATTTGAGCACGAGAACTTTTCTGCAGGGCAGTAAATTCGGGAACTTTGATACAAATACTTCGACAATTTACTGATAAAATTTTGACAGCTGCAGTGTCTTTACTCTGAACGTTGTCTGACCTCCCTTGCTGCGTATCGCCTGGCGAATGTTCATCGTAATACCTCAAACTGTCGTCTAGCCTAAAAAACTCTCATGTACACTCCACAAGTAGTCTGCTACCAGAGTAGTTGCGTTCCTCGTGTAGAACACCCCTGACATAATAAGGGGAGTCTTGCAAATCCCTGCCCCAAGACTGTCACAGAGTCGACGAATTCTTTGGTTGAGCCTCTCCAGTTGGCTTCGAGCCAAGGGACCCCAATCAACTCTGGGAACAATGCTGCAAATTGCGAGCTCTGCTTGCACCCCACGTGTGAGGCCAGCTGCCTTCATTGCTTCCGCCATCCGCCTGTATGAGCTGCAAACGGCTTCAGAACCCATGTGACAGGTGTCGATGGTGCTGATATGAAACGCATCTTGCAGACGACTGCACCCCGCATGCTCGGTAGCCACAGACAAGGCTGCCTCCACACCTCAGATTAGGTCCCCCTGGAACACATACCGAGTGGAAATGGGTCCAGCCCTGAACGCTGTCTGCCTAATGTGCTCCGTATGGAACCTAACGTCGGAGCTCCCAATTACTAGTTAACCCTTCCCCCCCATGTACTTGCTCAGACCAAGCTGAAGGAGCAGCCACCTGTCTTCTTACAGGGGGAATGGGCGAGGGCAGACGACCAGTCTCCACATTGGCCCTCTGCCTCGAGCAACGCAAACATGTTACCACCCATGACTCACCCTCCTGTGAGGGTGGATCAACCATGTTGGGTACATTAGGAGGTGCCTCGGCAGCAGAGGCTGTTGGCAAAACAAACCACACCTGAGGTGTTCCATTGGACATTTCGTCCTCATCCCCCCTACAGTGTACACCTACATCTATATCTACATGATTACTCTGCAATTCACATTTAAGTGCTTGGCAGAGGGTTCATCGAACCACAATCACACTATCTCTCTACCATTCCACTCCCAAACAGCGCGCGGGAAAAACGAACACCTAAACCTTTCTGTTCGAGCTCTGATTTCTCTTATTTTATTTTGATGATCACTCGTACCTCTGTAGGTTGGGCTCAACAAAATATTTTCGTATTCGGAAGAGAAAGTTGGTGACTGAAATTTCGTAAATAGATCTCGCCGCGACGAAAAACGTCTTTACTTTAATGACTTCCATCCCAACTCGCGTATCATATCTGCCACACTCTCTCCCCTATTACGTGATAATACAAAACGAGCTGCTCTTTTTCGCACTCTTTCGATGTCCTCCGTTAATCCCACCTAGTAAGGATCCCACATCGCGGAGCAATATTCTAACAGAGGACGAACGAGTGTAGTGTAAGCTGTCTCTTTAGTGGACTTGTTGCATCTTGTAAGTGTCCTGCCAATGAAACGCAACCTTTGGCTCGCCTTCCCCACAATATTATCTATGTGGTCTTTCAAACTGAAGTTGTTCGTAATTTTAACACCCAGGTACTTAGTTGAATTGACAGCCTTGAGAATTGTACTATTTATCGAGTAATCGAATTCCAACGGATTTCTTTTGGAACTCATACAGCAATCTTTTCTAAATCGCTTTGCAACTGATACTGATCTTCGGATGACCTTACTAGACGGTAAATTACAGCATCATCTGCGAACAACCTAAGAGAACTGCTCAGATTGTCACCCAGGTCATTTATATAGATCAGGAACAGCAGAGGTTCCAGGACGCTTCCCTGAGGAACACCTGATATCACTTCAGTGTAGATCTCGCATCTTGCAACTTTCACCTACTTGGCCCAATGAAGGATACATTCCATGGGAAGCAGTATGTGGATGTTGGGGAGGTTACTGATGCAGCGAGACATTGGCTCCAACGTCGACCAGCAGAGCCATACCATGTGGGCATACAGGTCCTCCCAGTAACGTGAAGTAAGGCTGTCACATTGAACGGAGATTACGTTGAAAAATATGGTTTTGTAGCCAAAAGAATAGGGAATAATATGGTGTATTTGAACCCTGAATAAAACTAACCTGTTCGTACAAAAATGAGTTGCAGTACCTGTACTTAGGTTGAATGCTTCTCATAAATGTACATCACGAATCCAGGTGTGCTCGAAACAAGTTACTAAAGCAGAGACAATCAGTAGCTTAGCTAGGTAGTTTGGCATCCGATATGGAGTTTCAACCAACTTGTCACTCCTCCCCTCCCAATCCCCATCAACCCCACATTATCACCAAATAATTCCTGCTTACAACTCAAATGTGGGCAAATAGAAATTTTCTATATTCTTCTACAGTAACCACCTTTTAATCCAAAGTCCTTTCGATTTTTAGGCAAAAGATGCTACAATGAGTAATGTCCCCAGAATGAGCTACTCATCAGTTGTCAGATATTCTGTTGGGGCATATATTGCCATGTACTTTTTGCTATAGGGATCAAAAACTTCGCGAATAAGATTCATTAGGCAAATTTTTTATTCATGTGATGGTCACTTATTTAATATGTAACCATCAAGTGGTACTACTATTTCACATGACATTTGCATTATATAATCAACACATATTTTACTTTGTTATAATTTATTATGTCTTACTGAGCCCACACTGCATTGTTGCCGTATTTTCAGTGACATCGTCGATGACATCATGTACTGTTGCCAGATTTCCACACCCCTGCCTCACGTAGGCCAACTGCCTATGTATAAAATGATGGATAGTTAAGAAATTGGTGAAGACTTCAAAATTCGACAGGAAATTCAAAAACAGTCCATTTGTGCTACAGGATTTGCCCTCACTCCTGCAATATAAATGTTGAGAGTAGGTCTGTTGTTCTTTTCTAAACTGACGGGAAATCCAAGATGGTGCATTACCATATTAATGGAAATAGGTTACTGTGCTAAATATAAAGTGCAAAATGTCCACTGGGCCCTCCCCTGACGTCACTCTCCTGAGCCAAAGGATGTTTGCTTCCGCTGCATATCCAAGGCTGTCTATTCGACAAAGTTGTTTTTCTCCAGCCAGTGTGAGCCTGTTGGCTGTTTCCAGGATACGTAAACATTCGATGAGGTTTCGGGATTGCAGCGTGATGATATGTAAACATTCGATGAGTTTTCGAGATTGCAGCCTGATTATGTTGACTTCTTGCCACAATATTTTGGCTGGCAACCATCCAGCCATCTTCCAGAGAGTGTCCACCAAGGTGACTGCTAGTTCACAGTTCGCATTCTGCATGAGCATCCAATGCTTGGCCTGAGGCAGGCTAAGCACATAGGTGCTGTTACTGCAATAACCTGATGTTTGGGTGGATCCTAACGGTCGTTTTGTGGATTTAATGAATGAGAAGATAGCCTCAGCCCGGGGGGGTGGGGGGGGGGGGCAGTGGGCGGTCTGGTGGCGGAAACCGCTGCCGGCCCAATCGGGATTCCTCTGCCAGCACTCACCTGGCTGAGACCACACGAAAGTACTCCCAGTCAGAGGGGGTGAAGACAGGTTGGCTGTGAATGAACTCAAGTTCGAGTTCCTTCCTCAAGGTGATTGAGCTCAACGTCCCACGGAGCCTGACGGGATTGTAGGGCTCGTGAGGAAGGGAGGGCTTGGGTTTGTCTAAAGGGGTAAGGGTTGTTCACATGCGAGTACGTCCCATATCTAAGTGACGTGGTGGTCTTCTCGAGCACAGGTTGCACACTGCACTCGTCTGGGGGCGAAAGGGTTCAAAAAATGGCTCTGAGCACTATGGGACTCAACTGCTGAGGTCATTAGTCCCCTAGAACTTAGAACTAGTTAAACCTAATTAACCTAACGACATCACAAACATCCATGCCCGAGGCAGGATTCGAACCTGCGACCGTCGCGGTCTTGCGGCTCCAGACTGCAGCGCCTTTAACCGTACGGCCACTTCGGCCGGCAGGGCGAAAGGGAATTGTGCAGTTCTTCCTCCGACTCTTCCTCATCTGGTGAGGTTGTCTCGGTGGGCATCTCTTGTGTCTGCTGGTCAGCCTTCCATTCAGGAGGGAGAGCAGGCGTCTCCATGTCCATCAGCAGCCTCGTGGCCCCCGCATTTCTGAAGGGGGCGGGGCTGTGTCCGTCTGGGTGGCGATGTCCACCCCCGCCTTCCACCTCGCAGTGGAGACGGTGGCGGAGACGGACGTCTCAGCTCGTCCCGCAGGTGCAGCAGCTGCTGGTGGACAGCTGCGAGCTCGTTGGTGTCGGCCCTCTCTGCCGCCGCAGCAGCTTTGCTGGGGCAGCCAGCCCACCGTCTTTGAAGTCTTCGTGGCGGCGCGGCCCGCCTCCACCCCTTGGGTGTGGGCGGGGTGGGGCAGCTGTCATGTTGCCTGAAACCGCCTCGTCCGCAGCTCGTGTTCTCATGGTCGCGTTCTCGCTTCCCGAGCACGGGGTCCCGGGTTCGATTCCCCTTCCTCGAGATGACTGGGTGTTTGTGTTGTCCTCATCATTTCATCATCATTCATGAAAGTGACGAAATTGGGCTGAGCAATGGTTGGGAATTTGTACGGGCGTTGATAACCGCGCAGTTGGGCGCCCCACATACCAAACATCGTCATCATCATCATCATCATCATCATCAGAAACCGCCTCAGGCAAGCAGCGGCTCTTGCTTAGCCAGGCTTTTCTGTGGTGCAGCTGCGGCCGTTGGCGGCATGAGCTCCGCCGAGATTCAAGCGCGTGGCAGCCACACCTCTAGGTTTCTCACAGTTACTTGCATCGTGCCCCTGCATGCCTTGGCTACATCCCCATTTTTTGACATTTGTAGCATTGCTGCGTTGTGTTTTTTTTTTTCTTTATTGTAATTTCAACTGCCTGTCAGGGGCGGGCTGGCAGGGGCATAGACGCTGCTCTTCAGCCTAAATATTTTGCAATACGACAGGAGAACATTTAAAACAATAAAAAGGATAAATATGGGTGAACTTAGATATAAGCAATGGGGAACATAATGGGAGAGAGAATACAAAAAAAGGGGTGACTGTAAAATGGAGATAAAAACGTTTTTTTACACAGAAACCACACACTGTGAGAATTAAGACATAACCAGACCCAAGCCAAGTATGGCACGAACATGAAAAGTCTCATAACGATTAAAACAGTCACGTGATGGGTGGCGCAGCACTGAAAAATCACTGTCATCAAAACTATATACAAGTTGAGTACACAATTAAAAACCACACCACTTGATGACACTTTAGAACTTTACAGAACAGAGCACTGACACAGCACACATGACGATGAATGAAATCTGGGAGGATCTACCAGGGGTGGGGTTGCGAGAGAGAAGGGAATAGGGGGGGGGGGCTAGA
The DNA here is from genome assembly GCF_023898315.1 of Schistocerca nitens. Lineage (NCBI taxonomy): Eukaryota > Metazoa > Arthropoda > Insecta > Orthoptera > Acrididae > Schistocerca > Schistocerca nitens. Next base: position 149,753,577 of record NC_064614.1, read on the forward strand.
AAGAGGGGGAGAGAAGGAGGATGAGGGATGGGATGGGGGCACACCAAAGGGGCCGGGGAGGGAAAGGACAGGAGAGGAAAACAGCCGAGGAGGGAGTGCAGAGACTCAGGAGGGGGGAAGGAGGAAAAACTGCTCAGAGGGAAGGAGGGGATGGAAATTGGGGTGCCTGGGGAGGGGAACAAGGCCGGGCTGGAGTTGGTAAAAAGAATAGACGTCACGGCAAAGTTCATCATCTGGGAGGGGAAGGTGATGGAAATTGCCCTGATGAAGAATATGGAGGGTGTAGAGCAGGAGAGAGGGTGGGATACAGTTATAGAGGCACAGCAATGGGCGGGGGGGGGGGGGGCAGTGTGGAGAGGAAGGGGGATACCAGAGGGTGGGGGGATCAAGACTGCGAACAGTGTAAAGGATTCGAATATGTTCCACATCTACATCTACATGGATACTCTGCAAATCACATTTAAATGCCTGGCAGAGGGTTCATCAATCACCTTCACAATTTTCTTTTGTTCCAGTCCCATGTAGCGCACAGAAAGAACGAACACCTATATCTTTCCGTACGAGCTCTCATTTCCCTTATTTTATCATGGCGATTGTTTCTCCCTATGTAGGTCGGTGTCAACAAAATATTTTCGCATTCGGAGGAGAAAGTTGGTGATTGGAATTTCGTGAGAAGGTTCTGCCGCAACGAAAAACGCCTTTCTTTTAATGATGTCCAGCCCAAATCCTGTATCATTACTGTGACACTCTCTCCCCTATTTCACAATAATACAAAACGTGCTGCCCTTCTTTGAGCTTTTTCGATGTACTCTGTCAGGTAAGGATCCCACAGTATGCAGCAGCATTATAAAAGAGGACGGACAAGTGTATTGTAGGCAGTCTCCTTAGTAGATCTGTTGCATTTTCTAAGTGTCCTGCCAGTAAAACGCAGTCTTTGGTTAGCCTTCCCCACAACATTTTCTGTGTGTTCCTTCCAATTTAAATTGTTCATAATTGTAATTCCTAGGTATTTAGTTGAATTTACAGCCTTTAGTTTTGACTGATTTATCATGTAACTGAAGTTTAACGGATTCCTTTTAGCCCTCATGTGGGTGACCTCACACTTTTCGTTATTTAGGGTCAATTGCCAATTTTGGCACCATACAGATATATTTTCTAAGTCGTTTTGCGATAGGTTTTGATCTTCTGATGACTTTATTAGTAGATAAACGACAGAGTCATCTGCAAACAACCTAAGAGGGCTGCTCAGATTGTCTCCCAAATCGTTTATATAGATCAGAAACAGCAAATGGCCTGTAACACTACCTTGGGAAACGCAAGAAATCACTTGGGAGAAAAAGGAGGAGTTGGGGGAATGGGAAGAGTTCGTACAGGATCCCTGTGGGGGACAGAAGGCGGATACGGAAGGCAAGGTGGAGTGCATGGCGTTGAAGGATTTGGATGGCTTTATGAAAGCGTGGGAGGGGGAGAGGGGGTAGATCCAGGCAACACTGGCATAACAAAGGATAGGACGGATTAGGGGTTTGTAGATGTGGAGGATGGTGGAAGCGCTGTCTTCTTCTTCATCTTCTTTTTGCCGCCGCGATCGTTCCCGACTGGAGACTGCAAGTTCACGGTGCCGGTTTTATAGCAAAAATTGGTGCTGAAACGCGAGCGAATTGGCGGCCGTCACAGGAGAGTGCTCTACCGAAATCTGCGCCCTCTACAAATGCTCTTCCACCCGTGGCGTTCAGGCACACGGGTAAAGGTGAAACTACGTGTCTCTGTCGAAATGATCGCTCGCGCAGCTAAAAGCAATCGTCAGATGTCGCCAGATGTGTCATTATGAATAAAATGTTGCCTCTCAGAAGAAATTGGAGAGATCGCCGGGTCCCAAGCTCTGTCCAGCCGCCGTCACGGTTTATAAGATTTTAACTAGACGTGTTTCCAAATATTCTGTAATTAGTGAATCCCAAAAGGATCTCGCGGGGGCCAAGATTCTTGTGGCAGAATAATCCGTAGAGTACTTTACTTTTTCCGTGTCCAGATCAAATTTTATTTTTCCAATAGTTAGCCACCGCTACGGCTTTGTCGTTGGCTTGTAGCAGGTCACTGAAACTGCAGGGCTCCGGCAGTAGTCGGCACATGAGCTCCCCATTCCTAGTTTGTCAGCCTGCGGATGATGTTATTCCTGGAGCAGACTTTAGCCTTGGTGTTTTGGCAATGATGCTTGAAGGAAAGCGTTCTGTCAAGTACAACCCCAAGGTATTTAGGTGTTGGACAGTGCCTTAGCTTCTTACCTTGCCATGTAACGTCCAGCTCAACTCCAGCATCTCTGTTGCGCAGGTGGAAAGCACATACTTGGGTTTTGTCAGGGTTTGGCTTGAGGTGATTGGCGGCTCCAGTTATTATTTTTTTTTCAAACCCGTCATCTAAATGTTGCGTCAGATTAAGTATTTGCCCAAAACAAGATCTTCCTGGTCTGAAACCGGCTTGTTCCTTTATCAGCTTTCCAGCTATAGTTTCTGCCACCCGGTTGAGAATCATCCGCTCCAGTATCTTATAGAGATGGCATAGAAGTGACACTGGTATGTAACTTTTGGGATCATTTATCTCCTTGCCAGGTTTTAGTAAAGCCGTAGAGTGTCCTGTGGTGATACAGTGCTTAGCTACGGCCGACTTACTGGGCTGCGAAAGGCGAGTGTGGCGCTCATCTTGAACATACCTTTCAAGAACTATGCGTACCGTCTGACCTAAGAAGCTTTGCAACCCTGGCAAGGAATTCTGCAAATTCCGTCCTTCCGCAGACCCTCATCATCCTTGATCAAACCGGTAAACCCGTTTTATTGTCTTCTGAAGATAAAAAAGAGGTTCTGTTACGGCCGACCGTCAGTAGTACCGTCGCCCCGACTTACTATTTGGCGATACATCTTGCCTTTCTACTGAGACCTTTTATGAGGAAGTGCGCGCATCATGTTCACGACTCTGCTGACTGTCAACTCAGTGGAACTGACTTACTAGTGAGCTTCGATGTCATCTCGCTTTTCACTAAGGTTCCTCTTATGAACTCCTTGTCACTCATCAGCAGTAAGTTCACGGCCGATATAACAGCACTTTTTCATCATCTTCTTTCCTCAACTTACCTTTTATTTGACAGCGAATGTTTTGAGAAAGCTGTCGGTGTTGCCATATACAGTCCTGTTTCCCATCTAGAAGCAAACATTTTCATGGAAGACATTGAGGGAAGGACACTTGATTCGGCAGAAGTTAAGTGTTCTGGCGGTACGTAGATGAGACTTTTGTAATGTGTGAAGAAGTACTGTCACGTTTTGTGAGTTAACGAGCATTTCGCTCTCATTTAAGGATATGGCCGAAAGAGTCAGAATTCAGGAATTGTGAAACGAACCCTGTCGTCCAGGACGGGATGCTCACAAAGGGCGCAGATTTACCACGAGATGGGGAAACTCACAGGCCTCTATTGTCTATTGAGGCCTAAGCCCTGTAGTGCGCGAGTGAGACAGACGAGAACCTACGTCATAAGGAAACCCAGTAGATGGCATTTGTGGACAAGGATACGTAGTAGTGTTAAATACGGCGGACGTAAGATCGGCCATAAACGGAAACATTTATGGAAACTATTTAGTTCTTTAGTAATTCATGGAATTAAGCCACAGTTATTTTAATCTACCATCCTTCTTAAATTTTCATGGTGATTCCAATAAAACTTGAATATTGATCATATCTATAATAGTTTAGGATTTACTGTTAAAGTGAAATTATCAAGTTTTGTAACAAAGACCTGAACGCTAAAATCTGAATGCATTGGTCGATCTTAACGATGGACATTTCATATAGAAGCGCATCATTAAAATGACAAAACGTTGTAAATATCAATTCTGTAACTTTATTTGTTTAAAAGTTATAGTAAACTTAAATTATCAGTATTTTCAGTTAAGCGTCAGATCATCATTTCCTCCACACATAACACATTGAACGATGACAGCATGACACCATATTGAATCATTAGGTATTAGAATGTTTGTTGTAAAGTTTAGAGCGTAATGGTTACTTTTCTTCTTCATTTATTTATCAGAAAGCACGTGGGTGCAAGGCTACTGGCCGTGACATTTCAAGTTAAGAAGGCAATAGTATTGGTTTTATGTAAAAGACTTCAACGTTTATTAGGTAATGGATATTATTGTTACTTTATTTAGAACGTGAAAGTGGTCAAGCTATGATTATTTAAACATGTTAAAATGTAAAATAATGTACAATAAGTTGTAGCCAATCAGGTGGACGGCCTCAGGAAAGGGAACTGCCCTAGTCAGTTGAGCGGAGATGTTCGGCGCGCGGGAAAGGCGGCCGGGGACGGACGGAGGGACAGTGCTGGTGCAGAAGCGAAAGCGGACAGTTTGGCTGGAGACACCAAAGAGTACAGTTCGTATTGAGACGCTAAAGCGGGCAGTCGGTTTTTAGGTAGCTAGGAAGTGAAACGACTTAGAAAATTTCGCGTTGTGTGGCATCGCTGGACTTTGAGCGGTGAGCAGCCGCGCGCCTGGTGTGAACTCCTTTTCGCACAGTTAACGAGGTGGAGTATGGGACTTGTGTTTCGCGATGAGATTTGAATGATCGAACTGTATCAAATAGATATGCGCTCGAGTGTAACAGTAACTCTAAATACGACCACTTTCGTTGTTAGTTTGCTTTCTGAATAAACATTATTCTAACCAAATCGCAACTGTGTGGCCTACATCATTTATGGGTCGTTAATTTAGTTCATCATATTATTATTACTGTTATTGTATGCTATGTTCCCCCATGAACCATGGACCTTGCCGTTGGTGGGGAGGCTTGCGTGCCTCAACGACACAGATAGCCAGCCGTACCGTAGGTGCAACCACAATGGAGGGGTATCTGTTGAGAGGCCAGACAAACGTGTGGTTCCTGAAGAGGGGCAGCAGCCTTTTCAGTAGTTGCAGGGGCAACAGTCTGGATGATTGACTGATATGGCCTTGTAACACTAACCAAAATGGTCTTGCTGTGCTGGTATGCGAACGGCTGAAAGCAAGGGGAAACTACAGCCGTAATTTTTCCCGAAGGCATCCAGCTTTACTGTATGATTAAATGATGATGGCGTCCTCTTGGGTAAAATATTCTGGAGGTAAAATAGTCCCCCATTCGGATCTCCGGGCGCGGACTACTCAGGAGGACGTTGTTATCAGGAGAAAGAAAACTGGCGTTCTACGGATCGGAGCGTGGAATGTCAGATCCCTTAATCGGGCGGTAGATTAGAAAATTTAAAAAGGGAAATGGATAGGTTAAAGTTAGATATAGTGGGAATTAGTGAAGTTCGGTGGCAGGAGGAACAAGACTTTTGGTCAGGTGAATACAGGGTTTTAAGTAGAAAACCAAATAGGGGTAATGCAGGAGTAGGTTTAATAATGAATAAAAAAATAGGGGTGCGGGTAAGCTACTACAAACAGCATAGTGAACGCATTATTGTGGCCAAGATAGACACGAAGCCCACGCCTACTACAGTAGTACAAGATTATATGCCAACTAGCTCTGCACATGACGAAGAAATAGATGAAATGTATGATGATATAAAAGAAATTATTCGGGTAGTGAAGGGAGACGAAAATTTAATAGTCATTGGTGACTGGAATTCAAGAGTAGGAAAAGGGAGAGAAGGGAACGTAATGGGTGAATATGAATTGGGGCTAAGAAATGAAAGAGGAAGCCGCCTGGTAGAATTTTGCGCAGAGCATAACGTAATCATAGCTAACACTTGGTTTAAGAATCATGAAAGAAGGTTGTATACATGGAAGAACCCTGGAGATACTAAAAGGTATCAGATAGATTATATAATGGTAAGACAGAGATTTAGGAACCAGGTTTTAAATTGTAAAACATTTCCAGGGGCAGATGTGGACTCTGACCACGATCTATTGGTTATGAACTGTAGATTGAAACTGAAGAAACTGCGAAAATGTGGGAATTTAAGGAGATGGGACCTGGATAAACTGAAAGAACCAGAGGTTGTCCAGAGTTTCAGGGAGAGCATAAGGGAACAATTGAAGGGAATGGGGGAAAGAAATACAATAAAAGAAGAATGGGTAGCTTTGAGGGATGAAATAGTGAAGGCAGCAGAGGATCAAATAGGTAAAAAGACGAGGGCTAGTAGAAATCCTTGGGTAACAGAAAAAATATTGAATTTAATTGATGAAAGGAGAAAATATAAAAACGCAGTAAATGAAGCAGGCAAAAAGGAATACAAACGTCTCAAAAATGATATCGACAGGAAGTGCAAAATGGCTAAGCAGGGATGGCTAGAGGACAAATGTAAGGATGTAGAGGCTTTTCTCACTAGGGGTAAGATAGATACTGCCTACAGAAAAATTAAAGAGACCTTTGGAGAAAAGAGACCCACTTGCATGAATATCAAGAGCTCAGATGGAAACCCAGTTCTAAGCAAAGAAGGGAAAGCAGAAAGGTGGAAGGAGTATATAGAGGGTCTATACAAGGGCGATGTACTTTAGGACAGTATTATGGAAATGGAAGAGGAGGTAGATGAAGATGAAATGGGAGATACGGTACTGCGTGAAGAGTTTGACAGAGCACTGAAAGACCTGAGTCGAAACAAGGCCCCGGGAGTAGACAACATTCCATTAGAACTACTGACGGCCTTGGGAGAGCCAGTACTGACAAAACTCTACCATCTGGTGAGCACGATGTATGTGACAGGCGAAATACCCTCAGACTTCAAGAAGAATATAATAATTCCAATCCCAAAGAAAGCAGGTGTTGACAGATGTGAAAATTACCGAACTATCAGTTTAATAAGTCACGGATGCAAAATACTAACGCGTATTCTTTACAGGCGAATGGAAAAACTGGTAGAAGCTGACCTCGGGGAAGATCAGTTTGGATTTCGTAGAAATATTGGAACACGTGAGGCAATACTGACCCTACGACTTATCTTAGAAGAAAGATTAAGGAAAGGCAAACCTACGTTTCTAACATTTGTAGAATTACATAAAGCTTTTGACAATGTTGACTGGAATACTCTCTTTCAAATTCTGAAGGTGGCAGGGATAAATTACAGGGAGCGAAAGGCTATTTACAATTTGTGCAGAAAGCAGATGGCAGTTATAAGAGTCGAGGGGTATGAAAGACAAGCATTGGATGGGAAGGGAGTGAGACAGGGTTGTAGCCTATCCCCGATGTTATTCAATCTGTATATTGAGCAAGCAATAAAGGAAACAAAAGAAAAGTTCGGAGTAGGTACTAAAATTCATGGAGAAGAAATAAAAACTTTAAGGTTCGCCGATGACACTGTAATTCTGTCAGAGACTGCAAAGGACTTGGAAGAGCAGTTGAACGGAATGGACAGTGTCTTGAAAGGAGGGTATAAGATGAACATCAACAAAAGCAAAATGGGGATAATGGAATGTAGTCGAGTTAACTCGGTTGATGCTGAGGGAATTAGATTACGGAATGAGACACTTAACGTTGTAAAGGAGTTTTGCTATTTGGGGAGCAAAATAACTGATGATGGTCGAAGTAGAGAGGATATAAAATGTAGACTGGCAATGGCAAGGAAAGCGTTTCTGAAGAAGAAAAAATTGTTAACATGGAGTATAGATTTAAATGCCAGGAAGTCGTTTCTGAAAGTATTTGTATGGAGTGCAGCCATGTATGGAAGTGAAACGTGAACGATAAATAGTTTAGAAAAGATGAGAATAGAAGCTTTCGAAATGTGGTGCTACAGAAAAATACTGAAGATTAGATGGGTAGATGACATAACTAATGAGGAGGTATTGAATAGAATTAAGGAGAAGAGGAGCTTGTGGCACAACGTGACTAGAAGAAGGGATCGGTTGGTAGGACATGTTATGAGACATCGAGGGATCACCAATTTAGTATTGGAGGGCAGCGTGGAGGGTAAAAATGGTAGAGGGAGACCAAGAGATGAATACACTAAGCAGATTCAGAAGGATGTGGGCTGCAGTAGGTACTGGGAGATGAAGAAGCTTGCACAGAATAGAGTAGCATGGAGAGCTGCATCAAACCAGTCTCAGGACTGAAGACCACAACAACAACAACATATGCTATGTTAACTTTGTATTTCGCAAACTTGCCAACAGCCAGACAATGTAACCAAAGGGTCACAAATGTCTAATTTAGGGCGTGTAATGCAACATGTGCAGTTCAACCTCTAGACGAGTTTGAACCAAGACATTTCGACGAAGAGGAACCGCATGTCAGCCCGATCATCTTCGGGATGTTAGCTCGCAACTGGGGGCTCGTCCGGGATAGGAATTTGGAAAGTGTTAGTTGAGGGTTAAGAGTCTTGCAAAGTGTTGAAACAGAATTGAATTGTGGAAAGTGTTACATGCGGAGTATGAACTCTGGAAAGTGTAGAATTGGATTTGGATTCTGCAAAGTGTTTCCAAAAGTATCATCTGAACTTCGATAGGCAGGACCTCTCACAAAAGTTAAATGTGAGATCGGTTCAGGACTGAATATTAGGTTTCTTTAATAGTTGTGAAATTACAATTGTAATTCTAACAATTAACGAAATTCTGTGATCTAAGTCCCAAGTCTGTGGCAGTTTAGGCAGTTTGCGTGGGGACTCGGAGCTAAGAATTTTGCAACAATTGTGTGCAGCGACTTTTAGCAGTGTTTAGGAGTGATTAAAAAGTAATGCGAAAGAAGAGGCGACATCGAAGGCACGTGGATCCAGCCAGCAGCGGCATCTTCAACGGCGATTCATTCCACAGCAGAGGCTACGAGATCTTCAGCGTCGGTTTCAACTGCAACATCGGCAGCAAAACCATGGCAGGAGGATCCAGCACGACAAAGCTAAGTACCTGCGTTGATAGTGAGATTATGTATGATTCTGTAGACCACCCGCCAATAATAGACGTTGCTAATATTAAGCAGTCGGCCAATTTGTGTGTGTCCGAAAATACTAGCGAGCCGCTTAGCCCGAAGTCGGAGCGGGAGAGCGTGATCGTCGGTGAATTTAATAGGGCAAATAGTACGAAATCAGGCAAGGGAGATGAATTTGGGGGAGACAAGATGTCGTAATTAATGCAAATGATAAGAGGATTGGCATTCAAAATTGATTCTGTTAAAACCGATATGGGTGACGTAAATTTAAAAATTGATTCGGTTCAATTCGAAATAGCTTAGGTTGTGAAAGACGAAGTAGGTAAAATTGCTAGTGGAATCGAGGAACTGATAGACGAAAAATTAAAAACCATTCGGTATGAAATGGGCAAATATTTCTGATGTAGTTGTGATACTTGGCTATAAGGTAGATCAAGCGGAGAAGAATTTCAGTGATAAGGTGGAGAAGTTGCAGGCAAATCTGGGAGGCAATGTAAGAAATCGTATGAGTAGGCAAGATGCTCTAATGGCTGAGACGACAGAGGCTATTAGCACCTTATCCTGCCGCGCGGGATTAGCCGACAACTTTATAGCCGGCACGGTAGCTCAGCGTGTACGGTCAGAGGGTTAGCAGCCCTCTGTAATATAAAAAACTTAGTTAATCGATCAACAACGAACTTAAACGGATGTCTTACGCCGTCCGCCCCGGGCAGATGCAACGAATGAAAGCGAACAGGCGCTGCAGTCATGGACTGTGCGGCTGGTCCCGGCGGAGGTTCGAGTCCTCCCTCGGGCATGGGTGTCTGTGTTTGTCCTTGGATAATTTAGGTTAAGTAGTGTGTAAGCTTAGGGACTGATGACCTTAGCAGTTAAGTCCCATAAGATTTCACACACATTTGAACATTTTTGAGCACCTTATCCGTTCGAATAGGTAAAGCGGAGAAATAAGTAGATAAAATAAAGGAACAAGTAGAATCTAGCACCAAAATTGAAAATAGTGAAGTTAAAAAGCAAATCAATGAAATAAAAAGCGAATTGAATTCTTTAGCTGCACATCAAACCTCTACAGCGATCAGTGTTCCGTGGATGAACTCAAGATCGGTCAAATGTTTTGGAGACGACGGGAAATATCACCCATTAAATTTTCTAGCAGCATGCAGGGATGGTTTTATAAGGGGAATGTCCGACGAAGCGAAGATAAAATTCGTGAAAGGACATTTGGAAGATGAGCCGCAACTGTGGGCAAATATACACAGTGATACGTTCACTACCTACGAAATATTTGAAAGTAGTTTCCTGAACAAGTTCTGGAGTAAAGCGAAGTCAATGCGACTCCAAAATGAATTTCTGAACGGGCCAACATTTAAATATGGAAACAGTCTGCTGCGAGAATTTTCTAAACGCGAACTTGCGAGATTAATGCATGTGAAGCGTCCATTGGGAGTGCTTACTGAACTTATGACATTGAAAAGGCGGTTACCGGAAAATGTGAAGTGTGATCTACTGCACAGTCCTAGCAGCTCATTAGACGAATTTTTGGACTTTGTAGAAAAATTAAAACGGTCATTGAAATTTAAACCAAAAAGTAAGCAGACAAATAGTTTTCAGAGTGGAGATGATAGCTACAGTCCGAGTAATTACTATGAAAGATATCCGGGAAGTTATCACCGGGACGCAAACAGCAGTTTTGATAAAGGAAACGGTAACAGGAACTCATGCAATGGTAAATTTCAAAGGGGTAATGGGAACGGATACTTTCGTGACAGGGACAAACACCAAGAACGTATATTTGAGGGACCAGCACGTGGCGAAATGAACCAGCTTAATGGGAGTTCGGGAAACTAAGTTTCGCCGCATCTCAGGTCCGGAGATGGCAAAATAAACTGGCGATGAATAGGACGCGAGTAAACGGGAATGTGACAGGTGTTAATAAATCGGCAGAAAGGGGTCAGAATATTGAAATGAAATTAGTAAGAGATGAGAATCAAATAGGTAAATTTTCAAATCAGACCGTACGTAAAAGGCATAATTCTAAGACAATGAAAGATAACGATAAAGGCAATGACGACGATTTGGGGCCAAATGATTTGTTTTATGAATGTGAGGCAAAAGAGTGTGTGAATGTTAATACAATGAAAGATTCTATGTGCCTTCCTTTTTGAAGAAAGGTAGTAATGATGTTTTATGTGCTGCAGTTACGAAAGCTGAAACTGCTGGTATTGATTCTTCAGAGGAAGGAATCTGTGCGTGTCTTTCTACTAATGGAGGTGAACCCGAAAGTCTGGATGGATCTGTGGATCTTGAATGTTCGTTTGAAAGTGAATGTGGATCTGCATATGATGTGCGTTCTGAAATTAATATGGTGCAGGAGCGTGTAGGAGAGGAAATGGTATTATGCTCAGGTTTAAATCGAAACGCAGCAGAATTTAGTGGTACTGTTGATTCTGAAATTGCATAACCCTGTAGCTACAATTTATGTGATGTAACGGCAGAGGACGGTTAAACTATGAACGGTTCTTATGTTGGTGATTTGTCGACAGAGTTAAATCAGGTTTTATTTAGCGAGATGTATGATGTATCAGCGGCTATTCAAAGTGCTGTTGGTGAAGGTGTAATGATGTGGAAGTAAAAAGTAACACTTTATTTCATGATAATGATGTAGCTACTAATGTCGATAATTTTAGGGGAGAATATAGTGAGTTTGAATCTAATATAGAAAGCGATATTTGTACAGAATGGTATTTCAAGGAGGAATGTGATTTTACTGTAACTGACTGGCGATGGTACGGTAGAACATTACGATCGTTATTGCCTCATTTGTGGACTCGACAGAAGTTTAAGGTAGCGAAAGGCCTAGAAGGGAGCAAAAATGAAACTGGGGTGAAAGAAGCATTTAATGAATTATTTTGGGACGAGTACTAAATTGAGGGGTGGATCGAACAGGATATGTGTACTCTAGAGATGGAGGAGAAGGGGAAAGTAGGTTAAGAAATAAGTGTATCTGTGTTTAGATTATAAGATTATGTGGAGGGGTAATTTGCAGTGTTTATTTCAGGATTTATTGCAGCTTGTCTGTTGTTTAGTCGCATAAGGATTTTTGTAAGCACAAGTTCTGCGCAGTTATAAAGAGATACTTAAGACGCATATCTGGGGGCGAGGAGGTTGGAGAACTCAATTATTTGGTGCACAGTATGCGTATAGAATAGGTTTTTGGGGGTATATAAGGGATTTATTTATGTTTATGTACGTGTTAGGCTTAAGTTTTTGGATGGTTTTATGTTTGTTGTAATTTCCAAATTATAAGTTATGGTCGCGCCAATTTGGATGCATGGAGGTCGGAAAAATTTGGGAAATGAAAATTAATAATGCTTACCCTGAAAGACAGATGTATGTTTACCTAGTTATCTGAGAATATTTTGGGGGATAATTTATTGTTGTATGGAGTACCGATTTGTGTATGCAGCTTAACTGCACGGAATTAAACGAGGGGTGAGATTTGTTCACATTTGTTGTTAGTTTTGAGTTAAAGGGACTTGTTTAAATTAAAAGAAAATATTAATTAGCCGATGAAGTCGATTAGGAATCTGTCACGAGATGTATGTCTCTGGTGGAACTTGAATAACGTTTAAGAATAAGTGAAGGATTTACGAGCATTTGTAAAAGCTGTAAATCAATTGTTTACTGTGCAGTTTAGATCCGTTTGTATCGATTCCACTGGTGGAAGCGTTCATTGCAGATCCTGGGTGGTTTCGGAAAGTCTTTGTTTTCTGGTATCTACACCAGATTCGAATTTCAACAGATTTGTTCCCGAAAAACGTTGGCGATGGAATGAAGAGCCATACAGAATTTCTGTGGGGTACTGGGCTCCGAATCTGTGGAGCGCCGCTGGGGACTTCGTTACGACAAAAACGTTCTGTGGAAGTGTGCGCAGTGGCGCTGATATTTCTGCGGCATTTCAATACACAGTCGATTTTGATAAATGTAGAGTTTTATTTGGCATTTAATTAACACCCTGCAATTCATAATTCATGTTACATACAAATTTCTTTAAATTTAAAGCATGCTGCATCAACACCACTACAAATAATTAGGCCTACACTGTTGATCTGGCGCTTAGGATATTTGTGTAATTGTATTATGAATTTGTGTCTTATAAATTTGGGTGCTACTTCATAACAATTATGTCTCGCCAACATATTATGAAGTGGAGGTGTGTGAGTTAACGAGCATTTTGCTCTCATTTAAGTATATGGCCGAAAGAGTCAGAATTCAGGAATTGTGAAACGAACCCTGTCGTCCAGGACCGAATGCTCACAAAGGGCGCAGATTCACCACGAGATGGGGAAACTCTCATGCCTCTATTGTCTATTGAAGCCTAAGCACTGTAGTGTGCGAGTAAGACAGACGAGAACCTATGTCATAGGGAAGCCCAGTAGAAGGCTTTGGTGGCCAAGGAGACGTAGCAGTGTTAAATATGGCGGGCGTAGGATCGGCCATAAAGGGAGACATTTATGGAAACTATTTACTTCTTTAGTTATTCAGGGAACTAAGTCACAGATATTTTAATCTACCATCCTTCATAAATTTTCATGGTGATCTCAATAAATCTTGAATATCGATCATATCTGTAATAGTTTAGGATTTACTGTTAAAGTGGAATTAACAATGTTTGTAACAAAGACTTGAATGCTAAAATGTTCGATCTTAACGATGGACATTTCATATAGAAGCGCACCATTAAATTGACAAACATTGATCACGTCTTCGACAAAACGAGCTCCAGACTGGCGAATATCTCGATCTTTCTGCAAATCTCTGGCTGCCAAGGATGCAGTGATGTGTCTACAGCACATTTTGTGTACTTTCTTGAGACGTGGTATGAAAACTGCAGAATATTTAAACTTTCTGTGCTCGATTCCTCTCGCTTTTTGAATTGCCCAAAATTTCTGGTGCAATAATGGACAAATTTTTATTCATTTCTTGCTATGTGAAATTGGGATGGAATGCGTTATTTCATCTTCATTTCTTTGATTGCCTTGTTTTCACGAAATGGGTGTTCACTACGTTTTTTTTCTCCACATAATCAAATATTCCTTTGATATTCGAAGTGCTTTCCATAGGTGGCTGTGTCTTCACTTACGATGTGTTGGTCACAATATTACTTGGAGGTGTATGACAATCATCTTAAATACATTCAAGACGTTCTTCGGAAAATATCATTAAAATGCGAACGGTATTGGATTTCTCTCCTGGTGAAGATCCATAGTCACCAGAACTGTTAGCTTCTCTCTGAGGAGTACTGTTTCCTTCACTGCCCCTAACACTGCAGTCTTAAACACTATTAATCGCGTTATCGCCTACAAAGTCGTTTTCTTATCCACTATACTGTCCAATATAATTTCAGTTGATCAGTCAAATGAGTATTATGTTTCTGAATAATCAGATTCACCAAAACCATTGCGAAGTGTCATCATCCTGTCCTACACCGTTGGATAACGCCTTGTTAACTTGGTTTCTGGCATAATGAAATTTTCCTCGAGGCATTTCGGTCTCGTCTTTGTCCATCATAAAGATGGAAGCTGAAGAAATGATGTAAAATTTATGTTTTGTGCAGCACTTGAACCCAGGGCTGGTGGCTCATGTTTGTTTTAGATTTGAACTTTTTTTATCTCATTTTGTTCGTTTTCGTTCGTTGTATCTGGTCTGGGCGGACGTTTCAGTTCGTTGTTGATCCATTAACTCAGTTTTTTTTATTACAGAGAGCAGCTAGCCCCCTGACGGAAAACTCTGAGCTACCGTGCCGGCTGCTTATTAGGCAGGTATGCTAGCCGTTACACCACGCGGGCAGTGAAGCTAACGCACCTGCACAGACAACCCTAACGGTTCACATCTTCAGCTTATTTTCCCCTTCTAGTGACGATTGGACTAGGGTACTCGGTGCAGCAATGGTAGCTATACTGCTGTGGTGGGTAATGGCTAGCATATCCGCCTAGTAAACAAGGAGATGTGGGTTCAAGTCCCAGCCATGGTACACATTTTAAATCACTTCTTTGGCTTCCATCGTTATTAATGGTTTCGTTCATTTTTGCTGTGTGTATGAGAATGCTGACACACGTAAACTACTTGCTGTGTGAGGGTGCATAGAGTGGCCTTGTGGTTAGAGGTGCCATGTCATGGATTACGCGGCCCCTCACGCCGGAGGTCCGAGTCCTCCCTCGCGCATGGGTGTGTGTGTTGTTCTTAGCGTTAGTTAGTTTAAGTAGTGTGTAAATCTAGGGATCGATGGCCTCAGCAGTTTGGTCCCTTAGGAATTCCCACACATTTGAACATTTTTCTGAGTTAACTTATTGACTACCGTGTTAATCTCCCCTCCTCAAAGATTGCAAGCACTGTTGTGTACAAACCGGGAGCAACACAATCACATGCCGATCAGGTGTGGTTAGAAATGTGAGCTGGGCCCGTGTACAAATCTTTAAATGCAAATTCCTGTTTGAGCAGAGATATGTCCCTTCTGAGACGATGAAATCACAAGAGCGAAAGGACCTCGCCTTCGCCTCTCGCTGTAGAATCGTTGCCTTTTAAAGGAGAGTTCGCGGTTTGTTCCCAGTGTGCCGTTGCTGTGTTCTTCCTCAGAATACACACTGCCTCAAAAAAAACCTGAAGCATTCTGAAATGTCAGTGTAAAATGGTTAGATCTGGAATTCTCTGTGACTGGGATATTAGTGTAGTGCTATACAGGGTATTAGTGTTGTTTGTGTTTAGTGTTCTTACCAGGTCTGGTACAATATATGAGGGGCGTGAATAGCGTCACACGTGAGGTGATCATTGTGAAGAACTCTACAGGTGCCCCATGTTCCTGTAACACGACGTTAATCAGCACCTGGCGACGTTTTAAAGCAGCCTCCTTGAAGGCTTATTTTAAGTAGCTTGTCGAGTCGTGCAATAACCAGATTGTGGGGCGTTCGTATGTGACAGTGGCCCAATGTTGGACTGCATGGGAATGTGAGGAGAGGCATAATCGTCATCAAGGTTCCCGTCCACCGCATATGGCCACCACGAAGGAGGATCATCGTATAGTTCACCAAACACACGGTATTCTTTTAACATCCATGCCTGGCATCTGAGAACAAGTAATGCACTCCCTGCAACAATCTGCGTCATCCCGAACCATCGGTCAGAGGCTGCCAGCAGCAGCACTAGGGAAACACTGTCCCACGCGCACGCTGCCGTCAACACCACGACACAGGCGGTCGCGTCTGGAGCGTTATCTCGACTGGGAGGCACGGACTGCTGACGAACTGCGTCACATTGTGTTCAGCGGTGAAACGCGGTTCTGCACGACCCCTGATGACCATTGTCAGGGAGTGTGGCAGAGGTTCCATTCTTTCAACATTTTGGAGAGGGACAGCGGTGTTACTCCCCTGGCATCAAATCACGGTGTGGGGAGCCATAGGTTATGACTTCTGGATACCGTTGGTAGGCCTAGTGACTGAGGGCACAATGGTACATCAAGGACGTCCTGTGTCCTCGTGTGTTACCTCTCGCATGACCCTGTCTAAGGTACACTGAACGGCACTTTTGAATTTTCCCACTTGTGTTCCTCGTACCTTAGCTCTCGTGCAACAGTACCGTGGCGCCATTTTTCAGCTGTACCATGTTCGTCCACACGTGGCACACGTCTCTATGAACTGTTTGCCTGCTGTCGAGATACTGCCGTGGGCAGCAGAACCACCAGTCTGTCCCCGACGAAACCTGGGAAGGGATCAGTTACAACAGATGTGGGCCAGACTGCCCCAGGAGAGCATGCAATGGCTTTCTGAATAGCTTCCCAATCGAATCAGTGGGCTCAGACCGCCTCAAACCCGTGAAGTATGATTTCGTTTCCTCTTCCCGTTCCTGATGCTTCAGTTTTTGTGTCGCTGCAGCGTGTCAGGACGAGTCCGTACAGTGTACTGGATCCACAATTCAGATTCTGAAGTGTGGCTGGAAGGAAGCCGTGTGGACACCATTAAAAGAAAAAACTACCTGAAATGTGGAAAAGCCGTAAAGTAAGAAAGAAGGGAGATTAGGATTTAATGTCCGTTCCATCACTAGGTCTTTAGAGACGGTGCATGAGCCTGCAGTTACACTCCTGGAAATGGAAAAAAGAACACATTGACACCGGTGTGTCAGACCCACCATACTTGCTCCGGACACTGCGAGAGGGCTGTACAAGCAATGATCACACGCACGGCACAGCGGACACACCAGGAACCGCGGTGTTGGCCGTCGAATGGCGCTAGCTGCGCAGCATTTGTGCACCGCCGCCGTCAGTGTCAGCCAGTTTGCCGTGGCATACGGAGCTCCATCGCAGTCTTTAACACTGGTAGCATGCCGCGACAGCGTGGACGTGAACCGTATGTGCAGTTGACGGACTTTGAGCGAGGGCGTATAGTGGGCATGCGCGAGGCCGGGTGGACGTACCGCCGAATTGCTCAACACGTGGGGCGTGAGGTCTCCACAGTACATCGATGTTGTCGCCAGTGGTCGGCGGAAGGTGCACGTGCCCGTCGACCTGGGACCGGACCGCAGCGACGCAGTGCCGTAGGGGACCGCACCGCCACTTCCCAGCAAATTAGGGACACTGTTGCTCCTGGGGTATCGGCGAGGACCATTCGCAACCGTCTCCATGAAGCTGGGCTACGGTCCCGCACACTGTTAGGCCGTCTTCCGCTCACGCCCCAACATCGTGCAGCCCGCCTCCAGTGGTGTCGCGACAGGCGTGAATGGAGGGACGAATGGAGACGTGTCGTCTTCAGCGATGAGAGTCGCTTCTGCCTTGGTGCCAATGATGGTCGTATGCGCGTTTGGCGCCGTGCAGGTGAGCGCCACAATCAGGACTGCATACGACCGAGGCACACAGGGCCAACACCCGGCATCATGGTGTGGGGAGCGATCTCCTACACTGGCCGTACACCACTGGTGATCGTCGAGGGGACACTGAATAGTGCACGGTACATCCAAACCGTCATCGAACCCATCGTTCTACCATTCCTAGACCGGCAAGGGAACTTGCTGTTCCAACAGGACAATGCACGTCCGCATGTATCCCGTGCCACCCAACGTGCTCTAGAAGGTGTAAGTCAACTACCCTGGCCAGCAAGATCTCCGGATCTGTCCCCCATTGAGCATGTTTGGGACTGGATGAAGCGTCGTCTCACGCGGTCTGCACGTCCAGCACGAACGCTGGTCCAACTGAGGCGCCAGGTGGAAATGGCATGGCAAGCCGTTCCACAGGACTACATCCAGCATCTCTACGATCGTCTCCATGGGAGAATAGCAGCCTGCATTGCTGCAAAAGGTGGATATACACTGTACTAGTGCCGACATTGTGCATGCTCTGTTGCCTGTGTCTATGTGCCTGTGGTTCTGTCAGTGTGATCATGTGATGTATCTGACCCCAGGAATGTGTCAATAAAGTTTCCCCTTCTTGGGACAATGAATTCACGGTGTTCTTATTTCAATTTCCAGGAGTGTATAAACCGTGTGGAAGAAATGATTGCAGCACTCCCGTTAGAGAATTTGAAACCACGGAAAAGCAAAACGTGGACGGCCGGGCGGGAATTTGAACCAAAGGCCTACTGCATCCGGGTCCAGTCACCTTGCTCGATCGTCGAACGGAATGATTTCGACTTACGCACTTGAGATGCATGTTCATTACTACTTTGACTGCCCTGTCTAAATATCTTAAAATGTAATTTGTAAAACGCATTAGATATGAACTGGACTCGTTCGAGGCTGTCGGATGACTCTGTTCGGAGTCGGACAGAACAAAAGTTCTCACACCGATGAAACGAATTTTACGGATCTTTGCTTCCGCATTCGCATGACGAAACTGGGGCTTGCTTCCACGCTCCCACATAAATCGGTGAAGCTTCCGAAGCCACTTCTGTGCGCGAGTTTTCAAAATTAATCGCATCTCTTGTGCAAATGGTGAAGCTAAACAGTGGCCGGAGTGTGGTGATACTGTATTTATTTACTCTTCTGATTGACGGGCTGTGGCGAAACAAGCGCTGCATCATTGTCAGAGATACAGAGGCGAGAAAGTGTGCCAGTTCTCTACGAATAACGCCACGTCATCATAACGCGCATGTGCGTAGCATACTAAGTATTGCGCCATAGTTTATGAATGAAATTAAAAATTAAAGAAGCTTTTGCAAACTTCGTCAACATATGCTTCAGTATATTAATGTTTAATTTGGTAAATCTCAGAGTGATGAGATGAATATGTTTCCTAAATACATTATTTTAAGTAAAAAACAAGTGATACTAAATAATAAAGCTAGAAAGCCAAAAATTGGTCAGAACGTACAAATGTATGTCAAAATCAACTATTGAAAGCTTCAACTTGATCAGAACAATATTTTTGTCAAAATCGGATTTTGTAAGAAAAATTGAAGGCACTAAATATTACACTTAGTAATATGAAAATTTGTATGAAGTCTAAGTTCGATACAAAAACAGTAACTATGTGACCCCCTTAAGCTACCTCTAATAGTTTTCGAGTAATTTACTGAAAACTATATTTGGAACAAAAACGTCCTTATTTGTAGTAGATTAAGTACCATTAATGACAAGAGACTTTTGATTACAGTAGCTGATGAAACCCATTACATAATAGAGCTATAACGAGTTTCGAGACTTTGATGTAATCACTACAACATCTCTTGAACTTGTAGTTCAGAAGTCCTGTTCTGCTGTCAGTTCCGCTACAAAAATTCTAGGTAGCAAAATTTAAATGCAGGCGAGCTAAATTCTTTTCTGTGATTGTAGCCAACTTAATTCCATTCATACAAAAATTCCAAAGAATCTAAATTAATACTCAACAGTGTTATAAAATGTTATGTGTCCGTGAAAGAGGCCATTCAGAGGCTACTACCGGGGCATAGAGCGGATGACTGCAGGTGTTCCTTCGGCTGTCCGCTGTGTTCCTATATAAATACGAGACTTCAACTTCCTCTCCTGGATGATGTCCTTGGTCCTCGTGCCTTCCATCTCCTCCTCCTACCAGATATAATCCCTCCTCCTCCCCCCCCCCCCCACCCTCCTCAGGGCTCCCTCTCTCCCATGGTAGGTCCCCTTCGGTGCAGTGATTTTTAACGTTTTTGTTGTGGTGTCAGTTACTCCAGTGCCATGTGCAGTTCTACGTTCCACCAGCACCAACAGTGTCGCCAGCATAATTCGTTTCTTTGTTTTTTGTGTCGACTCACAGTGTTCATTCTTCGTATGTGTATGTGGGTCTCGTCTCTTTTGTTTTTATATCTACACTTTATACTCTTCTATTTTCTGTTCTTGTTTTTTTTTCCATCACTTTATACCATTCTCTGTCATGTGTTCTTTTCTCATGTGACTATGTTGTTTCTGTAAATCTGACGCTACCAGCCCGCCCCATTTTCGGGAGTGAAATAACAATAAAGAAAAAAAAAAAGGCAACGACTTCACTTCGCACCGTCCGCGTCTGTCGAACGCTGGCTTACGCATTGCCTCCATTGCCTCGGTTGATGTCACAGCCAGACTGCAAATAAATGCAGGTTCAGTAAGAGTAGAAAGTGAACTCGCGAAGACTGTATAGTGTATACCGTCCTTGATCTCTTAGATTTCGCATAAGTAACTGCCGCCTTTAATGATACCAAAAACGTGTGGCAAGTAGTGTGATTATTTTCCACTTTTGTGACGACAAGTTAATTTAGATTATTATAAGTCAGGGCGAAAGACCATTTATTGGGAACTTACCGTAGAGATCGCCACTGAACTGCTCATAGTGCTGTTTATGATAGAGATAGCATTACTCTTATTATCATTAGGAATCTTACTATACTGTGCGTGTGAAATTTTCATAAATATAGTTGAATCTGTTAGAACTCAGAACTTTTATTTATAATTGTAGTTTCTGGTTCCACTGAGTAAAGAGAGAGTAGAAACATATCTTTCAGTGAACAAAATAAGAAGACCGTGAACAATATTTCTTATTATTAACCCACCGCCCCACACTAAGCCCATGGAAATATAAGAAAATTTTACTAAAAATAACAGTATAAAGTTTTAAGAAACTTTTGGACATGCACAAGCACCAAATATTTGTTTCAAAGATGAAAGTTTTAGAATAGCATTAAATAACAAAGAAAATGTCGATATACTAGCAACATTTTTTGACAGGCTCTTAAACTGTCCTGATGCAACAATTAAATTGGAATTTCCAGCAATATAAAAAAATCTAGAGAAATATTTTCTACCAATAGAGCACGAAATTCATGAAGCCATCAAATCACGCAAAAACAACAAAGCAAGTGGTGAAGACTCCATTACAGCAGGAATTACTGAAATGGTCAGAACTAATATAAATGATCTACAACTGCTTTTTGAGAATACTTGGAAAACTGAAAAGCTTTCAGAAGAATGAAAAATAGCGTTAATCCACCTATTACATAAAAGGGAGACACACAAAATGACAACAAATATAGAGGAATGTCACTTTTGTCTGTGCCATAAAAATTTTATCGTAAGTTCTCCTGGACAGAACTGTAGGAACTTTAGACAAACAGTCAGAATATCAGGGAGGTTTTCGAAAGGGAAGATCCTGCGTAGAATATATATTTAACTGAAAATGAATAATTCGCCATAGAATGTTAACCAGCAAACGTCTAGTAGTATCATTTGTTGATTAAAAAAACATTTGAATCAGTAGACAGAGAAACAATAGATAAAATCATCAGAGAATTTGGTGTTAAAGCAAAATTAACAAACATAATTCATGAAACTCTAACAAAGAAGATATCTAAAGTTACACTTATGGGAGAATTATCTCAGCCAATTGAAATAAAAACTGGTGTTAGACAACAGAATGGTTTACCACCTTTAGTGTTTAACAATGTTCTTTAAAAAATTGTAAGGATATGAAATTTGGAGCTAAAGAGTCATAAAACTGAGACAGTAATTCTAGGAAGGAATAGATAGATAGATATTCAGCGATCACAGGCCCTGCAGACCACGCGCTGCTTCCACAAACTGCCTCCATTCCTTCCTGTTTTGTGTCCGGTTCCTCCAGGTGTCTTCAATGCCCAGGGCTGCTAGGTCCTTCGCCAGGTCGTCCATCCAGCGCTGCCTTGGTCGTCCAATGGGGCGTTTGGTGTTTAGTTTCCCCGCTAGTGCCATCTTCGCCTGTCTTCCGTCCGTTATATGAGCTACATGGCCCACCCATTGTATTCTTTTGCTCTTTATCTTCTGTCGGATAGTTGGTTGTCGCATCAGAAGGTAAATTTCCTCGTTTTTCCTCCTCCATTCTCCGTTGTCTAAAACTGGTCCCCATATCTTCCTCATTACTCTTCTTTCTAATATTAACAGTTTTCCCTTTCTCGCTTAGTCATGCTCCATGTTTCTGAACCGTATATTACTGCTGGGCATGCCACTGGGTTGTAGATTTTCATCTTAGTGTTCTCTGAGATCGATTTAGAGCCGAGCGTCTCTCTGAGGGAATGCATGCATTTCATTCCCACTGCTATTCTTTTCTTGATGTCCATTTTTATGTTGTTGACCGTGGTAAACCAAGATCCCAAGTATTTGAACTGGTGTACTCTCTTGAACCTCTTGCCATCTATGTCAAGAAATTCTTCCTGCCCTTGTCTTCTTCCTAATTGCATGAACTCTGTTTTGTCTCGATTCACTTTGAGCCCTATCTTCTGTGCATAATTATCCATTTTCTGGCACAATTATTTCAACTCGTGCTTTTAATTCACTTAGTAGTACTATGTAATCTGCATATGCGAGACAGTTAAAGTTACCGTCCATCTCTACTCCAGCCCACACCTGTTGCCTACACTCTTTTATTACTTTCTCTAAGATGACATTGAACAAAACACATGAGAGACCATCCCCGTGTCTGAGGCCTGCCTCAATCTCGAATGTTTCTGATGTGGCTCCTCGGAAACGTACTGCTAACTTTGACCTTTCCATACGAGCTGCACCATTCTCACTAGCTTCTCAGGGATTCTGAAGTCACGCGTTGCATTGTATAGGCTATTCCTGTGGATACTGTCATATGCACGTTGAAAATCGATGAGCAGGCTGTAGATGTCTTTATCATATTGCCAGTGTTTTTCAAACAATTGGCTTAGTGTGAAAATGTGATCCATTGTCAAATGGTTGGTTCTGAGCACTTTGGGACTTAACATCTGTGGTCATCAGTCCCCTAGAACTTAGAACTACTTAAACCTAACTAACCTAAGGACATCACACACATCCATGCCCAAGGCAGGATTCGAACCTGCGACCGTAGCAGTCGCGCGGTTCCGGACTGCGCGTCTAGAACCGCTAGCCCACCGCGGCCGTCTGATCCATTGTCGATCGGTTTGGTCGAAAGCCAGCTTGGTACTCCTGTATGTTGTTCTCTGTGAATGGTTGCAATTTTCTGAAGATAATGATGGACAGCACCTTATGTGTTACATTCAACAAGCGGATTCCTCTGTAGTTACCACATTTCATTTTGCTTTCCTTCTTATATATTGGGCATATTATAGCCAATTTCCATTCTTCTGGCAGTGTCTCCTTCTCCCATGTCAACTGGATCAGTTTATATATCTCTAACTGTAAGCTCTCACCTCCCTCCTTGATTAATTCTGATGTTATTCTGTCTTTCCCTGGGGATTTGTTGTTCCTGAGTCCTTTGATTGCAATCTTCACGTCTTCTTCACTAACTTCCCATTCTTCTTCATCTTTCCGTTCCTCCGTAGTGTTTGCAGGTAATATCTCATCTTGGTCTGGGCGATTCAACAGTTCTGAGAAGTATTCTTTCCATCTTTCTACCATTCTTTCCTTATCAGAGGCTCAGACGATTCTGCGGAGATCTGGGGTGCAAATTTCTCGACCTCCGCTATCGGGTGGAGAAATGTAGGGTTCCCCTGAATAGGGCAGGCGTGCACTACACGCCGGAAGCGGCTACAAGGGTAGCGGAGTACGTGTGGAGTGCACATGGGGGTTTTTTAGGTTAGAGAAATCCCTCCCTAGGCCCGACAAGACGCCTCCTGAGACGCAGCAAGGTAGGAGTAGTCAAAATGCAACAGGGAATAACAATATTAATGTGCTAATAGTAAACTGCAGGAGCGTCTATAGAAAGGTCCCAGAACTGCTCTCATTAATAAACGGTCACAACGCCCATATAATACTAGGGACAGAAAGTTGGCTGAAACCAGACGTAAACAGTAATGAAATCCTAAACTGAGATTGGAATGTATACCGCATAGACAGGCTGGACAGTGAAGGGGGATGCGTGTTTATAGCGATAAGAAGTGCAATAGTATCGAAGGAAATTGACGGAGATCCGAAACGTGAAATGATTTGGGTGAAGGTCACGGTTAAAGCAGGCTCAGACATGGTAATTGGATGTCTCTATAGGCCCCCTGACTCAGCAGCTGTTGTGGCTGAGCACCTGAAGGATAATTTGGAAAATATTTCGAGTAGATTTCCCCACCATGTTCTAGTTCTGGGTGGAGATTTTAATTTGCCAGATATAGACTGGGAGACTCAAACGTTCATAACGGGTGGCAGGGACAAAGAATCCAGTGAAATTTTTTTAAATGCTTTATCTGAAAACTACCTTGAGCAGTTAAACAGAGAACCAACTCGTGGCAATAACATAGTAGACCTTCTGCTGACAAACAGACCCGAACTATTTGAAACAGTTAACGCAGAGCAGGGAATCAGCGATCATAAAGCGGTTACGGCATCGATGGTTTCAGCCGTAAATAGAAATATTAAAAAAGGTAGGAAGATTTTTCTGTTTAGCAAAAGTGACAAAAAGCAGATTACAGAGTACCTGACGGCTCAACACAAAAGTTTTGTCTCAAGTACAGATAGTGTTGAGGATCAGTGGACAAAGTTCAAAAGCATCGTACAATATGCGTTAGATGAGTAAGTGCCAAACAAGATTGTAAGAGATGGAAAAGAGCCACCGTGGTTCAACAACCGAGTTAGAAAACTGCTGCGGAAGCAAAGGGAACTTCACAGCAAACATAAACATAGCCAAAGCCTTGAAGACAAACAAAAATTACGCGAGGCGAAATGTAGTGTGAGGAGGGCTATGCGAGAGGCGTTCAGTGAATTCGAAAGTAATGTTCTATGTACTGACTTGGCAGAAAATCCTAAGAAATTTTGGTCTTATGTCAAAGCGGTAGGTGGATCAAAACAAAATGTCTAGACACTCTGTGACAAAAATGGTAATGAAACAGAGGATAACAGACTAAAGGCCGAAATACTAAATGTCTTTTTCCAAAGCTGTTTCACAGAGGAAGACTGCACTGTAGTTCCTTCTCT
The DNA here is from genome assembly GCF_023898315.1 of Schistocerca nitens. Lineage (NCBI taxonomy): Eukaryota > Metazoa > Arthropoda > Insecta > Orthoptera > Acrididae > Schistocerca > Schistocerca nitens. Next base: position 149,778,795 of record NC_064614.1, read on the forward strand.
AGATTGTCGTACAGATGACAAAATGGTAGATATCGAAATAGACGGCAGAGGGATAGAGAAACAATTAAAATCGCTCAAAAGAGGAAAGGCCGCTGGACCTGATGGGATACCAGTTCGATTTTACACAGAGTACGCGAAGGAACTTGCCCCCCTTCTTGCAGCGGTGTACCGTAGGTCTCTAGCAGAGCGTAGCATTCCAAAAGACTGGAAAAGGGCACAGGTCATCCCAGTTTTCAAGAAGGGACGTCGAACGGATGTGCAGAACTATAGACTATATCTCTAACGTCGATCAGTTGTAGAATTTTGGAACACGTATTATGTTCGAGTATAATGTCTTTTCTGGAGACTAGAAATCTACTCTCTATGAATCAGCATGGGTTTCGAAAAAGACGATCGTGTGAAACCCAGCTCGCGCTATTCGTCCACGAGACTCAGAGGGCTATAGACACGGGTTCACAGGTAGATGCCGTTTCTTGACTTCCGCAAGGCGTTCGATACAGTTCCCCACAGTCGTTTAATGAACAAAGTAAGAGTGTATGGACTATCAGACCAATTGTGTGATTGGATTTAAGAGTTCCTAGATAACAGAACGCAACATGTTATTCTTCCGAAGTAGGAGTGATTTCAGGTGTGCCGCAGGGGAGTGTCATAGGACCGTTGCTATTCACAATAAACATAAATGACCTTGTGGATGACATCGGAAGTTCACTGAGGCTTTTTGCAGATGATGCTGTGGTGTATCGAGAGGTTGTAACAATGGAAAATTGTACTGAAATGCAGGAGGATCTGCAGCGAATTGACACATGGTGCAGAATGGCGAATACATAGAAAGATATATCCCTTATCATTTAGCTACAAAATAGCAGGTCAGCAACTGAAAGCAGTTAATTCCATAAATTATCTGGGAGTACGCATTAGGAGTGATTTGAAATGGAATGATCATATAAAGTTGATCGTCGGTAAAGCAGATGCCAGACTGAGATTCATTGGAAGAATCCTAAGGAAATGCAATCCGAAAACAAGGGAAGTAGGTTACAGTACGCTTGTTCGCCCACTGCTTGAATACTGCTCACCGGTGTGGGACCCGTACCAGATAGGGTTGATAGAAGAGATAGAGAAGATCCAACGGAGAGCAGGGCGCTTCGTTACAGGATCATTTAGTAATCGCGAAAGCGTTACGGAGATGGTAGATAAATTCCAGTGGAAGACTCTGCAGGAGAGACGCTCAGTAGCTCGGTACGGGCTCATGTTAAAGTTTCGAGAACATACCTTCACCGAAGAGTCAAGCAGTATATTGCTCCCTCCTACGTATATCTCGCGAAGAGACCATGAGGATAAAATCAGAGAGATTAGAGCCCACACAGAAGCATACCGACAATCCTTCTTTCCACGAACAATACGAGACTGGAATAGAAGGGAGAACCTATAGAGGTACTCAGGGTACTCTCCGCCACACACAGTCAGGTGGCTTGCGGAGTATGGATGTAGATGTAGATGCAGATATCATTTATCAAATTGCCGTTCTTATCTCTAATGAAAAACGTTGGGCTCTGAAATCCACATTTCCAATTTTTTATGGTTTGGAAGAATTGCCTTGAGATCTTGTTTTGACTCTCTGCCGCAACTTGTTCTAGCACAGACTGGTTAGATATATTCTATTCTCTGCCCTTAGGATTCGCTTTGTTTCCCTTCTGACATTGAAAAAATGTTCCCTTTTCTGCTCATTCTCCCTGTAAGCTAGTCACTCATCTTCCTTCTCTTTTCTGTAGCCTTCAGGCATGTCTCGTTGAACCATTTCCTGTTCTTCATTAACTTCTTTCTTCCCAATATATCCTCAGCTACACTTAGCACCGTGGACATTATTTCTTTCCACCTTTCCTCCACGTTCTCTCTTGGTTTCAGGGTCTCTAGGAACTTAAAACGGTTTTTGATTTCTATAGCATATTGTTCTTTAATGGCACTTTCTCGTAGTTTCTCAACACTCAAAGCAGGTTCTAGTGTCTCCTTCTTCTTGTGCATGTAGGTGAACATGAGTTTAACCCTGCACACGATGAGGAAGTGGTCTGACGCACCGTCGGCTCCTCATACGACCTGTCGTCCATGACTCTATGGCTATAGCGCTGGTCCACCAAGATGTGATCTATCTGGTTGGTGGTTCTTCCATCTGGTGAACACCATGTGCCTTTATGTATTCTCTTGTGTTCGAAGTAAGTCGAACTTAGTCTTAGGTTCATCTGTTTTATCCTCAGTTGGGGCACGAACATTGATGAATGTGACGCCTGACACTCGGTTTCCAAGTACTCAGGATATGCTCTGATTAACAGCTTTGAATTCCTTCACCGAAATTGCTGCTTTGTTGTGTATTACAAAACCAGTGCCGAATTCGTGTTTATCTACACATCTGGCTTAGAATAGTGTGTATCCATCCTCTTTGTGAGTTCCTTCTCCTAGCCATCTTGTCTCTTGTGCCAGCACCATGTCCAGTTTATATCGGTTAATTTCTGAGACCATAGTCTGGATGGTTCCTGGTTTATACAGGCTCTGAACATTCCCAAGATCCAAAGTTAAAATTTCTAAATCGTATGCCGTTTGTCCTTTGCAGTTTTCGTATTCCATTGTATCCATCCACTTCCAAGGCAAGTTTGTATTTCGTAACAAAACCCTCCTCCTTTATCCGGGCTTGGGACCGGAAGTGGCTGTTGCAAGACAACTGACCCCAGACGGAGTTTAGGAAGGAAAACAAATGGAATTAAGGTAGACTACCTGGTTTTTGCAAATGATTTTGCAACCCTTTTAGAAAATCCGGTGGACGCAATTTATTCAAACAAATCTTCGGTAAGGAATACAGTAGAGCTGTTGTCAAAATTTCAGCTGAAAAAAAAACAAAATTTATCATAAGCATAAAAAATACACCAAAATTCATGGAAATATAAATAGTTAAAATAGAATGAGTAAGTAAATTCAAATATCTTGGAGAAACTATACAATAGAATGGATTAGAAAAAATTGCAGTCGATGTAAGCGTTAATGAAATGGAGACAGCATATGGTTTGACAGACAATTTTTCCAAGAAGTAATGCATATCTAGAAAAACAAAATTGAAACACTACATCGCGGTGGTATGACCAGAATATTGTTATGGGTATGAATGGCTAACAGTGAACTATAAATAGCAGTAGTTGAAAGACGAATAGTTAGAAAAATAATGGGTGCAATACAAACTGTAGGTGGCTGGCAAATGAGAAGTAATGAGGAGATCTGAAAAAAAAGAAAGAAATAGAGAAACTATCAGAAGAAGATTAATCTGTTTTTGGATACCTCTACCGAATGAATGAGAACAGGCTCACGATACAATATTCCTGTATTTCCGGAAGAAGAAATCGACAATAGCGTGGATTGCAGAAATGAGGAAAGATCTAGAAAGAAACAGCATCAAAGAATCGGAAAAAACAGAAATCTTTTTAAGAGTAAAATCCTAAATTTAGAAGCATTTCAACGCAGAAGAAATAGGAAACTGGGAACATTATTGGACAGAGTAAAGTAAAAGACAATATGGGGAGAAGATGAAGAAGTACTGTAAAAATAGAAAAGAACAAGTACAGAAGAAGAATTGAATTTGTTACGTGATCGTTGTTGGTCAGGACGAAAATTTTAAAAAAAGCAGTAAAAAATTTTGGTTTATCGCTGCTACTACATAACATGAACATTGATATAGAACTGGGAGCATGTCTGGAAGTTCCTATTGTAAAGGTTCATCTTCCCTCTTATGTAGAATGAAAAGAAAAAGTTGCATCGGCCGGGAATCGAACCCGGGCCGGCCGCGTGGCAGGCGAGCATTCTACCACTTTTTTTTTATAAAAACATTTATTAAAAAAACAATGTTACACTCCAAATACATACTAAGTTATGCATACATGAAGTTATTTAAACATTTCAGTTACGCTGACGTTAAGGAAAGACAACAGAGGATTGTGTTACTGACTAATTGCCAGAAAGAATTAATTTAAACATCAAGAACAAAATTTTTAAAGACATTCAAACTTCAACCTGAAGAAGTAAAATCTGCACTTTGAATTACATGAGGTGCAATCTTTACAGAAGCATAATTTCTTTATGATGGATATCAGCAAGTTGATGGGATAATTTTAATTAAAACAATTTAATAATCATATTAGACAATTTCTGAAATACTCGAGAATGGCGGAAAGGAGATATATAATAAATTTGACTAGCCTTCCAACTACACTTTCTGGACATTAATTGAATCTGAAGTGATCAGATCTATATAATCAGTCTTTCACTGGATCAGATCTATATAATCAGTCTTTCACTGAGAAACTGCAAAAATGAACAGGGCAATGTGCCAGCCATTGAATATTACATTTATCAGATAGAATCTTATGGTTTTAAACAATCGATAAGGACATTTCTATAAAAACTGTCTATTTCCAAATGTCTAGTATAAGCCAATTATGCACCTTTAATGTTTTTCGTTTTGACACTATTTCGACACACAATCTCAATGTCACATAAGTTCTGTACATTAGCTTATAAGTTGCAAAAACTACTCTCTGAAGTAGAAAAAGTACACATCATTAATATACTGTAAAATCTTAAATAGTATCCTTAAGGTAACTACAATACATCACTGTCAACACAGTCTTCTTTTTTATATTAACCAATGCCTATTCTTTCAAATACAATTTTTAACATATTACCGAACTTTTTCTTGTGATTCGAATAGCTTCTAATTTTGTGAAACTCACACAGCATGTGTACCTTGAACTCTATGATGCTATCGGATCCTAATTTGTTAAGGACGTAGTTAACAAAATTTCCCAGCAACCAGTGCACAGCGTTATTTTTTGCTTCTGGGAAATAGCGTGCGTCTGGCCTGTGTATCAATGACAGCGATATATAGTCAGGGGATGTTCTTGTAATCAGAGCTATTTGCTCTCGGACCCACTTCCAACTATTCATGTGACCACTGCAAGTATATCTGTGAATTACTGTGTCAACTAGATGGCATTGTTGACATAAATTTGTTTCACAGAGTCCGATTGCGTGCAGTCTTTCATTGGTGCTAACTATGTTGTTAACTGTCTTGTACCATGCCGTTTTTATGTTAGACGTGAGCACATTAGAACTAATGTTTTTCCAAATCTCAGTCCACTCAATGTTTGGAAACTGTCGTTCTATTTGTTTCTTCCTTCGCTTTTCTTTCGTTCCCGCATTATGGCTCTCGATGTTAAGTGTCGTGACTGCCTGAGTTCGACACTGACATAACTAAACTCAACATAGTAAATCCTCACGTGATGTAAGCGACTGTTGATATTCTGCACGTCAATCGGGGGAAGCAGGCTTGGAGGTTTAATGATCTCGAAAAGTTGGCTGGTTATGCTTGCTCGCGAGTCTCTTATTAAATTAACTTGCCTTTTGATAAAAAGAGCAGAGGCTTTATCCGTTATATCAGTTAATACTAGTCCACCATTTTTAGGATCTAAAGTGGCTACTTTAGCAGGTACTCTGAACACTTCACCTCTCCACAAAAAGTTGGTGATTTGGGACATTATTCTCCTCACTATCATTCTCAGTATTGGAAACAGCTGGGCAGTATAATAAGCCTTAGCAAGGATGCATGAGTTGATATACTGTGTTCTTTGAACTTGGTTCATATATCGAGTTAAATTCTCTACAATGGCTCCTTGCACTTTATCTGCTGCAACTTTCCAATTTAAAGCCGTCATTTTCATAGGACATGCTGTCAGGGTGATCCCAAGTGTTTTATGTTGTCGGACTATTTTTGCCCACTCGACGTTGATATTATCAAAACCTCTGAGATTTAACTTCTTACTTTTTTTTTCGTTTGCATTGGCTCCAGATGCTCTACAGTACGAATCAATCATCGTTGCTAGCGTGGTTACCTCGTCATTATTCCTTATAATGACCCCTATATCGTCAGCATAGGCTCTTATAACTGTTTTATTTCCTGATAATGTTAAGCCTTGTAATGTAGCATGGACATGTCGGAGGAAAGGTTCCAGCGAAATGGCGAAGAGCGACATGGACAGAGGACTTCCTTGAGGAACACCTCGTTGTATTTGCATCGGCCTGGATTGTTGACAATTCACCGCTATTTTAGCATTTATTCCAGTTGCTATGTTCTTAATCAACTGTATGACCCTATCGTTGAAACCTATTTTCTTCAATGTCTGTAGAAGATATTCACGATTTACTACATCGAACGCTTTATAAAAATCTAAAAACAATAAAGCACACTTTATGTTTGTTACAGAAGTTATTGCAATTATATCCCTGAATTCCGCTAGATTTTGAAAAATGGTTCTGCCTTGTGCACAGTTCTGATGTTGACTAATAATTTTATCTGTAAGGCATGAAATTCTCTTGTTTATTATTCTAGCTATTAATTTATAATCAGAATTCAGCAGTGAAATTGGACGAAAATTATTTAAATCTTTGTTTCCATTATTTTTTGGCACCAAAACAATTTTACTCTCCTTAAACTCAGCCGGAATCATTTTCCCCTGAATAACCTGATTTACAATGTCCGTGATTTTTGCACCTACTATTGGCCAGCAACGGATGTAAAACTCTGCTGGCAGAGCATCCGGTCCTGGGGATTTTTTTGGTGGTGAGGCGCACAGAGTCTCATACACGTCTTCTTCAGTGACAACCTCGAGAAAATTTTCGTTGTCATCATCTGTCAGCTGTGGGGCTAGGATGTCAAGGAATTCTTCCAAGGAAGCATCTCTACTTTGATGTACAGAATATAGCTCGCAATAATAGCGAAAAATCTCGTCCATGATATCCTGCTGGGTTCTGAGAATCGTACCGTGTTTTGTTCGAATTTCATCAATAAAAGTCCTTCTCCCGTTTTTCGTGTGCTTCACTAAATGATATAGGGAAGTAGTTTCATCTTCTGACACCGAATTTGCCTTCGATTTTATTTTCAACCCTTCCATTTGACTTCTCTTGATATTAAGTAACTTGGCTTTGACTTTTTTTATGTCTGCTATCCGAAGTGAGGAACCTGCTGAGACTTGATCATATAGATCTCTCAAAACGGAATAGTAATACTCTATAGTGCATTTCATTTCCCTTGCGCTCTGGGCACTGTATTGAATAAGAACTTTCCCCAACTTTGGCTTTGCCATTTTAACCCACCAGTCAATAGCAGTGGCATATCTACTACGAGCTCACAGGCATATTGCCCATGTTTCTTGAATCAGATCTTCTAAATCATGATTTACTAACAAGGAAGTGTTCAAATTCCACTGATTCTTGAATCGGCGAACCGGCTGTCTTGTTAGATTTATGCAAGCTAAGACACTTGAATGGTCTGAAAATTACGTAGGAATTGTTTCTACTTTTGTCATGGAAGTTTCAAGATTTTTAGAAATATATAGTCTATCAATCCTGCTGCGTGATATTGGTGACATAAGTGAACTCAACACTGGAGGGGTATTTGATTTCCTATACATCCTTTAATTCTAAACCAGTAACTAGTTATTTTAGTTCACTTGAGAAATTAAAATTAGGTAACTGATCTTTTCGATTTAAAACACAATTAAAATCACCTCCAGCTAATAAGTGTCTTGGCGATTTCCTTAACAAGTATATCAGGTCATCTTTGAAGAAACGTGCCCTGTCAGCTCGATGAGAACTTCCTGAAGGGGCGTACAAATTGACGATAGTCACATCATAGAAATTTAGTCCTATTCCTCTTCCGGATTCCAGTCGTTCCACCTCGCTTACTGCAATCCCTTCCCTCACCAAAATAGCTGTTCCAACACTTGTTTCGGGAGACACATTTATGTAACTGACAAAACCGGGAATTACCAAATCCGAAATTAGAACTTCTTGTATCAGGGCAATATCAGTCGCGGATTCGTACAAAAATTCCTTAAGGGCCGATAATTTCAAACCGGTCGTGATTTTATTTATGTTTATAGTGTTGACAGAATAATATTGCGTCATTGTGCTGTCACTATGTAGTTGTTTTGATGAACTAATATAGTTTCATGTGGTTCAGGGTTCAGTTAAGCTGTAACAGCTTTCTCGGAAGGCTGAACATGGAATAACACTTCAGTCAGTTTATTAGTTACTGTCCCGTTTTTTTCTGCTTCTAATGTTTTCTCTTGTAACGCAAGCAGACTGATTTCCTGGTAAACTTTCTGATTTTTCCTCCAGTGATTCGTGTACGACCGTTTCGGACTGAACATTCTTTCGGCTTGGTTCGCCCCTACCGGATTTTCCCTTCCCTTGGTTACGAACTACATTCTCATTTGGTTGTGTCGGTATTTTACTTCGCGGCTTATCTGGAGCAGCAGCAGACGCTTTCGCAATTTCGGTTGCCGGCGCCTGCCCTGAGGTGTTGACCGTGATTTCAGTTTGGCCACCACTTCCTCTTTCTTTAATAATTTCACTCACTTTCTGATCGAGGGAAACAAGTGGAGACTGCAGTTTTGCAACCTCTCCCTGAATCTGTTTATTAACAGATAGATTCTGATCTTTGCAATCGGCTACTGCACCTGATGTTTCTTGCAAATTAATGCTGCTTACACCCCCTTCATTTTCTGGTACCGTATGTGTATTATCTTTCTGTTCATTAGTTTCCACTCGCATTTTGCCTTCAGGTTCCTCTGCCTCCTCATCGCACTGTTTTTGCTTGCGAAGTGAGGGAGTGGGACAAGACAGCTCGTCCTCTGAACAACTATCAGTTATCTCCAGAGGTCGTTTTTTCGGTTGCGTTTCAGTTTCACGAGTAGTGGCAACAGGGTTTCCTTATGTTGTTAACGGGGGAAATTGACTGTTATCGTGAAGGGAGACATCAGCTTGGCCCGCTGCGTGAACATCCTCAACCAGTTGTTCCGGGCTATTCTTTGGTAACAGATCATTTAAGGTAAGCTTCTGACGCTGTATCAAATTACTTTTAAGAACAACAGTTCGCCGCGGACATTCCTGTCTGAAGTGGCCGGTTTCGTTACATATATGACATGTAGCTTCCTGACCTGTATAAACAATTTGTGCCTTATACCCACAAACAGTTATGTGAGACGGAATATTCGTCTTAATGTCCATCTCTACACAGCGGACCCCGTTAAAACACTGCAGTTTAAAGCGAGGCGACCATCTTTCATTTGCAATTGATTTAACGACCCCGTAGTTTGAAAGAGCTTCCTTAATCTTATCATTTTCAATTTCAATGGGAAGATTCAAGACACGAACGGTTTTGTAATGAATGTCCGCTCTATAGATGGAAACCTTACTTTTATAACCATTTCTATGCACAAAATCTACATCATAGCCCCACTTTCGTAACACTTTATCAACAGTCGAAGCACTGATTAACTTGACAAAAACACAGTATTTTTCCTGATCCAGTTGCCAGGTATGAACGGTTTCAGAATTTAGACCAATTACCTGTGTAATCCAGTCATCTATTTCCAGGGATGTCGGCTGAACAGGACGGGATTCCTTGTCAAAAGCAAATACCAGAGTATTCTTCCTGAGGTTTGTAGCCATGGTTAATCCAGCGAAGCAATTTCGGTTAAACAACCGAAATTCCAAGTAGCAGCAGCAAGACCAGAAAGAGCCATCAGATCACAAGGAACAGGAACGAACACGGAGATTAACGGACGGACGGCACTCGGCGGAGCACAAGTACAGCGATGTAAACACTGAAGTGCAGCGCAACAGTTAACAGCGGCCACTCGCGAGCGCGGCTGAAACGGAACTGTCCATGACTCTAGGGCTATAGCGCTGGTCCACCAAGATGTGATCTATCTGGTTGGTGGTTCTTCCATCTGGTGAACACCATGTGCCTTTATGTATTTTCTTGTGTTCGAAGTAAGTCGAACTTAGTCTTAGGTTCATCTGTTTTATCCTCAGTTGGGGCACGAACGTTGATGAATGTGACGCCTGACACTCGGTTTCCAAGTACTCAGGATATTCTCTAGTTAACAGCTTTGAATTCCTTCGCCGAAATTGCTGCTTTGTTGTGTAGTACAAAACCAGTGCCGAATTCGTGTTTATCTACACATCTGGCTTAGAATAGTGTGTATCCATCCTCTTTGTGAGTTCCTTCTCCTAGCCATCTTGTCTCTTGTGCCAGCACCATGTCCAGTTTATATCGGTTAATTTCTGAGACCATAGTCTGGATGGTTCCTGGTTTATACAGGCTCTGAACATTCCCAAGATCCAAAGTTAAAATTTCTAAATCGTATGCCGTTTGTCCTTTGCAGTTTTCGTATTCCATTGTATCCATCCACTTCCAAGGCAAGTTTGTATTTCGTAACAAAACCCTCCTCCTTTATCCGGGCTTGGGACCGGAAGTGGCTGTTGCAAGACAACTGACCCCAGACGGAGTTTAGGAAGGAAAACAAATGGAATTAAGGTAGACTGCCTGGTTTTTGCAAATGATTTTGCAACCCTTTTAGAAAATCCGGTGGACGCAATTTATTCAAACAAATCTTCGGTAAGGAATACAGTAGAGCTGTTGTCAAAATTTCAGCTGAAAAAAAAACAAAATTTATCATAAGCATAAAAATACACCAAAATTCATGGAAATATAAATAGTTAAAATAGAATGAGTAAGTAAATTCAAATATCTTGGAGAAACTATACAATAGAATGGATTAGAAAAATTTGCAGTCGATGTAAGCGTTAATGAAATGGAGACAGCATATGGTTTGACAAACAATTTTTCCAAGAAGTAATGCATATCTAGGAAAACAAAATTGAAACACTACATCGCGGTGGTATGACCAGAATATTGTTATGGGTATGAATGGCTAACAATGAACTATAAATAGCAGTAGTTGAAAGACGAATAGTTAGAAAAATAATGGGTGCAATACAAACTGTAGGTGGCTGGCAAATGAGAAGTAATGAGGAGATCTGAAAAAAAAAGAAATAGAGAAACTATCAGAAGAAGATTAATCTGTTTTTGGATACCTCTACCGAATGAATGAGAACAGGCTCACGATACAATATTCCTGTATTTCCGGAAGAAGAAATCGACAATAGCGTGGATTGCAGAAATGAGGAAAGATCTAGAAAGAAATAACATCAAAGAATCGGAAAAAACAGAAATCTTTTTAAGAGTAAAATCCTAAATATAGAAGCATTTCAACGCAGAATAAATAGGAAACTGGGAACATTATTGGACAGAGTAAAGTAAAAGACAATATGGGGAGAAGATGAAGTACTGTAAAAATAGAAAAGAACAAGTACAGAAGAAGAATTGAATTTGTTACGTGATCGTTGTTGGTCAGGAAGAAAATTTTAAAAAAAGCAGTAAAAAATTTTGGTTTATCGCTGCTACTACATAACATGAACATTGATATAGAACTGGGAGCATGTCTGGAAGTTCCTATTGTAAAGGTCCATCTTCCCTCTTGTGTAGAATGAAAAGAAAAAGTTGCATCGGCCGGGAATCGAACCCGGGCCGCCCGCGTGGCAGGCGAGCATTCTACCACTGAACCACCGATGCCAACAGCTCTATTCAATAGTCATATGTATATGAAGCTGCGTAGCACGAAATTTTCGTTGAGAACTTACTCAGAAACATAATTTCGCACAGGTCGTGTTGCACATGAACAAAGATCGTACCAATTTCTACTAAATCCGTCATCCTAGTCGCACGTAAATTATGTGTATCTCAGCACTGATGGCTGTAGGAAGATTCTCCTCGGATTAGGAAAACAAACTCAATGACATTCTGACTCATACGTTCCTTACTGCTTTTCTGAAATCAACGTACAACATTTTCATACTGTTTGGTACGACAACTTGACGATTCCACTAGTGCTGCCAGTAGCGGAGAAAATCTGCACTACTTGAAAGAGATTAATTTGTCTCCGAGCGCTGGCAACGTCAAGCTGCTCCTAGGCGTGAAGTATTAAGAAAGGCTTGTGATCACTAGCAAGTGACTTCTGTAAACACTTGCTGAGGAGTTTACATTAGAACAAAAACTTAACCAAGTAAATTAACTGGGCACGTTTACTTCAGGAATTTGCTACAACTACTTGTTGCGAAAGTGCTGTTATTCTTAAATACCAGAGCAGTTGTCATTGTTGTTGCATTATTATTAATGCCGCATTGTTGCATTATTATTATTATTATTAGCGAATGTCCCCACTGGAGAAAGATAAGCAGGTGATTTTCAGTCTTTCTTAGGGTTCTTCTTATTTTTCCAACATATCTTCATTTTCTCACAAAAGGCCTTTCTTCAGTCCACTTTGGTCGGTATGATTTTGGTTCTGTCTCTGGAGTAAACTTCCACTTCTCAATTTTGCTTCTGAACTGATGTGTTTGTTATGTCAATTTTGGCTTTTGTCAAATCCTTCCAACTTCAGTTACGCAGGGTACTGACGCTTAAACTGATGTCACATAGTCCAAGAGACATAGGTGTCAACAGAACTTCATTCGACTCTTTCTGATGTCGGTTTCGATGTTTGGTACTTTTTCTGTTGTCTCGATGGTTTGCAGTCTGTATCCATCATGTGTGTGTTGTGGTCCAAGAATTTTTCTAATAATCCTTTTCTCTACTTGCTCAATTTCTTGTAAATCTAGTTTTCGATTCAATGAGTGAGTTTCCCTTGCATATGTGACTGTCGGTCTAATTACTGTGTTGTAGCGTCTGACTTTAGTGCCTTTTGACAGGCATTTTTTGTGATACAAATTTGAAACAAATCTGGACGCTTTTCTGATTTTCTGCAATCTGTTTTTTTGTGCTATTTTTCAAGTTCTGTTGGTTCAATAATTTCACCGAGATACTTGAAGTGTTTGACTCTGTTGCTATCACCATAATTTGTTTTAAGTTTGGAAATATTTGACTTGGAACACGTGAATTGAGTCTTCTCAAAGAAGATTTGCAGGCCAACCTACCCTGCACATTCTTTGACGGTCTCGAATTTTTTACTGCTGTTTCTTCACTGTCGGTTAGAATCGCTAAGTCATCTGCAAACGCTAAATATGGAACGTTCAGTTTTCCTTGACCTCGTCCTAGCCTGGTTGGCTTCCAAAAGTTTTGTTTTCTTAGTTCCATTTCCCATTCTTTAATTAATTTGTGTAAAACTATGTTGAATAATAGTGGCGAGATCCTATCTCCTTGTCTTACTCCTGTTTTAACTAAGAATAATTCTGAAATTTCATCTATGAATTTAATTTCTTGATTTGGATTCTGTCATTGTTTGCTCGATAAGTTTTCGAGTTCTCGTGTCTAGTCCGCATTCTTGTAGATTATTGCATAGCGATTGTCTATCCATAGAATCGTATGCTTTTTTAAAATCAACGAATGTGTTGAACTATTGGTTTCTACCTGCTTGCTTTAATTTTTAAAATACTTTTAAGATTAAAGATCTGTTCTGGGCACGATCTCTTATGTCGAAAGACTGTCTGGTAATCTGAAATTGTATGTTCTAGGTGTTCTTGTGCCCTTCTTAGGAGACACGTGCATATAATTTTGTAACAGACCGGCAAAAGTGAGATATCTCTGTAATTGTTTACATCTGATCTCTCTCCCTGTTTGTGCAATGGATGAATTAGTGCACATTTTCAGTCCTCTGGAATATTTTCTGTCTGCCAAATTTCTAGAATGATTTGCGTGATCACTTTTAAGGAATTTGGACCAAGGTTCTTCAGTAGTTCAGCTACAATTCCATCTTCTCCCAGTGACTTGCTGACCACGGTGGCCGAGCGGTTCTGGGCGCTTCAGTCCGGAACCGCGCAACTGCTACGGTCGCAGGTTCGAATCCTGCCTCGGGCATGGATGTGTGTGATGTCCTTAGGTTAGTTAGGTTTAAGTACTTCTATGTTCTAGGGGACTGATGACCTCATATGTTAAGTCCCATAGTGCTCAGAGCCATTTGAACCATTTTGAACTCAATGACTTATTATTATTGAACTTTCCAATGTGACTATAAATTTCTTCTTGCGTTGGCGGTAGTGAAGTTTCATCCGTGTGTTCTGGTTGTAATCTGGGGAATCTCGTACTTGGTCGTGAGCAATTCAGAAGTTGTGATAAATATATGGCTAATTCTTGACAATTTCATTTGTTAGTTATTGTCCATTTTCCATTTTTTTTGTTTCCTGAAACAGAGGTTTCATGGAGTGTATCCTTTAATTTGGTTTGCAAACGTTTTGCAAAAGTCGTATGTTTTGAGGTTCGTAAAGTCTTCTTCTATTGAGTTTAGCTGTTCATTAAGATATTTTCTTTTAGTTTGTCTAAGTATTTTAGTTGCTTGTTTTCTGACTTCGAAAAACTTCTGTTGTGTGGTTGCTGAATGTCACAGTTGTAGCTTAAGAATGCTCATTGTCTCTCATTTATTGCGTTATGTGAATCTGAATTCCACCATGGGTATTTGGATTTCTTTCTTTAATGGGGTCAGTTCTCCTGCTTGCTGTATAATTGTCATTTGGAAATCTCTCCAGTTGTTTGTTGATTGTTTTTCCCATATTTGAGTAATTTTCGATTCTTGGATGTTTTCAAATCAAATTTGGGAATTAGTGATCTTTTCTTTCGGTATTTCCTTTTTGGTGTGAATTTAATTTTGACTCCGGTAGGAAAGTGGTCAGAGTCTATATTTGCCCCTCTGCGGACTTGAACGTCGTGTATTTCTTTTTGAGAATCATATGGAATCGCAACTGGGTCTATTTGAAATTCACCTAGCTGAAGGACTGGGGACCGCCACGTTCTTTGTTTTTATGGTTTTTTCAAAGTTATGTTGACATGATTTTTAAATTGTTTTGTTCGCACAACTCGATGAGCCAGTCTATGACTTTGTTTTTGCCAATTTGTGCGTTGAAATCACCGAGAAGAATTTTTACATCCTCCTTCTGAGAAGACAGAAAAAATGTTGGAGAAACTTGAAATTGATATGTCCAAAATTCTCCTCTGTTGTCACTGTTAGTAGGTGCGTGAACATTAATAATTGTATATGTTTTGTTGGTGTCCTTAATTCGCACGGTCATTAGTCTATTGCTGATTTGATTTACATCTGTAACAGAGTCAAGGATGTCCTTATTCACAATAAAGACCATGCCAATTAATGCAGCTCCTTTGCATAATTTCATGTCTGTTTTGCTTTTAAAGATACGGTAGTTGTTGTAGTGTGTTCTTTCCGCATCGGTGCATCTAGTCTCTTGAAGTGCAAGGACTTGAATTTTATGTCTGTCTGAGTTTTGTAGTAAGATTCTGTAATTTGACAATTTGAATAAGTATTTGTATGTTAAAAGTACCAACATTTGTGTGAAATTTTCGTCGAAGTTTACCAGAGAACTCCGACTTTCTTTCTCGTACGAGTCCAAGCTCCACAGAATCCGACAGCTCGGTTGTCGCCACAGCGCGGGTGGTTCAAATGGCTCTGAGCACTATGGGACTACCAAGGTCGTCAGTCTCCTAGAACTTAGAACTGCTTAAACCTAACTAACCTAAGGACATCACACACAGCCATGCCCGAGGCAGGATTCGAACCTGTGACCGTAGCGGTCGCGCGGTTCCAGACTGTAGCGCCTAGAACCGCTCGGCCACCCCGTCCGGCCAGGGCGAATGGATTGGCCACCTGGGGTAATGTTGATATTACTTGTATGAATCATTCTGATTGTAATCAGGTTCCAGCTAATGCTGGCTGGATAGAACCAGGGATTGTTAATTCCTGGAGGTAAATATTCAGCCGCACCTCACATGACGAACAGACGCTGGCCAGCGTACCGGTGGTTACCACACACGGGTATCTGGACTTTTAAATATGCTTTATCTTCTTTATAAAGCTTGCCGCTTCCACGAGTTCCACCGTTCAGATGTTCTGCATCTCCGCTATCACTGCCGTTGAGGTCTTCACTGTCATGCTGGCAAGGAACCATGGCAAGATACTCTCACCTGGGTCAGATGAACCACGGTTTTTGTTTAAAGAGGTGTTACTCCTCCCCCTCCTCCTGTTCCAACCATGCTTGCGACCGGCTTAAGCGGAGTTATTATTTATTCTTCTTATTATTATTATTAATGAATAAAAATCGTGACGAAATCCGAAAATTAAAAAACAGAGAAAAATTTGTAGAGTACATATTGAAGTTACAAAGAAACACTATTCATTTAACTAAAATGACAGGACTTCACTTAGATTAAATACTTTGAGGATTTATATGCAAATTTTGAACATCTCTTGTCTAATATGTAAACAAATATTACATACCAGGGAACAAAAATGCGGCACGGTAAGTCACAAAGAGACTATGTTTTAATTATTCTTCGATTTTTGAAAGCTGTATTTACTACTTTTATCAAAAATGTAAAGCATTTATGGTTACAGTAACATTAAAAAATCAGCTAAAATTTAAAGTCGTTTGTACTCCCATTCTACTTTCTCTACTGGTGAAAAAAATTGATTGGCAATGTGCATTTCCTTAACTGGTGGTGCCAATTATTTTTGTTTAGGGATTCCAATGGTACTTTTTTTCGCCCATCTGTCTTTGTGTCATTCTGCTTTTCGACAATGGTATTTTCACACCAGTACTGAACACACACAACTTCCGTGAGTTTGAGAAAAACTTCCACGAAATGACAAATTCGGCAAGTACTTGCAGGAAGATGCAAGAAACTAGAATGAATTTTTTCCTGCAGCGGAGTGTGCGCTGATTTGAAACTTTCTGACAAATTACAACTGTGTGCCTGGCCTGTACTCGGACCTGCAAACCCACGTGGCACAGTTTTAATTTCACAGGAAGTTTCATGCAAGAAACTGTTTCTAATGACTCGCGAACTTCTTGAAGTGTACGAAACTACCTGACGTCGACGGGGGATGCAGATACGGTGGTTCCAAATATTCCAACCAATTCTGTGATTGTTTGAATAATGCGCCATAGCATAGCAGGAAGTGCGACAGAATGCCTAATAAATATGATTTCAGAATTACGATGTTAGAGTGGTTGCGATGAAGGCAAATAAATTGCAACTACTCAATGAGAAAGGCTGAACTATTATATAAAATAAGGGAAAAAAAGATAGCTGTGAAACACTACCTTGTAGATAAAATCGCTAAGGGCAGAGGCCACAGAGTAGTCCGTTTACCGCACCATAACAGCGATCTAAATCCGATAGAATTAGCATGGGCCAAAATAAAACACAGTTTGAATAAGAACAACGCCACTAGTGACACATCGAAGAAAGATTGCAGAATTTTGCTAATGCTGCATTCCTTTCTGTCACTGCACAGGCCTGGCAAGGTTACTGCAGAAAAGCGCAGCAGAAGGAGCAGGAGTGTTGAACACGAGATGGAATAATGGAGCCGGCCGTCGATGAAGTATCATCATTATCACGCCCGCAAGCGATGATGACGATGATGATGATGTTCTTGAATCAAACACAAACGAAAGTGATCTCCAGCGAACATCATTAATGACAATTATTTCAGGCACAGTTAAGTATACTTTGTAAACATTACTGCTGTGCTTTGTTTAATAAGTGCAGTGTGCGAACAGATCCCAACAATCAGATTTTGACTTTCCTTTCATGGTGTCATAAGTCGTACATTTCATTACGTTTGCTAAATAAATAATATATAAGTTGTAGATAAAACCTTCTAGCATGAATATGTCAACAAATTAGGTGATTTCCAATCCGAGGGAAGTGTCATTTAAGCTGGTAATATTTCTGCGAGTGCCGCCTCCGACTTCAAATTGTTAAGCGCAAAACTCGGATAGCGGTGCCGGCGCCGCTACGAACAGCCGCCGCTGCCGTCCCCTCGCGGCAAAATTGTCTCGTGTCCTCAGTTAACAGAAAGCTGATCATTACCGTACCTACTGATCCAAGACAGCTAAGAGGTCATTGATTGTTCTTGTTTGAAAGTTTCCTTCGCGTGTAAATGTGTTTTGAGAATTTCGCTTTGTGCAATATTCAATTTCTTCTGGATGACTACACTACTGGCCATTAAAATTGCTACACCACGAAGATGACGTGCTACAGACGCGAAAATTAACCGACAGGAAGAAGATGCTGTGATATGCAAATGATTAGCTTTTCAGAGCATTCACACAAGGTTGGCGCCGGTGGCGACACCTACAACGTGCTTACATGAGGGAAGTTTCCAACCGATTTCTCATACACAAACAGCAGTTGACCGGCTTTGCCTGGTGAAACGTTGTCGTGATGCCTCGTGTAAAGAGGAGAAATGCGTACCATCACGTTTCCGACTTTGATAAAGGTCGGATTGTGGCCTATCGCGATTGCGGTTCATCGTATCGCGACATTGCTGCTCGCGTTGGTCGAGATCCAATGACTGTTAGCAGAATATGCAATCGGTGGGTTCAGGAGGGTAATACGGAACGCCGCGCTGGATCCCAACGGCCTCGTATGACTAGCAGTCGAGATGACAGGCATCTTATCCGCATGGCTGTAACGGATCGTGCAGCCACGTCTCGATCCCTGAGTCAACAGCCGGGGACGTTTGCAAGACAACCACCATATGCACGAACAGTTCGACAACGTTTGCAGCAGCATGGACTATCAGCTCGGAGACCGTGGCTGCGGTTACCCTTGACGCTGCATCACAGACAGGAGCGCCTGCGATGGTGTACTCAACGACGAACCTAGGTGCACGAATGGCAAAACCTCATTTTTACGGATAATTCCAGGTTCTGTTTACAGCATCATGATGGTCGCATCCGTGTTTGGCGACATCGTGGTGAACGCACTTTTAAGCGTGTATTCGTCATCTCCATACTAGCGTATCACCCGGCGTGATGGTATGGGGTGCCATTGGTTACACGTCTCGGCCACCTCTTGTTCCCATTGACGGCACTTTGAACGGTGGACGTTACATTTCAGATGTGTTACGACCCGTGGCTCTACCCTTCTTTCGATCCCTGCGAAACCCTACATTTCAGCAGGTTAATGCACGACCGCATGTTACAGGTCCTGTACGGGCCTTTCCGGATACAGAAAATGTTCGACTGCTGCCCTGGTCAGAACATTCTCCAGATCTCTCACCAATTGAAAACGTCTGGTCAATGATGGCCGAGCAGCTGGCTCGTCACAATACGCCAGTCACTACTCTTGATGAACTGTGGTATTGTGTTGAAGCTGCATGGGATAGCTGTACCTGTACGCGCCATCCAAGCTCTGTTTGACTCAATGCCCAGGCGAATCAAGGCCGTTATTACGGCCAGAGATGGTTGTTCTGGGTACTGATTTCTCAGGATATATGCACCCAAATTGCGTGAAAATGTAGTCACATGTCAGTTCTAGTATAATATATCCGTCCAATGGATACATGTTTATCATCTGCATTTCTTCTTGGTGTAGCAATTTTAATGGTCAGTGGTGTATTTCCCGTACATGTTTTGTTGATGTTACATCATTGTAAGTGGGTTTCTCCTTACTTCACTATAAAATACATATAATGTTGGAAAACGTGCATACTAGCTGAGAATATACAATAACAATAAACAATATATAAAAACAAAACTGTTTCTTAACAGCACATTTGATTATTCGTGTTGCTTGCTGCCTTTCTTTTGCAGTATAGCAAAAACGGGTGCAGATAGTGAGGTGTCGGACGAAAATCACTTGAAGATGAATATTCTTTCCGCCGTTTCTTCTTTCAAATTTATCGTCACCGGACTAATTGAGAGTTGTTGCTCGCTTTGAGAAAACATTTGATGTAATATTCCACAGTGTGCTCTAATTCAAAGGTATTCCCTGTTAATTTGCGGGAGGATGTTCATCTTCATTTTCCGAATAACTGAATGAAGAGAGAACAATGTATACCAAAAATGATGGTTTACTGATCTTTAGCAGAAAAGTCTCTAAAGATGTCCGAACAACGTTTCCATCCGATTACGTAACTGACCGAGTGTGGGCAATATTTCAACATGTTGGTACTGGGTTCATCCTCGGAAGGAACAGGGTGCAGATCCCAGCCTGGCCTACCTGTTGGGTTCTTGTCGTTTCCCTACATGGCAGGACGATGTCCTTTGAAGAGGACAGCCGATTTCCTTCCTCATCTTTGCCCTAGTGGAGTATGTGCTCTGTCTCTAGTCGACGCATTGCTGTTACGGCGTGCAAATTACGTGGGACAAAAAGTTTAAACTTTAACTGTGCACATCAGTTAAAGGGTAGTGGCGGTACTGGAGCACTTTAGATATAAAATTGGTATCCAAATTAATTAAATTAATCAACTAATTATGCCCCCCAACAACGCCCTCTCACACCTCTGTATGACGTCATGTGTTTTCGTTGACCTGCACATGGGTCCCCCTCCCCACCCCTCCCTCTTACCCACCTACCCTATTGGCGGAAATTTTGAGTTTTGGCAGGAATTTCGAATTTCGGCGGCAATTTCGTATTTTCGCTATACAATTAAACTGTCAATTCAGAGGCCGTAATATTAACGGAAATTGTTGATGGAAATTGTTTGTAAAACGGAAATAGAGAGTAGAGATCGGAAAAAAATACAGAGGACGGGAAATCGCTAAATGATTCTCTGAAAGGGACGTAGTTTTCATTTCGTTGGACAGTGATACTCTTGTTTAACTTTCAATCACTGATTGCTTCGTATAGTGCGATCGCGAAGTCGTTAAGACGCACCACGGTGCGCTGCCAGGTGCAGGTGCAATATTGGTGTGCATGGCTCCAACACTTCGTCCTTCCTTCCCTCCCCACATCAGGTAGCCACACCCTCACGTAACCTTGGGGGCTCGGTCCGTCCCCAGCCAGGCCGCATTCATGACGGCTGCTGCAGCGGCTCGCCTCACGTGACCCAACCAGACATGCCTACCCCCACCTCCTGCTATGCTCCGGGCAGTTTGGGATGAAAGCACGCTGCGCCATGCGCGCTCGTAACTCTTTAGGCAGCCTTAAATGACACAACCATAAGGCAGCCTTAGATGACACAACCACACTTGGCTAGGTGGCCAGTGTCCGGCGATCTACTGGTGACCACCTGCCTGCCTCCCCAACAGTCCCCCAGCCATCACCTTCTACACCACAGGGGCGGGGGGGGGGGGGGGGGGGGGGGAGCGGCAACCAGTAGTTGGAAGTCGGCAGATGATTGTAATGTAAAATGCCATTCTCAAGGCGCGCTTTGTTGGGCATCTACCACGAACAATAGATCTGTTTTCGAAATTAGCGTCTCCCCCCCCCCCCCCCCCAGCTCTGTCCTAAGGAAAACAGCAACATATATTTCGAAGAATGCAGCTGGCATTGGGCGTGCCAAACTATCAATCTGTCTCAGTTTTCTAAAGATAGCAGATGTCTCCAATTTTCCATCCGCTTGTAAGCAAACAAGCCATGTTTTCAGAAGGGCCCTCTATCTGCTTCATAGAATCTTTTGTGCCCCACAGCACCCACCATCACCAAGCCTGCTTGAAGAAGATAAAGAAGGCGAGGTTAGCGTCTTCACCCCACAGCTATACCCTGACTAACAACAACATGTATTTCAAAGGAAGGAGGTGACATCAAATGTATAAAGCCCTATGCCTGCCTCGGAATGAACAAAGAGTGTTTTTCTAAAGCTAGCAGCTGCATCCAATTTTCCAGTCACTTATCATCGAACAAAGGATGTTTGCATCAGTATTTTTTTTCTCCTCCACAGATGCTTTATTTTCCTCAAACACCTGCACCAAGCCTGCTTGAAGAAAAAAGAAGGAAAGTTATAACTTGCTGGTATGGCATTCTGAGTTCCTATTGGCCCTCTGCAAAATAGAGGGTGGAGTCTGAAGGTATATAAACCCGAACCCCCACCACAATCATCATCGGTCTTTGACACGCCGGCCGGAGTGCTCAGAGCCATTTTGAACCATTTTTTTTTTTTTTTTTTTTTGGTCTTTGACAGTGACTAATAGTGTCAGTGTGATTCCTGCAATATAAAATGGTCATCCAGCAGTGACACCAGTGTTAGTGGTGGTGAGAAATGGCCAAATTTGGGCCAGTTGCGATGTAAGTGTTTATAAATAATTATGAGTTCAAATTGCAACAGTTATAAAATTTCGCCGTGAAGTATTCAAATTTTTCGAAGTTGTGGTGTGTTTTTGTAGCAAGTGGTTATAAAAGTTCTTTTTTCTTGCTATTACAGCATTCATTCCCGAAATGTTGGCAGAACTAGAACGTTAGCTGGAAGTTGGAAGTCGCCAGCTTGCGGAAGAGCTTGCGCTACCATTCGTCTCCAAATTCTGCTGATAGTTTAGTTTACATGTCAGAAAACAGCTCTTGCTCTATTCAGATCGTAACAGATGTATTCAGATCGTAACAAGTGTTTATAAAACTTTTGATTTCGCTGTTGCAGCATTAGAGCAGCAGCTGATTGACATTGATTGAGTTGCTGTTGGAAGCTGAAATGCAACAAGAACGTAAGTACATTCATTATATAAATATAATGCCACTAGATTTTTTTCATCGAATACAGTTGTGTGAGGTATATACACTCCTGGAAATGGAAAAAAGAACACATTGACACCGGTGTGTCAGACCCACCATACTTGCTCCGGACCCTGCGAGAGGGCTGTACAAGCAATGATCACACGCACGGCACAGCGGACACACCAGGAACCGCGGTGTTGGCCGTCGAATGGCGCTAGCTGCGCAGCATTTGTACACCGCCGCCGTCAGTGTCAGCCAGTTTGCCGTGGCATACGGAGCTCCATCGCAGTCTTTAACACTGGTGGCATGCCGCGACAGCGTGGACGTGAACCGTATGTGCAGTTGACGGACTTTGAGCGAGGGCGTATAGTGGGCATGCGGGAGGCCGGGTGGACGTACCGCCGAATTGCTCAACACGTGGGGCGTGAGGTCTCCACAGTACATCGATGTTGTCGCCAGTGGTCGGCGGAAGGTGCACGTGCATGTCGACCTGGGACCGGACCGCAGCGACGCACGGATGCACGCCAAGACCGTAGGATCCTACGCAGTGCCGTAGGGGACCGCACCGCCACTTCCCAGCAAATTAGGGACACTGTTGCTCCTGGGGTATCGGCGAGGACCATTCGCAACCGTCTCCATGAAGCTGGGCTACGGTCCCGCACACCGTTAGGCCGTCTTCCGCTCACGCCCCAACATCGTGCAGCCCGCCTCCAGTGGTGTCGCGACAGGCGTGAATGGAGGGACGAATGGAGACGTGTCGTCTTCAGCGATGAGAGTCGCTTCTGCCTTGGTGCCAATGATGGTCGTATGCGTGTTTGGCGCCGTGCAGGTGAGCGCCACAATCAGGACTGCATACGACCGAGGCACACAGGGCCAACACCCGGCATCATGGTGTGGGGAGCGATCTCCTACACTGGCCGTACACCACTGGTGATCGTCGAGGGGACACTGAATAGTGCACGGTACATCCAAACCGTCATCGAACCCATCGTTCTACCATTCCTAGACCGGCAAGGGAACTTGCTGTTCCAACAGGACAATGCACGTCCGCATGTATCCCGTGCCACCCAACGTGCTCTAGAAGGTGTAAGTCAACTACCCTGGCCAGCAAGATCTCCGGATCTGTCCCCCATTGAGCATGTTTGGGACTGGATGAAGCGTCGTCTCACGCGGTCTGCACGTCCAGCACGAACGCTGGTCCAACTGAGGCGCCAGGTGGAAATGGCATGGCAAGCCGTTCCACAGGACTACATCCAGCATCTCTACGATCGTCTCCATGGGAGAATAGCAGCCTGCATTGCTGCGAAAGGTGGATATACACTGTACTAGTGCCGACATTGTGCATGCTCTGTTGCCTGTGTCTATGTGCCTGTTGTTCTGTCAGTGTGATCATGTGATGTATCTGACCCCAGGAATGTGTCAATAAAGTTTCCCCTTCCTGGGACAATGAATTCACGGTGTTCTTATTTCAATTTCCAGGAGTGTATTATTCATTGTTGTAGGTGCTGCTTTAGATCAAGAGGAGGGCGAGATTCTAGTAGGGGTATGCATCGAGAATGATGCCCAGGACTTATTACTTCCATCTGGTATGAACTTTTATCTATTTATTTTTCTGTAGTTATTTATAATCATTATTACGCTGTAGGGAAATTCAAGTACAAATTTTTTGCTGTTGTTGTTGTTTCTTAAAATCAATATCTTGTTGTAGACGACTTCTGTGGGATGGATCGGTGGATCCCCAACAACAACAATTTTGGCAAGGGTGAAATACCGGAATGGGAGAGTGAGATAATGACTGCTAAAAGGCAGTCCGAGCTCTCCCTTCTGGAACACGAGCTGGAGGTATTTGACTGAGTGGGAGAACTAGCAGAAATATTGACCGAATAGCTCAATCCTGAGGCCCAGAGTATAAAACGTAAAGGTAATGTGTCCATCATCATTACAGTATTCTGGAATGCTGATGTGCTAATTGTTGTTATTTGTTTACAGCATATATTTAAAAAATCTTGAGCATAGTACTTAATTTTTTTTCTATTATTCATATGTTACAGAGGTGCCATCAATACTGCCACGACAACAATTTGCTGCGCAATGTGGAACAGCGGTTGCGGACACAGGTATCAAACAGGCACCTGAACACGTGCATCGCTGTGCAAAGTGCCACTGGTTGCTGTGTGAGAGGCGGCCACAGCTCCCCGAACCACTGCATAGTCTCTGGCGCCTGTGTGTGGTTCAGTGAGAACAACGGTCTCCCACCCCCAGGCTGGTGATGGTGCAGGCTCCAATATGCAGGAACATCAACGACCACCCTCGTTGCAGCCTGAGTGCTCTCACAGGATCTCACCACAGCCGCCTCCTCCTACTCCAGCTCTGTCTGTTCGTCCTCACCAGCAACAAAAGATATATGTGTGCCTCAGCGCATACCCCTCCCCCCCCCCTGAATGCGCTTCCTCCTTAGCGCCCTCATCTAATGGGTGGATGCACTCATCTCCTCGTTGTAGAATTAATGATAATGGCTGTGGCTAGCGGTATTGCTCTAACCCCTCCTGGTAGTGAAGGACATCAGATAAGCTGCGTTATGACCTATCTAGAATACGTGGGTGATAATAGAGTTACATCAAAAGGTACATCAATCGCCGAGTGATATCGTGAATCTAACTTGGGTGCTATACTGGCCTTGTTCTCTGAGACGGAAGTAAGAGGGTCAGCGAAAGCACTCAGCCAAACACCTCACCTCCACATCTACACTGCTGGCCATTAAAATTGCTACACCAAGAAGAAATGCAGATGATAAACGGGTATTCATTGGACAAATATACTAGAACTGACATGTGATTACATTTTCACGCAATTTGGGTGCATAAATCCTGAGAAATCAGTACCCAGAACAACCACCTCTGGCCGTAATAACGGCCTCCATACGCCTGGGCATTGAGTCAAACAGCGTGGATGGCGTGTACAGGTACAGCTGCCCATGCAGCTTCAACACGATACCACAGTTCATCAAGAGTAGTGACCGGCGTATTGTGACGAGCCAGTTGCTCGGCCACCATTGACCAGACGTTTTCAATTGGTGAGAGAACTGGAAAATGTGCTGGCCAGGGCAGCAGTCGAACATTTCCTGTATCCAGAAAGGCCCGAACAGGAACTGCAATATGCTGTCGTACATTATCCTGCTGAAATGTAGTGTTTCGCAGGGATCGAATGAGGGGTAGAGCCACGGGTCGTAACACATCTGAATTGTAACGTCCACAGTTCAAAGTGCCGTCAATGCTAACAAGAGGTGACCGAGACGTGTAACCAATGACACCGCATACCATCACGCCGGGTGATACGCCAGCATGGAGATGACGAATACATGCTTCCAATGTGCGTTCACCGCGATGTCGCCACACACGGATGCGCCCATCATGATGCTGTAAACAGAACCTGGATTCATCCGAAAAAATGCGTTTTCCCATTCGTGCACCCAGGTACGTCGTTGAATACACCATCGCAGGCAATCCTGTCTGTGATGCAGCGTCAAGGGTAACCGCAGCCATGGTCTCCGAGCTGATAGTCCATACTGCTGCAAACGTCGTCGAACTGTTTGTGCAGATGGTTGTCGTCTTGCGACCGTCCCCATCTGTTGACTCAGGGATCGAGACGTGGCTGCACGATCCGTTACAACCGTGCGGATAAGATGCCTGTCATCTCGACTGCTAGTGATACGAGGCCGTTGGGATCCAGCACGGCGTTCCGTGTTACCGTCCTGAACCCACCGATTCCATATTGTAACAATCATTGGATCCTGACCAACGCGAGCAGCAATGTCGCGATACGACAATCCGCAATCGCGATGGGCTACAATCCGACCTTTATCAAAGTCGGAAACGTGATGGTACGCATTTTTCCTCCTTACACGAGGCATCACAACAACGTTTCACCAGGCAACGCCGGTCAACTGCTGTTTGTGTATGAGAAATCGGTTGGAAACTTTCCTCATGTCAGCACGTTGTAGGTGTCGCCACCGGCGCCAACCTTGTGTTAATGCTCTGAAAAGCTAATCATTTGCATATCACAGTATCTTCTTCCTGTCGGTTAAATTTCGCGTCTGTAGCACGTCATCTTCGTGGTGTAGCAATTTTAATGGCCAGTAGTGTATATTCATGTCTATGATCCTAAATGGAGGTTTATATAAAACTCCCTAAGGACATAACTGTTAAGAAGGCATGTATTAACGTTCAAAATGAACAGGATAACGTTTGTTTTGCATTGTCAATCCTGGCCTATGAATGAAAAATTAAACAGCACCCATAGTATATTTCTCGATATGGAATAGGTCTTAACCTTCGTGGATGTTATAAATTTGATGCTATCAAGTTCCCTGTAAAGATTCAGGACATACCAAAATTTGAGACACAGAATCCCGGAATATCAGTTCACTTTTATGGCCTGAATAAGAAGCAGAAAAGCAAGCCAGATGAGCAGGACAAGCATACTATAGATGGATCACTCCATTTTTCGAGAAATGCAGGTGACCATGATCTTCATGTAAAGATGGTGCTCTTCTCTGAAGGTGATAATGAGCATTATGTATAAATGAAAGACGTGTTGCATGGGGGCTTAATTATATATAATGCAAATATTTTTAATTTTAGTAGCTGTCTGTCCGGTTACGCAGTCTCGTAACCGGTTGGCCCTGACTAGTATTACTCCGCAATCTGACTGCATAGAATAACAACAAACAATGAAAGGAAATTTCCGTTAACACAATTAATTAAGTCCCCAGCAACTATAAAAGCTACGAAACCAAAACTACGAAACAACAAAGCACAAGTGTAACTGTTCTGTGTGTGGAAGTGTGATTCAACGTACACATCTGACACGGTTCTTCCTCAATAAGACAAGGTATTTTTAGCACCATTTACACTGAAGTAATTTAAAAAAACATAAATACTATAATTGCACATAGGAACCAGAATTACACTCTAATACATGAACACAAGCCAGATGATTTGTTGACTGAACCTGTGACCAAGAGACATTGTTAGTTAGGAGATTTAAAAAAAATAAAAAAAATGTTTTTACCTTCATATATATTGACGAAAAATACACTCTGATCATTACAACATCCCCATTCGAACAGCATCGGCTGTCTAGCCCATCAGAACAACTGCACACGACATGCTCACCACTAGTACGGCTATCGACATCCTCTCAACAAGCACTAACCACGGCAACCTCAGAACTACTACTTCCCACAGCAACTTCTGAACAAGCACTGCCAGTGGAGGCGACGGAATAAAACTCTTTGGCGCAATCTCTGGCGCTGTGACGCAGTGTAGCCGCCTTTCATATGCCCCTCCTCCACGGGCTAGAATTTGATGGTATTTTTGCCAGCATTGGTGGTGAAAATACCACGAAATTCGTCCAAAGAATACAGACAAAAATAAAAGATAATATTAATAAGTAAATATCACATAACTAAATTTTGGCTTTGCACTGACCCTTCAATAACCTAACATATAAAATACAGTAATGAATACAAATGCTTTCATACATGTGATTTTACATAATAGTTTACACAAGTATCAGTCAATCAATGGCACCTGCAATGACGAATAGGTGTAGGTAAGAGTTTCATAACATTTCATAAACAGTAAATACACAAAAAATCAGTTTATACAAATATTCACATAAAATCTTTTCAATAGTTCAATAAACAAGTAGCACTCCTCAGAATAGTTGACAGTTCCAAAAGTGGCACCCAGCAATGTTGAACAGGTGCAGACACCAACAAGTAACATCTTTTTAGTAGAAACAGTTCCATCAGTGGCAACCAGTAATGTTGACAGGTGCAGGTAACAGTCCATAATATTCACTATCACTAATCAGACAGTTCATCAGAGTTTATCAGCAGAAATTAAACATTTCCAAGTGGCACCCATCATGTTGAACAAGTGCAGGTAACAGTCCATAATATTCACTATCACTAATCAGACAGTTCATCAGAGTTCATTAGCACAAATTAAACATTTCCAAGTGGCACCCACCAATGTTAATACGTGTAAGCACGAACAACAGTTTGAATGCACACACAATTGCTTTTACAAAATAATCATCAATGCTCTTACACTAGAGATACATATAATAATAAACACACAAATGATATCAGATAACTGTCATATTAAATATTACAAATACACAAATATCAGTAAACCTATAATATTTATGGGTGTCAGTGCAAGCCACAACAAACAAGTAAAATAATATTTAGGAGATAGGTCGGTACCAATTATTTGGGATTAAGAATGGAAAACACACAAAACACACTCACTCATCTTTCATCCACATTAAGTACTACTGTGTAATCGAATAGTGTTAACTGTGTAAATGCAATTCTGTCAAAATTTGATGTTCAACATGTGTATCAAGTAGTAGTGGCAACAGTGTATAACAGTCAATAATAGTTAGTCAACGTCATAGTCATCATGTCAAGACCAATGTTTGCCAAGCCAAATCAAAATGTACGGTTGCTGAACAACTGTCAGTGTGCAAATATGCAAATATGCAAATCATTAAATAAAAGAAATGCATACATGACCTCTAACAGCCTTTACTTTGAATTACTTTCAGTAAGTAAGTATGAGTACGGAATGTGAATGATCATAATATTTCACAGTGTGTACACCACTACAAGAATCATGGCAAAACAGAAGCAAACATGTGGAGTATTTCTTGTGTCAAGTGCAATATGCAAATATTTCCTCTCTCCAAAAAAAAAAGTATATACTGCTTATTGATTTAACAAAGTGTGTGTGTAGACAATCTTCCTTCTACTTGAGTGTTCTAGTCTGCCATCTTCATCCTCCTTGTTCCATATAAACCAACAAAAAAAATATGCTCCTCACTTACTTTACCTCTTATCCACCAAAACTCCAATAATCATCAGCATCACATAATCTTAATACTTCAATAATACCTCATACGTCTATACATATAAACCTTATCATCAATATGATTTACCTTACCTCTTGTCCACCAAAACTCCAATAATCATCAACTCCACATAATCTCAATACCTCAATAATACCTCTTGAATACGTCCATACATATAAACCCTATCGCCAAAACCATTTCACTTCCATAACAACTCTTTCCTCTAGTCAGTCTCCTCGAACAAGTACAGATAAAATCCTAGTGCAAACTTCAATTCATCATCCCATACAATCCGAAGACACAATGTCCACACACAACCTCTGTGTATTTCATCTGATCCAAATCTTCTACTCATTATGAATTATAAAATACATTTTGGTTACCTTGTCCATCATTAAATAAAAGAAATGCATACATGACCTCTAACAGCCCTTACTTTGAATTACTTTCAGTAAGTAAGTATGAGTACGGAATGTGAATGATCATAATATTTCACAGTGTGTACACCACTACAAGAATCATGGCAAAACAGAAGCAAACATGTGGAGTATTTCTTGTGTCAAGTGTCACTTGCTATTTCAATTGCTCACGAAGAATGCAGTGTAATAACTGTCAATGGTCTAAACCTAGTGTTGGTATGTCATGTCGTTAGCTTCCTTCCTATTAGCATACATTTATACAGCTTCCATAAAACCTCCAGCTCATGTGACTTCAATGAAGTTTCTTGTACCAATGTCGTTCGTAGCATTATAGCAGTTCATTTTCTTATCTTAAAATATAAGGCACTGAGCGTAAGCAAAACAAGCAATAGCGAGTAAATATACCAGTAGAGAGAAGAATGTCAACAAGTGGATGCAGCACAATCCCTACAACGAGGCTCTGCCAAGCAAACAACCTAAACTCTATGTTCGTACACAGTATATCAGCATTTCTATATACCAAATTAAAGAGTAGTTATGACAGCAAAACAGAAATGTGTAAATATGCAATCCATACGCAAAGCAGCAAATATGTATCTTACATAATAAACAGGTCATTAGCATCATATCAGCATAAGCAAATAAATGTTCATGTGTAATCTTAATAAGTAAACATGAAGGCGCAAGCAGATAAATCACAAAGTATAACTTACATACATAACCATGTCAGCACAATTAATCATGTGACAATTATAATTTAAATAAATAAGCACAGCAGGCACATAATAAAAAAAATGTGACATCAGTAAAAAAGCAGTGCAGCCAAGCGATGCATAATATACATAAGTAACAACCCTGTTCATTAATAAAACATTGTCAAAATCAGCAAATGTACGCAAGCACGTCGCTTCACAAGTAAATTCATAGAACATGAAATTTAGCACAAAGTATAAATCACGTAATCGCGAGCAGCAAATTACGTCTGAAGTACGTACCTAGGCGGAAATATGTTTCCTGAAAAATAAACTCAATTAATAGTTACCATTTTAGTCTATTACTTTCTTCTTCGAAATTACATTCTTCCTGAAATTTTCTCGATAGCAAGTCCTCTTAACGTCGGACACACACAGAACTTACCTGAAGTTCTTAAATATTTTATACAACCGTATCCTGAAAAATACTGAACGTTAATAACATAATTTATTAAGTCACTATAGCTTTATACAGAATTTATTTGGAGAAATTAGACTGTGTATTTGTTTACGGTTGTCAGTGCATTCGCATTGAGCGCTCGATCAGCTGTAGGTAAGCGTGACGTAGGAAGTAGTTGTTTGCGGTCAACGACTGCCTTGTGCGGCGCGCAGACTTGACTGTTGCTTTGAGTATTTGCCGCCGCCAGAACACGGCGCGGTATCCTTGCATTTCCCGTGTGTTTACGTATAACTGTTAGTTTCTCAAAAGTATGTCATTCCACAAAAATTTTAACGTTTGATATATGATGTATTCCCTTAGAGCGCCGAGATTTAAGAGTTCCTACTTCGACAGTGTTATCATGAATAATTTTGCGAACCCTATATGGACCGTTATAAAGCAGAAAAAATTTGTGACACAAGCCCTTTCCTTTGTGAGACAAACGATGAGACTTAATTAACACCTTTTGACCAACTGACAAGGTTTTTAAACGACCAGGACGTTTAGCTGATTTCTCTCTTTTAGCAGCCGCAGATGCAATATTTTGTAGAGCCAGGTTGACAAATTCAGTATGTCGCAGTTTCCGTGGAGGCGGAAAAGGAACGATTTTAGAAATGCGATTTGTCGGTGATTTATTTTTTAATATCAATATAGGCGGTAAAGAAGTTGAATCATTTGGGAGTTCATTCAGAATGTTTTGAAAAATATGTAGATACTGATCCCAAGTTCTGTGATTCTGATGACAATAAAGTCGACACAATTTATTGACTTCCTTCATCCATCTCTCTGAAGCGTTAGATTGAGGGTGAAAAAGTGAAATGTAAATTGGTTTAATCTTACGACGCCGTAGAGTACGAAGCCAAATTTTAGAGCGAAACTGTGATCCATTATCTGATATAACCTTATCAACATGACCCACTTCTTTAAGAAAATGTTTGATGAAAGCGTTAGATACTGAACGAGCTGTTGTTTTGCGTAAAGGTCTAAAACACACATATTTTGATGTCAATTCCACTGCTACCAAAATGTACGCAGAACCATTAGTAGAACGAACCACTGGACCGAACAAATCGACTGCAGCATGTCCTTTAATTTCGCTGGAATGATAGGAAACAACGGTGCTCTCTGAGAAATAATTGGCGGCTTAGCCTTTTGATATAATTTGCATTTGGCAAGAACGGATCGAATACGTTTTTCCATATTACTGAAGTAGCAATTTTCTCGTAATTTATGAAAGCATTTTCTGGGACCAAAGTGTGCATAACTGAAATGTGTATACCAAATCAATTTATTAACCCACTCATCAGGAATACAAACTAACCAAACAGAGTTGTCGACCAATTTTCGTTTAAAAAGAATATCATTGCGAACTAAATAATACTGTCTAATCGCTACGCTTTCCTTTCTCCTCCACTTCTCCCTAATGTCCTTCCAGATTGGATCCTTGTTTTGCTCCTTAGCGATGTCCTGCAGCGAAGACGAAATAAAATTTTCAAACGCAACACCTTGAATATACATCAAACAATAATTGTTTTCTTTGCAGTCCTCCTCAGCACTTTGTTTCAAAACCCTGTATGTAAACAATACTAAAATCAAATTCCTGTAGATACAGCGCCCATCGTGACAATCTTCCATGTGTTAATTTTGTTGACATAAGAAATTCCAGAGCTCGATGATCGGTGTAAACCTTAGTATGTCTGCCATACAAAAATGTCCGAAATTTTGTGAAAGCCCAAACAACAGCCAAGGCTTCAAGTTCCGTAATCGAATAATTCTTTTCTGATTTAGAGAGAACACGACTTCCAAATGCAATAGTTTTCTGTACTACAACGCCTTTTCTTCTATCTCTTGAAATAAATGTGCACCTACGCCTTTGTATGATGAGTCCGTCGCCAAACAAAAATCTTTAGATAGATCCGGATGTGAAAGAAGTGGAGCAGCAACTAAAGCATCACGAAGTTGTTCAAATTCTGATAGAGCTTCCTCATCCCAACACCAATTAGAATTCTTTCCAGATAGTTCACATAAACGAGGTGTGGACAAATTGTCCAATCTAACAAAGCGTCTAAGAAAATTACAGACACCAAGGAAACTACGAACATCACGTTTTGTAGTAGGAACAGCATAATTCGAATAGCATCTAGTTTCTCTGGATCAGGAAGAATACCTTCTGTAGAAATAATATGACCCAAGAAATTTCACCTGAGAACGAGCAAATTCAGATTTTTCCAAGTTCACTGTAATGCCAACTCTTGCAAAAATGCGTAATAATGAATCCAAAATTTTGTTGTGCTCACTCCAAGAACGTTTAGCAATAAGAATATCGTCAACATATGAAGTGACATTGTCACGAAGATAAACAGGTAAAATTTCTTTTAAACTACGAATGAATGCTGCAGAAAATATAGTAAGTCCAAACGGTAATTTCCGAAATCACTTTTGAGTAAAATAGTCATATCCGGTTATTCTTTACCGACTCTCTAGATAGATTGATAGTTGAAGAGTTGTTTTGATAGATACAAAGAATAGTAAAAGAGTAGGCAGCAGTGCAGAAAACTAAAAGGGAAATAGCACCACTACAGCTCGGGGCCCTGTGCACGCTATGGCACATATTCACTTGGTGTAGCGAATCCCCTGAGGACATAAATAGCCGTACATAAATTCCAGTTTGTGTCTTAGTGGCCAATTTGGTGGAAGTACGTACATAAATTGATCTAACTATGAACATGGATGTATGTCATTCTTAGAATTGCGAAAGATCTTAAATTTCTGAACAGTTAAAAAGTGTTTATAGTCAAAGTTTTCGCCTCGTGGCGACAAAGACCTACCGCGTCTGGTGGTGGTGGTTTGTGTTTAACGTCCCGTCGACAACGAGGTCATTAGAGACGGAGCGCAAGCTCGGGTTAGGGAAGGATTGGGAAGGAAATCGGCCGTGCCCTTTCACAGGAACCATCCCGGCATTTGCCTGAAACGATTTAGGGAAATCACGGAAAACCTAAATCAGGATGGCCGGAGACGGGATTGAACCGTCGTCCTCCCGAATGCGTACCGCGTCTGTCCCAGACGCAATGTCGATTATTGTCAAGTTCGCGCGCCTGGCGCTCTCTTGTTGCATCTCGTAAATGAAATAAATTATTTTCTTCAAAGCCCTCTGCTATCTGTGTTTCTAAATTTCTTCTACTGTCATTTCCTACAATTTCGCTTTCTATTTGTTTGACTTGCTTTCGTAACGCCTCAAATTCCCTTTTAACGCGTTCATTAAATTTTCCCTGATTTTCAACATGTTTATTTATGTTCTGGTACTCTTCGGTTTCTGCAAATGGCAATGGAGCTGTATCATCTGAATCTCTGTCCCCATTTAAACTAAGACTTGTCAATTTATCTGAACTCTCCTCAACTCTTCCGATAAGTCACCTATTTGTTCTTTCTGTTTATTAACGTCTTCCGTAAGTGTCGCGACTCGGGTTTCGGTATTGACACATTTAGTAGTTAAATGTTCACACTGTTGTGTTAGGTTATTTATTCTGTCAATTGGTACTGATTCCTTGATTCTTTCAAATATTTCTTCCTTATCGTGTGCACGTTGTAAATGTAACTCTGAAAATTTTTGTACTAGCATGCGATCTCTTTCTTCCTGTTCTCTATCATGTTCCTTTTGTCTAATTTCTATTGAAATTAATCTATTATTGTGAGCATTCAAAATCGGTTGTACTTCTCTAATTTCTTTCTTTAATTCATCTTTCATGTTTTTGAAACATGTCTCTATTCGTGAGTCTAACCGTGTTTCCATTGTTCCCATATCAGTTTCTAACCGTGTTGCCAATGTTCCCATATCTGTTTTAATTGTTCCTATTTGTGATCCCACTGTTTTTAATTCAGATCTTAACTGTGATCCCAGTGAGTCTAATCGTGTTTCCATTGTTCCCATCTCTGTTTTAATTGTTCCTATTTGTGAGTCTAACTGTGATTCCACTGTTTTTAATTCAGATCCCAAATTTAATATTGTACTCATCAACTGCTCCACATTGACTGGTTCGAAATTCTTTTCGCCCCTAACATTTCCCGCAAAACCAGCTTCCTTCGTCATAGCTGTAAAGCTATCTGTGTTCGAAACTATTCCAGAATCTTCTGTCGTTAATCTCGTATTCTGAAAAATTATTGATTGTGAAAAGTTTTGAAATGGTTCCGGACTATTTTCCCTGTTTATTAAATTATTTTCTACCTCATTATTCATCATACTGTTCTCCTGTGTTGGCGAGTTCGCCATGTTAACAATTTCGTCATTCTGACTATCCATCATTTTTGCCTTTTTCATCGATCGCGTAATCATTTACAAAACATACAAAACTCGTCACTATACGAAAATTACACACAATATGACACTTTATCACCAACAATACTATTCACACGAAATGCTTCCCGACAAACACGCCTAACGAACAATTAAAACCTTCACAATTGCACAAAATTGTCAAACCCGTATACAAGACATCAAAAATTAAATTCCACAAAAATACTGTCAGAAGAATGGCAAGACAACTACAAATGTTCAATTACCAAATCTACACATGCAATATAGACTACAATTACTAAACTACAAATTACTAAAACAATACTACTGTCTGCTATTTTTACTATCAAAAGAATTCCAAGGGACGATCCGAAGCAGCAGCGCCACGTGCATTGGGGCTTCATTATATATAATGCAAATATTTTTAATTTTAGTCGCTGTCTGTCCGATTACGCAGTCTCGTAACCGGTTGGCCCTGACTAGTATTACTCCGCAATCTGACTGCATAGAATAACAACAAACAATGAAAGGAAATTTCCGTTAACACAGTAAATTAATTAAGTCTCCAGCAACTATAAAAGCTACGAAACCAAAACTACGAAACAACAAAGCACAAGTGTTACTGTTCTGTGTGTGGAAGTGTGATTCAACGTACACATCTGACACGGTTCTTCCTCAATAAGACAAGGTATTTTAAGCACCATTCACACGTAAGTAATTAAAAAAAACATAAATACTATAATTGCACATAGAAACCAGAATTACACTCTAATACATGAACACAAGCCAGATGCTTTGTTGACTGAACCTGTGACCAAGATATATTGTTAGTTAGGAAATTTAAAAAAAAAATGTTTTTTACCTTCATATATATTGACGAAAAATACACTCTGATCATTACAACATCCCCATTCGAACAGCATCGGCTGTCTAGCCCATCAGAACAACTGCACACGGCATGCTCACAACTAGTACTGCTATCGACATTCTCTCAACAAGCACTAACCACGGCAACCTCAGAACTACTACTTCCCACAGCAACTTCTGAACAAGCACTGCCAGTGGAGGCGACGGAATAAAACTCTTTGGCGCAATCTCTGGCGCTGTGACAGTGTAGCCACCTTTCAGTGTTCTGGTGTCTAAATACATTTTCAGAAGAAAAGTATTTAAAACGGCATCTGGAGAGCTGTGAATCCGAGGAACCACTATGTACTCTTATGCCTACCGAAGAAAATAAGTTTCTTAAATTAAAGAACACTCACCACCAGAAACGAAGTCTATTTGTTGTATACACGGACTTGGAATGTCTCTTGCCCCTATCACCCACTCTGAAGGGAACCCCTTAGCCACACATACCACCTATACGCAAAAACACGTACTGTATGTGGCAATGTGCCAACTTGCAGGTTCATATGATTCAAGTCTTAACCGCTATGAATCTTATGTTGGGGATAATCCTGCGGTTTTGTTGCTCACTGAGCTTGAAAAACCCTCATGGGATGTTGATATGCTTTACAGCACCAACATCCCCGTCACCAAATCGGAGCAGAATAAAAAATTATACAATGATGCAGTTAACTGTCATACTTGTGAGCTAGACGAAAATTTTATAGTCATGGCTGACTGGAATTCGAGAGTAGGAAAAGGGAGAGAAGGAAACATAGTGGGTGAATATGGATTGGGGGAGAGAAATGAAAGAGGAAGCCGTCTGGTAGAATTTTGCACAGAGCATAACTTAATCATAGCTAACACTTGGTTCAAGAATCATAAAAGAAGGTTGTATACGTGGAAGAATCCTGGAGATACTAGAAGGTATCAGATAGATTATATAATGGTAAGACAGAGATTTGGGAACCAGGTTTTAAATTGTAAGACATTTCCAGGGGCAGATGTGGACTCTGACCACAATCTATTGGTTATGAACTGCAGATTAAAACTGAAGAAACTGCAAAAAGGTGGGAATTTAAGGAGATGGGACCTGGATAAACTGAAAGAACCAGAGGTTGTAGAGAGTTTCAGGGAGAGCATAAGGGAACAATTGACAGGAATGGGGGAAAGAAAGACAGTAGAAGAAGAATGGGTAGCTCTGAGGGATGAAGTAGTGAAGGCAGCAGAGGATCAAGTAGGTAAAAAGACGAGGGCTAATAGAAATCCTTGGGTAACAGAAGAAATATTGAATTTAATTGATGAAAGGAGAAAATATAAAAATGCAGTAAATGAAGCAGGCAAAAGGGAATACAAACGTCTCAAAAATGAGATCGACAGAAAGTGCAAAATGGCTAAGCAGGGATGGCTAGAGGACAAATGTAAGGATGTAGAGGCTTGTCTCACTAGGGGTAAGATAGATACTGCCTACAGGAAAATTAAAGAGACCTTTGGAGAGAAGAAAACCACTTGTATGAATATCAAGAGCTCAGATGGCAACCCAGTTCTAAGCAAAGAAGGGAAGGCAGAAAGGTGGAAGGAGTATATAGAGGGTTTATACAAGGGTGATGTACTTGAGGACAATATTATGGAAATGGAAGAGGATGTAGATGAAGATGAAATGGGAGATACGATACTGCGTGAAGAGTTTGACAGAGCACTGAAAGACCTGAATCGAAACAAGGCCCTGGGAGTAGACAACATTCCATTGGAACTACTGACGGCCTTGGGAGAGCCAGTCATGACAAAACTCTACCATCTGGTCAGCAAGATATATGAGACAGGCGAAATTCCGTCAGACTTCAAGAAGAATGTAATAATTCCAATCCCAAAGAAAGCAGGTGTTGACAGATATGAAAATTACCGAACTATCAGTTTAATAAGTCACGGCTGCAAATACTAACACGAATTATTTACAGACGAATGGAAAAACTGATAGAAGCGGACCTCGGCAAAGATCAGTTTGTATTCCGCAGAAATGTTGGAACACATGAGGCAATACTGACCCTAGGACTTATCTTAGAAAATAGATTAAGGATAGGCAAACCTACATTTCTAGCATTTGTAGACTTAGAGAAAGCTTTTGACAATGTTGACTTGAATACTCTCTTTAAAATTCTAAAGGTGGCAAGGGGAAAATACAGGGAGCGAAAGGCTATCTACAATTTGTACAGAAACCAGATGGCAGTTATAAGAGTCGAGGGACATTAAAGGGAAGCAGCGGTTGGGAAGGGAGTGAGACAGGGTTGTAGCATGCCCCCAAAGTTATTCAATCTGTATATTGAGCAAGCAGTAAAGGAAACAAAAGAAAAATTCGGAGTAGCTAATAAAGTCCAAGTTCAATACATAAAAGACCAACTAGCATCAATAGACTCCAACCTCAAACAGAACAATGCTAGGGACTTTTACAAAACCTTCAAAAGTAACTTAAAGAAATACTCTCCTCCTAGTCTATTTTTCACGGACCCAAAAACGCAGAAAACTGCATACAATAGCATAGAGAACTGTAGAATACTTGCTGAATATTTTGAAGAACTACATAACTGTTATCCACCGAAAGAAAAATTTAATTTCAATATTGTAAACCCAACACCACCAGACTCCAAGCCGCCAACCACAGAAGAAATAAAAGAAATCATAAAAGAGCTTAAAAATAATAAATCCCCTGGAGAGGATAATATACACTCCTGGAAATTGAAATAAGAACACCGTGAATTCATTGTCCCAGGAAGGGGAAACTTTATTGACACATTCCTGGGGTCAGATACATCACATGATCACACTGACAGAACAACAGGCACATAGACACAGGCAACAGAGCATGCACAATGTCGGCACTAGTACAGTGTATATCCACCTTTCGCAGCAATGCAGGCTGCTATTCTCCCATGGAGACGATCGTAGAGATGCTGGATGTAGTCCTGTGGAACGGCTTGCCATGCCATTTCCACCTGGCGCCTCAGTTGGACCAGCGTTCGTGCTGGACGTGCAGACCGCGTGAGACGACGCTTCATCCAGTCCCAAACATGCTCAATGGGGGACAGATCCGGAGATCTTGCTGGCCAGGGTAGTTGACTTACACCTTCTAGAGCACGTTGGGTGGCACGGGATACATGCGGACGTGCATTGTCCTGTTGGAACAGCAAGTTCCCTTGCCGGTCTAGGAATGGTAGAACGATGGGTTCGATGACGGTTTGGATGTACCGTGCACTATTCAGTGTCCCCTCGACGATCACCAGTGGTGTACAGCCAGTGTAGGAGATCGCTCCCCACACCATGATGCCGGGTGTTGGCCCTGTGTGCCTCGGTCGTATGCAGTCCTGATTGTGGCGCTCACCTGCACGGCGCCATACACGCATACGACCATCATTGGCAGCAAGGCAGAAGCGACTCTCATCGCTGAAGACGACACGTCTCCATTCGTCCCTCCATTCACGCCTGTCGCGACACCACTGGAGGCGGGCTGCACGATGTTGGGGCGTGAGCGGAAGACGGCCTAACGGTGTGCGGGACCGTAGCCCAGCTTCATGGAGACGGTTGCGAA
The DNA here is from genome assembly GCF_023898315.1 of Schistocerca nitens. NCBI lineage: Eukaryota > Metazoa > Arthropoda > Insecta > Orthoptera > Acrididae > Schistocerca > Schistocerca nitens. The sequence goes on from NC_064614.1 coordinate 149,818,463, forward strand.
TGGTCCTCGCCGATACCCCAGGAGCTACAGTGTCCCTAATTTGCTGGGAAGTGGCGGTGCGGTCCCCTACGGCACTGCGTAGGATCCTACGGTCTTGGCGTGCATCCGTGCGTCGCTGCGGTCCGGTCCCAGGTCGACGGGCACGTGCACCTTCCGCCGACCACTGGCGACAACATCGATGTACTGTGGAGACCTCACGCCCCACGTGTTGAGCAATTCGGCGGTACGTCCACCCGGCCTCCCGCATGCCCACTATACGCCCTCGCTCAAAGTCCGTCAACTGCACATACGGTTCACGTCCACGCTGTCGCGGCATGCTACCAGTGTTAAAGACTGCGATGGAGCTCCGTATGCCACGGCAAACTGGCTGACACTGACGGCGGCGGTGCACAAATGCTGCGCAGCTAGCACCATTCGACGGCCAACACCGCGGTTCCTGGTGTGTCCGCTGTGCCGTGCGTGTGATCATTGCTTGTACAGCCCTCTCGCAGTGTCCGGAGCAAGTATGGTGGGTCTGACACACCGGTGTCAATGTGTTCTTTTTTCCATTTCCAAGAGTGTAGTTGCTGAATTATGGAAGTACTCTAGTGACAACATGATACAGTGTCTATCAGAGATACTAAAAGAAATATGGACAACACACAGATTACCACCAGACTGCATTAATACATCCACTACATGAAAAAGGGAAGATAACAGATCCTAGCAATTATAGGGGAATCTCCCTCTTACCAGTGACCTATAAGATCTTGTCTAAGGCGCTTTTAAAAAGAGCAGAAGAGATACTTGACAAACAGCTAGGAGAGTATCAGGCTGGATTTAGGAAGGGAAGGTCATGTGCAGAACAAATACTAAATTTAAAGAACATAATAGAAATGAGGAAAATCAGGAACTTAAAATATGTAATTACGTTTGTGGATTTTAAAAAAGCCTATGATTCAATTGACAGAAATACACTGCTTGATATCTTAAAAGAATTGGGACTCGATGCTAAAACAACTGCAATAATTAAAGGTACTTTGACAAATACAAAATCGAAAGTAAAATTTAGGGGAGAGCTCTCAAAATCGTTTGAAATAAAGTCAGGTGTTCGACAGGGAGATGGTCTGTCACCTCTGCTTTTCAGTTGTGCCTTGGAGAAGGTAGTTCGAGAATGGAGGAAGGGCATCAATACTAAAGGGATTCAACTAGGGAGAAATCCAAACAAGATCACTGTCGACTGTTTAGCCGTCGCAGATGACATGGCATTGATTACAGATTCACTAGACAATGCCCAAGAACAAATAAGAGAACTACAAAAACAAGCAGCCAAGTAGGACTACAAATATCCTATGAAAAAACAAAGTTTATGACAAACATCTGTGATGCTCCTCAAAATATTGCAGTTGACAACAACACAATACACAAAACAGATTCCTTTAAATACCTAGGAGAGTGGATTACATACAATGCCAAAGAAAAGATAGCTATAGAAACTAAAGTGCACAAAATGGAAAGAGCGTTTCATATGAGCAAAAACGTTTATAATAAAATATCCTTGTCCTGGAACACGAAATTAAGACACCACCAAACAGTGGCCAGACCTGAAGCTCTCTATGCGGCAGAAACACTTAAACTAACAAGAAATGGAGATCTTGAGAAACTAGAGAAGGTCGAAAGAAGAATTTTAAGGAAAATACTGGGAGCTAAAAGAAACGATAATGCTGAATACAGGTTAAGACCAAACAGAGAGCTATATCTGAAAACGGAGAAACTAACTGATGTAATGAGGAAGATGAGACTACAGTTTTTGGACATATATTCAGAATGGATAACAACAGGCTAACCAAGCGGATATTCACATTACTCAATAGCTACAAATCCAAGCCAGCATGGTTCATAGAGACTGAAAAGGACATTGAAAATGCTGGAGTTACAATAGACACAATAGAAAACAGAACACATTTCAGAAAGGCAGTTCAAAAGGCAGAATTTCAGGAGAGAAAGAAAATAACTAGACGAAAGTTGACTCAAGAAGAAAGGGAACAACACTCTAAAAGGATGAAGGAAATTTGGAAGCTGAAGAAATCTAATACAATGAAGAGTAGCCAAAGTTGCTTCATCGTACCCTCCAAATGGATTATTCGAAAGAAAAAAAAAAGTCCATGGAGAAGAAATAAAAACTTTGAGGTTCGCCGATGACATTGTAATTCTGTCAGAGACAGCAAAGGACTTGGAAGAACAGTAGAACGGAAGTGGACAGTGTCTTGAAAGGAGGTTATAAGATGAACGTCAACAAAAGCAAAACGAGGATAATGGAATGTAGTAGAATTAAGTCGGGTGATGCTGAGGGAATTAGATTAGGAAACGAGACACTTAAAATAGTAAAGGAGTTTTGCTATTTGGGGAGCAAAATAACTGATGATGGTCGAAGTAGAGAGGATATAAAATGTGGACTGGCAATGGCAAGGAAAGCGTTTCTGAAGGAGAGAAATTTGTTAACATCGAGTATAGATTTAAGTGTCAGGAAGTCGTTTCTGAAAGTATTTGTATGCAGTGCAGCCATGTATGGAAGTGAAACATGGACGATAAATAGTTTGGACAAGAAGAGAATAGAAGCTTTCGAAATGTGGTGCTACAGAAGAATGCTGAAGATTAGATGGGTAGATCACATAACTAATGAGGAGGTATTGAATAGAATTGGGGAGAAGAGGAGTTTGTGGCACAACTTGACAAGAAGAAGGGACCGGTTGGTAGGATATGTTCTGAGGCATCAAGGAATCACAAATTTAGCATTGGAGGGCAGCGTGGAGGGTAAAAATCGTAGAGGGAGACCAAGAGATGAATACACTAAGCAGATTCAGAAGGATGTAGGCTGCAGTAGGTACTGGGAGATGTAGAAGCTTGCACAGGATAGAGTAGCATGGAGAGCTGCATCAAACCAGTCTCAGGACTGAAGACAACAACAACAACAACAACAAGGTGAAACTCGATGAAACAAAGATACGTGACATCTCTGCATTTACCAGTACTCTCAAAAGCAATGCTGTAAGTAGTGCAGATTATCAGCATGTATGTCTGGCGGGAATTCAACGTTCCCGCGGGACTATACATAGACATCAACTTGCGCTTGCTTGCAGATGTTTTTGAAAAGTTCCAAAGTGTACGTATGGCTACGTACTCTTTGGATCTTGTCTTTTATTACACAGCATCTGGGTTGTCCTGGACGCAACGCTCAAGAAAACGAAGCGCAGCATCAAACTTTTGACCTATGCTGATATGCTTCTTTTTTTTTTTAGCATGGGATCCTTGGAGGACTTTGTCAGTGTGTCCATAGACACGCCAAGGCAAATATTCCATGTATGGGTGTGGGGTTCAATGTATCCCTCGATTCAAATTATGTACTGTGTTTGGATGTGAATAACTTTTATGGGACGCCATGACGCAGCAACTGTCGGTTGGTGGATTTCAGTGGGTGCCCAAAAACGAATTAAGAGGGATTAGGTGGAAAAATATTCGGTAGAGCATCTGATTCTGATGTAGGGTATGTGGTGGGGGCAGATCTCATATACCCTGTTAGTTTGTATGAAATGACAAGCGATTTGCTGTCATGTCCAGAGCATCAAGTTCTGCAAGGAAGCACTACTCCTAAATTGATGACCACTGTTGGACACAAGCAGAGTTATGTCATTCATTAGCATAATCTCCAGCAGTGACTCAGCTTAGGGATGGAGCTAAGTAGAATCACCTGGGCTATCTCCTTCAATCAGCCCCCTGGTTGAAGGAGTATACTGAATTAAATACCGAAAAGAGGGCGGATGCAACTAGTGATTTCGAAAAAGATTCTTATAAATTGATGGATAATTCCATTTTCGCTAAAACCATGCGGAATGTAAGAAATGAAAGCGATATTTTGATTAGGACCGAAAGGGATGGGCTGTGGGGCGTAAGAAAGTGCATCACCAGACCAAATTTTAAGTGGGTCACTGTTTTCAATTCGAACTTTGTTGATGTGGAGATGTTGAAGGTTTCAGTAGAGTTTACGAAGCCAATCTATTTATGTATGTGTATACTGGACATCTCCAAACTCTACATGTACTGCTTCCACTATAATTTTGCTAAAACTCATGTAATTGAACCAAAGTTACTTTATATGGATACATATAGCTTCATCTATTGGGTGAAGAACTGCGATCCATATAAAGTAATTAGGTGTCACAGTAGTGAATTCGGCACATCAGGATGTCCAGCCGATAATCCTTATGATCTTTATGGTACTGTTCAACAGAAAAAGGTTATTGGTTTAATGAAAGATGAGGCAGCTGGATTGATGATTGCAGAGTTTGTGGGTCTAAGATCCAAAATGTATGCGTATAGTACAATAGACGCAGTCACCCAGAGGCGGGCTAAGGGTGTGCGACGTGCGGCATCACGTGCCCTCACGGTCGAAGACTACTTGCAGTGCCTGTATGATGGGGTTTGTGGTGCTCCATCGCAGCCTCCGCATTTGGTACAGTGCGGTCACGAGGTGTACACGTTACTGCAATCTAAAGTCGGACTGTCGCCTCATGACGATAAAATAGCCATTTGTAATGACGGGATCAAACCCTTCCGTACTCACACCACTTACATGAAGCGCAACAGGGCATGGTGGACTCTGACGGTGTGAATCACAGAGAGTAAGTGTGACTGACTGGATGAGTGAGAGCTTGTGTCTAATAATATGTCTCTTTTATCATAGTGTAAATATTGAATGTGTGATGTATGATGTGGCTGCATGTGTCAGTGGTTGTGTGTCTGTGTGTACGCTTGTGACTGCGTTTGAATATGGATGACTGTGTAAATATGTATGCTTTTGTGTAAATATATTCTGTTTATTTTTTTCTGAATAAGTATGAAGGTGTGTGTGAATTCCTTAAGTACCAACTGGTGAGGTCATCGGTCCCTAGACTTACACACTGATTAAGCTAACTTATACTAAGAACAACACACACACACCCATGATCGAGGGAGGAATCGAACATCCGGCGGGAGGGGCTGCGTAATCCGTGAAATGGCACCTCAATAAGTAGCATAATATCTATGCATGAATATATAAGTAGCATGTACTGGAAAAAATTATAAAAATGTTAAAAATGTACCATATGTATATATTGTTGGAAATGGAGTCAAATCGTCAAAAAAGTTAAAATATTAAATGAAGGAAAAATAGTTTACATTATTTTTCTGTTTTGCACTTATTGGGTGTGTTTGATTATGTGAGTGCATGTATAAACAGATTAGTTTTTAAGTTTCACCTATCGCAAGCTGTGCAAATCATATTAGTTTCAAGTGTGAGTTGCACCCAGTTCATTTTAGTGCAACTGTTTGGGATTTACATTTTAAGGCCATTCGGTCCATTGTATTATCAAATTATTTCAGCTGCTTGAGGTGAAAAATGTTCAGAGCCACCCAGTTCAAAGGATAAATTAAGTCTTCCGTTTAGGTGGAATTTCACAAATAATAGTATTAGTGTAAGAGAAACTATATCTCTGCAATAGCTGCATACAGTACTGCAATTTGAAGTAAACATTTTTTTCAATGAGTACTATTATTTCTAAAACCAAGAACTATGAATAAGAAGAAATATAAAACAGTAACAAGAACTGTGAATGTAAAAGCAGTATTACTTCCTGTTTTGTAGAAACAAGATTTGTGGATGTAAAGCTACACTCCTGGAAATTGAAATAAGAACACCGTGAATTCATTGTCCCAGGAAGGGGAAACTTTATTGACACATTCCTGGGGTCAGATACATCACATGATCACACTGACAGAACAACAGGCACATAGACACAGGCAACAGAGCATGCACAATGTCGGCACTAGTACAGTGTATATCCACCTTTCGCAGCAATGCAGGCTGCTATTCTCCCATGGAGACGATCGTAGAGATGCTGGATGTAGTCCTGTGGAACGGCTTGCCATGCCATTTCCACCTGGCGCTTCAGTTGGACCAGCGTTCGTGCTGGACGTGCAGACCGCGTGAGACGACGCTTCATCCAGTCCCAAACATGCTCAATGGGGGACAGATCCGGAGATCTTGCTGGCCAGGGTAGTTGACTTACACCTTCTAGAGCACGTTGGGTGGCACGGGATACATGCGGACGTGCATTGTCCTGTTGGAACAGCAAGTTCCCTTGCCGGTCTAGGAATGGTAGAACGATGGGTTCGATGACGGTTTGGATGTACCGTGCACTATTCAGTGTCCCCTCGACGATCACCAGTGGTGTACAGCCAGTGTAGGAGATCGCTCCCCACACCATGATGCCGGGTGTTGGCCCTGTGTGCCTCGGTCGTATGCAGTCCTGATTGTGGCGCTCACCTGCACGGCGCCAAACACGCATACGACCATCATTGGCACCAGGGCAGAAGCGACTGTCATCGCTGAAGACGACACGTCTCCATTCGTCCCTCCATTCACGCCTGTCGCGACACCACTGGAGGCGGGCTGCACGATGCTGGGGCGTGAGCGGAAGACGGCCTAACGGTGTGCGGGACCGTAGCCCAGCTTCATGGAGACGGTTGCGAATGGTCCTCGCCGATACCCCAGGAGCTACAGTGTCCCTAATTTGCTGGGAAGTGGCGGTGCGGTCCCCTACGGCACTGCGTAGGATCCTACGGTCTTGGCGTGTATCCGTGCGTCGCTGCGGTCCGGTCCCAGGTCGACGGGCACGTGCACCTTCCGCCGACCACTGGCGACAACATCGATGTACTGTGGAGATCTCACGCCCCACGTGTTGAGCAATTCGGCGGTACGTCCACCCGGCCTCCCGCATGCCCACTATACGCCCTCGCTCAAAGTCCGTCAGCTGCACATACGGTTCACGTCCACGCTGTCGCGGCATGCTACCAGTGTTAAAGACTGCGATGGAGCTCCGTATGCCACGGCAAACTGGCTGACACTGACGGCGGCGGTGCACAAATGCTGCGCAGCTAGCGCCATTCGACGGCCAACACCGCGGTTCCTGGTGTGTCCGCTGTGCCGTGCGTGTGATCATTGCTTGTACAGCCCTCTCGCAGTGTCCGGAGCAAGTATGGTGGGTCTGACACACCGGTGTCAATGTGTTCTTTTTTCCATTTCCAGGAGTGTATATTACTACTGTGATTAATTTACATGTGAATAAAAAATTGTTATTCGTTACCGTGCGTCTTAGTTGTTATTTCACAAATCCCTACCCTTACAGATGTATATAAAGGCTGTGCAAAATGCACAAGATGTTAGTTTAAAGCATGTGGGAGGTGACGTTTAAGATGGAGGAAAACAAAATACATTTAATGATTGCATGGGATTTCGCCTGTCATGCTGCATGTATAGGTTTTTGAGAACATGCGGCGCGTGATCGTGTCCGCTTCCAAAGACATATAGCAAACATAAATTATGTCTCTTGTGGTTGAACAGAGCCACAGGCATAGGATCTGGCCAAAGCTACATACTGTCTGAGTACGAGCTAGATAGAAAGAAAGATAAACACAGAATGTGAGGTAAAAGATTCATTTATTTTCATTAATCCAACTTAAAAGTAATTTTACATTTTCATAAGCCGATGCAACCCTATTTTCACGCATCATCTTCTTGAGCTTATGGATAGCAGGAGACACGTATAATTCCAGGTCTTGAATAGATGCAAACTTGAAGATTCGCTGCATCCATGTGATCTTCTCGTCTTTGACGTGTATGATGGTCTCAGGATGATCGAATATTGGAAGTGACGTCATCATTTCTGTATAGGGCATACCAGGATCGTTCCAGTGGAGTCCATAAAAGGAACGTGTTAGCCACTTTGCACTCTTCCCTGTTTTAGCACAGTTCACATCCTTGACAGGACTCGGTGATGCAATTCTTGCTGAGAATGTCTCTATTGCACTAGCACCTTCTGTGCATGTTATGAATCTTTAAATACGAATTGCCTACACTCATCATCACGGAAACGTTGAATGTCGTTCACACTGGAAGTTGTCATGGTGAAATGCTTTGGGTATGCCACAGCATCTGGTCATTTATATAGCACGCTGCACACCACCAGTAACTGGACAGTAATTAATCACACGGTCATGTACAGCTAGAGCGTAAGCTGCGGTTTGTTCTGGGAAATTTGATGATGATTCATATTCGATTCGTACATCTATTGGTCCTCATTTAATTATCCCATTCTGCTTAGAACAGTCTATTACGATGACTGGTACCAGCTCCTTTAATTTGCGTGGACTGAGTAGACATCCCTCTTCTTCAACACCTTCATAGTAAGAAGCATGTGACCTTGCATACAAGTCAAATGCTAAACTGTGTACATTCTGATTCCACTGTAGCAGTAAACTGTCATACGGATAGAATTCTGAATTGAAATAGACTCTGGCATTAGTTAAATTACAGTTCTCAAATAAGGTGGAATGTCCGTTTTCACGCCCCGTGAGAGGACGGCTTCAGCGTCCAGTACTCTATGAGTAATCTGCGATTTGTCACTTTGAATCAGCAGATGAGGTCAATAGCAGTGTCGTACAATTAATGCCCACAACGTGCACCGAGAGAGTGCCTTTGTTGGGCAAATTTTCGTCTACATTTACTGCGCAGTTTAAGTCAATAACATCAGCATGGGTAGTGCTTCACGTCGACGTCAAATTTTGATGGAAGTAGGCGGGATTGTCGGTTACTACACGCTTAAGCATGGTTACCTTTAAGTGTCCAACGCAGTTATTTAGTGAGCGCCTATGCAAATAAAACTTTCTCACCACATTCGGAGAGGATCTCGAAACAGGTAAGTACAAAATATTTCAAGGTTTTTGTTGGCGCACTAGTCCGGTTGTCCGTTTCAACGCACGCTAGCATCATACCTTGTTTGACAGTGCCCCACAGTTACACCGTGCGCTCACACATGAAAAAGCATTTTTAAAATAAATTTCACTGGATCGTAGTCTTCCAAACATTTACATTAAGGCGTTGTTCTCTTCCTACAGCGTTTTGAAACTGGAACTTTAATTATGGTCACTCTGTATCCAGAACACGTTTTTATGCGAAGCTGGTTTATCGTAATACCAGGTAGATCGACAAATACTACGACAAGAAGGCTTTCTCAAATTGCTCGTAAGTTTGGCAGCATTAAGCCATTTTAGTTGGCAAAAGTACGGCTTCTCCTTGGCTGAATCTGGTAATAGAATGTATTTTCTTCGTGAGGGTAAGTTGAAAAAACAGCTAAATCAGTTGCGGTAGTAAAAGGTTTATTGAAAGCCCCTTGACCTAAGTTTCGACGTCTTTATAAAAGTCTCCTTCAGAAGGAGCAATGATTAACGTGTAAAGTGGTTAACATTACATACAGGGTTTATGTAAAATGAAGGCAGAAAATGAAAGGGCTGGTAGAGGGGGTAATGAGAAGCATATTTCACATAGCGACCCACGTCCGCATCCCTCAGCGCACGACGCCAGGCGTCGTCGAGCAGCGTCGCGCGCCGCCGGGAAGGTAGGCATACAGCATGGCATCTGGGCCGTCATGGTAGCAGGTCTGCAGCGCAACATTTTCAATGTACACAACTGGCCATTAAAATTGCTACACCACGAAGATGACGTGCTACAGACGCGAAATTTAACCGACAGGAAGAAGATACTGTGATATGCAAATGATTAGCTTTTCAGAGCATTCACACAAGGTTGGTGCCGGTGGCGACACCTAAAACGTGCTGATATGAGGAAAGTTTCCAACCGATTCCTCATACAGAAACAGCAGTTGACCGGCGTTGCCTGGTGAAACGTTGTTGTGATGCCTCGTGTAAGGAGGAGAAATGCGTACCATCAAGTTTCCAACTTTGATAAAGGTCGGATTGTAGCCTATCGCGATTGCGGTTTATCGTATCGCGACATTGCCGCTCGCGTTGGTCGAGATCCAATGACTGTTAGCAGAATTGGGAATCGGTGGGTCCAAGAGGGTAATACGGAACGCCGTGCGGGGTCCCAACGGCCTCGTATCACTAGCAGTCGAGATGACAGGCATCTTATCCTCATGGCTGTAAAGGATCGTGCAGCCACGTCTCAATCTCTGAGTCAACAGATGGGGACGTTTGCAAGACAACAACCATCTGCACGAACAGTTCGACGACGTTTGCAGCAGCATGGACTATCAGCTCGGAGACCGTGTCTGCAGTTAACCTTGACGCTGCATCACAGACAGGAGTGCCTGCGATGGTGTACTCGACGACGAACCTGTGTACACGAATGGCAAAACGTCATTTTTTCGGATGGTTCCAGGTTCTGTTTACAGCATCATGATGGTCGCATCCGTGTTTGGCGACATCGCGGTGAATGCACATTGGAAGCATGTATTCGTCATCGCCATACTGGCGTGTCACCCTGCGTGATGGTATGGGTGCCATTGGTTACACGTCTCGGTCACCTCTTGTTCGCATTGACGGCACTTTGAACAGTGGACGTTACATTTCAGATGTGTTACGACCCGTGGCTCTACCCCTCATTCGATCCCTGCGAAACCCTGGATTTCAGCAGGATAATGCACGACCGCATGTTGCAGTTCTGCACGGGCCTTTCTGGATACGGAAAATGTTCGACTGCTGCCCTGGCCAGCACATTCTCCAGATCTCTCACCAATTGAAAACGTCTGGTCAGTGGTGGCCGAGCAACTGGCTCGTCACAATACGCCAGTCACTACTCTTGATGAACTGTGGTATCGTGTTGAAGCTGCATGGGCAGCTGTACCTGTACACGCCATCCAAGCTCTGTTTGACTCAATGTCCAGGAGTATCAAGGTCACTATTACGGCCAGAGGTGGTTGGGTACTGATTTCTCAGGATCTATGCACCCAAATTGCGTGAAAATGTAATTACATGTCAGTTCTAGTGTAATATGTTTGTCCAGTGAACACCCCTTTAGCATGTGCATTTCTTCTTGGTGTAGCAATTTTAATGGCCAGTATGGTAGTCGCGGAATCTGGACAAACGAGACGTCGGACTGAAGTTTTATAAACTTTATTTTAAAACATTTACTAAAGGTGCTCGATATTACGCCCTCCCGCTTGAATGCACGCCGTGCAACGACGCTGGAGCGGCTGTCTCATCTGTCAAATACAGAGTGCGTTCCATAAGTAATGCGACCAATTTTTTTCTGACGCAAAGGTACACCAACAAACAGCGTGCTGTAACCGGCTGGGCTAAGTGGAGGGGGTGTTAGCTTCAAAACGGTCTTTGTCTCATTCGGCTGCGAGCTGCTGGAAAGTCAGGATGTGCGTTTCCGTCAACCCCGTTTTGAGTTTATGTAATACGGCACAATGGATCATTCTGTAGAGCAACGGTACGCTATCAAATTTTGCATTAAACTTGGGAAGTCCGCCACCGAAACGTTTCCATTACTTCAGCATGCCTTTGGGACTGATTGCTTGTCCACACCATAAGTTTTCCGACGGCACAAGTCGTTCATGGAGGGCCGAGAGGAGATCACCGACGAACCTCGCAGTGGACGGCCATCAACCGCACGAGTCGACGAAAATGTGACGCGTGTGCGCGATTGTTTGAACTCTTGACAGACGGCTGAGCCTTCAATTGATAGCACAAACTCTAAACATGTCAAAAACAACCGTTTCCCGTATTGTGACCGAAGATTTAAACATGAGAAAGGTGCGTGCCAAACTCGTCCCAAAAGTGTTGACATACGAGCACAAGCACATGCGAGTGCTTCAGTGCCGAAATTGTTGGAAATGTGTGAAAACATCCTCATTTTTTAAACTCAGTTATCACTGGTGACGAGTCGTGGATTTTTGAGTACGACCCTGAGACAAAAGGCAGAGTTCAGAGTGGCACACCCCATCGTCGCCCTGTCCCAAGAAGGCACGCATGAGCAAGTCCAGGATCAAAACTATGCTCATTGTCTTCTTTGACGTCAGAGGCATTGTCCACCATGAATTCTTACCTACCGGGACTACAGTGAACTCAACTTTCTACTTGGAAGTGCTCAAAAGACTGAAAAGGAAGGTCTCACCCTGCCGAAGCGACATCAAGGACACGTGGAAAGTTCATCACGACAACGCTCTGAGTCACAGCGCCTTCATTGTCAACGACTTCCTGGCCAGGACCAAGACCCCACTGGTTCCCCAGCCTCCCTACAGTCCTGACATGGCTCTCGCTGACTTTTTTTTTGTTTCCTCGGTTAAAAGGAGTTATGAAAAGAAAACATTGGGACACGATTTAAAGCATCCAGGCGCATGTTACGTCAGCTCTAAAGGACATTCCGGAAAAGGCATTCCAGGATGCCTTACAGGCATGGAAACACCGCCTCCAAAAGCGTGTCGACGCAAGAGGGTGCTATTTTGAAAATTTTTGATTATTTGTACGAATATATTCAATAAATGATTTTGTATGAATTTGGTAGCATTACTTATGGAACGCACCTTGTACTCCTGGCAAACTGGAAATTGCGTCGGAGGCTGTCATAATGAGCGCTAACAGCTTCTCATCAGTCTCAATGGGTGTTAAAATAGGAAACAGATTTCAGGTGGCTCTAGAAGAAAAAATAAGTGGGTATCCAGTGAGGGGAACGTGCAGGCCATGTTACCTACCCACCGTCCCCTACCCAGCTCTCACCAAAGGCTTCAACATACCCTCTCGTGTAAAGGAGTGTAAGGAGTAAAGCAAAAAGTAGACGGTTGGGGAAGTTATATTGAATCGTACATCTCTGCAAAAACCACTGGCAGATTCAGTTCTACGTGGAAAATCGTCTCGGTGAGGGGCGTGACTCCTGAAGGTGGTAGGGGTACAAATCATCTTGATGCCAGACACGTCAAATTGTGGAATTTCCCGTGCAAATCACCACGAGCTTGTTGAGGGCATATTTTCCAGCAGTGCTAACGCCTCCTCTTCAAACCCTGATGTTAAGGGGGGTAGGACGTCAGATATTTTTAAACGATTTTTCAAAGATATTTTCATTTGGGTGTGTTGTTTTGTGTTCGTTTGTGACATATTATCGTACAAGATGCCTAGAATTCGTTGCTACAACCGTAAGCAATGTCACCAGGGCAACAGATACACAGTAAAGGGTGCTGCAACAAATGTTACACCAGGGTCTCAAGACTGCAACCTGTCAGAGCCGCTAAACAAACCACCGCCGAGTGCTTCAAGAAGGAAACTTGTTTTTGGTGCTAATGAAAATGGAGGCTGTGAATCCGAAGGTTCGTGTAATATTATCGTTGATGTTAAAACACAGTCATAGACAATATTGAACACTTATGTGCAAGCGTTGCTTTGGTGTGCAGTGTGTTTCTGTGGTGGAAGACGAGAGTGCCAGGAAAGGCCTTGCTACGAACTTACCTGTGATATGCAGCAAATACAACGTTGGTGCGTCTTGCATGACATCTAAAATCGTAAACAAAGATTATGATGTGAATTTGAGGGTAGCATATGGCATGCGCTGTATTGGTAGGGGTCAGAAGGCAGCAAGAACACTTTGTGCAGTGATGAATCTTCCACCTCCTCCAGGAAAATTTGAGAGATGTTATGGCTTACTGCTTAGGGCTGTAAAAGAAGTTGCAGAATCATCAGTGAAAAGTGCTGCAGAAGAATCAATATCGAAAATGATGGTGACAGGGATGATGGTACCTGGTGAAAAAGGTTCAAAAATGTGCTCCATATGGAGCTTGTGCAGAAGTCAGAATGTGTGGAACATGTATAGAAAAGACTTGAACTAGATTTAGAAGTTTTTCAGGGAAAAAATTATTGATGGGAAGGGAATAAAAGGGAGAGGGCGACTGACATGCAGAAATTGACAAGCTACAGTCATATGGCTTGGCAATAACAATGTACACAGGGGACTTGAAAAATATGAAGCAAGCAGTTTGGGCCTTATACTTCCACAAAATGTCAACAGAGAATGACCCAATCCATAACTTGTGCCCAAAAGGAAGTGAATCATGATATGGCTACGAAAGGTCAATTGCTGATGGTGAAGAATATCATCACAGGAATTCTCTACCAACTGCTGTAATCGAAGCCATCAAGCCCGTATTCAGGGACCTTGCAAATTAAAACTTACTGAAGAAATGTCTCCATGGAGTTACCCAAAACCCAAGTGAAAGTTTTACCAATATGTATGGGAAATATTGCCAAAAACCTTTTTTGTGGGAAGGAATGCACTTGCTATTGGTGTTTACGATGCTCTTTCATGTTTTAATGATGGTGTGTAAAGCAGGAAGTATGTTTTAGGCAAAATGTGACTTAAGCTTGGAGTGAACTGCATCAAAGCTTTGTTATTTGATAGACAGAGAGCGTGTAGTGAAAGCAGATAAGTTATTTTTGAAGGTGAAAAAGTGAAGAAGAGTGTATCATAGGAATGTGAAAAATAAGAAAACTGATTTATAAAATGAAAAAGAATCTGCTTATGGCGCTGGACAGTTCTAAAAGAATGCCAAACACACGCAGAAACTTGAACGGCATTTTCCGAAAAACACAAATTTCTGTACATAGGTACATGTAACATCCAAAATACATATCATATTACTTTCAAACTTGGTATGCTTATTAAACACAAACTGCTTAATGCAAAACTCTAGATTTTTCCAAATATATTAAAAACTGTAGTAAAAATTGAGATAATTAACTATAAAATTTAAGTTTTTCCTAAACATGAAGTTTAAAACGTAACAGTTCATTCATTTTTTACTAAATTAAATAAATTCTAGAGTTTCATACACCTGTAAGTATGGTTTGTATGCTGTGTAAAATTCATCGAAGAATATCTTTTACTTATGAAGAAAAGTGTACCTATAGCAACAAATGCAGCCAATAGTAAGTGAAAAAATGATGAAATTTCACAACTAAAAAAAATTATTTTGCTGTGTTAATGAACTTTCACTGCTACGAGTGTGAATCCTGAATCCTTCTTGGTCATGCTGACAAAATTTTATGAATTTATTTGTAAAAGTATAGACAGTGGAAACTAAAATGTTCTGTGGTGCCTCTCCTGCTCCAAGTCGGTCCCTTCGACGTCCTAATCCCCTTAAATCTAGAAGGCCAGCCGAGCACATTCGAGGGAAGAGCAGGCGTAGCCACTAACATAGATGCCACTTTAGCAAACCGCATAGCAGCAGCTAAGATTAACAGTTGGCAAGTGCTCCAGTACCTAACATCAGGTGATTATAATGCAGTTGCCATCCAAGGGGGAAAGGACAATAACACTGGGAGCCAAGCAGAGAAAAACAGGATTGGCTTAGACAATGGGAAAACGGATTGGGATGGCTTAGTTACCTACCTTGCAGCATTTCCAGTGGAATCATTGCCGGTACCTGTAGACTTGGGTGCGCAGCTACTAACTGAGATACTGCAAAGAGCACAGGACATTTATATTGCTAAGAAAAGGGTAAACAGTCAGGCTAAAGTTCCTTGAACCAAGAACTTTGCACGCCTAGGCAAAGGGCTTTATCAAGAAGAAGGGCCTTTCAACGTGCTTTAGGGAAATCATAGGGAACTGCTAGGCTCCATGAATACAGGGCAACTAAGATGCGTCTGCTCTGTGATCGGTTGCAAGGAGCTCTCAGGTTTAAATCAGTGTCAGTATGGATTCAGAATAGGGGTTACTAGAGCTCTTCAGATTGTAGGGAATTCGACAAAGAAATATGGAGTCGCGCTCATGAAGGACATCGCAGGTGCATTCGACAGTCTTTGTTGGCGTGCAGTGTTCGCACGCCTTCGAAATCGCAGGGTCCCCAAATGTCTGTATAAGAGCTTTGTAAATTACTGTAGTGGACGTAGCATCCAGTGGCTTGCAGGCCAGAGCAAAGTGATAAAAACGTTACCAACAGCTGCCTTCAAGGCTCCATAAGTGGTCCACTGTTCTGGGATCTTAGTACTGAACCCGTATTACATCTCTTAAATGCTGCAGATGCTATTGAAGGCAGTGTCGCATACGCCGATGAAATCCTAGTTGTTGTTTGCCGACTACAGGGCGAGACTTGAGGAAAAGGCAAACGATATGCTTGCTCAGATGCAGCAATGGTGCAACAGCAACAAACTGACTATAGCTGTTCATAAAACCACATACATACTTCTGGAGGGAAGAGTTTCTCTTGGCAGAAATCTTTCTTTGAGGCTTGACGGAATACCTGTGAAACGCAGCACTGTTTGTAGATTTTGAGGCATTCTTCTACACGAGAAAAGAAACTTTCTAGAACACGTAAAATCTTTCACTCAGAAAGCGGCCAAAATTATGCATAAGATTGCTGGTACTGTCGACTATAAATAACGTGGTGCGGTCATATCACGAAACTATGATCAACGCCACTGTGGGCTTCGCTGCTAGCGTTTGGGTACATCGCCTTACACTAGGCAGCTACAAGACGATACTGTGACCATTTCAGTGGAGCGTACTTCTGAGGCTCACAAGTCCCTTACGCACTACCGCTGTAAAGGGTTTACTGGTGGCTCTCGGAATACGTCTGAGAGACGTCGTACATTACAGGGCAGCGCTGTATGGGTTTGGGCATGAGCAATATGATCGAGTGTACAACATCACAGGAACTCATATTACTGATAAAAGACATCTACGAGCCTGGAGGTTAGATGGATGGCAGTCTGACTGGGCCAAGATGGATGGTAGTCTGACTGTGACACCAGGAACACTGCAGAGCGTGTTTACAGCATATTCCCAAGCAGCAGGAACAGGCTCAAACTGCGAGGTATGGTGCACCTATTAACAGATCATGGTCCATATCCAAAACATCTACATCAAGTGGGATGTAGTAACAGACCAATCTGTGGATGTGAAGAGGAAGGTTCCGCTGATCGTGTCGTTCTCAGATCCCTCCTTTCTCAGGCAGAGAGAGACTGCAGACAATTAGACTGCGACCTGCAAACAATTTTAAGTGACCAAAACTTGTGGACTAAATTCAGTATGATAGCACATCGGATATTTAAAAGCCAGCTGCTTAATTTTCAATCTATAAGGCCAAGCGGGCACTCTGAGTAACAAATAATGTCAACAGGCCGCAAGAAGCCTCTTTTCAATTATAGATAATGACGGCACATATACATTTAATTAGAGCAAAATGTTCAAATGTGTGTGAATTCCTAAAGGACCAAACTGCTGAAATCATCGGTCCCTAGACGTACTCCCTAGTTAAACTAACTTAAACTAACTTGTGCTAAGAACAACACACACCCACATGCCCAAGGGAGGACTCGAATCTCTGGCGGGAGCGGCCGCGCAGTCTGTGACATGGTGCCTCGAACCGCGCGGCAGTTGAGGGAAACTTCAAATATGTTTCTTGTGTGTGTGTGTGTGTGTGTGTGTGTGTGAAAAAGAAAAATAAAAGAAGAAGAAAATAAAGAGTGCTATGGTCACCCACACGAGTATCCGTAGACTCGAGGATTGTCGAGGCACGTACAGAGCAGTGTGGGGGATGTAGAATAGTCTAGCAAGAATAAGTTTAGAAATAGGTGTAGCTCTAGTTAGTCGGCAAAACTCGAGTTCCTCCGAGGTTACCAATAACATACATAGGATAGGCAAAATAATATGAACACCTGTACATACTTGGGAATAATTGATTAATAAGGGGCTGGACCCCCATTTGCCGGTAATACAGCTGCGATTCTTCTTGGAATACTGACATATGGTGACTGTATAGCCTCCAATGAAACGTTATGCCACTCTTCGATCAGAACTTCTTCTAACTCCTGTAGTGACGTGGGAGGTGGAACTCTGCTCTGGAGGCTGTGCTCCAGTACTGCCCACAAGGATTCGGTAATGTTCAAGTCCAGGGACTGTGCTGGCCATGGAAGACGCTGCAGTTCAGTTGCGTACTACTCATACCACGATTGTATTGTCCTGGCTGTGTGAAGGGATGCATTATCGTCCTGAAATATGGCATCATTGTTGGGGAACAACATTTGAATCATGGGGTGCACCTGATCACCTAAAATGTTCACATAATCGTTGCTCTAACACGGCCTTTGAGAGTAATGATGGGACCAGCAGAATACCATGATATGGCTGCCCACACCATCACAGTTCCACCTCCATGCTCAATCGTTGCAATCAGGCAATAAGGGTGGTTGGCTTCTTTTGGCGTTCTCCAGACGTAAACCCGGCCCGACGTTGGAAATAATGAAAACGTTGACTCGTCGGACCATGTGACTTGTTTCCACTGATCAGCCGTCCACGGTTTATGCTGCTGACACCGTGTTTTACGCTTCTTTGCGTTGGCTGTCGTCACTAATGGTTTTGGTATAGCAGCTCGTCCGTGAACACTAGCTTTATGGAGTTCTCGGTGGACAGTGTCGATAGACATGAGGTCTCTAAGATGGCTATTGAGCGTTGCAATCACTTTAGCCGCGGTAGTTTTGTGTTGTTTCGACACAATTCATGTCAGATTACGACGATCTGTGTCATTTAGTTTTCATTTGCACCCACTATTACGTCTACAAAAATGGTTCAAATCACTCTGAGCTCTATGGGACTTAACATCTGAGGTCATCAGTCCCCTAGAACTTAGAACTACTTAAACCTAACTAACCTAAGGACACCACATACACCCATGCCCGAGGCAGGATTCGAAGCTGCGACCGTAGCGGTCGCGCGGTTCTGGACTGAAGGGCCTAGAACCGCTCGTCCACAGCGGCCGTCGTTACGTTTACACGATGATGTCTTTCTGTCTTTTGTGTAGGCTGTCATGACTGTTGAAACAGTTGCTCTTGAAACATTCAATAAGTTGGCTGTCTTGGTTACTGATGCTCCAGCTAATGGGGCCTCCACAATCTCCACTCTTTGGAACTCTGTTAGGTCTTTCATTGCACGTCGACCTCGGCCTCTGAGTGCAAATACAAAGTGTGCACCACTCGTAAACGACCTGCACTGGCGCTTAGTCCGTACTGAACACGCACAGTCCAGCGCGACACGTGCCTTACCTAGGCCGTTGACTGTCAAACACAACCATCCCATTACTACCACTGTTCAGATTAGTTTGCCTATCCCCTGAATCTAGTGATGTAAGATGGTAGTTATCCACCTGGGACTTGAGTGAATTCCATTTATTTTAAGTTACAATTTTTTAAAAACTGATTCTCATTTTTCAAATGTTCTGTTGTATATCTGCATTAATATTACCATTGGTTGCTGTTAACATGATTTACTACTACATACATAACATAAAGCACTGTATGTCATCATGATTAACGAATATGTACAACCTGTTTTGAGTTTAGAGATAACAGGTCTAAAATTCGTAGCAATAAATTGAATTGCAAACGTACGAACTGTGCGTTGACAACAGCGTCCGTCAGGGCTTCGCACCTGTAACACAAAATAAGTACATCGGGTTGGAAGTAGGGAGGGCTTAAATGCAAACGTGCCATTACGAGAACGTGCAAGTGGAAGACGTATCTCACCTGAACCAGTATCTCGTAGAGACCTTCGGACGGCAGTAAATGTGCGTGGATCTGGAACTCGACGGTTCGGGAATAGCTGGGCAGCGTGAGCATTTCCATCCGCCACCCTGTAAGCAATGTGCCAAACAGCTGGAAGTCGAAAGGTGCGAGATCTGGGCTGTAGGGTGGATGAGGAAGAACAGTCCAGTGAGGTTTTCTGAGCTCCTCTCGACTGTGCAAACTTGTATGAGGCCTTGCGCTGTCATGGAGGAGGAGAAGTTCCTTTTGCCTTTTTGTGGCGACAAACAGGATGAAGTCGTTTCTACAATTTCCTGAGGGTAGTGTAATAACTTCAGAGTTGATCGTTGCACCATGACAGAGGACATCAAACAAAACAACGCCTTCAGAGTCCTAGAAGAACGTCACTATGACTTAACTGGCTGACGGTGCGGCTTTGAACTTTTTCTTCAGAGGAGAGGTGGTGTGGCGTCACTCACGGATAGCTGTTTTGTTTCCGGGTCGAAGTGAGGAGCCTATTAGGTGCCGAGGAATCCAACAGCCACACACCTCTGAGCACCCCAACTGGTGGCCGAGAGAGTCGGCACTACCACCAAAGACGTGCAGTTGAATAGCGAGGTGTTTAATTATTGTGATCCGCCAATCACCTCTAATGAGAGCGTCCGCACGCTCCAACACTGCAGCAGTCACAGCTGTATGTGGCTGGCCGGCACGCGGAAGACCCGACAGGTTCGCGGGATCTTGTTGCGATAATGACGGACGCCACGCTCAACGACTCACCGTGCTTTGGTTCACTGCCAGGTTTCTGTAGACATGCTACCAGCGCATATGAATATCTGCGATGCTTTGGTTTCCCGCCAAGAGAAACTCAATGACAGCTCTCTGCCTGCTACGGGCCTCTGCTACAGACGTCGTTTTGAAGGCTACGTATAGCGCTGCCAT
This sequence comes from Schistocerca nitens, assembly GCF_023898315.1. Lineage (NCBI taxonomy): Eukaryota > Metazoa > Arthropoda > Insecta > Orthoptera > Acrididae > Schistocerca > Schistocerca nitens. The sequence continues at coordinate 149,838,788 of NC_064614.1, forward strand.
CTATCGGAATTTTGTGAAACTTTAAGGGCTAGAGGGGGAATATTCCGAGACGTGCACGGTAAATTCCCCATTTTTTCAACCGAAGCTGCCCAAGAAAAGAAATCTGTTATGCTACTTATTGATAGCTATGTTTGTTGTTGTTGTTGTGGTCTTCAGTCCTGAGACTCGTTTGGTGCAACTCTCTGTGCTACTCTATCCTGTGCAAGGTTCTTCATCTCCCAGTACCTACTGCAACCTACATCCTTCTGAATCTGCTTAGTGTATTCATCTCTTGGTCTCCCTCTACGATTTTCACCCTCCACGCTGCCCTCCAATACTAAATTGGTCATCCCTTGATGCCTCAGAACATGTCCTACCAACCGATCTCTTCTTCTAGTCAAGTTGCGCCACAAATTTCTCTTCTCCCCAATTCTATTCAATACCTCCTCATTAGTTATGTGATCCACCCATCTAATCTTCAGTATTCTTCTGTAGCACCACATTTCGAAAGCTTCTATTATCTTTATGTCCAAACTATTTATCGCCCACGTTTCACTTCCATACATGGCTACACTTGTATGTAGGCTGTTTATGTTTTCTTATTGGCAACTTTACGTAGCGCTCTGTATGAAAATCACTGGCTATGCTGTGTGCAGTCTGTGGCTAGTTTGCATTGTTGTCTGCCATTGTAGTGTTGGGCAGCGGCAGCTGGATGTGAACAGCGCGTAGCGTTGCGCAGTTGGAGGTGAGCCGCCAGCAGTGGTGGATGTGGGGAGAGAAATGGCGGAGTTTTGAAATTTGTAAGACTGGATGTCATGAACTGCTATATATATTATGACTTTTGATGACTATTAAGGTAAATACGTTGTTTGTTCTCTATTAAAATCTTTCATTTGCTAACTATGCCTGTCAGTAGTTAGTGCCTTCCGTAGTTTGAATCTTTTATTTAGATGGCAGTAGTGGCGCTCGCGGTATTGCAGTAGTTCGAGTAACGAAGATTTTTGGTGAGGTAAGTGATTTGTGAAAGGTATAGGTTAATGTTAGTCAGGGCCACTCTTTTGTAGGGATTTTTGAAAGTCAGATTGCGTTGCGCTAAAAATATTGTGTGTCAGTTTAAGTACAGACTTATACAATTTTTCTAAGGGGACGTTTCACACTCCATAAAAATACTTTCAGAAACAAATTCCGGACACTTAAATCTATACTCGATGTTAACAAATTTGTCTCCTTCAGAAACGCTTTCCTTGCCATTGCCAGTCTACATTTTATATCTTCTCTACTTCGACCATCATCAGTTATTTTGCTCCCCAAATAGCAAAAGTCCTTTACAACTTTAAGTGTCTCATTTCCTAATCTAATTCCCTCAGCATCACCCGACATCATTCCATTATCCTCATTTTGCTTTTGTTGACGTTCATCTTATATCCTCCTTTCAAGACACACTCCACTTCCGTTCAACTGCTCTTCCAAGTCCGTTGCTGTCTCTGACAGAATTACAATGTCATCGGCGAACCTCAAAGTTTTTATTTCTTCCTGTGGATTTTAACACCTACTCCGAATTTTTCTTTTGTTTCGTTTACTGCTTACTCAATATACAGATTGAATAACATCGGGGAGAGGCTACAACCCTGTCTCACTCCCTTTCCAACCACTGCTTTCCTTTTATGTCCCTCGACTTTTATAACTGCCATCTGGTTTCTGTACAAATTGTAAATAGACTTTCACTGCCTGTATTTTACCCCTGCCACCTTTAGAATTTGAAAGAGAGTATTCCAGTCAACATTGTCAAAAGCTTTCTCTAAGTCTACAAATGCTAGAAACGTAGGTTTGCCTCTCCTTAATCTTTCTTCTAAGATAAGTCGTAGGGTCAGTATTGCCTCATCTGTTCCAACATTTCTACGGAATCCAAACTGATCTTCCCCGATGTCGGCTTCTACCAGTTTTTCCATTCGTCTGTAAAGAATTCGCGTTAGTATTTTGCAGCCGTGACTTATTAAACTGATAGTTCGATAATTTTCGCATCTGTCAACACCTGCTTTCTTTGGGATTGGAATTATTATGTTCCTCTTGAATTGGTAGCTATTCGTAAGATAAATATCAACAAATGTAAGAGAAACATTACCGATCTGTAAATTAAAGTAGGCGACGCTGACGTAATTACATTTGAAACTGAGACTCTAAAAGCAATAAATTATTTTCTCCTTTCGGGCAGCAAATTTACAAATGAACGCCGATGTAAAGAAGATTAATACGCAGGCTGACAAGGAAAAAAAAGTCTGCCTGGATAAGATAAATCTGTTGACGTCAACCAAACACGCGTTTAAGTGTAAGGATGCTTTTTCTGCGGTGTAGCTCGGTGCGAAAGTGAAACGCGGACAGTCAACAGTACCGGCAATATGAAAACGGAAGCTCTTCAAATGTGACGATACATAAGAATGATGGAGGTTACACGAATAGAAAGAGTACGTGATGACTAGGAAGTGTACCTAACTGAAGAGAAACCACCCTTACGGCACATGTTGGACAAAGGAAGCGACAGTTGATGGACACATCCTGATGTGTCGCGCAGTCATTAAATGCGTAACGTTGGGAAGTGTGGATGGAAAAAATTGTATGGCAGGTTCAAGTGGGTGTGGGCTGCAGCAGCAGAACGTGGGGTCTCCGGCTGCGTCAAGAACGTCGTCAGACTGACAACAGCGACAGCCCAAACATTACTAAACGGCATCCAGGTAGTTTGTTACCGATGTAGCCTGCCGTATTCTTGCTGGGACTTACAGAACACCACGAATGACTGAATGTGTCCATCTGGTTATTTAGCAAAAAGTTCATCTCGCTAGCTATTAGTGTCTCCCTCTCTCTCTCTCTTTTCAGTCGGCTTGCTGCTATCGACATTTCCTTCATTAGCATTTAATCTCTCTGTCTTATCACACTAATGATAGTGCCGAAGCCGTACTCTGGAGCGTAAATAAACACTTCTGATAATGTTACTTTGCATTGTATGAAAGTTCAAACTGATAAAATCCATTATCAACGAGAGCTCAGCACGCACGAATCGGTGAGAGCCTTGCGAGTGCGTTGCTAGCGTGGGCAGTCGGTACGGATCTTGGACCGGTGGCGTATGTGTCTGACGATTCCGCAGGTGTACCGCTGCCTGCCGCCCACGCGGTGAGTACACCCAACTTCTCTTCCACATCACACTGCACTGTACCCGCCCCTATGTTGTTGTATCTTTGATGGTTCCGCGTAGTTCGTCCTCATTTCCTCTCTTTTCTGTTTTGTGCCACTCCCTACACCTGCTCTCTTTCAGTCCGGTATTTATCAAACATTGTGGATACGTTTCTCTTCAGTTTGGCGCCGCGCGACCGCTACGGTCGCAGGTTCGAATCCTGCCTCGGGCATGGATGTGTGTGATGTCCTTAGGTTAGTTAGGTTCTAGGACATTGATGACCTCAGATGTTCAGTCCCATAGTGCTCAGAGCCATTTGGACCATTTGATATGTTTCTCTCATGTTGTTGTTGTTGTTGTCTTCAATCCGAAGACTGGGTTGAAGCAACTGTCCACGCCACTCTATCCTGTGCGAGTCTCCCCATCTCCAGATAACTACTGCGACCGACGTCCATTTGGAGCTGCTTACTGTGCACATACCTTGATCTGCCTCTACAATTTTTAACCCCCACTACGTCCCAGGATTTGAGGTGGTGTGATTGTGCCAGTGATTATGACTGAGATTGGGAGAGAGCGAGTGCAGACTGGTTCTTAATTGTTTTATCTCATTTCTACGTCCAACCACATTCGCTTCGACTAATTTTCGTATAACCTCGACATTGAGCGCTCTTAACTCACCCACCCATGCATCCACACACACACACACACACACACACACACACACACACACACACACACACTTCCCCGCCTCACTAAACTGACGATTCCTCGAGACTACCTCGCCATTGAGCGCCCGTGAGCATTGAACTAAACTCGATACCACAAGATGTGACCCATCAACCAGTCCGTTCCTATAGTCGAGTTTCACCATAAACCTTCCAACAGCTCACGCTTCGAAACCTTCTCTTCTCTTCTTGTCTGAACTTACAGTCCTCGTTCCACTTTCGTGCAGGGCCACACTGCCGGTAGGATTATGTGGTGATAGGATGCTCCAAAATCAGTTGAAATTAAATGGTTCTTCGTGCAGAAAGTGTAAAAAACGTGTAGTCAAAGGAATTCGGTGTATGAAGTGCAACTTCTGGTTACACGAGAAGTGCGCAAACGTGTGTCTGAAATTTATAAATGACGATATTCAGTGGACATGCATCCACTGTATAAGTGACGAAAATATGCAATTAACATCCGCACTATGATCTAAGGACGAAATTATTCGTCTTCTTCAGAGTGACATTGATGCTCTGAAAGCAGAACTGACGTTGCTAAAGCACGAAAATATTTCATTGAGACGTGAAAAGTGTTGTGTATGCGAAAAAACTCCAGTATTAGATGGACCTAATTCGTCAAATATGCGGAATGATACAACTGACAAATCACGAAAAAATTCAGCCGCCATTACGAAAGAAAAAGAAACTGAAGATACGGAAGAACCAAACAAATATAAGTGGACCAGAGTAACGTACAAAAAAGACAGAAATAAGCATTATAATAAGACAAAGTGAATTCTTTTTCATGGTTGACTCATTGTTGAAAAACACAGTCGATCCAAACTCCGAAATCGACGTTCGACGTGGAATCAGGACGCATCATTTGCATACTCACCTAAACAACGTCTTAAACTCAAGAGAGAAGGCAGCAGATAAGGATAGCAGAAACCCAAAAGGTGTTTTTATCAGTGTGGGAACAAATGCGCTTCGAAACAACAGCGAGGAAGAAAGTGTAAACCACACAAGGAACCTCATCCGAACGTCCAGAAGACTATTCGAATTCTAGAATAATAATAATAAGTGACATTGTGTACAGGAGACCGGTGAGTGACAGCTATGTGCACAGAATAAACGGCAATATGAGAGAACAGTGCAATAAACTAGGAGTCCCAACAAATTTCTAAGTGCAAAGTGTATTGCCAAAGATGGTCTACATCTGAATAGGAACTAAGCATAATTGCAGAATGTGGTGCCACACAACGTGGCACTACACGAAACTGGAGCTAATAGCATAGGCACATAGGGAACACACACGACACAGATCTGTAAGTCCACGGTATTGGTGATAAATTGAGAAAACCTTCCCGAAACACATGTGCTACAAAACGCCACTGTTTCCTGCGCAGTACCCCGACATCAATATGGGATATGATCACCATGCACACGTACACAGGCCGCACAACGAGTTGGCATACTCTGGATCATGTGGTCGAGCAGCTACTGGGGTGTGGCTTCCCATTCTTGCACCAGTGCCTGTCGGAGCTCCTGAAGTGTCCTAGGGGTTTGAAGACGTGCAGCGATACGTCGACCGAGAGCATCCCAGACGTGCTCGATGGAGTTTAGGTCCGGAGAACAGGCAGGCTACTCCATTCGCCTGATATCTTCTGTTTCAAAGTACTCCTCCACCATGGCAGCTCGGTGAGGCCGTGCTTTATCACCCATCAGGAGGAAGGTGGGACCCATTGCACCCCTGAAAAGGCGTACATACTGGTGCAAAATCACGTCCCGATAGACCTGACCTGTTACAGTTCCTCTGTCAAAGACCTGCAGGGGTGTACGTGCACCAATCATAATATCAACCCACACCATCAAACCACGACCTACATACACGCCCCTTTCAAGGACATTAAGGGGTGGTATCTGGTTCCTGGTTCACACCAGATGAAAACCCGGCGAGAATCACTGTTCAGATTATACCTGGACTCATCCATTAACATAACTTGGGACCACTGTTCCAATGACCATGTACTGTTTTCTTGACACCAGGCTTTACGGGCTCTCCTGTGACCAGGGGTCAGTGGAATGCACCTTGCAGGTCGCCAGGCGAATAAACCATATCTGTTCAGTTGTCTGTAGACTGTGTTTCTGGAGACAACTGTTCCAGTGGCTGTGGTAAGATCCCGAGCAGGGCTATCTCCAGTACTCCGTGGCCGTCTGCAGGCACTGATGGTGAGATATCGGTCTCCTTGTGGTGTTGTACACTGTGAACGTCCTATACTGTAGCGCCTGGACACGTTTTCTGTCTACTGGAGTCGTTGCCGTAATCTTGAGACCACACTTTGTGGCACACAGAGAGCCCATGCTATGACCTGCTGTGTTTGACCAGCCTCCAGTCGCCCTAGTATTCTACCCCTCATAGCGTCATCAATATGTGTTCTTTGAGCCATTCAACACTCAGGCACCATTAGCACGTCTGAAAACTTCTGCACAGTTACTCGCTGCACCGTACTCTAACATGCACTATCACACTTCTGCATATGTGGACTGCTGCCAGCGCCACCGCAGGTCAAATGCACCACATGGTCATACCCCGAGGTGATTTAAACCCGCAAACCGCCCACCAGAGCGTTGTTTCACCATGTATAAGCATTATCCTTAAATTACGAGCATGAGTGTAGAAGAATTGGAAATCATTCTGTTAGAATGTGCAAATATTAGAGTTGTTTGACTAAATGAGCATTGATTTGCTGAGGACACAATTAAAATTCTAAACAAAATAGGGAACTTCAGATTAGCAAGTAGCTTTTGCAGAAGAAACAAGTCACATGGAGGCTCATGTATACTTCTACATAGTGATGTACATTATGATACCAGAAGCTGTTTTAATTATTTAAATGAAGAATATGTGTTTGAGAGTTGTTGTGTAGAAATAGTGGACTCACTATCACATGTTATAATAATCTCAATATACAGAATTCCAGGGATGTCAACAACAGAACTATTCTTATCTAAGGTTCAAATTATGCTAGAAGACCTTTGTAGAGAAAAAAAGAAAAAAAATTATAATAGCTGCTGATTTTAATGCTGATATCACATGTGATAGTAGCCACACTTCAAGCTTCGCTGACTTAGTAAAGAAATATGGTTTCAAATTGAATTTCTTTGAATCTACCAGAGACAATGGGCAATCAGCAACATGTATTGACAATGTTCTAACTAATTATGTACATGAAGATGTGTATAAATTTTGTCTAGAGCTAGGTATTTCAGATCATTGTGCATTGTTCGTTGAGCTGCCACAGATGGACAGGAATATTTCAAGTGTGAGAACCCATATGAGCAGGAACTTTATCAAAGAAAACTTGCTAACATTTTGTGAGAAGCTAAAAGAGAAAACATGGCCTTTTGATCATTGTAGCTCAAGTGACAAAAACTTTGAGGAATTCCTAAATAGTTTTTTTGGAGTCTTTAATGAAACATTTCCACCTAGACTCTAGCGATAAAATAACAAATAAAGTAAAGTGGATTACCCAGGGCATCCAAATTCCCAGTGTAAGGAAAAGGTAACTGCACAGAGAACTAAAACATAATAAAGATATTTATTTCATTAAATATGTTAGACTCTATAAAACCATATTCAAAAGAGTTGCCAGGGCAGCAGAAACACTGGCAAATAACAGGCTAATTTTAAATCATAAAAATAAGACAAAGGCTGTGTGGTCAGTCATTAAATATGAGTTAGGTGTTAAAGCCTGTAACCAAGAAATTTCAAAAATTAACATTGAAGGAAATACTATTGTAAATCCAACTCATATACTAGAGCACTTTAATGAATTCTTTATAAATGTAGCAAAGTTGATGTAGATATAACAGATTATCACAACAAAGTAAATACCTTTGGCCTAGGCGAAAACTCTGAAAACTTTACAAAATTCTTAAAAGTTTCTGTAGAGGATGTAGAAAACGCTATTCTAACATTAAGAAACAAAAAATCTGCAGGTTGGGCTGGGATACCCATAAAACTAATTAAAGTGGTACACAATAGAATTGCACACCCACTAGCTCAAATAATAAACCAATGTTTTGAAGAGGGCTGTTTCCCAGAGGTACTGAAATATGCTGAAGTCACACCACTCTTCAGGAAGGGATCAAGAGAGATCATGGAAAATTATCGTCCTATCTCGATTCTCCCAGTCCTATCTAAAATATTTGGAAAACTTGCTGTTGCACAAATCCAAAACTTCATTGCAAAATATTATGTTATTCTAACCAATCAGTTTGGTTTTCAGCAGGGGAAAACTACCATAGACACATTGAGAAAAGAAGTACATCATTAGACAAGAGAAATAAGGTGGCAGGAATTTTCTGTGACCTCCGAAAGGCGTTTGATTCTGTAAACCATGCATTGCTTGTTTACATACTTGAAAAGTGTGGCATTAGTGGCAGTGCCCTACAACGGCTTAAATCCTACTTATCCAACAGAAAGCACAGAGTTAGCATCACTTCAAATGGAGCACAGTATTTTTCTGACTGGAAAAAAAAATCTCGGGGTGTTCTACAAGGCTCCGTATTAGGCCCAGTACTATTTCTCTTCTATGTTAATGATTTACCATTAAATATCAGCTCCCCATCAGTTCGGTCTTAGCTGAAGATCAGGATTCGGAAAAAATTCCCAAATCTGTGATCAGTACCCTCAGTACCTTAGAAACTTGGTTTCAGCTGTGGGTTGAATCTAAACATATCTAAGTCTGATGCAGTTCAAAACCAAACAGTCAAAATGTGAGCCGATTAAGATTGTACACAACAACCTAGGTATAGAAGAAGTAGACTCAGTCAAATTCTTAGGTTTAAATGAAGATAAGAATCTGAGCTGGAAGGCACACATTGAATACCTCGGAAACAAACTGAGCAGCTTTGCATTAGCAATGCAAATATTATCAACTGCAACTGACATGAACACACAAAAAGTAGCATATACAAGCTATTTCGAATCCATTATTAGGTGTGGCATTGTTTTCTGGATTAACTCGACAAACACAGTGCAGATACTAAAAATACAGAAAAAAAATCATTCGAAATATGTGCACTGCAAATCACAAAGAACCTTGTCGACCATTATTTAGGAAACTTAAAATATTAACTCTGCCATCCTTATCCATATATATGACATTATTATATTTTCTCCATTCATATGATACCAGAAACAAAGAAAATTTTATGCTCGTCACCCACCGCTTCAGACTGTATGCCGAGAGACCTCACTACATGGGAATGAAAATTTGTAATAAATTAAAAGGGAGCAAGTTGATGCAGATGAATTTAGTTCCACTTAAAAGAAAGCTATATGAAGTACTGACATCGAAGTGTTATTACTCAGTGGATGAATTCATGCAGAACAAACTGGAAATTTAAGCTGGATACAATATGTTACACATTTCAAGAAATATCCTTATTGTGTTATTATTTATTATAGTGCTATTATTTGTTAATGTAAAAATCATTGCAACTGCATTATAAATTTTTTGACATGTTTCCTGTACGCAAATTAAATGGATTGCAAATGTACATCACGAAATGAATAATACACAATTATCAATTCACAACACAAAATACTTCCATCACTTAAATTTATATTCAGCATTAACAACATTCTCTTTTTAATAAATTATTTTCCTCCTATTGCTAGTCTACATTCTATATTAACCCTTCTTCAGTCAGCATCAGTTATTTTGTTGCCGAGATAGCAAAACTCAAACAAATAGCTGGGTCTAAGTGTTCGTGGTGTTATGAAATGAAACGATCACATAAGTTCAGTCGTTGTTACATCAGGTAACAGAACTCGGTTCATTTGTACACTGCCTACACCACACCTGTCCGAAAACCTACAAAGAAGTGCAGCTCGTTTTGTACGGTCGCGGAATCGGAGAGAGACAGGGATATGATGTGCGAGTTGGGGTGGCAAGCATTAAAACAAAAGCGTTTTCCGATGCGATGAAATTTTTTCACGGAATTTCAATCACCAAATTTCTCCTCCGAATGTGAACATATTTTACTGTCACCAACCTGCACGGGGAGAAACGATCATCATAATAAAATATGAAGAGAGATTAATGTGCTAATTTTTCCTGCGCACTTTTCGAGAGTGGAACGGCAGAGAAACAGTGTGCAGGTGTTTCCATGAAACGTACTGCCACGGCCTCAAGCCTGAATTGCAGGGTATTTATTCATGTAGACGAAGATGTTGGGAAAATGCAGTCAGTGTGCAACGGAGATAGCGTACAAAGCACTCTTGCGACCCATCCTAGAGTACAGGGTTATTCTAAATGGTGAACCTATTTTCAAAAATTCGTATGTATTCGAGTACAAATCCAAAAAGAACACGCTTTATACCACTAGAAAAAGGAAGTTTAAAAGTTTTTGACGGGCAGCGGCGGGTGGGCGGTGATGGTTTCAGAAGCGGCCGGTAGAGTTCGCCGCGGCAATAGGGCCGTCATTCCCTTTCACAGGCAGTTGAGAGTGAGATGGTGACTGTGGAGCACAATGTTATTTGTGTTCTCGAGTACGCGAAAAGTGAGTAGCAAAGTGCACTGCAGCAGGCATTTCGTACCAAATTCGATATTCGACCACCAATTTAGAAAAGCATTAGCCGTTGGTTTAAGCAATTTAAACAGACTGGGAGTCTGTAAAGGAAAAATCACAGGCCGACCGCGTGTGTCAGAGAATGATGCCCGATGGATTCGAGAAAGTTTTGTGCGCAGTCCCAGTAAGTCTACCAATAGAGCCAGTCGAGAACTTAGAATACCCCAACCAACAGTATGGAATGTTATGAGACGGCGTTTGGTCTACAAGCCCTACAGATTACAAATTGTGCTGGCTCTCAACCCCAATGACAAAGAGAAGCGTCTCGCATTTTCTGGTTATGTGCTAGCAAAGATGGACGATGACGCGTTTCTACAGCGCGTAATTTTTAGCGATGAAGCGACGTTCCACCTTAGTGGAAAAGTCAACAGACACAATGTTCGCATATGGGGTTTGGAAAATCGACAACCACCATTGCAACATGAAAGATGAACGTGTTCTATACCCTATCCCATACAAAGGTTTATGGAACATTTCTCTATGTGGAAAGAACTGTAACGGGAATCACATACCTGGACATGTTGGAACAATGGCTGTTACCTCAAGTTATGGAAGATCCCCAGGACTTCATTTTCCAACAGGATGGAGCTCCGCCCCATTGGCTCCATAATGTACGAGGATTTTCCTCAGCACTGGATCGGTTGCAGGGGACTTGAGGACTTGGCTGTGCCCTTGTCGCTTTCGAGTTCTCCTGATCTCACACCCTGTGACTATTTCTTACGGGGTTACGTGAAGGAAGCTGTTTACGTCCCGCCTCTACTAACCACTCTGAACGATCTGCCGAATCAGATCACTGCTGCCGTGCAGTCAGTGACAGCAGATATGCTTTCGCGTGTGTGGGACGAGTTTGGCTACCGTGTCGATGGTTGCCGTGCAGCCAACGGTGGCCACATTGAACATTTATAACAGCTATCACATCTCTAATTATTAATTAATTATTAAAAACGAATTAATTATAAATTACTAAATTTATTAACTTGATATCTAACATTGTGGCAAAAAAACTCTGAAACTTGCTCTTTTCATTGGTATAAAACTTGTTCACTTTGGATTTGTACTTGAATAAAAACGAAATTTTGAAAATTGGTCCGTCATTTAGAATAACCCTGTATTTATCGCTCAAATCTGTGGGATCTGCGCCAGATAGGACGAAAGATACGTACAGAACTTTTAACGTAGGAGACATTCGTTAAATGCTCTGTGTGACCGTTACATCACACTCGTAAGCAAACGCAACCAATCAGAAAAGAGCAACGGACGCAGCCTGAACCAGTCAGTATCGAACGTTCTGGGTACAGCTCAGACAGCCGTGTTCAACAAGTACCAGAACTTGTTTCCGCACAGACGTTAGTAGGACCTTTTTTCCTAGTTTTGCCCAGTACTGTTTCCTGTAAGGATTCGAGACACTTTTAAACATCCTGTGCGCAACGTGCATGTAACAAACCTGTAACACTCAATTGGGGAACTGCCTATTAGTTTCACACCTGACTAATTCCCATCATTAAGAAGCACATGTAGCGTTCCGTCTGCTAGGAAGTCCTGAATCCAATCACAAAGCTAGTCCTATTATTTCTACATTTGCAAAGTTCGTATTTTATTCACTAAGAGAAAGTGCGGAATTGTATGGAACGAGTATTAACGTCCTGAAAGAAAAGTCGAAATAACGAATGGTGTGCGGCCGCTGTGGTATTTCTCAATGACACCCTTTGTTTCCTGTTAGATAGATAAGACTCAAACCATTTTACAGCATTGCCGGTGACACCATAATATTCTAATTTACTTAAGAAAATGCCGTGGTTCATACAGTCAAAGGCTTTTGACAGGTCACAGAAAATGCCCTAGACGTGATTCAACGTCAGTCTCTTCTCGTCCCTTTCTAAAACGACAGATGGAAGTCTGGATCACTCCTGGGGATGTGCTCGGACAGTCGAGGTGGTTAAGACGACCGCTTGCGATAGCAGAAAACCCAGACTCGAATCCAGTTTCAGCACAAATTTTCATGTGCCGCAAACAGCTGACGGCAATGCATAGTCACAGTATGGCATCTATTCTGTAATGTTTACCACAGCTGTGTCTGTTCCTTCAGACATGCATGCATGCCTGAGGGGCGTTGTATTCTGAAAATACCGACACTGCACAAGCACAATCACTGTAACCGCCAATCATCCAGGTAATTAAGTCTGTAGGAAGTCATCCCATATGGAAGGATGCAAATAGTCGGTTTAGTTGATAATGACAGAGCATACGGTGTTGTCTGTGGCAAACACATCTGTAGCAGTCAAAGGCTGAATCTACGTTGCTTAAGCGGTAATACTACGCCAATATAATAATCACTCGTTCTATGAAATTTATTGAACATTCTGTTCACATCTCTTCCACTGAATATTTCACCCCCTGTTCCCCAGAAGGAGTTTGCAACATTACCATGACTGAGTCCGTTGCCTGGGTGGCCTTTTGGCTGAACGTAATTCCAGCTGTAACAAAAGAGCTTCATGCCACCGTAGCACATATTTACTACTTTACTGTCGTATGGTGAACAGGTTTCTTGGATATAAATTTGCTCTAATTAAGTTTTAAATCTCTAGAGATTCTTGTTGTATTTACTGTGGGGGTTAAATTGAAACGCTTCGTCATGGACAGTAATTGATCTCTGGTTTTACACAATTTTAAATTTGCACTCAAAGTCTTCAAAGTCTCCATCATGGGATCTGTATACAGTTGCAATAAGCGCACGACAATTAGCTCAACAGCTGCGGTTTCAAAGACTGTTTCCTTTCTCAAATCAAGATGTGTTTAGATTACACGATATCTTACATTCTGCTTTTCAAAGATGGCTGTCCCTCCATTATAGTAAAACCTTTCTCGTCCCATCTGACATTGCGCTGCAGCATGTTCCTCAGTGCATCTCTAATCAGGCTGTCTGGTATCTGGTCAAACAAAGCTTCCGTAGGTGCATACCTCATGGAACCATGTGGAGTATTGTTGATGCTGCCCACTGGCTCTACTTGTTGTGACAATACACGCGGCGTAACCTATTTATTTTTTTCGTCTCTCGTTTGGCGGCGTTAGAGACCATGCCGTATTTCGAAATATATAGTGGGTACACACTATTCGATTCAGTGCATCTGTCCACGCTTTACTAGTAAATTGGCATCCATGGTCATTAGTGATGCGTTCGGGTATTGGCGCCTTGTTAAAAATCCTTGGCTGCCTTTTCTTCTGTGTTCTTTCTGTTGGCTTGTTTTAGCGGGTATAACCATACATAACGAGAGAAAAACTCGACCGTTACTAAACTACGTTCTACACCCCCCCCCCCCCACCCACCCCCTACATTTCGGCAAAGGGCCGGGACGATTCCTAGCAGCTGTTTCCTTCTGTTCGTTTGCCAACGCTGCATGCACAAAACCTTTCTGCTGTGCTGTCTTTGTTTTCGTCTTCTGGCACTCTTCACAAATTCTCGGTAAACGCCTTCGTTGCCTGGCCATATTAGAAAACCAACAATTTTACCATAGCTTTTCCACACACTTCTTTGGACTAAAATGCCCATAGCTGAGGAGTGTAAATCACAGTACGATTTCTATGGCTTGTTCGGGAATACATACTCTCCATACCTTTTTATTTTTGTTATTTATATAACACCCCGCCGTGTGTAAGATAATAAGTCCCGACCTTTTCTTCACTCACACTGTTATATTTCCTTTTTATTAACGCCAATTTCTCGTCTTCACTCCAATCTCTCCTAACGTTCCCTAACATACTCCACATTCTTTCTTTGTGCATGAACCCTTTTTGCCAGACAAATTTTATAATCCTGAACGTCTGGAGGTGTGGGCTGATTTTCTAGACCAAGTAGCAAGAATGAAAGTGCATCTGGAACTATCTGTTGCACACCAGATACGTACTGTACGTCAAAATCAAATTCTTGAAGCAAAGTCGTACATTTCGTTAATCTACTATGGCATAGTTCACTTGTCAGCATAAAGGATAGAGCTTTGCGATCCAGCACTACAACTGACTTTCGTTTGCAAGGTAATACCTAAATTCAATGATTTTTCTGACGTTTCGCCAGCACGAGTGGCTGGCATTGTCAAAGCTTCACCCTCCATTGCCGGTGGTGAACTGGAGGCGAGCTCGCGGCCGCAGACTATATGTACCTGGCGCGCCAACGTCCGAGGGCTTCTCCGCGGTCATTTCCGGTGCGGTTCTCCTCTTGCTACCTGCGACGGTCGTTCGCTGCAGTACGGGAAGCCAGGATCCGTTTACCTTAAGGCTTTCCTCTTTCTTGTTGAAACTGTTCGCGTGTTTTTGGATTTCTACAGCTTCTCTGAACAAGCGCGTGTGATAGTGCTTCTCTACAGCCAGAACTTCCGTGTCGGCGAATTTTATTACGTGGTCGGTCTCATTCAGTGCGTGCTCTGCCACGGTCGATTTCTCCACCTGCCCCAACCTGCAATGTCGCGTATGCTCTTTGATCCTGGTGTTAATGGATCGTCCAGTCATTCCGACATAAACTTTTCCGCATGTGCAAGGTATACGGTATATCCCCGACATTGCAAGTGGGTCTCTTTTCTCCTTCGCCGATCTAAGACACTCTTTGATCTTCCTTGTCGGTTTGAAAATCGTCTTTACGCCGTGTTTGCGCAATATACGGCCGATTCTGTCCGTCACTTTGGGAATGTATGGCAGAAAGGCCGTACCCGACATTTCTTTTTCTGGAACCAAAGAGTGTCTTAGATCGGCGAAGGAGAAAAGAGACCCACTTGCAATGTCGGGGATATACCGTATACCTTGCACATGCGGAAAAGTTTATGTCGGAATGACTGGACGATCCATTAACACCAGGATCAAAGAGCATACGCGACATTGCAGGTTGGGGCAGGTGGAGAAATCGACCGTGGCAGAGCACGCACTGAATGAGACCGACCACGTAATAAAATTCGCCGACACGGAAGTTCTGGCTGTAGAGAAGCACTATCACACGCGCTTGTTCAGAGAAGCTGTAGAAATCCAAAAACACGCGAACAGTTTCAACAAGAAAGAGGAAAGCCTTAAGGTAAACGGATCCTGGCTTCCCGTACTGCAGCGAACGACCGTCGCAGGTAGCAAGAGGAGAACCGCACCGGAAATGACCGCGGAGAAGCCCTCGGACGTTGGCGCGCCAGGTACATATAGTCTGCGGCCGCGAGCTCGCCTCCAGTTCACCACCGGCAATGGAGGGTGAAGCTTTGACAATGCCAGCCACTCGTGCTGGCGAAACGTCAGAAAAATCATTAGATGAACGTCGGCCGAAGAACTCGAGACAGAAGCCAATAGGCAGTTTGTCAACAAGTGGCCACGAAAGCCTTAACAATTTTGTAATACCTAAACTTCGTGAAACAGAAAATTATGGCGAACACCTCATTTCCCATTACTGGATAGTCTTACTCGTGTACGGTTAACACACGACTGCCAAAAGCCACTGTCTTTATCAGTTCTTCTCCACTCTCCTCTTCCTTTTGATACAGTTGGACTCCCAGTCCCTAGTCATATGCATCGCATCCAAGTAAAAAGTTTTCGTCATATCGGAATGTGATGATTTCTTTTTTATTTTCTCAAAATCTTCAGTGCATTTCATCGTCCTAGACCACATGTTGTTTGTCTTTAATAGTCGGTGTAGTGCCTCATAATTTGAGATTTTGTTCATCAACAGATCGACATTAGAAACGCAGATACTCGAGAAGCTTCATAATTGTTTCCTATTTTTCAGTGTCGGAGAAACCCTTATAGCCCTCAGCTTGTCTGGATCATGCTTGATTCCTTCCAGATCTGTCAGGAGTCCTAAGAACGACATCTCTTTGCACCCAAATTCAGATTCTTTTTAATGTTAAGTCTCACACCTGTAAATGCATACCTTTCAAGTATCTCTTCCAATGTACACATGTGCTCTTGCCACTCCTCGCTAGCTGTCAAAATGAAGTCCACATATACTGCAATCTTCTTTAGAAATTCTTCCCCTAACACTCAGTCCAGTGTCCTAATGAATACCAACAAAGATACGTTTAAACCAAAACTCAATATTCTGTACATTTTACAACATCGTCCGTCATATAAAATGGAAGTGTATGCTCTTCGTTTTGGATCTAGTAAGATTTGATAGTATCCTGGAGTTATATCGAGACTTGTAAAGATTTATGCACCGCTAAACTTTTTTAGATTTCGTCCATATTTGCTGCGCAATCCCTTTTCGGCTGGAATAGATTGCTAGCTGTTCGAGCGTCCATAATAAGACTCAAATCGCTATTCTTCTTCACCACGACGATCAAGGAGATGCTATATCTACTGTGAGTTCTTTCTATCATGCCGGAAGTAAGCATTTCTGTAATTCTTTCTCTGTGGCTTCTTTCCTTGCCTGAGGTATCTGATAAGGTGGTCTAAAATATTGTTTATGAGGTTTTACCTTTCTCGTGCAAGGTGGGCCGATATTTATTCCCGTTTTCTTTGCAAAATCTTCTCTGTGTCTTCCTACTAATTTGGCCAGCTATTCAGGTTCTTCACATCCTGAACTTGGAATCCCATAAATTTTTCTGTTAATTCATGCCCTGGAGAGTTCACCTCCCTCTTCTTCACAAAATGGGAGATGCTGCCTAATTTAGTGTCCACCAAAATTTCTTCTTCTGCTTCATCTTTATGTGCTGTTATATGGCATATTCGCGAAAGATGTGATATCCTGTCTACTGTCGTTTCCTAAAAAAAAATTGCTCTTTTCTCTTCCTCTTCATCGTAGAAGCTTATTCCATTTCCTCTGTAGATTATTTCAGTACGGTGCTCCGTCAACCAATTGGATCCTACAATTAATTCCTCTTGTAAATTAGGCACAACAACAACATCCATGTGATACACTTCCTGTCTTATCTTGACGTTCAACAGTACCTGACAGTTAATTGTTTTTCCATACTCATCCTCACCATCTTTTGTCTTGAATCTGTTAAGTGGCGGACTCGGTATTTCAGCCCGTGATTACAGAAGTTCATTGTACACGTTACTCGTGATCAAAGTAATCTAAAGAATTAATTAATTAATAAAATTATATTTAATCAAGGAATGATCTCGTTTTTCGCTCATATATTTTTATCTTCACAATAAATAGTATTACTGCCATATCAATAATTTTCCTTATGGGTGGTGCGATAGTACATTGGGGCTACTGCCGAGTAGTTGCTCTTCCCAACAGCATCCCATACGAGCAAACCAGTTGCGTCTTTACCTGCGGTTACTCGCACTTTAAGTACTTGGCGTATGCAGTACTCTGTTTAAGAATAGATCGATGTGTAATTAAATAAAAACACAAGTATGACAAAAAGTGAGTTATTCATGCTGCGTTCATTTGCTGTGAAAATGTGAGGAATACGATGTTATGACAAACATTTACATAATGAGAAAGATGTAAAAGACGTCGTAAATCAATAAATAAAATAGATGCAGTTACGTAGCTATCAGCGATGATAGCTACGGTGCAAAGCTTCATCTGAGATAAACGCTTGTTGAAATCACATAAAGCAATTAAAAGTTGTTAATTCAGTTGGTCATTGCGAAAATATTTATACGCTGTGAGATAGTAACTTCTGTAGTAGTAATGATATTGAGATATTATTGTGTCATGGGATACTGCTCATTTTTCTGCGATCGCAAATGAACACAAATTTGCATTTATATTTGATGTGAGTTATTGTCAAATCTGAAAGAGCTGTAACTTGGCCATCCTTAAGGCTGTCTTAAGCCGAATTCACACGACGACATTGGGTTGCGCCACTCGTTGCGTGGAATAAGTTGCACGCAAATAGTTTCATGTATGACTGTAGACACAGCGAAACCAGCATACACTTCAGTTTCGTCGTGTTGTGGGTCCCCGAGTCTTGTCTGAAATGAAAGTTTTGGCAGCTGCACGTCACGCGAGTTGTCATCGAGTTAAGCTTGTTGCGTGGAATTGCTGCATAAGAAAAAAAATAAGAAACATGTTTCGATTCGTGACTGGATGAAGAAAAGACGTCAGCTCAGTTGCTCAGCAGCCTTTTTGAAATAATTTATAATCAAAGACCCAAGAAGTTCTTTTAATTATCTTAGAATGTCACCAGAAGTGTTCACGTTTCTTCTAAATAGTGTTAATTCTGCGATAAGGAAAAGATACTGTAATGCATGAAGCACTGTCGCCAGAACTGAAATTACACATCACCTTGCGTGCATTAGAATCAAGAACACTCGGCATGCTAGAAGATGCAGTTTTAGTTGGTGATAACAGTTTATCATTAACACCAATAATTATTAAAAAATGGTTCAAATGGCTCTGAGCACTATGGGACTTAACATCTGACGTCATCAGTCCCCTAGAACTTAGAACTACTTAAACCTGACTAACCTAAGGACATCACACACATCCATGCCCGAGGCAGGATTCGAACCTGCGACCGTAGCGGTCGCGTGGTTCCAGACTGAAGCGCCTAGAACCGCTCGTCCACTGCGGCCGGCAACAATAATTAACATTAACAGTAATAATTATTAACATTAACAGCAATAATTATTCTAAGCAGGCCGCATTAAGAAGAGAATGGTTTGCAAACTACTATCCTGAACACAGATCTGGACGGTGGCAATATTTCAAAATTCAAACATATGTGAATGGGGAGCACTGCTGCGACGTTTTAAATAGATGAATATTGAATAAAGAATGCAGCTTCTTGCTATGTGTACTCTTCCCTCCTGTCAACAACATTCCTAAAAAAGAGTCGGCCAACTCGAACGATGGGATTTTACTCTTGTAGACGTGAGCATTTCCACAGCCAGAATTGTGCTTACTTGTATTTTTCTTAATCCAGTTGTATATGTGCTCCTAATTCAATAAATTTTGCCGTGTAGCTCAGATATTGTCAAACCATCTACGTTCTGATCGCACATGACAGTCTCATGAGCAGCAATATGTTGCTTATTTTTGTAATAATCACCGAAATCCCACAAACACCAATGCAAAGCATACAGTCATGGAAATAAGTATTCATACAGTAGGTGGTGACAAACTACGATGGTGTGTTTGGATAGTAAATCACCCACAGCGCCGATACGAAAAGTACGATGATGTAGCGTCAGATAACCATGTTCTTGGTAATGAAGCTTCCCGTATGCCATGAATCTATACTGGAAAATAAAATATGTTACACTCCGCACGGTCTACTACAGGGCAAAATGTATTCATACAGCGGACTACTTTCAACCAAACAAACGGCTGACGCAGCCCCGGAGTGAATGCCACACTCGTGTAGTCGTGTGGCGGCCGTGAAGCAACAGCACGTCGGACGTGGGTACCGTGGAACAGCAGAATGGGCCGCAAGGGGAAGGAAACGACCATTGAGGAACGAAACATCGTTGTCGCCCAATATCTTTAACACGAGTCGTATGCCGAAATTGCGAACATCATAGGACGAAGCCGAGCGACTGTGCAATCTATCATTAAGCAATTTAAGGACAGACATGTAGTAATAAACAGTGAACGACACGGTCGTCCACAGAAGCTTACAACAAGAGAGACCAGAATGCTACTAAGAATCATCAAGAAAAACCCGAAAACGACAGCGTCGGCACTATCCGCATATGTACATGACCACTTCCGAAAGGACATCACTCCAAGGGTAGTTCGTACCATTCTCAATTGTTCGGGCTACAGAGCCAGGGTCCCGAGACGAAAGCCCTACATCAGCAAAAAGAATAGGAAGTGGCGGACGGAATTCGCGAAACAGCATGTATCCAAGACAGCAGACTTCTGGGATACTGCAAATTTAATATTGTGCACAATGATGGTAGGATCTTGGTCTGGAGAAGACCGAATACAGACCTCGTCCGAAACAACATTCAACCCACGGCGAAGCACGGAGGTGGTGGAGTGATGATATGGGGCTGTACGTCAGCCTCCGGTGTCGGTAAATTAGTGTTTGTGGAAGGTACCATGGGCAGATTTGTGTATATGAACATTCTGAAACAGAACTTACAACAGAGTGTTGACGCCTTGTGTCTTCCTAGAAATTATTACTTCCAGCAGGACAATGATCACAAAAATACGGCGCAAATTGTCCGACTGTGGTTGCTCTACAACACTCCGCACACTTAAAGCACCAGCTCAGAGTCCGGACCTGAATCCCATCGAACACTAGTGGAGTGAGCTGGAAACACGAGTGAGAAAACACGACATCCGTAGTAAGGCCTCTTTGAAAGAGGCTCTCCTTCGAGAATGGGAAGGTATCACGTCGGAAACTACAAGAAAATTGGTCCATTCCATGCCACGGAGGTTGCGAGAAGTAATACATCGGAAGGGTAGGCGTACGAAGTATTAAACATGTTCTGGCTTTGCTGGAAGTGTCATTTTCTGTTGGTGTATGAATACTTAATTCCCAGTGCAGTAAAGAACTTGGCAGACGTTTTTGTATTTTGTTTTGTAAAGGTTTGCTCATTCTCGTTCTATATACCAGCATAGCTGCATTGACGACTGGCCAATGTGTATACTGCATATCCAATTAGTGTTTTTAATTTCGTATTGTCAATAAAGGCAGTTTACTTTTCCACGCTCTAGTGTGTGAATACTTATTTCCATTACTGTAGATATCCGAAAAGCGAACACTATTCTCCGTTCCCCTTTTCACATTTCAGTTTGTCCACACACTATGAACACAAGTAACCTCAAAACTCATGCAACTAGTGTCGCTAAAGTTAAAAGACGTCGAAAGCGTTTAGTTTCACTAACGTGTTGGGCAAACGCGCGGCGCACATGCGCAGTGGCCGGTACTGCAGTTGCCTGCAACCTAGTGTTGCCGTGTAAACTAGGCTTTACACTCCGCCATTTCGTGGAGCATATTCTGCACGAAGTCGATGCATCAGCTGTCCAAATTGCCAGCTCTGGAATTTCCCCACTTCCGGCGAGGCGCTCGTTCATGTCTCTGCAGCTAGCCGGCCGGAAGCGTGCAGCCAATCACGCGGGCTGAGAGGCCCCGGCGCTCCCTGAGCGCTTGCCCGCCAGCATTCGGCCGCGCATCAAACTCACCTCTACGCGGCCGATTATTTTGCCCAGGTAAGCGTATCGTTGCAGGGGAATGTCTTGAACTTACTGCCTGTTCGACCCATTGCTCTGCTGTGTCATGCACTTTCTGCATTTCCCCTGCCATTCGGTTCACGTCTTTCTCTTTTTGTTCAATGTCATTTACGCGTACAGTAATGTCCCCTTGCTTTTGCATGCTCATATTTGCCAGAAGCGTTATCGTATCTATTTATTTTTATTACTTCCTTTTGCTATTGCCTCTGCCGTTCTTGTATACACTACTGGCCATTAAAATTGCTACACCACGAAGATGACGTGCTACAGACGCGAAATTTAACCGACAGGAAGAAGATGCTGTGATATGCAAATGATTAGCTTTTCAGAGCATTCACACAAGGTTGTCGCCGGTAGCGACACATACAACGTGCTGACATGAGGAAAGTTTCCAACCGATTTCTCATACGCAAACAGCAGTTGGCCGGCGTTGCCTGGTGAAACGTTGTTGTGATGCCTCGTGTAAGGAGGAGAAATGCGTACCATCACGTTTCCGACTTTGATAAAGGTCGGATTGTAGCCTATCGCGATTGCGGTTTATCGTATCGCGACATTGCTGCTCGCGTTGGTCGAGATCCAATGGCTGTTAGCAGAATATGGAATCTGTGGGTTCAGGAGGGTAATACGGAACGCCATGCTGGATCCCAACGGCCTCGTATCACCAACAGTCTAGATGACAGGCATCTTATCCGCATGGCTGTAACGGATCGTGCAGGCACGTCTCGATCCCTGAGTCAACAGATGGGGACGTTTGCAAGACAACCACCATCTGCACGAACAGTTCGACAACGTTTGCAGCAGCATGGACTATCAGCTCAGAGACCGTGGCTGCGGTTACCCTTGACGCTGCATCACAGACAGGAGCGCCTGCGATGGTGTACTCAACGACGAATCCGTGTTTGACGACATCGCGGTGAACGCACATTGGAAGCGCGTATTCGTCACCACCATACTGGCGTATCGCCCGGCGTGATGGTATGGGGTGCCATTGGTTACACGTCTCGGTCACCTCTTGTTCGCATTGACGGCACTTTGAACAGTGGACGTTACGTTTCAGATGTGTTACGACCCGTGGCTCTACCCTTCATTCGATCCCTGCGAAACCCTACATTTCAGCAGCATAATGCACGACCGCATGTTGCAGATCCTGTACGGACCTTTCTGGATACAGAAAATGTTCGACTGCTGCCCTGGCCAGCACATTCTCCAGATCTCTCACCAATTGAAAATGTCTGCTCAATAGTGGCCGAGCAACTGGCTCGTCACAATACGCCAGTCATTACTCTTGATGAATTATGGTATCGTGTTGAAGCTGCATGGGCAGCTGTATATGTACACGCCATCCAAGCTTTGTTTGACTCAATGCCCAGGTGTTTCAAGGCCATTATTACGGCCAGAGGTGGTTGTTCTGGATACTGATTTCTCAGGATGTATGCACCCAAATTGCGTGAAAATGTAATCACATGTCAGTTCTAGTATAAGATATTTGTCCAATGAATACCCGTTTATCATCTGCATTTCTTCTTGGTGTAGCAATTTTAATTGCCAGTACTGTACTTTTAAACACTGTTTTCTGTCTCATTATTTGTTCCTTTGTTTTTTCATTAATTTTCTTCTGTTTTTTCTGTTCTATTCTTATCTTCACATCTAATTCTGTCTCCCGCGTTTTAAACATTTCCTCAAATGTTTTCGCCTGTCTTTCCTGATTCTCTTTTATTGTTCGAATTTATTTCCCATGTTCGCTTATCAGAATTTTCTTCCATTTCCATCATTATATGACTCCATTTCCGACAATCCTTTCATCATTAGGCCAAAATCTGTACTAGCTCCTACCCATGTCTATGGCGTTCCACAGCCACTATTCGTTCTGACACTACGACTTCCCGCTCTTCCATTTCATATGCGGTTACTCTTCTCGCACGTATCACATGGCGTTCGGTCTGATTTCCCGCGCTTTCTTGCCCATGCCCTTCTCAAACGAGACTTATGTGGAATTAGCAATCATAGTCGCCTATTATATACTCGTCCTCATTGTATCTGTCTTCCTCTTTAATTTCACTTCTTAATAGCAAATGCTTCAGTCTTCCTACATTCAATTGTCTATTGTTCTCATCTGTCCCACTCTCCTGTTCAACCTTTTCACTATCTCAAGCTTACTCTCATTTTTCCTAAATAGTACATAATCCCAGGCAATACTTAAATGAATACAACTTTTTGGCACATGCAGTTTTGGCTACACTATTTAGCCTATTGCAGCATCTACAATTCCTTGCATTTGTGGAACTGTTAAACTACTTTTCTACACTAGAGAAGTTTTTATTAATGGCCTACAGTAACTTGCAACTATGAAATTCTTTGTTTATTGCTACTGCTGGCTTCTCTGTGCTGCGATGTGGCATCTGCTCCGTACATTGGCTCGCTGTGTGATCTGGCTTCTTCTTCTCTTCTTTCTAGTACCGATGTTCACGGTATATCCGAACTTTTTAAAACAGTTACTGCACCCAATATTCTTATTCTTATTCAAGATGCAACTGAAGAAGGGTCTTTGAACGTTCCTGGTAGGACACTAACATCCAATCCTGTATCAGTTAAATACGTTCGTGCATTGCAGGCGTCCTGACCGTACAAGCAGTGTGCTGTAGCAAAAACGCGAACAGGAGAGCCTCTGTCAGACAAGAGCCTCTGTCAGACAAATGAAGTACAATCACATTTCCAATACATGAATGAGATCTGCTTTTTCGTGATGCAGGGTTCACTGTGGGCTTTGGGCTATATGATAAGGAACTGTCTGTACTGGAGTGTAGGCACTTCTGAGCAGTCAGTTGTGCCTCGTTGCAGTCGCTGTCCTCGTCTGTAATCACTTCCACGATCATTTGTTAGGAGATTGTCAAAATATGTGAATATATTACAGTAAACTGGAGTGCTAATATTTACAGAATTAATAGACTGTCAGAATGAAACATAGTTATGCACTTTTAACAAATTTATCATACAAGAAATACCTAATCTTGACTGTTGTGACCAAGTGTTGTCAAAACTGGAGTCTAACAAACATTTTTACTTAAGCTGGCTCTACAGTCCCTGTTAGGACAGTTAGCTACAGAGTAGGAGGAACTACCTACCACAAAGTCTTTCAGACTCTGTTTCTAATACTTGTTGGCAATTTATTGAAAATATTTGATCCAGTAGACTGGACTTGTTTTTGGACCAAGGTAAGTGATTTGAGGTCTTTGTGTAGATTGTTCTTATGTTAATTGTTGTTATGTAGACTGCTCTTATTCCTAGTAGTGATGCTATATATTAAGCTGTTGGTTGAAAACAGAGACATATTATTTGCAAAAAAATTTCATCATGGAATAAATATACTGAGAAGCAATGGCTAGAATAACGAGTTACTTGAACAGGTTTCTACATGATGTTCTTCAGTTTACTCCGCAAATAAGTCTTATTACACAGGTATTTACTCTAAAAACTATTACTCGGTTTGACTAGTTACCCCAGAATATGATCCTATATGACATAATAGAATGAAAGTAAGCAAAGTATGCAAATTGTTTTAAATTTATACCTCCCATACCTGACAACATTCGCATTGAAGATACAGAGTTGTTTACATGCTTCAGCAATTCTGCGCTATGCCCTTTCCAACCGAATTTATTATCGAGTTTTAATTCCAGAAATTTAATACTGTCAACTTCCTCCATCTGCATGTAATCGTATACACTTATTGGAAGGAAATCTCTCATCGGTGAAAATTTGATTAGCAGCCATTTATAAATCCATACCTGACTTGCTATTTTGCAGTGTTTGTATCATCTGAGACAAAACAAATTTATCATCTGACAATGTAACAGACAAGAGGTAATGAATGTACACAAGAAAAAGCAACGGACCAAATATGGAACCTTGAGGACCACCACATGTAATAATTCTGAATCAGACGAAGACTGTTTGCTTACTCCACAGCTATTTTGCAATGACACCCTCTGTTTCCTGTTAGTTAGGTAAGACTCTGACTACAAAATTGTTAAGGCTTTCGTGGCTGCTTGTTGACAAACTGCTTATTGGCTTCTGTCTCAGGTTCTTCGGCCGACATTCGTCTGATGATTTTACTGACGTTACGCCAGGACAAGTGGCTGGCATTGTCAATGCTTCACCCTCCATTGCCGGTGGTGAACTTGAGCCGAGTTCGCGGCCGCAGGTTGTATGTACCTGGCGCGCCAACGTCCGAGGGTTTTTCCGCGGTAATTTCCGGTGCGGTTCATTTCTTGCTACCTGCGACGGTCGTTCGCTGCAGTCGCCACTCGTGCTGGCGAAACGTCAGTAAAATCATCAGACGATCGTCGGCCGAAGAACCAGAGACAGAAGCCAATAGGCGGTTTGTCAAGACTCTAACTGTTTTGCAGCATTGCCAGTGACACCATAATATTCTAATTTAATTAAGAGAATGCTGTGATTCACATGGCAAAAAGGCTTTTACAGGCCACAGAATAAGCCATCAGCCTCTAATTTGTTAGAAAATGAATTAAGTACTTTCTCACTGTACTTGTAAATAGCCTTCTCCATACTTGACCCCTTAAGAGACCTGAACTGTGACTTGGACAATATATTATTTGCAGTCAGAAGCTTAAGAAGAGGCTTGAATGCGACCTTTCCAAATTTTTTGTAAAAGCCAGCAAAGATGAAATTGGTCAATAGTTTGAAGGTATCTCTTTATCTTTCTTCTTGTAAAGAGTCTTAACTTCAGCATACTTTAGCCAGTATGGAAATGTTCTGCTGATAAGATATTGATAACACATATAACTTAAGATAAAACTCAACTCACATGAACACTTTTTGATGAACTTCATTGATATGTTATCATAAACAATGGAATACTTTCATTTTAAAGATTTTATGACAGATGCAACCTCTTTGATAGAAGTGAGTCCCATTTGAATTTTACCAAAGTTGTTTATAGAAACTGGTCTCAGATATTCTAGTGCACTGTGTACTGAACCTGACAACCCCAGGCTGTCAGTAACACAAACAAAGTACTTGTTTAAGAAATTTGCGACACTACAAGCACTTGTTACCAATGTCTCATTTATTTTTAGAGCTATCTCTTCCTCTCCGTTTCTGGCCCCACATGTCCCTGTCTTCACTATATTCCATACAGTTTTTATGTTGTTGCCTGATGTAATTACCTTTGTCTCATAATAGAGCTGCTTAGATTACTGGATTACTTGCTGCAATATTTTTCAGTATTCTTTGTAATGCTTTACAATACTAACGTCAGAGTTGTTCCTAGATAGTAAATACAGTTTCCTTTTTGTCCCACATGATACCTTTATTCCTTGTGTAATCCATGTTTTATTTTTAGACTTCTGTGTGATTTCAGTTACCTTTAGAGGAAAACAATTTTCAAATGAGGAAGTAACTATGTTAATGAATGCTTTGTATTTTCCATTTGAGTCAGCAGTATTATAAATAACAATCCAGCTGATGCCTTCGAGTAGTCTCCTAACATTCTCAATTTTTGACAGATTTATTACCCTCCTGTATTCAGATTACATAGATTGTATATCCTGAAAAATGGCAGTGTTTAACATAAGATGATGCACATCATGATACGATAGCCCATACAGGTTGATAATAAAAAATGACTTACATCTATTGTGATGTTCGTTGGGGTCGCCGCATGTGAGAATGACAATCCACATTTGAATAAGAACAGTGTTAACACTAAACTATTCACGACATGCATGTAACACACTAAAATTATACAAGTTACGCAAGTAAGAAAGGTAGGAGTTGTCATTACGTGACAAACTTGAAGTTGATGTCGCTGGGGATATCTGTCGGCTTTTGTGCTTGCATCCGAAATAACATAGGGCGCTTTAATAGTTGTTCATCAAAAATGTCAGTTTGCGTCATTTATGTATGTACTAATCGATCCTATTGTAATCAAAAGATTAAAGGAATCACATTTCGTTCGTAACGGGAATCGTTCGAGCGATATTTTCTTTTATTTACATGAATTACAGATGTGCTGTGTAGTTTCATTTTTTCCGGTGTTTTTCATGGCCTTCCAGACTGCAAACGGTATGACATCCGAACCACACTATGTCAACGGTCTCATCCCCGCACGCACATGACTTCATGACAGCGCTGATTGTTGGTGCAGCTTCTCATGTTCTAAACCCCTTCCGCCAATAATTGTTTGTTCATTGTTCACATTTCCTCCCTCCAGAAGAAAGATTATGGTTAGAACAGCCAAAGACAGCAGTTGTGTGTGTGTGTGTGTGTGTGTGTGTGTGTGTGTGTGTGTGTTGGTGTGCTTTCCTTCCTTTCTGAATAAGGTCTTGGCCGAAAACTTTGATGAACTCTTTTTTTGTCATTCGAGCCTGTTGCTCAGTGTGCGAGTAGCAATCTACCCACTTCAAAGTATAGTTATTCCCTCATGAAGTTTGTTGTAAATAATACACTGCTCTTCAACAGGAACAATAATGTACCTAATTACAATACCAGAAGAAAAAATGACATTCATTGCGCCACATTACGGTTTCCTGTAGAACAAACAGGGGTTGATAATGCTGCAACCAACAGTTTGGATCAGTTATCCAGTGATATAAAATGCCTGACTGACAGGAAATTAAAACT
Source organism: Schistocerca nitens (assembly GCF_023898315.1). Lineage (NCBI taxonomy): Eukaryota > Metazoa > Arthropoda > Insecta > Orthoptera > Acrididae > Schistocerca > Schistocerca nitens. The sequence goes on from NC_064614.1 coordinate 149,867,025, forward strand.
GAAACTAAACTGAAAACCTTTCTCTTTGAGAATTCCTCTTATTTTGCAGGATCCTGTCTATTATTGTACACTGTAAGTGGTGATGAGTGGAAATTACTAACTGTCTTTACTTAGAAAATAAAAAAAAATCAAATAGATGATCAGCCTGAAGACATATTTAAAAAAATTATGTTAATATAAAACGACTCATTCCACATCATTAGGATTTATTGTGCAAATGATACATGGAACATGAAACCAACCAACTAACTAACTGTTGGTACATCACAAAGGATGATGTAGGCTTACATATTTTGAAAATTTCAAAATGAAGCCCAAAAGTAAAATGAAGCGGATGCTCAAATTAGATGTACTTATCAGTTGTGATATGTATGGTTACTCCTGAAAACTGACAGTTACTAAAAGAAATATTCTGGGGGGTGGGGGGAGGGAAAGCAAATAGGACGCTGATGGAAAGGTAGGCCTATATGTTACACAGGTTAGATCGTTATTACTTATAAAAAATTACTTACATACGTGTTAAATGGAAATATCTACTTTACAGTGTCTAAGCATTTGAGACCACTTCCTTAATCACAATGGATCGTATCGATCGTATTCAGTGAAAAAGTATGCCGGAGCGGAAGTGAATTGCACCAGAGCCAGCCGCAGGCAGGCAAGTTTTATGCATTGTGAAGCAAAACACGGCCAACAGACATTCCAAAACAGAACCAGCTGGGCGCAGTATAGCAATAGCCGACACCGCAATATGTTAGCGGAAGGACAGAAGCCTTTCCTTATTTGCCATTTGCCATAGTTATGGAAGTGTGTAGGGTACGTTCTTTAAGCCCTAAACGAACATAGTCTTGACCGTATAAATACACAGCCATTCGTGTATTTAGGTATTCTTGCCTTAATATCACCGCCTACACCATGAGCCTATCACACCCGTAGTAACATCCTGGAATGCAGTACAGGGTCTGCTGTTCGAAAGTGGGGGTACAACTTTCGGCGCCCGAAAAACGTCGAAATTTTCGGACTTTTTCCAGTTTTTCGCTTATAACTCGAAAATGACCCACATTTTGGAAATAACCATTCCCTAGTAACCTAAAGGTGACAAAATCCTGCGTCGATTAAAAGAAAAAAATTCAAAATTGATCCAGTAGTTCGACTTTTATGGGGATCCAGAAACAAGCAAATTTTTCCAAGTTTGTCAAAAACTATGTCTTACCCATTTTAAATGTGGCGTAACTTTCCAGCATCAAATTTTATCAATACCTCTCTGGTTAAAAGTTGTACGGCATCAATCCGCGAATTCAAAAAGAACAAATTTTTTTCGAAATTGGGCCAATTTTGAAATGTTTTCGACTCATAAAACAGAATTGAAGAAATCATTAAATTCAAACTATCGGGTTTTCGCAATTTTTACATCTACGAGTATGGGAATCAATTCTAACTTCATTCTGAGGCAATTGTGAAAAAGTTTTTCACGACTTTGACCTGTTCCTAAAATTTGAGATCTACATCTTCCATTAGTTTGATATTAACAGCTGGTTCCTTGTTCCCTGTATATATATTTAACATCTGAAGACCTATTTCTCAATGCATTAGGTATTTTATGTACTTATATGTACAGATTATACAAATGTTATCGGGAAAGAGATAGTTAAGTAAGTACTTATAAAAAATCATTTCATTTACAACTTAAAATACAGGAAAGATTAGTTATTTACCAACTTTTAATTCCAACGTTACATGAAAGGTTAGGAATTACACTTATTTACATGAATGCTTACAGTAATTACATAGTCAATGGAAATATTTACAATTTTGGTCGTTTTGATGGTTCCAGTTTAGTGTCTTCTTCCTAAGGCTGACTGGCGCTATTTGCTGCCTCAAATTGGCCATCGCCAGTCTCTTCCTCCTCAGCTTCCTCGCCCCAAAGTTCCTCACCAGGCTCATCTTCATCTTCCTTCTCAGCGAGACCGCCATCCAAGTCTACGTCGAGTTCGGTGTATGGAGCGTTTGTGCAAAAACGGTGTATGGAGCGTTTGTGCAAAAACTCACCACACAGTTCTTACACACAGTGGTGCACTTGAGGCCTGATATGCGGCAAGTGCATGCACTGCTGCAGCCCTTTTAGCAGTTGCAGAACACTGATTTCAGAAGCGCTTGGGGACCAGGTTCTTTCATTATAGGAATGGGAGTGAGTCCCAGTCTGTCCCACCTCCAACACCATTCAAGTGGGTCTAGCGTGTTTCCCATCCACCACTGAACCTGGAGAAATGCTCTGTAACTGTGCAGGTCCGCAGCGTTGAGTGTTGGAGGATGTCAGGGCAAGATGAACTTCACTTTAATTGGCATGCTTACAAAGAGACGATACCACAGCATCATTGATGCTGTGGATGGTCGTTCTTCTGGTGTCATAAATTGCCATTAGGACCTTCTCTCCAGCTCTACTGATGTATGCTGGAGTTCCAGAAGCCTTGTAGATCACTATAGCAGTTTCCCTCAATGCTGGGGTACTATCGACGAGACTACACACTTCTATTTTCCCATGCCAGAATGGTGTGTAGGTTGTGTCACACCCAGAAAAGGCGTGCAAGAGGAGGAGGTGTCTCTTCTCAAACTGGTACAATGAGGTGGAGTACTACGTTTCAGCTTTCCCCTTCTTTCCTGGCTTCAGTAGGTAGATGTTGTTGCAGGTAGCATTGCTGGGAGCCCCACACAGGATGACTTGAATGTCAGTTCCTCACTAACCACGAACACAGTGTCGAATCTGGGTGACTGAGAGCAAGCTGTTGTCACAATCAGTAAATCAGCGTCCTCTGCTGCCTCCAGTACTCGAAGCGTAGATTCTTCCATGTGTTTTCTCAACATTTGAATGCGTCACTTCTTGTTCGTTTAAATCTCACGAACTTCTCCTGGGAAACTCTCATCAAACGTTACATCAGCTGAAGTCTTCACTTTCGAACGCCGAGCTCTTTCTGAGCTTTTACTGCCTCGCTGATTCGCCTGACTTTGGTACCCATCGAACACAACAATCACTCTAGATCTGTAGTGCCAATTTACGAAGCTGACGTACTTTATGCAGATGACACCAAAAGTTTCGTGCTTGTCCCACACAACGTTGTGAAGAAGGAATCTTCTGTCCATAACAACCATTTCATTTTGAAATCCTGTGGGAACAGCTGCTGGCTTAAAAGCCTTGTACAACAGAGATTTTGTTCCCTTTCGTAATCCGTTTTCGTTGAACAATGACAATGGATATGGTTCCAGTTCATGGGTGAAAAAGTGCTTCAGATCTTCGTCAGATTGTTTCGCTCTGCAGATTCGTTGAAACAACTTCATAGGATCAACAGCAGTTAGCATTTGGGAGCCAACTTTCAAGGTTTGTGTGATCTGGGCGAGTGTAACAACTTTATCCATGCGTTTTAACTTAAGGCTGTGAATGTTTTGGCCAGTCATCTTTGTCATACATGCCTTGCTTATTTCTTGGGCTGAATGACAATTCACCGCCAGTTTGTGAGAGTCAACGTTGCCTCGAGCCACTGTGGTGGGACTTGCATCAATGTGCTGCTCAGACGTAACAGCAGTCACTTGGCAGTAGGTTTCCACGACGTCACACACATATTGCAGGTTGATATTCCCATGTGTCCACTTCGCAATAACACTTTCACTGAAGCCTCTACCACCACTGAGGCCCCCCTAACTTTTCTGGACGTCATCGATGTCTGCTCTATCGTCATGTCCGACCAAACATCGTACCAAAATTTTTTATTCCGCCTTATGGGGAAATATTCTCCTCTGGTGAGACGGTCGAACTCAGTGGTGTCCATCCATTCTTCCGATGTCATCACGTCTTGTATGTAAAGATGAGCACTTTTGGCATACAACAAGTGCCCAGCTGCATGAAAGAAGGCAACATTTTTAAGTAGTGACCTGGTGTAGAGTCCAGTTACCCATTCATTCTGCCTCTATGAAGTGTTTCACCAGGCTGACCGACTTGAAGTAGATAACCCACAAAGTTGAAGTAGGCCCTTTTAGCTGAAGAGATATCAAGGTGCTTCGAAATTTGTCACTGACTGACAGCACCCCGTTTTTCTCATGAAGGATCCACGATTGACCTCCTCTTAACAGCCTTTCCATTTCAACTCTCCCCTCCTCACTCAACCATTTCCATGTCACTGATGCCAGTGTATTGTGGGTGAGGATCTGTGACCTGACTGCTCGCCCATAGGCATGGCCAGATAGCATTTTGTCAACACTTTGTAGAATAGATGACTGACAGCAACTCCTTCAACTCACTCCCTGCCATAATCGTTCCAGTACATCCCATAAAAGACATAATGAGATGAAAGCCTTCGAGCCTCACAACCACATTTTTAAAATCAGAGTCCCCGATCCATAGCCTTCATGTACAATTGTTGGTCGAAGGTCACTGCACAACTCTTTTGTCCAATTTCTTAACTTTTTTGGTCGCATCCTGAAGAGAAGTGCAGGCTGTGTTGACGTAGGGAAGTGGTGCATTGATCAATGGGAGGTATATAAGAAATGAGCGGACGTATTCGGTGTTTTTCGTTGCTTCCTTCCTGAATCCATTCCATCCGGGATGTTCTGGGAAGTTCCCCCACTTCCCATACAACCACATAATGTCAGTAAATGATGGTAGAATGTCGTCAGCAATATTTATGTCGCAAGCAATGATATTTTTGAAACCGTCCTTCATTCTACATGATTGGAGTTGAACAGTATTTGAACCTTTTACAATCTCTGCAGAGGAGCAAATGGATAGTCTCTTCATTGTTTCGACAGGAGCCATGGCAGAATGAAGAGTGATACAAATGATGCCTCCCATTGAATGGAACATATTGAATCCATCAAGAGTGATGGCATTACAGCCATAATTGTCAAAGACGAATTGACAACAAGAGGGCTGCAGCACTGAATTTGTCTGAGAACAGAGTGCACAAGATGTCTCAAAACGAATTTATTCCCAGTGGGATTCAGAAAATCCCTGGAATGACAACTTATCTATGAGTAGCCTGGAGCCAAATCTCTCGTACAGATAAACAATTGTTCCAAGCAAGACTGGAGATAAAAACGAACTGGATCAGGTTGCTGAAATGATTGTATGGGAGAACATAACAACCTTCTTTCTCCACTTTCCCAACTCGCCTTCCTTGTGTTTCACGACCCCTGTTTCAAAGTGCCTGGTATTGCAGATTCATTGTTGAACAGGAAGTTGTTGCCAGGAAGTGGATATTGCTTTAAGTCATATGCAACAGAGCATATGTCATTCATAACTACTTCTACTGCTGCTTTCACAGTGCTATTTCGTCGGTCTTCAGTATTTTGTTTTTTTTTTCCGTAGAAGGTGTCAGTGAGGATTTTGTGCCCAACATTCAGAAAATCATCACCAAACCATTTGAACAGACAAGCTTTCACTGTCCTTATATCTGAGCGATTTTCCTCTTACATCTGATTCATTAACTCGTCAACAGCACATTGGCATTCATCTGAGTGTTCTTCAAGGTGCGAGATTGTTTTTTTTTTTTTTTCATTTTTTTGGCCGAAGGTGTACGTCCTGCTCCTTGCTGACCCTCTGATGAAGGCTTCCATTAAAGTTTATTATTAGATACCCTGTGATACCATGCGTCAACTGCAACCAAGTCTAACTTCTCATCATGCAAACGATTTATTATATCTTGATCCTCACCAACAGTAGCTGCATTCATCATGCTCTGTCTGACTTCAAGTTTCATGACCTCGTGAATTTGGTATTTTTTGTCGTTTCATCTTCATTACTGAAGCTCTTTGAATTATTCTGTGAGACTCTCACCACGTAAAACACAGTGTTCTCGAGAACTGAAAGTACGACTTTTGTCACGAACTCGTCCTGCTACAGTTGATTGTGTAACTTCTTTATACCCACAACAAATATAAGCGTCAATCATTTTAGGGTTACTTTAGTGTTTTGACATATAATATGAACAGTTACCTCTCGAACTCTCTCTCCAACAGACAAGTGTGGTCAGCATTCTCCCTTTTTCTGCTGCTCTCCAACAATGTTCTCACTCCTTTTTCTTTGACAACTGTCTATTCACCTTCATCAACAACGACTTGACAGATGAAACAAACGTTTCCACTCATGTTGAGACAAAAACACAACAACTGCTCACAGCACATTGGTATCCATTGACTTTGGTGAAAAGGTTTGAACTGAAGAGCTCGATGGGGAAAACAAAGGTGGGGGAGTAGGTCGTCCGCCATGACCTTCGGCCTCACACGACGGAAACTGGCCACCTCGTCTTCGCTCGCTCCATCCCACTTCCTCCTTATCTCAGCATTACTGAATAGCTCACCAAGTGCCATTCTTTGATGTGCACATATACCTACATACTCACTGAAGGTATAAGTCAGTGGGATTTTCTTTAGCCTGAATATATTCTGGATGTTCAACTTTCCCAAGTTAGTAATGAAATTCAATATTGTCACATGTATTTAAATGGATGTGCAAGTACGTAATGGAAAATATTTGTTTGGACCTAATATAGCTCTTTGGTTATTAGAGTATATGTTGTGAACAAGAAGCCAGCAGTGCTAGGTGAAAATTATGAAAAAATTAGATTTTCAAATTTTCGCAGATTTCATTGAAATCAATTTCAAATGCATTCAGGTGGCATATTATAGGCTCCAAATGAAGTCAGACTTCTAGTAATCAAAGAAGTGTGAAAACTCGAAAGTGTGAAATTAAGGTTTTCCTCAATTTTGCTTTATGAGTCCTAAAAATTTCAAAATTGGCCCAATTTGTAAAAAGTGGTGCTTTTGGAACTCATGGATTGATGATCTACAACTTTTAGGCAGAGGGGTATTGATGAAAGTTGATGCTGGACAGTTACAGCAAATTTAAAATGGGTAAAGCACAGATTTTGGCGAAGTCGGAAAAATTTTCTGTTGTTTTGATCTCCATAAAAATCGAACAACTGGATCAATTTTCAATTTTTTTCTTTTAATTGAATCAGGATTTTGTCCTCTTTATTTTACTATAGAACGGTTACTGCCAAAATATGGACCGTTTTCGAGTTATAAGCGAAAAACTGAAAAAAGTCCGAAAATCTCGAGGTTTTTCGCCCACCAAATCTTGGCCCCCACCACACACACATACACTTTCGAGGTCGAAAACTGAGATTTGGCATACTCACACCATACCTAAAGATCCTAGAAAAAAATATTTTGCTGGAATTAATGTAAGCTGAAGCACTTTCTGGATCCTCTATATACTAGGCTATGGGGCATCTCCCTTCTTTTGTTACCTCCATGCAGGAAACAGAAAGCACTCCAAAGTAAATATTTCAACCCACTCAAAGACATTTCACACTTTCTGTTTTAACAATCGACTATTTGTGCCGCCACAATGAATGATCCCAGCACAGTTGAACAGTTTTAAAAAACTTTTGCTAAATAAGAATAACTAACCTTAAACTGTAATATGTAACTTTATTTCCATTAACGTGAATTATGTAACAACATATGGCATAATTAGAAATGCTACAGGATGAAATGTAAGAACTGAAAAATATAAGAAATTATTTTTGTTAAGGTATGTCCACGAGATACGTCTTTCGTCGCGTGCAATCATAGACACATGGGAATAAAAGAGCATGCACAAAAATTTGTGGAAAGAATGTATGTACACATGGGAGTTCTCGTGTCCACACGTTGCTTCATTGCATAAACAATGTGCTGTGAATCCTCTTCTTTGCTTGGGAGCTTGTGTTGCGTTTATTGTAATGAAAAGGCGACAGGAAAAGAAAATGCAAAACCGACTGTAGGTCAAGACGTATATAAACAACAGAGGTATGAGAAATACAAAGTGATTGCAACGTTTTGTGTGTAAATTTCAGAAGGAAGTCACAACGTGATTTTAGATTTTCTGCTTGGGAAACTGCAGCAGAGGCTGGCAATACAATTTAGTTAGCTAGTAACTGGCGCATTATATTCTCGTTTGAGTTATGCATTCCTCATCTCAAAGCAAAGCATTTCAATACTATCAAATTTGTAACTTGTAAAGGCCAATTCACACTGGCTGTCACATCATGTCCCGTTTCGTCCTGTCCCGTTCCATCCTGTCCCGTCCTGTCCAAACATTCTACAATGCATTTCAAATGGCGGCACCCGCACTGGCCATCCTATCCCATCCCATCACGTCATGGCACCTTCAAGGTTTCTCTGGAAGAGAGTTTGATGGCTGATGTTATCCGTTCATTGCTGCTCACACGACCCAGAAGCTCATTTCCTCATGATACATGGCCAAGGGCAGATCTCCACATTTCGTCTCGGGTATTAATAACCATTTCAGATGTATTTAATCCTTTATTACTGGATCACAACAGGTTTTGTAGCACTGAAAGCTACCTCTTCAGAGTGGAGAAGCTCACTTTCTTGCACTCAGTATGACAGAGCATGCGGGCGCATTCCCTGTATGTGATTCCGTATAGATTGGAGAAGTGACCACTATAGTACGATTTGTTTTGGATGCATTCACTGTATTGGAACCTGGCAGTTTTTAATCTATGACATTCCGTCTTTAAGCGGTGTTTTGTTTTGATGGACAACGAATGTTGGGTAAAAAGATTCTGAACTTTTCTGCTCTGATGTTTTAATCACATATTCACCTGAAGAATTGGCTTTTCGTGCCAGAGAACAGGTTGTGATCCAGTAATAAAGGACTAAATTCAGCTGAAGCGGTTATTAATACCCAAGATGAATATTCACAGCTGTGGTTACCCCACCCGCAAGGTTGTCTGCAGCTCCATATATCGATTCATCGTGGTTTTCCTGGTTGATATCACTTGTTCGTTGTTCGTTATTTGCTATAAATTGTTTTGTTTAGTTATTTCTTATGTTAAAATTTGTAATAAATGACGACAGACTAATTGAAACAGTGAGACAGCAGTCTAAATTTTATGACATGAGCATAATAAATTACGAGCGCCCTCTACAACACTTACAAATTAGATATTTATAGATACCGGTCCCATATTTATGTTTAACAATGAAATGGATTGCAGCATGGCTGCAACTTGAAGTGAAATAAATACTGTGTGTAGAATCAGATCGATTAGTAGATGGAATTTATTAGTGTGCTGTCAGGAATTTTTAGTGTTACATAACGAATGCACAGATATATTCAGGGACTGCAAGTTGTTTGATTAATATGTATTGTGGCAGGTCTATTTATTGTTAAGCAGCTCTCAGAATTGTGTGTGGGACAGTTTGCAGCAAGCATCAGTGGTCAATATTTATGTGGTTTCACTACCTAACCTCAGACCAAATAAGACACTAAAAGCCAAATATAATATGTAAAGAAAACCTATGTATCTTGAAGGGAAAGGTATTGAGTGAGATATGAGTAATGCACAAAAATTTGCATCGGACTAGCAACTAAAGTTAACCTTAAAAGATATTTTCACAGGATGTGATGGCAGCTCGTAACTCTTTCCTTTTAGTAATTTTGGGTGCAGTTTGACATAACAAATGAAAAAAAATGGTTCTTCCACTTTCCAATTGTGCAATGCACATTTCTCTTCCTCAGGCTCCTTGTATAATGTACGAAATTCCCCTTCTGTACCATAATGACAATTTTTTGGACCCATGCACTTTCTTTGTGTTGTTGTTGATAATTCTTCCTGCCGACTCAGCAGGACCAGCCATACCTCTGAAGATATCCAACGTAGTATTGGACGAAACGTTAGGATCAGAAGAATTCCATGGACCACGGTCATATAGCCCGGAAGAATTATCAACAACAGTACCATCCGGTCGTGAAAGCCTTCATTGTTTCTTTGTGTTGTTTTGCACTTCTGCACAGTTAAAAATCGTGTTCCGAAGATCGCAGTTTCTGTGAGATCAGTTGAAGACAGTAATGTGTGTTGAGATCACATGACTTCACATACCGTGACGTTATGGGCAGTGTGAATACACCTTGACGTGATGGTGCCATGACGTGATGGACAGTGTGAATTGACTTTAATGTGGAATAATTGTAATTTATTATTCGATTGTTTTATACCACTTTTCATTGCAGGAAATGCCCAAGCTTGTAATTACTAGCGTATTTTGCGCTTATACAATATTATAATTTGTATCTGTTAGGATCTATAAGTACTGTTCTCATGTATAATTACGACTCATTCCATATCCATACAATTCTCTTACATACTGGATCAACAGAAAACGAATCAATAAATGAAAATAAATGTGATTGTTCCTGAAACTGAGAAATACTTCAGGGATGTTCATATCGTTATGTGAAGGTTAATTTACTTTCAATGCATCATTTGTATTTAATCATGAAATATGATACGTAGATTATCAACCTGGGACTTTGCAAATTTGGGGTTTTCATAGACGCCAGAATCCACTAGAATGGCGGCTGCATTTTTCTGTTTCGTATTTTTTGCTTCATCAGTGTCCTTCATTACACTTTTTAAGAGTTTGTTGAGGAGCTACACATACCCCATCACTTCTTTTGTTCAGATGTCAGGCTCCTCAGTAGCTGTGCTTGTAAGTCGCCATAGCATGAATATTCACCCACAGTTTTCATACAGATTTTTTATAAATTTTTGGCTTATTCTTCTAAGTTTTCCTACTTTGAAACTTAGGGTATTTTATTCCTTACAGAAATATGATGGTAGACTTCATCTAATCGTGACGCTCAGGGCAACACATATCGAATTTTTATACAAATAATCTTCAGAAGCGGCATTTCATACGACTTTTGTCTATAATCATCGAGGGCTATCAACTTACGTGTGCTTCCTTTGGAGTCAACATACATTACTGCACATAAATCGCTTTACAGCATAACCTCAACATGCTACACAATCAAACACGTATGGGCTCCAGCTGCCTGTTGTGTGCTAAAAAGCGCAAAGATTCCCACCAAAGGTGGCAGCAATGCGCTTTATGCATGACCTCCATCTCCATAAATGTGCATGCATAGTTCCAATGTTGCAAATTTGTGTGCATGTGCAAAGTTGAACACAAAAGGCATCGTGTGAATACACCGTTACTGAATAAAAACCTTTGTATCAACCATTAATGACATCATTAAATGTACTTTGTATCAAAGGGAATAAATAAATCAGTCAGTATGTACGAATGATCTCAGCTGGCGCCTTATTGAAAAGAGCGCCAAGTTTGAAAAGAGCATTTCCACGCGAGAGTTTGGAACCGTCACTCTAGCATCCCTTGTAGGTCAGAAATCAAACTCACATATACTTATTTAGTTGGATTAGAGTCGGAATAAACAGTTCTAAAGAAAAACAAAGAATAAATATTCAACTCTTAAAATCAGTTACTCTTCCAAAGAATAAACAATGCACTTCATTGTGTGACGAAGCGAGCTGGGGTATTTTTCCTTCCCCTCTTGTTTTGCCATCTGCCTATGTAAATTCGTTTTTTTCATTTTTGAACTAATTACTATTAACACACGTGAATATAATCTGCATTTTCATAAAAGAGAAAGGTTGACCTTCAGTTTTAAAGAACATAACACCAGATCTAATTTTGTGCCTAGTTTTATGAATGTAATTGATTTTCTTATTTATTTTAACTATTCCTAGGTAGTATCTTTTGTTACAGGGTGAAATCAGTAATTATTTCATAACGTAAATTCTATTCTTGACATATAAGCAAATATAAATTCTGTACTAATTATAAACGTTTGGAAGACGAAATTCTAGTAATCTTTAAGTATCTATTTGGCTCTATTGGAAAACATGTTAGCAAAGCCAGCCCTTAATTAATGCAAAATTAACTAACAGTTTTGTCAAAAGTATTTTTTACATAACGATATTTGTTAATTTCATGATTTAAACAAATAATTCGGCCTAAACCTTGTAGTAGAAGAAACTGTTAAAAGGAACGAATTTTTCGATGTATTCAGTTAATTTCATGAGTTATATTTTAATTGTAATTTCTGTAAATTTAACTTCGAACAGTGGTAGTTTCAGCACCAATTATTGTGGGGATATATAAGGGCCCGATTTTTGGTCACAAGACAGTCACTCCACAGCCGAATTTCAAACGAGGAACCCGTGTTGGTTAGAACGACAAAAATACATCAACTTAACAGTGAAATAAGTGTTACACCAATAGACCATGTGTTAAAGCAATGGCAGTGTCTGTTCCATACGTACCTGATTATTCCGAAAGAACTGTGAATTATGTGATTAGGTTTTTACTGCTTGTAGATATTCAGTATTAAACTATGGTAGCAGTATGTGGAGGTTTGCCTGAAAACGATTAATGAGGCTTATCGAAAGTTAAAAAAATAGTGTACTGCCCATATAACTGTTTATTATTGGCGGGTTGTGAACAGTGAAATTAAAGTGCTGTGAAACACAACTGTGCACCTGTCGGCTACATTATTTACACCAGTCAGCTTCCAAATTTCAAACCCCATTTTTCAGCCAGTGTAGTAACGCAGTACGTCGACACCGAGGACAACAAACAAACGAAGAGGCAAAAGAAAGCGAACCACTACAACTGGTCAGTCTCTTGTTCTCACCCAGCTCCCCCCCCCTCCCCCCCCCCCCCAAAAAAAGTGCGGAGCACCTGGGATGTAGGGGTACTTGATTTTGACTGGTTATCCAGCCCTTGTATAGATGACCAGTTGTTGTGACGGTGTGAACACAGGTGTGACTAGTTATTCTGTAGCCCTCTGCTATCTTGCATTTACCCCTTCAGTTCGGCTGAGTTTAGGCTCGCCTGAACCTCGGTCATCTTGAACTGGAGGAGTGCTTTCGTGCATTGGCGATGGCAAGATCCATGCTGGTTTCACTCTCTCAGTGGACACCACGAAAGTTTTTCCATTTTTTGAGATGTCTGTAGCACTGCCATCATGTTGCGGTACATGGTAGGGCTCAGTACGAGGAGGTTGTAGAGGAGCCCGTACGGCATCCGCGCCCAACACGACGTGCGAGCAGTCCGCCAATGTTTTGTGCATGAATATTGGATGTTCACCACGGCGGGATGCTGGTGACTCTCTCATCTTTGCCACACGGTCACGAATGTGCTGTACCAGCAGTGGTAGCTCCGTTTGTGGTGATAGTGGTGCCATTGTCAGACAGTGTGCCAGAATTCTCAACGGTTCTCTGCAAACCATCTCCACCACTGATGCACCTTTATCCGTCTTATGCGCAGTCTGTAAACCTAGAAGTACTAGTGGTAGCGCCTTTATCCAACTCTGAACTTCAGTGTTCTGTGCCACCTTTCCACCATCCCATTGCTTGCTGGGTGATAACTGGTTGTGCGGTGATGCTGGAATCCACACTATCTAGCCAGTTTGCTGAATAGATTAGACTCCAATTGTCGACCCTGATCTGTAGTAATTTGTAGAGGGTATCCAAAACGTGCCAACCAGTGTGCAACAAATGCCTTTGCTACTGTCTCAGTTGCTGCATCTGTCACTGCTATAGCCTTTGCCGATCTTGTGCATCTGTCTGCTGCCGTGAGTAATTATTTATAACCTTCTGAGGCCAGACATGGACCCACTATTTCGAGCTGAACATGACAAAACCTTGCCAGCAAACTAGCAAAATTTCATACCTCTGCATGAACATGTTGTCCTACATTACAACAGTGCTACTGAAGGCATGAGGGACTCCAGTTCCTGGCATCCTTTTTAATTGACGGCCACACAAACTGCTCGGTTAGCAACTTGCCCCTGGGTGTGCTAAGCAGCAGAATTGCTGCGTAATGTAGGATCGTGGCCTCTATTGTGATACATTGCACCATATTTTGATCTTGCTTCCTGACACTTCTATTTGTTCCAGTGGCAATCCTGTGTGCCGATCTGTTAGTAAGTCTTGCAACTCTTTATCTCTCTCTTGTGCTGTGGTGAAGTCGTCGTAATGTAAGATGCTGACTAACCTGCATACTCGCGAAAAGGCTGACGAACTCAATGTGTCGGAACTGCCGTGGCGAACATTTGTTGTTGATGTTGTGGAAGGTTGACACGATAGGTTTATGACCTGTGAAAATAGTCACTTCAATGTAAGGGCGAAAATGTCTCTCACTCTCACATATCGCCAGTAACTCCCTATCGTAAGCACTCCATTTTGTCTGTCTGTCCGCGCGATCGCTACGGTCGCAGGTTCGAATCCTGCCTCGGGCATGAATGTGTGTGATGTCCTTAGGTTAGTTAGGTTTAAGTAGTTTTAAGTTCTAGGGGACTGATGGGACCCATAGTGCTCAGAGCCATTTGAACCGTTTGTCTGTCTGTGCTGTAGCTTCTGTGGGGAAAAAAAAAAAAAAAAAAAAAAAAAAAAAAAAAAAAAAAAAAACCTCAAAGGCTGCCAATGTCCATTCGCTTCGTGGTGTAGTGCTGTTCCAATCGCGACCTGGCTGGCGTCTGCCGTGATATTCAGTGGTGTACCCGGGACAGGAAGGGCAAGCAACGTTGCGTCTTCAAGGCTGGCTTGCAGTTGGCTGAAAGGGTTACTCCTCTCTGGTGTCCAATGTAATATTCGCTTGTCCTTGGCATTCTTACTGGCAAGCGCGTCCGTGAGTAGTGACTGAGCTGTTACCGGCAAATGATGGGGTAAAAATTTACCATGCTTAAAAATCGTCTAAGTTGCTCATAGTCCATTGGCTTTGGTAGATTACGCAATGTGGCAATCTTTTCAGGCACAAGTTGGATCGCATCGGGTGAGACTATGTCGTCTAGGAAAGTTACTTCACTTTTGCGCCTGTCGCACTTGCCTTCATTTAGTACCACTCCATAGTTACACAGCCTCTGCTTGTCGTTAACTTATGCATCAGCTGAATATATTAACATGTCAACTAAAAACAAAAAGCAAATCGGCAAGCCTTGTAACACTTTGTCAATAAATTCTTCCAGGTTTGGGCTGCATTTTTAAGACCAAATGGCATAAACAAAAATTCACAGACAAAAAGGTGTAATAACTGCTGTCTTTGTAACATCGGTATGTGCCACTGGTATCTTATTGTAAGCTTTCCGGCAATCCAACATTGAGAAAACTTTCGCAACCTCCAGAGAATAGGTAAATTCTTGAATATTAGGTATCGGGCACTTGTCTGGGACTGTCCTTGCTTTCAGCTACGGCAATCGCCACAGGGGCGCCATGTGCCGTCCTTTTTGCGCATTAGGTGTGTTGGGTATGACCATGGGCTGTCTCACCTTCGTATAACACCAGGACGGAGCATATACTCAAATATCGCCTTAGTCTCAGCCAATCGTTCTGGAGCTATTCTATGGACGCGCTTTGAAACCGGCGGACCTGGTGTCGTGTCTATGTAATTTACTGTATTGTGCATAAGACAGCTTGGCTGTACCCACGTACGTGTGGTGGACTGTTTACTTGCAACATTAATTACTCCTATTACAGTGTCCTCAGTACCTTTCTGAGTTACCTTCACCATGTCACACTGTGTCCCGCCTATAAGGCAGACGTTTGCCACGTCTACGGCCAGTGCAAAAGTGTGACAGAAAATAATCACCAAATATGGGTTCCATAACGTCTGCCACCACGAAACTCCAATTGTACGGAGCCGAAAAACCAATGTCTATCGTCATATCTTTGCGTCATACGTGTTGATGCTGGAGTTGTTCACGGCTAACGACTGTAAGGGGTCCTGCATCGTCGTCTTAACTGTGTCCGTGACTGGAAGGGTGCTGACCTCTGAATCAGTGTATATTAAAAATCTTAAGCCTGAATCTTATCAATCACGTGCAACCGACGCAATGTCGTGCCCCGACTCGTCGGAAAAGTAGTAAGCATGCCATCATGGGCCTTACCTTTGCCGTGTGTCCATCTGCGCGTTGCTGCAATAAGACTCTCCTTAGTCCTTACGTCGACGTCGCCGTTTGTGAGTGTCGCAGTCCATAGCGCGTAATTCGCCCTGCCCTTGCCATTTGAGTACTCACAAGGTTTCGTGCACTTTGTAGCATCGGCGCCGAACCGTCTGTAGTAGCCTACCAGAAGATGTCATCGATAGTAGCTGGACCTTTCGTGCCGTCTAACGGCTGAAGGTTGGATGAACGACGCGACCGCGTCCTCTTATCGGAGTCCGTACGTAACTTAGAGTTCTGTAATTGCTTGACAGTTCTTCCCATTGTGGTCCGCAACTCTCGGAGTTCCCCAGCGGTGTCGTGATTATCGATAATTCGTCTTCGGCTCCTCCAAAAGCTCCGATGCATGTTTGTCACCTACTGCTATGACGATAATATTTATCCAGCGGTTGACCTTCATACGTTATTAATGTCAACAGTACTTGAGACGGAAGCTGTTGTCGCTGGATATGTAGCAGCAGCTCATTAGATACTACCCTACAGTCCACTATCGCTTGCAAATGTCTCTAAAATGCCGACTGGTTTTTGTTCTCACGTTTCTCCTGGTAAAGAACTTGTGAAAGTCTCTGCTCGGGAGACTTCCTGCAGCGAGTGATTAGGGAAGTCTTCAGGGCGAGGTATGCTTGTTGATGAGGTGGGTGTAGAATCACACA
Source organism: Schistocerca nitens (assembly GCF_023898315.1). Taxonomy (NCBI): domain Eukaryota; kingdom Metazoa; phylum Arthropoda; class Insecta; order Orthoptera; family Acrididae; genus Schistocerca; species Schistocerca nitens. The sequence goes on from NC_064614.1 coordinate 149,883,540, forward strand.
GGAAACTATTGTCGTCACTCTCTGGTCCAAATTGCTAATTGCCAGCGTAAATTGTTCACGGCCTTCTGTGATCCGTTGTTCTGCGAAAATGTTTTCCAAGATCACAAACATGATGTCCGGTTGTGTGGGCGTAAATGGAGGAACCCGCAATTGTAGACGCGGCGCAGCTGACACGAACGAACCGGCACGCATAAAATTTTCGGTGTGGGTGTGCGTTAGCGGCGCGGCAATTATCGCTGGAGTTTGTGATCTCGTCGTGTCCGTCTTACCGTCGTTTCTCTGCATCGACAGTTCTAAAACCTCAATCTCTTGTAGCTGCTGCCGGATCTCGTCACCAATGGTTTGTAAAAAATTATTTGCACCTTCCATGTTTGAGGAATGTAATTCGAAAAATGTTATTGCGACTTGAGCCGTTCTTGTTTTCGGGGCCACCAATTAAGTAGCTCAGAAATCAAACCCTCATGTACTTCGAGACATGAGACATTTATTTAGTTGGATAACAGTAACAGTGGGAAGACACAGCTCTAAAGAAAAACAAAGAATAAACATCCAACTCTCAAAATAAGTTACTCTTCTGAGGAATAAATAATGCACTTCACTGGTCGGTAGCTTATTCTCACACCCTTGTTCTACTGGTGTTTTCACTATACGGGGTGAGTCACATAACGTCACATAACGTAATTAACATTTTACAATGCAACAAACGGCACTGATTACGTATTTGTTTATACGTTCAGATGTGCTAACAAAACTAACGGGGTTCCATTAAGAAAAACGTAGGTTTGTGTTACACTAGCCCCTCTCCTCACGTTCGGTCTGTGGAATCGATTCGTCAGTATTTGATGTGGTTTACGAAATATATCCAGCGGTAATGTTAGGTGACTCACCCTGTATAGTAACATTTCCGAAACAGTGAGAGCAGATATCTACGTTGTCGAAATAAGAAAGCGTTCTCTCTTGACAGCAGTCTACATGACAGCTTTTTTTTTCTTTATTGTTCTTTTAAAACCTGTACAACAGGCAGTTGTGGAAGCCTTTTATTGAAACAATCCCCTGCTGTTTCAGTGAACTTTGCATGAACTTTGACCAGAGAGCAATCGTTGGCCAGAGGTTAATTTCGAGTGTTTATTGTTTGTTTTGGATAATGTGGCTGTCAAAGTAATCAGGTGTCTACGGAGGTGACTGGCTTATCGTTATCAGGGAAAAGTTTGTTTCAGAATGCGTGTGATACCATCTTTCCAGTTATAAAGACATCGTTGCGTACGAAGGTAGAAGGACGAAGTGTTTTTGCTGTCGTGCTGTGACACTGCAACAACTGTCAATGTCATAGCTCCTCGAGTTGTGGCGACATTAATAGCAAGATTTTAGAAGTTTATGTCGCAGCAACTTAGATAGGTACGTAATATAAGACATTATATTCGGTAATCGTACACATTTAGAACAGCAATAGTTTTAATGCGCTTAATCTATTCATATTGCACAGTATATGTGAAATGTGCATTTTATGCTCATAGACGTAGTAACTTAAACGCGAATAAATCGCTGAGAATCCAGTGTAACAACTTTCTTTATATGCTAATAGTTTGCACAACAAACCGTCCAAGATTGTTTAATGTTGTTATATTGGCTGCATAGACTGTTTACCCACAATGACCATCTTCCCTATGATAAACCGTTCATGTCATGTATTGTCATTCACTAGCTGCAGGTGATGAATGTTGATACCTTGTTGTGTTGTATAGTACTGATGTTTATTGTGTGTTCATACGCCAGACATAGCCCATGAAGAACTAAGTGTAAATGACATATCTTTATTAAACATGTGACATTAATAAATTCATCAATGGTCTTGTTGAATAGATCAAGTTGATATTCACTTTAAATGATAGCACAGACAAATGCAGTGATAATTACTGTAAGTCAATTTGATTTGATGTCTTGAACATTCCAACTCTTTAGGTGAGCTCCCTTTCCTGTGTTGTCGATCTGAGGTTGCATTATCCATAATTACTACATAGCTCCTGTTAAGCGCTCTGTTTTGTGAAATTCTGGGCTATGATTCATGTATGCTACTTAAATAAAAACTGCAAGAAATCTGATTACATTTGCATTCTGCTTGTTTTCTTCTTGTTGGTAGTCATAATCTGGGTTATAATGCTTGTGTTGAAAATATTTATTCACATTATAAGAAGCATTTAATTAAAAATGCTGTTGACATACGTTAAATATCTTTATTTCTTTCTTAATCCATCTGTCAACAATTTTCATTGTGTAGATGTGGACATGTTATACATTACCAAAATGTAAATTTTTAGTCATTCATTTTAAAGTATATTGTATTTGTTTTCTTTATGTTGAGGGTTACTCTGCTTTCTTATGGCCATTTGTAGACCTCCCTCAGCACTTCAGTAGAATTTTCCAGCATTTGTGCTGATGTCTTACTGGTGATTAATATGTTTGTGGATCCGATATATGTTTCTTATTGTACTTTGATCCACTGGAGACGTGTGATCTCTACTGACTACTCTGTTTTCTAGATATGAACGAAACCATTTGTTAACCTCTCCCCTTACTCCTAGTACCTTAACTTATGCAACAGTTTCTGGTGATCAACTGTATCAAATGCCTTAGACAGGCCAGTTACATAGCTTTTCTCATGGTCTGTAGTTCTCTAAGTTTTCTACATCACCTTTCTTGTGAACTGCAAAAATTTTTGCTTGTTTCAGATAGTCAGGTAAGCAACCAGTTTTGAAAGATTCATTTATGATTTCTGTTAGTGGAGCTTTGGTACCGTTTATGTACTTTTTCAGCACACACATTGGGATTTCATTATAAATTTGCCAAGTTTTTGTTCTTTGACTGCCTTACAACATACCATACTTTGTCCTCCACAGTTGGAAGCAATACCACTGAGTTAGCTATATGCTTCGGTGTTGATTGATTAACACTTTTTGGAAGATTTTTCTGTAATTTTGTTGCAATACTGCTAAAGTAGGTACTCACATAATTTGCTATTTCTTTAGGGTTACTTGCTAAGTTTTCCTTGTTCTTGATTTATGTGTTTGTACACCTCTACTTCATGTTCCTGTTTCTTGTTTCACTATGGCTCATGCAGCTTTTATTATTGGCTAAATTTATCAACCTATCATTGGCTGATTTTTTTTTTTTTTTTTTTTTTTTTTTCGGTATTGAGTACCTTCCTGTAGATCCTTTTGTTGGTTTTGTACTAGTGCAAAAAATCTGGTCACTATTGTCATTTTTAATGGAGTTTAGTTATTTACAAGTTTGAGCAGATCTTCTAATTCATTTTGAGTAATCCATTTATTTTTGGTGTGTGTTCCAATAGGAAATTGGAATTAATGCCTTCAGGAATGTTTATTCAAGTTTTAGTTTAGGCTCAGAAATGAAATTGGAGAATTTCCAATTCACTTCAGTTTCTGTATTAACTGCTTCACAACTTTCATGTATTAACTGTGAGGAAAATTCTTGCAAAGTTGATGGAGAGTAGACTATTTTATATACATGCAGTTTTTATTCTTTTTTTACACAAGCTTTTACTTTCATAATCTGACATAGATGGTCTGACAGTACCAGAGTTTTAACAAGTACATCTCAGTTTTCTCTGCCTATATCTGTAGCTAGATGGTCAATGGTAGATGATGAATGTGTGATTATTCTTGTTGCACAGCTGACCAGAGATGACATCCCAAAACTATGTAGGATATTCAGAAATGTGTTATTGGTGTCATCTGTTTTAGCTGTATTTGTGTTAAAGTCCCCTCACAAAAGGATATTATGTTTCATAGTCAATGCTAGTTCTAGGCTTTGTATAAGTTTTGAAAAGAATATCTCTAAATTATCACTGGGAGAACAGTATAAAAATAATATATAGTTCGTTGCTTTTGCATACCTATAGCATGTATCTCCATTGCTGAGACTTCAAAGTCTTTGTCCATACATAATAAGATAATGTCAAACTTCCTGGTAGATTAAAACTGTGTGCCGGACTGAGACTCGAACTCGGGACCTTTGCCTTTCGTGGGCAAGTGCTCTACCAACTGAGCTACCCAAGCATGACTCACGCCCCATCCTCACAGCTTTACTTCTGCCAGTACCTCGCCTCCTACCTTCCAAATTTTACAGAAGCTCTCCTGCGAACCTTTCAGAACTAGCACTCCTGAAAGAAAGGATATTGCAGAGACATGGCTTCGCCACAGCCTGGGGTATGTTTCGAAAATGAGATTTTCACTCTGCAGCGGAATGTGCGCTGTTATGAAACTTCCTGGCAGATTAAAACTGTGTGCTGGACCGAGACTTGAACTCAGGACCTTTGACTTTCGCGGGCAAGAACACTGGCAGAAATAAAGCTGTGAGGATGGGGTGTGAGTCGTGCTTGGGTAGCTCAGTTGGTGGAGCACTCCGCTGCAGAGTGAAAATCTCATTCTGGAAGATATCATCATTTCTGACTTTAAATTCAATACTGTTCTTAACATAAATATATGATCCTCCACCTTTTATTGTGTTTCTGCAATAAGAACATGCTTAGACATATGAGGGAAATTGGAAATACGGAAGCGTCCGATCCTACCCGTCGGCTTTGACCCATGACGTCACAAATATGGCGGAAACGACCAAAAACGACAATTCCAATATGGCGGATATAAACACGTTGCATACGTATCATAAAGACGAAAATACATAGAAAAACAACACACACACAGTTGTCACAAAAAGCCTAATGACTCTAACGGGACAAGCGTGGGAAATTGGAGGTTTTTGGGTGGGGAGAAACTAAATATAAACAAATTTAGCCACCCACCGCCATACAAAACCACGCAAGACGATGAAAAAAATCGACATCACAAAACTCACCAAATCCCACAAAACACGTTCTTATCTGGAATCGGACACTTCCCTGACCTATATAGATCTACAGTAGCACCCGATCCCATACATTGGGATCGAACACTTCCCTTGTCCTATATAGCTCAACAGCATCTCCCGATCCCATCCGCCAATACAAAAATCAAAATACACCGCAAAACATTGCGAACAAACACTTCCCTTGACCTACATATATCTACAGCAGCTCCCGATCCCATAAATTGGGATCGAACACTTCCCTTGACCTATATAGCTCAACAGCAACTCCCGATCCCATCTCCCATTACAAAAATCAACATACTCCACCAAACATTGAGATTGAACACTTCCCTCCAACTATATAGCTCAACAGCAGCTACCAATCCCATAACTTAGGATCGACCACTACCGTTGACCTATGTAACTCAAAAACATCTCCCAATACGAATACCAATACCAACCTTCACAGCCACAAATTTCATTGAAACACTTCCCTATACCCCAATACACAACACATACGCCAAAAACAAAAAAAAGGGAACTTACCAAAAGAAAGTTCCAGCCCCACAAACTACACTCCTGGAAATGGAAAAAAGAACACATTGACACCGGTGTGTCAGACCCACCATACTTGCTCCGGACACTGCGAGAGGGCTGTACAAGCAATGATCACACGCACGGCACAGCGGACACACCAGGAACCGCGGTGTTGGCCGTCGAATGGCGCTAGCTGCGCAGCATTTGTGCACCGCCGCCGTCAGTGTCAGCCAGTTTGCCGTGGCATACGGAGCTCCATCGCAGTCTTTAACACTGGTAGCATGCCGCGACAGCGTGGACGTGGACCGTATGTGCAGTTGACGGACTTTGAGCGAGGGCGTATAGTGAGCATGCGGGAGGCCGGGTGGACGTACCGCCGAATTGCTCAACACGTGGGGCGTGAGGTCTCCACAGTACATTGATGTTGTCGCCAGTGGTCGGCGGAAGGTGCACGTGCCCGTCGACCTGGGACCGGACCGCAGCGATGCACGGATGCACGCCAAGACCGTAGGATCCTACGCAGTGCCGTAGGGGACCGCACCGCCACTTCCCAGCAAATTAGGGACACTGTTGCTCCTGGGGTATCGGCGAGGACCATTCGCAACCGTCTCCATGAAGCTGGGCTACGGTCCCGCACACCGTTAGGCCGTCTTCCGCTCACGCCCCAACATCGTGCAGCCCGCCTCCAGTGGTGTCGCGACAGGCGTGAATGGAGGGACGAATGGAGACGTGTCGTCTTCAGCGATGAGAGTCGCTTCTGCCTTGGTGCCAATGATGGTCGTATGCGTGTTTGGCGCCGTGCAGGTGAGCGCCACAATCAGGACTGCATACGACCGAGGCACACAGGGCCAACACCCGGCATCATGGTGTGGGGAGCGATCTCCTACACTGGCCGTACACCACTGGTGATCGTCGAGGGGACACTGAATAGTGCACGGCACATCCAAACCGTCATCGAACCCATCGTTCTACCATTCCTAGACCGGCAAGGGAACTTGCTGTTCCAACAGGACAATGCACGTCCGCATGTATCCCATGCCACCCAACGTGCTCTAGAAGGTGTAAGTCAACTACCCTGGCCAGCAAGATCTCCGGATCTGTCCCCCATTGAGCATGTTTGGGACTGGATGAAGCGTCGTCTCACGCGGTCTGCACGTCCAGCACGAACGCTGGTCCAACTGAGGCGCCAGGTGGAAATGGCATGGCAAGCCGTTCCACAGGACTACATCCAGCATCTCTACGATCGTCTCCATGGGAGAATAGCAGCCTGCATTGCTGCGAAAGGTGGATATATACTGTACTAGTGCCGACATTGTGCATGCTCTGTTGCCTGTGTCTATGTGCCTGTGGTTCTGTCAGTGTGATCATGTGATGTATCTGACCCCAGGAATGTGTCAATAAAGTTTCCCCTTCCTGGGACAATGAATTCACGGTGTTCTTATTTCAATTTCCAGGAGTGTAGATTGGCCACCACAATCTCTCTCTCTCTCTCACACAAACACACACACACACACACACACACACACACACACACACACAAACCAACGAAAAAATACTGAACCAAAAGAAAAACCCAACCCACCCACACCTCAACCCCCTCCCCCCCACAACCCCAAAATAAAAAACCCACAAACAAAAACCAAATACAAAATAAAAAACATCTCAATCACACACTACAACTCAACAAAAACTTCAAGAAAATAGATCCTCCACAACTGAAACAAAAAACAAACACACCCCCCCTCTCCCCCCCACCTTAACAAACACTATACAACAAAATAAACCACCCAGCCCACCCTGAACCACAGCCACCCACCCACCTACCCAGCCCCCCCCCCCCCCCTAACTAACCACTTTCGGCCTATAAATTTTACCCACAGCCCTTAAAAAAAAACGAACAATACAATAGCCCTCTTGGACACTCTTCCGCCAACAGTACTCATCTAAATGAGACTGAAGGTTGGAAGAGCGCCTCTTCCCCCTCCCAATAACTGACTTAACCGCCCCCCACATCCCCTCTATTGTATTAGTACAAGCCCCTGTATCATAATTCTTAAACTCTAAAGTATGGTTCACTACTAAATGATTAAATCCCCTCTCACCCAACCCCCAATAAGAAGAAAAAGCATCAGAAACTATTGTGGACCCCGGCTCTATATATTCCTCAATTAACCCCACTAATTCAGCCTTCGACCTCCCTTCCACAACCCTAAAAACACATTCGGAACCCCCACCCCCCGGAACAACAGCCCCCCACACCCAAAGACCAGCCACAGACTTCCCCCTCCCATACTTCCTTTTCCCAAACTGTGACTCGTCCACCTCCACAACTACCCCATGCCCCCCCCATCTTACCCCTGTACTTAATAAATTCCGAACACACTTCACGACAAAAGGAATACCAATCTAAAACAGTCCTCTCACTCACACCAGTCTCATGCGCACAAAAACTCTGTGGGGATCTATAACAAAAATAATATGTAACAAGCACAATCTCACGCATGCCCAATCTAGACTTCTCGAACCAGGTCCCGCGCCGTATGGAACGCCATGTCATCTTTGCGACAGCGCCACATGTAACCGTCCCTGGTCCGAGAGGCCGGAACTTTAACCAATTTCATTGGTTCGCGGCACACACCGCACTTCACGACTTCGGCAATTAAGCCAAATAGCTGAAGAAATTTAATCAGCTCTAAAGCTGTCTCCCCCATCATAGCCCTCAACCGAGCACTATTAATCCGGTCTTTCATATCCATTCCTGAACAAAAAACCACAACCGAACACACTTAATAACAAACTCACCTGACGTACAGCAATCATCATTACATTAACCATCACACAAAACCGTTAACTCACTGATACAAATTCCGCTTCAAAAAGACGCACGCAGCACTCACCACTACGCAACAGCAAACTGAGCCCAACACACCAAACAAACGAAAACCATGAACATACCACCAGAGGGCACAACAAACAACAACACGACATCTACAAATACGCCACACTCACAAACCAAACTCCGCGCCGTAATGACGTCACACACCACAACACCCTTACGTCACGGGTCAAAGCCGACGCGTGAGATCGGATGTTTCTGTTGACCCGGAAAATTAATGTATAAGATTTCATTTTATTTGCGCTTGTACTCTGCGATGCATATTACTGAGCTGCCTAAGAAATGAAACACAACTTTGTTTTTTAAACACTGAATTAAATTCATAGATGAAATTTTGAAACTTTTCTTAGTTAAAACAAGGGTAAGAAAAGTAGATGGGATCTTGCCATTCTTATTCAGCATTGTTTTAGACAAAGTAATGTAAGAATGGGAAATGGAACTAAGAAATCAAAACTTTTGAATGCCAATTGAACTAGGAAGAGACCAAGGAAAACTGAATGTTCGATTTCAGCATTTGCAGATGACTTAGTGATCCTAACGGACAGTGAAGAAACAGCAATAAAACAAATTGAGACCCTCAAAGAACGTGCGGGGAAGGTTGGGTTGCAAATCTCCTTTGAGAAGACTGAATTCATGTGCTCCAATTTAGATGTTCCTAAACTTAAAGTAAATTGTGGTGAAATCAACAAGGTCAAACACTTAAAGTATCTCGGTGAAATTATTGAACCAACAGAAAATCAGAAAAGCATAAGGATTTGTTTCAATTTTGTGTAACAAAAAATTCCTGTCATAAGGCACTAAAATCAGACATTACAACTCAGTAATCAGACCAACAGTTACCTACATTACAAGTTCTGAGGAAATTATATAGCACCCTCTTTGTTCTGCAGGATGTTTTTATCCCTGCAGTGATCCATGACTTGTTGATAGTGTTTACATGACTGTTTCTATATTTTTTTTAATTTTAATTTTTATTTTTAGGAAAAGTGGCTTCAAAAATAAGACATAAATTCATTTAGAAATGTATTATACTTTTTGTTCACATCTGGTTCATTGAAAACTGGACTCCAATCTATCTCTTGCAGGCTGTTGTTGAAATTTTTGATGTTTTCATCATTTATTATCCTAAAAGATTTCCAAGAATTCTCAGAACTGTTGCACAGATTGATGTCAGTGAAAGTAAGCAATTGACCTCCATGATCAGAAAGGCCAAAAATTGGACGTACACTGATATTGTTGACTCTTGACTAATCTGTAAATATATTGTCAATCAGACTCTGACAGTTCTCGGTAACTCTAGTTGGAAAATTTACTACTGTCATCAGATTATAAGAATCAACTAGATGTTCTAAATCTGCTTTAGCATTGCTTTCATTTAGGAAATCTACATTGAAATTACCTGTATTTATTAGATTTTGAGTACACTTGGGATAAGACAGAATCTAACTGTCTCAGGAACTCATTAGTGTTCCCTGAGGGAGCTCTGTATAGTGCTAACACTACAACTGTACGGTCACTTATAGTAATTTCTACACCACATATTTCAATATCTTGTTCAATACAGTGACTCTTTAAATCTAATGTGGTATATTATATCTTGTTTTTTTTAAGTATATTACTACTCCACCATTCTTCATGATAGATCTACAGTAATGTGCTGCTAGACAGTAACCACTGAGCTGTAACATTTCAACATCTCTCATGTGGTGTTCACTAAAGCATAGAACATCAGCATCCTTTATCTCTTGTGGGTCATCTAAAAGAACAAAAATTTCGTTAACTTTGTTTGTAAGTCCTCCTACATTATGGTGAAAAATTGTCATAGCATTGGTATTTGCTGAGAGCGGTTGCTTGTGCCTAAAAAAGTACTTGTAAGCTTAGAAACAATAGGCTCATTGTTAATTGCTTCGCTGAAATTCTGAACTTGAAAATTAGTCTGATGGGATTGCTGGAGCCATTTGAGGGGAATAGGTGTCGAGTGGGAAGATATTTTGTTGATTTCTTCCATGACTGCTGCATGTAAAAGAGTACCTAATGCTTGTTTACCTGACCTGTTAAGGTGCATGCGATGTCTGGTAAACAACTCTCTTTGAAAATTACTCGTATCTACAACATAAGTATTGCTAAATTGTTTGCAAGTCTTCGCTAATTTAGAGTTCGTTTGAATAACAGCTTCATTTACACAGGATTGTGGGATTAAGTCGTGTCTCTTTGGAATATTCACAACAAATACCTTAGAATGCTGAAGAGCCGTTAATTTCTCCTTGCGTGATCGTGTAACATCAAAACCTTCACTGCAGGCTACATTGTTCGAACCACCTATTATAATCACACAATCGTATTTTACTCTTTCAGGATCACAGCCTGCTACGAGTTCCTGAATTTTCGCACCAGGTTTCACTATTCCACAAACATTAGCACTATTAAAACTGTTTTTTACGAGTTCCTGAATTTTTGCACCAGGTTTCACTATTCCACAAACATTAGCACTATTAAAACTGTTTTTTACAATTTCAGCTTCCATGACTGTCGGCAAAAATATGAACGCGCTCAGTTTTATTCTCACCAGAAATTTCACTTCTTACTGCTGGTACTTCAGGCTTTGGCAAATCAAACATATCTTTTTTGCGACAATTTACATTTTTTGGAATGTTATCCAAGGTCACTTTAACGTTCGAATTCAACTTCAGTTCTGAGTCATTCACTGGAATTCTGTTACTAGAATAGAGTATATTAAATTTGTTTACATTCTCAAACCTTGCATCATTTACTGTCGGTGGCATTTTCGAGCATTTTCGTACTTCAGGCTGTCATTTTCTCTTCTGAGGCTGTTGATGACACACTGTAAATTTGAAATGCGTTAAGAAGGATTTGATACAAGCAAAAACTGCTGTAAGTGGTACGGAGATACTTTGGGAATACCTGTAGGGAAGGCGATGTTCTTTTCAAGAAACACTTTAGAGTACCAGCATTTCAAGCTGACTGCTGAAGGATTCTACTACCACTAACATACACTGTGTGTAAGAATCGCAAAGATAAGAGAATGGAATCACCTTCTAACCTTTCTCCCCTCCCCCATCTTTGTACCATATTTTACACTGTGTTGTCTGTTAAGATTATTAATGTAGTCAATGTTTTTGTGTTTTTCTTGCTTCTTCTGATACTAGTCATCCGGAAGGCTGATATTTATTTACCCTCATAAGAATATGAGAGCTCTATTCTAGTTAGATAACATAACTCTTGTGGTCCATGGTTCTGTTGATTCTTCATCCTAGATGTATTATATACCTCTGTTTTCGCCTAAGAACCTATCATGATGTATCACATTACTTTGAATTGATAATTCTCTCTATTGGGTATCATAAATTTACCTCTTTTTTTTTTTTTTCTTTGAAAATGCATGTAGCGGGATTATTGTTTTAATTTCATATGTAATTTGAGTTTCAGCTATTTTGTTTTGTAATTCATCTTTTGTTGGCTGCTAGTTACCTCACTCTTCCAAATCTTCACTGACTACTACTGCTGTTTCAAACATCTTCCATTCTCAATTGTGGATGCTTTGGATTAAATATTGAAAGTTTCTTAACCTTCACAAATTTTAAAGGCGCCTGCAGTGGACACTACCAGTGCAGCTGACACAATTTTTCTTTCTGTTCTCTTGCTTTTACCAACAAATTTAAGTGACATAACAGCTTTTGTTTTGCAAATGGTTCAGGGTATCAAAACATGGTTTTCAGCAAATGAATGTACACAGAGGGGGCATAATTTTTTTTTGCACAGTTAATACTCCTTAACTTTTGTATTAACATACTAATTTTTGATATCTTGAATCTTTCAGGAGATAAATGTGCTTTATTTCCAATTTAATTTTTATTTGAACCCGTAACAAGTAATTGTGAGCTAGGATGACTGATTTAACACCAGTTTCTGTTATTGTTTGTTGCAGAATTGAAGCAAAATGGCTGTGGACAGACTGAAGACCATACAGCGCCATCTGCAGCACCGCTTGGAGTGCCCTCGTCCCGTATCCTTCACTGATTGTCTCACAAAGGCAACAGGCTGCTGCAAAAATATGAGATCGTAAAAATTAGCAACAGGACACAGAACATTAGGTCACTATGCTTGAACAGCCAATTTTGCTCAACCTTTCCTCCTATTTTCCAAACAAATGAACACCAGTAAGTTGTAACACAAGTTAATATCCCTTGTGAGAAGACTAATTGTAAAGGAATGAAATATTTGCCCACCAAATTCAGTTACTTTATTGACAGTGACGGAAAGCACTGAGATTAAAAATAACCAACCAAATAGTTATGGGTACACTGTATTTAGTGTTGCAGATGGAGAGGGAATAGCTGAGCTTCTTGTTCAGTGAACTGACTTGGTGATACATGGCCATTCTTCAGTTTATTTTTAACATAATTTCAATCAATTCCAGAGAGTTAAATCCCATCACCAGGCTGGCACCTTCTAGGATTTGTCAATAATCAACATTGCTGATCAAGACCCCCAATCCGAATGGGAGTCACGACACTGCAACAACCGCCAGCCGACAAACCAACTGGTGAGTCAGCTTCTGAAGGGTACCTGAGGATGGTATTCAAGCATCCCAAAGTTGACTGCATGAGAGTCAATAAATTTCTGGGGGGATACAGTACAATAAGCAAACGAATTGAATAAATAGAAGCAGCTAATTTACTCGAGTTTACAATGCACTGATTGCTGTCACATATCAGTCTGAAGCCCACAATCAACAAAGAGATTACATAAGAAATTAAAGCACTGAAAACAGTTATTCTTCCGGTTAGCTGTATTAAGAGGAGAATTAAGTCCATCAGAATGTAAAACTCGCAGAGATGGGAAGACTGGCTTGTACTTGCCTACAGCAGACACAACTTGCACTACTGATAGATAATGGACAGCTTTGGGAACAGTGGGTTCCTTCTTCAAGGAGGATGAGGAATTTGCTGTGGAGTATTGGTAAGGGAAGCTAACTCAGATTGCAAGTTAGACGAGAAAGGGGGTGAAAAACAGAGAAAGGTCGACAGAACATCAATGTGCTGCAGGATCTCTGAGCACATTCAGAACATAAATACTGTGAGTTTCCTACATCTGCATGATACTCTGCAACTAACATTTAGGTGTTTGGCAGATGCTCCTCAGAACGACTTGTTGATAATGTTTCATGTGATGTGGTGGGAAGTGAATGCAACGAATTGCATGTCGAATGTGGCTAGCTGGTTATAGTGGTTGTTCATAATTTCCTGTGCTTCAGACATGTCAATTGGTAATTTGTTTCACCCACACCAATATGTCCTATCATAACTACCATATTGGAAATTGCAACTTATTGGGAAAACATGGCCAAATGTTTTTGATGACTAAGATTTTAGGGTTTATACTGGACAACCAGAACACATTAATACTTGGTTCCTTTTACTGATCCTTTGATTCAGATGATGCATTTGTTGAACAGTTCAAAGAAAACTTGGGTGTCATTTCAAATGATACATTGGCGAAAATACATGCTTAAAGCTGGTTGTAGGCATAACACAACATCCGAAATTGCACTGAATGCCTTCTCAGAAAATTATTTTGAACAATTAGTTCAGGAGCCCACTTGGTTGTGAAGACATACTTGACCACTTAGCAACAAATAATCCTAACCAAATAGGGAGTGTCATGCCAGATACAGGGATTAGTTTGTAGCTAGTCTAAATACCAAAACATCCAAATCTATCAAACATAAACACACAATTCATCTACTTAAAAAATCAGATAAAAATCTCTAGACACCTTCCTGAGAGACAGTCTCCTTTCATTCCAATTTGACTATGTAAGCATGGACCTTGCCGTTGGTGGGGAGGCTTGCATGCCTCAACGATACAGGTAGCCGTAGGTAGGTGTAACCACAACGGGGGGGGGGGGGGGGGTGTATCTGTTGAGAGGCCAGACAAACGTGTGGTTCCTGAAGAGGGGCAGCAGCCTTTTCAGTAGTTGCAGGGGCAACAGTCCGGATGATTGACTGATCTGGCCTTGTAACACTAACCAAAATGGCCTTGCTGTTCTGGTACTGCGAACGGCTGAAAGCAAGGGGAAACTACAGCCATAATTTTTCCCGAAGGCATGCAGCTTTACTGTATGATTAAATGATGATGGCGTCCTCTTGGGTAAAATATTCTGGAGGTAAAATAGTCCCCCATTCGGATCTCCGGGCGGGGACTACTCAAGAGGATGTCGTTATCAGGAGAAAGAAAACTGGCCTTCTACAGATCAGAGTGTGGAATGTCAGATCCTTTAATCGGACAGGTAGGTTAGAAAATTTAAAAAGGGAAATGGATAGGTTGAAGTTATAGTGGGAATTAGTGAAGTTCGGTGGCAGGAGGATCAAGACTTTTGGTCAGGTGAATACAGGGTTATAAATACAAAATCAAGTAGAGGTAATGCATTAGTAGGTTTAATAATGAATAAATAAATAGGAGTACGGGTAAGCTACTACAAACAGCATAGTGAACGCATTATTGTGGCCAAGATAGACACGAAACCCACGCCTACTACAATAGTACAAGTTTATATGCCAACTAGCTCTGCAGATGATGATGAAATTGATGAAATGTATGATGAGATAAAAGAAATTATTCCGGGTAGTGAAGGGAGACGAAAATTTAATAGTCATTGGTGACTGGAATTCAAGAGTAGGAATAGGGAGAGAAGGAAACATAATAGGTGAATATGGATTGGGGCTAAGAAATGAAAGAGGAAGCCGCCTGGTAGAATTTTGCGCAGAGCATAACTTAATCATAGCTAACATTTGGTTCAAGAATCATGAAATAAGGTTGTATACATGGAAGAACCCTAGAGATACCAAAAAGGTATCAGATAGATTATATAATGGTAAGACAGAGATTTAGGTACCAGGTTTTAAATTGTAAGACATTTCCAGATGCAGATGTGGACTCTGACCACAATCTATTGGTTATGAACTGTAGATTAAAACTGAAGAAACTGAAAAAAGGTGGGAATTTAAGGAGATGGGACCTGGATAAACTGAAAGAACCAGAGGTTGTACAGAGTTTCAGGGAGAGCATAAGGGAACAATTGACAGGAATGGGGGAAAGAAATACAGTAGAAGAAGAATGGGTAGCTTTGAGTGATGAAATAGTGAAGGCAGCAGAGGATCAAATAGGTAAAAAGACGAGGGCTAGTAGAAACCCTTGGGTAACAGAAGAAATATTGAATTTAATTGATGAAAGGAGAAAATATAAAAATGCAATAAATGAAGCAGGCAAAAAGGAATACAAACGTCTCAAAAATGATATCGACAGGAAGTGCAAAATGGCTAAGCAGGGACGGCTAGAGGACAAATGTAAGGATGTAGAGGCTTATCTCACTAGGGGTAAGATAGATACTGCCTACAGGAAAATTAAAGAGACCTTTGGAGAAAAGAGAGCCACTTGTATGAATATCAAGAGCTCAGATGGGTACCCAGCTCTAAGCAAAGAAGGGAAAGCAGAATGATGGAAGGGGTATATAGAGGGTCTATACAAGGGCGATGTTCTTGAGGACAATATTATGGAAATGGAAGAGGATGTAGATGAAGATGAAATGGGAGATGTGATACTGCGTGAAGAGCTTGACAGAGCACTGGAAGACCTAAGTTGAAACAAGGCCCCAGAGTAGACAACATTCCATTAGAACTACTGACAGCCTTGGGAGAGCCAGCCCTGACAAAACTCTACCATCTAATGAGCAAGGTGTATGAGACAGGCGAAATACCGTCAGACTTCAAGAAGAATATAATAATTCCAATCCCAAAGAAAGCAGGTGTTGACAGATGTGAAAATTACCGAACTATCAGTTTAATAAGTCACAGCTGCAAAATACTAACGCGAATTCTTTACAGACGAATGGAAAAACTGGTAGAAGCCGACCTCAGGGAAGATCAGTTTGGATTCCGTAGAAATACTGGAACACGTGAGGCAATACTGACCCATATCTTAGAAGAAAGATTAAGGAAAGGCAAACCTACATTTCTAGCATTTGTAGACTTAGAGAAAGCTTTTGACAATGTTGTTTGGAATACTCTCTTTCAAATTCTGAGGGTAGCAGGGGTAAAATACAGGGAGCGAAAGGCGATTTACAATTTGTACAGAAAGCAGATGGCAGTTATAAGAGTCGAGGGTTATGAAAGGGAAGCAGTGGTTGGAAAGGGATTGAGACAGGGTTGTAGCCTATCCCCGTTGTTATTCAATCTGTATATTGAGCAAGCAATAAAGGAAACAAAAGAAAAGTTCGGAGTAGGTATTAAAACCCATGGAGAAGAAATATAAACTTTGAGGTTTGCTGATGACATTGTAATTCTGTCAGAGAAAGCAAGGGACTTGGAAGAGCAGTTGAACGGAATGGACAGTGTCTTGAAAGGAGGGTATAAGATGAACACCAACAAAAGCAAAACGAGGATCATGGAATTTAATCGAATTAAGTCGGGTGTTGCTGAAGGAATTAGATTAGGAAATGAGACACTTAAAGTAGTAAAGGAGTTTTGCTGTTTGGGGAGCAAAATAACTGATGATGGTCGAAGTAGAGAGGATATAACATGTAGACTGGCAATGGCAAGGAAAGTGTGTGTGTGTGTGTGTGTCTATATATAAGAGCTTTTTGTTACACAGTACGCCTTTTAAGTGTCAACACGAATTGAACTCCTGGGTATAGATAATTGTTGACCACCAGCTGCACGTGGTGTAGACTGCCATGTGCTGCAGACAGCCACCCCTAACCCTGGACAGCAGTCACACCCGGCTTCCACCAGCAGGGGCTGAAGTCTCGTCAGCTGCTCCTGGAGGCCACCACTGGGAAATATATTCTCGTTGTAGATGGCAGGCATCTGCAAAGACACTGGCAGATGCCATGTGGCATACAACTGGTGCCTCAATGATCCAGTCACATGCCACAGTGCTGCCGTTTGCTGCCTTGTCGGAAGCATGCAAGCTGTCACAGCCGCCACTGCCTGCGACAAGCACTGCAGTATTGGGGGTGCCACATTACCCAGATACAGCCGGTGTTAACTCGCATCCCTGAGTCATGCGACACCGAACAGCTTCCTGGTATTCCGCCACAGAGCGACATTTGTAGGACATCGGTGAGCACTCACTGGCTGGTATGAGTCCCAGCCAAGATGTTGACGTTAGACTTCGGAAGTGCTGCGAGTATATTTCTCAGAGTACTATGTTCGACTTCAGGAACTCTGACGTCTCCACTGCAGTCTACTCAGACCATCCCTGCAGTGTTTCTCGATTGTGACTTGAGTGCTCTACTCGCACCTTTCTTGCAGTAGATTTGGACAATCTTTACGTTACCTTCACAAGGAAGCTGTTTCTGTTGCTTATGTTGTCTTGTATTTCTCTGTAGTAATAAAGTTCTACTGTTCTCAGTTACCCGGGCACCTTTCACTGCTTATGCACACATCTCCAACAATGGGATACTGTGTGGAACACCCCTCTGCACCCTTTCCCAACCAGCTCAGTTGAGTGTCAGCCCATGGCTGTTCTAGTATCTCTTTGTCTCTCTGACATTCTGTGGGTGTTGCTTGTGCAGTTTTACACTCGCAGGTCATCGTGTCAGTTGCAGAGTGTGGTTTTGCAGCCGCAGTTTCGATGCAGAAGTTCAGCTTTCATTTAATCAGCCTTGCACAAGCCTACAAATTGACTGTTAGTTTTTCCTGTCCATGTTTGGATGTCTGTTTACCAGGGAGTGAGCCACAACTAAATAAGTATTTCTGGTAAGCAGTTAGCAGATCCGAATGCTGCGAGAGTATCTTGAGGAAAAATATGTTAAACTGTTCTCGTAGAAATGTTAACATTATGAAAAAATTGTCAGTGATAAATCTTTGGAATGGACAGCACCATGAATAATCTCTGGCTGTGCTGTCATATTTGTGTAAATTATAAAAATTAAATTATTTTCAGCTATCTGCAGTAATTATCGACCAACACAGGTAAAATGACTCTCAGTTAGCTTTTGTAAAATAATCAATCACCATAGGCTTTTGAGTGATAATGCAAACAAATAATTTTCACTTCCTTCAGACTTCATTATGTTGCTAGTAATTACACAAAAGTTCGCCACAGATTTTGACAGGAAGGATTCAATAAGCATACTGAATCTAGTATCATTAAATGTTAATCACACTAACTGAATAACATTCATTTTTCATCAATTACAATATTCTTGTTAGCTAATTCAGTTGAGGGCATAGGCAAATAATTGTTAGCAGCAAAATCTTCTTCTTTGTTCTGGCTGTCACTTAGTATGTGGCAGTCGTCAGCTTATCATCTGTGACATCAACAAAGATGCTGCCATCAACCTACTGCTGCAATCTTCATCATGACATGAAACAAACAGAAACAATGATTTTTTTTACAAAAGGACAACACATTTAGATAAGAAATTAAGTTCTGAATCAAATAATATAATAGATATCGCGAAATTACTGTATCTTGTCACCTGCATACACTGGGGCAATAAGAATCCGGCTCCTGTAATATGGTGTACCTCTGGTGAGAGAAGCGTCATTATAAGCATTATCCAGACAAAAGCCATAGATAGTATGTACAGGTGGCAGTATCATCTGGATAACACCAAAAATAAAATAATCTGTTTGACCGAAGCCAGCTTTATAGCACAAACTGAAACACCTTATCAACAGGATGTATGGTGTGGGATATTTCACTTGAAGATTGCTGGATAAAGCTATTCTAGTCCCCTTATCAAAGGAATAATACATCACAGAAAGCAAAGATTATGGGAAATTCTTTTCATATGCTGCATTACAAAGTCCGTGTGTAACCTTCTAATCAGATGATTTGAAAGAAAAATTGAAGAAAGCCTGGGGTATAAACAGTTCAGGTTTTGGAAAGACAAAGGTACATGAGATGCTGTTGCATGTTAGAGGATGATAGTATAGAGAAAGTTATCAGTTGTAACACTTTTACTCTCATTTGTCCTTGACTACTGAATTTCCACAGATTTCAACTGTAATTCCAGTTTACTCCAAAACAATGAGCTCGTTGCAATTTTTTAATTATTCAAAAGCAGGAAGAGAAACATATTTTTTTTTATTGATCCTCTTGATGATGGATGATTGCAGTAATCCCATTAAAAGCGTGGCTTTTTGTTATTTGTGTACTACATGTGAAACTGGTGAGTTTTTAAAATTAATTTCAACATCAAATTTCAATAATACTTTCATTTATTCATAACTTACTTGGTCACACAACATTTGAAATTACCAAACTGCATATTACCACAGACTTCCACTGTAATAATGCAAACTAACGAGTGTGAGTGTGAAAACACAATCGACATTATGAATATGTTTCGTTGCGGGAAAAGTGACACATTAAAGGGTCCAGATGGATATTTCATGTAAGCTGTATCCTAACACAAATCTGTAGTGCTACTATCTTTATAACACATTTGTAACTGTGAATTACTGGTTATCCTAGGACAACTCAACTGTAAAGCAATGCATCAGATGTTTATTGAAAGCAGTCTGATGATGAATTTATAAATTTGCAACTGGTAACAGTACTTTTTTTGAATAAAGTAACCTGAAACCAGTTTGTGGCTGGTTGCAGTACACCATCAACAATTTACTTCACATAACAGCCACAGTATCCAACAATGTTTTTATTTGACAAAATTACATCATTCAACTCTGCATGCTCAGCCACCACTGTCTTACAAAAATTCTCACCAAAACTCTCAACAAAAAGAGTTCAGAGATATAGCTCACATATAAAGATGAAAGTAGTCAATTTTTGACAGTAGAATGTAATTGGATAGTTGTAATATAACCTACATATAAAGATAGTTAAATACAAAGATTTCTTTATGGAAATTGAGTTTATAAAATGAAGTAATTACTTGAGACATTTTAATTTTATATTGTGGTTGGAAATGGAAATGAAGTCCCATGCTTCTTGATAGAGTGTAGGGGAATGATTCGTGAGACCTGCACCGCCGTACTAGGCAAGGTCCTAATGGAGGTGGTTTGCCGTTGCCTTCCTCAGAGCATAATGGGAATGAATGATGATGACGACAATGACACAACAACATCCAGTCATCTTGGGGCAGGTAAAAATCCCTGACCCGCTGGAAATCGAACCCGGGACCTCGGGGTCAGAAAGCAAGATCAGTACCGCGAGACCAAGAGTGACAGACTTATATTGTGTTTAGGAAAATAAATAAAAATCATTACTAATAGCTGATGCAATAGGATAACATATTAATTTAGGATAACATATTAATTGTTAGTTATACTATCTTCTCTTCAATATAAAATCATTTTGTTTCGGCAGAAGTTTACCTATAAAATGGTAGATGGCACTCGTCAGTGCCACACTGTGACACCAAAGGAAGAGACTCTTACACGATGGAACAAACGTCTGTATCTTTACATATATAAAAAGTCAAGAAGTATGTGTAAATCTATTTTGTCTACTGGGGAAAGGTGACTGAGAGAGTTGACTCTCAAAGACGTGTGTGCAGAGTGGAAGGCCAGAAGAATGATAAAAGAAATAAAAAACTGTTGCTAAGGATTGGAGATTAGGAATTGTGAAATGGATGATGCAGGAGGTGAATAAAATGTTCCGTTCTCAGGCCACATCAATGGAGATAAAATTCTCAACCTTCCAATAACTGTCATAGCCATTGCCCTCATTAGTTAACACTACTGAATGTGGCACAGCTTGGAAACCGAGAACTTTCTATCCAGTTATGCTGCCATGAAAGGCTCAGATATTCAAAGAAGTGTTAGATGAATATGTTGTCTGTTACCAACACTTTTCAATTTTTATGCTGAGAAAGAGACAGAGGTTTAGAATAAGGGATGTAATAGTAGGAGAAAAGGTAGAGACAGTGAAGTATTCAGACAATTAAGCAGTGTCATCTGAATCAGAGCTTCATAAAAGTGTGTGGAATACGGATAAATATAGGAAAGACTGAAGTTGTGAGAATCAGCCGACAAAGGTTCCATCAAAATATCCTTTGGCGGATGACTTCAGATCGTATAAAACCTTTATCTACTTTAGAAGTTTTTTGGTGGAAATGAGAAGCCATGTGGACAAAAAATAAGTAGAATGTCTATGACTAAAAGTGCTTTTGGAAGATGAAAGGTTTATTGACAGCAAAAAGAATACAATTGGAATAGAGAGAGAGAGAGAGAGAGAGAGAGAGAGAGAGAGAGAATGGGAGGTGGGGTGGGGGGAGGCTGGACGACATCAGAAGTGGATGAAGTTGGAGGCTGGCAAGACATTAAAGGAGAGGCACAGGGTAGGAAGAACAGGGTGGGTGTATGTCAAGGGTTAAATGTTTAGGGTTATAGAATTTGGTATGATCTCTGATTTTGAAATTTTGGGTGTTAAGAAGCCCTATATGCCGCAGTGAGTTTCTAAATGTTAAGGTAGGAAATCAGTGCCAACCTTTTCGTGTCACTTCCTGGGATCCTTAAGCTTCCAGCCCCTAGTAGGGTGTGGATATATTGATGGCATCTTTTGTGCATGGGCTTGTGGTGAGGCTGACCCATTGAAATTTTTAGAACCTCAAAGTACATTCTTCCAATTAAATTTCACATGGTTATGTTCTAAATCTCATGCTGCTTTCCATGAGGTTGAGCTCATCTGCACCGAGAGTCAGCTACACCCTTCTGCCCACATTAAATCTGAAAACAAACAACAGTACTTACGTTGAAAGTCACCTC
The DNA here is from genome assembly GCF_023898315.1 of Schistocerca nitens. Classification (NCBI taxonomy): domain Eukaryota; kingdom Metazoa; phylum Arthropoda; class Insecta; order Orthoptera; family Acrididae; genus Schistocerca; species Schistocerca nitens. The sequence continues at coordinate 149,905,595 of NC_064614.1, forward strand.
AGATATGCTGCCGGATCATATGATTCAGTATTTTGATGATCCACATGTCCGCCATGTTCAGGAGAACACTGCTTCTGCTGAGTTCCACTGAAAACTGATGCTGGGATTGCAAATCATTGTCCTTGGCATCAGTTTTCATCGGGATTCAGCAGCAGCAGCAGCAATATCCTGAAGATGACGGTCAGCTGGAGCGCCAAAATATTGAATCATGTCAAACTCTTGAGGAGAATTTTAAGACTTATTACACTGGGAAAGCCTAGGAATTCACAACAGTACTTACATTTTGACAGTTGCCATTCTTTTCATGTCAGAAGTTCCCTCCCCTACAGCCTCCAGAACAAAAGAATTTGTTCAGATACCGGTTCCTTTTCAGCCATACCTCAGTATTCTCACCTCACCACAGCCTCACTAAATGTAACAGTCCCGCCAGCCTAGTTCAAAAACAGATCTACTGGCCCATCACATCCAATCCTGGTACTGCTGATCCCTCCAAAAATCAACTTAGGAGTACACCTCTGGTCATCCATTATTGTCCTGGTCTTGAATGTGTTAAAGAGATACTTGAGTGACACTATGACTTCTTAAAATCAAGCCATGAAATGACATCCATTCTGTCTGATATTTTGCCCACACCACTTAGTTTACCTCTTTGTGCTGTGCTCCCCCTCCCCCACTTCCACCTCCCCCACTCCCCCCCCCCCCCCCCAGTCTCCGGAATATTCTAAGATCCTATGCTCCTTGTGCACACATTTTCCTACCCTATGCCACCTACCCATGTGACCATTGCTTCTGTAAGACTTGCTTCTGCAGCTTCCTACCAACTCCTATACCAGCTTTGTAATAAGCAAAATATATATACTGTGAACTGTTAAATGATATGTCATGTAACTGCTGTTATGTAAATGCTGTTCAGCCATCTACATTGGTAAGGCTACCACTAAATTATCAGTTTGGATGAAGTGGCATAGACAGAGGCTGTGCACTGGCAAAAAGCGATATCCTTGATTGAATTTTCTCATTTTGAGAAGACAGAATGAACAATCTGTTTTACTTGCTAAAAACTTTCTAAAGCCAGGATCACATAAACATTTATTTATTTAAAACAATCAGTTTTGACAGATTTTGCTGTTATCTCCAGGTGTTAAAAAATCTTTTCTTTATGAAGCGTGTTCATTTCAGGTTGGATCTCAGGCCAAGTTGTCAAGGAAAGAAAAAGGCACTTGCTTTGGTTATGACAAACCTTTTATAATGCACTGTTTTTGATCTACATGACATCCTGGCATGAGATTGATCGTAAAATGAACATGTTTCATAACAAAAAGATTTTTTAAGACCTGAAGATGACAGCAAAGTCTCTGAAAACCAATTGTTTTAAATAAAGAAAGGTTTATGCAACCTTGGCTTTAGATAAATTTTAGAAAACAATAACCTGTTCCAGAGCAAGTTCCATAGCATGACAGTCGTGAACTCAGTGCCTGTTTCACCACAGGATTCTCCCTCTTGCCACCAGTGTCTCAGAACTCTGCAGGTGGGAACTGGCTGTAAATGTGCTTGGCTTCTATGACTCATCTGGCTTAAATTAAGTCTCACCTGGTGCAGCCACTAACAATTAGTTGTTCCTTCTCGTATCATCCAGTAAGTCTCCCGTGACCTGGGGTTGTGTGTGACTTTTCCATAAATCTTCCCTTAAACCTCATTAGTCTTTTTCTTTCATCCCACCTCCTTTCCCATCAGCCCTTATGAAGTGGGAAGGAGCCACTGGCTCTGCAAGCTTGTATGTTTCCACATATTTTGTGCATTTGGTCCTGCCACCTCTTGGTGAGATTATTTGTTGTCTGTCCATATTATGTTTTCCGACAGTAATTTATCTGAATAAATTTTTAAGATCAGTAAGCCTCTCTCTCATTTCACAAGATGTTTGTGGGTGTAAGTACCAGGGGAGATCAAAACATTCTGTGAAGCTGTAGAGTTCAGAATCGGTATGCTAATCAGGCAAAATAGCCATGAGCATTGAGGCAATCATTCCACCAAAGCACCAGGTCAAAGATACTCGTTTGATAAAACACTGTGTTCTGCCACATGAAGAAGTCCGTAACTGCCCACTGCACACCCTTGTCAGCCAGGAATTGTCAATCCTTGAGACCTGAGACCTTTTTAAGCGACCAAAGGCATGATAATTCTATGGAGAGAGCTCGGGACTATGGAGCAGGTGGTGAAGTGTCTCCCACTTGATGGAGTGAGGTCTCATGTCGAATTGCAATGGGGATGGAACTTGGCGCGCCATTCCACAACAGTGGTTTTTGACAGATGTGTTGCCCCAGACCACAATCTTCATTCCCTGGTGAATTTTCACCGGTGTTTGTTCTTCAGCAGCTGGGAAAAGAATAACGGCACATTGTTCCTGTTGGGACACATTTGGTGATAAAATTGCTGTAGTTTACATTTCTGCATTAGTGCACGCATGTCAGAAAGCCACAAATGCCACCCTAATCCCTTGACTACATGCCAGAGCTTGTGTACCTGCGTCAGAGTTGTGCTACGCTGCACAGCCCCAGTAATGCCCTCAGATGAAAACTTTTTGATCGCCCCTTTTATTATGCGGCTTGACTCTTCTCAGATTGTATGCTCTCAGAATTTTGTCGGCGATGCACGACATCTCAGAATCTTCACCGTACTCTGTTAACCACTGTGAAGTGCTTGGCAGAGGTTACTTCCATTTTATACCTCCATTTCCGTTGGGAAGATGTTTGCTTAAATCCCTCTGTGAATGCAGTAATTAGTCTAATCCTGCCATTGCAACCCCTGTGGGAGTGACATGTAAGGGTGGTGGTAAATTCCTAGATTACTCACTTAGTACTGAGTCTTGAAACTATGTAAGTAGACTTTGTTGCTCGAGAGTTGATGTCTGTCATCAATCCACTGCCATTGGAGGTTTCTCTTAATTTCTGTGAAGCTGTCTCATTCGTCAAAAAAATCTGTGACCATTCACACTGCCCTTCTTTGTAGACTTTAGATATCCTGTGTAGTCCTCTTGGTTTTCAGGCCTCTCTTCCATCATAGTTTTACAAGTAACACAGTCACAAAAGATGGTATTAACCTATGTTACTTATCTTTTTGTTCTGTTTGGTGTGGATTCCACTAACTTGAAAAACAGTTTAGGATGATTTGCAAGAGTGATTTGTAAGCAGTCTCCTTTGTAGACTGCTTGTATGTTTCCAGCATCCTACACATGAAATGAGGTTTACAGCCTGTCTGACCTCCAACCGGGCATTTTGTTTTATATCCCCAGAAATTGTTTTAGCCACACATTTGTGTGAGTTGACCATTCCAGTCATGGTGCATTCTTATTGTTATTATATGGTAATATGTTTATGCATTTTGTGAAGTGTACAGTTTTACATTTGTGAACCTTTAGAGCAAATTACCAGTCTTTGCACTACTTTTAAATCTTTTGAAGATATGATGGAATGTGTACAACTTTTTCCAAATAGTACTTCATCATAGGTAACTTAGGAATACTGAAGAAACCATATATGAGAAACTGGTGCAGAAATGTCACTATTCAGTGTTGAATTACCAGTAGATCTTGCAATATTTCTCCTTAACAAAGTTCAACAGACACCAAATTTAACATCTACAGCAGTTTTTCCAAGCAGTAATAGTGAATTTAGATATTCACTGGACAACAAACTGTTAACCTATGCTCAAAGAAAATTTTATGAAGAAAATGGCTACATTGTTATTCCCGGCTTAATTGAAGATGGCCTTCTAGATGAATGCAGGTGAGTAATTTCAGATATTACAGATTTGATTGTGTGTGAATTGCTTTGTACCTCCTTTTAGAACTGGATTGCGTGGCATTATTGGGTACTGCCTGTATCTTCACTGTCCATCTCAAATTTTTTAAACTATCTCCTCCTGCTTGCTTTCCTATAACACTGTCTGTGCCCTGCTTTGTGCACTTTCAGTATTCTCAGGACACTAACATTTCTTCCAGTTTTAATGCTTATCTTTCACGCGTCATATACCGGCGGCTTTTTATTAGTGTGCTGAAAAGAGTTCTTCAGAAATGTTGTTTACCATTGTTACATTTGCAACTTTCTTTTAAGTCTTTTGCCCTTACAGATTGTTTTTGTTTCAGGGATCATTTTGTTGACATATGCCATGGACGCGTTGACAGGGGCAACATAGTTTTAATGAAAGACATTTCACTGGCCAAAACTGGAGCAACAGGAGAGTACCTGTATTATAAAGTTCAAGACATTTTATGGGATGATATCTTTGCTAAGTACATCACTCATCCATTGGTAAATAATGTTCATATGTAATACAAAATCTAACATACAAACTTAGTTAAGAAATGGTGTATTTTTGGCATCTCCTAAACTGTGTCTCTATGGCACATGCAGTGTGAGAGAGTAATAAACACTACAATGAAAACATGGTTGTTAATAGAGCAGTATTGACTACCATCCACAATAAAAGAGGAATGTCAACATAGTTAAGCAGTGGTCGTAAATGGACTCTGTGGCAGAGACTCATACCATGCAATCAGTTAGTAAATCAATTTATTGATTTTATGTTCATAGGCTTAAATGCTTTCCCCATGAACAATGGACCTTGCCGTTGGTGGGGAGGCTTGCGTGCCTCAGCGATACAGATGGCCGTACCGTAGGTGCAACCACAACGGAGGGGTATCTGTTGAGAGGCCAGACAAACATGTGGTTCCTGAAGAGGGGCAGCAGCCTTTTCAGTAGTTGCAGGGGCAACAGTCTGGATGATTGACTGATCTGGCCTTGTAACATTAACCAAAACGGCCTTGACTACAGCCGTAATTTTTCCCGAGGAAATGCAGCTTTACTGTATGATTAAATGATGATGGCGTCCCCTTGGGTAAAATATTCCGGAGGTAAAATAGTCCCCCATTCGGGTCTCCGGGCGGGAACTACTCAAGACGATGTCGTTATCAGGAGAAAGAAAACTGGCGTTCTACGGATCGGAGCGTGGAATGTCAGATCCCTTAATCAGGCAGGTAGGTTAGAAAATTTAAAAAGGGAAATGGATAGGTTAAAGTTAGATATAGTGGGAATTAGTGAAGTTCGGTGGCAGGAGGAACAAGACTTTTGGTCAGGTGATTACAGGGTTATAAATACAAAATCAAATAGGGGTAATGCAGGAGTAGGTTTAATAATGAATAAAAAAATAGGAGTGCGGGTTAGCTACTACAAACAGCATAGTGAACGCATTATTGTGGCCAAGATATACACAAAGCCCATGCCTACTACAGTAGTACAAGTTTATATGCCAACTAGCTCTGCAGATGATGAAGAAATAGATGAAATGTATGACGAGGTAAAAGAAATTATTCAGGTGGTGAAGGGAGACGAAAATTTAATAGTCATGGGTGACTGGAATTCGTCAGTAGGAAAAGGGAGAGAAGGAAACATAGTAGGTGAATATGGATTTGGGGGAAGAAATGAAAGAGGAAGCCGCCTTGTAGAATTTTGCACAGAGCATAACTTAATCATAGTTAACACTTGGTTCAAGAATCATAAAAGAAGGTTGTATACCTGGAAGAATCCAGGAGATACTAAAAGGTATCACCGAGCGAGGTGGCGCAGTGGTTAGCACACTGGACTCGCATTCGGGAGGACGACGGTTCAATCCCGTCTCCGGCCATCCTGATTTAGGTTTTCCGTGATTTCCCTAAATCGCTTCAGGCAAATGCCGGGATGTTTCCTTTGAAAGGGCACGGCCGATTTCCTTCCCCATCCTTCCCTCACCCGAGCTTGCGCTCCGTCTCTAATGACCTCGTTGTCGACGGGACGTTAAACACTAATATTCTCCTCCTCCTCCACTAAAAGGTATCAGATAGATTATATAATGGTAAGACAGAGATTTAGGAACCAGGTTTTAAATTGTAAGACTTTTCCAGGGGCAGATGTGGATTCTGACCACAATCTATTGGTTATGAACTGCAGATTGAAACTGAAGAAACTGCAAAAAGGTGGGAATTTAAGGAGATGGGACCTGGATAAACTGAAAGAACCAGAGGTTGTAGAGAGTTTCAGGGAGAGCATAAGGAAACAATTGACAGGACTGGGGGAAAGAAATACAGTAGAAGAAGAATGGGTAGCTCTGAGGGATGAAGTAGTGAAGGCAGCAGACGATCAAGTAGGTAAAAAGACGAGAGCTAATAGAAATCCTTGGGTAACAGAAGAAATATTGAATTTAATTGATGAAAGGAGAAAATATAAAAATGCAGTAAATGAAGCAGGCAAAAAGGAATACAAACGTCTCAAAAATGAGATCGACAGGAAGTGCAAAATGGCTAAGCAGGGATGGCTAGAGGACAAATGTAAGGATGTAGAGGCTTGTCTCACTAGGGGTAAGATAGATACTGCCTACAGGAAAATTAAAGAGACCTTTGGAGAGAAGAGAACCACTTGTATGAATATCAAGAGCTCAGATGGCAACCCAGTTCTAAGCAAAGAAGGGAAGGCAGAAAGGTGGAAGGAGTATATAGAGGGTTTATACAAGGACGATGTACTTGAGGACAATATTATGGAAATGGAAGAGGATGTAGATGAAGACGAAATGGCAGATAAGATTCTGCGTGAAGAGTTTGACAGAGCACTGAAAGACCTGAGTCGAAACAAGGCCCCGTGAGTAGACAACATTCCATTAGAGCTACTGGCGGCCTTGGGAGAGCCAGTCATGACAAAACTCTACCATCTGGTGAGCAAGATGTATGAGACAGGCGAAATACCCTCAGACTTCAAGAAGAATATAATAATTCCAATCCCAAAGAAAGCAGGTGTTGACAGATGTGAAAATTACCGAACTATCAGTTTAATAAGTCACAGCTGCAATATACTAACGCGAATTATTTACAGACAAATGGAAAAACTGGTAGAAGCGGACCTCGGGGAAGATCAGTTTGGATTCCATAGAAACACTGGAACACGTGAGGCAATACTAACCTTAAGACTTATCTTAGAAGAAAGATTAAGAAAAGGCAAACCTACGTTTCTAGCATTTGTAGACTTAGAGAAAGCTTTTGACAATGTTAACTGGAATACTCTCTTTCAAATTCTGAAGGTGGCAGGGGTAAAATACAGGGAGCGAAAGGCTATTTACAATTTGTACAGAAACCAGATGGCAGTTATAAGAATCGAGGGGCATGAAAGGGAAGCAGTGGTTGGGAAAGGAGTGAGACAGGGTTGTAGCCTCTCCCCGATGTTATTCAATCTGTATATTGAGCAAGCAGTAAAGGAAACAAAAGAAAAATTCGGAGTAGGTATTAAAATTCATGGAGAAGAAGTAAGAACTTTGAGGTTCGCCGATGACATTGTAATTCTGTCAGAGACAGCAAAGGACTTGGAAGAGCAGTTGAACGGAATGGACAGTGTCTTGAAAGGAGGATATAAGATGAACATCAACAAAAGCAAAACGAGAATAATGGAATGTAGTCAAATTAAATCGGGTGATGCTGAGGGAATTAGATTAGGGAATGAGACACTTAAAGTAGTGAAGGAGTTTTGCTATTTAGGGAGTAAAATAACTTATGATGGTCGAAGTAGAGAGGATATAAAATGTAGACTGGCAATGGCAAGGAAAGCGTTTCTGAAGAAGAGAAATTTGTTAACGTCGAGTATAGATTTAAGTGTCAGGAAGTCGTTTCTGAAAGTATTTGTATGGAGTGTAGCCATGTATGGAAGTGAAACATGGACGATTACTAGTTTGGACAAGAAGAGAATAGAAGCTTTCGAAATGTGGTGCTACAGAAGAATGCTGAAGATAAGGTGGGTAGATCACGTAACTAATGAGGAGGTATTGAATAGGATTGGGGAGAAGAGAAGTTTATGGCACAACTTGACTAGAAGAAGGGATCGGTTGGTAGGACATGTTTTGAGGCATCAAGGGATCACAAATTTAGCATTGGAGGGCAGCGTGGAGGGTAAAAATCGTAGAGGAAGACCAAGAGATGAATACACTAAGCAGATTCAGAAGGATGTAGGTTGCAGTAGGTACTGGGAGATGAAGAAGCTTGCACAGGATAGAGTAGCATGGAGAGCTGCATCAAACCAGTCTCAGGACTGAAGACCACAACAACAACAACAACAACAACAGGCTTAAATGACCTGTGTCAATATGAATAAAATTATTTTGAGTATTAGACTGTGTTGTCGGAAACATGTAAACAACTAAAGTGCCGGTTGTCATTAGAAACACTAAAACAACTAAAGTGCTGACGTTTGGACTGACTTTGCAGATATCCTGTTCAGAGTGTCCTGAAGAGCAATGCTGCAAAGTCGGTCCGTATGTCAGCACTTTAGCTGTTTTAGTGTTTCTTAATGATGTCACCAAAACCCAAAATGATTTCATTCAAATTTATTGCATTTTTTGGCTTCAGATATTAATGAATAAAATTACAAATGGACAGCATGGCTGACCAGTACTCAGAGCCAAAATTTCAAAAACTGCCAGCGGAAACAGTTACAAAAAAAAGAAAGCTATAGCTAGCTTTCAGAACTGTTTGCAACATGAACAAAGGAGTGAAGAATAAGTTGTGACAGGTTGGAAAATGGGGACAAGTCACACAGACCCTAGGTCAAGAAGTACACTGTTGTGTGGGCAAAGGGAGACAAAGATGAAGTGGAAGCTTCAAAGAGTTCAAAGACAGTACCTTAGTAAGCACAGTTCTAATTTCAGTTCAAAGATGACAGAACACAGAATAGGAAGCAAAGAGGGCTAAGAGGTAAAAGAAGTGGAATGAATAATGCAGTTAAGAACGAAAATGAAAAGAGTGAAAAATTTGAGTTAGTAATTAAGTGTTCCAATGGAAAAGGTGAGACAGACAGCTTTCAAAGGAGGCTTAACCTAGCATTGTGGCAAAATGTACGGATATGTTGAAGAGCAAGTTTGTATTTTCAGAGTTCCAGTAATATAATACTGGGTGAGAGGACCGCTATCATATAGAAGGCATTTAGTTGGGTCCCTTCAGTCATGCTGCGGAGCTGCTCAGCAAGTGGGTACTGGGTTTCTCCAAGGTAGACAGTTCTTCAGAGTTATTACTCAGACAGTGTCTGTCCCATAAAAAATGTTTGTCTACAGCACGCATGGTTTCAAGCATTGCTCTGTATTTGATATTGTGGGATTTACAAATGGTGGGGCAGAAGTAAGTGCTAAAGGATGCATGTATCAGGCAGACTTTTAAGCGGAATAATTTCAGAGGTAGGGGTAATGGTCTGGGAATATCATGAGTTTGTCAAGGATGGCCTTACACTATCTGATGAAATTTTGTATAAAAGTTCTGGTAGAATGTAAATACTTTGGGAGTAAAGGAGAACTTCGTCAACAGGCAGAAGAAAGAAAACTTTTTAAGAGTTAGAGTATGCACACATAGCACTGCCGGAGTTGCAGATGGCCGGGTGGACTAGCGTGAGGTGGGTAGAGGGGGAGAGAGGTGTGAGGCAGGAAGCAGGACAAGATTTTGGAGGTGGATGGCTCGGAGGAAGGCAGCCAGTTAGCAGGCTAGGAATGCAGGATGGAGGGGTGGCAGGTGCATGGACAAGGTGTGTGATGCCGAGTTGTCAGAGCCGATGGTGAGCACCACGTGCTGAAGGCGATGTGAATTGCTAGGGAGTGAAGGGCAGAGGTAGGGGAAACAGTTGCGTGGAGGATGCGGGTTACAGGAGATGGGGGCAAGGATGATATGGGAGCGAAGTATGTGTTGCAAGGATATCTCACACCTGCACAATTCAGAGGAGCTGGTGGTGGAGGAGAGGATACAGGTGGTCTAGGTTGTAAAGCAGTCATGGAAAATGAGCATGTTACTCTCAGCTGCACATTATACTACTGGGTGGTCAACTTGGTTCTTGGCAACAGTTTGATTATGGTCATTCATCCTTGTAATCAGCTGATCATACTGACATAAAAAACTGTGCAATTTTTGCATCAGATGGTATATGACGTGGCGGAAGTGCTGAGTGTGTGGATTGGGCAGGTCTTTCATCTTGGTCTTCCAAAGGGATGAAGGGATGTGATTCCTGTAGCAAGGGGTTGGGAGTGAGAGTAGTATAGGGATGAACTAAGATGTTGTGAACATTGGATGGGCAGTGGAAAACCACTTGGGGGGTGGGGGTGGGGGGGGGGTGGATGCTGGATAATATGTCTCTCATTTCAGGGCACAATGATAGATAATCGAAGACCTATCAAAATGTATGGTTCATTTGTTGCAGTCCAGGGTGAATTTGGATGACAAGAGGGGCCTACTTTGTGTTTGATTCTTGGGGGGTAGTGGGAGGATTGGGGGCATATGAGGATGTGGCATGGGAAATCTGTTTGTGGACTAGATTTGGGGGTAGTGCCTGTCTGTGGCGGCCATTGTGAGACCTTCAGCATACTGAGCAAATTAGTTTTCATCACTGCAGATTCATGGTGCACAGGCTGCCAGGCTGTATGGGGGGGATTTTTTGGTGTGGAAAGGACAGCAGCTTTTGAAGTACAGGTACTGTTGATTAGTAGATTTAATGTGGACAGAGGTATGGATGGAACTGTCAGAGAGGTGGAGGTCAATGTCCAGGAAGGTACCACACTGAGTTGAAGAGGCCTGGCTGAAACAGATGGGAGAGATGTTGAGGTTGTGAAGGAATGAGGTGAGGGTGTCTTGGGTCTTGACTCCAGATAATGAAGATATCATCAGTGAACCTGAACCAGACTAGGTGTAGGGAGTTGTGGGAGGCAAGGAAGGTTTCCTCTAGATGGTCCATAAACAGGCTGACATAGAAGGGTGCCATGTGGGTGCCCATGGGGCTGCGCCACAGATTTGTTTGTATACCTTCCCTTCAAAGGAAACTAGTTGTGTGGTAGGGTATAGTTGGTATGGTGTATGAGGAATGAAGTAGTGAATTTAGAGTCTGAAGGTGACTGGAAGAGATAGAGTTCAATAGCAGCAAGCCCAATGGCATGAGAGATGTTGGCATGTAAGGAGGTGGCATCAACAGTGACGGGTGTGGATCCAGCAGGTAAAGGGGAGGGGATGGTGTAGAGTCGTTGAAGGAAGTGGTTATTACACTACTGGCCATTGAAATTGCTACACCATGAAGATGACGCGCTACAGACGCGAAATTTAACGGACAGGAAGAAGATGCTGTGATATGCAAATGATTAGCTTGTCAGAGCATTCACGCAAAGTTGGCGCCCGTGGCGACACCTAAAATGTGCTGATATGAGGAAAGTTTCCAACCGATTCCTCATACAGAAACAGCAGTTGACCGGCATTGCCTGGTGAAACGTTGTTGTGATGCCTTGTCTAAGGAGGAGAAATGCATACCATCACGTTTCTGACTTTGATAAAGGTCGGATTGTAGCCTATCGTGAGTGTGGTTTATCGTATCGCGACATTGCTGCTCACAGTGGTCGAGATCCAATGACTGTTAGCAGAATATGGAATTGGTGAGTTCAGGGGGGTAATACGGAACGCCGTGCTGGATCCCAATGGCCTCAAATCACTAGCAGTCGAAATGACAGGCATCTTATCCGCATGGCTGTAACAGATCGTGCAGCCACATCTCAATCCCTGAGTCAACAGATGGGGACGTTTGCAAGACAACAACCATCTGCACGAACAGTTCGACGACGTTTGCAGCAGCATGGACTATCAGCTCGGAGACCTTGGCTGCAGTTACCCTTGACGCTGCGTCACAGACAGGAGTGCCTGCGATGGTGTACTCAACGATGAACCTGTGTGCACGAATGGCAAAACATCATTTTTTCAGATGAATCCAGTTTCTGTATACAGCATCATGATGGTCGTATCCGTGTTTGGCGACATTGTGGTGAACGCACATTGGAAGCACGCGTTTGTCATCGCCATACTGGCGTATCACCCGGCGTGATGGTATTGGTTGCCATTGGTTACACGTCTCGGTCACCTCTTGATCGCATTGACAGCACTTTGAACAGTGGATGTTACATTTCAGATGTGTTACGACCTGTGGCTCTACCCTTCATTCGATCCCTGCGAAACCCTACATTTCAGCAGGATAATGCATAACTGCAAGTTACAGGTCCTGTACGGGCCTTTCCGGATACAGAAAATGTTCGACTGCTGCCCTGGCCAGCACATTCTCCAGATCTCTCACCAATGAAAACGTCTGGTCAATGGTAACCAAGCAACTGGCTCATCACAGTGTGCCAGTCACTACTCTTGATGAACTGTGGTATTGTGTTGAAGCTGCATGGGCAGCTGTACCTGTACATGCCATCCAAGCTCTGTTTCACTCAATGCCCAGGTGTATCAAGGCCGTTTTTACGGCCAGAGGTGGTTGTTCTGGGTACTGATTTCTCAGGATCTATGCACCTAAATTGCATGAAAATGTAATCACATGTCAGTTCTAGTATAATATATTTGTCCAGCGAATACTCGTTTATCATCTGCATTTCTTCTTGGTGTAGCAATTTTAATGGCCAGTAGTGTATCTTTGATGTGTTAGGCTAGCTTTTGTGCTATTGGTTGGATGTGTTAGTCAACAAGAGCGGACATTCTTGAAGTGGGAGAACAATAGCTAGCTGCAGTGTGGCATCTAGAATTTGTGTGTGTGTGGGGGGGGGGGGACCTTGGGATGAGGTTGTGAGGTTGGAGATGGACTTACTACGATAGGTTTTAGGAAGAGCCTATGGATTTCCTTGGGGATTGGAAGTTATGTTGAACTTACGGGATCTCTATGACAGAACGTGTCTCCTCTCCTTTCCCTGATCCTTACACTGGAAACAGTTCTTTGCAACCAGTCCCTCCAACCAAAGCCAACCTAATCCTAACACTGAACCATGTATTTCCCAGTTCATACCACCATTCAATTGTGACTTGTCACCTTCCAGGAATTCTGTACCCCCAACTTGGCCACACTATCTGTCCCCACGTCCCTTCGTAACAACACTAACATTACATCAGAAAAAAGGACAGCAATACAGAACCTGAAAGCAGATCCTGACCTAATCATCCTCCCCGCAGACAAAGGTTCCACCACTGTTGTGATGAGTTGCAGTGAGTTCCTGGCAGAAAGCCTCTGCCAACTGTCTGACCCCTCCAGTTACAAGGTCTGCCATAGTGATCCCATTTTGGAAGACCATCATAACATCCAGTCTGGATTGAAATCAAAAGGGTCTTCCCAGGACCTTTCCTCAAGTCCATCTCCCTCCTCACTCCAAAATCACACTGCATGCCCATCTTCTACATGCTCCACAGAATTCCTGAAATCGGTGACATCCTACCCAAGATCCTTTCCTCTCCTCCTAAAATGATGTTCCATCCCCCATTCAACTTATACAGTGTCCTAGTGCACCCCTATGCCTCTCCCATTCCCAAACCCTTACCACAGGGGTCATATCCCTGTTGAAGATCCAAGTGCAAGACCTGCCGAATCCACACACCCAGCACTTCGTACTCCAGCCCTGTCACAGGCTCATCCTACCCCATCATAGGCTGAGCCACCTGTGAAGGCAGCGATGTGATACCAACTCTGCTGCAGAACCTGTACAGCTTTTTATGTTGGTATGACTACCAACCAGCTGTCCACTAGGATGAAAGGCCATCACCAGACTGTTGCCAAGGACAAAGTTGACCACCTAGTGGGAATCATGCAGCTGAGTATAAAGTTCTCAATTTCATTGGTTGCTTCAGAAGCGTGACCTTCTGCATCTTTCCCTCTACCAACTGGTTCTCTGAACTAGGCAGATGGGATTTATCCTTGCAATTTTGACAATGGTAGAACTCATTGCGAGCAGCGTTACTCTGAGTCCATTTGCAATGGTAAGTAGAGAGCAACTGACACATTTCTTCAAAAGAGAGACTGGCAGGTTCCTGAAGAGCATCTAGCTAGCTGACACAAAAGGTGATAAATACAAGGAGAAATCCATGACAGAAATAAAGCTTATGCATTTTGGGGTCAGCACTCCAAATGCTTGAAAATGTTGCTGAAGGCATTTTTGATATGCATTATAATCTTCCACAGAATTGTCATACAGAGGAAACAGTGAGGGTTTCATCAGTGAGGCTGCCCAATTGTTTAGTGCAATAGAGAGAGCCTGCTGCTGGTCGGTGAGAGCAGACAGGGTATCAGAAGTAATGCCAACCAAGTTTGATTCTGATTCCACATAATCCACAATAACACTGAAACAAGTATAGAACAGCACAAAGTCTTCTAACTATAGAACACGTCAATATACAGTCCCTTAGGTGTGCATACAAGGCCAAGGGCTGTGGTGCACCGGACTTATGTTGGGCTGTTGTGCACACGGCACAGTGCTTGTTGCGCTGTCTGTCCACATTGCGAGGTGACTGCTCTGTGCCAGCTGTGGAGGCACATGTATTGCACACTGTTTGATTACACATGCTCATAGTATAGTACTGGAACAAATTTCTTCCCTTTTATCATTCTGTATATTTGTCCACGTTATTGCATTCATTATTCCCATTTCCCAGTTTGCTTGGATTTCATTTTATTCATAATCCCTTGATTCATTTAAATATTTGTCTGTGGTACTTTGTCCATTGTGCAATAATGATTTACATTTTAAATGTTTGTATTTTACCATTAAAAAAAAGTATGTCTTGTAACAAAAAGTAGATTTTTGATTACATTGTATGTTGTTGTTGTGGTCTTCAGTCCTGAGACTGGTTTGATGCAGCTCTCCATGCAAGCTCTCCTGTGCAAGCTTCTTCATCTCCCAGTACCTACTGCAACCTACATCCTTCTGAATCTGCTTGGTGTATTCATCTCTTGGTCTCCCCCTACGATTTTTACCCTCCGCGCTGCCCTCCAATACTAAATTGGTGATCCCTTGATGCCTCAGAACATGTCCTACCAACCGATCCCTTCTTCTGGTCAAGTTGTGCCACAAACTTCTCTTCTCCCCAATCCTATTCAATACTTCCTCATTAGTTATGTGATCTACCCATCTAATCTTGAGCATTCTTCTGTAGCACCACATTTCGAAAGCTTCAATTCTCTTCTTGTCCAAACTATTTACCGTCCATGTTTCACTTCCATACATGGCTACACTCCATACAAATACTTTCAGAAATGACTTCCTGACACTTAAATCTATACTCGATGTCAACAAATTTCTCTTCTTCAGAAACGCTTTCCTTGCCATTGCCAGTCTACATTTTATATCCTCTCTACTTCGACCATCATCAGTTATTTTGCTCCCCAAATAGCAAAACTCCTTCACTACTTTAAGTGTCTCATTTCCTAATCTAATACCCTCAACATCACCCGACTTAATTCGACTACATTCCATTATCCTCGTTTTGCTTTTGTTGATGTTCATCTTATATCCTCCCTTCAAGACACCATCCATTCCGTTCAACTGCTCTTCCAAGTCCTTTGCTGTCTCTGACAGAATTACAATGTCATCGGCGAACCTCAAAGTTTTTATTTCTTCTCCATGGATTTTAATACGTACTCCGAATTTTTCTTTTGTTTCCTTTACTGCTTGCTCAATATACAGATTGAATAACATCGGGGAGGGGCTACAACCCTGTCTCACTCCCTTCCCAACCACTGCTTCCCTTTTATGCCCCTCGACTCTTATAACTGCCATCTGGTTTCTGTACAAATTGTAAATAGCCTTTCGCTCCCTGTATTTTACCCCTGCCACCTTTAGAATTTGAAAGAGAGTATTCCAGTCAACATTGTCAAAAGCTTTCTCTAAGTCTACAAATGCTAGAAACGTAGGTTTGCCTTTCCTTAATCTTTCTTCTAAGATAAGTCTTAAGGTTAGTATTGCCTCACGTGTTCCAGTGTTTCTATGGTATCCAAACTGATCTTCCCCGAGGTCTGCTTCTACCAGTTTTTCCATTTGTCTGTAAATAATTCGCGTTAGTATTTTGCAGCTGTGACTTATTAAACTGATAGTTCGGTAATTTTCACATCTGTCAACACCTGCTTTCTTTGGGATTGGAAATATTATATTCTTCTTGAAGTCTGAGGGTATTTCACCTGTTTCATACATCTTGCTCACCAGATGGTAGAGTTTTGTCAGGACTGGCTCTCCCAAGGCCGTCAGTAGTTCTAATGGAATGTTGTCTACTCCGGGGGCCTTGTTTTGACACAGGTCTTTCAGTGCTCTGTCAAACTCTTCACGCAGTATCGTATCTCCCATTTCATCTTCATCTACATCCTCTTCCATTTCCATAATATTGTCTTCAAGTACATCGCCCTTGTATAGACCCTCTATATACTCCTTCCACCTTTCTGCTTTCCCTTCTTTGCTTAGAACTGGGTTTCCATCTGAGCTCTTGATATTCATACAAGTGGTTCTCTTATCTCCAAAGGCCTCTTTAATTTTCCTGTAGGCAGTATCTATCGTACCCCTAGTGAGAAAAGCCTCTACATTCTTACATTTGTCCTCTAGCCATCCCTGCTTAGCCATTTTGCACTTCCTGTCGATCTCATTTCTGAGACGTTTGTATTCCTTTTTGCCTGCTTCATTTACTGCATCTTTATATTTTCTCCTTTCATCAATTAAATTCAATATTTGTTCTGTTACCCAAGGATTTCTACTAGCCCTCGTCTTTTTACCTATTTGATCCTCTGCTGCTTTCACTACTTCATCCCTCAGAGCTACCCATTCCTCTTCTACTGTATTTCTTTCCCCCATTCCTGTCAGTTGTTCCCTTATGCTCTCCCTGAAACTCTCTACAACCTCTGGTTCTTTCAGTTTATCCAGGTCCCATCTCCTTATATTCCCACCTTTTTGCAGTTTCTTCAGTTTTAATCTACAGGTCATAACCAATAGATTGTGGTCAGAGTCCACATCTGCCCCTGGAAAAGTCTTACAATTTAAAACCTGGTTCCTAAATCTCTGTCTTAACATTATATAATCTATCTGATACCTTTTAGTATCTCCAGGGTTCTTCCATGTATACAACCTTCTATCATGATTCTTAAACCAAGTGTTAGCTATGATTAAGTTATGCTCTGTGCAAAACTCTACCAGGCGGCTTCCTCTTTCATTTCTTAGCCCCAATCCATATTCACCTACTATGTTTCCTTCTCTCCCTTTTCCTACACTCGAATTCCAGTCACCCATGACTATTAAATTTTCGTCTCCCTTCACTATCTGAATAATTTCTTTTATTTCATCGTACATTTCTTCAATTTCTTCGTCATCTGCAGAGCTAGTTGGCATATAAACTTGTACTACTGTAGTAGGTGTGGGCTTCGTATCTATCTTGGCCACAATAATGCGTTCACTATGCTGTTTGTAGTAGCTTACCCGCATTCCTATTTTCCTATTCATTATTAAACCTACTCCTGCATTACCCCTATTTGACTTTGTGTTGATAACCCTGTAGTCACCTGACCAGAAGTCTTGTTCCTCCTGCCACCGAACTTCACTAATTCCCACTATAACTTCAACCTATCCATTTCCCTTTTTAAATTTTCTAACCTACCTGCCCGATTAAGGGATCTGACATTCCACGCTCCGATCCGTAGAACGCCAGTTTTCTTTCTCCTGATAACGACATCGTCTTGAGTAGTCCCCGCCCGGAGACCCGAATGGGGGACTATTTTACCTCCGGAATATTTTACCCAAGAGGACACCATCATCATTTAATCATACAGTAAAGCTGCATGCCCTCGGGAAAAATTACGGCCGTAGTTTCCCCTTGCTTTCAGCCGTTCGCAGTACCAGCACAGCAAGGCCGTTTTGGTTATTGTTACAAGGCCAGATCAGTCAATCATCCAGACTGTTGCCCTTGCAACTACTGAAAAGGCTGCTGCCCCTCTTCAGGAACCACACGTTTGTCTGGCCTCTCAACAGATACCCCTCCGTTGTGGTTGTACCTACGGTACGGCTATCTGTATCGCTGAGGCATGCAAGCCTCCCCACCAACGGCAAGGTCCATGGTTCATTGTATAGTCGATATAAATAGGTTACATCATCCATTTTTTAAATGATAAAACAGCAGTTTCAGATGTTTAAATATTATGATAGATAAATAAAAAGAATTAAATTCACATGCACAGAGATTCCTGATGGAAAACAAATTGTAGGAAGAAGAAAAATGAGGGCAGTTGTAAAAGTTAATACTGTAGTTAAGATGATGTGTCACAGGAATAGAAATAAAATAATTACTTTAAGGCAGTTAAGGGAGTAAACATAATGACCAAAAGTCATTTATATAAAAATTTCAGAGTTTCTAACAAGATCCGAATTACAACTTTTGCATGTGAGGCCTGGAAGCTGCAGCAAACATACTTAAGAGACTGCCTGTATTTATATTTTGCTTATTTGTCTTCTTCTGGAATATTGTTGTGCAGTGTAGGATCCTTAACACATATGACTGATAGAAGACATTAAAAATTTCAAAGAAGGGTGGCTAGTTTTGTACTGTACTGAAGAGATGAGGTGGGAGTCTCAAAGATATGATAAACAAGGTGTGGTAGGACACATTAAAACAGTGTTTTTAACTGTGGCAAAATATGTTCAGAAAATTTCAATCGCCAGCTTTCTTCTAAGAGTGAATAAATATTGTGTTGGCTTCCCATACATAAGGAGAAATGACGATTATGATAAAATTTAGAGCTTGCACAGAAATAGTTCAGTGTTCTTTACAAGCCGGCCAGAGTGGCCGTGCGGTTCTAGGCGCTACAGTCTAGAGCCGAGCGACTGCTCCGGTTACAGGTTCGAATCCTACCTCAGGCATGGATGTGTGTGATGTCCTTAGGTTATTTAGGTTTAATTAGTTCTAAGTTCTAGGTGACTGATGACCACAGAAGTTAAGTCGCATAGTGCTCAGAGCCATTTGAACCATTTTTTGTTCTTCACAAATGCTGTTTGAGAATGGACCGGCAAATAAATTGTGTGAAAGTCATTCTATGAACCGTTTGCAGATGTAAAGATTTTCTCACTGAACGAGGATATTTTACGTTATATTTTACCAACTTAACACGCTCACTCCTGCACAAAAAGCACTATAGATAAAAGTAAGCAAAATTTAACCTACCAAATTGTCAAAAGAGTCTGTAATTTAAAAAGAACACGCCCACACAAAGGAAAAAAGGAAAAAGAAAGAAACTTGTGCCCCTACATATCTGGCTGGGTGAACAGTGAAAGGGTTGCACACTATGGTGGAGCAGTTTTTGTGTTGGGTGAGGCGGGTAGAGGGAGAGGGTGAGGTGTGGGGTAGGAGGAAGGAAGAAGGTGGCTGGCAGCTCTGAAGGAGGCATCCAGTTTGCTGTCTAGGAAAGCAGGAGGGAGGGAGGCGTGATAATTAGACAGGCTAGATCTCTGATGCTTGACCCTCAGAGTTGGTGGAGAGTGGTTTATGCTGAAGGTGACGTGGGGACATGAATTGGGAGGGGATGACAGGATGGAGGGAAGGGGAACTGTCGGGTGGAAGACGTCGGGACAGTGAGTTACCGGAGATTGAGGCTGGGATGATTGGGTGCATGAAGAGTGTGTTGCATGGGTTGTTCCCATCTGTGTAGTTCAGAAAAGCTGGTAATGGAGGGAAGGGTCCAGGTGGTGAAGGAGCCATTGAAATAGAGAATGTGCCCAGGTGCATGTTGTGCCACTGGGTGGTCAACTTTGTTCTTGGCAACAGTTTGATGGTGGTCAGTCATCGTGGTGGACAGCTTGTTGGTAGTCATATTGCCATAAAAAGCTGTGCAATGTGTGCAGCAGAGTTGGTATGTGACATGGCAGAAGTGCTGGGTGTGTGGACTGGGTGGGTCTTGTATTTTGATCTTTCACTGGGATATGAATCACTGTGGCAAGGGGTTGGGAGTGAGAGTGGCATAGGGGTGGACTGAGACTGGCAAAGGATTGTTCCACTCGAGGGTGATGGGAGATGAGGGGAGCACTATTTGGTAACCGATGCTTGGGTTGGAGATGGTGGATGGATTGATGTGTGTGAGGATATAGCACAGAAAATAATTTTGTGGAGTAGATTGGGGGGGGGGGGGGGGGAGTAGTGCTTGTCTGGGAAGACACTTGGGAGACCTTCAGCATACTGAGCAAGAGAGTTCTCATCACTGCAGATATGCCATCCACAGATGGAAAGCCTGTAGGGATTTTTAGTGTGGAAGGAATGGTAGCTGTCGAAATGGTCACGTGGTTTACTTAACTGATGATCCGACATAAAAAACGAGGATGCATTTATTGAAATGAAATGCGACCTGATAAAATGACAGATCTGTCCTCATTTCTTCCAGTTGTTTACTGAAAGTTGCTCTTGCAATGGAATCGATATTTGAATGGAAGAGGATGCTGCTTGTTAAAGTAAGCACTGGGTGTGCTTTAGAAATTATCACACAGTATTGCGGATGTTGTTGAGATAGAATACTCATTATTGGGAAACTGCCACACGCCAAGTATACTAGGATTTTCTGGATAATGCATGGGCCTCCGTTTTGACCTTGGCTTTTGTACCTACTTACAGGATACTGTGGTTTCTGTTCCTTCGATAAAAAATTCTCCTAGCAGGCTTGGCACTGATGTCAACAAGTGGGGCTTTGGGTAGGACAACAACAACATCAGCTCAAAGAACGATACATTTCTGTAAAAGGATACCTTGTGTGTCACAGAATGTTTTACTTATAATAATTTTTTAAGGCGAAGGAATTTAGAAAAAGTTGACAATATTTTGTATTCAAAAACACTATCTACATATAGTAGGTATACTTATGCTGAAATCTGTTAAGTACTTAAAGGATTTGCACTTCTTTGGTTGAAATGGCTACGCTGAGGCTAGTCAAACATACCCAGAAGTCTAGAGTTTGTAGTGACTTAGTAAAATTGCACAGCACCCTTAATACCATCAGGGATGGTGTCTCATGCAGAGATTTGATTAATATAGATGTAAAGGAGCTAAAATAAGTGTGGGAAAGGGAAATTAAAAAGATTTTGAAGAGAGTGTACAGTTAATTGGAAAAAGACACTTGCACTGATACTGAATTTTCAACTCTCCAGCATTGCTAAAGCAAAACACAGCAGGTTTCATCTACCTTATAATAAGACCATACATCTCAGATATTTTAACTGTTTTTAATGTTATCACTGTATACACACAACTATGGTGTGTAATGGATCTTCATAATGTGAGGAATGCGGCCACCCTATGCATCTTCTAGTTTACCCGCATTACTTTGTGCAAAGTGATGTGCCAGCTATGCTGTTTACAGTCCTTTTCAGGAGTTCATTATACACAGTGTGTGTCCAATGCTGATGTACAAATCCAAAACAAAAGTTTCCTTTACTTATAATAATGTTCTTCAAGGCTGTTCTAGTTATGATTAATCATTGGCCTTGTATAAAAATGGTGGATATACGACACATAGCTTTTGCTCTAAGAAAGGTTTTACAGGTAACATGTAGGAACAATGGGGGAGAGCTTAGTAAGTTTTGGGACTGAGTGTGTTAGCCTTGTCAGAAGTAACCACAGCACCATGTGTTACACATGGCAGTGTGTTGATTTTTTTACATTTTAGTCAGTCACATGAAAAGGAGATATTGAAAATTTGCTGTTCTGTATTTAAAAAATGACAGTTGAAAACATTAAAATACTGTGTTAAAGACAGGCAACATAGCTGTTGATGTTGCTTGTGATTCTACATTATTCTTTTGTAAAGTATTTTAATTTTCTGTACCTTTGATGCTTTAGTATTATTTTCTGTTGCTTTTGTTGACTACTTCTTAGTTTAGAGTATTTGTTTATTACTGGTTTCTGCTACATAAAATGAGTGAAATCATTAACATTACCTCTACATTCCAAAGGATGTTAAACATAAATTTGTGCAATCATTAATTTGGTGGAGCCTGTGCTATTGTGTTGAGCAATAAAATCCCTAGGCAGTTAGGACTAAAAGTGTAAACGTGGATCTGTGTGGGCTTATATCTGCAACATCTGTCTGTCTGACCACATCGATGCTCCATACACCAAGTTAGGATGATGTGGTTAGAAAACTTACTTGACAGCCATATGCTGTGTCTACCTCTTCAAGTCCTCAGTGTGCGTGCACCCCAGTACCTTCCATAACAGATTAAGTTCCTAGCAAATCATCATAATTACAACATAAGGCCTCTCTTATCTAATATCCAACTGTATCTATCTGTAAAATAAAAACATACAGAAACTCCTTCCCCACTGCTGCTGTCTACCTCTGGAACAGGTTATCCTGCACCGTCTGTGGAATTCAATGTCTTGTTGCATTTAAGAAACTACTGAATCACTTACTTTTGTCAGCCTCAAAACTCTTCAATAAAAAAATTAACATATATGACCATTTCTCCCTGTCAAATGGTGAAGCAAATTCTCAAATCTTCTTGGAATTCCATTTCTTTCTAATTTCATTTGTCAGCTTCACCACTTTCTTCATTACTCATGAACCCATGTTATGCCCACAGTCATTGTCATTAGATGTAAGAGAGGACTTAATGTTCATTGCCTTTCCAGGATAAATAACGCAACCAAAAAAAAAAATATATATATAATTTTAAAGTGGCACTTTTATTGGTCTACATAAGTAACATCTCCATTAAAATTCTTAAAATTATTATAATATTACTGTAACATTTATTGCAGCTGCTTGACTACGTTGAGTGCTTTACTGGACCCAACATAAAGGCAATGCACACAATGCTTATAAATAAACCTCCAGACTCAGGGAAGGCTACCTCTGTACACCCTGCACATCAGGTGAGTAAAATGTTTCAAAGTTTTCTTGTTCCCCCTTCACCCCAGTTCATCCCCATCCACACTCCTCGTCCACCTTCCATTTCCTTTATTTCTCATTTCATTTCTGTCTCCAGCCTCATCTCTGTCTCTCTCATCCAAATCTTGTAATAATAAAGTGACTTGTAATTGACACTCTTACTTCCACAATTACAGTTTACCAATTCACTGCTTTGTCCTGTCTCTTCTGTGAACTTCAGTTTTCTGTTACAGGACCTCCATTACTTTCCCTTTAGGCCAGCTGATCGCATAGTGGCAGCGTGGACAGCCATGGAGAGGGTGACTACCAGGAACGGCTGTTTGTACGTGCTCCCCGGAACTCACAAGGGCAAACTCCTGCAGCATGACTATCCTGATCTGGAGGTAAATGTCATTACTCCTAAAACAACTTAGTGCAACCAAATTTGCACATAGAATCATTCCAAATCTTGGGGGGGGGGGGGGGGGGGATAGTAATGTCATATGGAATAATTTTCTGGGGTGATGCATCTTTGCATCTTTAAGAAAGACATGGTTTCTCAAAAAAGTGTTATAAGGGTAATATGTAGTGCACACCCGCAGTCATCCTGTAGACATCTGTTTAAGGTGTTGGACATTCTGACTACTGTTTCAGAGTATATTTATTCCCCCGTGAAGTTTGTTGTAAATAATCCACTGCAGTTCAAAAGGAACAATGCTGTACGTAATTATAATACCAGAAGGAAAAATTTCATTATTCCACATTAAGGTTGTCTTTAGCACAAAGAGGGTTGCACAGTGCTGCAACTAAAATTTTTTCTTTCTTACCCAGTGATATAACATGTATGATTGACAGCAAAGTAAAATTTGAAACAAACTTGGAAAGTTCCTCCTTGACAACTCCTCCTATTCCATAGAAGAATTTCTATTGTTGTAATGTGTAAAAGGTGGTAGGTAGGAATTACTATTAAAAACCCTTCAATAAATGTTCAGCATGTAGCAATAGCTAAAAGTTAGTTTGTAGTGTGTACATAAAATCAGTCATTCCACATCTTCACAGTTAATTGTGCAATTGATCCATGGAACATGAAACTAATTAACTAACGACAGTCAGTCAGGGCAACGTTTTACCAGTCAGGGTATCTTTGTACCAAATACCACTTTTGTTTCAAATGGGTGCTGCCCCACCTATTTGCATTATTTTAAACTATAAGTAGTAGTCTTATTACCTCTCTGATTTCTAGTTAATATTTCAGTTCACTTCCTAACTTCCTACAATTTCGTAGGCTTGTGATTATCCTTTAATTATGTTGTCTATGAAAGGAGCTTCTGGCAACAGTGATTTAACTGGAACAGTGCCAGGTCGATACCAATATCCTGAAATTTCAAAGTAAACCTGCACTACTGTATTAACACCGTTTGTTTTTACTTCTTATTAACATCTGATGTCCTTCTGGCATGATGTAAATTTGTCAAGAGCATCAGATATAGGAAAACTTCTTTGTTTTTTAAGACCAATCTAAAGTTACCCTGAATGATAGTGTAACTTTGTACCAGCATTAACACTGAAATTTTACTCTAATAGGCCATAGTTAGTATACATTTTCACTTTTCCAAGCATTTAGTAAATGAGATGTAAAATGTTAAATGTCTGTTGTGATGTGTAATTTATTTTGTGTCCAGTTTGTTCAAAAAATGGAAATAGGTGATGTACAGGTACCCTAATTGACTAACTACTTCACTAATAAAAATACTGGTTGTGGTCATTGTGCAGTACAAACTTCATTATTTTAAAAGGAGTTTTTTTATAACCACACAAGATCACTGCTATTAGGTCAACGAAGTATCACATGACAAGAAAACTGCAGTACTGGTATGTGACATTGGTCTGAAACTAGTATAACTCTATAAATATTCATGCTAGTGTCAAACAAGCAGAACTGACTAAGTTTTGCAACTATAACATTTCTAGGGTACACTACATTATTCAGAATTGCCAGTAGGCAATTCTGTGATCTGAAATTTTTCTCTGTTGCAAAGTACATGCGCACACGCAGCTGTTTGCATTATCAATACACACAAAAAATTAGGCTGATAAGTTTTTAACCAGCCTGCTTATAAAATTCTGACTTTTTACCAATAGCTCCTACAACTTGAAAACTAGTTTCAACAACTTCATTTATAGTGAAATAAAAGTGTAGGGGGCAGAAAGAATTGAGTCGGGTGCCACAGTGATGAAACCTTAGACTCCTACTATGATTTTCTGTTTTTCCACTAAATCCTTTGAGACAAATGTAGGGAGGGTGACATCTCTGAAAATGATAGGGATGATTTCTTTGCCTGTATTAATTCAGTTGTGTCATTACTGGACGGTAAGTCTCCCCTGACCTGGGGTTCTGGGTAACTTATCCAAACTGTACCCCTTTTCCTAAACCTGTCCAGACCTTTTCCTTCACATCTCTTCCTTCCCCTTCAATTCTTCTGCCAGAAAAAGGAGCCACTGGCTCCAAAAGCTTGCATAAGTTAAACCTAACCTTTTGTGTCTGTATTTTCTCCTGCCGCTGCTTGGTGAGTAGATTTTTTTAATCTGTGCAATTACTTTATATTGCCAAAGGTTGATTATTTTCATTTGTTACATTCCATCGTGGATTTTCCATTGTTTGAAAAATGCAAAGGCAGATGTAATTTCTCTTCCCATTGTGCATGTCAGGTAAAAGTGAACTTACAGCATACCGCTGCTTTTGTGTTGCGTGCTGCTATTGGTAACAGTTTGTGTGACGAATGATGGAAAGTAAACATGACAAATCAAGTTTTGGATGTGGGTTGACAGTTGCATTGCTCGTTTGTCCTATAATTTGTAAATAAAGTTAGCTTGTGTTTTGTTTAATTCGCAGCAAATTAAGCCGGGCTATTAGATGTCAAACATAATTACAACCTGTAATGGTACTTGAATTACGTAACCATTATGGCACCTCATCTGAACCTCTCGATACCAGTAATATTCTACTGTATTTCTGTTAACTACTTAACACATTTCTGAGACAACATTCAGATTTGATTTCACTTTTGATACATTGATATGTTTATATTGCAATGATATTATTCTTATGTGTATTCTTTCTTTTGTCACTATGATCTTTGACGTACTTGTAACTCTGATTTTTGGGCACGTAAGCGATTATTAGTTAGTTAGTTGTTAACTTGTTAGAGAGTCGGACCTTGAGAAGGTGAAGTCTTGGAAGTCATGTTGGAAAGACGCATATTGTAGTTGGCTTATAAAATGTGAGAAAGATGTTTTCAAGTATGTTTTGTATTGTGAAGTGATGTTTGTGTGTCACGTGATATTGCAATAAAAGAAATTAAAAGGAAGTGTAACTTAAATTCGGAGTGCTGATTATTTTTTTTTACATCACTACTGTGCTAACTTTGAAAGGTTTAATCTCCAAAAATGGTTTGAGAAGTGCATCTACAAAACCTTTGAATATAGCAGAATAAAACCTAGGCCTCTTTGCATCCGAGCTTGGAATCATAACCACCTAGATTTTCAACGATTGAGCCATGATTTTACGACGAGACCAGTGTGGGAAACATAAAAAGATGAGTGCCTAGTTTTTTTCATTATTACATGAAATGACTATTAACTGTGCTCTAATGACACCTGCCACATAATATGACTGTTGTTGCCCGATAATGCAGTATTTAGCAGCGTGAGCAACACCACAATCGTTATTAAAATTTTGACCTTTGTTGTGGTAGGGTTGTTAGAAACCTCAGAAATTATGACATTTAAAAAAAAAACAGTCATATATTTGTGGCAAAAAAGATTATAAATTCCATAGCTGCTTGTTTCACTTGCAATAATTTATGCTGTGATATTAGATTCCAAGACAGTTCAACAACATAACCACAACCCCAGAAGTCATGACTTTTTGGAAGAAACAGCCAAATATTTGAGGCAACCAAGATTATAAGATTGAACAATTCTCATTGGTTACCTTGAAGATGAAATGGGAGATGTCATAGTGCATGAAGGATTCGACAGATCACTGACTGACCTAAGTCAAAAAAAGGCCCTGGGAATAGACAACATTCCATTAGAGCTACTGATAGCCTTGGGAGAGCCAGCCATGACAAAACTCTACCATCTGGTGAGCAAAATGTAAGAGACAGGTGAAATACCCTCAGAATTGAAGGAGAATGTAAAATTCCAATTCCAAAGAAAGCAAGTGTTGACAGCTGTGAAATTACTGAACTATTAGTTTAATAAGTCACGACTGCAAAATACTAATACAAATTCTTTACAGACGAATGGAAAAACTGGTAGAAGCCTACCTCAGGAAGGATCAGTTGGATTCCGTAGAAGTGTTGTAACACATGAGGCAATACTGACCCTATGACTCAAGTTAGAAGATACATTAAGGAAAGGCATATCGACGTTTCTAGCATTGGTAGACTTAGAGAAGGCTTTTGACAGTGTTGAGTGGAATACTCTTCTTCAAATTCTGAAGGTGGCAGGGGTCAAACACAAGGAGTGAAAGGCAATTTGTACAGAAACCAGATGGCAGTTATAAGAGTCGAGGGACATGAAAGGGAAGCAGTGGTTGGGAAGGGAGTGAGACAGGGTTGTAGCCTATCCCGGATGTTATTCAATCTGTATATTGAGCAGGCAGTAAAGGAAACAAAAGAAAAAATTTGGAGTAGGAATTAAAGTCCCTGGAGAAGAAATAAAAACTTTGAGGTTTGCTGATGACATTGTAATTCTGTCAGAGATAGCAAAGGACCTGGAAGAGCAGTTGAACAGAATGGACAGTGTCTTGAAAGGAGGATATGAGATGAACATCAACAAAAGAAAAATGAGGATAATGGAATGTCGTCGATTTAAATCAGGTGATGCTAAGGGAATTAGATTCCACGTATGGAAGTGAAACATGGACGATAATAGTTTTGACAAGAAGAGAATAGAAGCTTTTGAAATGTGGTGCTACAGAAGAATGTTGAAGATTAGGTGGGTAGATCACATAACTAATGAGGAAGTATTGAATAGGATTGGGGAGAAGAGAAGTTTGTGGCACAACTTGACAAGAAGAAGGGATCAGTTGGTAGGACATGTTCTGAGGCCTCAAGGGATCACCAATTTTATATTGGAGGGCAGCTTGGAGGGTAAAAACCATAGAGGGAGACAAAGAGATGAATACACTAAGCAGATTCAGAAGGATGTAGGTTGCAGTAGGTACTGGGAGATGAAGCAGCTTGCACAGGATAGAGTAGCATGGAGAGCTGCATCAAACCAGTCTCAGGACAGAAGACAACAACCACCTTCTACTATTACCTTACTGGCTGCAGATTATGATAACAAATTGCTAACAGCAGCATGCAGTGGAAGCGCCACTGTAACCCGTAAGTACAGTTCAGCTGGTTGTCAGACGAAGGGGCTCTAAAGAGAGTGAACTCTCGTTCTTGTAACAGCTTTGCTTAAATAAATGGTGGGTTTCAAAATTTTTTGGTGTGGACTACATTAATTAACAACCTATCAATGATTTTATCTTTATGTTGAGAGAAGGATGGAAAAAGAGAGTTATTCTGAAAATAAAGAAAATATTCCTAGAGGCAGTCGCTGTATGTTAACAGTCTTCATGCAAAATGTTTATTGGTGGCAACAGAATCATTTGCAATGAGCTGTAAATGTTGGTTCTTTATATTGTCAATAGCGCTTCACTTGCAAAAAGTTGCCTTCCTTCCAGGGATTCCCATTTGAGTCCACAAAGCATCTCCACAACACTCGCGTGTTGACAGCACCTACTGGTAACAAATCTGGCAGCACGCCTTTGAACTGTATCTGTGTATTCCTTTAATCCGACCTAGTGAGGATCCCGTGAGCAGTACTTGAGATTGGGTCACACTAGTGTTTTATATGTGATCTCCTTTACAGATGCACTACACTTTCCTAAAGTTCTCCCAGTAAATGCAAGTCTACTATTTGCCTTCCCTACTACCATTCTTTTGTGTTCATTCTATTTCATTTTGCTTTGTAATGTTACATCTAGATATTTAATAACACAGCTTCATCGAGCAGTGTACCACTAATACAGTTGTTGAACGTGTCGGGATTGTTTTTCCTACTCATCTGCATTAACTTACATTTTTCTACATGTAGAGTAAGCTGCCATTCATCACATTAAATAGAAATTGTGTCAAAATCATGCTGTATCCTTCTACCATCACGTAATGTCGATACTTTCCCGTGCACCATAGCATCAACAACAACCAGCCACAGATTGTTGCCCACCCTATCTGTCAGATCATTAATGTGTGTAGAGAACAAGAGTGGGCCTGTCACACTTCCCTGGGGCAGTCCCGACTATTCCCTTGTTTCTGAAGAATGAAACTTATATTACAGTGAGTTTGTAGAAGATTTTACTTTATGATTTGTATTCTGTATTTATCCTTCCTAAAAACATTAAAATAAATTAATACAGTAATGGAAAGTCCTGGTAGAAGGTATATAATTTAGGAGTTAAAGCTAACAACTCGCCACTCCACTGTGCCACACTCTGCACCCGCAGCCTCCGTTCAGTCACCCTGCCCAGCCCAGTCCCCACGTCACCATCATTAAGTGTCGCTGCCCGTGATGCTCTCCTGCCCCCCTGCACCTGCTGCCTCCCCCCCGAGCCATCAGCCTCAACCTCCCCCCCCCCCCCTCCCAATCAGCCTTCCCTCCCACATCCCACCTCCTCCCCTTAGGCCAGTCCACCTGACACAGTCTCTATCCCACTCGAGCTACAGAACTGCAGTCACGGCATCATGTAGGCGGTTGGCACTGTGTAGCTCTACAGATTTGTGTGTACCTGTACTCTACCTTGAGAAAAGACTTGTCTGAAAAGTTTCCGATCTTGTTTGTGTGCTGTTGACAAAACACCTCCGTTATTTGGTGATTTATCACCGTCACTCCTAAATTATTTATGTATGTAAATTAAGTTTCTTGTTACAGTACAGGCAGATTTCACCCCTTTTTCTGTCCACCATAAGTTTGGGATGAATAAGTAACCGAGTAACTGAGCAACTCTGGGTAATCAGCTATGTGTACAAAGGGAAATGTAGACAGCTGGTTTCATTAACTCTTAGTGTATTGGTTGGGGCAGTCATTGACTTTAACAGAGTTTTGTCCTTTTGTCTTCTGTAGCACTCCGTACTAAGCAAGTGTCAACTAATGCGATGACACTTTCCATAAAAAAAGAAGTTGGTTGTCCATTTGACTATCTTAGATCTGAATGTTAATTGTATACAGGGTGTTACAAAAAGGTACGGCCAAACTTTCAGGAAACATTCCTCACACACAAATAAAGAAAAGATGTTATGTGGACATGTGTCCGGAAACGCTTAATTTCCATGTTAGAGCTCATTTTAGTTTCGTCAGTATGTACTGTACTTCCTCGATTCACCGCCAGTTGGCCCAATTGAAGGAAGGTAATGTTGACTTCGGTGCTTGTGTTGACATGCGACCCATTGCTCTACAGTACTAGAATCAAGCACATCAGTACGTAGCATCAACAGGTTAGTGTTCATCACGAACGTGGTTTTGCAGTCAGTGCAATGTTTACAAATGCAGAGTTGGCAGATGCCCATTTGATGTATGGATTAGCACGGGGCAATAGCCGTGGCGCGGTACGTTTGTATCGAGACAGATTTCCAGAACGAAGGTGTCCCGACAGGAAGACGTTCGAAGCAATTGATTGGCGTCTTAGGGAGCACGGAACATTCCAGCCTATGACTCGCGACTGGGGAAGACCTAGAACGACGAGGACACCTGCAATGGACGAGGCAATTCTTCGTGCAGTTGACGGTAACCCTAATGTCAGTGTCAGAGAAGTTGCTGCTGTACAAGGTAACGTTGACCACGTCACTGTATGGAGTGTGCTGCGGGAGAACCAGTTGTTTCCGTACCATGTACAGCATGTGCAGGCACTATCAGCAGCTGATTGGCCTCCACGGGTACACTTTTGCGAATGGTTCATCTAACAATGTGTCAATCCTCATTTCAGTGCAAATGTTCTCTTTACGGATGAGGCTTCATTCCAACGTGGTCAAATTGTAAATTTTCACAATCAACATGTGTGGGCTGACGAGAATCCGCACGCAATTGTGCAATCACATCACGTCATCAACACAGATTTTCTGTGAACGTTTGGGCAGGCATTGTTGGTGATGTCTTGATTGGGCTCCACGTTCTTCCACCTACGCTCAATGGAGCACGTTATCACGGTTTCATATGGGATACTCTACCTGTGCTGCTAGAACATGTGCCTTTACAAGTACGACACAACATGTGGTTCATGCACGATGGAGCTCCTGCACATTTCAGTTGAAGTGTTCGTACGCTTCTCAACAACAGATTCGGTGACCGATGGATTGGTAGAGGCGGACCAATTCCATGGCCTCCATGCTCTCCTGACCTCAACCCTCTTGACTTTCATTTATGGGGGCATTTGAAAGCTCTTGTCTACGCAGCCCTGGCACCAAATGTAGAGACTCTTTGCGCTCGTATTGTGGACTGCTGTGATACAATACGCCATTCTCCAGGGCTGCATCAGCGCATCAGGAATTCCATGCGACGGAGGGTGGATGCATGTATCCTCGTTAACGGAGGACGTTTTGAACATTTCCTGTAACAAAGTGTTTAAAGTCACGCTAGTACATTCTGTTGCTGTGTGTTTCCATTCCATGATTAATGTGATTTGAAGAGAAATAATAAAATGAGCTCTAACATGGAAAGTAAGCGTTTCCGGATACATGTCCACATAACATATTTTCTTTCTTTGTGTGTGAAGAATGTTTTCTGAAAGTTTGGCCGTACCTTTTTGTAACACCCTGTATAATACTAATTTCTATTTTTTATATTTATTCCATTTTTATTTCTATATTTTAAGTGTTGTTTAAAACTGTAGTCTTTATCCAATCATCCAGTCATGACCGGTGACTGCTAAAGCTTTCATTATCTCAATACACAAAAGGCAGTGTCCTGACTGATTCAACATTGCCCAGCCCAAACCACTAAGGATAGAGACTTGAAATTTGGAGAAAGTGTGGATTTTATACTGTAGGCATTGTTTAGGAAGCTATTTTTTGTAAATCCAACCCTAAGGGTGTGAATAGGGGATGAAGTGTTTTCTTGAAAAATGTCACTATTAGGGCAACTTTGAAGCTAGATCTACGAAAATTTGTATTTGGTTTCTTGGTCAGAAATAAAGAAATATGTCTTTCAGCAGTTTTGGATATTTAACCGTATGGGACAAAATAGTGGGTGAAAATGTTTTTTGAAACTATATTTGACTTCTCAGTTACAAATAAAAAAATAAATTGTTTCAATGTTTTTGGAAATTGAACCCAAGGAGGTAAAATAGGCGATGAGATTTTTTATGAAAATATTGTATTCTGAAAGCATTTTTAAAGCTAAATCTATGAAAATTTAAATTTGACTTCTCAGTTAAAAATAAAGAAATATGTGTTCCACAGTTTTTTGTAATTCAACCCATATGGGAGTGAAATGGAGGATGAAAGTTTTTATGGAAATATTTCATTTTGCAAGCAGTTTTGAAGCTAAATCTATGAAAATTTGTTTGGTTCTCTGTCAGAAATAAAACATATACATCACTGTTTTTGAAAATTCAGCCCATAAGTGGATGAAATAGGGGGTGGAACATTTTATGAAATTATTTCATTGCAAAAGCATTTTCAAAGCTAAATCTTTGAAAATTAGGTTCATGGTTTGAGACGAAAAAATGCGCGTCACTGATTTTGGAAAATCAACCCCGAAGGGGGTGAAAGAGTCAGAATGATTCACTGACTCATCGCCACTCAGCCCAAATTTCTAAGCGTAGAAACTTGAAATTTGGAGAGGATTTGTATCTTTTACTGGAGGCATTATTTAAGAAGGGATTGCCGTGAAATAGGGCATGAGAGACTTTTTGAAAGTATGTCACTATTAAAGGAATGAAAACTGGTATTTGGTTTCTCAGCCAAAAAATAAAAAATACATGTTTCAGCTTTTTCGGAAGTTCAACCGCTAAGGGGGTAAAGTGGTGGCTGAAAGTTTGTTTGAAAATACACAATTACTAAAGAATTACTAAAGGATTTTTAAGGCAACATCTATGACAACTGGTATTTGACTTCTCAGTAAGAAATTAAAAAAAAAAAAAAAAAAAAAGTGTGTTTCAGTGTTCCTGAAAATTCAGCCCCTAAGGGTATGCAGTAGGGGATAAAAATTTTTAAGAAAATATTTCAATACATTAAAAAATTTTTAAAGCTAAATTTAAGGAAATTGGTGTTTCACTTCTCATTCAGATATAAAAAAAATATTTGTTAGGGGATGAAAGTTGCTATATGGAAATATCTCCACAGAAACAGAAAAGCAATAATTAACAAAAACTTTGGACTCCTTCTACATCCAGGATAGACAATGCTTATATGTCCTTAATTAGCATGAAAAGCTTCGAAGGTGTTGCAGTTTGTGAGTAACATAAAAATTTGATTAAATAATAAAAAAACCTCTGCACACCATACAGTTTACACAAGTGAAGCAACAGGCACTAAGCTAGTCAAGTAACAAAGATCTCATACTGTCACTGAAATATTTTCATTCTACAGTGATCATGTTGCAGTAAAGTTAGATTTTGCTCACTTAAAGATGTTCTTCATTTCATCCATTTTACTTTCCAGTTTGAAATTCTAAAATGGAGATTTAGTACATGCAGAAAATTGATGATTTAAAAAAAGTTATATTGCCTTTCTCCTTTCAGAATGGTGTCAACAAAGCTTTTCACGGAATCAAGGGGTACGATAACCACCCAAAGATTTTTGTTGAGATGGAAAAAGGTGATACGGTATTTTTCCATCCATTGTTGATTCACGGATCTGGTATTAATGTTACACAGGTTAGTAAAGAACTTGAAGTGTACCTACCTGAATATTTCTGCTTTCTATTTGTGAACATGACTTTGATTCCACTACATGATACACATAGTTACTTATTTCAAATTGTAGCCAAAAGTTGCTATGGAAATGTAGATTTTTAAGAACACAATAAATTATTCTATTTCATATTTAAAATGTAACTCATCCGTTAAAATGAACTAATATATGTCTGTTCATTGATTAATTCATTCAAATTTTGTGCTTTTAAGTCTCTCTGTGAGAACCTCCAGAGATAGACAACAAGTCAGCTGTTTCTTTTCTAGGAAGGAGCAGCTATTAAAAAGCCTTTTCTGTGATACAGTAAAAGTTCCAATGAACATTAGCGTTATTAATCATTAAGCTAGTGAATGTCACTGTGCCCTAAGGTAGTGTTGAAAATTTAAATAAAATGGTTAAGATTACAAACTTGTATCAAATCACTCTCAGACAATAACTAGTGAACAATTTTTATAATTATTTTATAATTTGTTATGAATAAACCTGTAATGTACCTAATATATACTTCCTTCTCATCCCATCTGGTAAGTCTCCCCTGACCAGCAGTTCTGTGTGACTTTCCCAAAATCTACTGCTTTTCCTAGACCTCTCCAGTCCTTTTCCTTCACCCCTCTTCCTTCCCCTTCAATCCTTCTGCCCGAAGAAGCTTGCTTAGTTAAAACCTTCTGTTATTTGAGTGTTCTACCACCACTTGGTGAGTAGATCTTTTATGTATTCAATTAATTTATTTTGTCAAAAAAATTGACTGTTTTTGTTGTCGTAATATATACTTACACTACATTAGTCCCATTTTCCAGCAAATGTGCCTCTATTAAGAACAACTTGAGTGGCATTTTGGTAGACAATTTGATCAGTTGTGCACGTGTGTTCCAGCCTGGCCGCAGTCAGGTGTTCCAGTGAGGAGATTCCTTAGGCAATACTGCAGTTACATTGTAGCAGCAATCTCTGATTCAGTTGGCTTTTGGCTTGTCATGTACACAGGCATTTAGCATGCCTCAGTGTCAGTTAATAAAGTGTAGATATTTGATATTTACAATCTCCTTCATTCCATCTGGAGTATTCCTACCTATATCTACACTACAAGTGTATTGGGAACACACTTTCAGTGAACTGATCATTTCAGAACATTGGCGTGCCTTGTCATTGTCCTTTGATATGATTTTTTTGTCACCTGTGGGAGCTATGTTCTGTCAATTTTCTTTGCAAGTGAGTAGTTCTTTAGTGCCAAAAGTCATTATTAAATCATTTGAGTTTCATAGTTATTTGGGACTTGCATTACATTTCTGTGTAAGTGTGAAGTAGGATACTGCTTGTACATTAATTATACGATTTCACTGACACTCACAATTACACAGTTGTAATTCAAAAGATAAGTATATTGTTGCTATCAGAATTTCTTGGACCACTTTATCTTACAGCCTGCTAGGAGTGGTAAGTTACCATAATGAAAATCATCTCAGGTGTTTGTGAGTAATTGTCTGACTCATTTAACTCTGACTGTAGTAATTACGAAGATTTAAATGTTTTGTTTGCCAAATGCAGGGTAATATGGCTTTTCTTCTAATTTACTATGTTTAATTTATGGTGGCATAAGGCTAAATAGTATTAAAAATGCAGTGGCAGTTTCTTGTTAATACAGTGTACGAGTTAAGTTTCTATGCATTGTATTTCCTTTGATTCATTTAGCATCCCTGGAGGAACTTCTCCTTGATATGAGGTTTGGAAAATAATGAATAAATGAATGCATGGATGAAAGTGTGAAAATGTTTTTCATCACAAGTTTTCGACCCTGGTGTTGCAATTTTCTAGTATTGTTTTACTGTTATTGAGATTTTGTCTGAGTACACTTTGGTAAAGTGTATTCTTTTTTTTTCCCAGGGTTTTCGAAAAGCAATTTCTTGCCATTATGCTGCATCGGACTGCCACTACATAGACGTACGAGGAACAACACAAGAAAACATAGCTCAGGAAGTACTTGAAATCACAAAACGCAGAGGTGTGGAACTCACCTACCAGGTATGTTATACAAAAATACAAGAAAAAACTAGTTTAGAAACAAATTTAGAAACAGAGCCCATAGACAACACTCCTGCAAGGTGAACCCTCTCTGATCAGTTCTCCCCTTATCACACAGTACCCCCCCTGGCCTTTAGGAACTTGGCCATATTCTTTGCCAGATCTTCAAGTACTTTTTATCAAATCCTGAGATGAGGAATATCCGACCAAAAATTGTATCTTTATCCTCCAAAGTAGTATTTTGAAGCCTACCCAGCCTGTCCAACATCTCAGGCCAACCCAGTACCACCTCTACATCCAATTCTGCACTTAACAGATCATCCCCAAAGAGAGAAGACAGGTGCATGACTTTTCCCAGACACCCACCCATCCAATCACCTCCTATCAGTGAAATTCAACCACAGGCATATCATATCCCGCCCAACAAAAGGCTACATGTGAGTGCAGTCACTTAACATGCCATCTGTACTGCAATTTATGGAAAGAGGTATCATTTTGAACTGGATGTGCAGTGAAATTCAACCACAGGCATATCATATCCCGCCCAACAAAAGGCTACATGTGAGTGCAGTCACTTAACATGCCATCTGTACTGCAATTTATGGAAAGAGGTATCATTTTGAACTGGATGTGGCAGATATTAATGTTTTATGCCAAGACAGAAGTAAATAGCCTCCTTAGCTTCTTAAGTGTCCCAGAGTTTTTAAATTGGTCAAACTTTAGAAAGGAAAACACTCCAAATGTGATTTTTAGAGCCTTGGTTTGTAGCATTTGAGATATACTATACAATTTTAAGATTGTGTAAACAAATTAGTTAAAACAGGGAGAATCCCTTCACCTGGTCATGCTTTCAGAATCCACCTACCAGGAATTTTGGCACATAGCATGTACATTTCTACAAAATTCTGAATGCAGTGGAGCAGATGAGATAATACAAGCAATAAAGTTTGTCATCTGCTCCAGCTTTTGTAGTGTTCTTCAACTGTTCCAACAAATGCACCCAGCTGAAAAAATGCTACAACAGCTTAGAAAGGAACTGGTATTTTGCATGGTACTGGGGCACATCAGAATACAAGTAAAGCTGATAAATCAGTCAAGGAGGCTTGTAGGAGTGGCAGGAATTAGATATTTCTTTACACTAGCTGTTAAGACAGATGGTCATGTCAGTGGGAGAGTGGCTGGAACTGAAGGATAAGAAACTGTTGACTGTGAGGCCGAATATTCTGTCATGTTTCTCCTGCCAGGCAAAGCTGAACCAAAGTCTCACTGACCTCTCCCAAATTGGACATAGCCCCTTGAAACATGGCAGTTTGGCTGGTGGAAGGCCCCACCTGATTTAGTGCCTGTGGCATACACATTTTGGTGTGCCTTCTTTTAATGGAATGCATTTCGGATTCTGACAACATCTTCATCTACATACATACTCTTCAAACCACCGTACAGCCTGCATTACAGAGGGTACACGTACCAATACTAATAATTCCCTTTCCTGTTCCACTTGCAAATAGAAAGAGGGAAAAACAACTGCCTAAAGCCTGTGTATGAGCCCTAATTTCTCATTCACAAAGCATTTCTGTTATACTAGTGTGGCAATATAATCTACCACCAATGAATCTAGCAATACACTTCGGAATTGCTTCAATGCCCTCCTTCAATCCTACCTGGTGGGGAGCCCAAACACTAGAACAGAACTCAAGAATGGGTTGCACTAGAATTCTGTGTGCTGTCTCATTTATGGATGTGCTACACTTTCCCAAAATTCTCCCAATAAAACAAAGTCGAACACTCGCCTTCGCTATTACAGACCAGACATGTTCATTCTATTTCATATCGCGTTGATGCCAGAAGACCGGAACTGCGCAGTTATGTACCCTCTACATAAGAAAGAGAATAAGACCTATGTCATCAATTAGGGATTGATATCTTTACAGAGGAAGGGGTAAGATAGATACTTCCTACAGGAAAATTAAAGAGACCTTTGGAGAAAAGAGAACCACTTGCATGAATATCAAGAGCTCAGATGGAAACCCAGTTCTAAGCAAAGAAGGGAAAGCAGAAAGATGGAAGGGTATATAGAGGGTCTATACAACGGCGATGTTCTTGAGGACAATATTATGGAAATGGAAGAGGATGTAGATGAAGATGAAATGGGAGATGTGATACTGCGTGAAGAGTTTGACAGAGCACTGGAAGACCTAAGTTGAAACAAGGCCCCAGAGTAGACAACATTCCATTAGAACTACTGACAGCCTTGGGAGAGCAAGCCCTGACAAAACTCTACCATCTATTGAGCAAGATGTATGAGACAGGCGAAATACCGTCAGACTTCAAGAAGAATGTAATAATTCCAATCCCAAAGAAAGCAGGTGTTGACAGATGTGAAAATTACCGAACTATCAGTTTAATAAGCCATGGCTGCAAAATACTGACACGAATTCTTTACAGACGAATGGAAAAACTGGTAGAAGCCGACCTCGGGGAAGATCAGTTTGGATTCCGTAGAAATGTTGGAACACGTGATGCAATACTGACCTTACAACTTATCTTAGAAGAAAGATTAAGGAAAGGCAAACCTACGTTTCTAGCATTTGTAGACTTAGAGAAAGCTTTTGACAATGTTAACTGGAATACTCTCTTTCAAATTCTGAAGGTGGCAGGGGTAAAATACAGGGAGCGAAAGGCTATTTACAATTTGTACAGAAACCAGATGGCAGTTATAAGAATCGAGGGGCATGAAAGGGAAGCAGTGGTTGGGAAAGGAGTGAGACAGGGTTGTAGCCTCTCCCCGATGTTATTCAATCTGTATATTGAGCAAGCAGTAAAGGAAACAAAAGAAAAATTCGGAGTAGGTATTAAAATTCATGGAGAAGAAGTAAGAACTTTGAGGTTTGCCGATGACATTGTAATTCTGTCAGAGACAGCAAAGGACTTGGAAGAGCAGCTGAACGGAATGGACAGTCTTGAAAGGAGGATATAAGATGAACATCAACAAAAGCAAGAGGATAATGGAATGTAGTTCAATTAAATCAGGTGATGCTGAAGGAATTAGATTAGGAAATGAGACGCTTAAAGTAGTAAATGACTTATGACTTTTACTATTTGGGGAGCAAAATAACTGATGATGGTCGAAGTAGAGAGGATATAAAATGTAGACTGACAATGGCAAGGAAGGGTTTCTGAAGAAGGGAAATTTGTTAACATCGAGTATAGATTTAAGTGTCAGGAAGTCGTTTCTGAACGACTGCAGTGTAGCAATGTATGGAAGTGAAACATGGACGATA
Source organism: Schistocerca nitens (assembly GCF_023898315.1). Classification (NCBI taxonomy): domain Eukaryota; kingdom Metazoa; phylum Arthropoda; class Insecta; order Orthoptera; family Acrididae; genus Schistocerca; species Schistocerca nitens. The sequence goes on from NC_064614.1 coordinate 149,944,568, forward strand.
AATAGTTTGGACAAAAAGAGAATAGAAGCTTTCAAAATGTGGTGCTGCAGAAGAATGCTGAAGATTAGATGGGTAGATCACATAACTATTTAGGTGTTGAATAGAATTTGGGAGGAGAGAAATTTGTGACACAACTTGACTAGAAGAAGGGATCGGTTGGTAGGACATGTTCTGAGGCATCAAGGGATCACCAATTTAGTATTGGAGGGTAGCATGGAGGGTAAAAATCATAGAGGGAGACCAAGAGATGAATATACTAAGCAGATTCAGAAGGATGTAGGTTGCAGTAGGTACTGGGAGATGAAGAAGGTTGCACAGGATAGAGTAGCATGGAGAGCTGCATCAAACCAGTCTCTGGACTGAAGACCACAACAACAACAGCAACAACAACATCATCTTTACTGACCACTGTATACAAAATTCTGTCACAGTCCCTGCACAGGAGAATACTGAGCAGGCTTCATACTGGGAAGGTCCTGTGCTGAAGAGATACTCAGTTTAAAGGTACTCTTGAGGTAACCAAGCAATGAGAAGCACAGAGGCTATAGTGCACCTTTGTTGTCAATTTCAAGAAGGCTTACAGCTCTATAGGTAGACTGTCAGAGCTGGAAGGGAGGGCCTTGGATAAGAAGACAGTGAACATTGTCAGACACACTCTTAACAAACACCAGATTGAAAATTAAATTCATGGGAGAGTTATCAGAGTCCTTCAACATTATTATGTTCAAGAAGAGATGTGCCGATCTTCAGTACCGATCTCCATCACCAGCAGAACTACAAGAATGGACTCGGCCAACTCGGACATGTACTGCAGCCACCAGATGACCACTGAGTATCCTACTAGTGCACACAGAACCAATTCCTATGCCACGTGTAATGTCCTGCAGAAGAGGACGGAGAACAACACACCGGCATGTTGACGTTGAGGATGTTGTGTACACTTACTGTGCTATTGCAGAGAAAGAAGGCGAGTTTTAGGTGATTTCTATGCACTATTAAATGTTAACCATCACAATGGTTGTATTTACGCCAGTCAGCTGTAGACAATTATAGTAGATTAGTAGCACAGAGCTCATTGCCGTACCCTGTACGAGGCCACTGCTCGACAAGTCGTAGCTGATTCCTGTCGCAGTACAGAGGTACCAGCTGCCCATGTGGGTCCCAAATTCAGGAAAACTAAGCAAAGTGACCGTCTGTGGAAACGAGGCCACCACAAATGAAATCCTTTGTGGCATACAATCACCAGGATGTCAGAAAACCTCATTAATGTCACCATTGGGACACAACCTGTCTGGATAATAGTCAATGCAGAGACTTCCTTTCCTGTAATGTTAGATGCTTACTGTAGTCGGCTAATAATACTCGTTCCACGATACGAAGGCGATTGCGACAAAGTCGCAAATTGGAGATACGTCCAGCCGACAGGAAGACATATTGCAAGAATAACTCTCAATAAAAGGAGACAGCCCTTCAAATTAATCATTTTAGCAGAATGTAGTCGTAATGTTATTCTCAGATGACTCATTCCAGGCATCACAAGCCATCATAAATGCAGAAAATCAGACTGCTAATAGGATCTGGCCCGACTGGGGAACATCATCAGCAAGAGTCAGCCATTCTGCTCCAACTTTTGAGTGCTTTTAAAAGACAGACCAAAGTGGCCCATGGTAAAACACCATATCAACACTGGGGATCAGTCACCAATTAGCCAGCACTCGTACAGCATGTATGACAGGTAATCCAATGCTGCAAGATGATATCACTGAACCGTCAGAGCATCCTTGGTCCTTCCCTATGGTCCTTGTGAATAACAAGGACAACATATCTTTCTTGACTTCTGATGACTGAACATATTCACAAAAAAGGTGTGTATCCACTGCTGTGTTTTGCTAACACCATAGAATGCTTGAAAGGAACAAACTAAAATGCACATGTAGACAAGCTACTGACAAATTGTTGATGATAGGCTGGCTGTGAAAAGAGTGCCTTTGTAATTCCTGATGGCCAAAGCTATGCTGTTTGGACTATGTAATGCCCCAGCCAAACTCAAATGTATGGTGGACAACCTTAACTGGACAGCATGTTTTTGCTGTGTGAATGACATTGTCATGTTTCAAAGACAGTGAAAGAACATCTAAGCCACCTGGTAACTAAGTGTGTTCAGCCTCCACCTGAATCTGGAACAGTGCCTCTTCGCCACAGATGAAATAAAAATGTTGGGGCACTTAGTGGTGTTGAACCAAATCCAGAGAGAATAAGAACAGTCAAAAATTTTTTGACTCTTTGGCACGTTTCTGATATAAGAAGTTTTTTCAAAATGTGCTTGTATGCCCCTTGCAAGGACTGAGTGCAGGGAAATACCAAATTGTCCTGAAACAAGGTGCGAGAAAGATCCTTTAGCGTCCTTAGAAAGACAATATCGTCATCTCTAGTCCTAGCAGTTTATGTTGAGAATGCCAAGACAGAACTTCAGATGACCACTAGTGGTTTTAGGAAAGGTGCAGTTCTAGTGCAAATTGAAGGAGGTGGTGAAAAGGTGATAGCTTATGCTTCCAGAGTCTGAGATTAACTAAACATCAACAGAGACAGAGTGCCTTGCAGTTGTTTGGGCCATCAACAAGTTTCCTATTTATTAATTTAGCAAACTGTTTACTGTTGTGATTGACCAAGGAGGTCTGAAGATCTCTGCTGGCTGACTAGATTGAAGGAAGATCGAATGACACGACGGGCTCTTAGGTTTCAGGAGTACAGTGTTTCACCAGTATACAAAAGCAGGGACAAACACAAGGATGCCATCTGCCTTTCAAGGAATCATTAGGTGGAAGACAGTAGCGTGGATAAAATTTCAGTTATTGCTGTGTTAAATGACATTGTTGTTGAACAGAAGGAAGCACCGGTACTGCTGAAAACTATAAAAGCCTTGAAGGAGGAGGAATAACTGATCAAAGGAGAATTCCAATTAATAAATGGAACATTGTATAAGAGGAACTATGATCCAATGGGACAGAAATGGGTTCCAGATCATCTGTGACCAACCATCCTGAAGTTCTTCCATGATGCTCCACAGCATCTGGTCACCTGGAATTTGTGAAGACTCTTGGACAGAATCAGATGCAGGTATCGCTGACCAGGGCTCTGCTGATTTATGAGAAATATGTGAGCCACTGTAAGAAATGCCAGAAATGCAAACATATGGCACAGCAACTTCCGAGGTATCTGGTACCAATATTGCCTGCAGCAGCACCATTTGACAGAATTGGAATCGACCTCTAGGGAAGGTTCATGAATTTGACACACGGGACTCGATGGATAAGAGTCTTCACTGACTACATCAAGATTTGCTATAATCAGAGATGCGCCGACTGTCAAAACTCTGAAAATTACGAAGTTCCTTCTAGAAAACATCATTTTGAAGCATGAAGCAGCCTACATGATGATCTCTGATCATGGAAAAGTTTCCCATTTGAGACTAGTATCAGAGGTAAATACGCTTTGCAACATTACTCATATGATAACAAATGCCTATCATCTACAGACGAATGGCGTTAGAAAACAGTTATTAGCAGATGTGCTCTTGAAATACAGCAAGACTGAGATACATTACTGCCAGTTGTGACATTTGCATTACACAGTGACGCATGACATTGCAGGCTTCACACTGTTCTTTCTGCCCTCTGGTTGTGATGCAGAAATGACAGTGGATACGCTATATTGCTGATATTTGTATTATGGGCATTAGGCTGTGCTCCAACATACAGTAGGGTTTCATCCGAGGGACACGGGCAGCGTCTCTGCACTTTTGTCTTCTGGATGAAGCCGCATAATTCTAGACATCATACATGATGTCGAAAAATGCTGACGTGTACAAAACATTATCATGAAAGGGATAGACTGCTACTCACCATACAGAGGAGATGTTGAGTCACAGAGAGGTGCAATGGAAAGACTGATATACATTTAAGCTTTCAGACAAAAGGCCTTCTTCTAAAGTATAAATCACATACATATTCACACAAGCGCAACTCGCACACACGTAACCACTATCTACAGTTGCTGTGGTGTTAAAATCCACACCAGGTCTTCCGGGCTGTATGTCGCCAGCTAGTGTCTGGCATTACAGCACTCTGTCTTTCTCCTGGGTGTCCAGAATCTGTAAGTGAGCCACCAGCTGTGCTTCGTCCGTCCTGGTGATCAGTCATCCTGAGTATCATCTGGCTTCTTAACAGGAAGAGTGTATCCATTAATCACAGAATGCAGGGTTTCATGTCCGTGACTTGTGATATTGCTTATAGTTATGTTGTGGGAATTAGGTCGTGGTACAACACATAATTTTCCAGAATGAAATTTTCACTCTACAGCGGAGTGTGCGCTGATATGAAACTTCCTGGCAGTTTAAAACTGTGTGCCGGACCGAGACTCGATCTCGGCACCTTTGCCTTTCGCGGGCAAGTGCTATCCTCTCTTCCATGGGTGCTAGTTCTGCAAGGTTCGCAGGAGAGCTTCTGTGAAGTTTGGAAGGTAAGAGACGAGGTACTGGCGGAATTAAAGCTGTGAGGATGGGGCGTGAGTCGTGCTTGGGTAGCTCAGTTGGTAGAGCACTTGCCCGCGAAAGGGAAGGGTCCCGAGTTCGAGTCTCGGTCGGGTACACAGTTTTAATCTGCCAGGAAGTTTCACATAATTTTCTACCCAACGATTCATATTCAAATGGTGGATACATCATCAGAGGCTTTAATGACTTGGAAAGCAGTTACAGACTCCAGCAAACTCAGTAAACTGAACTATTTGTACATATCCACACAACATTCAGTTTGTAATGTTGTCAGACTGTTGCCTAAGATTGCAGAGTCTGATGAAGTTCAGCTTTTTGAGGTTGTTTGGGTCTGTAACTGTTTTCTGAGTCATTGAGGCCTCTGATGAGGCCTCCAGCATTGGAAGATAAAATGTTAGGCAGAGAATTATGCAATGTACCGTGACCTAAAGCCCATAACATAACTGTAAGCAATATCACAAGTCGCGGGCATGAAAGTCTGCATTCTGTGATTAATGGATACACTTCTTCCTGTTGAGAAGCCCAAAACACTGTTGTAAACATTGAATGCTGTGGTTGTTGTCAGGGGGAATAGGTCTCCTGATAAAACCTTCCTGCTCACTGTCTGTTGCCATTTGCCTTTCTATAAGTAAACACCATTTGCCAAGCTTTTGATTTGAACACAGAATTATTGTGTAGAATGCTGCATCACATCAACTACATGGTGAGTCAGCAAGAGAAGTGTATTGGACACCTCATTACCAATTACAATGACAGAATAGGGTACTAAGGCATCACCTATGAGGAAGGGTACCGCCCTCTAGGAAGAAACCGTGCGTATTGTAACTGTGGCTGCATTGTAAAGCATGCATTAGACCGCAGACCCTGTAACAAAGTATGACTGAATAAATGGTATCTAGCATGGAAACCAAGCATTCTGGACATAAGTTCATTAGACCTTTTTTGTTCCATATTCTGTCATCGATCAATCCCTATACATTGTGGATAAAGTCATTGTGTATAGTTGTCTGTGTTTTTAAGAGCCTTTTGTCACATTTGGACCAAGAATTATATGACTAACATGTTCTGCGCTTGCTCAGGTTTTTGCTATGATCTTGATGTTTGTGCTGCTGCTGAAGACTTACTTCATTTTTATGCACCACTAGCAATTTGACTATGTATTACCAGAAGCCTTATATTCTAACTAATTTACTTCTACTAATAATTCTAATAGTTATCAAAGTAGTAAGTATAAAATTATTATGAAAAGAAAAGTTGCCACTCACCATATAGTGGAGATGCTGAGTCGCAGATAGGCACAACAAAAAGACTGTCACAATATAAGCCGCACTGTAGCTTCAGCTGCTAGAGCTGAGATTTATTTTCGACAACAGCCTTTTTGGCTGAAAGCTTATATTGTGACAGTCTTTTTGTTGTTTTTATTTGTGACTCAGCATCTCCACTATATGGTGGGTGGCTTCTTTCCTTTTCGTAATATTGTTACATTCCACGCTGGATTTTCCGTTGTTCAATAAGTATAAAATAACTTTTCATTGCCATACTTAGTGAAGAGCATAAAGATTGTTCACAGGACTGTTTGGAAATGGCTGATAACGTTGCCCACACATCTCAACAAAATGCAAGGTGGTTCCATACAACGTGTCAGGGCGGCTGTCTTGTTGAAGCTGTTGCTTACCTAACTAATATTATTACCGGGCCCATTATAGTGAAATCCACATTTACAATCCTGGAGTCCTGTGTCACACAAGTGACCCTTCCACTGTATTTAAAGATGCTGGATAGCTTGTAGTCAGTCCCAAGTACTCTGCAACTGAAGACTTACACCATACACTTTGTGAGTTCCTAACAGGACTGTTACCTTCTGCTTTCCTTTGCTGACAGTTACTTCTGTCTTTGGCCTCCCACTTAAGGTTAAAGTGTACTACAAGTTCCTGCATTTACTTCTATCATAGTACAACTTTTCACAATACTCGTACAGAAAATGCACATTTTTAGCATTTTACCCTTGAAAATGTGCCATTTTAATACATATACATCTGCTTAAGCTGCTCAACATATGTATGTATATTATCATGAAACTATTTCAGTGTTCACAAGCTGCTGTGTGCCACATGTACAAGGCTTTCTTGTTTTATTCTTGTCCACAGATCCCAGAATTCTGGAGTTAAAGCCATTTTATTATTCTGTACTCAATATTATTGCTAATATACTACATGTAATTATTTTTTCTTGCAGGATGTCTGGAAATACAGGAGCAGACTTGTTCGTGGGCAGGAGATATCACTGTAAAGTAAGTTCCTGTCTCTCTCATCAGCAAATTTATATCCTAGATCCCTTATTGAGGTAAAATGCTTAGGAATGTGGAATGAGTGACAATATACTGCAATGTAACCGCAAAGACATGTGAGTAGATTGATTTAATAACTGACAATAATTCAGGATAGACGACCTATCATTGACAGTATCCTCCTACCAGTATTGGGAGACACTGAGTGAATGTGTCTTGTGTATACTGTTCTGCAGCATCAACAAAATGTATGAAATGCATACTGTTGCAATTATTATCCAGTAGAGCACCTTTTTTATATTTTACATATGGTACAAATCGATTTTTGTCAAAGATATAAATTTGGTAGTGAACCAAATCTCTGACACACAAATCGATGACGTTACAGCTGTGCACAAATATGACATAACAAAATTAAACCATATTTCAAAAATAACATTTAAGCTCCTGTAACATGTGTAAAAAATTATAATACAAACAAAAATTACATATATAGCCCAATTGTATCTAGGTATTGCTTGAGAATGAGACATCGTTCGAAAGTTGTACCAATAAATAAAATGTAAAAATGCAGCCCTGGTGGATTATTATTTCATTAGTATGCTGAGAGAATGCGTGTTTCACAAAATATCAAAGTGGACTCTAAAAACAAAAGAGCACTGAAAGGCGTACTGGGCATTGGTAGTCAAACTCTGCTATGAATAGCAGCCTGAGACCAACAATAGTACCCAATGTGGTTGGATTCTAGGCATCAAGTACATATAACGGCACAATTCACAGCACCAGAAGTAGACAACCAAGTTGGTTGTCGAAATATTGTGCATTTAAGTGGAAACAGTAATTCATCTGAATACTCAGCTTATCATTAAAAAGAGAGGTGTTTATACGGCACCATAATATATTGCTGTTGCCATTCACATATCGTATTTCTGTGGCTATTGCCAGAGAATTTTGTAGTTGTGCGGTAGTCCTGTATTATTCAGTATTAGGTTCACTGGAGAATCGTAAATTTGGACCACATGGTCCAGAGGAGTAACAGCAGTCTGGTGATACAACTCAGTTTAAACAACAGTCTAGATTGCAGTAATATTTTATTAATCACTGGTTTTGACTTCGTGTGGAAGTCATCTTCAAAAAGGTGTGTTGCTGGGTGAGCACCCAGGAGCTGGTGGCGGCGGCGGCAGCAGCAGCAGCAGCAGCAGCCGCCAGAGGTGCTTATTTTCTGAAGATAAGTTACACACAATGTCAAAACCGGCCATTAGTAAAATATTATTGTGATCTAGACTGTTGTTTTAATCTCACTGGAGTGTAATATAAATCAGTCTTTCTTCTATCAACAATTCAAGAACAGTCTTAATCGCATTTATTATTATTATCTTTACTTTCTCAGACGTTAAGTCTGGTGAGGAATGGAGTGACGCGGACCTTTATCAAGCGTCACTTCCTTTTTGCTGTACGGTATATGTTATATTGCATTTAGGAACTTTCGGGTAATTGAACATGTATCAATAATTACGGATTTCTGTAATTGTATATATATGTTTGGATGTAGCTGTATTGCGTTGATGTATTGGTGGATATTGTGTGGTATGACTCCTGTAGTTGATAGTATAATTGGTATGATGTCAACTTTATCCTGATGCCACATGTCTTTGACTTCCTCAGCCAGTTGGATGTATTTTTCAATTTTTTCTCCTGTTTTCTTTTGTATATTTGTTGTATTGGGTATGGATATTTCGATTAGTTGTGTTAATTTCTTCTTTTTATTGGTGAGTATGATGTCAGGTTTGTTATGTGGCGTTGTTTTATCTGTTATAATGGTTCTGTTCCAGTATAATTTGTATTCATCATTCTCCAGTACATTTTGTGGTGCATACTTGTATGTAGGAACGTGTTGTTTTATAAGTTTATGTTGTAAGGCAAGCTGTTGATGTATTATTTTTGCGACATTGTCATGTCTTCTGGGGTATTCTGTATTTGCTAGTATTGTACATCCGCTTGTGATGTGATCTACTGTTTCTATTTGTTGTATACAAAGTCTGCATTTATCTGTTGTGGTATTGGGATCTTTAATAATATGCTTGCTGAAATACCTGGTGTTTATTGTTTGATCCTGTATTGCAATCATGAATCCTTCTGTCTCACTGTATATATTGCCTTTTCTTAGCCATGTGTTGGATGCGTCTTGATCAATGTGTGGCTGTGTTAGATGATATGGGTGCTTGCCATGAAGTGTTTTCTTTTTCCAATTTGCTTTCTTCGTATCTGTTGATGTTATGTGATCTAAAGGGTTGTAGAAGTGGTTATGAAATTGCAGTGGTGTAGCCGATGTATTTATATGAGTGATTGCCTTGTGTATTTTGCTAGTTTCTGCTCGTTCTAGAAAGAATTTTCTTAAATTGTCTACCTGTCCATAATGCAGGTTTTTTATGTCGATAAATCCCCTTCCTCCTTCCTTTCTGCTTAATGTGAATCTTTCTGTTGCTGAATGTATGTGATGTATTCTATATTTGTGGCATTGTGATCGTGTAAGTGTATTGAGTGCTTCTAGGTCTGTGTTACTCCATTTCACTACTCCAAATGAGTAGGTCAATATTGGTATGGCATAAGTATTTATAGCTTTTGTCTTGTTTCTTGCTGTCAGTTCTGTTTTCAGTATTTTTGTTAGTCTTTGTCTATATTTTTCTTTTAGTTCTTCTTTAATATTTGTATTATCTATTCCTATTTTTTGCCTGTATCCTAGATATTTATAGGCATCCGTTTTTTCCATCGCTTCTATGCAGTCGCTGTTATCCAATATGTAATCTTCTTGTTTAGTGTGTTTTCCCTTGACTATGCTATTTTTCTTACATTTGTCTGTTCCAAAAGCCATACTTATATCATTGCTGAATCCTTCTGTTATCTTTAGTAATTGGTTGAGTTGTTGATTGGTTGCTGCCAGTAGTTTTAGATCATCCATGTATAGCAAATGTGTGATTTTGTGTGGGTATGTTCCAGTAATATTGTATCCATAATTTGTATTGTTTAGCATGTTGGATAGTGGGTTCAGAGCAAGGCAGAACCAGAAAGGACTTAATGAGTCTCCTTGGTATATTCCACGCTTAATCTGTATTGGCTGTGATGTGATATTATTAGAGTTTGTTTGGATATTAAGTGTGGTTTTCCAGTTTTTCATAACTATGTTTAGGAACTGCATCAATTTAGGATCTACTTTGTATATTTCCAATATCTGTAGTAACCATGAGTGGGGTACACTATCAAAAGCTTTTTGGTAATCAATGTATGCGTAGTGTAGTGACCTTTGTTTAGTTTTAGCTTGATATGTCACCTCTGCATCTATTATCAGTTGCTCTTTACATCCTCGTGCTCCTTTGCAACAGCCTTTTTGTTCTTCATTTATAATTTTGTTCTGTGTTGTATGTGTCATTAATTTCTGTGTAATGACTGAAGTTAATATTTTGTAGATTGTTGGTAGGCATGTTATGGGGCGATATTTAGCTGGGTTTGCTGTGTCTGCTTGATCTTTAGGTTTCAGATAGGTTATTCCATGTGTAAGTGTATCAGGGAATGTGTATGGGTCTGCAATGTAACTGTTAAATAATTTAGTTAGATGTGAATGTGTTGAGGTGAACTTCTTTAGCCAGAAATTTGCTATTTTATCATTTCCAGGGGCTTTCCAATTGTGCGTAGAATTAATTGCTCGGGTGACTTCATGTTGCAAAATTATCACTTCAGGCATTTGTGGTATCATCTTGTATGAGTCTGTTTCTGCTAGTATCCACCGTGCATGCCTGTTATGTTGTACCGGGTTTGACCATATGTTGCTCCAGAAGTGTTCCATGTCTGTTATGTTTGGTGGATTGTCTATTTTAATGTGTGTGTTATCTATTGTCTGGTAAAATTTCTTTTGGTTTGTGTTGAATGTTTGGTTTTGTTTCCTTCTATTTTCACTTTTTTTGTATCTTCTAAGTCGTTTGGCCAATGCTTGTAACTTCTGCTTCTTTTCATCTAATTGCTCCATTGCTTCTTGTTGTGAGATTTTACCTAACCTTTTTCGTTTTTTGTCTGATATTTCACTTCTTATAAATTGTGTTAGCTGTCCGATGTCTTTTCTCAGTTTTTCTATTCTGATCTGTAGCCTGTGTTGCCATGCTGGTTTTGTGGGTTTCTTCTGTGTGTTGGTTGGTTCTGATCTCTGCCTAGTGTGTATATTTAGTGTAGTGAGTGCTCCTACATAAACCAGTAGTTGTAACTCTTCCATTGTTGTATTTTCATTTATTTTGTTGTGTATGATTGTGTTGATAGTTGTTATTGTTGTTTCGACTTGTGGGTTATTTGGTGGTCTATGCAAGAATGGTCTAATGTCTGTATTTGTGTCTTTGTATTCTATATATGTCAGCTGAAATTTCTCTTCTATATCTAACATGTGTGTCACTTCGTGTTCTATTTGTGCTTGTTCTGGTGGCTGTCTTAAGATGTCGTTTTCCTCTGATTGTTTAATTGATGTGTGTTGTTCTTTGTTTGTTTGCTCTGGGATGTTTGAGTCCATTACTGTATTTTCTTCTTCTTCTTCTGATTGCACATTATTTTGTTCTAGTATTTGTTGTACTTGTTGTTTGATGTTTTCTAATTCTGACTGGGGTATCCTGTTATTTTTGATTATTACACGGATCTGATCAGCTAGTCGTTGTTCTGTTAAAAATTTTAATTCTGGGTATCTGGTAATAAATGTTGTGTGTACTTGTGATCTGTATCCAGTTGTGTTGGTTCCTAGGTTTGTTGCTTGGTAATAACAGAACATGAGGTGTCGATTAACTTCATCTGACCATCTCATCCTCTGTCTTTGTTTTCCTTCTAGGGTGGTTGCAGGAAGCATATCCTGCAAAACACCTCTATTTGGATTTAAATCATTTTCCAGTTGGCTAGCAGTGTCGTTACCATTGTGGGCGGGCATAGGGTTCAAGCGTCGTCCCCGACCATGACGGCGCTTGTCCGAGGCTTCTTTAGTTCTGTCCTGAACCAAGTAATCACACTAAAAGGGGGGTTAGCCCTATTAGTGGTTTGTTCTTTTCGTCGCCTTTTACGACTGGCAGAACATACCGGAGGCCTATTCTTTTCCCGGGCCTCCACGGGGGCATTTATTATTATTATTATTATTATTATTATTATTATTATTATTATACCACCAGCCAGATTCAACCCGATGTAGGGGTCATCTTCTGGGCGTTTACACCATTGGTCAATTGCTGGTGGTTTCCTGCCATTATGTAGACAGGAGTGACACCACCAGCAGTCGACCAATGGTGTAAACGCCCAGAAGATGACCCCTACATCGGGTTGAATCCGGCTGGCGGTATAATAATAATAATAATAAATGCGATTAAGACTGTTCTTGAATTATTGATTAATCATACTAATCACTGCTTCTCTCCACAACCATGATGTTCAAAAATTCTTTCTTCTAGTGTGGCATATACCATTATTTTCGGACTGGAATGGACTGTTGACAACGTATTTCTTCAGATTAAAAATAAAAAAAAGCATCATGACAGATACAGGGACTAGTGACCACAATGTTTTGCAGCTAAACTGAGTACTGTAACCCCCCAAACCCACAAAAAATAAATGCAAAATGCATCTATTTAAAAAAAAAGATAAAATTTGCTTGACACCTTCTTAAGAGACAATCTTCACTCCTTCTAGTCTATGTAAGCATAGACCAGGTGTGGTTTAAATTCAGAGAAATTGCAGTTGAGAGATATATACCATATAAATTAATAAAGAGATGTTACTTAACCCCGTGGTACACAAAACAGGTCAGAACACTATTGCAGAAGCAACATAAAAAGCATGCCAGATGTAAAAGAAATCATAATCCCCAAGATTGGTAAAGTTTCACAGAAGCTCAAAATTCAGCGAGAACTCAGTACAAGATGGTTTTAATAGTTTCCACAACAAAACTTCATCCCGAAATCTGGCGGAAAACCCAGAGAGATTCGGTTCTTCATATGTGAATTACACCAGTTCCAAGACGCAATCAGTGCCTTCACTGTGTGGAAACAATGGTGGTGTTATTGTTGACAGTGTCTCTTAAAGCAAAGTTACTAAACACAGTTCCCAAAATTCCTTCACAAAAGGAGGCAAAGTAAATAGTCCAGAATTTGAATCGAGAACAACTGCCAACAAGAGTAACGTAGAAGTTACTCGGTGTAGCAGAGCAGCTTAAAACACCTAAGAATGGCAAGGCATCTGGTCCAGATTGTTTACCAGTCAGGTTTCTTTCATAGTATGCTTATATAGTAGCTCCATACTTAGCAATCATATACAAATGTTCACTCATTGAAAGTTCCGTACCTTAAGACTGGAAAGTTGCAGAAGTCGTACCAATACCCATGAAGGGAAAGAGGAGTAATCTACTGACTTACAGATACATGTCGCTAACGTCAATTTGCAGCAGGATTTTGGGACATATATGTGCTTGAGCTTTATGGGTCACCTTATAGAGAAAGTTTGTTGACAAATAGCCAACATGGGTTAAGAAAATGACATTCTTGTGAAACACAAGTAGCTCTTTATTATCACAAAGTAATGAGTGCTACTGACAGGGAATGTCATGTCAAGTTGATTCCATATTTATAGACTTCCAGAAGGCTTTTGACACTGAACCTCACAAGTGACTTCTATTCAAATTGTGTGCCTGTGGACTATCATCTCAGTTGTGGGCCTGGATTCGTTATTTGCTGGCAGAAAGGTCACATTTCATAGTAATTCATGGAATGTCATCAAGTAAAACAGAGGTAATATCTGGCATTCCCCCAGGAAGTGTTATAGGCCCTCTGCTGTTCCTGATCTACATAAATTATTTAGGAAACAATCTGAGTAGAATTCTTAGATTGCCTGCACATCATGTTGTAATTTATCATCTTATAACATCATCACATGGTCAAAACAAATTGCAAAATGATTTAGACAAGATACCTGAAGTGTGCGAAAATTGGTAATTGACTCTAAATAATGAAAAGTGTGTAGTCATTCACATGAGTACAAAAAAGAATCTGCTTGATTTTGGTTACATGGTAAATCATACAAATCTAAAGACTGTAAATCCAACTAAATGCTTAGGGATTACAGTTACAAATAACTTAAGTTTGAATTATCACACAGACAATGTTGCGGGTAAAGCAAACCAAAGACTATGATGTATTGCCAGAACATAGAGAAGATCCAACAGGTCTGCCAAAGAGACTGCCTACATTATGCTTGAACACCCTACTGTGGACTATTGCTGTGCAGTGTGGGATCTGCATCAGATAGGATTGACGGAGGACATTGAAAAAATCCAATGAAGTGCAGCTCATTTTGGACCATAGGGGGGAGGGTGCCACAGAGCATCTTCTCACGAAATTTCAGTTACCAACTTTCTCTTCAGAGTGTAAAAATATTTTGTTGGCACCCGCCAGTGTAGAAGAAATGATCATCATAGTAAAATAAGAGAAATCAGAGTTTGCACAGAAAGATTTAAGAGTTCACTTTTCCACATATTGTTAGAGAGTGGAACAGTAGAAAAATAGCAAGAAGGTGGTTTGATGAAACCTGTGCCAGGCATTTAATTGTGAATTGCAGAGTAATCATGTAGATGTAGATATAACATTTTTTTAATGTAATAGCATAGGCTTCCAATGTCAGTTACAATAACATTCTTGTGTTTGTTAGGCCACATCATAACGAAACACTAAATCAACTGCAAAGCTAAGATCTAGACCACCTTTGCAGTGGTCCCATATAGGGTGAGTCAGCTGCACATTAATCACCCTGAAGAGTATCGATGCAAAGACACTCAAAATTTTGACTTTACATTTGTTTCAGTGTTTCATTATGATATGGCTGAACATAAAAAACTAAAATTTAGTTAAATTCACTGTGGAAAAGTAATGAAAATGGGTCTGTAAATAAACATGTAGAACCAATTGACGAGTTTTTGTATACAGGATTGAGGAAAAGATCAGCTGAAAAAGAATAAATAGATGAATAAAAATGGCCTGAAGTGCTTTTGCTAAACTAGATTGTGTTTTAAAAGCTGAGTTTTAAGAGTGTCTGAAATGGTAAGTTTACTTGTCACTTTTGATTTGTGGTGGTGGGGTATCGACTTTCATAGTGAAAGCCAATGCAGACTGAGGTCACCCGGCAAGCTATGAAAAGTGGAGAGATGCATGTAGAGAATTACCAAGAGGGATAGGAAAATTAACAAGTGGATCTAGACAAATTGCACTGGAAGATGCAGTTCTGACTGTAATGACAGTGGACAGCACTTGCAACCTAGTGAATGGATGGTAAGATGGATCAATAGTGTTGTTTGTTTCAACCAAGGAGATAAGAAAAGGCGTAATGGAAAGTGGGCGGTTGATATTAGGAAACATGTAGGCACAATGTGGGTTATTAAAGCACGGAGAAGTCTGTTGGAGGCATTTTTTCTACTCTCTCTGTCAAATTGATGACGACAACGACACAATGACTCAGTTGTAAGTGGCTAGAAGTATATCTGAAATACTTTTTGCCAAACCCTTACAAAATTTAGATTATGAGTATCATTACTCAATACTACTATATTTTTGTCTGTCAGCTAGTCATGAAAAAATCCGGTAATTTACTGTGATATGCTGTAGCATCTCATATGTGACTTACAAACTCATCATGGGTAACCTACATCTTGGTCTTTCCTCTGTAGTAAAAAATTCTTCTCAACTATCTTCTTTAGTTGTGCACCACAAATATTTGGCTTTTCCCTTCTTTTAATCAACCATTGCTGTTAAAATTTTTAGATACTTCATTACATGAGTTATAAACTACATCATTACTGTTATTATTATTATTATTTGCATTTTTCCAATGTTTTATTTCATCTATTACATTGTTTTTCTCCTCCTCAACCTCATGCTAATAATCCGTTTTCCTGACCTGAACTTTCCTGCCTGTACACCCCCCCACCCCCCCTCCCCTCTACAGGCACACATATCCATCTTTCTCCTGTTCTACGCCATCCAGCATTATCATCACTCTTATTGTAGACAAGAGTTCCTAAGAATGATACTGGTGTGAAAAAGTTTTGACATGTTGTTATTGGTATACTTAAGTGCACTTAACTGTGTGGTGAAATACAATGAAACAACAAATAAATTTCAATCAATCACTTCAGCAGAAGGTTATAATGATTATAATTTCTCTTTACAGCAGTACAGTGTGAAACATAGGCTTTGGGAAAATGCTGTTTGTTTGCTGGTCCTGATATCCTAAGTTAAGTATTTTTCCAGATACCAAAGAAGACATTCTTCAATCATGCATATATATATGCTCCATGCCTAGTGATTTTGTATTGAAAGGGCAACATGCTGGACTTGTAAATATCTATTATTCACGTTATATTAAGATAAAAGAATTATGTATTCCTTGAAATCTTTGTATTTTTATGCATCAACTTTAAGTTGGGTTTTACTGTGATATAACTAATGGGTGCTGTTTGTAATCTACGTACAAAATCGTAAACAAATTAACAATAGACAGAGAGGGTATACTATATTTTGTGCATTTTTAACAATAAACTGTTATGACAGAAAGCTTTTTGAAATGTTTTTAATTGTTATTACAATCCCTTTCTCATTGAGGTTCTTCTTTTTGAACTCTTTCTCATTGACAGGCAACACGATGCATCAATTTGTACCGAAACAGTAGAACTCGTATCATGTCAGTTAACCATCCTTTTGTGAATTACCGAGTGAGGTGGTGCAGTGGTTAGCACACTGGACTCGCATCCAGGATGACGAAGGTTCAAACCCATATCCGTCCATCCTGATTTACGTTTTCTGTGATTTCACTGAATCGGTTTATGCAAATGCCAGGATGGTTCCTTCGAAAGGGCATGACCGAATTCCTTCCCGAAGCTGATGGCACCAATGATCTTGCTCCTCCAAATCGACCGACCTACCTTCTGTGAATTGTGACATACATTTGCAATCCATATGGTCTGCATACAGGGAACATTTAAGTTTCAGCTGCAATAATTTTGATGCTAACATATAGTACTGTGACAATGAAACTATGTATGAATGAAATTGCACTGGCTGAGAGGATATGTGTTGTTATGTCAGTGATGACAAAATTGAGTCAAATTTGCAAATTTTTTGTTAGTGTGAGCACACTTGTCAAAATGATGATGTGTCTCCTCTGGCCTGGATGCAACACTGATTTCGTTGGGAAGGATGCCATAATGCTGCTGTATCCTCTCCTGAGGCAAGCCGGCCCACAACTGTTTGACTGATGCGTCGTATTCTGCCACTGAGACAGAGTTGATGCCTGAGCTGGTTGCATACGCTGTCTGTTGTGAACGGGTCTGGGCATCTCGTTGGCCACCATGCAGACAGTTCACAGACACGTGCCATGTGTGGATAAGCAGTATCCTGTCAAAAAATGGCACCACGATAACGTCGCTCGAATGGTAACGAGTGAGGACACAGGATGTCCGTGACATACTTTTCTGCTGTCAGTGTTCCCTCGGCACTACCGGCCGTGATGTGAAATTGTACCCGGTAGCTCCCTACTCTGTGACACTGGAGTAACACCGCTGTAACTTTCCGAAACGTTGAATGGGTGAGACCTCTCCCCACGTCACCCCTGCACTCGCTGCCAACCGTTGTCCGGGGTACTGTATAACCGTAGTCCGTCACCAAACACAATGCGACTCTGTGGGTCAGCAGTCCATGCTACCCATTCGGGCATCAATCCAGATGCAGCCGTTTGTGTTGTAGTGTTAATGGCATTCTAAGCACGGACGGTAATACCCTAGTCTGCCTGCCCGATATTCTTCGACCGGTGGTGCGGGATGACAGAATGTTGCAGGGAGACAGTTACTTGTTCTCAGACAGTAGGCATAAATACGGAGGGGTTAAAAGGTGCTCACTGGATGATACAGTGAATGAATGTCCCTCGTCGTGGTCAGATGTGGCCTATCGGAACTTCGACAGCAAGTGTGCCTCCCTTCGTTTCCCCACACAGTCGAACATCGAACCACTGTCTCGTCAGAATGCCCTACAAATCTGGAGATTGTACAGTTTGACCAGGCAGCCAAACGGAGACAGATAGTGGGGCTCCTTTCAAATTATATCTGGTGCTGATAATGCTGTCTCAAACGAGTGTGTGGCGTCTCTGTGTCCTTCGGTCAACACTCAGCATTTGATGCTGTTCATTTCCATCACACATTCTACAAAGCATGGTAACAACACTGAACACGGGCAACACTAATGCACTCCAGTGGCTGTTCTGTCTCAGGGAACTGCAACTCTAATCATTTCTATGCCTTCATGTCAGTAGCTCAGTTAACAACCTGCTTTGAAGGGCAATGTCAGTGTGCTTCACAAACAAGGAATGTGAATCAGATACAGTGAGTGCTCCATGTCCTGAAATGTGTCAATTGGTGCTATGATTATTTTCAATTAATGTCTCCTTTATACCCACTATGGCCTGATGTAATGCCTACTGAGCCCACAGTACTGAATAAGTTGCATGTGCCCCCCATATCTTTCCAGATGGCGAGCACTATGCGTGACTAAGCAGTGGCGGTGTTCAGGTTTGGTAAACCCACTCTTCTTGAGTTGCAGCTGTCTTCTATTATTCTAACACCTGGACATGCACCAGCAAACATTATTTAATGTAACAATGGTACACTGTGTATCAAAGGATTGTAAGGATCGTGCAAACCTACCATACCACATGAGTTAATGAAAGAAGTTAGAATGCTAACGGTATTGATAGCATTAATGTTTGTTCCCTGATATTGCATACATTTATTATTTACATGAATGTACTGTACAGAGTAATTTGTTATTGATGTTACAAACTTTTGTTGATGGTGGAGAAGGGTAAATGTATCAATTTCAGGCAAGGGACCCTGGTCCAGAAACAAGTCGGAAGTTATATGTGAAAATCCTTCTGATACCTCTGACAATGGGCCTCTTCTACTGCAAGCTCTTTGGTCTCCATATTTTTAGAGGTGGCCAAAACAAGTCTTGTAAATGTGGGCTCTAAAATGCATACCCCGAGAGCTAGGAACACTTGTCAACTTTGCTATTGCGAGAGACATATTTTCTACTGAACAAGTGCCCATAGTTCTTGTGGTATGAATTTTTAAAGGCTATGTTTACCAGACATTCGTTTCCTGTTTTGGTCCATGCTTTCACCTCTGAAAGTTGCCCACCTTACAGTCTAAACAACACCAATACCGGTACATGTGTTCCACTGTCAGAGGTATCGGAACGATTTTCACTTACAAATTTGACTCGGTTCTTTCCAGATGAGGATACATTACCTCAAATTGATACTTTTACCATTCTCCGTCATTCCTGAAAGTTTGAGCTGTCAATAGGCACACACAAAACAAGGAAAAGTTGCTAGCTATTACAATTTGAAAAGTTTTTGTGACCAACATAGCATTGCAGTGAAAAATGACTAATAACATAGAAGTTAAATCTAGTTGTTGTAAAGTACATATACAGGGTGATTTTGTGATGAAGTTACAAACTTTCAAAAGATAACTCTGAAAGCTAGCAAGTTTGGTAAGTGATCGCCTTTAATCCTTAAAGTATTCACATTCTACAAGAACTTTTCTACAACATTTATCCCTGAAAGTTTGCAACATTATCACATAATCACCCTGTGTATGTGCTTTACAGCAACTAGATATAATTTTCATGTGTAAATTAGTTATTGATCACTGAAACATGGTATTGCTGACAAAACTTTTCGAAATGATCCCCACCAACCTCAATGTATGCATAATATCTGCTGCGCCCTTTCGTATATCACTGACATGTTGCAAACAATTGGCAAATCCTGCCAGCTGATAGCCAGAGTATAACATGTAAGCGTGGTTTTTCTGAAATTACATAATACAAGTTTTTGTCAGTTTTAAGACTAGAACTATTTGCTGTGAATCAGTTGTAGATAATTTCAGCTATCACCTGCAAAACAATCAATTTGGAGCCTTCATTAGTACAATAATATCATAATTAAACATTTCAGATTTTGAACCAACCTTTACAGCCATTGGAAGGCTAAGAAGACGAATGAAGCCATTGGAAGGCTAAGAAGACGAATGAACCCAGTACCAATCTTTGTGACATCTCAGTGTTATATAATATGTACTCTTATACTGATGTTAGTTTCATGTTGGTCTGTTAATAACACCCTCTGCTTTCCGTTATGAAGTTAATGTCATCTGTAGAAGAGAGATGAAATTAGTGTCTTAATATGTTGTTTTGCCAAGTCAAACAGCTAGCAAAATTATTACTTTTTAGTGATCTGATGAGTTTTGTAATTCATTAGGGGTTATACTTTTTAAGCTAATGTCTATTGGTGGTGCATGCAGCGTCTGCTGAAATACATGTAATGCATCAGTGAATATTGTGTCTGTAATAGTTGTTTGATTTTAACAATTTTTTTTTTTTTTTTGATAACAGAGTTCAGAGCAAGACACAAATTGGATTCTGAAAAACTTGACCTTAAGTGAAATGAGTGTCGTATGTTAAAACTCTAACCAAATTTGGTTTAACTCACACTTTTCTCATTTTGAGACATGTTTACTGTGGCCACATGTGTTCTCCATAATGGTCTGGCGTGTTACGAATTCTGCAGAGGGTTGGAGTGTTGCTGTTCCAATTGTCAGGACGGAATTCTTTCTCCCCATCTGGGCATTGTCTGCACTGAGACAGACAGTGTTCAGGAAAATTGAGCTGAGCCTTCATTAGTATTGGCATCTGCTGTTCATTAAACTGGCAACAGATTTGCAGGCATCATCCCAGAAACAGCGTAGCTGCTTCCAGAGTGGATTTGCCACATGCACCCTCTCTGCTGGAGGAGTTTTGCTTGCTGTCCCTTGTAGTAACTAGGGTTATTTCCAGAGGATGAAGGTCCGGTTCATCATATTACGAATGGTAATCTGTAACTGTGAAAAGCATGCCTATGACCTTTAAATGTGAAAAGTGTGCCTACGTTCTGTAACTGCGAAAAGCATGCCTACAGTCTGTAACTGTGAAAAGTGTCTACGACATTGGAAGAATTACTTATTGTTCCTCACTGTCTTTGTGGTTGCAAGCTCGTGTCTTCAGAGTTTGCACATTTCTCATTTCTATTGCTTCAATTCGTGGATGCCGAGCTGCCAGCATTTACTATACAGCCAAGAGCCAGTGTACAAGGAAAACAGTGAGCACCTTGTATTATATGTGACAAAATTACTGGTCCTGATTTGTGAAACCCCTGTTTATTTAGCGAGGCCTCGTTATAGAAATTTAATTTGGATTGTCATATGTAACACTGTCTCTCTTTGGTTACCTGCCGACAAAGGCTCCACCAGTGATCGAGATTCATCCCCCAACAAACACAGTGATCCCACTCCAGACTCCAACAGGATCTCCAGTCTCTCCTCAAATCCTTAGGCCCATCCCAGAACCTCTCCCCTGAGTCTCTCACCTCACCTCTATCACTTCTACATGCTTCCTAAAGTCCATAAACACAGCCACTCAGGAAATCCCATTGTGGCCAGACACTGTGCACTCACTGAAAGAATCTCTGTTCTCATGGAGCAACACCTGCAGTCTGTTACCCATAACCTAACGTCTTATATCAAAGATACCAACCCTTCAATATTTTTGGAAGATGACTGCCAACGGCAGTTAAATAATGTATAAAATGCATATTTAAACGACCAGTTGTTTTTATTTTAGACCCAAATTCTACCGGTTTCGATCTTGGACCATGTTCACGGATGAAGGGTTAAAATGGTTTACGCTGCCATATTGTTAGTCATTACTTAAAATGTGTAGTGCATTTTGTGAATATAAATAAATATAAATATGACACTGCTCTGCTCTATAAACAATTTGTATCTGGATATTTGATTTTAAAACCACGTGTCATATATTTACATTCACAAAATGCACTACACATTTTAAGTAATGACTAACACAATATGGCGGCATAAACTCGTCATCTGCGAAGATGGTCTGAGACCGAAACCGGTAGCACTTGGGTTTAAAATAAAAACAGCTGATGGTTTAAATACGCATTTTATACCAACCATTTCCTCCATTGACTCTCCATGGGTTCTATTGCTTTACCACAAGATGCCCTGCTCGTCACTATTGATGCCACCTCCCTCTACACTAACATCCCCAATGCCTGTGGCCTTGCCATTATTGAACACTACCTTTGCCAACACCTGACTGATTCCAAGCCTACAACCTCCTTCCTGGTCACCATGAGCGAGGGCATCCTCACCCACAATTACTTCACCTCTGAAGGTGTCACCTACAAACAAATCCATGATACACAAAAGGGGGGAAGGGCACCCACATTGCACCATCCTATGCTACCTATTGTGGGCCATTTAGAGGAATCCTTCCTAACCACCCGGAATCCCAAACTGCTCATCTGCTTGATTCATGGATGACATTTTCGTGATGTGGACTGCAGGTCAGGACACATTATCCACATTCCTCCAGAACCTCAACACCTTATCCCCCATTTGCTTCAGCTGGTCCTCTTCAATCAACAAGCCACCATCCTTGATATTGACCTCCATCGGAAAGATGGTTACATCAGTACTTCCATCTACATCAAACCAACTAACCACCAGTAATACCTCCACTTCGACAGTCGTCATCCATTCCGCACCAAAAAGTCCCTTTCATACAGCCCAGCCACCCATGGCTGTCACATCTGTAGTGATAAGCAGTCCCTCTTGAAATATACTGAGGCTCTCACTGAGGCCTTCACAGACTGAAATTACTCTCCCAACCTTGTGCAGAACCAAATCTCCCGTGCCTTGTCTCTCCAGTCATCTACCACCTTCCAGATTCCCACTGTCAGGCCACAAAAGAGCTCTCCACCCATGTCACAGTAGCACCCAGTACTGCAACAACGGAACTGCATTCTCTGCCTGGTTTTTGGCTACTTACTGTCATGCCCTAAAGTGAGGAATGTCCTACCCACTATCTTTCCCACAGTGGTATTCCACCACACTCCATACCTACACAGTATCCTCGTCCATCCTTACTGCACCTCTGCTCCTAATCTCTTGCTTATGGCTCATATCCTTGCAATAGACCTAGATGTGAACCTTGACCCGTACATTCTCCTACCTGCTCCAGTCCGGTCACAGGCAGCTCCTGTCCCATCAAAGTCAGGGCTACCCTTGAAACCAGCCATGTGATCTACAAGCTAATCTGCAACCAATGTGGTGTTTTCTGCATGGGTATGACAACCAACAAACTGTCTCCCTTCATGAACGGCCACTGAATGACTGAGGTCAAGAGACAGCTGGACAGCTGCACCACACAGTTGCTGAAGATGCTGCCCAACACAATGTACTTCTCTTCATTGGTTGCTTCACAGCCTGCGCCATCTGGATCCTTCTGACTATCACCAGCTTTTGTGAACTGCATAGGTCAGAATTCTCTTTATCCTATGTTCCCGTAACCCTCCTGGGCTCAATCTCCACTAGTCTCTGCCTTCCCCTCTGTATCCCCTTCCTTGCTCCTACCGCATCACTACACAGGTTTTTACTCCCATCAGTGCATCCACCAGTCTTTTTTTTTCCCCTCCTCTACTTCTCTCCCTTTCTGCTCGCTGCTTCCCACCTCCAAAACCTGCCGACTACACCTAGCAGCCCTACCTTGTCCCTGTACGCTCCCGCAAGCAGCACTACTCCCTCCCCCACTTGTACCCTACTGTCCCTTCCTCTCACCACCCAAGCCTCCTCCTTACCTCCACCATCCACCAACAGCCTGTTCCATCTGGCACAGTTGCTCATAACCTTGTATCAGTGGCCAGAGACAGTGTTCTTACGTGTGAGATGTGTGCTTGTGTGTTTTCTGCTTTAGAAAAAAGCCTTCTGGCTGAAAGCTGAATGTATAGCAGTCTTTATGTTGTGTCTGCCTGCAACCCAACATCTCCGTATGATGAGTAGTGTCTATCCTTTTCATAATATGTCATCATTTGGTTACTGACTGTTATACTTTTCATGTTTCACAATATGAATCAGCATTTTTGAGTTACCAGACTCTGTCAGTCATTTATAAGCCTGCTTGTAAAAAGCAGTAACATATCAAATTGAAAATCTCTTACTATTTGGCGCAGTCATGGCTGAATATAAAAAGAATTAATTGTTTTTAAATGCTGTATTTTATTTTTAATGGCCTGTGTGTTCAAACTGTCATAGAAGATCAGTCTTTTTAAGCCCTTTGTTTCCTTTTAAACCATTTTATGTTGAACTGTCACAGTATTTTTTTCATTTAATTACTTGATAGTTTTCTTTTAGTTAACGGGACAAAATATAAAAAGTTATTTTGTGCACAGTCAAGGCTTGTGGCATGTCATTCATTTCTGTCATTGTCACTATGCAGGTATGTAGTTTTAATTTTTACCTTGTGGTTGTTTTAGAGCACCTAATCTGAGGTAAAATGAGGGGTTGAGCAATGTCTGGGCTAGCTCAACTTGGTCACCCTATGTCAACGCCTAGTTATTAACCAACCATTCTGATTGCATGATTCGTTAATAACTTTATGGTAGCAGTTATGACACCTGTTTTGGATGAAGACAAAATACCCCTGTGTTAACTGAAATATTATCTTTCTCAGGAATCCAATTGTTCATTGTTGTCAATATTTTGTGAATGCTGCTGAGGGGGAAAAATGAAGAAAAAAAAAAAAAACCTTTCTTATTGTGTTGTGTTCAGCACCTTGTAGCATTGCAATATCCATGCTGGCTGACACATATTTGGTAGGAGAGCATGGTTCTGATACTTTGTGGGATGATTGTACAAAAAACTGGTAGGGAAAAAAAGGTTATCTTTTTTGACAGGTAAATTGCTTGTTCTTTTGGTTGCAGTTGACTGTCAGGTATATTAGCCATAGACAAAAGAGTTGTATTGGGCATTTCATATTTGAAGAAAAATTGACTGCAGTGTGCCTAGACACTGTGTGACTTACCTATAGAAGGCAACATCACAGAGTTAAGCCAGCATTTGTGTGGTGCACTGGACTGTCAACTCTGTATCCCTGCTGACATCATTGGTGAGGCGTGTGCCAGCAGTCTGTGTGCAGTGGTTCTCTTCTTAGGATGCAGGTGCATACTGAGTTGTTGTGGAGGACCTGCCTTTCACATTAACAGATCTTTAGATTTCAGACACATTTAAATAATTTGTGTAAATGTATTCAGGATTTACAGGCGGTGAATATGGGCCCCAACCAAGCCCCTGTTGTTGAACAACTTTGCTATAGTCTTTTAGTTGCAGCTTAGTACTAGTTTACTGGCTTGGCAAGGTACTACTGGTCAGGATAATGTGGACTGTTTTTCTCCTGACTCCAACACTCAGAGTTATGAGCTTAGAATCACAGAAGAGATCATGGGGCCAGGTGGAAAAAATCAATAAATTATTTAATGCAGTAAGACAAAATATCAGTAAACTGTCAATTGAAGCAAAAGAAATTATAGTCCTTTTGTGGTTAACTGTTCGTTTACAAAATGAGACCAAAGTTGACAAAATGCCTGTTGGCTTCTGTCTCGGTTTCCTCAGCCAATGTTTGTTTGATGATTTTCCTGACATTTGGCCAGGACAAGTGGCTGACATTATCAAAGCTTCGCCCTCCATTCCTGGTGATGGACTGGAGTCAAGCTCATGGCTGCACATTATATGTACCTGGTGTAGCAACGTCCAAGGGCTTTTCCGCGGTGACTTCCGGTGCAGTTTTCCACTTGCTGTCTGCAACAGTCGTTCGCTGCAGCATGAGAATCTAGGATCCATTCATGTTGAGACTTTCTTCTTCCTTGTTGAAGCTACTATCATGTTTGGGTATTTCTGAACAAGTAGGTGTCATAGCTCTTCACTACAGCCAGAAATTAAGTGTCAGGGAATTTTGCTTTGTGGCCAGGCCTCAAACAGCACTTTCTCTGCAATGGCCGATTTCTCCATCTGTCCCGATCTGCATTGCCACTTACGTTCTGTGGTCCTTGTGTTGATTTATCATCCAGTCATTCTGACATAAACTTTTCCTCATGTGTATGATCTGCAGTGTATTCCTGACTTTGCAAGTGGGTCCCTTTTCTCCTTTGCCAATCCGATATACTCTTTGATTTTTGTCAGTTTATAAATAGTCTTTACATTGTGTTTACGCAATATGAGGTGTGCTCAAAAAATTCGGTATTTTGTCCACAAAAGTTTTCTAAGCTTATCTTTTGGTTATTGCACACTGTCTCCTTCAAAATACTCTCTTCCACAGTTGATACACCACTCCTAATGCCGTTTCCACTTGCTGGATTGCGTGAAGTGCCGTCTGCGAATTATCTTTTATCTCGCCTATCATTGCAAATCTTTATCCTTTCAACAGGCTTTTCACCTTCTGAAATTAAAAAAAGAAAAATAAATCTGCAGGGGTCAGGCGTGGAGAGTACATAGGATGAGGCAGCTCTGTGATTTTGCTTTTTGTGCAGTAGTCACTCACCAACAGGGACGAATGTGAGGCTGCATTATTGTGATGTAAGAGCCATGAACTGTCTTTCCACATATCAGGCCATTTCATTCTCACATTTTCTATTTTCTTGCAGGCATTGCAGTATACCCCAATAGTACCATCAATTAACAGTTTGCCCTGGGACGTGAATTCATGATGAACTAATCCTTAAGTCAAAGACACCTATCAGCATGGCTTTGATGTTTGACCTGACCTGATGAGCTGTTTTTGATCTTGGAGAGCCTTTCCTGACACATTGTGAAGACTGAATCTTTGTCTCAACATCATAATCATAAACCAACATCTCATCAACAGTTATGATTCTCTTAAGAAGCATCTTGTTCTCATTCGTGAGATCCAAAAGCTCTTCACAGATTGTGAGGTGAAGGTCTTTCCGGTCTTGGCTCATGAGCTGTGAGACGAATGTGGTGGCGATACGATACATCCCAAGATGCTGTGTCATGACTTCACGACATGATCCAACTGAAATGTTACATTCTTTTGCAATCTCGTGGACAGTTAGTCTTTGATTGGAATGCACAATCCCATTGATGTTACTGACGTGAGCATCATTGGTAGACGCCGAATGGCGTCCCGAATGAGGGTCACCTTTAACTTCATCTGGCCATTTTTAAACCATATGAACCATTCGTAACACCAGTACAGCTAAAGTGCTCATCACCGTAGGGTTCCTGCATCCCTCGGTGTGTCTCTGTAAAGGTTTTCTTGAATTTAATGCAAAATTTCATGCAGACTCATTGCTCCTCTAACTCTGCATCTCGATATTCGCAAACTGTGTGACACAACATTCTACTCAATACAACTCTAACAGAAGCACTGACAGATGTACAACAATGAAACATCCAGCAGTTACAAATTAAACACAAGCGTGTGCAGGGGTGCCAGCCGCATTTCACTCCAACACACCATTGGCAGAAAATTATGAATGATCCAAAATTTTTTGAACAGACCTCGTATAAGGCCAGTTCTGTTGGTCACTCTATGATGAATGACAGATGGGCCGTATTTGACATTTCATTCACTAATGTGTCACTTCACTGAGCGTTTGACTTTGTTACACTTCTCATATAACTTAAGGAATACCCATTGCTCCTTAGAATGCTTTCCAGGTCTTACCTCTTGTGCCTGAGCTGCTGCAGCTCACATATTCATCTTGCTCCCATTACGAGTAGATTAATTATACCTCTTTTCTGCCTCGTGTGATGATTTGACAGTTTGTGCAGGTATGAGTTTGTGTGTGACGGTTTTTGATACATGCTGTGTCCCAAGTTTTCACCATCTCTTGCAACCAGCACATCTAGAAATGGTAGCTGTTTGTCCTTTCCTATTTCCATGGTAAATTTTAAGTTGGCGCGGAAGCCGTAGAAGTGTCTTAGAAAGTCATTGAGCTGTTTCTCACCTGGCTCCACATGATGATTAGTGGATTCCACAGAATATGAATCAGTTAATCAAGTTGTCTTCTCTCTCTCGACAGACATACAGAGGAACTTGCACAATACAGGAGCCCTACTACCTCGGCTGTATGGATCAGCAAAGATTGATAAGAATAATGCTCCATTAAGACTGATCATTAGCGCTCCTGGCTCACCAATGTATAAACTGAAAAACACCTGGCCTCTCTGCTCTAGCCATATGTGGGGAAGACTGATACATACATAAAGAACTCAGGACATTTTGTTGAGAAGCTGAAGAAACTATAATTTGGACCAGATGACATCCTGGCCAGCTTTGATGTTTTTATGTTTACCAAAGTGCCACTCGGTGGCTATCTGGAGCACATTGGTTCCATTTTCCTGCAAGACATCACCAAGCTCTTTCGTGCACTCACCACGAAGCTGTTTCATGTGGAATGACAACTTCTACAAACACCTGGATGGCTTCGCCATGGGTAATCCTCTTAGTCCGGTGGTGGCCGACATTTTGAATTACAGGCACAGGACTTGCCACTTTGTAAATCTATGGTGAGGAACAGCTCAGTGACTTCCTAAGACATTTGAACACTCTCAATGCCAACGTAAAACTTACCATGGAAGTAGAAAAGGACAAACAGCTAACCTCTCTAGATGTGCTGGTGACAAGGGATGGTGAAAATCTGGGACACAGCATGTATCGAAAACCGACACACGTGGACTGATACCTGCACAAACTGTCAAATCACCACCCGAGCCAGAAAAGAGGCACGATTAATACACTCGTAACACAAACAAGACAGATTTGTGAGCCGCAGTACCTCATACGAGATGCATCACTTGGAAAGTGTTCTGAGGAGCAAAGGGTACTCCACGACTCACATAAGTGTAACAGAGTCAAACACTCGCAAAGTGACACATTGGGAAAAGGAAATGTTGGGCACTACTTACTGCCATACATTCCCAGAGTGACAGACAGATTCGGCTGTATATTGTGCAGACTCGGCATAAAGACTATTTATAAAACAACATAGAAGTTCAAAGAGTGCCTTACATTGGCAAAAGAGAAAAGGGACCCCCTTGCAATGTCAGGAATATACTGCAGACCATGAACATGTGGAAAACTTTATATTGGAATGACTGGACGATCAATCAACCCAGGATTACAGAGTGTAAGGGACATTGTAGGATGGGGCAGGTGGAGAAATCGGCCATGGCATGCTGTGTGAAGCCGACTATAATGTAAAATTCGCTGACAAGGGAGTTCTCCCTGTAGAAAAGAGCTATCGCACTCACTTGTGCAGAGAAGCTATAGAAATACACAATATGAGAATAGCTTCAAAAAGAAAGAATAAAGTCTCAAGGTGAACCGGATCCTGGATTCCCGTGCTGCAATGAACGACCATTGCAGTTAGCAAGAGAACCACACCTGAAGTGACCACAGAAAAGCCCTTGGACGTTGGTGCAGCACGTACATATACGTGCAGCCACGAGCTTGACTCCAACCCACCACCATCAATGGAGGGTGAACCTTTGACAATGTCAGTCACTCATGCTGATGAAACATCACAAAAATCATCAAACGTATGTCTAGCGAAGAACCTGAGACAGAAGCCAAAGGTAGTTTGCCAACAGGAGGCCACAAAAGCCTTAACAATAATGTACAGATTAAAGTTGTTCAGTAATATTTCAAATTATTTACCCATCAACCTGTGGCAGGTTAAGCAGAATCATAGCTGAAGTCCTTTATAAGGGTAAGCCATTGGTTGACTTGTGGCAAAACTGACTTCGCAAAATTTATCAAGTAGAGTTAACAACGTAGGACAAGATAGACTGCTACTCACCACAAAGACTATTGTGTTTGATAACATCATAAAACACTGTAGTTTTTATCTGGACGATTACGAATACGGTAGACATTTATTTAGCGCCAAGAATTTGTTCACCCTCAGTACTGGTATATGCTTGAGAGTTACCACAACGGAACGTCATCGACTTGAACTCATATTTTAAAGAGGAAAACAGAACACCTGTGAAATAAAAACATTGCAATCGATTTTGCGTCAAAATTTGAGCAATAATTTTGATAGACTGCGGCTTTGAACCTCTGTGATGTAAGTTTTAAGCGTTAGCGCTTGCGGTACCCCACCCCATTGTATCCTCTTAATGGTAAAGCGTGAAGCACGAACACAGCTAACTGGTTAAACAATTATTTTAATGACTGGTTAATAATTTCAATTTACAAATCCGTAGCGTTGAAGAATGGTGTAGCTCTTGAATCTGTACTTCACATAAATATCGTCAGCTTTACGATTCAAAGGACGTGTTCCCTTAACGGTACCTCTTGACAAATTTTCAAAGCATGGGTAAACTGGAGTGACGTTCAACCAGCAGCGAAAATCATTCAGTATTGGAGATAGCTTTGCTGAATATAAGCCGGTCTCTTTGAATGATACGCTCAGTGGTTACCTGCATTGCGAATTTACACATATAGTAAAATTGTAACTTGAAGATGCCTGTACGTAGGAGATATTTAAGAAAACTGAAGATGAGGATGTTTTTTTATAACAGCTATCGAAGCAACAAAAATTATTTTTACAGTCTTTGTGTGTATGTCTGTGTGGGCACCACGCAAAAACTAATGTGCGCAGAATTGGATGCGATTTTTGGTTGTATTTTTGCAGGTCTAACTTAAAATGAGTTACAGTATTCATTTTGACACACTCGGTAGAATCAAAGTTATCTCAGTTTTGCCATAAAAGCATGTGCTTTTACACGTCATAGGACATTGTCGCTTGCTGCAAACAATCAAATGTGCCGACAGGACGGCGAAGCTTTGTGAGCCGCCGCCTGCGCCGGCTTCTTGTATGCGCGGACGAAGTCACGGGTAAAAGCTAGTCGCAGTGTAAAAATGTAAAAAGCGAAGGTGTCTCTGGCACCAGTTACAGACTAATAAAGCACGTGAACTGTCTCAAAACTATATTTCGCGGGAAGTGGCGAATAAAATACGTATACAGCAGAGCGATTAAGTGTGCTTGGCACTGGCTTTTTTTAAACGCCCGTTGAACTAAACTACGCACACACCTGTCACCATTTAGTAAATTTTTAGCGAAGAGTGTTTATTAACGTGTTGTTTTCAATCATTCTAATTTCTCCGACAACAGAAACAAGTCTGGGCTTATTTTAGACAGCCCCTCCCCGCAATGGACAACCTTGGATCCAATGTGAAGTAGTGATGGGCTAAACTGCGATTTTCCGATATCAGTGATTTCTGTGAATGCTACTTTTCAGTATCTGTTATTCTTAACTGCGATTTGTCGCAGTTAAGGAACATAGGTCGTGTATCCCTCCGCCACTGCTATTTCTGCGATTTCTGCTACTTCCGCGATTTCTGCGACTTCTGCTACTTCTGTGACTTCTGCGATTTCTGCTACTTCTGTGACTTCTGCGATTTCTGCTACTTCTGTGACTTCTGCGATTTCTGTGACTTCTGCCACTTCTGCGATTTCTGTGACTTCTGCTACTTCTGCGATTTCTGTGACTCCTGTGATTTCTGCAACTTACCACTGTATGAAAAAGTTACATCTGTCAACACAGAAAATTGCATCACAACAAACCTGTCATTGGCAAGTATGTTTTACGTTTTTTCTTCCGTTGGCTTTAATTTTGTATTAAAGAAACAACTGTGAAAATATTAATAGCGTAATTAATATGTAAGTAGCCGTACAGTACCGTAATAGTTCGTATTTAGAAAATGAATTCTAACATATTGTTATGTTCACAGTTACCTGAACTACATTTCAGTCACTCAGTAAAGTGATAACTCAAAATATCATTGTCAACAGATCTGAAGAAATTGCCACTGCGTCTTTAGACCGTTTTCGTCAGACGAGAGGTTAGTTTCTAAGCGTTTCGATGGACTTAATTACTTCAGTGAGATCGTTCTTGCAAATGTGATATTCATTATAGCAAATATTAGCAATCTACTCTGTCAATTATATTGCTAGTAATTAATGACAGCAAAAATTGTTTAATAATCCTTGTGTTTTTGCAGACACAGTTCTGACTCTGATTACTGGTTGCTGTACGTATCTATCCACATCAAGGCTTTTGGGAGAGACTCGTGAAGATTCAAGACAGCTCTTAGAGGATTTGCAGTTTAAAAGTGAAATAATTGTGAAATAAGTGTGTGAATGATTAAACTGTGTTTTATTGAAGTTGTTGTGCGATTTTAAAGGAATAATAAATGTCAAATACAGTGAGTGAATAATAAAAATCTCATTTTCCACATGTTTAAGCCGTCCTATACCCATAATTTTCCGCCACTTTCTTATTGGTAAACACTTGTTGGAGAGCGACATGCCGCCCCCCCCCCCCCTTTTCTCCACAGTCTTGGTGTGACACTGACCTGTAACATATCCCGAAGTCTACAATATGCATTTTGAGGCTGTTGATATGAAAGTGGGAAGTACAGATCTTCCAGTTAAATCAGGAATAGCTTAAGTGCATTACTTGAAAGTAACACAGGAAAAGCTTACTTATGTAGGTGGTAGTAGTGTCGGCAAAAAGTTCTTGTGTGTGAAGTTGCCATGTAGAACACCAGGTGTAAAACGTTTCTCCCGAGTCTTGAACTGTGTCGGAACAAAAGTGAGGCATTCATATGACTGTTTTCATTTCTCTACACTTATACAGATGTCTGAGTTCTGCTGTGTTAACATTGCAAAGTCCTGTAGGCATGTGGAGTATTAACCAAAGCTGTCATATTGGAAGCAGAATCAAACACATTTGTTATGTTACTTGATATTTTCGGGAGAAAAGGGCAATGTTGCTTCTTATTAATATAATACATTCAGAGTCACAGCAGTATTTGACCAACCATAACTGATGCTGAATGTGCATGTCGTCATATAATATGAAAGGCTTATTTCAATAGTGGTACAAGTCCATTACCTCCACTTTTCTGTCTATAATGCTTCTGAAATTAGTGATCCAAACAAACATAAATAAAGTTTCATCTCTAGCAAGAAGCCATATGCTTGAATATTTCTGGTATCTCAACTGCAGATTTTTTAGCGCTCATTTAGCTTTACGACTCTGTATCTCAAAATGAACAAAAATGGACTTGTACCACTATTGAAATAACCCTTCATATGCACACACAGCACATCGATCTCATGAGGCACAAGGCTCTCATAACGACGTACGTACGTCGGTCAACAGATGGCACTAGGAAAAGTATGTTAACTGTGCTTTTTAGTTGCTACTTGCGACTCTTAGTTGCGATTTGTCACGGAAATCGCAGTTGGACTCAATAGTGTATCGCAGAGATGGGCGTAGTACGAACTTTGACCCACAGATGGCACTGTTAACCGCGCTTTCTAGTTGCTACTTGCGACTCTTAGTTGCGACTTGTCACGGAAATCGCAGTTAGACTTGATACCGTATCGCAGAGATGGACGTAGTACGAACTTTGGCCAACGGATGGCACTGTTAACTGC
Organism: Schistocerca nitens; assembly: GCF_023898315.1. Taxonomy (NCBI): domain Eukaryota; kingdom Metazoa; phylum Arthropoda; class Insecta; order Orthoptera; family Acrididae; genus Schistocerca; species Schistocerca nitens. The sequence continues at coordinate 149,977,885 of NC_064614.1, forward strand.
GCTTTTTAGTTGCTACTTGCGACTCTTAGTTGCGACTTGTCACGGAAATCGCAGTTGGACTCCATAGCGCACCGCAGAGATGGACGTAGTACGAACTTTGGCCAACAGATGCCACTGTTAACCGCGCTTTTTAGATGCTACTTGCGACTCTTAGTTGCGACTTGTCACTGAAATCGCAGAAAGCAGTGCTAAATTCGACCAATAGATGGCTCACGTCTTTGAATGTGAAATACTTATTGCGACTGCTAACTGTGACTGAAATCGCAGTTAGATTCTGTAAAGTTGCTACTGTGATATCTGTGACTTCTCAGTCACTGTGATTTCTAACAGATACGCGATTTCCTGCCCACCACTAATGTGAAAACAAATCCGAAGAAAGCCAGACTTGTGACAGCTCTAAACAGGTAGGCAACCTTCTTCCACCTTGTTTTGTTGTCATTCTGGAAAAGGCAGACACTTTAGTTCCACGTTCTTCATTCATTGACAAGGTTTTGTGATATGAAAACTATTACGGAATGAAAACTAATCTATTGTAATCTTGTATGATTTCAAAAAACACGTCTTCTCGCGACATCCGTCAGTATTCCTTGTTTATAAAATGACCTGTCTGCTAAAATATTATCCCCATAAACGAACTTTGCTCATCTCGTGCCCGTTGCTTAGCTTTATATAGTATTACTGACGCACAGACTGCACGAGTGTGCCGTCTTTCGTCTCTTTTTGATAGCACGACCATACGTGATTTCTAAAATGAAAATTCACTTAAACATATTGAATACGTACACTCACGTAACAGGTTGTATCGCAGCTATAGCGTCCCATTGCTCAGTATGTTAACGTCACGTTGTTGTAGCATACGCTGTTAAATTTATGTAGATCGATAATGTTGGCCTTAGAAAACATTTGCAATCTTTTTTTGTTATAATAATTAAAAAATCGGTAACGGCCCTGTAGCCGGTCAGGGTGGCCGTGCGGTTCTAGGCGCTACAGTGTGGAACTGCGCGACCGCTACTGTCGCAGGTTCGAATCCTGCCTCGGGTATGGATGTGTGTGATGTCCTTAAGTTAGTTAGGTTTAAGTAGTTCTAAGTTCTAGGGGACTGATGACCTCAGAAGTTAAGTCCCATAGTGCTCAGAGCCATTTGAACCCTGTAAGATTCTCTGCTTTTTAGTCACCCAGAAAGTGACAGACCGTTTCGTATACTCCTTCGCTATCATCTCGATCTGTTACCGATGATTTTCAATCTTCATTATCACTCACTTCCTCATTTTAGTGGCCATTGACCTTACCACCATTAGATTTTGTAAAGATGCATTGAACGTCACTCCATTATTTACATCTTCATTTGCAAAGTTGTGTATGATAACTGCAACGAAATTTAAACGTATAAATAAAGCGCAAAGAAATGTCCATACACTTCCATTTGCATGTGAAATAGCCGGAAAATAATGATTTTAATAAGTCATTTCTTTCCTAGCTCTCGCTATTTTACATTCAACCATTTCAATTTGACCGTCTGTCCATTCAAATCCAGGAATTGCCCCACTGCAGCTCATTGGTAGCCGGTAAGTCAATGTTACATTGTACTTCGCGCTTGCCTTGCCTAGCCTAGCCTAGCCTAGTTTACACGACGACACTAGGTTGCAGGCAACTGCGGTACCGGCCACTGCGCATGTGCGCTGCGCAACTCGTTGGTGAAACTAAACACTTTCGGTGTGTTCCAACTTTAGCGGCACTAGTTGCATGGGTTATGAGGTTGTGTGTTTATAGAATGTAGCCAAACTGAAATATGAAGTGCGGAACGGATAATAATGTTCGCTTTTTGGATATCTATGCTTTGCATAGCGGTTAGTGAGATTTCATTGATGCCGATTACAAAAATAAGCAACATATTGCTGCTGCTGAGACCGTCATCTGCGATCATAACATAGATGCTTTGACAATATCTGAGGTGCAGGGCAAAATTTATTGTGTTGGCAGCACATATACAACTGAATTAAGAAAAATACAACCAAGCGTAATTCTAGCTGTGGCAATGCTCTCGCCTACAAGATGGCCAACTCTTTGTTGACAGGAGGGAAGGCTATACCAATTCAAGAAGCTGCATTCTTTATTCAATATTCATCTGTTTAAAACGTCGCTACAGTGCTCCCCATTCACGTATGTTAGAATTTTGAAATATTGCCACTGTACAGATCTATCTTCAAGAGAGCAGTTCGCAAACCATTCTCTTCTTAATGCGACCTGCTTCGAATAATTATTTTTGCTAATGTTAATAATTATTACTGTTAATGTTAATAACAATTGGTGTTAATGAAATAGCGTCATCACCAACTAAAACCGTATCTTATAGCATGCCTAGTGTTTTTGATTGTAATGCACGTAATATGATATGTAATGTCAGTTCTGGTGATTGTGCTTCATGCATTACAGTACCTTTATTCCTTATCGCATAATTAACTCTGTTTAGAAGAAACTTGAACAGTTCTGGTTACATTCCAAGGTAATTAAAAGAACTCCTTGGATCTTCCGTTAAAAATTATTTCAGCAAAGATGCTGAGCAACCGAGCTGACATCTTTTCTTCGTCCAGTCACGAATCGAAACACGTTTCTTATTTTTTTCATATGCAGGATGCCATGCAACAAGCTTTAACTCCATTACAACTTGTGCGACACGCAGCAGCCAAAACTTTCATTTCAGACATGACTCAGGAACAACGAAACTGAAGTGTATGCTGATGATGCCACTTCTACAGCCATGTATGAAACCACTTGCGAGCAACTCCTTCCACGCAACGAGTGGCGCAACCCAACGTCGTCGTGTAAACTAGGCTTTAAACATAAAATGGCTGAAGTGTGGCAGAGCGAGTGACAACCAACCAGTGTGCAAGAGTATAGTCAGGTCTTAACTGCATAATTTTACTAAATGGCCCACATTCTCAAGCTAGGTCGTTTGTGGGAGCCGACATTTTACCAGCGTGCTTCGTTTATTAAATAGAAAACATGAGGCCGAGTGAATTATGTTTTGTTGAGAGCACTAATTACGAATGATTTAAAGATTACCTGAGTTTGTATTGATGGCTAGATAACAGCTGAGAGCTCACTCTGAACTCGTTTTCTTCTTCTTCCTGCATAATTTTTATGGGCAGAGATACAATAGATCTCGATAGGCGTTAAGCTGTAGTAGTATAAACTCTTGGAAGACGACTGTCGGTTTCGCCCCACTCTTGTTTAGTGCTAGTGAGCAGACTCTTGGTTCTGCTTACATGGCACATACTATTCGCTAAAGCTCTATGGGTGAAAACCTCTCGCCGGCCGCGGTGGTCTCGCGGTTCTAGGCGTGCAGTCCGGAACCGTGCGACTGCTACGGTCGCAGGTTCGACTCCTGCCTCGGGCATGGATGTGTGTGATGTCCTTAGGTTAGTTAGGTTTAAGTAGTTCTAAGTTCTAGGGGACTGATGACCACAGCAGTTGAGTCCCATAGTGCTCAGAGCCATTTGAACCATTTGAAAACCTCCCTAAGTATAGCTTAGCATTTGCGGTCAATGGGCACTAGCTTCAATAGAAAATGGATGTTTATTAGTTACGATACTTACGCGTTACGCAATGCGATGAAATAGTAGAGTTCTGTTTTATTTTGTAACTTATTTTCCCTTCTACACAGATCAAGCTAACCACCTTGAGCAGCAGACAGAGAGCGAGAGAGAGAGATACTGGACGCCACTAGGCTTTTGTAAGTGCACAGCGTAAAGCAAGAGGAAGACACATGCTGTTATATCTGAAACACGTAAACTGTCAGAGCTTTTTAATGTTCAGAATGATTTTGCCGAATATACAGAAAATTAATGATTGTAAGGATGATAGTTATATAATACTAAACAAGATTCGTCAGAATATGCAACTTTTTCTGGTGTAGTTACCTTATCCACAAGTGTTGCAGCAATTGAACAGACGGCAAGTCTTACTAGTTCACCCATATTGTCTCCATGCCAAACTGAACTAGAAACCATAGGAAGTCCTGTTGGCCCAGGGACTTCGTCTTCAAGACAAAGAGAAGTCGAAAAAATCTTACAGGCTTCTGATGTTACTGCATCTTGTACAAGTGGAAACCAAAGTGAAAGCAAAATGTATTCTAACGATATTGGTGAGTGGGCAAACAACTTTGACGAAGATTATTGTATTATGAAAGAAAGTAGCGAAGTTCAGCATATGATCAGTAGTTTTTTTTTTATCTTCACTGAAAATATATGAGAAGGAAAATAAGCCAAGATTCTGTAGAAAGTAGTTTTTCACATAGACAAATACAAATGTTTTATTCCACCGTTGAGCATATTTACATGCAATTTGTGTTGTCAGTGTTAACACAGTCATAACAACAATAATAATACAAACTTCGACGTGACGAATTTTGTTAACTACAATATAATAATCCAAGAAGGATACATTTCTTATTTGTGCAAATGTCCGTAACAACAAGAAGTTTCGCAACAGATCAATTACAAGATAAACGAACTACATACATAGTTCAGTGAATGACAAATAAATAATCAAACAGATAATTAACAATAAGTACATGAAACAGTAATACAATAGTTGCACAGTGTGGCATATGTAAAGTTCGCAGTTAATTTATAGTTCGGTCTCATAAGGAAACCGTATCACAGACCCGGCCTCGTAACTGGCAGGATTTTCTATTGCAGCGCACGTTTCAAATTCGTATATTGAAAAAAGCAGACGTGCAGAGACATTCCTGCTGTCACGAATGGATACTGACTGACTGAAGTAGGTTTCCAGCAGCCACTAAAGCAGTACTAAGTTGCATACAACACAGCTACGATACTAATTCTGCCGTTTATAGCGTTCATGAGTACAACACTACACGTGCAGCTTGAGTACATACGTCACAGTATTAAATAAATCCTATACTTTAATATTCTATGGAAAAATACAATATTCTAACCACAATTATTTTATCCGATCTGCTTGTTTGCCTCCCAGAATGCGAATATATATTACGTTTCCTGTTTTCTCTCCAACAATTTTGTGTTCTGTTTTTCGTCTCTTAGAAATCACAGTACCACAAAGCCTATTACTGAGTTACTACAGCGGCATCTACCACCTCGACGAAAACAATAACAAGCACAGATCTTTCTGCCCGCCAAAAATGTCGTCTTCAAAGATAATACTCGCAACGCCTTCAAGTGGATGTGGTAACTTCTGTGCATTACGTCACTTCCCGTGTTTCGCTGTCGCTAGAGTCTAATACCACAGCGTAATATATACAGTCGCCACACTCTCGCTGATTTTTGTTATACACCGCGACAACAGCACCCCAAGCGGTGGAGAAGCTACGCTGCTGAATACGGTATTCAATAAATGTAAACAGTATCGTTTATATTTATTTTTAACATGGTTTTTACGGAAGGCAGCGTATGTATCGCAATCAATTGCAGTAATAATAGGAAGAATACACCACATTTGTCATTCTTCAGGTTTCCTAAGGACCCTGAGAGGTATGAAACATCACATTAGAGCGCTCTTTATTTACGATTTTTTTCTAAACTGTATTGAATTACTGAATTTGTTTTTCTTTTTTAGGAGCAAGAAATGGTTAATAAATAGTAGAGGTCAGGACCTGCTGCAAAAAGATGTCCTTTATTTGCACAATAACGTGAAGTTTTGTGTGTTGCATTTCGAGTCAACCCAGTTCATGAGCGCGGAAAAGAAATTGGTATGGAATGCAGTTCATACATCATTTGACGTGCCGAATAAACCACAATTAGTGACGATGAAGAGAAAATTGCCATACAAACGTGAAAGTGTTACTGCAAAAACAATAAAACTGTCTCCTGACACAGAAGAAACAGCTACCACAAGTGTTACTACACGAGAGACATATATAAAATCACTAACAACGGAATCTGCAACACAGACATCTTTTGAAGATGAAATGCTTAAATTACGTGAAATTATTCGCGTGTTGGAAAATCGTGTGAAATGTAAAAACGTGCAAATCATTAGACTTCGTACAAAATTACTACGTGACAAGGAAAGTGCCCATCGTAAGAATAAACTGCAACCACAGCGTCACAGGACACAAGTACAAAAGGACAAGCTCATTTTAAAAAGTATTGGCCCCAGATACTTGAAAAAAGATGCTCTCGATTTGTTGATAAACCAAATCAGTATACCATTGAATGGAGAATGTGGTGCTAGATGGAAGGATGAAACTAAATAATTTGCACTTAATTTGTTGTATTATAGTACTCAGGCATACAGTTTTTTATCACTCTGTTTTAGCCTTCCATCAGTACGTACCTTACAAAGGTATGTGGGAGATTTAAATTAAATTGTGGGATAAATAATAACATATTTCATCTTTTAAAGCAGAAAGTGCAGCAGTTACCAGAAACTGATATAATTGTTAATTTGTCTATGGATGAGATGTCACTAATGGAAAATTTGATATATGACAGCTCCAGGGGTCGTGTTATTGGATTTGAAGACATGGGTTTCATACGTACATCTGTGGTTGCCAATACTGCATTAGTTATAATGATTAACGGCATCTTCTCAAATTTTAAACAGCCATTAGCATATTATTTCTCCAAAGGACAAGTAGGAGCCACCCATCTGACACGCATACTTTTTGAAGTTGTTAAAAAACTCACAGAGATTGGTTTGGTTGTAAAAACGTGTGACTGACCAAGGCTCGAATTTTGTGGAGTGAACGTACAGACTGGGTATCACACCAGTTAATCCATGCTTAGTACAGGAGGGGAGTAAGATCTACTTTTTTTATGACACCCCACACTTGATAAAAAGCATATGTAATAATTTATTCGGGTATAACATTATCCACACAACAGATGAAGGATGGATTGGCTCTGCTTCATGGAAGGACATTTATCAGTTGTACTCAAGTGATTGTGAAATGAAGTACAAGTTGGTCCCCTAGCTCACTAAAAGAGTTGTCCAACTGCCAGCATTTTCAAAACTGAAGGTAAACACTACAGTTCATGTGTTGAGTCATACAGTAGCAGCAGGCATTGAGACCCTTGTTACTTGTGGCACCATATCATCATCTGCTTCTGCTACTGCAGAGTTTTGCCAAAAAGTAAACGATATTTTTGACATATTTAATGCATATAGTGTTAAAGGGCCTGTATCCTTAAGGAACTGCATTACAAGTCCCTCAATGCATTTGGTAATATTAAAGACGCTGAAGCCATGGAGACAGTCATGGAAATTTGTAGAAGTTGATGGGAAAGATTTTTCATCGAGGATTAAGTGTGTTAAAGGACTTCTGTGTAACATAAGCCCTTTGGACATGTTTGTTGATGATGTTTTGGATGGAACCAAGTTATATTCATTAACACGCAAAATTAATCAAGATCCACTGGAACACTTTTTCTCAGTGATAAGGCATAAAGGTGGTTTTTGTAGCAACCCATCACCACGACAGTTTTGTGCTGTATTCAATAATTGTGCTTTAAGCAAGTTAATGAACACACACAGTATAGCTACCTCCAACTGTCAGGGAATCAACTGGGGTCAGACAATAGTGGATATGAAAGCAGAGCCCAAATTACTTGTTTCACCACTGTTGGACATCAGTGACACGAGTTCAGTTATCAGACTACCAAATGTGGAAATCCAAACAGACCTCGGAGAGGCAAACAGCATGAGATACGTGTTTGGTTACGTATTAAAGAAACTGCTTACGATTCATGACTGTTATAAATGTAGGACAGTACTTGTAGATGGCAGCCAAGACTTAGATGCAAATGATAAAGTTTATTGTCATTTTAAAAATTATGAAGGCAACTTTGGAAGCCTATTTATTTGTACAGAAGATGTCAAAGAATTTTTAACTCATTGTGAGACTAAGATGACTTCTACTTTTGATGAATATGCTCACATAAGTAATTGTGCTGCTTTTTTTGTGAACATGGTAATGGACATCCCCAATTTTCCACCTGGGTGCTGTGCTGAAACCAAGCTGCTATTAATAAAACTGTTTGTGAAAGTGAGGCTCTTTTACGTTATTAAATTCAGGAATGAAGACTTAGTCTGTAGGAGCAAGAGAAGAAATAAAACAGTGATGAAGCTGTCTCATTTGGGTTGCTAAAGTGTCAGGACTGACTCATTCATTGAATTTTATTTTTGTTAAATATATCAATGGGATATAATAAAGTTTTAAAACAGTCATGCTTTTTATTGAAATAATCTGATACCACAAAGAATAAGATGGAATTTTTTTTTGGAAGCAGGCTTCCTGCAAAGAAGAATGTAATGAAAAGTGATGTGACGCTTCATTTTTACACAAGGAAGAGCATGTGTGTACTTCATATGTGGGATATACATTTCTTCAAGAATATGTTGCAGCTTATGTCACTTCATTCAATACTTCATGCTCTGTTTTTTTATATTTCGCGATCATTGATGTCTCTCGCTGTGCTCCTAACACTTGTGACGCAAAAGTATACTAACTATTTTGTAAATTACGTACAAAACGAATTAAAAACAAACATTATTTATATGTCGCATCTGCCGTCAGGGGAAGGCGAGCTTTCTGGCCGCTAGGGGCGCTAGTGTCACTTGAACTGTCAAATGGTAACAACTTTCACAGAAGTAAGTGTCGCGACTGTATATATTAGACTCTGCTAGTACTGAGCAGCCGAGCATGCACATACCAAAATATATGTGATCGGCGCATGCTAGTGGCGTCAGACGGAAACATTCCCTACTTTTTGAATAGCCCTCCTAATAAAATGTATTTCTTGCACTTAATTTTTTTAAATGCCAAAACGTTCCCTACTTTCTGAATAGCCATTGTAAAAGTCCGATTTTGAAAATGTTGTCGGACACTAGGTGGTCGGCCAGAGCTGATGCTACAAAGCCGCTTTTATTTGGTTTTCACCTGATCAAACAAGTTCCGAACGACATATCTACTAATATGCATCAAAAGGTAGAGTGCCGCAATCGGGCTTACGGACTGGTTTTGAAACTGAGTAAGCTGGGAATGGGAATAATGTGTGTTGCATGGAACAGAGTCCTAGGATGCTTGCAAGCGACTAGCGGTTTGCCGCAATCGTCTGATCAAGATCTGAGCACCAGATACGCACTTTATAAATCCTTACATGAATATATCCAAGCAATGAGGTTCATAGGCAAAAACCAAATCCCTGACTAGCTGTGAAGAATATCAGCAACAACAAACTTCAAGACGACACAAGCAAAATACAAAGTATGACCATTTTAGTGGGTCAGCTACACTTGTTGAAGCTGTAGAAAACCAAAAACCAGGAGAACATTTTGAATTTCAAGTGCTTCTTGTGATAACTGACAATGTACTGGCTGCATTAGCTAAACACGTGGAAAAATGTCATCACCTAACTAACGTTTTTGCAATATTACGGGACTTTAAATCTCTTACAACAGAAGAGATCTTCAAAAGAACTCCTAATATAGTGAATGTTTACCCAAATGATTTAGAAGAGTTGCTAGGCGACGAAATGGTACAGTTCGTAGAGCTCCTGAAAACGTACATTGCTGCTGCCATTGACAGAAGAAAGAACAGAGCTGTGGAACAACAAATTTGTAATGGAAAATTCATTAGGATTGTGTTTTTCAATTGTAGAAATAGCCTTGTGCATTTACTTATCTTTATGATCACCAGCTGCAGTGGAGAACGTTCTTTTTCAACGTTAAAGCACATTAAAAATGAATTAAGAAATACAATGGGACACGCGGTAATTTCGTAAAAACAATTAATTATGGCAATATTACATCATAATTAGTAAATTAATACCTCTTGTAAGCTATCAATTGAAGGATTCACATTTTTTGCGTATTTTTCTGAAAAAAGAAAACATCTCATAGGCGCGAGTTTTGGACTAGGTTTTGTTTACGCTGTGATATACTGTAAGTTATGTGATTATTTCAATAAAGTAAAGTTGTGTTGTTAGTGTATTCTTATATGCTATCTATTTGATTCTCTAGTAGGTAGTCGAAGTCAATAGTACCAAAATAAGTGGAAACTTTATACAGTGTAGGCTCAGTTCTTTGTTTACTTTTTGTTTTGTCATGTAAACAATACATGTTACATCATTTTTGTTTCTCCAGAAGTTTTGAATTAGTATCCGAACTTTAGGCGTAAACTTTCTAAGAAATTTAATATATTAATTGAGTATTCTACGAAGTTATTCTTGTTTTAACTCAGACTAAAGCTAATTTTTGTTTGCCATGAGTGAGAAGTGAATGACTTGCCGTAAGATTGTTAGTTCCGGGGTGTGGCGTGGGGGTTGTTGCAATTTTTTTTCATGTGGGTGACTGTAGCAGGGTGGGAATTGGGCAAATAAACAAGGCTCATTGGTTGTGCTGGATTTGCTGTAGAGATAGGAAGACAGTGGAACAACAGGAGAAGATTGGTGCCCTTCAGGGGGAAGTAGATAAAGCGAAACAAGACCTGGAAAGGTTAAGGGCGGAGAAGGGAAAAGAGAGGTGGGAAGTGACAAAAGGTTATAGAAGAAATAGGAATAGGACTTTTTCAGACAGTGTGGTTGTGAATGTGGAGAACAGGTTTGATCTGTTGTCACAGTTGGAAACTGATGAGCCACAAATAGATATAGGACACAACAAACTTTCAAAAAGTGTTTTAAAAGTAAGAAGTCAGAAAAAAACTACGAAGAAGAAGACAGTTTTGTTGTTATGTAGTTCAATTGGTAGAGGTGTTGGCCAACTGTTGCAGGATGAACTAGGGTCAGATTACCAGCTCAAGTTTTTTTAAACCTAGTGCAAGTCTGGGTCAGGTGATAGAGGATGTAAGTTCACTTTGTAATGACTTTACAAAGAAAGACACCTTGGTAATAGTGGGTGGGGCAGGCAACAGCATAGATATGAACCGAAATTATTCAATTGAGAGTGACCAGGTAAAGATAGCTTCACCAATGAGACATACTGGTGTTGGGCTTATGTCTGTTCTGAGTCGCCCTGACCGGCCTCATTTAAACTCTCTGTCAGGAGAGTTAATTTAGAGGTGGTACTGTTGCTTGGATCGGGAATGGGGTCTCATATTGGTGTGGTTCCTGTTAACTCTGTCGGCAGGTGGGACTATACTAAGCATGGCCTTCATCTCAACAGGAAAGGGAAGGGAAAACTGTCTAGGCTAATAGCAAATAACTTAAGGGGGAGCACTGTCACAAGTGTTAAAGTACCAGTGTTTACAAGTGACAGATCAGCAGTTTTTTTAGGGTAGAAAGGGCAGAAACAAAAGTTGTTCAGAGATAGGATGAAAATGACATTCACATTGATAAAACAGGCAGCCAGAAAGCAAATTTTAATGTACATAATTCACGCAGACAGCCTCTGATTGAAACTAAAGATACTGAAAAACTGGCAGGAATATTAGGTTCATCCAGTTGTAATTCAGCCAGTGCACAAAATCCGCTATCACTATTGCATCAGAATATCTGAAGACTAAGTGTAAGCTTAATGAGTTGCTTATTTGTGTTGAAGAATTACAGTTGAGCAAACCAGTTGATATAATGTGCCCCTCTGAACATCATGTGACCACTGGTATAGATATGTTAAATGTTACAGGATTCAAGTTAGCTTCTTATTTATGTAGAGGAACTATGGAGAAAGGAGGAGTTGCTATATTTGTCAGAAACTGTTTTGATTTCAAGAATACTGATATTAATAAATCTTGCCCAGAGCTGCACTTAGAAGCTTGTGCAACAAAGTAGTATTTCATTATAAGTCCTTTATAATAGCAGGTATATACAGATCTCCTTCAGGAAATTTTAACGTCGTCATAAAAAATCTGGAAGCTATGCTGACCCACCCCATAGCAAAAAACAAGGAAATTGTGGTTGCTGGAGATTTTAATGTGGAATTATTGAAAAGCTCTGTCAGTGAACAATTATTGCAGTCAGTAACACTATCATTTAATTTAGTTCCTACTGTGGACTTTGCTGCTAGGATATGTCAATGCTCTGAGACTGCTATTGATAATATCTTTTTAGACAAATCTAGGGAAAAAAGTCATATCACAAAACCAATAGTAAATGGGCTATCTGATCATGACATGCAGCATCTTGTGTTAAATGTTGAAACTTCTTAGGATAAAAAAATCTATTAAATCTGAGTACAGGAGGGTAATAAATAAGTAAAAATTGAGAAATTCAGGAAATTGCTCAAAGACATGGACTGGATAGTTGTTTACAATACATCTGGCTCAAATGGAAAACACAAAGCATTCATTAATAAAGTTGCCTCCACCTTTGAGAATTGTTTTCCCCTAAAGATAACAACTCACACACAAGTCAAAAAATAAACTGTGGATTACACAAGGAATAAAGATATCATGTGGGACAAAAAGGAGACTACTATCTAGGAACAGGCTCTTAGGTTAGAATTGTAATGCATTACAAAGAATACAGCAAAATATTGAAGCAAGTAATCCAGAAATCGAAGCAGCTTTATTATGAGAAAAACATAATTACATCAGGTAACAAAATAAAAACTGTATGGGATATTGTGAAGACAGAGACAGGTGGGACCAAAAAGGAAGAGGAACAGATAGCTCTAAAAATAAATGAAACTTTGGTAACGAGTACAGTTAGAGTTGCAAACCTCTTAATCAACTTCATCATTTCTGTTACTGACAGCTTGGGCTTATCAATTTCGGTGAACAGTGCAATGGAGTATCTGAGACCAGTCTTTAAAAATAACTCCAGTAAAATGGAAATGACACTCACATCTCCCAAGGAAAAATCTAAGTATTCCAGTGCGTATGATAACATATCAACAAAGTTAATCAAAGAGTGCTCATGCGAGTTAAGTTCTATCTTAAGTTATTTGTGTAATCAATCTCTTATCAGCACAACATTTCCAGACTGGCTGAAATATGCTGAAGTTAAGCCTCTTTACAAGAAGGGGGATAAATAGGTACCATCAAACTATCAACCAATTTCACTTTTGCTGGCTTTCTCAAAAATATTTGAAGAGGTTGTGTTCAAACTTCTTCTCAAGCATCTGACTGCAAATGATACATTGTCCAAGTCACAGTTTGGATTTGTGAAGGGTTCTGATGTAGAGAAAGCTATTTACACTTACGGTGAGAATTTACTTAATTAATTAGAGAATAAATTACAGGTTACTAGCATTTTCTGTGACCTGTCAAAAGCCTTTGACTCTGTGAACCTCAGCAGTCTCCTAAGTAAATTAGAGTATTATGGTGTCACTGGCAATGCTGCAAAATGGTTTGAGTCTTAGCTATCTAACAGGAAACAAAGGATGTTGTCGCAAAATACCTGTGCAGTAAGCAGTCAGTCTTCATCTGGCTGGGAATTAATTACATGTGGTGTTCCTCAAGGTTCCATTTTGGGTCCATTGCTTTTTATTGTGTATGTTAATGACCTCTCATCTCTTACATTGCCAGATGCTAAGTTTGTTTTGTTTGCAGATGATACAAACATTGCAATAATTAGCAAGTCAAATACAGATTTAGAAATAGTTGCTAATCAAATTTTCAGTGACATTAATAAGTGGTTTAAAGCTAATTCTTTGTCATTAAACTTTGAGAAGACCCACTAAATGCAGTTCAGAACCTGTGAGAGATTCCCTTCCAGCATGAGTATAACGTATGAAGACATGCATATCGAAGAGGTTGACAGTGTTAAATTTCTGGGATTACAAGTCAATAATAAATTCAGTTGGGAAGGGCATACCACAGAATTGCTGAAATGCATAAACCAGTATGTATTTGCTGTGAGAATGATGTCAGATGTAGGAGATATAAATATAAAAAAAAACTTGCATACTTTGATTACTTTTATTCTATTATGTTGTATGGGATCATATTCTGGAGCAAGTCATCAAATAGAGCAAAATTTTTTAGGGAGCAAAGGCATGTGATAAGAATCATTTGCGGTGTAAATTCAAGAACATCTTGTAGAAAGCTGTTCAAGGAACATTGTATTCTAACCACTGCTTCTCAGTATATTTATTCCTTAATGAAATTTGTTGCAAGTAATACATCTCTATTTCCAACCAATACTTCAGTACACAGTACTGATACTAGGAATAAGAACAATCTACATAAAGGCCTAAAATCACTTACCTTGGCCCAAAAAGGGGTCCAATATTGAGGAACACACATTTTTAATAAATTGCCAGCAACCATTAAAAACTTGGTTTCAGATAAAGCATGGTTTAAACAGAGTTTGAAAGACTTTTTAACAGGCAACTCCTTCTACTCCATAGATGAATATCTTAACAGAGACTGATAAGCTAGCTTAAGTAAAAATATCTGTTAGATTTCAGTTTTGACAACAGTCAAGATTAGGTATTTTGCGTATGTTAAATTTATTAATAGTGGATAACAGTGTTTCATTCTGACAGTGTGTTAATTCTGTAAATATTAGCTGTCCCAGTTTAATGCGTTGTATTAGCTTATTTTCGACTGTCTCATGACAAATGATCAAGGTAGTAAGTATTGTATTAAAATGTTTTATGTTTTTATGTCACACTTTCTGACATGTCCCACACCCACAAGAATCATCTAATTTTTTGGGTCTATGGAACAAAAACTAGATCTAATCTAACGAATACGTAAATGACCTCAGTATAATGAACACTGAATACGATTTGCTTGGAGACATTGACCTAACTTGTATTATTTCTAAATTTGCCAAAATTAAATCGAGAAAAGTTTATTTGTAACAATCTTGCTTTATTTTATATCTTAAACCATATTACCTAAACAAACCAAAGGTCCCTTGTCAGAATTTGCTATGGGCCCTGTGCTTGCTTAGTCTGGTACTGACTTCCATACATGAATACACTCCATACAAATACTTTCAGAAAAGACTTCCTGACTTGTTAACAAATTTCTCTTCGCCAGAAACATTTTCGCAATGCCATTGCCAGTCTAAATTTTATATCCTCTCTACTTTGACCATTATCAGTTATTTTGCTGCCCAAATAGCAAAACTCATCTACTACTTTAAGTGTCTCATTTCCTACTCTAATCTCCTCAGCATCACCTGATTTAATTCAACTACATTCCATTAGGCTACCCTTGTTTCACTTTTGTCGATGTTCCTTTTATATCCTCCTTTCAAGACACTGTCCATTCTGTTCAAATGTTCTTCCAAGTCCATTGCTGTCTCTGACGGAATTGCGATGTCATCAGTAAACCTCAAGGTTTTTATTTCTACTCCCTGGATTTTAATTCCTACTCCAAATTTTTCTTTTGTTTCCTTTACTGCTTGCTCAATATACTGATTCAGTAACATCGGTGATAGGTTACAGCTTTGTCTCACTCCCTTCTCAACCACTGCTTCCCTTTCGCAGTGCCTGATACTTATAACTGCCATCTGGTTTCTGTACAAATTGTAAATAGTGTTTCACCCCCTGTATTTTATCCCTGCCACCAACAGAATTTGAAAGAGAGTGTTCCAGTCAACACTGACAAAAGCTTTCTGTAAGTCTAAAAATGCTATAAATGTAGGTCTGTCTCTCCTTAATCTATCTTCTAAGATAAGTCTTAGGGTCAGTATTGCTTCAAATGTTCCTACATTTCTACAGAATTCAAACTAATCTTCCCAAAGGTCAGCTTCTGCCAGTTTGTCCGTAAGGTATTTATGCTAGTATTTTGCAACTGTGACTTATTAAACTGATAGTTCAGTAATTTTCACACCTGTCAGCACCTGCTTTCTTTGGAATTGGATTTAGTATATTATTCTTGAAGTCTGAGGATATTTCTCCTGCCTTATACATCTTGCTCACCGGATGGAAGAGTTTTGTCATGGCTGGCCTCCCAAGACTGTAAGTAGTTCTAACAGAATGTTGTCTTCTCCTGGGGCCTTGTTTCAACTTTGGTCTTTGAGTGCTCAGTGGAATTCTTCATGCAGTACCATTTCTCCCATCTCATCTTCATCTACGTCCTCTTCCATTACCATAATATTGCCCTTGTATAGACCATCTATACACTCCTTCAACCTTTCTGCTTTACCTCCTTTGCTTCAGACTGGTTTTCCATCTGAACTCTTGATATTCATAGGTGGTTCTCTTTTCTCCAAAGGTCTCTTCAATTTTCCTGTAGGTGGCCTTTATCTTAACCCTAGTGATACAAGGTACTACCGTATTTACTCGAATCTAAGCCGCATTAGAATCTAAGCCGCATCTGAAAAATGAGACTCGAAATCAAGGGGGAAAAAAACAATTTCCCGAACCTAAGCCGCACCTGAAATTTGAGACTCGAATTTCAAGGGGAGAGAAAAGTTTTAGGCAGCACCTCCAAATCGAAACAAAGTTGGTACATTGTAATATGAGACACGATTTAGGTCAAATGAATGACGATACAGCTACAGTAGTTTGGTTCAGCTATAGTAGTTTGGTTCGAGTCGTAAGCTTAGCAGTTAAGCTTTACCCGGTAGCCATTGCTATGCGTCCGGCACTCCATCCGTGTTAATACGGGTACCCTTCATTTTTCACGTGCTTCGTCTGGTTTCAATTGAATGCTTATTTTCTTGGATCTGATAATTGCCACTCTCTTTGTTATAGGTGTTTACGTCACTCTAAATTGAAAATGCATTACTGTACTGTGTCATGCATTGTTTGTCGCATTCTGATAATGAGTGTTTACAGCCTGTCGCCGCTCGCGGCGTGACTTGCTTTTGTGCGCGTTGCCGCCGCTTACAATAAAAAAAAAGAGAGGAATTGTCTCATTAGTGAAACAATGGTAAGAGACTGCTGTTTGTTGTTACTTGCATTGCTGCTTTCTTTGATAATGATCAACAAGAACCAACTAATAGACTGTGTATGATAGAAAATGTTCTGAACGAGAGTTTAGCGAAAATTTTTCTCCGTTTGAAAATCTTTGCAGATGCCTCTTTAGTACCTTACATTCTGCTCAGAAATTAGTCATCTTAGATTTAAAAATCTAGTCAATTGCCGTGCTTCATTTCTGACTGTATCACTATTAGGCATAAGAATAATACTAATATAAACGTGACATAATACGTATATTCTTCCGCGTTTGCTTTTGTCTCACTCTAGTTTCGTAGTTTATTAGGCAGACAGGATTTAAATGAGATAGCAGGAAACACGAAAGAATACATGGCAAAATGTTTATATTCCTATTATTCTTATGGTGAAGAGAATACTGCATGTGATTCACAATTCATAAAAGCTCCTATTAGCAACCATCTCACATGAAGGAAAAATTTCAGTTGGCCATATTGACAAACATCCCAAACAGTCTTGCCAGTCGGATTTCCGTAGTACAGTGAAATGCTGCTTCATTCGAAGATGAACAATACGGAATTTGTATTTACTTCGTTGGATAATGTATGAAAATGCAATGGTCGAAACTCGGGGCGGAGAAAAAAGCTCGTCTTCCACCTTTTTTTTTTAATTTATTTACTGACGCAGAGGTTTTGACACCAGTATTTATCTTTGTGCCTGCAATGCATGCCTGCATAGCACTACCTATATTCGGCGGCAGAAGTTAGTTGTGGCGGCACCTATCATCGTTTTTCAGAACTTCCGCGTACTTTGCACACGATTCTAAGCGCGGGCGGTTTTTTTGGATTGCAAAAACTGGAAAAAAAGTGCGGCTTAGATTCGAGTAAATACGGCACATCCTTACATTTGCTCTCTAGCCATTCCCACTTAACTATTTTGCATTTCCTGTTGATCCCATTTTTTAAATGTTTGTATTCCCTGCTTCCTGTATTGCATTTTTCTATTTTCTGCTTTCATCAATTACATTAAATAGCTCTTGTGCTACCCAAGGATTTCTGCTAGCCCTCATCTTTTTACCTACTTGATCCTCTGCTGTCTTCACTATTTCATCTCTCAAAGCTACCCATACTACTTCCACTGTATTCCTTCTTCTACTGTTCTTATCAATCATTCCCTAATGCTCTCTCTAAAACTCTTTACAACCTTTGGTTTTCTCAGTTTATCCAGGTCTCATCTCCTTAAATTCCTACCTTTTTGCAGTTCTTCAGTTTTAATTTACAGTTCATAACCAATAAATTATAATCAGACTCCACATCTGCCCCTGGAAGTGTTTTACAATTTAAAACCTGGTTCCTAAATCACAGTCTTACCATTATATAATCAATCTGAAGCCTCCTGGTGTCTCCAGGTCTCTTCCACGTATGCAACTTCATTTTATATTCTTAAACCAAATGTTGGCTAAGATTAAATTATGCTCTTTGCAAAATTCTACCAGATGGCTTCCTGTTTCATTCCTTACCCTCAGTCCATATTCACTTACTAGTTTTCCTTCTCTTCATTTTCCTACTATCGAATTCCAGCTACCATGACTATTAAATTTTCGTCTCCCTTAACTGTCTGAATAATTTATTTTAGCTCATCATAGATTTATTCAATATCCTCATCATCTGCAGAGCTAGTTAGCATATAAACTTGTACTAATCCAGTAGGCGTGGGCTTTGTGTCTATCTTGGCTACAATAATGCATTAAATATTCTGTTCATAGTAGCTTATCTGCATTCCTATATTTTTTTATTCGTTATTAAACCTACTCCTGCATTACCTCTATTTGATTTTGCATTTATAACCCTGTATTCACCTGAACAGAAGTCCTGTTCCTCCTGGCACTGAACTTCATCAATTCCCATTATATCTAACTCAAACCTATGCATTTCTCTTTTTAAATTTTCCAACCTACCCACCCAGTTAAGGAATCTGACATTCCACGCACCGATCCGTGGAACGCCAATTTTGTTTCTCTTGATAACGATGTCGTCCTGAGTAGTCTCTGCCCAGAGATCTGAATGAGCAACTATTTTAGCTCTGGAATATTTTACCCAAGAGGATACCATCATCATTTAATGATACAGTAGAGCTGCATGACCTTGGGAAAAATTACAGCTGTAGTTCCGCCATGCTTTCAGCCATTTGCAGTGCCAGCACAGCGAGCTGTTTTGGTTGATGTTACAAGGCCAGATCAGTCAATCATTTGGACTGTTGCCCCTGCATCTACTGAAAAGGCTGTTACCCCTCTTCATGAACCATGTTTGTCTGGCCTCTCAACAGATACTCCTCCATTGTGGTTGCACCTATGGTACAATTTGTGCTGTACAGCTATGTGTATCCCTGAGGCACACAAGCCTCCACACCAGTGGCAAGATCCATGGTTCATGGGGGGTGGGTTGAATTTACTTTAAGCAAATGAGCAACTGATTCACTTTTAACCTAGTAAAAATGATATATGTACCAAGCCAGCAGAAGTCGCTCACCAAGCTAAATAGAGATTAAATGAAATTGCACACCCTTAATTTGTGCTGTATCTTTAGTTATTAGTTTTGCCAGTGATCTTTTACATTAATATAAGTGAGTGAAGTTGATAATCAAAATTACAAATTTGTTAAGCCTCTGTTATGGAATACAAGAATGAACAGTTACTGAGGTGCGTCAGCAATCATAGCTGCACACAGCGTCTGTGAACACATCTGCACACTTTCATGACTCAAGTTTTTCTGCTTTTTTTCTGCTCACAGCTGGATAGAGACTCTCCATATGTAAAGATAAACAACAGCACAGCTACTGCAGTCTCATTGTTGCTATTGATACATAAAAATGAAATTCCCTTTACTATTACCCAGCAATTTACAATATTTGCATTATAATTACAATGAATTATGTTAAGTCAGAAATAAATACAGTATTATGTCCATTGCATATTAAATATTGTCTCTGTAATGAAGCTTTCAGGTTCAGAATTAGCAGTACAGTACAAGTTATCAACGGATATTAAACAGTGAAAATTTTTAGATGGTGCAGAAGGTATTTTATCTGTGTTTTCAATGCTACATGTGCCCTACATTCCATGAGGTTTTTTCCCGAAGGGAAACAGAATCAGTGAATGTCTCAAGAAATACAAATGGAAATGCAGATGTGTAAATGCATTCAGTTATGTCTACATAAAATTTGTTATTCACTCATTAAGCTTTTCATTAATTATAATAATTATTTTTGGGCATGTAATTATCATGACAACATGGTGTTATTATAATTTGAAACACCATAGTGTACCATAAAACATTTTAAACACAAAAATTATAGAAGCCATTACATTTTAAATGAAAATCTCATGTCAGTACTATACAAGCAAATGTAAACAACATAGTTAAAGGTATAGAAAAAAATGAGTAAAAGGATAAGAAGTGAGATAAGAAATCAGAAGAATTCACATAGTTTTTCATAAACACCATAATCGTTAACAGATTCCATTTCTCATTATGAGAGTTTGCGTGTTGCAAGCAGGTGTCGTGATAATGCCTGCAAAAAAGCTTTACACCAGTTGTGCTGAAAAGAAAAAAACGCCACATTCCACACGCTTATTCACAAAGGACGCTGTAGCATTCCGATAGCTGGCTGCGGTTCAGTCCCGACATGGCATTGTTGCGTGTGCCACAGTGGCACACATGATCTCTCTGTTTGTGCAGTGGCATTCCAGAACATCCAACTGCCTCACATTCTTTGAAAATTCGCTCCAGAGTAATCTTAAGGAGTCCTTATTTTTCTATAACTGTGGATAACTCAACACTGTCCATACCCACATGCATACATAGCCCTGAAACTTATGCATTGTCTGAGTGCATCAGTATTCACTTACATAATACATGGCATAAAAGAATTTTTACAACATATTATTTACAAAACTACAAATGATACATATGCAGCCACAGACAGCACTTGGAATCTGTCAGACTAACTGGGGATGCCTTACGTGCAGCCCTTTGGAAGTCTTTCATCACTTCTCACACCCCAAGGCGAGCTGTCACTCGATCACAGGTGAGGGGTCAACCTCAGTGCAACCAGTAATTGGACTGGCCATCAGTGAGGACTGGTCAGAGGACTTGGACGTGCTGGACGTCCATTGGAACCGCACGGCCAGTCCTCAACAGTGATGCCCATTGACTCCAGCCCCAAGTTGTGTAACTGAAGCCATCACAGCCTGGAGATGAGAGCAAAGTGCCACCAACTCAGCTCACATCCACACTCAACAATGTAAGTCCCTATCCCTACCAAAGACCATGGAAAACTTCACTACTCGGAAAAACGGTCTATTGACACATGTTGTGGAACTCTCCTGTAGACCTTGATGGAGGTGTAGAAACTGTGTCTACTAAATCAGATTAATATGCAGGGTTTCAAAAACCAAGCTACTAAAGCACTTTTGTGAGAATAAATAATTCACTCCTGATTTGGAACTTGTAATGTGTCACAAAATTGGTTTACTTTCACAAGCAAATGAAAATGCAAGAACTGTGTCTATTAGATATTAAATTAACATGCAGAAACTCAAGAAACTAAACTATCAAAGCACACAGATGAAACTATATAATTTGCTCCTGGTTAGGAACTCATAAAAGTCACAAAATCGGTTACTTTCCTGTTGCTGCTTCTGTCTCAGCTGGTTGCTGCTGCCAATTGTCTTAATCTTTGACCTTTTCTAAGAATGCAGTAATTGTTCTGTAACTATTGCCTATGTACCTCTTGGAATCATCTGGAAGCTTCTTCCACAACTCCCAGACTATCTCTGGTTCAGTCTGTCAATCACACAAATATTCTAATTTGTGGATACAATTTTCACAAAATTTTTTCATTGTGCCACACGATTTTGCATAATAGAATTTTGACACTATGAAATTGGGCCATACACTCTCCTGCTTCTGTTCTGACCAATATTCTTACAAGAACACATTCTTAAAATCTTGAAAGCTCAAGACCACAATATAGAGGTTTAAACCCATCACGTAGCATCGCCCACTAGCATGTCAATACAGCGTTAATTTTTCTCTTATCTGTCCATGATTCAGGCATTTTTAATGAAGTCGGTAGTGTGCAATCCACCCAGTTTTATGAAGAGATCAAGACATTCCTCCCTTCCTAAGATTTCAGTGTCATATGCGTGGCATGACACATAGTGCAGCTTTTCGTGTAATCTGTTTTCTAGTTTGGTTACTTTTGTAACTACTAGGCAAGTGGTCGTCAATAACATTTCCACTTCCCTCTTTTTCTCATAACAGATAGTCAACTGTTCTGTTTCATCACTCCACTATCTATGTCTGATACTAAAGTTTGCAAATTTGTACCTCTTCCCTATTGTCCTTTCGTGCTAATTTTACCTTTTCAATTACTTTACTTTCAGTAATGGGATGTACAGTGTGTTCCAGTTTCTGTTGATCCTCTCTACTTCCATCTCTAAATGACTATTTATGCTTCCTATTTTTGACTGTACCTCTGTCATGTACTGCTTAAGATTACTGATTTTGGTATTCATCACAATTACTTCTTTCTTGATTTCATCTACTTTGGTGTTAACAGTTCCAATATTATTGTTAACAATCTTGTCCTGATCATCCATTTTACTTAATTGTGCATCAATTTTACAGTTAATTGATTTGGATTGAGCATTAATTGTTTCGGATTGGGCTTTTATTGATTCGGACTAAGCATTAATTTCACTGGTCAACATGCTCAACAAATAGTTTATATTTCCAGATATTACTGGTTTTGACTTTAACCCTGTTTTTTTTTTTTTTTTTTCTTAATGGTTTCCTTGTATCCACCTTTAATGGATTTAGTTTTGATTTTTATTCTGAATTCTGTAGCATCAGTAAATGCTAGGATTTCCATTTTTGTCAGTTCCTGTGTAGCATCTGTGATGCTACCTACCGGTTCCTCAACAATGGGTGCTACCACCAGCATTCCCCTTTTTTCTACTGATTGTTCATCGTTAAGTATAATGTTCATCGTTAAGTATAATCAATTATCAGTTTCATTTGTGTTCATCTTATTGCCTGTTTTACAGATTAATGCAAATTTAGAAATTTTGTGGCTTATTCTCACCACTTACTATTGCCATGTGTGAGCGATTTTATTCTTAACGGAAGGGCTTAATTCGCTATGAATCTGCACAGTGCAGAATTCATGCCAAGAACAATACCAGATTGATACTGTCCTGTCACTAACATTGCTACATTTAACCTCCCCCTTCCTAATCGGCCTACTGGCTTGCCATATAATTGACTGTGATTGCATATGCCTATTGACATTTTTGCACTGAGTAAGGCTATCCTTACCGAAGGAAAATAATACTGGTTAGAAGGAGGAAAGTGTACAAAAGACTCTTCTGAAGGAATAATCTATCCTAAACCTAATCTAAATACTGATAATAATTTTGTAATGTGTGGAATACAGTGCAATTAGTCACAAATCCCACAGTGGGGAAAAGGGTACCACATATTTTATACAAAGGAAATGCTAATTAGCAAAAAAAAAAAAGGATAATTAAGTGGTTGCCAGCCTACTAGGGCAATGAATACCCAGAATTCTAAAAAAGAAAATGTTAAATAAAATCAAGCAAATAATCACTGGCATGGCAACAGAAAGTTGTCATGCTTTTCCACAGCACAACAATTTACAAGAAAATAAATGAATCAGAAGGCACTGAATTTGCAGTTACTTATTGGAAATAATAAATTTTGAAAGCAAAGTTAAATGAAGTTTCTGGCTAAATAAATGACTGGTTGTATCTGTAACTTTGTCATGTAAAAAATGACTTTCAGTAACCTCAGTGTACCATAAGGCAAAATTTAGAAAAAGGTAAGCAATTTACTTTTGATTATTGAAAGATTGATTTGAATTTACTGTAAGCAAATGAGCAACTGATTTACTTTTAACATAATAAAAATGAGATATGTACCAAGCCAGCAGAAGTCACTCATTAAGCTAAACACAGATTAAATGAAATTGCCGACTCTCAGTTTGTGCTGTATCTTTAGTTATTAGGTTTGCCAATGAATTTTTATGTTACTTTAAGTGAGTGAAGTTAATACTTGAAACGGTAAATTAGTTAAGTTAATGATTGAAATTGTAAATTAGTTAAGTCTCTGTTATGGAATACAAGAATGAACAGTTACTGAGGCAGCAAAATGTAGACTGAAACTGATCATTAGCAAACAAACAAAATTGGTTGTAAAAAGTCAGTGAGTTTTCATATTTTCATGACATTTGGTGATTGCATGGAAAGGAAAAGGGACCCTGTTTGGTAATAATGTTTGTGGATAATGAAACACAGGTGCCCTACAAGTTTTAACTATGGCAAGTTATTATTCAAGTTATTCATACTTTGTGAAAGAAAATCAACTGGGCAAAGTCTCTACATTGCTGTATATGTCACTTGACAGTCTTACGATGTTGTAGCTCTGCAGACGATGAAGAATGTAGCTGATGACAATGCTGAGCTGCCAGTGTTGCTGCTGCTGCTGTTTCAGAACCCCGAGTCATCTCCGTAGCCACAGATAATCGTGGGCAGCTTCCTCCGCTTGTCCACTCGTACTGTGCTCTCAATACTCATGGGTTAATGAATCAGGAATGCCTACATTGGCGCGAGCATAGCTTAACACCGCATCAGCATGAGTACCCAACAAACACTTCCGCACTCTTCCATAAATCAAGTTCCTCTGCTTCCTCTCTGCTTGCAACACGACAGAGACTCTCCACATACAAAGACAAACAATGGCACATCTACTACCATTTTTTCATTGCTATCAGTACATTTCAATATAGTTCCCTTGGCTATTATCCAGCAATTTGCAATATTTACATTATAATTACAATCAATTACATACAGTCAAAAATAAATGCACTAGTACATCGATTACATATTAAATATAGTTTCTGTAATACCTGTCTCAGCTTCAGAATTGAAAGTGCAGTGCAACTTATCAATGGATATTAAATGGTGAAAATTTTGGATGGTACCAATTGTATTTTATCTGCATTTTCTGTGTTACAAACTGCATTTTATGCGCTGAGTTGATGTTTGTTTATCCTATTAGTTCACCCTGTATCTGATCTATGGTCAATGAATGACTTCCTTCCCAAAGTTATTCATCCTAATGTCATCAAAGAAAATTGGCAAGGTGCAAAGAACACTGTTCACGTCACACACTAGAAGCAGGCTGCAAGGTATGGTAGAGGGAGGTGACCTATCTTGTTAAGTCAGTGATGTAGTTTTTTTGAAAAACTTTTGAAAACATAGTAAGAGTAGTCAAAAGATTGCAGCCAAGATGTTCCCTTGCTTTGTTTTTGTTACTTGTGATATCGAGGCTACATCCGCAGTCAGCTTTCTTGTCCAGGATAGAGCCACCAAGGAAAAAGGTTATGACACACACAATTCAGCTTAAGCTTGGGCCTGATAAATGGGATGCTGAACTACATACTAAACATTAATTAAATTTGTCCCCAACTCCAAAATGGCTCTGAACACTATGGGACTAAACATCTTAAGTCATCAGTCCCCCGGCCTAGAACTTAGAACTACTTAAACCTAACTAACCTAAGGACATCACACACATCCATGCCCTAGGTAGGATTCGAACCTGCAACCGTAGCAGTCCCGCGGTTCCGGAGTGCAGCGCCTAGAACCGCACGGCCACCGCGGCCGGCTCCCCAACTCCCTGTGGTTCTTTGTAAGAGAGAGGGAGGGTGGGGGGTGGGGGGGGGTGGGGGCGAGAACTGAGCCGTGCATGTATTAGTATCAGTGTCTGCCAATGATTAAACTTCTGTGCACTTTGTATCATAGTGAAGCATTCACTGCATCCTATCAGAGGCAGCATAGCTGTTTGCCAAGCGAGTTTAACCACATGTGCCCTCTCTGCTGGAGCAGGTTTGCTTGTTCTTCCACAGAGGGTGAAGGTCTGGTTCATCATGTTATGAAAAGCATGCCTATGTCATTTGAAGAATTATACACTGCTCTTCACTATCTTCATGGTTACAAGTTCGTGTCTTCAGAGCTGGCATGTTTCTCATTTTATTGCATGAGACCGTTGACATTTAGTTGCCAGCATTTACTATGTAGCCCATAGTACCTTTCATTATGTTTGTGTAAAGACTGCTTTTGATTCGTGAAAACACCTGTTGATTGAGGCCTGTTTATAGAAGTTTAATTTGGGTTCTCAAGTGTAACACTGTCTAGCTCTGATTAGTGATCATTATATTTGTTTTGGTCCTCAGTTTGAATTAGAACATTCCAAGTTACCAGAACATGCCAGTGTTATTTACACTAATCAGCCAAAACATTAGGACCACTGACCAACTATCAGTATGAACTTGTCCACGTGATAGCAGTGTCACCTGATGACTGCTAATCAGACACACACAGTGCATGTAGTATAAGACAGCACGCTATCAGTGTTCAGAATGGGGAAGGCACACAATCCATCTGAGTTTGACTGACGGCAAGTTGTGATGGTCCGGAGACTCGGCACGAGCATTTTGGAGACTGCACAACTTGAAAGGTGTTACAGGAGAGCTGCAGTGACTGTCTTCAACAAGTGGCAAAACCAAGGTGAAACCAGGTCCAGACATCGAGGGATTGGGCGGCCACCCTCCATTACAGATGTGGGATGTCGCTGCACAGAGACTTGTAAAACAGGACAGGTGGCAAACTGTGATGGAATTAACATCAGACTTAAATGCTGAGCAGATTACAAGTATGTCTGAACACACACTGCACCCAACACTCCCAACGATGGGCCTCCACAACCGACGACCTGCGCATGTGCCAGTGTTAATGCTATGACATTGGCAACTAAGACTGGAATGGGCACACGACCATTGGCAATGGACGTTGGTGCAGTGGCGGAGTGATGCACAGTTTGACGAATGCCGATACCTTGTTCACTGTGCCAGTGGGAGGGCGCTAATCTGTCATCTTCCAGGGGAACAGCTCCTTGACTCCTGTACTATGGGACGGAGACAAGATGGCGGCAGTGTCATTACATTGTGGGGAACATGCACATTGGGTGCACATGGGTCCAGTGGAGCTCATGCAAGGCACCAAGAAGTATTGTACACTGGTTGCAGACCATATACAGCCCTTAATGATGGTCGGGTTTGCCAATAGCAGTGGCGTTTTTCAGCAAGATAATGTGCCACATCACAAGGCCAGGGGTGTGGCTGAGTGGTTTGAGGAACGCAGTGGTGAGTTGCAATTGATGGGCTGAGCTGAACCTGATCGATCACATCTGGGATGTGACTGAATGTGGTATCAGAGCTCATGGCTCCCCTTCCTGGAATTTACAGGAATTAGGTGACTTGTGTGCACAGATGTGGTGCCATCTCCCTCCTCCAGTGACCTACCAAGGCCTCATTGCTTCCATGCCACAACACGTCGCCACTGTTATCCGTATCAAATGTGGACATACTGGCTATTAGGTAGGTGGTCATTATGTCAGGGCTGATCAGTGAGTAAGCCCACTTGCAAAAAGCAATGCCTTGTCAAACTCAAATTCCTTTACTATTTGGTGCAAACATTGTGGGGTATAAAAAGAATTAATCATTTTTAAATAATGTGATCTCCTTTTAATGTCATACTTGTTAAAATTGTCATGTGGGATTAATATTTTCAACTGTTTCTTCCATTTTAAAAACTTAATTGTTAAATTGCGACAGGTTTAGTTACTGAGACAAAATATAAAAAAGTTATTTTATACAAGTTAAGGCTTGAAAGGGCATTATTATGTCTTTTGGCCTATGATATGTAATTCATTTCTGCCATTGTCACCTTGCAGCTACGGGTTTTAATTTTTACCTTGTGGTTGTTTTAGAGTACCTAATATGAGCTGAATGAGGGGATCGAGCAAAGTGAAGCTCAACTTGGTCACCTTAAGTCAACACCTGGGTATTAATCAAATGTATTTTTTTAGCTGTTTTAACTGTGATTTAATACTGTTAATGCTTTCATTGTTTCCATGTGAACTGGGCACCTGATTCACTCATCTACTGAATAATAGAAAGTTGTGAAACTTATAAATTCTGCGAATATTGATTCTCTCACTATTTATGTTATGTGCAGAATTTTAAAATTTTAAAATTTTACTTAAATATTTAAAAGAATAATTTGAAGTGTCATTCTGATTGTGAGATTCGTTAATAACCTTATGGTGGTGATTGTGACATCTGTTTTGGAAGAAGACAAAATAATCCTGTGTTAACTGAAATAATATCTTTCTCAGGAATCCAATTGTTCATTATTGTCAATATTTTATAAATGCTGCTGAGGGGAAAAATGTTGTAAAAAGATCTTTCTTCTTTCTGGTTATGTTGTGTTCAGTAACTTACCTATTATTCATCAAGCTAGATCAGATAGAGATCTATGTCCTCATCCAGTAGACACAGTTTTCTGTTGACTTGTGGCACCTTTGTATCGGTGCAATGGTGACAGATGTGCCCGAAGGTTACATTCACTGACAGGAGGCAGCACGTTGACGAGGCACCGAGTGCCATTGGTGTCCAGCTGACACTAATGCTGCACTGTCACAGTCCAGAGCAGCTGTGGTTAGCACAGTTAGTGGTGGCTAGCCAAAGACTTCACCGTATTCAGTGGGTAGGCCAGCAGTATCAAAGCCCGGACACTGAGGAGTGTGACCACTGGCCGGCCGGAGGAGGCCTTCTGACCAGACACACGGATCTGCTGAACTTTATTGCTGAATTCCTCACTGATACCTCTGCCAGACGTTACTCCTGGCAGGCTGTCCAGCAGATGCCAGGATATCTGGCAGCACAGTGGCTGTCTCGTCAAGGCTGCCACCTTGAATGTGCCTAGGAACTCGTTCGGTGTGTATAAATAACGCCACCGTAACAGTTTCTTTGGCTGTCCAGTGGTGACAGCTCTCGATGCCGATTGACATGCTGTTTCATTGATGAGTCATCATGAGATTCTCGCCACATGTTGACATAACTCGTGAGGTGGTTTGTATGTAGACTGTGTCATTCGGTCCTTGGGATACTAAGCGGACCAATTGTGGGGATTCAACTAATGTTCAAGCCATTTATTATGTGAAGATCTGTGCTTTTTTTTTGGAGGGTGGGGTGGGGGCAAATTTTCAAGATTTGAGTTGATTCATCCTGTTGCATTTGCCAGCACATTTTTATTAATGGTATTAACAAGAGTTTTTCACTTTATTACACTTACTCAGTTTTCAGTTTTACAATAAAAGTTCTTATTTGCATCGGCATAAGAGTAATTAAATATGGAGAACTTTCTCTACTTGTATGTTCAGTTTTCTTCTGTGAGTGTTTTTCTGTTATCCAATGTAATTTGCCATTTTTTGGCTGTTGATTTCCACCCAGCAATGTCTCAGTGACATGTGAAAATGGAAGATTCACAAACAATTTCTGTAAAATAACACAACAGAGTGAAATTTACAATTTGTATACTGCATTTCACAAATGGAGAAACAGGTGAAATTGATAAACATCAAATAAAAAATTTTAGCTCATGCGATTTTCTCATTATTTGCTGAACACTGTAACAATCCAACAGTAAAATTTAGTCCTTCATTTAACAACATTCTGAAAAGGACTGTAGCTACTTATGTTATAGCGGAGATCAGAGTCGACTCAGTATGACTCCTTACCCTATCCCTTAAAACCCACATCCTTTTGTCTTTCCCTCTCCTTCCCTCTTTCCTGATGAAGCAACCGTTGGTTGCGAAAGCTTGAATTTTGTGTGTATGTTTGTGTTTGTTTGTGTGTCTATCAAGCTGCCAGCACAAACGACTTACCGAACGAAAGTGCTGGCAAGTCGATAGACACATAAAACAAAGATGATGTGACTTACCAAACGAAAGTGCTGGCAGGTCGTTAGACACACAAACAAACACATACACACAAAATTCAAGCTTTTGCAATAAACGGTTGCTTCATCAGGAAAGAGGGAAGGACAAAAGGATGTGGATTTTTAGGGATAGGGTAAGGAGTCATTCCAATCCCAGGAGTGGAAAGACTTACCTCAGGGGGAAAATAGGACAGGTATACACTCGCGCACACACACACATATCCATCCGCACATATACAGACACAAGCAGACATTTGTAAAGGCAAAGAGTTTGGGCAGGGATGTCAGTCGAGGCGGAAGTACAGAGGCAAAGACGTTGTTGAATGACAGGTGAGGTATGAGCAGCGGCAACTTGAAATTAGCGGAGGTTGAGGCCTGGTGGGTAACGGGAAGAGAGGATATACTGAAGGGCAAGTTCCCATCTCCGGAGTTCTGATAGGTTGGTGTTAGTGGGAAGTATCCAGATAACCCGGATGGTGTAACACTGTGCCAATATGTGATGGCCGTGCACCAAGGCATGTTTAGCCACAGGGTGATCCTCATTACCAACAAACACTGTCTGCCTGTGTCCATTCATGCGAATGGACAGTTTTTTGCTGATCATTCCCACATAGAAAGCTTCACAGTGCAGGCAGGTCAGTCGGTAAATTACGTGGGTGCTTTCACACGTGGCTCTGCCTTTGATCGTGTACACCTTCCGGGTTACAGGACTGGAGTAGGTGGTGGTGGGAGGGTGCATGGGACAGGTTTTACACTGGGGGTGGTTACAAGGGTAGGAGCCAGAGGGTAGGGAAGGTGGTTTGGGGATTTCATAGGGATGAACCAAGAGGTTACGAAGGTTAGGTGGACGGCGGAAAGACACTCTTGGTGGAGTGGAGTGGATTTTATGAAGGATGGATCTCATTTCAGGGCAGGATTTGAGTAAGTCATATCCCTGCTGGAGAGCCACATCCAGAGTCTGATCCAGTCCCGGAAAGTATCCTGTCACAAGTGGGGCACTTTTGGGGTTCTTCTGTGGGAGGTTCTGGGTGTGAGGGAATGAGGAAGTGGCTCTGGTTATTTGCTTCTGTACCAGGTCGGGAGGGTAGTTGCGGGATGCGAAAGCTGTTTTCAGGTTGTTGGTGTAATGGTTCAGGGATTCCGGACTGGAGCAGATTCGTTTGCCATGAAGACCTAGGCTGTAGGAAAGGGACCGTTTGATATGGAATGGGTGGCAGCTGTCATAATGGAGGTACTGTTGCTTGTTGGTGGGTTTGATGTGGACGGATGTGTGAAGCTGGCCATTGGACAGATGGAGGTCAACATCAAGGAAAGTGGCATGGGATTTGGAGTAGGACCAAGTGAATGTGATGGAACCAAAGGAGTTGAGGTTGGAGAAGAAATTCTGGAGTTCTTCTTCAATGTGAGTCCTGATCATGAAGATGTCATCAATAAATCTGTACCAAACTTTGGGTTGGCAGGCTTGGGTAACCAAGAAGGCTTCCTCTAAGCGACCCATAAATAGGTTGGCGTAGGAGGGGGCCATCCTGGTACCCATGGCTGTTCCCTTTAATTGTTGGTATGTCTGGCCTTCGAAAGTGAAGAAGTTGTGTGTCAGGATGAAGCTGGCTAAGGTAATGACGAAAGAAGTTTTAGGTAGGATGGCAGGTGATTGGTGTGAAAGGAAGTGCTCCATCACAGCAAGGCCCTGGACGTGCAGAATATTTGTGTATAAGGAAGTGGCATCAAAGGTTACGAGGATGGTTTCCGGGGGTAACAGACTGGGTAAGGATTCCAGGTGTTCGAGAAAGTGGTTGGTGTCTTTGATGAAGGATGGGAGACTGCATGTAATGGGTTGAAGGTGTTGATCTGCATAGGCAGAGATATGTTCTGTGGGGGCTTGGTAACCAGCTACAATGGGGCGGCCGGCATGATTGGGTTTGTGAATTTTAGGAAGTAGGTAGAATGTAGGGGTGTGGTGTGTCGGTGGGGTCAGGAGGTTGATGGAGTCAGGTGAAAGGTTTTGTAGGGGGCCTAAGGTTCTGAGGATTCCTTGAAGCTCCACCTGGACATTGGGAATGGGATTACCTTGGCAAACTTTGTATGTAGTTGTCTGAAAGCTGACGCAGTCCCTCAGCCACATACTCCCGACGATCAAGTACCACGGTCGTGGAACCCTTGTCCGCCGGAAGAATGACGATGGATCAATCAGCCTTCAGATCACGGATAGCCTGGGCTTCAGCAGTGGTGATGTTGGGAGTAGGATTAAGGTTTTTCAAGAAGGATTGAGAGGCAAGGCTGGAAGCGAGAAATTCCTGGAAGGTTTGGAGAGGGTGATTTTGAGGAAGAGGAGGTGGGTCCCACTGTGATGGAGGACGGAACTGTTCCTGGCAGGGTTCAATTTGCATAGTGTCTTGGGGAGGTGGATCATTAGGAGTAGGATTAGGATTATTTTTCTTCGTGGCAAAGTGATATTTCCAGCAGAGAGTACGAGTGTAGGACAGTAAATCTTTGACGAGGGCTGTTTGGTTGAATCTGGGAGTAGGGCTGAAGGTGAGGCCTTTGGATAGGACAGAGGTTTCGGATTGGGAGAGAGGTTTGGAGGAAAGGTTAACTACTGAATTAGGGTGTTGTGGTTCCAGATTGTGTTGATTAGAATTTTGAGGTTTTGGGGGGAGTGGAGCTGGAAGTGGGAGATTGAGTAGATGGAGAGACTGGGTCTGTGTGCAATGAGAGGAGGTTGAGGTTTGCTGGAAAGGTTGTGGAGGGTGAGTGAGTTGCCTTTCCAGAGGTGGGAAACCAGGAGATTGGATAGTTTTTTGAGGTGGAGGGTGGCATACTGTTCTAATTTGCGGTTGGCCTGTAGGAGAATGCTCTGAACAGCCGGTGTGGGTGTGGGAGAGGAAAGATTGAGGACTTTTATTAAGGATAGGAGTTGATGGGTGTGTTCATTGGCTGAGTTGATGTGTAGGTGAAGGATTACGTGGGTGAGGGCTTTGGATTGTTCAGTTTGGAACTGGTATAGGGACTGATGGAAAGAAGGGTTACAGCCAGAGATGGGAACTGTAAGTGTGAGGCCTTTGGGGGTAATGCCAAATGTCAGACAAGCCTGAGTAAATAAAATATGGGAGCGTAATCTGGCTAGGGCGAAGGCATGTTTGCGGAGAGAATGTAAATAAAACTTAATGGGGTCATTGTGGGGATGTTGTGAGAGTGACATGGTATTAGAAGGTGGAAAGTGTAACATGAAGCTGAAATGAAAATGAAAATAAAAATAAAAATATATGGGGAGAGATAAAGGTGAACTATAAAGCAAATGGAGGTCTGGTGTGAAAAAAGTCTAAAAAGTGTTGGTTAAAGATGAGCTATGTTGATCCTGTGGTGAATTTGGGTTGGTAACAAACGATGTGCACAAAGGTTAGGTGGTTGTGTTGTCGCCAAAACACTTTAAAGGGTGGATAAATTTGGGAAAATTTCGAAAAAACTGCGTGTAAATGTATTAAAAGGTGTGGTTTTGTGGTGGCAGATTATGAAAATGAGTCTAATAATTGTCTGATGAAGAAATAATGATGTAAAAACCTGTGGGAAGTGGCTAAAAATGATC
This sequence comes from Schistocerca nitens, assembly GCF_023898315.1. NCBI lineage: Eukaryota > Metazoa > Arthropoda > Insecta > Orthoptera > Acrididae > Schistocerca > Schistocerca nitens. The sequence goes on from NC_064614.1 coordinate 150,011,151, forward strand.
AGTGATGTGGGAAAAACGGAAATGGAAATAAAGCGAAAGTTGTTAGAACTAGCCGAAATGGTTGTTTAATAGGTGAAATGAACTGTTTGTGAACTGGGAACGGTGGATTTTATAGCAGCGGTAGTGTTGAAAGCGGAAAAGCAAAAAACAAAAAAAAATTTTTTTGGTTATTGTTTGGAAGTGGGTTACGTATTATTGAGTATATTTAGGCAGAATAAAATTCTATGGTAGATTACGGTAAAAAGGAGAAGGTGAATACAAAGTGAAACTACTTGCAAAAACAGAAAGTAAGATGACAAACGTAATTGTTGGGTTCAAATGTAATATATATATATATATATATATATATATATATATATATATATGTTGTGACTTACCAAACGAAAGTGCTGGCAGGTCGATAGACACACAAACAAACACAAACATACACACAAAATTCAAGCTTTCGCAACCAACGGTTGCTTCGTCAGGAAAGAGGGAAGGAGAGGGGAAAATGAAAGGATGTGGGTTTTAAGGGAGAGGGTAAGGAGTCATTCCCGGGAGCGGAAAGACTTACTTTAGGGGGAAAAAAGGACAGGTATACACTCGCGCGCACATACACACACACACATCCATCCGCAGACCGCTTGTGTCTGTGTATGTGCGGATGGATATGTGTGTGTGTGCGAGTGTATACCTGTCCTTTTTTACTTTTTTCGCCCTAAGGTAAGTCTTTCCGCTCCTGCGATTGGAATGACTCCTTACCCTCTCCCTTAAAACGCACATCCTTTCATCTTTCCCTCTCCTTCCCTCTTTCCTGATGAAGCAACAGTTGGTTGTGAAAGCTAGAATTTTGTGTGTATGTTTGTATTTTTTGTGTGTCTATCGACCTGCCAGCGCTTTCGTATGGTAAGTCACATCATCTTTATATATAAATAGAGGGAAACATTCCACGTGGGAAAAATATATCTAAAAACAAAGATGATGTGACTTACCAAACGAAAGTGCTGGCACGTCGATAGACACACAAACAAACACAAACATACTGTCTGCTTGTGTCTGTAATGTGTGGATGGATATGTGTGTGTGTGCGAGTGTATACCTGTCCTTTTTCCCCCCTAAGGTAAGTCTTTCCGCTCCCGGGATTGGAATGACTCCTTACCCTCTCCCTTAAAACCCACATCCTTTCGTCTTTCCCTCTCCTTCCCTCTTTCCTGATGAGGCAACAGTTTGTTGCGAAATATTGAATTTTGTGTGTATGTTTGTGTTTGTTTGTGTGTCTATCGACGTGCCAGCGCTTTCGTTTGGTAAGTCACATCATCTTTGTTTATATATATATATATATATATATATATATATATATATATATATATATATATATATATAACAGAGGGAAACATTCCACGTGGAAAAAATATATCTGCTATATGTCTGCTTGTGTCTGTATGTGTGGATGGATATGTGTGTGTGTGCGAGTGTATACCTGTCCTTTTTTCCCCCTAAGGTAAGTCTTTCCGCTCCCGGGATTGGAATGACTCCTTACCCTCTCCCTTAAAACCCACATCCTTTCGTCTTTCCCTCTCCTTCCCTCTTTCCTGATGAGGCAACAGTTTGTTGCGAAAGCTTGAATTTTGTGTGTATATTTGTGTTTGTTTGTGTGTCTATCGACCTGCCAGCGCTTTTGTTTGGTAAGTCTCATCATCTTTCTTTTATATATATATATATATATATATATATATATATATATATATATATATATATATATATATATAAACACAGATGATGTGACTTACCGAACGAAAGTGCTGGCAGGTCGATAGACACACAAACAAACACAAACATACACACAAAATTCAAGCTTTCGCAACAAACTGTTGCCTCATCAGGAAAGAGGGAAGGAGAGGGAAAGACGAAAGGATGTGGGTTTTAAGGGAGAGTAAAGAGTAAAGAGTCATTCCAATCGCAGGAGCAGAAAGACTTACCTTAGGGGGAAAAAAGTAAAAAAGGACAGGTATACACTCGCACACACACACATATCCATCTGCACATACACAGACACAAGCAGAAATGTGCTGTGCTGAATGGTACAGCATCATGAGAGGAGTGTTCCTTTGTGGACAGATGGTGTGTTTGTGGGAGATGTTAGGTGAATGGAGAGAGAAGACATAAGAGATCTGTTTCTATACAAGGTCAGGAGGGTAATTTCTGTCTGTGAAGGCCTCAGTGAGACCCTTGGTATATTTGGAGGAGGACTGCTTGTCTCTAGAGATGTGACAGTCACAGGTACCTAGGCTGTACGAAAGATTAAATTACTCCTGGGACCCAGAGGTGGCTCAAATCCAAAGTGGAATGCCCCGAGATATTTAGTTTCTACTAGGAAATTGGAATTTTCTGGTACATTCTTATGGGACAAACTGCTGAGGGCATTGGTCCCTAAGCTTACACACTACTTAGTCTAACTTAAATTAACTTACGCTAAGGACAACACACACATCCATGCCCAAGGGAGGACTCGAACGTCTGACGGGGGGAGCCGCCTGGACTGTGACAAGATGCCTTAGACCGCACAACTACCCCATGAGGTATTTCTACTAGAAATAACAGATAAGCAGTTGTTACCATCTCACTTAGACATTGAACTGATATCACTTAGTTCCAATAAGATGGACATATAAAAAGTATGGGCAAAGTTTAAGCAGAAGTGCTTTGCCATCTGAACTACTCAAGCACAACTCATGACCCATCCTCACAGCTTTACTTCCACCATTACCTTGTCTCCTACCTTCCAAGCTTCACAGAATCGCCCCTGCGATGCTTCAGAACTAGCACTCCTGCAAGAAAGGATATTGCAGAGACATGAAGTTTGGAAGGTAGGAGACGAGGAACTGGCAGAAGTAAAGCTGTGAGGATGGGGCATGAGTCATGCTTGGGTAGCTCAGATGGTAGAGCACTTGCCCACAAAAGGCAAAAGTTCCGAGTTCAAGTTTCAGTCCGGGACATAGTTTTAATCTGCCAGGAAGTTTCAGAATCTGTTGCACTCTTGGTTCAAAAGGGAATGCACACATGATGACAATCAATGTGCAAAGCATACAACTACTACCAACATCATACCTTAGCAAAGGATATGGCAGAGAACCTGAGAAAATTCTGGTCCTGTGTAGAATCACTAAGTGGTCTAAGTCTTCCATTCAGTCACTTGTTGACCAGTCTGGTGTGGCAGTTGAAGACACAGCCAAAGTTTTAAGTTTTGCATTCAAGAAATCATAGGTCTGGATGGAATCCCAGTTCAGTTTTACCTTACGTAGCTTGCATTTATCATGAATTTCTTACCTTGCGCAAAGTCCCAAGCTATTGGAAAAAAGTGCTTGTGACTCCTCTATATAAGAAGGCTAAAGGAATGGACCTGCAAAATTATAGACCAGTATCTCTAACAATGACTTGCTGCAGAATTTGTGAACATATTCTGAGTTTGAATATAATAACTTTTCTTGATACCAAGAAGTTTATTTCCAAGGATCAACATGGTTTTTGAAAGCATCACTTGTGCGAAAATCAGTTTACCCCTTTTCTCACATGATATACTGCAAACTATGGATGAAGGGAAACAGGGAGATTCCATAATTCTAGATTTCTGGAAAGCATTTGACATGGTCCCCACTGCAGGCTGTTAATGAAGGTGCAAGCATGTGGAATAGGTTAATGGTTATGTGAGTGGCTCGAAGACTTCTTAAGTTGCAGAACCCAGTATGTTGTCCTCAATGGCAATTGTTCATCAGAGACTAGGGTATTGTCAAGAGTGCCCCAGGAAAGTGTGATAGAACTGCTATTTGTTCTTCATGTACATAAATGATTTGGGGACTGGATGGGTAGCATCTGTGGTTGTATGCTGGGGTGTAAAGTAAGGAGTTGAAGTTGAGTGACTGTAGGAGGTTACAAGATGATGTAGACAAAATTCCCAGTTGGTGTGACGAATGGCAGCAAGATCTAAATGTAGAAAAATCTAAGTTAAAGCAGCTGAGTAGGAAAAACAAACCCATAATGTCCAGGTACAGCATTAGTAGTCTCATGCTTGACACAGTCACATCTTTTAAATATCTGGGCATAAGAATGCAAAGCAATATGAAATTGAATGAGCATGTTAGCACATGGCAGGTAGAATGAATGCTTGACTTTGTTTCATTGGGAGAATTAAGTGTGGTTTACCTGTAAAGGAGGCCACATATAGGATGCTAGTGCAAAATATTCTTTGTACTACTTGAATTTTTGTGATCCATACAAGGTCTGATTAAAGGAAGACATTGAAGCAGTTCAGAGGTAGGTTCAAACAACATGCAAGTGTTACAGAGCTGCTCCAAGAACTAAAATGGGAATCCCCAGAGGGAAGGTGACAATTCTTTTTGAGGAACACTACTGAGAAAATTTAGAGAACCAGGAAATGAAATGATTAACAGTCGTACAGGGTACCCTCTGCCACACGCTCTATGGTGGCTTACAGAGTATCTGTGTAGATGTAGGGTAGATCTAGAGACTTTGTGAAATTGGTGGCAGCTGTTGATGTGCAGATATTGCTGGTAGTTGGTAGGCTTGACATTCACTGACATACTGATTTAACTATCCTTGAGAGATGGAGGACAACATCAAGGAAGGTGGCTTGTTGGGTTGAGGAGCAGATGGGGGAGAAAGTGTTGAGGATCTGGAGAAATGTGGGCAGGATGTCCTCACCTGCAGCCCAGATCGCGAAGATACCCATGAATGAATCTGAACCAGGTAAGATTTTTGGGATTCTAGGTGGTTAGGAACAATTCCTCTAGATGGCCCAAGAATATGCTGGCATAGGATGGGGACATGCGGACGCCCATTACTGAACCACATATTTGTTTGTAGCTGAAGCCTTTCAAAGGAGAAGTAAGGTGAAGACATAGTTCATCATGGAGACCAGAAAGGAGGCTGAAGGTCTGGAGTCACTCAGATGTTGGGAAAGGAAGAGAAGCTGTGGAGAGTCGGTGGAGGACACGGTTGATGTCATTTTATGTTGGCGGGTAGATTATGGGTAATAGGCTGAAAGTTGGTCCTTGGGAGTAGTGTTTATGTCATTGAGGACACAGTAATGGGCTACAATGGTGTGTCCTGGGTGGTTGGGTTTACGGACTTTACAAAGCATGTAGAAGGCAGGAGTGTGGGGAGTGGTAGGAGTGACAAGGACGATGGATTCTGGGGAGAGGTTCTGGGATGGACCAAAGGATTTGAGGAGAGACTGCAGATCAGGTTGAATTTCTGGAATGGGGTCACTGTGGCAGGGTTTGTAGGTGGATCCCTCTGGCAGGCAAACACTGCTCTTAAAAACCACAGTGGTAAAGCCTTTGTCTGCAGGTAGGATTATAAGGTCAGGATCAGATTTGAGTAGTGGATTACAGTTCTTTCTGTGGATGTGAGATTGGTTTCCATGTTGAGAATATCTGGGGAACAATGGTGAAGCAAGGTTTGAGGTTCAGAAATTCTGGAATGTTGAAATGTTAACAGGAGGGATGGTGATTTGGATGCAGTGGGGGTGGATCATGTTTGGATGGAGGTGTGAACTGATTCAGGCAGGGTCAACATTGGCTTTAGGTTGAGTTTGATTGGTAGGGTTTGTGGTGGAAAAGTGTTTCCACTGTAGGGACTGGGAGAAAGAGTAGAGGTGTTTCAAAAGGGAAGCATGATTGATTGAATCTGGTAGTGGGGCAAAAGGTGATGCCTTCGGAAAGGAATGTTACTTCTTCAGGACTAAAGCTTGTATGCATTGCAGTCTGTCTATAACTCAACATCTCCACTATATGATGAGTAGCAGTGAATCAAATTCATTAACATTGTGTACAAAAGTAATTGTTAGAAATTCTTTTTTGAAAGAAGTGAATGATAATACACTTGAGACAACAAAAGGAGTTTTTGAAATATGGCACTACAGACGAATGTTGAAGATTAGATGGGTATATCAGATAACAGTTGAGAAGCTACTGAATTAAATTGCAGAGAAAAGAAATTTGACATAACTTGACAAAGAATGGACCAGTTTACAGAACACATCCTATGATATCAAGCAATAGTCAGTTTGATCATGGAGGGAACTGTGACTTACTTTTAGTAAATACGTTCAAATGGGTTTAGGTTGCAGTAGTTCTGCAGACAGGGTGGAGCTTGAACAAGACAGAGTAGTGTTGAGAGCCACATCAAACCAGTCTTCAGACTGAAGACTACAAGAATGGCATTTAAATAAACAGAAGTATTGCAATGTGAACAGTAACATCACAAGTACTATAAGCGGCTGAAATGCTGGTATAAGAAAAATTCACAGGTGGTCTTCCAATAGTAACACATCAATAAGCAGATATGCCATGATCATCTAAAGGAAAGCAGTATGTAAGCCATCTACTCTGTAGAGGCTGTATGAGTTACAGCCATGAACGAATTTTGTGTGTTCATAAATTTTGACTGACATTAACAGTGACTGGGGCCAGGGATTGTACAGGAACAAATCTTCATAATTCAGTAAAACAATTGTTGGGGGGTGGGTAGTAGGGGTAAGCTCCCAAGCCTCAGTGTCTCTTAAGACAACCCCACACCCCCTTCCCTCTCGATCACCACATTCCAATCAATCACTCCTATATCATACTCTATACGCCAGTCTCACAATTCACCTCTTTTTTTGTGTTCCATGATAGCTAATCTGTTGGAACAGTCTCTTTATTTTTACATCTTTTACCCCCTTCCTAGACCCTCGATCTTCCCCCATCCTTTCTGTCCTCGATTTGCCTCTCTCTGTGTAGATGTGCACCTCCTCCCCTGCATGTGAATACATATTCTAGCTGGCATAATTTTTCTCCTCCTTCATCTCCACCAGAAATTATTGCCACTGTGTATATTTTGTGACTAAGCTAAGGATTTTGGCTACCCTCATGCAAACATTAAGATACCAGATGTTATGGGAAATATGAATGTACCTTAATTAGTCCCAGTGTTTGAGATTATTAAACTTGAAAACATTAGTTTATTAGTGGCATGGTTTGAGCCACTAGTAGTCACTGTCAGGCATCAAGGTGTACTAACTGCTGAGTAGTGCAATTTCCTTTTCATTGAACTGAACATAGTGATGTTTAAGACTCCTAACAGTGTGAGGGGATATATCCTTACTGGCATTTATTATAATTCAGTCATATGAAAAAAAAAAACTGTCAATATGGCTAATGATTGTTCTGAACCAGCAAAACAAGGTGTTAAATGTATCCACGCACACAAAAACATTGCAATTAAATTAATTGCAATCTGCCAAAATACCAAATTCAACAAACTGTGCTCTCAGCCAAAAATTTGACCCCTATATTTTAAAAAAAATGGAAAAGCAGCAGTACCTCCTTCTCAACAAACTAAAGCCAAAAACAAAGCTGATAAAATTTGGTTAAAGAGTGAAATAAAACAGCTGTATAAAAATAAATGCCAACTGAACCAAAAAGAAAACAAACAACGGCTTGAGCTGAAGGATGTAGCTCACTCAGCCCAGATGTCAATCCTCCAAGCTATTGTAGATGATGCTATTAAACAAACATATCATCAGGTATATGACAGACACCATAAAAAACTTACTGCTCTATGAAGTATCACCAAACCGAACACAAAATGTCAAAAAGGACCTCTCCCTTACATGTTTTATGATAGTCTTAAACTTCACCAATGCTCAATTCAGTGAAATGCCTGCCAGGTTAGTCGAGAGTGCTAATGCATTGCTTCCTGGACTGGGGTAGGCGCGCCGGCCCTGGATCGAATCCGCCCGGCAGATTACCAACAAAGGCAGTGTGCTGGCCAGCCTGGATGTGGTTTTTAGGCAGTTTTCCACATCCCACTAGGTGAATACTGGGTTGGTCCCCATGTCCCACCACAATTACATGACTCGCAGACATCTAAACACTTTTGCACTATTGCGTGAATTACATTGTATGCAGACAGCTGGGGTACTCTAATTCTACCCTGGGAGGGTACGGGCTGGCGACAGGGAGGGCATCAGGCCCACCCTTAAATTAACCTTCCCAAATCGGACCCTAACCATGCCGACCCTGTGAAACCATTGGACAAAGGCACAAGCAAAAGAAAGAACACTCAATTCAGTGAAAAGGAAATTTCACTACTCAGTTATCTGCTTGCCTTGTTGCTTCATAATGAGTACTAGGGGTTCAAAAGTCATTGACATTATATGATTGTTATAAGATGAATAATATTAAACAATGTGGGACATAGTCATGGGAAACTAATCAGACAATATGGCCAATGATTATAACATATTACAGAATGGTTTTAATTTATCTGTGTGACAGAAAGCAGTGTACATTTTTGTCATAACTTATTGTCCTTGGAAGCAGGCCACAGAACTCAATGGAATGATAAAAAATAAAGCTTTATTATAAATATATTCAAAAGTACTGGTAGAATGTAAATAATTTAGTAGACCATTCACCAAATAGGAGAAGCATGGAGTCATTGACAAGCACACACAAAAGAGAGAGAGAACACTTCCTAGCTTTTGGAATCAATCCTTTCTTGGAATTGTACTCTAGCTTGAGAATGGATTTATTCCGAAAACTAGGAAGCTTTATTTCTCTTTTGTGTGTGCCTGTCAACAACTCAGCGGTTCCACCATTCAGTGAGTGGTCTCTTTTGCTCCTAAATTGATTACATGAAGTTTAATTATATATGAATGTTACGGTAAGGATAGTTGTTACTCACCATATACTGGAGATGCTGAGTTTCAGGTAGGCACAGCAAAGAGACTGTCAGAACATGAGCTTTCGGCCAACAAGGCCAAAATATCATTTTCTGACAGTCTTTTGTTGTGCCCATCTGTGACTCAGCATCTCCACTATATGGCGAGCAGCAACTATCCTTTTTATAATACTGTTACATTGCATCCTAGATTTTCCATTGTTAATTATATAATACATTGTTAGGAAGATGCATACATACAATATTTGGACTCTGTTATAAAGTGATGGGTCATAATGAAGAAAAAATTAATAACTTACACGGAGATCTATGGTAACACTTTTGGACAACTGGTCATCTTCACCATTTTCAAAAAGATGTTCTAGTCGTAAGAGTATTGTGTTATTGCTCCATGGCTCCAGTGTCAATATCTTTATATTTCTTGGCAATGGCTGCTTCACTCCTGAAAACTGAATAAGGAAATAGTCACACTATCAGAAGAGAGATGAATGTTGCAATATATACAGTACTCTAAAGAAAGAGGTTAGCCTTACTTCTGTCTGATGTTTCCGCGCCCATTTTTTAAAGGAACTGTAACTGGTCTTTGCTAGAAACACCAGTGGCGACATTCCCCTCCTCTGTGCTATATCTTTCTCCAGTGCAGTCTTCCCAGGTTTGTTACCGACTGCTAAGACCACATAATGCTTCCCCCTAGCTATAAGGCCTTTCCCATATTGTTGTTCATTCAAGGCTTCACCCACTCCAAGGCCATCATCATTTAATGTACGACGATGAATCTGTAAAAATATGAGACTTTTGTCAACCTTGATTATCTCCTCACAAAGAATTTATGAAAGAAGCAGTACATCTAATCTAATCTCTCCAATCATTTATTGTGAAAATAAAATGAAAGTGCAACAGTTATTAATGATTCCATTTTGGATAATACCAACGACTCTTACACTCAACAACATGATGGTATCTTTTTCTTCCGGCTTTGAGGTAAGTGCTAGTTTCACTTGGTGCATAATGTGTTTCATAGTAAATTGACAGTTGTGAGCTACACTTATGCTTTTTACAAATTTGTGCAGAAATATCTAGTTCAAAAATCATTTACCCTTAATTGCAGTGTAGATATTGTAATTAGTGAAATATATCCACCTACTTCCATATGTTGCCTAGTTTTTCTAAGGAAGCATTATAAAGTTTTATGATGTAAGTATTGTGTATTTTATCAGTATCAAACATCAGTGTATATTGTCTGCATACCTTAAAAAATCTGCTATTTTCAAGTTTGTTCATTAGCATAATGTCAACTAAACGCAAGGAAAGCAAAAGCAGACATGCTGAACCACATTTTCAAATGTTCCTTTACAAAGGATGATCCAAGAGTGCTGCCCCAGTTTAATTGTCACACTGCTGCAAAAATGCATGATATAAGACATGTCAGTGGCATTGAGATACAACTGAAATAGCTAAAATTTAATGAAGCCTCAGGGTCCATTGGGATCCCTGTCAGGTTCCATACATAGTGTCCAGTGGTTGGTAGAAGAACAGTTTGTACTTATCTGCAAGAAGGGTAACAGATTTGATCCACAAAGCTATCATCAGTATCATCTAATATCACTTTCATACATCTGTTGTACTTGAGGGTTTCTCGGTATTGTGGATGCAGCAAGTTTTCTGGGACAGAGATTCATCCACAGATGTAGAAGAAACTGCAGGCATACCCCCAGGGAAATGTGTCGAGACCCTTCTGTTTATGTTATATATTAATGGCTTGACTGATAATTAAAACCTCAGATATTTATGTGAGACAGAGCTGCATGAAAGTGCTGAAAGTTCTCAGCAGTGATCTAAATTTTGTATTGAGCCCAAAAGGGCTACATGTGGCAGATGACAACAGTTCTGTGGGACACGTATGGCTTCACTACCATCAGAAGAAGCAGAATGAATCTGCAGGATGGTTATCAAAGCACTGGCAGCCACGTTCAGCATATCAAAGAAAGATTTACTAGAACTTGAAAATCAGTGGACGGATAATGGAGTTCTATCATTACCAATCAGTAAGTCTGACATTACATTTCTAATGTCAAATAGAGATGGTAACAGTGATCTCAATGCTTTTCTGTAAGCGGTGTTCGACAGCTTTAATAAGGGTTAGGAACTGCATCATGCAGTACATAGCTATACTTGTCTTTATTTTGCTAATAAATTCTGCTCACAGTCTGACCATCCTCAGGCCATAAAAGACATATTTCACTTTGTGTTTCACAACTGTAGTAATTAATAAAACTCTGACTGGCTCCATTTTCATAAGACTTGTGACTTAACTAATTACGTATTTCTGTCTTTCAATGTACATTATCAATATGTTTGGAACAATCATAGCACCTTGGCATTTGTGAAAGGTGATCACTGGCACGAGGGAAACAAGAGCATCATACTGACAAATAGCACAAACATGGGATGTAGTTCAATGACTGTAGTTGGAGACATGGCCAAAAATGAGTTAACATGGCACAGGAGACTGAAGTTTTACACAAGGGTACCTGATTCAATCAAATCCTCCTACATCTACTGAAGACCCAATGGCACACAGAAAAGTGGGCTCTGAAATACAGCTCAGCTGGCTTAGAGAATAAGAGACACTTTGTGAGGATCAGTGCGAAGTCAACATTCAACTACAGATGCTACCAACCACACAGCACAATGGTAAGCATACTGGACTCACATTTGGGAGGATGACAGTTCAAATCTGTTTCCAGCCATCAAGATTTACATTTTGTGAGATTTCCCTAAATCGCTCTAGGCAAACGTTGGGATAGTTTCTTTAAAAGAGCGCTACTGATTTCCTTCCCCATCTAGAAACATTTTGAGCTTTTGCTTCATCTCTAATGACCTCCATGTTGACGGGACATCAAATCCTAATCGTTATTTCTTGTCCAATCATTATAATGCAGCTGGGTGGAAGTCCAGGACATCCGCACATACACTCTGGCTGTGTGTGTGTGTTTTTTGAGATCTGATTGTTAACTTAACAGACTGATGTATTTCTGTCTGTACAACTTTGTTTTAACTGTTCAAGACATTGCAAGTTTTGTTTTCTGTATTATTTCCCAAGCAATTGCAATTTCTTTTAACTTTCTAAGATACTGGATGCTTGAAATGGCTCCTTGGGTGCAACCAAAAACCAATTTCAGAAAAAAAAGACTGTAGAATGAGTGGTGTTGGGGCTGATTCAGGATGGCAGTGTGGCAAGAAACCACGGCTATGAGAAGATATTACTTTTCAAATGACTCTGACAAGCAGACAGATGACTTCTATTCATTAAACTCATCATGTTCCACAGATTCCATGAAGAAACAGGACCTACAGGGATGTGGATCAGGCTGAGGTAGACTTTAACAAAAGAGAACGAATCATGTAAACTTAATATGTACACTGCATTAACAATAGACTTTCACTATACTGCTGATGACTACTTGTGATTGTGCCAAAAAATGTAGTGTAATAAATTAGAAGGAACACTGCTTGGGTGTTAGGAATGCCGCTTGGGTCTTAGCGTGTAGAGACAACAGTGGCTCTGTGTGCACGGGTGTGTGCACGTGTCCGAGTGTGTGTACAAGTGTGCGTATTTGTATGTGTGTGCATGCGTGTAATATTTACATACATGGATTGTCAAAGAAAGTAAGTAACTACACCTGTAACAACACAGGTATATTTACAATACACTACAAAAGTTAGGACTCAGAGATATCCATTTTGGGTGTAGGCAAGATGGGAAGGGAATCTCACACATCAATTTATGGAACACAGAGAAAGACAACACATGATATGCATGTCAGCTATCCAACTATGACTATGGATCTGCCCAGTTGTCTCGAAAATTCTGTTGCTTCCAAAATGAATTTGTGCAGGTGACCAATGCATGATAGCATGGTTTGTATACAGTGGCAGCTCATACGAATGCAAGCTAGGTGTTCACAAATTTTTAAATTCAGATAAATGTGAGAGTGCAAAATTAAAAGCATCTGCTGTATAACAGTTATGCTTATCAACATATTTATACAACTTCAGCTGCTGTCAGTAACAACAACAACAACAGCAACAATGACAAAAAGAACAACAACAACAACGACAATAATAATATGCATGACATGTCTGAAAAAAGGAAGAATAGTTTTTATGGAATTTTGTTGTTTTGTACATAATTAAGTAAAGTTTATGGCAAGAACAAAATATTGTTTATACGATATTGCAGGGCTTGTGTTATTCTGATTATGATGCAAAGGCACTGCTGCGACTACAGCCATTGCGAAACACATCAAATGAATTCGCAATTGCGAATAAGGGCTACCATCAACTGTAGACTGGAATGACGACCATGAAAATTTGTGGTGGACTGGGACTCAAACCCAGATTTGCTACTTACCCTGAGCAGTCACCTTACCATATGGCTATCTGTGCAGGATTCACGGCCAGACCCAAACTTCCATATGTCATCAATCATGTGTCTATGACATGTACTTATACGTCCATTATGTAATTTCGGTACGGCTCAGACATTGTATTTAAAAGTCGCTTGCCCAGTATTGGCAGATTTTCACAACTGCAAATTCATTTGATGTGCTCCATAATGGCTGTGGTCACCACAGTGCCTGTTTCTTTGGACATGCATGCATGCGACTTTCAAGTACGTCTGACCTGTAAGGGAATATACATAATGGATGTACAAGTTCACGTCGTAGACACATGGTTGACAATATAGGGAAGTTTGAGACTGGCCGTGAGTCATGCACGGATAGTCAAATGGTAAGGCGACCACTCGCAATGAGCAGAAAATATGGGTTTGAGTTCATGATCGTTATTCCATTCTACAGCTGATGGTAGTCTCCATTTGCAATTGCGAATTCATTTGAAACAATGTCTTTCACTACTTTCTGTTTCACATTTTTGTGTAAGTGGTAGTTTTAGTGCTTTTTTATTTTTCTGACAAATGTACGAGATGTCTAATTCATGTATTAGTTTACGAATTAACTTCTGGACTGAAAATCAGGCATTCTTATGTTGCACCGACACAACAACTTATGCCTATTATACACTTCTTTGTTAAATGTTCGCTTGCAGTCAGCTTATTTGATTTTGTCACTTTCTCAGACAAAGGATCTGGTTTGGAATGCCATAGTTTCTTTGCAGCTAACTTTTCCTGGTAATGGCGCTTAATACAGGTTCAGTGGAGTTCATGTTGATACTCCAGAGGAAAGCCAATTTGTGTACAGAAGACAACCAACTCCAAACACAAACTGCTGTTTGCGGAAATGATTAATTTCAAGTAGTACTATCTACAAACAAGGTCACTTGAGTAGAATACAAATGAGGTGCTGAGAGCCATAAGAGCCGAAAGCACACCGTCTTCAACCCCACATATCAAAATGAATATCAAAGAAACCAGTGAGAAAGTTTTTCATGAATGCTCAGATACACATACAATGTGGGCCTACAGTACAGATAAACCTGACCCACCGTAAGATCAACAGATGTCAGAAGCATGAATAAATGCAACAGTCTCACCATCAATGATGATGTGCTTTTTAGTTCTCAATAGCTCATATGGATTACTCTAGGATAAAATCCAAAACTTAATGTACTATATCTCATTCAGAATCCCACAAAATAGCTTTTGCTATCAGTATAACTACAACATATACAGATATCCAATCCAATTTTACAATATAATGAGTGAATTTGCATATCTGTGGAGTGTGCTACTGCCTAGCGGAATTTATCCAAGCAAATGTAGATGAAAGTCTGCTGCAGTGTGCTACACCTGGTGGCATTGACGTAAACTCGTAGTTGACTGGTAAGCGCCAGCAATGCACACTGTGTACCGTGCACATTGTTTATCAAATTCGTATGTATTTGCCATGTAACGCAATTATATCATGCCAGTTGCACATGCATAAAAGCTCCTTAAAACGAGCACAAGGGAAGGTGTGCTCATGACCCTGAGGCCAAATTTCACCATGTTTAGAGGAGCAATATGTAGCACAGCATAGAAGATTTAGTGCCTTGTATTTCAGATTACACATCTACATTATGTTTAACAGCATTCAAAGAAAAATAACCAATAAATCCTCAAGGTGTCAAACGTTAGGGTGCTCACATGCTCTTGTGTTCTTTCACAGAAGCTGCCACTGTTTGTATAGTGCCACCACAGAAAACAACACTTGAGCCATTGTATACCAAACATTTCCAGTCCCCCCCACACATTTCAATGAAAGGTCTGCTAATGAGTGGAAGTCCTAATGGACTATTCATCATTGGGCTGGCACAAACTATTCTCGATGTTGTAGTTTGTCCCAGATATGTTTCTATAGTATCGTGGTAACTGCAGCACAAGAGATGCTTTCATGCAGACTGTCTGGTGTGCTTGAAGGATAGATGATAAAATGCTGCCAGTGAAAGAGCATAAGCTTCTGTTTGAGTTCTGGTAAAGCACACTGTTTCTGTATAATTTTATTGCAATTTTCAAGCACCATGAAATATCAGATTTTCTGCATACGGTAGCAGATGCCCTGGCATGGAACTGGGTCTCTCACATTCTACCAGGAGAAGGGTAACATTTTAGAAATAAAGAAACTTTTTACTATGCCCATCTAATAAAGTGATGATCATGCATACCATTAACTCTAATTCTCCATCTCTGTGACTGGTTCCACCTTGAGATCTGTCTGTGAAAACTGCCAGATGTTGTTTTGTGTTATTGTCATTGATTACAATTTTTGTTGTAACAGGGTAATAATTTGCAGAAATAGGTTCCTTTACTTTCACATCCCAAGTTGGACGATAGTTTCTTATTCGTTTTATCATCTCCCTGCCATTGCTGTCCGTGTAGAATGTCCCGTTGTTTTCAAAATTAGTAGAGAACCTGCTTATAACTTCCTTCCCACTTCCACCACTGAAACAAACAATAACAACTTCTTAATGATAAAACAGTAACATAATCTAAAAACATAAGTTTTAAAAAAGTTGAATATATAGGGTATTACAGGTCATCACACAACATTACTGCAGAATCCAAAAAAACTGTAAAATGCAACACTTGCATTCTGGAAGCAACTGAGGTGACACAAGTCATTGAATAGCTTCTAATATTGTGTTGGACCTCCAATCCTTGAAGCACTTCTCATAAGTACTTTTTTTGGTACAGCCTTGTGTCCTTCCAGTGATGAAGTTTTTATTTGCTCAATAATTGAAAATCTTCATCATTTCACAAGACTCTTCAGTTGTGGGAACAGGAAAAAGTCTCAGAGGGCCAAATCTGGTGAATATGGTGGATGAGGCATGATTGTCATGTTGTTTTGGCCAAAAAATCTCTCAAAAACAACGATGAATGAGCAGTTGCAGTGTCATGATGCAAAAGCCATGAATTGTTTTTGCACAATTCCAGACATTTTTTGTGTATTGCTTCTTGCAAACAGTGCATAACATCAAGGTGATACTCCTTATTGACCGTATGACCTTGAGGCAAAAATTCATGATGCACTATGCCACAGAAATTGAAATAAAAAATGAGCAAAACTTTGACATTTGATCAAACTCGGCATATTTTTTTCAGTCTTGGCACTCTGGGACACTTCCATTGGGACGATTGGGCTTTGGTTTCGATGTCATAACTGTAAACCTACGTTTTGTCACCAGTTATTACCCCTTTGAACAAATCATGATCATCACTGACGTCATTCAAGAGCTTCTGAGCTATGCTTATAGGACGGTTCTTCTGATCAAAATTGAGAAGTTTTGGAACAAACTTCGCTGACACATGTCTCATGCCCAAAACATCTGAAAAAATTGCAGGACATGAGCCAACCAATATGCCAACATCGTCAGTAACTTCTCTTACAGTAGTTCGATGAGTTAACAAAATAATTTTCTTCTCAGCTTAGAAGTTATCAGCTCTTGTTGATGTGCTGTGGTGTCCTGAGTGAGGTTCGTCATTGGCATCTTCTCAGCCATCTTGGAAGAGCTTGTACTGCTTGTAAACATTTTTTTACTTAGAGCAGACTCACCGCATGCCACTGTCAACTTTCAAGTGTTTTACAGCACTTGATTACATGTTTCACACAAAATTTGATGAAAATTCTTGCTCCATTTTTTATAATAATCAAAAATCACCAGGCACACTAAAACATGTTTATCCTTTCTACCTGTCAAGAACAACAAAGTATGTTGTACACTTGAAATTGTGAACATACGTTCGGGACATTTGTACCAACATACCAAAAAGAAAAGATTGATAATCTAATATACGTTGCCTGCGCAATTTTAAAAGTCACCTTACATTTGAACAGCTCTTGTATGCTGCGTCTATAGCCGTCCATAATTGTGAAAGTGTTGCTGGTGCAGGATTTTCTATTTGAACTGACATCTCATTTATGTCCCATAAATGTTTGATGGGATTCATATCGGGTGATCTGGGTGGCCAAATCATTTGCTTAAATTGTCCAGAATGGTCTTCAAACCAATCAGGAACAGTTGTGGCCAGTGACATGGTGCACTGTCATCCATAAAAATCCAGTTGTTGTTTGTTGCAAATGGTCTAAAAGTAGACAAATGTAACCATTTCGGGTCAGTTATCACTTTAGTTGAGTGTGAAGACCCAGTCCATTCCAAGAAAACAAAGCCCAAACCATAATGGAGCCACCAACAGCTTGCACAGTGCCCTGCTGACAACTTAGGTCCATGGCTTCATGGATTCTACACCACACTTGGACCCTGTCATCAGCTCTTACCAACTGAACTTGGGAATTGTCTGACCAGGCCACAGTTTTCCAGTTATCTAGGGTCATTAACCAATGAGAGGCGCTGCAAGCGATGTCATGGTATTAGCAAAATGTACACATTCACTGTACATCCCATATTGATTTCTGTGATTATTTCATGTAGTGTTGCTTGTCTTGTGGCACTGACAACTCTATGCAGACACTGCTGCTCTCAGGCATTAAGTGAAGGTCGTTGGCCAATACATCTGTGGTGAGAGGTAATGGCTGAAATTTGGTATTCTCTGCACACTCTTGACACTGCAGCTATTGGAATATTGAATTTCCTAATGATTTCTGAAATGGTATGTCCCATGCCTCTAACTCTAACTACCATTCCACATTCGATGTCTGTTAATTCCCCCCATGCGGCCATAATCATATTGGGAACCTTTTCACGTGAATCACCTGAGTACAAATGACAACTCTGCCAATGCATTGCCCTTTTATACCTTGCGTATGTGATATTACCACTGTTTGTAGTGCATATCGCTATCCAATGACTTTTGTCGTCTTAGTGTAAAGCTTTCAATTTTTGCAAGTTGATTAAAAGCTAACAAAAAGTTGTAAGATACATACCATAGTCTACAGTACATTACAAATGAAAGGTCAGGTCACTACCATTAACTGACAATTGTATGCATTGCGCAAATGCTGTAGACTCGACATCAAAAACCTAGAGTAAGGCTGGGAAACAATCAGTAGACGCAGCAGCGAATTGAAACAAATAACAGCATAGAAAAATATGAACAATAGCTTAGTTTATGCCACACAAAAATTAAGTGTTGTCCATTTTCTAAATTATGCTTGCCACATTGACAGTTGTATACTTGAGGGTGGTTGTTGTTGCTGTTGTTGTTATTGTTGTTGGTTTGAAGTAGCACCTTTCTTTCTAATTTACTTCATTAAATTTAGCTGACATATGCGTGAATAGTGATAGTTTATTGTGAATCCAGTATGCTGATTGTGTTTTTGAGAGTTACTTGTCTTTTGGTAATTGTAGTCCTCGACTCTTCCCACATGATCCCTGAAGGTTCTCCTTCTTGATGGGATCTATGGAACATGATGGATGGATGAATGAATGAATGAATGAATGTGAAATTGCACAAATGAATACATATTAATGCCATGTGTCACCTATTGCATACACTTTTTCTTTTCATTTGAGACTGTTTTTCTGACAAACAGAGCATCTCAGAAATATTGTGACAAACTTCCAGGAATTTTAGAGGGTATCTTGAAGAACACATCTAGGATAGGAAACCATGTCTAGCAATGTCATCCAATGACGCTACAGAGCGTCAAAATTAATGGCGCCGTTGCCTGCCACTATGCCACCACTTTGCAACCAAACGTGACTTTGTACACTGATGGACCATAGGTAGAACATCTCATAATGTCGCTTGTTATTCACAGAACGTCTCACAATGTTGCTTGTTATTCAGTAACCATGGCTGATTGCCAATTGCCAGTGGAGAAGGTGGAGCTAGCTGCTGCATTAATAAGCCATGTCCGCTATGAATGTGATGCTCTCTTGGCTCGATGGATGAGGGTTTCGGACACAGATTTCCATTTGCAGTCTACTTTTCTCCTGTATACTGGAAAAGCATCAGAGGTCTTACAGGGTTACAGAAGAAAAATTAACTGTGGATGGATGCCCATGTCTGAAACCATCATCTAGACAGGCAACAGAGCATCACATTCACAGGATACAAGACTTTTCTACGCAACAGCTAGCTCCATCTTCTCCACTGGTCGTCCTGGTAATCAGTCACAATTACTGAATAACAAGCAACATTATGAGATGTTCTGTGTAAGGTCCGTCAGCATAGAAAGTTACATTTGCTGCCACAGGTGTCGGCTGATTGCAGGTTCCGGCACTTATAACTTCAATGCTCTGCAGCATCGTCGGATGACTTTTCCGGACAATGGTTCCTATCCTCGAAGTGTTCCCTCTACAACGCCGCAGAATTCATTGCAACATTTCTGGGAGGCCCTGTATATTTACTTGAGTGCTGATTAACACTCTCTCTCTCTTGTGTTATGCTCCCTAGATTAAGTTTATTATGTGACTTAGCCTTAATTCTATTTGTAATAACTTCAAGTTCAACAAATATATTTCAAGGAAGACGCAATACGTGAAAGTCACAGATCAAGTAAACAGAGTAAGATATGTGTACACTTTAACAGTAAAATCATAACTGAGTCCAAATCTAGCGGCCACTGGCTGGCTGGCCGCTTAGGTGGCGCTGCTGCTGCATGGCTAGCAGACAGCGCCGCATGTAGAGGATGCACATAACTGTGCGGCGGCACTTTGAAAGATCGGCGAGTCACAACACTGTTTATAATCACTTGATCTGCATCCTTGCCACATGTTATCTCACTGTTCTCCTCAGGCAATGTCACACAAATTCTTCTCCGTTTTCCTTATGCGCATAATACACAAATCTGCATGCTTACAGCATGTTATGTCACTATCCTCCCTAGCTAATGTCATGCAAATTATTCTCTGCTTTCCTTACAAGCATAAAGCACCAAAAAAATTGAGATCTACTGTGCCTTTCAATGTACGAGCGTAAGTGAACTATTATCCACAAAGTAGTTATAAAATTTTATTGTAGTCAGATAGGAAACTTACAAGAACATCATTTTTCAACATAGTCTCATTGCATTTCAAGCACTTGGTCCATTGTTGTAAAAGCTTCCTGATGCCCTCATAAAAGAAGGTTCTTGACTGAGCTGCGAGCCAGGAATGCACTGCTTCTTTCACTGCTTTGTCCGAGGCAGATCGATGGCCTCTTAATGCCTGTTTGAGTGGACCAAACAAGTGATAGTCAGAAGGGGCAAGATTGAGACTATATGGAGGATGATCCAGTACTTCAAATTTGTGTTTCTGAAGCGTTTCAGCATTGTGGGCAGCAATATGCAGATGGGCATTGTCGTGCAACATTACAACACCTTTTGACAGGAATCCTTGGTGTTTGCTTCGAATTGCAGGATTTAGCCTGGCGGTAAGCATCTCACTGTAACATACACTGTTTATTGTTGTGACCCTTTCCCCATAATGTTAAAATATGGATCTTGTGCATCCCAAAAAACCGTAAGCATCAGTTTTCCTGTGGATGGTTGGGTCTTGAAATTTTTCTTGCATGGCAAATTTGGATGTTTCCATTCCGTACTCTGCTGTTTACTCTCTGGCTCATAATGATGGATCCATGTTTCATCACCAGTAATGATCCTGTCTAAGAAATTGTCCCCTTCTTTACCATAGCTATCCAAATGTTTTTTTGCAGATGTCCAAGCACGTTTGTTTATGCAAATGTGTGAGCTGTTTTGGGATCCATCTTGCAAAAAATTTATGAAACCCAAGTCTGTTGTAGATGATTTCATAGGCAGAACCATGACTAATTTGCAGACAATGTGCCACTTCATCAATAGTTAATCGTCTGTCTAAGAGAATCATTTCACGTGAACAGTCAATGGTTTCTTCATTTGTGGCAGTAAACGGTCGTCTGGCTCCTTCATCATGCATAACACTTCGGTGGCCATTTCGGAATTTTTCAATCCATTTGTAGACACTCAATTGTGGCAAAACACTGTTCCCGTACTGTTCCGAAAGTCTTCAATGAATTTTGGCCCCTGATACGCCTTCTGACCACAAAAAACAGATCACTGAATGTTGCTCTTCTTTGGTGCAAATAGACAGCAGAGCAGCCATGATTAACAGCACGGCAGTGATAAAGAAACTAACCTAGCAGCTTGAAAATTACAAAGATAAAACAACAAATAAACAAAGAATGCCTCATCAACGTAAAACAAAAGTGCTACCAAAATAAACAAAAATATAACTAAATTGCAGATAATAATTTACTTACCCTCATATTTATGCCTGTATAATATTTGGAGTTACAGAATGTTCATCTATACCCAGGTGTATATTGTTCTGCATACACAGATGATTGTTTTATTTAATGTTATATCTGTGAGACTAGAAGAGTAATTCCTAAACATATTTTTCCTTGATATTGAAGTATGGAAACTGATCAGATTAAAGATCTTTCATAGAAACTGACTACTTATTATGCATTCCTGCTCTGCAGTTGTTCTACTAGAAAGTCTCTAAGTCCTGAATGCACTGATGTATTAGAGATATCTGTAATGTTGGAGAATAAAACTTGTGACCTTAGCAAACAAAATATCTTGGGGTGACAGTTTCCTTTCCATTTCTTGTAAATCACTCCATCCAGGAATTTCTGTCAGTGTTATACAATTATGAAAGTGAAATGGAGATAGGGCAAATGCTTCGGTTCAATTGACTTTGGAGAACTACTTATTGCACCAAAGTACTTTTTTAATTAATTGACTTCGGAGAACTACTTATTACACCAAAGTACTTTTTTAATGCAGCAGCTTAGCGTTTTGACTTAGCTGTCATCATACATATTTTCATTTTGTTTCCATCACCTTTCACATATATGACTGTAGATATACTTCCCTAATGAAAACTGTAACTAAATTTCCATATAGATTATGCATCCCCCCCCCCCCCCTCATGAACCATGGACCTTGCCATTGGTGGGAGGCTCGTATGCTTCAGTGATACAGATAGCCATACCTTAGGTGCAACTACAACAGAGGGGTATCTGTTGAGAGGCCAGACAAACGTGTGGTTCCTGAAGAGGAGCAGCAGCCTTTTCAGTAGTTGCAGGGGCAACAGTCTGGATGGTTGACTGATTTGGCCTTGTAACATTAACCAAAATTGCCCTGTTGTGCTGGTGCTGCAAATGGCTGAAAGCAGGGGGAAACTAAACCATAATTTTTCCTGAGGGCATGCAGGTTTACTGTATGGTTAAATGATGATGGCGTCCTCTTGGGTAAAATATTCCAGAGGCAAAATAGTCCCCCATTCAGATCCATGTGCAGGGACTACTCAGGAGGACATAGTTATCAGGAGAAAGAAAACTGGTGTTCTACGTATCGGAGCATGGAATGTAAGATCCCTTAATAGGGCAGGCAGGTTAGAAAATTTAAAAAGAGAAATGGATAGGTTAAAAATATATACAGTGGGAGTTAGTGACGTTCAGTGGCAGGACGAACATGACTTTTGGTCAGGTGAATACAGGGTTATCAATACAAAATCAAATAGGGCTAATGCAGGAGTAGGTTTAATAATGAATAAAAAAACAGGAGTGCAGCTAAGCTACTATGAACAGCATAGTGAACGAATTATTGTAGCCATGACAGAAATGAAGCCCACACCTACTACAGTAGTACAAGAAGTTTATATGCCAACTAGTTCTGCAGATGACGAAGAAATTGAAGAAATGTATGAGGAGATAAAAGAAATTATTCAAATAGAGAATGGAGACGAAAATTTAATAGTCATGGGTGGAATTCGTCAGTAGGAAAAGGGAGAGAAGGAAACGTAGTAGGTGACTATGGATTGGGGGGAAGAAATGAAACAGGAAGCCGCCTGATAGAATTTTGCACAGAGCATAACTTAATCATAGCTGATACTTGGTTCAAGAATCATGAAAGAAGGTTTTATACATGGAAGAAGCCTGGAGACACTGGAAGGTTTCAGATAGATTATCTAATGGTAAGACAGAGATTTAGGAACCAGGTTTTAAATTGTAAGACATTTCCAGGGGCAGATGTGGACTCTGACCACAATCTATTGGTTATGAATCGTAGATTAAAACTGAAGAAATTGCAAAAAGGTGGAATTTAAAGAGATGGGTCCTGGATAAACTGAAAGAACCAGAGGTTGTAGAGAGTTTCAGAGAGATCATTAGGGACTGATTGATAAGAATGGGGGATAGAAATACAGTTGAAGAAGAATGGGTAGCTTTGAGAGATGAAATAGTGAAGGCAACAGAGGATCAAGTAGGTAAAAAGATGAGGGCTAGTAGAAATCCGTGGGTAACAGAAGAAATATTGAATTCAATTGATGAAAGGAGAAAATATAAAAATGCAATAAATGAAGCAGGCAAAAAGGAATACAAACGTCTCAAAAATGAGATCGACAGGAAGGGCAAAATGGCTAAGCAGGGATGGACAGAGGACAAATGTAAGGATGTAGAGGCATATATCACTAGGGGTAAGATTGATACTGCCTACAGGAAAATTAAAGAGACCTTTGGAGAAAAGAGAACCACTTGTATGAATATCAAGATCTCAGATGGAAAACCAGTTCTAAGCAAAGTAGGGAAAGCAGAAAGGTGGAAGGAGTATATAGAGGGTTTGTACAAGGGCGATATACTGGAGGGCAATATTATGGAAATGGAAGAAAATGTAGATGAAGATGAAATGGGAGATATGATACTGCATGAAGGGTTTGACAGAGCACTGAAAGACCTAAGTCAAAACGAGGCCCCAGGAGTAGACAACATTCCATTAGAACTACTGATAGCCTTGGGAGAGACAGCCCTGACAAAACTCTACCATCTCGTGAGCAAGATGTATCAGACAGGTGAAATACCCTCAGACATCAAGAAGAATATAATAATTCCAATCCCAAAGAAAGCAGGTATTGACACATGAAAATTACTGAAATATCAGTTTAATAAGTCACACCTGCAAAATGTCAACACAAATTCTTTACAGACAAATGGAAAAACTGGTAGAGACTGACCTTGGGGAAGATCAGTTTGGATTCCATAGAGATGTTGGAACATGTGAGGCAATACTGACCCTATGACTTATCTTAGAAGATAGATTAAGGAAAGGCAAATCTATGTTTCTAGCATTTGTAGACTTAGAGAAAGATTTTGACAATGTTGACTGGAATACTCTCTTTCAGATTCTGAAGGTGGCAGTGGTAAAATACAGGGAACGAAAGGCTTTTTACAATTTGTACAGAAACCAGATGGCAGTTATAAGAGTCAGGGGGCATGAAAGGGAAGCAGTGGTTGGGAAGGGAGTGAGTCAGTGTTGAAGCCTATCACCAGTGTTATTCAATCTGTGTATTGAGCAAGCAGAAAAGGAAACAAAAGAAACATTAAGAGTAGGAATTAAAATCCATGGAGAAGCAATAAAAACTTTGAGGTTTGCTGATGGGATTGTAATTATGTCAGAGACAGCAAAGGACCAGGAAGAGCAGTTAAATGGAATGGGCAGTGTCTTGAAAGGAGGATATAAGATGAACATCAACAAAAGCAAGACAAGGATAATGGAATGTTGTCGAATTAAATAAAGTGATGCTGAGGGAATTAGAGTAGGAAATGAGACACTTAAAGTAGTTGATGAGTTTTGCTATTTGGGGAGCAAAATAACCGATGATATTTGAAGTAGAGAGGATATAAAATGTAGACTGGCAGTGTTAAGGAAACTGATTCTGAGGAAGAGAAATTTGTTAGCACTGAGTATACCTTTAAGTGTCAGGAAGTTGTTTGTGAAACTATTTGTATGGAGTGTAGCCATGTATGGAAGTGAAACATGGATGATAAATAGTGTGGACAAGAAGAAAATAGAAGCTTTCGAAATGTGGTGCTACAGAAAAATGCTGAAGATTAGATGGGTAGATCTCATAACTAATGACGAGGTATTGAATAGAATTGGGGAGAAGAGGAGTTTGTGGCACAACTTGACAAGAAGGGACCGGTTGGTAGGACATGTTCCGAGGCATCAAGGGATCACAAATTTAGCATTGGAGGGCAGCTTGGAGGGTAAAAATCGTAGAGGGAGACCAAGAGATGAATACACTAAGCAGATTCAGAAGGATGTAGGTTGCAGTAAGTACTGGGAGATGAAGAAGCTTGCACAGGATAGAGTAACATGGAGAGCTGCATCAAACCAGTCTCTGGACTGAAGACCACAACAACAGCAACATCTAGTATTCACTTTTGAGGTTTATATTTGGTGCCAAAGTCTATAAAAGGCTGACGGTAGACATAAGGCAAGAAACTGAAAATGACTAGATGTTCAAAAAGAAGGCAAAGGAACATGTGATTAGCCAACCCTGCTATCTATCAGAATATTTGCGCTTGTGAATGTGAATTATGCATAACTCCATTTAACAGACCTTGACTTTGCCAGTATATTGACATCTGATAGTAGTCTTTGTAAAGTTAATTTGTTTGATGCATTAGGTGGAAAATCAGCAGCTGGTAGAGTAGGAAGAGTGGTGGTGGTATTTGTCAAAGTAGCTGTTTTTTTCATATTGAAAATATACGTGTATGAAGTAATTTATTAGTAATTCCCATAGTTATCAGTTTGAGTAGATTAGAAGTCATAATAATTTGTTTGTAATATACTTACAACTGTCTTTTAATGTATAATTTGATTCATTCCCTATTCCTTAAGGCTTTCCTTCATGATGGGATTCACAAAACTCAACTGAGTGAATGAGTGAATGAATCAACAACTTTGGAGTGGTGATGGTCACATTGGTCACATTGTCTGTTTGCTTTTTTCTCGGAATCTTTGGATGACATTTCTTTAATGATTTTTATAACATTTTGCTGATGTCCACCATCAGTGGAGAGTGAATCTTTGGCGATGCCAGCCACTTGTGCTGGTGAAACATCACGAAAATCATTGAACACCCATCAACCAAAAATCCTGAGACAAAAGCCAACAGGAAATATGTCAACAGGTGACTTCAAAAGCCTCAAAAATTTTCTATTTTTCTTTCCATTACCAAGTCATTTATATTTCCAACTAAACGTGCATGTTTACTTTGGAAGAAACAGTGACAATAGCAAAATTGCAACACTAAAGCCATTCACTTACTTGATAGGAATTGGTCCAGCTAACCACTCTAATTCAAAATGGTTATCATCTTTATAAACCCTAACAACTTGGCTTATCCAATCTGTGAAGATCTGATGAACTTCATCTACAATTTCTCCTGTAACAAAATAAAAATAAAAACATTAAAAATTATAAAACAGTGTTTTCCATATATCCAGACTTAGCTGGCATGATTTTTGCTGAAAGAAAACTCCAAGAAAAAAATCAAACAATGGAAAGTCCAGGCTGGAATATCAACAATGTTATGAAAAAGATAGATTGCCACTCACTGTAAAGATGTTACATTGAGTTGCAGGCTCGCACACACACAAAAACACACACACACACACACACACACACACACACACACACACATTATGCACGCATGATCCCTATCTATGGCCACTATGAAACTACACTGAATAGATGCAGCAATATGGAGTGGGTGGGGAAGATGAAGGCAAAGCAGGTTTTCGGTGAGGCTGTCTGCTGCACACTGTGATGGAGGGGGGGCTGAGAGGGAGGGGGGGGGGGGGAAGGGGCCCAATGAGAGGAAAAGGAGAGGAACAGAGAAGAGGAAAAGACTGACGGGTGTGTCGGCAGAGAGCTGCGCACAGTGAGGGTGAGTGGACGTGAATTGGGAGGAAGTGATAGGACAGAGGAGGCAGAAACCTTTTGGTGGAGGTTGTGGGGATAGTAGATTATCATAGATTGAGGGCTGGATGATTTCAGGAATGGAGAATGTGTTCTAAGGATAACTCCCAACTGTGCAGCTGAGAAAAGCCGGTGGTAGAGGGGAGGATGCAGATGTCCCGTACAATGTAGAGAACAATAACACTTGCTTCCTCCCTCATGCCCCAGTACTGCTCCAGCATACAGCACCAGCCAAAAGCCTGTCAATCATGACAGTTCAGTCATAACACTGCATTTCGGTTGCATGTGAGGGGACTGTGGGCTATGTCCGGTAGCTGTGAGATTTGCATAGTACATACTCTTTAGATGAAGAGTCAGACTTCAGTAATTTGCACCTATAATCGTGTTCAGCTAGTCTGTTGGTCGTGGCTCACCCTGAGTAATGAATATCAAAGTTATCATGGGCAAGACATAACATGAAATGTTATGTATATCACTGCTGTCTAATAATTGTCTCTGACATGTACAATAAGAGGCAAGCCCTCACCTATAGCAGACTGATAATGTGGTGTTGCATAGATGCATGTAACACAAAATAGTGTTCCCTAGCTTTCAACAGCTGGCTCCTTTCCACATGTGGACACCCAACACATTCTACCTTTACCGTGATGACACTGATTGTTATATCCTATGCTACTTACAAAAATAACTGTAAGTTTTAGCAAACAATTAATGCAAAGTAACAAAGGTGTTATGTGATAACAGTCTGAGGGTGGCCGCTAGAGTGAACCACCTACCAAAACAGGCTGAGCGATGGGCGATGCAGCAATGTGTTTATGTGACTCACAGGCTGCAGTCCACGCACGCCGACTGTCTTCCGTCGCGGCCACCAAACACAGTGAGCACATTCGTGTTCACAGAACGAGGAAGAACATCAGGCATTGCAAACCTACTGGACCACTTAATCATATATATGTACTATATCTGTACTATCCAGCCTACTTAATTAATATCATAACAGTACTTTTCCAAGATAAAATGAGATTAATTCATTCCCCATTTTGTAATTTTCCAGAGTTTCCAAAACTCTGGAAAGCGAGTACTGGTGACAATGCTGTGAGGCTGTTCAAAATGTTTTGTATGCCTTTTGTGCTTCTAGTGCATTTGAAGTCACGCTTATAACGTACATGCTGTGGCGTTAAAATTGAATACTGTGGCGTTAACATTGAATAAATTACTGGAACCACTCTTCAACAAGCAATTCCAAGAAGCCCTCTTCTAGCCCTCAGAGAGAATGAACACACTTAGAGAGCAGCTCTCCTGGCAACCGTGTTGTCTTTCTTTCTTCAGTGGCATATCAGACACCTACAGTGCATGCACTTCTTTGTATTTTCATTGAATAATCTGAAAGAGCTGATAAAGAAAATCTTGTAGGGACTGTGGGTCAGCAAAACTACTGCTTTGGTGTTATGGATAGGAAAAAGTACTGTTGAAGACTGGAAGAAAAAAAAAATCGAGCAGAAATTGAAAAGTGGTGTGCTTCCAAAGTTAGTGGAAGTGGAATAAAAGTAACGAAGACAATGTTGAAAGGTAAGCATAAGAAAGTTTTATTTTTGTGGGGTGAACATTTAACAGGAAAAGGTTTGCCCATTATTGGGCCAGTATTGCAAGAAAAAGCATTGCAGTTTCAGCAGTAAATAGAAGAAGCAGCAGAATATACTGTCAGTCATGTTCAATATTCACCAGATTATCATTAGTGGAGAGGCTCCATCTGCTGACAGTGAGGCTCTGCCATTGTTTTAAGACTATCTTCCAAAGTTAACTGGCAATGAGTGAACTAGTGGTGAAAAATTGTAAAACTGCAATGAGAATGGTTAAAAGTACAATATGCCCCCTCTGAAAATGATTGCTTCAAGAAATGAATCTGTGGCAGCTAGATATAAGGAAAATTGAGAACAATTTACTGTGCAGGCTTGCAGTAATGCAAGTGGCACACTTAAGCTTATTCTTACATTAATAGGGAAATCACAGAGAGCTAGAATTTTCAAAAACCTGAAAAATCATGGATCACTGCCCCTACATTACACTCATCAAAAGAAATCATGGATGAATTCATAAATCTTTAAAACCTGGTTCCAAAATGAATTCGCACCAGCTGTAGAGAAATACGTGGAAGACAACAGTTTACCCAGAAAGTCCTGCTGCATCTTGACAACACACCTTTGCATCTTACCAGCAATGAACTCACAGACACAGATGTAAAAACATTAATTTTTACCACAAAATGTGACTGCTCTTTCTCAGCTGTCATGTCTAACATACGATGACAAGAAGATAGAAGAAGTGGGCAGTGTTAAATTCTTGGGATTACAGCTTGATAATAAATTCAACTGGGAGGAGCACACCACAGAACTGCTGAAGCGTCTTAACAAATCTCTGTTTGCAATGTGAATTTTGTCAGACATAGGGGATATAAAAATGAAAAAGCTGGCATACTATGCTTACTTTCATTCCATAATGTCATATGGGATTATTTTTTGGGGTAATTCATCAAGCCAAGCTAAAGTTTTCTGGGCACAAAAACGTGCAGTGAGAGTTATATGTGGTGTGAACTCAAGAAGATCCTGCAGAAGCCTGTTTAGGGAACTAGGGATACTAACTACTGCTTCCCAATATATTTATTCCTTAATGAAATTTGTCATTAAAAATATATCACTTTTTCAAACCAACAGCTCAATTCATGGAATCAATACTAGAAATAAGAATAACCTTCACAAGGATTTAAAGTCACTTAGTCTTGTACAAAAAGGTGTGCATTATTCAGGAACACACATTTTCAATAACTTGCCAGCAGCCATAAAAAGCTTAACAACCAATGAAATTCAGTTTAAGAGAAGCCTAAAGGATTTATTGGTGGCCAACTCCTTCTACTCCATTGATGAATTTCTTAGTAAAACCAACTGATTTGTATATAAGTACAACATAACTTCTGCACAATTTCAGTGCAGTAATGTGTTCATTGAAAATTTGTGTGTCTGTCTGTAGTGTGTGTGTGTGTGTGTGTGTGTGTGTGTGTGTGTGTGTGTGTGTGTGTGTGTGTTAGTATAATCTAACTTCTGCACCATTTCAGTGCAGTAATGTGTTCATTGTAAATAAGTATTACAGTAGTTGTATTACCTTATAAATAAATAAAAAACTTTTTTATTTTAAATTCAGTGCATTAGTATTTGTAAAATGACTCTTAGTGTTCATTAAAAAATGACGATCATTCCACTTGGGACCTGTGGAATGGTACATTAGCTTATTTGTTTTAGTTGTAAATATTTGTCATGTATTGTTGTTTTTCTGACATGTTCCACATCCTGGAGGACCTCCTCACTATGGATCAATTGGAATGAAAGTAAATCTAATCTAATCTAATCTGGACAGAGAATCCTTGAAATGATAAAAAAGATGTATTTCAACCACCTTCTCAGGCTGTTGGTATCAGAGATTGATAACAGTGTAACCATTCTGAAGACGAGTGATTTGCTGGTTGTCATAAAATGGTTGGCCAAATTGTGTGAAGAAATTCCGAACATATAACTTGTGGAGCACTGGAAAATTCATTTGGACAATGAAGCGGAACATAACTTTGACTCCATGTGTGAAACCGAAGTCCAAGAGGGGAACAATAGTGCTGTTTGATTGTTCAAAAAATGTACCAGGTTGTGAGAATGTCAACGAGAGTACATTACAGAATTGATGGAAAATGATGAAGTTGGTGAACTAACTGACAAAGATATTGTGGGGATGGTGAAGCAGGGGGATGAAACAAGACAAGGAGGCAAACTTAGATGACAGGAGAAATCTCTTCCAATATTCAGAACAGTTCAAGACAATTGAGGTAGTGCTGCAGTATGTTAGTGAGCAGGAGGAAGCAACTCCGGCTAATACCACCTATTTGTGTAAGTGGAGGGACTCTGCAGCACAGAAGAGGCCTAAAGGAGGAAAACAGTCATCTAGCAAAGACTTTTTTAAAACATGGAACTCGTAAGTTTCATCTTTTTCACTAGGCTTAGCTTTTCATATGTATGTAATCATACATTCATACTTTACAATACAGATAATTTTATGTTTTCTGTAATAACTTTGAAGGGTGTATGTACATAATAAACATTTATAACTAGCATATAGTACGTAAGGGGTCATAAAATGATAACACTGTAACAAATTACTACTTTGATAATGTACATAAACTCTATTTAGACTTAGGACTTCCTGATCACTCAGCCTCGTTTATCAGAAGAAGTTTCAATAAAACAAATATTGAAATATTCTATGAGAAACTAAGTAAAGTTAAATGGTATTTCGAGGCTCGTGATTCTTAAAAAGTTTTCCTGAAGTATTTAATGAAACTTTCCCACCAAGATCATTTTGTAATAAAACATCAAATAAGGAAAAATGGATCACACCAGGAATAAAAATTTCCAGTGAGAAGAAAAGGAAGCTACACAATCAGCTGAACTACAACAAAGGTCCTGATTTTGTAAAATATGTTAGGAACTATAAAACTATTTTTAAAAAAGTTGTGAAAGCTTCAAAAAGAATAGCAAATAATAAATCCATTCAAGGGCAAACAAGTAAAACAAGGGCAGTAGGTCAGTAAAGTTCGAATTATGTGTCAAAAATTACAAGCAAGACATTTCAAAAATGAAACTTAAGGAAAACTCTGTTGTAAATCCAGCTCAACTATGTTAGTGTTGCAATGAGTACTTCATAAATGAAGCAAAATCTTACTTATATGTAGCAGATTATGAGCAGAAAGTAAATAGTTTCAGGTTGAAAGGCAATATCACTGAATGTCTTAAAGAATTTTAACACAGTCCCAACAAAAATTGCTGATAATGTCATACTCTCTTTAAAAAACAAAGCCTCTGCAGGTTCGGATGGGATACCTACCAAAGTAATTAAAAAAAGTTTAGAACATAATAGCTCATTCACACTCTCTCATAATAAAAAAATCATTTGAGGAAGGTTATTTTACTGATCTGTTGGAATATGCAGAAGTAAAACCATTGTTTAAAAAAGGTTCAGAAGATGATATGGGAAATTTTTGCCCCATTTCTATATTGCATGCCATATCAAAAACATTTGAAAAAATTGCAGCCTTACAGATACAAAGCTTCATCACACAGTACAATACCATCTCAAATAACCAATTTGGCTTCCAACAAGATAAAGACACAGTAGGTGCGATAAATGAGTTAACTGAAAAAATTACTTCGTTGTTAGACAGAAAAGCTAAAGTTGCATGAATATTCTGTGATCTTACAAAAGCATTTGACTCTGTAAGCCATTACAAAGCTCACGCCTACCACAGTAGTACAAGTTTATATGCCTACTAGCTCAGCAGATGACGAAGAAATTGAAGAAATGTATGATGAAATAAAAGAAATTATTCAGATAGTGAAGGGAGATGAAAATTTAATAGTCATGGGTGACTGGAATTCGTCAGTAGGAAAAGGGAGAGAAGGAAACGTAGTAGGTGAATATGGAGTGGGGGTAAGAAACGAAAGAGGAAGCTGCCTGGTAGAATTTTGTACAGAGCACAACCTAATCATAGCTAACACTTGGTTCAAGAATCATAAAAGAAGATTGTATACATGGAAGAAGCCTGGAGATTCTGACAGGTTTCAGATAGATTATATAATGGTAAGACAGAGATTTAGGAACCAGGTTTTAAATTGTAGGACACTTCCAGGGGCAGACGTGGACTCTGACCACAATATATTGGTTATGAACTGTAGATTAAAACTGAATAAACTGCAAAAAGGTGGGAATTTAAGGAGATGGGACCTGGATAAACTGACTAAACCAGAGGTTGTACAGAGTTTCAGGGAGAGCATAAGGGAACAATTGACAGGAATGGGGGAAAGAAATACAGTAGAAGAAGAATGGGTAGCTTTGAGGGATGAAGTGGTGAAGGCAGCAGAGGATCAAGTAGGTAAAAAGACAAGGACTAGTAGAAATCCTTGGGTAACAGAAGAAATATTGAATTTAATTGATGAAAGGAGTAAATATAAAAATGCAGTAAATGAAGCAGGCAAAAAGGAATACAAACGTCTCAAAAATGAGATCGACAGGAAGTGCAAAATGGCTAAGCAGGGATGGCTAGAGGACAAATGTAAGGATGTAGAGGCTTATCTCAGTAGGGGTAAGATAGATACTGCCTACAGGAAAATTAAAGAGACCTTTGGAGAAAAGAGGGCCACTTGTACGAATATCAAGAGCTCAGATGGAAAACCAGTTCTAAGCAAAGAAGGGAAAGCATAAAGGTGGAAGGAGTATATAGAGGGTCTATACAAGGGCGATGTTCTTGAGGGCAATATTATGGAAATGGAAGAGGATGTAGATGAAGATGAAATGGCAGATATGATACTGCGTGAAGAGTTTGACAGAGCACTCAAAGACCAGAGTCGAAACAAAGTTCCAGGAGTAGACAACATTCCGTTAGAACTACTGATAGCCTTGGGAGAGCCAGCCCTGACAAAACTCTACCATCTGGTGAGCAAGATGTATGAGACAGGCGAAATACCCTCAGACTTCAAGAAGAATATAATAATTCCAATCCCAAAGAAAGCAGGTGTTGACAGATGTGAAAATTACCGAACTATCAGTTTAATAAGTCATGGCTGCAAAATACTAACGCGAATTCTTTACAGACGAATGGAAAAACTAGTAGAAGCCGACCTCGGGGAAGATCAGTTTCGATTCCGTAGAAATATCGGAACACGTGAGGCAATACTGACCGTATGACTTATCTTAGAAGCTAGATTAAGGAATGGCAAACCTACGTTCCTAGCATTTGTAGACTTAAAGAAAGCTTTTGACAATTCTGAAAGTGGCAGGGGTAAAATATGGGGAGCGATAGGCTATTTACAATTTGTACAGAAACCAGATGGCAGTTATAAGAGTCAAGGGACATGAAAGGGAAGCAGTGGTTGGGAAGGGAGTGAGACAAGGTTGTAGCCTCTCCCCGATGTTATTCAGTCTCTGTATTGAGCAAGCAGTGAAGGAAACAAAAGAAAAATTTGGAGTAGGTATTAAAATCCATGGAGAAGAAATAAAAACTTTGAGGTTCGCCGATGACATTGTAATTCTGTCAGAGACAGCAAAGGACTTGGAAGAGAATTTGAATGGAATGGATAGTGTCTTGAAAGGAGGATATAAGATGAACATCAACAAAAGCAAAACAAGGATAATGGATTGGAGTAGTCGAATTAAATCGAGTGATGCTGAGGGAATTAGATTAGGAAATGAGAGACTTAAAGTAATAAAGGAGTTTTGCTATTTGGGGAGCAAAATAACTGATGATGGTCGAAGTAGAGAGGATATAAAATGTAGACTGGCAATGTTAAGGAAAGTGATTCTGAGGAAGAGAAATTTGTTAGTACTGAGTATACCTTTAAGTGTCAGGGAGTTGTTTGTGAAAGTATTTGTATGGAGTGTAGCCATGTATGGAAGTGAAACATGGATGATAAATAGTTTGGACAAGAAGAGAATAGAAGCTTTCGAAATGTGGTGCTACAGAAGAATGGTGAAGATTAGATGGGTAGATCACATAACTAATGAGGAAGTATTGAATAGGATTGGAGAGAAGAGAAGTTTGTGGCACAATTTGACTAGAAGAAGGGATCGGTTGGTAGGACATGTTCTTAGGCATCAAGGGATCAACAGTTTAGTATTGGAGGGCAGCGTGGAGGGTAAAAATCGTAGAGCGAGACCAGGAGATGAATACACTAAGCAGATTCAGAAGGATGTAGGTTGCAGTAGGTACTGGGAGATAAAGAAGCTCGAACAGGATAGAGTAGCATGGAGAGCTGCAGCAAACCAGTCTCAGGACTGAAGACCACAACATCAACAAGCCAGGCCCTGGTACTCTTCAAACTCAACAGGTATGGAACAAGGGATATTGCTTTGAAATGATTTGATCATATCTCATGGAAAGGAAACAAAGGATAATAATCACATCAAATGGAGCAGATTACTTCACAGAGTGGAAAACTGTAACATAAGGTGTTCCCCAAGGCTCAATTTTTGGACCAGTTTTATTCATGTTCTGCGAAAATATCTTACCTCTCAATATCAATACTCATATAACCTTGCTTGCAGATGATACTTCTGCCCTAATTGAAAATGAAAATTCTGATAATATACTACAGAGTTTCAAGAATATGCTAAGTAACTTGGAAACATGGTTCAGCCAAATGGCTTAAGCCTAAATGTTTCAAAAGCCCACATAATGAGTTTTAAAACCAAACAATAAAAACTGAAGAAATCTGTATTACTTACAATAATCAGAAAATGGAAGAACTTGACTCAGTCAGATTCCTGGGAATAAGCCTAGACAGAAATTTGATTTGGAATTCACTTATAGAACATCTAGCAAATAAATTAAACAGCCTTGCATTTGCAGTGGAAATTTTAGCCATAGCCACACACACCAGGTAAATGGCATACTTTAGATACTTTGAATCTGTTATTATATGTGGCATAATTTTTGGGAAACTCATGAAACATTACATGAATTTTAAAGTTGCAAAAATGAATCATTTGTAACGTGCACTGCCCCAACCGAGGGCTTCACATCGACCATTATTTAAAGACCTAAAAATATTAACTGTCCTCTCTTTATACATTTTTAGGATGATTCTTTTTCTATCTTAAAAAAAACCATTTTGAACACTCATACAACACAAGACATAGATCTTTATGCTCACCTCACATCATTTACAATTGTGTGCTCAGACTCCTCAGTATATGGACACGAAAATTCACAACAAAATAAAAGGGTGTGACATAATGAATAAGAAGATAAATATTTTTAAAAGCAAATTATATGATTTTCTAAGTGAAAGATGCTACTACTCAGGGGAAGATTTCATGAACAACAAAGTGATACTTTGAGCTGGATCCCTAAAACGGAATAAAAATTTAGGATAGTTAAAGTGATTGTAAATATTGTAAGTTAGTCAAATTTTAAGTAAGTAAATTCTTCACCAGGTAATATTGTTAAGTGTTACAAAATTTCAAATAAGTGAATTGTAACCTTGACATGTCTTCTGCACATCAGACATATGTTCTGAAATTATGTACTTTATGAGATGAATAAAACACATTTCACATTTCATGGAGATTTTGCACAGAGCGAATGAGGAACAGTATCTAAAATTTATACTACCAAGAGAAAGCAAACTGACAAGAATATTAACATGCTTAACAAAGCAGCTGTTGAAGTTATTGATGTTGCTGCATTCAGCATATTCAGCAACTGGATGGCAAAGTTTGTGTTTGCCCAGTTTGGAGGCGGCCCATTCATATCTACAGGATGGCCAGCCAGTCTGGAAATATTTAGGATTTTTATTTAAAAAATTTATTTCAAACTCTGTCTTTCCATCAAATCTGCCAAATACACTCCCAGCACAAGTTTCTACTGTGCCTACGTGCCTGACAACCACAGAGTTATGCCGCATCTGAGCAAATAAGGAATATGCGAGACAACTCACGTCTGGTCGCTCAAGGATCCTGGCAGGCAGTGTGCTGTGGCATCTCTCTCTCTCAGTTTCTAACTTCAAGGCAGAGCAGGTGCTATCGCATAATCCAGACTTAGACAGAGTGGGCAGCTCCTACCATTGTCTTGGCACTGACTAGACTGGCAGTCAGCCTTTACTTCTGCCCCCAGGGAGAGCCCTTTCTGTATTCTGAGCATCAAGAATACAGACCAAATTTTCTTTATTTAACTCTGATGCTCAGGCATCCTGCTTTGCATCACTTACACATGTGAGTACACAGTTGGTTACCTGTAATGTCCACACAAAAAGGTGCACAGTAATTGCAGCATAGTTGATGTATTGCATGACTGATTTCACATGTAGGTCTGCCTTTTATAAGGCAGGAAATGTGTGTGAATAGGGTACATTATGAGGTAGTGGATGGGTGTATGGGACAGGTCTTGTGCATAAGTCATCCACAAGGGAATGACCTGTGGGATGCAGGACTGGAGTAGGAATGGATGAAGATGTTCTGTAGATTGGGTAGGCAGCAGAACTTTAGATGAAATTGGTAAGATTTGGGATAACAATTTGTGTATCATGACCTTAGATTAATTTTGTTAGATTATATAAATGGAGATTTAAAAAAAATTTACAAACTGACATGGTACAGTGAGCATACAACAAGGATCAGGAACTGGGGGTCGCAAATGCCACGAGAGGGCTCTATGGTCACAAGAGGGCAATGCCTTACCAACACAGACAGAATGCACAGTGTGACACTATCCACACCATGGAAGTGTTGGAGGAGTAATGTGGCTAGCTGCAAGTACCATGAAATGGCTGAGATGCATTTGATTTGTGGCGTGGCCAATTGCAATCGACGAGAAGCTGTGATATAGTATCGTGTCACACATTATTCCCCACCCTGCATCGCCAATTGTGCAAAACTGGTTTGTTCTGTGTGTACAAGCTGGATGCTGGTCACCAACGAACATTACAGACAGTTGTCGCAGAAGAAAGCATTCTCGAAAGGGTGCAGTGTATGTCATCAACAAGTACATGAGATGTTTCTCGCGCTACTGATATCCCCCAACTCTCTGTCTTTTGCATTGTACATGGCAAAGAACTGCATCTGTTTCATTTCCAATGAGTCCAGGCATTGCAATCAGAGGACTACAACAAGTGCATGGGATTTGTTGAGTGGTTTCTGCATAAATCTGTTGCAGACCAAAGCTTCACTGTGAGTGTCCTCTTCAATGATGTGGCTGCCTTCTCACATGAGGGTGTGATGAACGT
The DNA here is from genome assembly GCF_023898315.1 of Schistocerca nitens. Lineage (NCBI taxonomy): Eukaryota > Metazoa > Arthropoda > Insecta > Orthoptera > Acrididae > Schistocerca > Schistocerca nitens. The sequence goes on from NC_064614.1 coordinate 150,048,877, forward strand.
TCCCAATCAGCATATGTCGGCAGATGGGAATATACATGCTACAAGTTTGCATGCCTGACAATGCAAACCTACCCTTAACATGTGGGCTGGCATCATTGGAATCTGTTTAATTGGGTCATGTATTCTCTTGGGCCAACTTGATGGGCACATGTATCTTGTACTCCTGCAAGAGCTCCTACCAGACATGCGCAATTATGTTCCGATCCCTGTTCATCAGCGCACTCAATTTCAACAAGACAGAAGCCCCACACATTTCAGCAGACAAGTGAAGGAATAGGTCCCTGTGGACTATACACATGGCCACCATGGATACAAAATCTGTCCTCAATCAATTTGTTTCTGTGTATGTGGGGGAGGGGTGTATGTGAAGGGCTTTGTGTATGAAACACCCGTTACATCACTGGAGAATGTAGTGGGCAAGTGGGCAGGATTGTTGCAGCTCCAGGATGTCTTCAAAATACACCAGGTATCCTTGAGAGAGAGTGCTGTTCAATGCCATCAGCCTGATGCATGTCTTGATGCTTCCGGATAAAACTTTGAGCACCTCCTGTTGTGAGTTTCCATTAGTAGCATGTGACAGAATAATTGCAATGCCATTTAGTAGCCCCGGATGGCTTCTGCGTTCCCCACTTCCTATTGATTACTGCTCCTTGTTGTGTGTTCGATGTGCCATACCAGTTTGTAAACTTTTTTTGAATCACCCTGTAGAGTGTTAGTACATAATGTCAGCTGTGTCATAATCATTGGTTGTATGAGGCATGTTATGTGATAGTGAAGATTTGATTTGAGGTAATTAAAATAAAGTAGACGCTGGCAGGACATATAGTCACATTAATGGATGTAGATGTACCAAGAAAGTTCTCAGTAGATTCCAAGACATTAGGAATGTCTGAGACAATGAGCAACTGCAAGATCGATAGATGACTGGTTGTGCACAATTGAAGTCTGGACCAGCCCTTTGTGTAGCAGTGTGTGCACACTGGTGGAAGTACTGTAAAGCATTAGTTTGGAATTTAGAAAACTTAGGTGGAATCACAGGGGTGCTGTGGAATTCCAATATTGAATTGTTAAAAGGGTCTAAAACTGTATTCAGTTATATTTATCTTTTTTTCTCCATCTGATGTGCACTGACATTTTGAATTAATTGTGACTAGTTTTGAACTTTTCTGTTCTGTACTGAACCTTCCTCCAAGTGATTTTGACCTATAAATAACTGTTCAACTTTGAACATTCCTTGCCTTAATGTAAGTGCCTACTTCACACCAAGTCATCTGTTAACCTAACATCTTTTATTTGTTGTGGCATAAGAGAAATATCTTGCCATGCCTGAAACACATACTGTGTACTTTCATAAAAATTGCTGGATGAGTTTGCTATGAATGTATATGTCTTCCCACCATATTGCAGGCATGATCTGTGGGTAACATATCAGGAAGTGGGTGGGCCAGTCAAGTATCTCTACGTTCCTCAAGGAAGCAACAGTGCAATGTTGGGTCTCTCATTACCATATTAAAGTATGCCATTTAGTATCCCTTCATGAATGATATGACAAAATGGTTTGCATACTGGTGACCATTTGGCCTCCCTTCAGCAATTGCCAAATTAGTCCTGTTGTCATATCCAACAGCTCCCCATACTGTACTGTGATGCCAGAAGTCAGGCAGGCGAGAATCTCAAGAATTGCTCCTTCGTGTGAGCTTCCACTATGTCATCATGTTAGTGTTGTCATTGGCTGACCACCACAAACAGAGGTGAGATTCATTGCTGAACACCACAGTACACCACTCAGTGTCCCAGTTTGAGTTGGCACTAGATCAGAGCTTGGCACTGTTTTCATTGCAACAACAGATTCAAGCCACCTCAGTTTTCAGTTTTAACTTATTTTTCAGATCTTTTGCGAAATGTATCATTGCCAACATTAACCCCTATATAGTTCCAAGGTATGGATAAACTATATGGAACATAACTTACACTGTGTGCTAAGTATATACTAAACTTTATTGCTCATTAATGCATAAGTTACAATCAATGTTCAACATGTTAACAAGCTAAACATCGACTGCCACAGCACTGCTGAGGTCAGAGATACGATTCTGGCCTCTAGACAGCGATACATTTCATTAAGTCCCTACACCTATTAAACCACTGTATTTGTGTTTTCAAGGGTTTTTGAAAGCTGTTAAACAAAGAGTTTGGTAGAACTGGGAGAAGATTACAAGTGTGACTTGAACTACAATGTGTAATGTACACGTAACAGGTCTGCAGTATAAAGAGACATGCTTTTCACTCAACATTCCTGGCTGGAAGGGGTCTCTAGCATTGTGACAGTGAAATCCACTGTGTACCAGAAAAGTACAAATTGCAGTACATTCAAATCAATACTTTAATAAAGGCAGTAGTGGTGAGTGGTGCAGCTGCACTACGCAAATGAAAATCATTAGACAACATCTTATGTAATATACATTAATAATAATAATTTAACAAGAAAGAGACATTATTACTGAATCCATTTAACTCAGTATATTGTTAGTGAATACCGTACCTTTATATATGTTCATTCCCATGATTGTAGGTTCTGTAACTGGAGTTGCATATTGTTCATTGGGTCTGAATATGTAAGCTCCAGAGGCACGGCTCCCAGAAAATGTGCTTCCCCCACTTGCACTATTGTAAAAGAGAAAATTTTGCCTGAGGGGGATGAGTGTTCCATTCTTTTTCACTGCTTCAATCAGACCAGTTAATTCGTCAAATATTATTTGAAAGTTCTGAAACAAATATGAAGTCAGAACTAAATTTGTATCATTTCATGCTAATGAAGGCAACAAATTAAACTGGAAATTTTAGTAACTTGTCAGAAAACCACTGAAGGAACTGTACTTATTATTCATTCTTTCTTCCTGTGTCACAATAGACAAGAGAGCCCACACGAAGAAGAAACATTCAGGAATGTGAAAGATGTCAAGAAATGGATTGGAAGCAAAGAGCACACAACACAGTGTGCTACAGCAACTATTATGTTATTAGACAGTTTGCCTGTGTAATCTGAAGTAAAATGTGGCAAAGTAGAACACTTATACTTGCACCCATTAATCAACAGTAGATACCACACTACACCACAATTTTATCCCTCTTTTCAATACACTTTTCAACTACAGTTCAAAATTACAAGGAGTGGAAAAAATATGGAAACAACTACCAATGAAGACATTACCATGCCTAATACAGTGTAGGAAAATGTTGGCATTCAAAATAGTTTCCAGTCATCTTGGAATGGCTAAAAACAGGTTCTTCATAGTTTTCAAGGGACTCTTGTACCATTATTCCCACAAAATTGTGGCAACTTCAGGTAACGGTGATGGAGGTGGATAAGATCACATATCCCTCTCCCCAAAGAAGACCACAATGACTCAATAGTACTGAGATCTGATGAGTGGTGGCCGGAGATAATATATGTTCGTGCTCACAAAGCCACTCCTGGATGATGCTAGTCATGTGACCAGAGATCCTGTTGTCTTGGAACACAGCATCACCACTGGGAAATAAACATTGTACCATGGGATGGGCATGACCAACCAAAAGTAATGACATATCCTTGGCAGTATTGCAACCTTGCAGAGTAACCACGGGGTCCATGCAATACCACAATATGGCTGCCCAAATTGTCACCGAACCCCCACCCTGTTTCACTCTTGGGGTGTAAACTCAGACAAAAGTTGGAAACAGTGTGAAACATGATTCATCCGACCAATTGACATTATTCCTTCGCTTTCTTCCGTTGCCCCACAGTCCAGGCTTTATAGCTTCGGCAACATGTTTTTCTGTTACAGGCACTTGCATCACTGATGAGTGGATTTGGAATTCTAGCTTTTCCCACATTTCCCTACTTATGTAAATGTGTTTCATGTTGTTTTGGTGCTATCAGGCTCCATGAGTGTGACATTCAGCAATGCCTTTTGCAACTGTTGTTTTCTTATTTTTCATTATAAATTTCTTCTGTGACTTTCCATCATGATCACACAACACACACTTTTGGCTGCATTGTGACTTAGCAGATACATTTTTCCACTTTCCCTGTATGTGGTATAAGTATTTGATACAGTGACTCTGTAAACACAAAACACTTCAGCTACCTTGGTCATGGAAGCATCTACCACGTGAGCACCAACAATTTGCCCACATTCAGATGGACTGAGTTCCAACATAATGCACTCATAACTACGCATAACACTGTTCTCACTGTGATGCAACAGATTGAAGACACTGCTAGGGCCACTTGTGGTCCAACACAACTGTGCAACGTGCAGGCTTGGCTAGCATCTGGATTTATGTTCAGGTATGCATTTCTTGTGGTGTTTACATTCTTCATAGGCCATGTTTCCCAAACTTTTAATATTCAGATAGTAATTTATGTTTTGTAGTTTTTATGGTCTAATTAATTAAGCTGAGCAATTTTTATTTTACAGAAAAATTTCATATTTAAAATTTCATAGTAACAAATGCTCTAAGAATTTCAACCCCACTAATAACTTTTCCCTGAAACATTGACCTATACTAATGTAAAGTGCTAAGTTTGGTGGCTATAGACAGGGAGAAGCAAAGGCATTTTTCATGGACAAATCTGATGTTATTTTATGTCAATTCTGGAGCTATTTTCTACCAATTTTGGTTTTATTTTTTGCTGGTTTTTGGTTTAGTTTCTGATGACTTATTTTTGAAGCACATATGTACTTTATTTGTGTCCTACTTCATTCTCTTTCAGTAATACATGGAAAATGAAAATATATCCATTGATTACATTATATTTATTGACATGACAAATAACGTTATTTACATTTTAAAAAGCCATTTACATTAAATACATTAAATCAGATGATTTAAAGAAAAATAATTTTCAACAGAAAGCACTGTCATAACTTAAAAGTTCTTTTCTGAGACATTATGCCGCCAGTCCACCAGCAGTTCAATACTGTGCTTGCTTGTGTGAATGAATGGTGTGTGTTTCTCTTTTTCCAATGAATGCTGTGGCTGAAAGCGTGTGTGTAAGTTTCATTGTGCCTGTCTGCTACTTAACGTGTAATCTTTATGGCAAATAGCAACCTGTCTTTTCCCACAGTGTTAGTATTTCACTGTAGTGTGGAAATGGTCACCTGGAGTCTAAGTTTGATCAAGGGGAACAGACTACCTTCAGCACAATATCAGACATTTGAAAACATCCACACATCCTGCTAGCACAGAAAGTTGCTTTTGCACTAAACTTTGAAGGGATTTATATCCCCTCAGAATATTGTATGTGGCTGTGACCTCCCATTCTAGGCAGACACAACAGACTCTTTGCTATGTCAGTATTAATAGAGTTCATTATCATCCCATGGTTTGAATAAGAACCTGGAGCTGTAAACATGTGAAAACAGACTTAATACACAGATCTGTGGTCATAATAGTAGTTGGCCTAGTCTGAAGGTGCAACCCAGAGATATAAGGAAATGTATGTTAGTTATATTATGCCATTAACTAAAATTAACTGACCATAAAATGTATGAAATAAGTCCATTTAAGTAGATTTTCAATACTTATATACATTTGCTCCAATTAAGGTTACATAAAACAAGACAGAGAAGAGGCAGTTGTTGAATTGTGATGATGATCACATTCACCTGGTCCTACTCCAAATCCCATGCCACTTTCCTTGACGTTGACCTCCATCTGTCCAATGGCCAGCTTCACACATCCGTCCACATCAAACCCACCAACAAGCAACAGTACCTCCATTATGACAGCTGCCACCCATTCCATATCAAACGGTCCCTTCCCTACAGCCTAGGTCTTCATGGCAAATGAATCTGCTCCAGTTCGGAATCCCTGAACCATTACACCAACAACCTGTAAACAGCTTTCGCATCCCGCAACTACCCTCCCGACGTGGTACAGAAGCAAATAACCAGAGCCACTTCCTCATCCCCTCAAACCCAGAATCTCCCACAGAAGAACCCCAAAAGTGCCCTACTTGTGACAAGATACTTTCCGGGACTGGATCAGACTCTGAATGTGGCTCTCCAGCAGGGATACAACTTCCTCAAATCCCGCCCTGAAATGAGATCCATCCTTCACGAAATCCTCCCCACTCCACCAAGAGTGTCTTTCTGCTGTCCACCTAACCTTCGTAACCTCTTAGTTCATCCCCAAACCACCTTCCCTACCCTCTGGCTCCTACCCTTGTAACCGCCTCCAGTGTAAAACCTGTCCCATGCACCCTCCCACCACCACCTACTCCAGTCCTGTAACCTGGAAGGTGTACACGATCAAAGGCAGAGCCATGTGTGAACGCACCCATGTGATTTACCAACTGACCTGCCTACACTGTGGGAATGACCAGCAACAAACTGTCCATTCGCATGAATGGGCACAGGCAGACAGTGTTTGTTGGTAATGAGGATCACCCTGTGGCTAAACATGCCTTGGTGCACGGCCAGCACATCTTGGCACAGTGTTACACTGTCCGGATACTTCCCACTAACACCAACCTATCAGAGCTCCGGAGATGGGAACTTGCCCTTCAGTATATCCTCTCTTCCCATTACCCACCAGGCCTCAACCTCCGCTAATTTCAAGTTGCCGCCGCTCATACCTCACCTGTCATTCAACAACATCTTTGCCTCTGTACTTCCGCCTCGACTGACATCTCTGCCCAAACTCTTTGCCTTTACAAATGTTTGCTTGTGTCTGTATATGTGCGGATGGATATGTGTGTGTGTGCGCGAGTGTATACGTGTCCTTTTTTCCCCCTAAGGTAAGTCTTTCCGCTCCCGGGATTGGAATGACTCCTTACCCTCTCCTTTAAAACCCGCATCCTTTCGTCTTTACCTCTCCTTCCCTCTTTCCTGATGGAGCAACCATGGGTTGCAAAAGCTTGAATTTTGTGTGTGTGTTTGTGTTTGTTTGTGTGTCTATCAACATGCCAATGCTTTTGTTTGGTAAGTTACATCATCTTTGTTTTTAGAAATCTTGTTCTGACTAGATAAGATTACGCTTAAGCTATCTTTGTAATCAGTCAGTGACTTGGGACATATCCCCTACAGACTTAAACATATGGCAGTAACACCCATCTACAAAACTGGAGATAAACAACAGAACTAGTTAACTACCTCTCAGTTTGGCTTTCCTAAAGGGTTTTCCAAACAGAAAGTAGTATAAGAACTCAGTATAAGACCTCACAAATGAAGTACTTACTATATAGCAGAGCTAAACAAGAAAAATTGCACTGTAGGTATATTTTCTAATCTTGCCAAACCCTTTGTGTGGATCACACTATTCTACATGGCACACTTCAGTGTTACGGTATTGGTGGCATCGCACTGGTGTAGATCAAATCTTAGCTCTGTAACAGAAAGCAGAGGGTCCAATTAAAAACTGCCTCTCCAGCATGGAAAAAAACCTCAGAATGGTGAAACAGACCACTTGATATGCTGCAGAGATTAGTCTGACTCAACTCTCATTTCTAGCCCACGTAAGTGATCGTCCAGTGATTTTAAATGGTGGTTTGAAAACTGTAATGTTTGCTGATGATCCAGTCATACTAATTGAGGGTTCGAACTCCACCATGGCAGACACAGCTTAGATGGTGGCTTGACAGGCCTGCAGGTGATTCACAGCTATAAGTTTAACTTCTCAGGAAGCTAACAGGGCGAGCATAGGGCCCAAAGACACTGCTTAGCTACTTGTTTTCCAGTGCTGCAATTTCACTCTCAGCTATATCTTTTCTTGGACTTATATTCTAGGACAGACTCCTTGCTGACAACCTAGGTCACTTGTAGAATGCCAATTACAGCTTTTCTTAACTTGTTCCCTTTTTTGCATTATGTATTTTGGTTAACTTAAGTTTGTTACCTACATCTGGATTTCACCTTCACTTTTTCAGAATTATTTTACAGAACATGTGGGGCATGCAAGGAAGGTCACCCAGTATCCAGTATGGTAGCCAGTCTTTGTAAGGGGTCGCCAGGCAAGTGTGCAGCGGTAGTGTCCTAACCATGTAAGCCCACATATAGCTGAGCTGTCACCTCTCCACATGTGTCTACGGGTAGGTGCCTGTCTATTTGGGGGGCACTGGGACTGCAGGCACTGGCTCTTGTGCCAGGCGGGCTCTGCTCTAGCCGGTTGATTGGAGAGCTCTCATTTTGAGTAGGTGACCTCATGGCAGATATTTGGCATCGTGAAAAGGACTGAAGTTATCAGCTGGTGACCGTGAGACTCCAGTAGTCTTTTCAGAGACTGTTGTTCAATGCAGTTCATTATGGCCCAAGGAACTTCTCCTCCTAGGCCACACTGTTGGAGGAAAGCAAAACAAAGCAACTTGTAGACACTCATCTACATTTACATGTATGTAAATACACTACAAGCCACCACATGGTGCTTGGTGGAGGGTACACTGTACCACTACTAGTCTTTCAGTTTCCTGTTCTATTCATAAGTAGAGTGAGATAAAAATGATGCCTAAAAGCCTCCATATGAGTCATAATTTCAATTATCTTCGTAGCTCTTAAATGATATGTATGCCAGTGATGGTACACACATTCTGCAGTCAGCTTCAAAGGCCAGTTCTCTAAATTTTCTCAATAGTGACTACGACCTATTGGTAGAACATTTAGAAAGTGCAACAGGATTCCCATTTTATTCACAAAGCACCTCCATAATTCTCACTTGTTGATTAAACCTACTGGTAACAGATCTAGCAGCCTCCCTCTGAACTGTCTTCCTTTAAGATTGTACACCTGTCAGGTTCCTTTCAGAGTATGCTGATACAATAGCCCCTTACTCAGCAATTGAATACAACTGCTCGCTCATCAATATCTCTGCACCTAAAGACTGAAAACTTGCCCAAATCACACCAATACCCACGAAAGGAAATAGGAGTCATCCACTGAATTACAGACCCATATTGATGACGATGATGAGTCCCATACTTCTTTACATACCGTAGGGGAGCGATGCGGCAAGGTCCTAATGGAGGTGGTTTTGCTATTGCCTTCCTCCGACCGTAATGGGGATGAATGATGATGATGAAGCCGACACAACAACTCCGTCATCTCAAGGCAGGAAAAATCCCTGACCCCGCCGGGAATCGAACCCGGGACCCCGTGCTCGGGAAGCGAGAACACTACCGCGAGACCACGAGCTGGGGACAGACCCATATTACTAAAACTGATTTGTAGTAGGATTTTGGAATATACACCGTGTTCAAACATTATGAATTACCTCAAAGAAAATAATTTATTGACAAATAGCTGACACAGATCCAGAAAACATCATTCTTTTGAAACACAGCTACCTCTTTATTCTTATGAAGTAATGAGTGCTACTGACAGGCAATGTCAGATTGATTCCATATTTTCAGATTTACAGAACACTTTTCACATCATTCCTCACAAGCAACTTCTAATTAAATTGCATGGCAATGGAGTATCATCTCAGTTGTGTGTCTTGATTCATGATCTCCTGTCAGAAAGGTTACAGTTCACATTGTTGCAGAAGAAGCTGAGTCGCACCATAGTGTAGTGGTTATGATACGAAATTGTTGCATGGAGGATCGTGAGTTCCAAACTCACCTGTACTGTACAGTTTTAATTTCTATATTTGGTTCGAGTACATTCTAGAAGTATCCACAAATGGCAAGAATCATTGTACTGGAAGGTTCTGTAGCTATATATATATATACTGTATGTGTTCTGGCCAAAGGCAGTTCGCTCCGTACTCTTGTATGTGCAAGTGCTGAATAAACCTTCGGTAAGTGAAGTTAGTGTTCGCCTCTCATCAAATTACACCTTCTTCTACATGACATTATTCTGGTGGAGGCGCTGGGTATTGGAACTTGCGGTAGTGCACATTATCAATGACACAGTGGCTCCCATCAGGCCATGACATGTTTACGTGGCGAGAAACCAGAGTTCGAGCCATACTCAACAGATCGCAATCTATCAGAGACAGAAGAAGAAGAAGGGGACATTATGATGACAGCAACTGTGTGCCACCACATGAGACATCCTTCTGGGTTCTTTGGTGATGACAGCCAAGATCCAAACAAGTGGCTGAAGGTATATGAGCATGTATCAAAATTTAACAAATGGGATGACACCGTATGTTTGGCTAACGTATTTTTCTACTTGGAGGGCACTGCCAAGCAAAGGTATGAGAACAACGAGGAGAAGTTCACAAGCTGGGAAGTGTTCCAGGCAGAACTACGCAAGTATTTTGGCAACACACGACAGAAGTGCAAGGCAGAAGATAAACTAAAGTGCAGGGCACAGTGTCCAGAAGAAACTACAGCATCCTACATTCAAGACATCTTAGAGCTATGTAAAATAGTGGATCTTAGAATGAAGGAGGAAGATAAGGTTGCACATCTCATGAAGGGTGTTGCTGAGGACATGTATCAAGACCTACTCCTGAAGGAGGTTTCGACAGCAGACGACTTCATGAAATGGTGCCAGTATATCCAGACAATGCATCAAAAAATAATTACACACAAGAAGTTTGAATGGCTTCCAAACATTGTATCAATGTCTGTGATGGAGGAAGCAACTGATTTCACAAGTGTTCTTTGTCAGATAGTGAGAGAGGAAGTTCAGAAGACACTTGGATTGCACGGCGAGCAAAAAACCGAGATGCTTCAAGAGGTCATAAGGGAGGAAGTGGAACAGACAGTGAACCCAATCTCTCATCCTTCATTTCCCTTTAAAAAAGTCGAGACACAGGTGGAGTTACGTTCCTACAATGCTGCATGAGGAACCTGTTTGGGCACCAAGGAAGACTGACGTCTGGGAGACCCAGGATAACCAACAAGTATGTTTCCACTCTGGATGACCGGAACATGTTGTGCGCTATTGCTGAGAAAGGAAGTGGATATTTGATGATGCCCATGCCAGAAGACAGCAGACTGATCTTAGCCAACGCCAACTCTGGGGTGATGAAGATGAACAAGATGACGTGGGTGCAGGACAATGTAGGTCACCATCGCCGCAAGGTAGCCACTGGAGAAGATGCTCCCCAACACGACGCTCAAGGTCTCTATCCCCGTTTAGAAGCTGCAGCCAATCACCTAGCTGCTGCAACCTGGGAAACTAAAGGGTGCGGCCTTCCTTTGAGGTGAGGCCGCTGAAAAGAAAAATCCTCTGCCGTCGATCACTACAAAAATGATAGGAAACTACATCGATATTCTCGTAGATGGCCGACCAGCCCAAGCTCCTGTGGACTCTGGAGCATCATATTCAGTTATTTTGGAGAAGTACCTATCGCCCGTTGCAAAAAACTGTATTCGTTGACAGCAAAACATCTCTACTGGAGGTGGTTAATGCGAAATATGTATAACCTACAGGAAGATGTACAATTTGTGTGGATATAAGTGGCCATACACAGTCCTTAGAATTCATCATCTTACAAGAGTGTAGTCATGATGTCATTCTTGGATGGGACTTTGTGATAGCTTCTCAGGAAATTATAGATTGTGGTCGCTCAAAGATTATGCTAGATGAGATGAGATACTGTGGACAAGAAGATGTGCATCTGAGTGTGTGGAGACTATGTGTGCTGGATGAAGTCATCATTCCTGCAGTCAGCACTAGAAAGGTAACTGTCACGTGTCATGCTATGCATCAACCCATGGATCTTGTGGTGGAATGTAAGAGAAGCATACCACTGAAGAATAACTTGGTCATCCCAGCCTCTGTTGTCTAATTTAAGAATGGATTCCATGAATTGTGGATAGTTAACTGTCGCCAAGAACCACAGATCCTTCCAAGACGCATGTGCATAGCAAATGCTGAGCCGTTAATTGAAGAACAGCTGAGTGTCATAGAAACCTCCCATATCAAGTCTGTAGGCAAAATTAGCACTATCACTATGAGACAAGACCTTCTAGCTCGACTATCACCAGATCTCATTAAGGAACAACATAAGAAGTTACTTGCCATTCTTCAAGAGTTCTCTGAATGCTTCAATCCACAGGTGAAGGGCAAGTCAGACAAATCGACAGTGAAGCGCCAGATTAGCACTGGAGACCATCAATCAAAAAGCCAGAGAGCATACTGTGTGTCAGCAATGGAACGTCGAATAATTTGCGATGAGGTAGAGAAAATGATGAAGAATGACATCATTCAGCCTTCGCAGAACCCATGGTCATCACCAGTGGTCCTCGTTAGGAAGAAGGATGGCAGTTGGCGCTTTTGTGATTATTACAGGAAGATTAATAAGGTAACTCAAAAGGATGTTTACCCTCTTTCATGAGTAGACGATACACTAGATTATCTGAAGGGGGCTAAGATTTTCTCAGCCATGGACATGTATTCGGGATACTGGCAATCGAAGTAGATGAGGCTGATCGTGAGAAAACTGCATTCATCACCCCTGAGGGCCTGTATGAGTTTAAGGTAATGCTGTTTGGTTTGTGGAATGCACCAGCAACTTTTGAACGGATGATGGATGATCTTCTAAGGGACCTGAAGTGGATGATGTGTCTTTGTTATTTAGATGACATTATAGTGTTCTCAGAGACATTTTATGAATATAAAAAAAAGACTGAGGGCTGTTCTTAAGTTTCTCCAACAAGGCGGACTGAAACTTAATCCAAGAAAGTGTCTTTTTGGAGCAAAAGAAATCAAAATACTTGGACACCTTGTGTCAAATGAAGGTCTGCGGCCAGACCCAGAAAAGATGAGATTTGTAATGGGATTTCCATTCCTATAAGTATTAGAGATGTGAGAAGCTTCCTTGGTTGATGTTCTTATCACCATAGTTTTATCAAAGACTTTTGTATCAAAGCCAGGCCCCTCCAAGAGTTGTTAAAAGATGATGCTAAATTTATCTGGGGTGGTGCTCAAAAAGATTATTTCAATGTGGTGCGAAAAGCTCTGACAACTGATCCTGTACTTGGTCTGTAAGATGAGAGAGCACCTACAGAACTACACACAGATGCCAGCGGGTATGGTATTGGTGCTGTTCTGGTGCAAATTTCGGATGGAAAAGAGAAGGTTATAGCCTATGTTTCTAGGACATTTACAAAAGCCAAGAGAAACTACTCAACTACAGAAAGAGAATGTCTTGCTGTGATCTGGGCCATGTGCAAATTTCAACAGTATCTCAATGAAAGGCCATTCACAGTTGTTACAGACAATCATTCACTTTGTTGGTTGACAGGTCTTAAGGATCCAAGAGGATGACTCACCAGGTGGGCACTACATCTTCAAGAGTATGACATTACCATAGTGTACAAAAGTGGAAGAAGACACCACGATGCCGACTGTCTCTCAAGAAACCCTCTCAAGAAGACCATCAAGACTTTGATGAAGATAGTGACTGTCTCACTGCACTCCAGGACCTCTCTGATGACAGAAGAAAGACTCCAAGATATCTCAAATTATGCTTGCCTTAAATCGGTCAGAGGACGTGAAAGGACAATTTAAGATAGTTAATGGATTTCTTTCACAAGAAAAACTTTGATCTATTTGGAAAGAGGTGGCTACCAGTGATTCCTAAACACATGCACTTAGATGTCCTACAGAAATTCCATGACACACCTGAGGCTGGACATTTAGGATCTATTAAGACATCTGGCCAGGTTTATTTAGGAGTGTCCGTCACTACGTGTCGCACTGTCGAGAGTGCCAGAGGAGAAAGGCAGTTCCTCAGAAACCATTTGGCTGACTCATACCAATTCCACCAGCTGAAACGCCTTTCCAGTGTGTGGAGATTGACCTTCTTGGACGATTTCCAATGTCTGCTAGTGGCAATAGATAGATTATTGTTTGCACTGATTATCTGACATGCTATGCCATTACAAAAGCTGTGAAAACAGCCGAAGCATCCGAGGTAGCCAAATTCATCATGGAAGATATTTTATTGGAACAAGGTGTCCCAAGGTTGTTAATTACAATTGAGGGAAAGTTTTTTAATTGAATCTTATGACAGAGATAAACTGTCGGTGTAACATTACTCATCACAAGACGACTACCTACCATCCGCAAACTAATGGGCTTACTTAATGCCTTAATAAGACCTTGGCTGACATGCTATCAATGTTCGTCAATGTTGAGCAGAGCAACTGGGATGAGGTGCTACCTTTCATGGCATTTGCCTACAACACTGCCAAATAAGACACCACAGGATTTACACCATTTTTCCTGGTGCATGGGCATGAGGCGACTGTGTTTCCATTACATCCTGATGACATGGACGACGACTATGTCAGCCAGGTGCTAACCAGAGCTGAGGAAGCTTGGCAGTTAGCTCGACTCCACATGCTGCAGTCTCAAGAAAACGATCACCGAATGTATGACGCAAGCCACCGCCTTGTTGTCTACCAGCCTGGTGACCTCGTCTGGATCTTCACTCCTGTTCTGAAGGTTGGTCTCTCTGAGAAGCTCCTCAGGCCCTACTTTGTACCTTATAAGGTTGTAAGACAGTTGTCTGATGCTACTTATGAAGTTGAAGATTTCGACCCCGACACAAGATGACGAAAGATCAGAGATATGGTCCATGTCCTTTGAATGAAGCCCTAGAAGGATCCTGCAACCCAGGGTAAATTCAAAGCTCCAGAAACAGGCAACAAGCGGAAAGGTGACAAAAAGTGTAGTGGCAAAAGAAGTAATAAGAAGATCACCGCCAAGGCGAGACTCAGTCATCGGGAGTCGGAGTATGCAGGACCGATGACTCGTTCCCGGACTAGGAGGACGTAACACCAAGATGCTGTTCTCTTAAGAAGGGAGCAATGTCATAGAAGAAGCTGAGTAGCACCGTGGTGTAGTGGTTATGATACTAAACAGTTGCATGGAGGGTCGTGAGTTCCAAACTCACCTGTACTGTCCAATTTTAATTTCTATATTCGGTTTGAGTACATTCTAGAAGTATCCACAAATGTCAAGAATCATTGTATTGGAATTTTTGGTAGCTGTATATATACTGTATATGTTCTGGCTGGAAGCAGTTTGTTCTGTGCTCTTGTATGTGGAGGAGCTGAATACTCCTTCGTTGAGTGAAGTTAGTGTACGTCATTCATCTAATTACACCTTCTTCTATGTGACAATATTAACTGGCAGAAAGTCATTGAGAAAAACAGAATAATATCTGGCATTCTCCAAGGAAGTATTATAGGTGCTCTGCTGTCCCTGATGTACATAAACAACACAGGAGACAATCTGAGCAGCCATCTTAGACTGTTTGCAGATGATGCTGTCATCTGCCATCTAGAAAAGCCATCAGGTGATCAAAAGCAATTGCGAAATGATTTAGACAAGATATGTGTGTAGTGTGAAAAATGACAGTTGGCTCTAAGTAATGAAAAATGTGAAGTGAGCCACCTGTAATAAAAGAAATTTGCTAAATTTTTATCAGATGATAAACAAATCTAAAGGCTATAAATTCAACTAAATACTTAAGGATTACAGTTATGAATAACTTAAATTGGAACCATCACATAGATATTGTTGTGGAGGGAAAGCAAACCAAAGACTGTGACATATTGGTAGAACATTTAGAAAGCACAACAGGTCTACTAAAGAGAATGGCCTACACTACACTTGTCCACCATCTTCTGGAGTATTGCTGTGCAGAGGGGATCTGTGTCAGATGAGACTGATAGAGAACATCAAAAAAGTTCAAAGAAGGGCAGCTCACTTTTACTATCGTGAAATAGATGTGAGAGTGCCACAAACATGATACATGAATTGGTGTGGCAATCATTAAAACAAAAGTATTTTTTATTGCAGCAGGGTCTTCTTTTGAAATTTCAGTTGTAAACTTTCTCCTCCAACTTCAGAAATATTCTCTTGGCAGCCACCTATATGGGAGAAATGATCATCTTGATAAAATAAGAGAAATCAGAGCTTGCCAAGAAAGATTTAAGTGCTCATTCCCCCCCGTGCCATTTGTGAGTGGAACGGTAGAGAAATAGCTTGAAGGTGGTTCAGTTCACCCTTTACCACTCACTTAATAGTGAATTGCAAAATAATCATGTAAATGTTGATGTAGATGTAATACAGTGGGGTAGGGATCAGTACTCAAGAATGGGTCATAGCAAGTGTTATGCCCAGATATTTAATTGATGTGACTGTGTGAAGCAGCACACAATTAATGCTGTATTTAAACATTATGGAATTTTTTTTTTTCTGCTCATCTGCACTAACTTACATTTTTCTACATTTAGAGTAAGCTGCCATTCATAACACCAAAGAGAAATTGTATCTCATCCAGTATGCTCCCACAGCCACTCATAGTCGACTCTCCCCCATACATCACAGCATCATTGGCAAACAACTGTAGATCGCTGCCCACCCTGTCCACCAAATCATTTATGTACATAGAGAATATCAGTGGTCCTATCATGCTTCCATGGGACACACTTGATGATACCCTTGTCTGACAAACACTCGCTGTCAAGGACAACATACTGGGTTCTACTACTTAAGAAGTATTCGAGCCACTCACGTATCTAGGAATGTACTCTGTAATTTGTATCTTCATTTACAGTCTGCAGAGGGGCACCATGTCAAATGCCTTCCAGAAATCTAGGAAGATGGAATCTGTCTGTTGCCCTTCATCCATGGTTTGTAGAATATCGTGAGAAAAGGGCAAGCTGAGTTTCGCACGAGCGATGCTTCCTAAGACCAGGCTGATTTGTAGGCAGAAGCTTTTCTATCTCAAGGACGTTTATTACATTTGAACTGAGAATATGTTCAAGAATTCTGCTGCATTTTTTCCATTCATTTGCGACTTGCCACTTGGCAAAAGATTCACAATAAATGTAAGCTAGGTAAGGGGGCCAGTGCCATAGAGTACTTTCTGTAAACTCAAATTGGCATTTCATCTCGACCTGGAGACTTAATGGTTTTCAACTCTTTCAGTTGCTTCTCCATGGCAGGGATGCCTATTACTACATCCTCCATACTGTATGTTCGTACAATCTTCCTGTGTGAACAATTTCTTAAATGTGAAATATAAAACTTTGACTTTTTTCTTTTGCTATCTTTTACTGTCACACCAGAATGGTTAATGAGTGACTGGATTGAAGCCTTAGACCCACTTAGCGATTTTATGGATACCAGAATTTTCTCAGGTTCTTGGATAGATCTGTTGCTAAGGTATGATGGAGGTAGTAGTTGTAAGCTTGATACATCAATCTTTTTACAGATGCACAAATTTCTATTTTTTGCCTGTCATCATTTGCACATTCTTTTTTGAACCAAGAGTGCAACAATCTCTGCTTTCTCAGAATTTTCCAAATTTTGTTATTAACCACTGTAGGCCTTTTCCATCCTTTTCCTTCTCCAAAGAGTGATTTATAAGCCATCTAAACTTAGCCCATAATTCCTCTACATCCACCATATTGGAACTAAACAATGTCCATTCACTGTCTAAGTGGGATGTTAACAACTGCTTAACTGGTCTTTCTAGCAAAAATACTTTTCTAGCCTTTTTTATGGATTTATTAACTTTAGTAAACACTGTTGCAATGAAGACATCATGGTTGCTAATTCCTGTCTCTATACTGACACTGCTGAAAATGTCAAACCTATTTGTAACTACAACTTCTAAAATATTACTATTGTGTGTCAGCTGTCAAAGTAGGTGCTCTAGATAGGTTTCAGAAAATGTGTTCAAAAGTACTTCACAAGACTGCCTGTCTGTACCACTTGCAGTGAATCCATAGACGTGCCAGTCTATACTCATTAGATTAAAGTCACCTCCAACTATATTACATGAGCTGGGTTTTTTCACACTGCTGATCACAGACTTTCTTTAAATGATTCTGAAACTGTTACAGTGAATTACACTGTAGGAAACTACGCTGTAGGAAATACTGCAACCACCAACAATTCTTTTTTAATAATTTTATTGTACCATTACTAGATTCGAGCATGAGAGCATAGTCAGGTGGTAGCATCAACTTCTTTGTAAGTTTTCCATTTGTGTTCTTAAATACAACAATTTTTTATGCATAGTTTACAAAAGGTTTTACATTTGTGTCTTAAAATATAACAAAGTTTTTGTGATTATATAGTTTTACACTTATATATGCTCTAGACATTGTACTTACTTTCTTAAAACCCCTTCTTCACATATTATAAGACAAAGGTTTATTTTCTTTTACAGTCCTTACTGGTCAATGAACTGAACCAAAATGGATCAAATAATGTCACAGTGGAATTGGGTGGCCTTTGAAGGCAATCTGTCCTTTGAACATACACTCCATGCATCATTAAATATTTCAGAGCTTTCTACTTCAGGTTTTATCCAACTGCCAGTTCAGGGAATAATTTGAGCACAACTACTTTCCTGCTTTATTTCTTCATTTGTTTGTCCTTGGTATTGACGTACTGTGTTGCTACACTAGCTGAAAAATGATGTTTGTAATTTGGACACTGACTACTGTAAATAATGTAGCTGACAGGTACACATTTGCGTTTCACTGTAGTTTTCTTTCACTTTGCACAACCCACCAATAATACACAGTTATACATCTATGTCCAGTGCACTATTGTTTAATCTTTCCATAAGCCTCATTAATAGTTTGCAGGTGAACCTCCACATACTGCTACAATAGTTTTCTGTTGAAGATCTACAAGCAATAGAAACATAACCACACAGTTCACAGTCCTTCAAATAAATTGAACAGTCACTGTCATTGCTTTAACACACAGCCTATTGGTGTAACACTTATTTTACAGTTACATTGATACATTGTTGTCATTCTAAGCAACATATGTCACTCGTCTGAAACTCGGCTGTGGACTGACTGTGTCGTGACTAAAAATCGGACCCTTATATATCATCACATTAATAGGTACTGAAACTACACATTGTTTGAAGTTAAGTTTACAAAAATTACAATTAAAACTTAACTCATTAAATTAACTGAATACATTGAAAAAGTGGTTCTTTTTAATAGTTTCTTCTACTCCAAGGTTTAGGCCGAATTATTTGTTTAAGCCATGAAATTAACAAATATAAGTATGCAAACAATACTTTTGACAAAACTGTTAATTACTTTGGAATTAACGGAAGGCTGGTTTTGCTATCATGTTTTCAAATAGAGCCAAATAGGTAATTTTAAGAGTACCAGCATTTCATCTTCCAAATAGTTACAATTATTACAGACTTTATATTTCAGAAACAAAGAAAATTTTATGCTCCCCACCCACTGCATCAGACTGTATGCCCAGGGACCTCAGTACATGGGAATGAAAATTAGTAATAAATTAAAAGGGAACAAGTTGATGCAGATGAATTTAGGTTCATTTAAAAGAAAGCTAGATGAGATACTGACACTGAAGTGTTATTACTCAGTGGATGAATTCATGTGGGACAAACTGGAAATTTGAGCTGGCTACAATGTGTTATCCTTGTAGTGATGTTATTTATTATAGTGCTATTACTTATTAATGTAAAAATCATTGTAATTGTTTTATAAATTTGTGACATGTCTCCTGTGCGCAAACCAAATGGATTGCCAATGTATGTCATGAGATGAATAAAACACAATTCAAAATGTCAACAATAGAATTTAAGTTAGGAAACAATTACTGATTTCGCCCTGTAACAAAAGATACTAACTAGTAATAGTCAAAATCAAGTACATACATAAAACTAAGCACAAATATATCTAAAAACAAAGATGATGTGACTTACCGAACGAAAGCGCTGGCAGGTCGATAGATACACAAACGAACACAAACACACACACAAAATTCAAGCTTTCGCAACAAACTGTTGCCTCATCAGGAAAGAGGGGAAGGAGAGGGAAAGACGGAAGGATGTGGGTTTTAAGGGAGAGGGTAAGGAGTCATTCCAATCCCGGGAGCGGAAAGACTTACCTTAGGGGGAAAAAAGGACAGGTATACACTCGCGCACACACACACACACACACACATATCCATCCACACATATACAGACACAAGCAGACATATTTAAAGTTTGGGCAGATCTCTGCCCAAACTTTAAATATGTCTGCTTGTGTCTGTATATGTGTGGATGGATATGTGTGTGTGTGTGCGAGTGTATACCTATCCTTTTTTCCCCCTAAGGTAAGTCTTTCCGCTCCCGGGATTGGAATGACTCCTTACCCTCTCCCTTAAAACCCACATCCTTTCGTCTTTCCCTCTCCTTCCCCTCTTTCCTCATGAGGCAACAGTTTGTTGCGAAAGCTTGAATTTTGTGTGTGTGTTTGTGTTTGTTTGTGTATCTATCGACCTGCCAGCACTTTCGTTCGGTAAGTCACATCATCTTTGTTTTTAGATATATTTTTCCCACGTGGAATGTTTCCCTCTATTATAATGATATCAGTAATTTAAACTAAGCACAAAATTAGATCTGGTGTTATATTCTTTAAAACTGAGTGTCAACCTTTCTCTATTATGAATGTACAGATTAATTTCACATATGTCAATGGTAATTAGTTAAACAAAAAAAATGAATTTAAGGAGGCAGATGGCAAAACAAGAGGGGAATTAAAATTATCCCAGCTTGCTTCCTCACACTTTGTTATGAATACTTTGACCACCCATAAAATTTTGACAGCCAACGTGTCTTTATTCCGAATATGGTCTGATTTTGCTATCTGTGTGCTGACTAGTAAGTGCTTATCAGAAAACCTCACACTACTGCCTAGCCTAAAATAACCCCCATGTGCTCTCCACAAGGATCTTGCTATTCGTCTTCTACGTCTACACAGATACTCCACAAGCCTCTGAATGGTGTATTGTGGAGGGTACTATGTACCACTAATACTCATTTACTTTCCTGTTCCAATTGCAAATAGAGTGAGGAAAAAATGATTGTCTATGTGCCTCCGTATGAACTGTAATTTCTCCTATCTTATCTTCGTGATCCTTATTTCAATGTATGTCGGTGTCAGTAGAATCATATGGCAATACCTCAAATGTTGGTTCTCTAAATTTTCTCAATAGTGTTTCCCCTTGAGGGATTTCCATTTGAGTTCACAAAGCATCTACATTATACTTACATTTTGTTCAAGCAACCAGTAACAAATCTAGCACCCCAGCTCTGCATTGCTTCAAAGCCTTCCTTCAGTGTTTGTATGGATTCCAAACACTCAAACAATACGCAAGAATTGGTTGCACCTGCATCCTGTATGCGATCTCCTTTACAGGTGAACCACTCTTTCCTAAAATTCACCCAATAAACTGAAGTCAACCATTTGCCTTCCCTACCACAGTTTTCACATGCTCGTTACACCTCATGTCGTTTTGCAATGTTATGCCCGGATGTTTAAAAAACTTGACTGTGTCAAGGTGGACACTAGTAACACTGTACCTGAACATTACAGGCTTGTTCTTCCTACTCATCTGCATTAACTTACATTTTTTCTGTGTTTAGAGCTAACTGCTATTCACTGCACTAACTAGAAATTTTGTCTAAGTCATCTTGTATCTTCCTACAGTCACTTAACTTTGACACCTTACTGTACACTACAACAGCAAGCAATTACAGACTGCAGCCCACACTGTCCATCAAATCATTTATGTATATAGAGAACAACAGCTGTCCTATCATACTTACTTCGGGCGCTGCTGACAATACACTTTGTCTCTGATGAACACTTGCTGTTGAGGACACAATACTGGGTTGTGTTACTTAAGAAGTATTCGAGCTAGTCACATATCAGTGAACTTATTCCATATGGTCATACCTTCTTTAACAGCCTGCAATGGGGCACCATGTCAAATAATTTACAGAAATCTAGAAATATAGAATATGCCTGTTGCCCTTCATCCATAGTTCGGAGTATATCATGTGAGAAAAGGGTGAGCTGAGTTTCACATGAATGATGATTTCCAAAACCATGCTGATTCATGGACATAAGTTTCTCAGTCTCCAGAAAGTTTAATATATCCAAATTGAGAAATGTTCAAGGTTTCTGCAGCAAACCAAAGTTAGGGATGGGGGTCTGTAATTTTGCGGGTCCATTCTTTCACCCTTCTTATATACTGGAGTCACCTGTGCTTTTTTTTCCAGTCACTTGGGACTTTATGCTGGGCAAGAGATTCAGAATAAATGCAGACTAGGTAAGGAGCCAATATCATAGAGTAGTCTTTGTAAAACAAAATTGAGATTCCATCCAGATGTGGTGATTTATTTGCTTTCAAATCTTCCAGTTGTTTCTCTACACCAGGGATGCTTATTACTATGTTGTCCATATTGGATTCTGTCCAATCGCCAAATGATGGTATGTTTGCACAGTTCTCCTGTATGAACAATTTCTTGAATGTTAAATTTAAAACTTTGGCTTTTGTTTTGGTATCCTCAACTGCCATACTGAACTGGTCAACAGGGTAATGAACAGAAGCCTTAGACCTGCAAATCTCATCTAACCTTCCCTGTCATCATTTGTGTGTTCCTTTTTGAACTGAGAGTGCAACAGCCTCTCTTTCTTCAGCATTCCTTGAATTTTGTTATTAAACCGTGGCGGGTCTTTTCCATCTTTTATCCACTTACTAGGCACATAACTTTCCATGCCACGATTTACAATCTTCTTAAACTTTGCCCATAATGCCCCTATATCCATCTTATTTGTACTAAGTGATGCCAATCTACTGTCTTGATGAGGTGTTAATAACTGCTTAGCTGATCTATCTAGCAGAAATACGCTACTAGACTTCTTGACTGATTTACTGACTTTCATAACCGTAGTTGTTGTAATGACATCATGATAGCTAATTCCCTTTTCTTTTCTGGACAGTACGAAGATAGGACAGAAGAAGTCAAGTCATGAGAGAAGTAAAGATTGAAACAAAACTTCAGTTTGAGAAAGAAATCAAACAGCATAAAGCAAAATCCTGGCATATTGGATCAGTGAACACAGCTGTTGGTTAAACATTTACAGCACTCAGCAGAAATTTTATTTCCACCCAATTTCATCTCTGTAAATGTGAAATGCCAACTATCTTTAGTGCATCAAAATATTCGAGGGATTAGAAGTAAAATTAATGAAATGCTTATGTGCATTGAAGAATTAGAGTCATCAAACCCAGTTGATGTAATCTGCCTCTCTGACCATCATGTGACCACTGGTATAGATATGTTAAACCTTACAGAATTTAAGTCAGCCTCTTAGACAAAATAGGGAGAAAGGAAGAGTTGCCACATTTGTTAAAAAAAGTTTTAAATTTAAGAACATTGACGTTAATAAATGTTGCTTAGAGCAGCACTTAGAAGCATCTGCAACAGAGATAGAATTTCATAATGGGTCCTTTATAATAGTAGTCATATACAGAGCACCTTCAGGAAATTTCAACCTGTTTATAAACAGTCTTGAAGATTTATTATCCTCATCTAAAATTAAAAAACCAAGAACTAGTGGTTGCTGGTGATTTTAATATAGATGTCCTGAAAAACACTGTCAGCAAACAGTTACTGAAATCAGTTACACTCTCATTCAATTTAATTTCTGCTGTAAATTTCCCAACTAGGGTATACAAATGTTCTAAGAGTGCCATTGATATCTTTATAGACAATTCTAGGCAACTAAGCCACATTACAAAACCAGTAATAAATGGGCTCTGACCATGACATGCAACACCTAACATTAAATTTTGAAAATTGTCAGGGTAAAACATCTATCAGAACTGAGTACAGAAGGCCAATAAAACAGTCAAAAACTGAGAAATTTAGGAGATTGCTCTCAAGGAGATTAATTGGAAGGATGTTTACAACATCCAAGACACAAATGGAAAATACAAAACATTCATTAATAAAGTTAGCACCTTATTTGAAAATTGTTTTCCCTTGAAGGTAACTCAAATTAAGCAGAAGTCTAATAAGAAACCATGGATAACACAAGGGATAAAGATATCATGTGATACAAAAAGGAAACTATCTGATATGTAGGGACACCTTTGTTACAAGCATTATAGCTCATTACAAAAATTACTGCAAAATATTGAAGAAGGTTATACAGAAATCTAAACACCTGCATTATGAGAAGAAGATAAATACATCCAGCAATAAAATCAAAACAATATGGGATACAGTTAAGTCAGAGACAGGTAGGACCAGAAATGAGGAGCAACAAATAGCTCTAAAAAATAAATGAAACCCTGGTAACAAATGCATGTTGTGCTGCAAACCATTTAAACAAGTATTTTGTCACTGTTACTGATAGCATGGGGTTGTCAGGTTCAGTAAATGATGCAATGGAATATCTGAGACCAGTGCACACAAGCAATCTCAGTAAAATGGAATTGACACTTACTTCACCCAAAGAAATAGAATCCATCATGTTGTTGTTGTTGTTGTGGTCTTCAGTCTTGAGAGTAGTTTGGCGCAGCTCTCCATGCTACTCTATCCTGTGCAAGCTTCTTCATCTCCCAGTACCTACTGCAGCCTGCATCCTTCTGAATCTGCTTAGCTTATTCATCTCTTGGTCTCCCTCTATGATTTTTACCCTCCACGCTGCCCTCCAATACTAAATTGGTGATTTCTCGATGTCTCAGAACATGTCCTACCAACTAATCCCTTCTTCTAGTCAAGTTGTGCCACAAGCTCCTCTTCTCCCCAATTCTATTCAATACCTCCTCATCAGTTATGTGATCTACCCATCTAATCTTCACCATTCTTCTGTAGCACCACATTTCGAAAGCTTCTATTCTCTTTTTGTCTAAACTATTTATTGTCCACGTTTCACTTCCACACATGGCTACACTCCATACAAATACTTTCAGAAACGATTTCCTGACATTTAAATCCATACTCGATGTTAACAAATTTTTCTTCTTCAGAAACGCTTTCCTTGCCATTGCCAGTCTACGTTTTATATCCTCTCTACTTCGACCATCATCAGTTATTTTGCTCCCCAAATAGCAAAACTCCTTTACTACTTTAAGTGTCTCATTTCTTAATCTAATTCCCTCAGCATCACCCAACTTAATTCGACTACATTCCATTATCCTCATTTTGCTTTTGTTGATGTTCATCTTATATCCTCCTTTCAAGAAACTGTCCATTCCGTTCAACTGCTCTTCCAAGTCCTTTGCTGTCTCTGACAGAATTACAATGTCATCGGCGAACCTCAAAGTTTTTATTTCTTCTCCAAAGATTTTAATACCTACTCTGAACTTTTCTTTTGTTTCCTTTATTGCTTGCTCAATATACAGATTGAATAACATTGGGGATAGGCTACAACACCATCTCACTCCCTTCCCAACCACTGCTTCCCTTTCATACCCCTCGACTCTTATAACTGCCATCTGCTTTCTGTACAAAATGTAAATTGCCTTTTGCTCCCTGTATTTTACCCCTGCCACCTTCAGAATTTGAAAGAGAGTATTCCAGTCAACATTGTAAAAAGCTTTCTCTGAGTCTACAAATGCTAGAAACGTAGGTTTGCTTATTCTTAATCTAGCTTCTAAAATACGTCGTAGGGTCAATATTGCCTCACGTGTTCCCATATTTCTACGGAATCCAAACTGATCTTCCCCAAGGTTGGCTTCTACCAGTTTTTCCATTCGTCTGTAAAGAATTCGCGTTAGTATTTTGCAGCCGTGACTTATTAAACTGATAGTTCAGTAATTTTCACATCTGTCAACGCCTGCTTTCTTTGGGATTGGAATTATTATATTCTTCTTGAAGTCTGAGGGTATTTCGCCTGTCTCATACATCTTGCTCACCAGATGGTAGAGTTTTGTCAGGGCTGGCTCTCCCAAGGCTATCAGTAGTTCTAATGGAATGTTGTCTACTCCTGGAGCTTTGTTTCGACTCTGGTCTTTGAGTGCTCTGTCAAACTCTTCATGCAGTATCATATCTGCCATTTCATCTTCATCTACATCCTCTTCCATTTCCATAATATTGCCCTCCAGTATATCGCCCTTGTATAGACCCTCTACATACTCCTTCCACCTTTCTGCTTTCCCTTCTTTGCTTAGAACTGGGTTCCTATCTGAGCTCTTGATATTCATACAAGTCGTTCTCTTTCTTCCAAAGGTCTCTTTAATTTTCCTGTAGGCAGTATCTATCTTACTCCTAGTGAGATAAGCCTCTACATCCTTACATTTGTCCTCTAGCCATGCCTGCTTAGCCATTTTGCACTTCCTGTCGATCTCATTTTTGAGACGTTTGTATTCCTTTTTGCCTGCTTCATTTACTGCATTTTTATATTTTCTCCTTTCGTCAATTAAATTCAATATTTCTTCTGTCACCCAAGGATTTCTACTAGTCCTCGTCTTTTTACCTACTTGATCCTCTGCTGCCTTCACTGCTTCATCCCTCAAAGCCACCCATTCTTCTTCTACTGTATTTCTTTCCCCCATTCTTGTCAATTGTTCCCTTATGCTCTCCCTGAAACTCTGTACAACCTCTGGTTTAGTCAGTTTATCCAGGTCCCATCTCCTTAAATTCCCACCTTTTTGCAGTTTATTCAGTTTTAATCTGCAGTTCATAACCAATAGATTGTGGTCAGAGTCCACATCTGCCCCTGGAAATGTCTTACAATTTAAAACTTGGTTCCTAAATCTCTGTCTTACCATTATATAATCTATCTGAAACTTGTCAGAATCTCCAGGCTTCTTCCATGTATACAATCTTCTTTCATGATTCTTGAACCACGTGTTAGCTATGATTAAGTTATGCTCTGCACAAAATTCTACCAGGTGGCTTCCTCTTTCATTTCTTAGCCCCAATCCATATTCACCTACTATGTTTCCTTCTCTCCCTTTTCCTACTCTCGAATTCCAGTCACGCATGACTACTAAATTTTCGTCTCCCTTCATTACCTAAATAATTTCTTTTATCTCATCATACATTTCATCAATTTCTTCGTCATCTGCAGAGCTAGTTGGCATATAAACTTGTACTACTGTAGTAGGCATGGGCTTTGTGTCTACCTTGGCCACAAAAATACGTTCACTATGCTGTTTGTTGTAGTTTACCCGTACTCCTATTTTTTTATTCATTATTAAACCTACTCCTGCGTTACCGCTATTTGATTTTGTATTTATAACCCTGTATTCACCTGACCAAAAGTCTTGTTCCTCCTGCCACTGAACTTCACTAATTCCCACTATATCTAACTTTAACCTATCCATTTCCCTTTTTAAATTTTCTGACCTACCTGCCCGATTAAGGGATCTGACATTCCACGCTCCGATCCGTAGAACGCCAGTTTTCTTTCTCCTGATAACGACGTCCTCTTGAGTAGTCCCCGCCCGGAGATCCGAATGTGGGACTATTTTACCTCCGGAATATTTTACCCAAGAGGACGCCATCATCATTTAATCATACAGTAAAGCTGCATGCCCTCGGGAAAAATTATGGCCGTACTTTCCCCTTGCTTTCAGCCGTTCACAGTACCAGAACAGCAAGGCCATTTTGGTTAGTGTTACAAGGCCAGATCAGTCAATCTTCCAGACTGTTGCCCCTGCAACTACTGAAAAGGCTGCCGGCCCTCTTCAGGAACCACGCGTTTGTCTGGCCTCTCAACAGATAGTTCTCCGTTGTGGTTGCACCTACGGTATGGCTACCTGTATCATTGAGGCACGCAAGCCTCCCCACCAACGGCAAGGTCCATGGTTCATGGGGGGAGAGAATCCATCATAAAGTTCTTGAAATCAAAGCATTCTGGTGGTTATGATAACATATCAACAAAGTTAATAAAAGAGTGTTCATGTGTGCTTAGTCATATCGTAAGTTATTTGTGTAATCAATCAGTTATCACAGGAACATTCCCAGACTGGCTTAAATATGCTGAAGTTATACCTCTCCACAAGAAAGGGGACAAAGAAATGCCATCATATTACCGACTGATCTCACTTTTGCCAGCTTTTTAAAAAATCTTTGAAAAGATTATGTTTAAGGGTCTACTTAAGTGCCTTAGTGAAAATAACATACTGTCAAAGTCACAGTTTGGGTTTCTTAAGGGTTCAGATATTGAGAAGGCTATTTACACTTACAGTGAAAATGTGCTTAATTGATTAAACAACAAATTAGAGGCAACTGGCATATTCTGTAACCTGTCAAAGGCTTTTGAATTTGTGAACCATAGAATTCTTTTAAGTAAATTAAATAGTGCTGCAAAGTGGTTTCGGTCATATCTTACTAATAGAAAACAAAGTGTGTCATTACGTTAACACCTCAGCAGTAGGCAATCAGACAAAATCTGACTGGGAAGAAATTACATGTGGTGTTCCCCAAGGTTCCATACCAGGTCCACTACTTTTTCTTGTGTATATTAATGATGTGTCGTCTGTTACATTACCAGATGCCAAGTTTGTCTTATTTGCAGATGATATAGACATTGGAATAAATAATAAATCAAATATAAATTTAGAAAGGACAGCTTATCAAATTTTTACTGACATTAATAAGTGGTTCATTGCCAATTCACTGTCATTAAACTTTGAGAGACCCACTATATACAGTTCAGAACTTCCAAGAGATTTCCTTCTAGTGTGTGTATAAAATATGATGTCACGGAAATAGGAGAAGTTGAGAGTGTAAAATTCTTGGGATTACAACTTGATAATAAATTCAGTTGGGAGCGACATACTAATGAAATGCTAAAGCACCTAAACAAGTCTGTGTCTGCAATGCGAATGATGCCAGACAAAGGAGATATAAATATAAAAAACTGGCATATTTTGCTTATTTTCATTCCATTATGTCGTATGGTATCATATTTTGGGGTAACTCCACAAACTGAGAAAAAATTTTTAGAGTCCAGAAGGATATAATATGAGTAATGTGTAGTGTAAATCCAAGAAAACCATGACAAAACCTATTCAAAGAATTGGGCATACTAACCACAGCTTCTCAGTACAGTTATTCCTTAATGAAGTTTGTCATAAATAATACATCTCTTTTTTCCGACTAACTGCTTAGTACACAGTATCAGTACTAGGAATAAGAACAATATACATAAATGTTTAAAATCACTTACTCTTGCCCAGAAAGGAGTCCAGTATTCAGCAACCCATATTTTCAATAAGCAAAAACTGACTAATCTGACCAATGTTTATTACAAACAGTAATTGTTCCAGGAACTTTAGTAAAATTTCAAATCTCATGGTGCCAGATGCCAAGGAATGATTAACAGTTGTATAAGGTTTAACTGTTTTCATGTGTTTGACTGAATGAACTATTAATACAGTCGGTTTTCCTTGGAAGTGTGTTAAATGAAATTCACCAAAAAATTATGTTATTGCCAGATAATATCATTTGGAAAGAATTTTCAGCTGTCAGGAAGTGGAATGAAGATACAAGTTACTCTTTAAAATTATTTTCAGGTTATATGTCTGAGGAGTTAACAGGTACTTGTTGTGTATGTGAGTTAAAGATTGGTGTTAGCTGTTCAAATGGATTTTCATTGTCATTCAGAGGAATGAAGGTATCAAAATGATTGAAAGTGATCTGCATACAACTTTAAGAGTGGTAATTAATGAAAATTTATCCTACCATCCCCCACAGTGCCTTTGTTTTATCTTTATATAGGTCAAGAACATGGGTGAGCAAAGTAATGAAACCTGTGGCACACAGTACTTAATGTTTTCACAATCGAAATTTAGTTTTATTCCTGTTGTACCATTCATTAATGTTGTCAAGCTGTAACACCATCCATGCAAGGGAATATCTTTAACACTATAATATTTTAGTTTCCCTAGTAGAATTTTTAGATTTACCCAATCGAATGCCTTGGTTAGGTCACAGGAAATCCCAAAAGGGCAAGTTCACTTCCACTGTACAGCTGTAGCATTGCTTCCAGAAAAATGCACTGAAATAAAATGTTGTGATGAGTGCTGTTCCCAGAGATTGCACTCTGCATGTTCTGAGACATTGTAAGTACTGTACCTTGTTTCCAATTGTGGAGTCCATTCCATCATCTGCTAGATCTGATTTCCCACGCACTCTGTGAGGCAACTCTTCGACATAGTATGATTTGTATCCTAGAGGAGGAACATCTTCAGCTTTGAAAACCATCTCCACTGTAGCTTTACTCTTTCGTCCTGGCAAATTGAAAAGTGGTGATGGAATAGGTACAAGCTGAACTGGCAGTTGTGCACCTTTACAGAGGAGAAAATTGCAAGGCAAATTAGTTACAAGTTTCAGCAGTTATAAAACTAATCCATGTGAATAAGAAGCAAAATTACCTGCAGGATCCCTGACAGAGTAAGATACACCTGTCACTGGGAGTCTGACGTAGTGGGATATGACATAGCTAAGTGGATTATAAACAGTCACAGTAAAAACTTGTGATTTCTCAGAGATGGCACAGTCACTGATATTCAGGAGAAGACACGACTCAAAAATCTCTGGTTGGTGGCTACTTCCATCCTTATTTTTGTGCGTTAGTTCCCTATGAATAAGGAATAAATATAAACCAATTATTGATGCTATTCGAGCAAAGTTTGTCAATGTTATTACAGATAAATTTTAATGTGTGTACTTTATTCAGTCATTGTTTCAGTTGCTCTAAAAGCAAAAACACAAAGTAATTCACTGATTCAGTCATCACTTCTTATTATCCTGCTAGTTAGGTGAAGATACTACAGGATGCGGTAGTTCTGACGAGCACCGCATAGGGGCGAGCAGCGGAAGGTGGGACAGGGAACAGTGTGAGTGAAGCACCTGCTCCTTGGACACATTGTGGGACTTGGGAAAGCCTGAAGGTGACACACCTGGCAGTAAATGAGTCGAATGTCAAAATGGCCTGGCAACTGAATGTGATACAGTAAAAGCATTTACATTCACTAAAATAGCCAAAAATGCCTACAGCTGAAGTAAAGAAAATGAAGACAATAAGTGTCAACCAGGTTCTATTGGTCATTGGTTTGTGGAAACAGACAAAACTTCTAAATGGAGGAGAAGTACTACCTCTGCCATAAGCAAAGTGAGAAGGAAAAATATTGCAATAATTTTTCCTGGACCCAAGGCTGTTGCCAGGAATGTGACAACTGAGATTTCTGGATTCCTCAGGAAATTTAACTTGGAAATGATCAATACTATTGTGAAATATACAAACAAATATATTCATCTCAAACCAGAATTTTCTGATTATTAGAGAGAAAGAGACTAAAAAGAAACTATAAGAAGTGAAATACTGGCACTCCTTGGGTGCTTAATCTCTTTGGAATGAAGAAAGCTAACCACACAAATGTAACGGAACTGTGGAATACCGATGGATCAGGAATCGAAATTGGAAGAGCTGTGATGAGCTACAAGCAGTTTCTATTCTTGCTGCATTGTATTCGTGTCAATGTTAAAAGCACAAGAGAAGAGAGGAGAAGATCTGATAAGTTGGCCACAGTATGTTCGATTCTGGATGAGTTTGTAACCAACTGAAAAAATACGTACAGCATCAGTGATTTTGTGACTATTGATGAGAAACTTCAAGCTTTTTGTGGTCGTTGTGGATTTGTGCAGTATATCCCCAAAAAATCTGCCAGATATGGCATGAAGATATTTGCACTTCGTGATGCGAAAACATTTTTTATGAGCAACCTTGAGGTATATTGTGGAAAGCAGTACGAAGGACCTTATGCAGGCTCAAATTCAGCATTGAAAATAGTTCACAGACATGTGAGTCATATAGAGGGATCCAACAGGAATTATCATGGACAATTACTATACAAGTTGCCCATTGGCTATGTCACTATTAGGTAAAAGGTTACATGTTTTGGGACACTCAGAAAGAATAAATGAGAAATTCCCTTGGAATTCCTGCCTAAGAAAAATTGAGTACATGGTTCATCCTTGTTCATATATAAAAATGATTTGACATTGGTTTCATACGTATCAAAGAAGAACAAGGTGGTTTTATTGTTGTCAACTATGCATACTTCAGGTACTATTGATGAAGATTCTTGAAAGCCAGAGATTGTGTTAGATTACAATGCCACTAAGGGTGGCATTGATACAGTCGATCAGGTGTGTGGCACATATTCTGTGACTGGTATAACAAGAAGGTGGCCTTTGGTAACCTCTTTTGCTCTAATGGACATTGCTAGTATCAACGGCCAGATACTTTTTTACTCAAATGGACAAAATCGAAAGGTTTCATGAAGAGTATTTCTGAAGAACCTGGCTTATGACCTCATGAAACCACATCTAATAGAAAGAGCCAAAATTCAGAGCCTTCCCAAGGACATATCGCTGTCCCTTCAAAGGTACAGTACAACATCTGAACAAGTTGATAAGCATTTGGCAAAGAAACAGGGACTCTGTGTTATTTGTGGAAGGGCCAAAAATATTAACAAAATAATAAAGTGTGGTTCTTGTAATAGTTTTGTCTGCAGGAAGCATATGAGTGTTAGTCACTAAGTAGTGAACATGGCCTGTCTGTAAGCTGTTATAATATTGTTTCCGTAGGCATTCACTTTGAGTATATTAATTTTCAATGCTGACAGCGGAATATAGATTTTTTTTAGAGCTGTGTCATTTATGTGGTTAGAGCTATATCAGATTTTCTAAATAAAGCTTAACTAACAGCTATGTTATATAACAAAACATTCTTTCTCACTATAAGTGAGCAAACAGTGTATAGATATTTCTTTGATAGACAGGTAATATTTTTTCTTAATATTTTCCACTGTGCCCATAATACATTATTTCTATGAATTGCACAATAAAATTTGTTATTTCAGTATTATTAATATCATTCTGAGTGATACTATATCTACCCTTACAAACAATAAACTAATCAATATCAATACTAGTGTGAGAGCACATGAAAATAAGTATAGAACTGAGCAGCAAAAGTGATGCACAAAGTGCGCCACGCGACTGCTCATGCAATAAAAAAACGTGCACTTGGCGGAGGGTTAATATGATGCTGGGGCGAGGACACTGGTACATTTACTCAGCAGATGATGTTCTCTGACTGTAGTCTTGTTGGCCTGAATTAAATGAGGACACCATTGC
Organism: Schistocerca nitens; assembly: GCF_023898315.1. Classification (NCBI taxonomy): domain Eukaryota; kingdom Metazoa; phylum Arthropoda; class Insecta; order Orthoptera; family Acrididae; genus Schistocerca; species Schistocerca nitens. Next base: position 150,081,784 of record NC_064614.1, read on the forward strand.
TGTTCTCAGAAACAGTTGTGTATATAGCATATCACCTGTCTGTTGTATTATTTGCTGCATTGGCTGCTGTAGGTGTAGTACATAGTGCCTGTTGAATCTGCCCTTCTGAGTAGCCATTTTTCTTGAAGGCCACCTTCAGGTGTTTTAGCTCATGACTAAAATTTCACATGTCAGAGAGTGTTTGTCCAGTCTACTATGGAGTTTAGTACACTGGTTCTCTGTAATGCATAATGGAAATTTTGAGCATGAAAGTACAAGCGCAAATGAGTCTTCTTTTGGTGCTTGTTCCAACTGACTTGTTCAGAAAGAAGTCCAGAAAGAGTAGTTTACCATCCACTTCAGCCATCATTGAATAGTGTTCAGGTAACAAGCGTTGAGATGTGTGATGAATCCAGTCAGCTCATATCTTCCATGTGGCCACACTATGAAGGTGCCACAACACAGCGGAAGAAATAGGTGGGTTTTAGGGGCCAATAAGTTGATCCCAAGTGATGATACTGGGTTGCCCTTTGCAACCCACTCTATCTGCACATAGTACACCCACCAAAGATAAAATATCTGGAAGTCAGAACATGTCTGAAAACAGTGGTAATTCCTCGGTAAACTGGTGTCAATAACTTTCAGACATTCCTGTAAGGGGATGCTACTGAAAATGGAGATAGTGTCAAAGCTTATTTGGATGTTTAACTGCTATGAATGTACTATCAAGAAGTTATGAGCAGGGAGGTGGTGAGAAACAAGCCAAAAGACAGGTGGATGCTTAGGCAGAGGGCTGCAAATAAACAGTGTGGAAGATGAGAATGGGGAGGATATGATAGGACAGAGGGGGTGGAATCTGTTGGATGGAGGGTGTGGGGACAGTATGCTAACGTAGGTTGAGGCTGGGATAATTATGGGAGCAGGGAATGTGTCATAAGGGTAACTACCATCTGAGTAGTTCAGAAAGCTGGCAGTGGAGGAAAGGATCCAGATGGCTTCAGTAGCGAAGCAGCCATTAAAATGAAGCGTATTGTGTTTGGCTGCATGTTATGCCACAGGGTGATGTACTTTGCCCTTGGCCACAGTTTGGTGGTGGCCGTTCATCCTGGTGGACAGCTGGTTGGTAGTCACACCAATATAAAAAGCTGTGCTATGATTGCAGCATAACTAGTAAAAGACATGGCTGCTTTCACACGTGGCATGGTGCCTGATGGTATAGGGTAAACCTGTGACAGGATCGGAATAGGAAGTGCTGGGTGTGTGGATGGGGCAGATTTTGCACCTGGGTCTTCCACAGGGATATGATCTTTGTGGAAAGGGTTTGGGATGGTGAGTGGCATAGGGATGGCCTAGGATGTTGTGGAGGTTGGGTGGATGATGGAACACCACTTTAGGAGGGTTGGGAAGTATCTCGCATACGATGTCCCTCATTTCAGGGCATGATGATAGCTAATCAAAGCTCTGGCAAAGGATGTGGTTCAGTTGTTCCAGTCTGGAGTGGTACTGGGTGATGAAGGGGACAATTTTCTGTGGCTGGTTGTTGGGGGTGGTGGGAGGACTGAGATTGTGAGGGGAAATGGCCCAGGAGATCTGTTTGCTGTGGGGGATGGTGTCTGTCTGTGAAGACCTTGGTGAGACCCTTAGCATACTGAGCAAGGGAGTTTTTGTCACTGCAGATATGCCATCCTCAGGTGGCCAGGCTGTACGGGAGGGATGTTTTAGTGTGAAAGGGATGTTTGTGATTTGTGGTGTTAATGTGTACATAGGTGCAGATGGAGCCATCAGAAATTTTTGAAAATTTGTGGTAAGCTCCTATGGGACCAAACTGCTGAGTTCATCAATCCCTAGGCTTACACACTACTTAATCTAACTTAAACTAATTTACGTTAAGGACAACGCACACAGCCACGCCCGAGGGAGGACTCAAACCTCCGATTGGGGGAGGGGGGGGGGGGGGGGGGGAGAAGGGCAAACCGTGACAAGGTGCCTCAGACTGTGTGGCTATGCTATGCAGCGAACCATCAGAGAGGAGGAGGTCAACATCTAGGAAGATGGCAAGCTGGGTTCAGGAGGACCAAATGAAGTGGATGGGAGAGGAGGTGTTGAATTTTTGAAGGAATGAAGATACGGTGTCTTGGCCCTGAGCTCAGATCATGAAGATATCACCAATAAACCTGAACCAGATTAGGGGTTTGGTGTTTTTGGAGGCTAGAAAGGTCTCCTTTAGATAGCCCATAAAAATGTTGGCCTAGGAGGGTGCCATGCGGGAGCCCAAGGCTGTACCATGGTTTTGTTTATAGACCTTCATGTGAGAAATAGTCATGGGTTGGGCTAAAGTTGGTAAGGTGTATGAGAATGAGGAAGCTGGTTTGGCGTCTGAAGGACATTGGGAAAGGTAGTGTTCAATAGCGGTAAGACCATGGGCATAAGGAATGTTGGTGTATAGAGAGGTGTTGTCAACAGTGGCCAGTAGGGATCCTGGAGATAAAGGGGTGGGGGTGACGGAGAGTCAGTGAAGGAAATGGTTGGTGTCTTTGTTGTGGGAGGCTAGATTATGGGCAATTGATTTGAGGGTGTTGGTCAATGAGAGCTGAGATTCTTTCAATGGGGGCACAACAACCAGCTACTATGGAGCGTCCAGGATTGTTGGATTTGTGGATTTTGGGGAGCATGTTGAGAGTGGGTGTGCAGGGTGTCCTAGGGGTAAGAAGGGAAATGATTCAGTGGAGATGTTCTGGGAAGGGCCTAAGGCTCTTCTCCTTTTTTGCTCATTTCTCCCCACCTCCCTGCCCCACAACCTTCTGATGCTGTGCCTGTTGGTATTCTAGTCCCTGAACACTCCACCAGTTCGTGAGGTATGCCTGCTAGTGTGTGTGAATGTTGTGTGTCTCTCTTTTACTGATGAAGGCTGTGGCTGAAAGCTTTATGTAAGTGTCTTTTAATTGTGCCTGTCTGCAACTTGATGTGTCTCCTTTATGTAATCTGAAATTAATGTAATGTGTCATACGTAGGTGATACTATCACTACATGTTTGTGTTAGGAATTCTTTATTTAAAAGTAAGCTTGTGATATATGAAATTATGATAAATTCTGCAAATTCATAATTAGCAGTTTATTTTGCTAATGAAAACCTCCACTCAGATCTATAAAAATTAGGGCAACCAATGTATAGTGTCAAAATTGGGAATTAAACAGGTGTAGTGGCAGAAAAGGCAACACTAATTCTAGTTGTCTCTGAACTTTAATACTGATAAGTTAATTAATGAAAATAATAAATTTTTGAAAATATAATATAATTGGATATTCAGAAAGCAGTGTCAGGAGAACACACACACGTAAAGGTCAAGGAAATCTGTAAACTTTCAGAGCTAGTGGCTCCTTCTTCTAGCAGAAGAATTGAAGGTGAAGGTAAAGGGGTGAAGGAAAATGACTGGTGAAGTTTAGGAAATGTTGAGAGTTCAGCAAAGCTGCCCAGAACCCTGTGTTATTGGAGACTTACCAGACTGAATGAGAAGGAAAACCTGATTGTTGGGGATGGCACTGGATGAGATTTAAAAAACTGAGTACTTTAAGGTGCAAGACAGGGTAATACCTACTAAGCACCACAGAGATTACTTGCAAAACATCACCCAAGAGTTAATAAGAGCAGAAAGCTAAGTGCACTGTATGTGGTAGAGGTGGGAACGGGGAAAAATAGACAAGTCAGATAATAAAAGGTACAGAAAACTAAAAGGGAATGAAGAAAGGAGTAGTTAGCCCACCCAGTTAGCTGTGTGGTCTAACACACTGCTTTACACCTGGTGGATTAGTGTCAAGGTCCAGTGTGCCGGTCAGTCGGTGGATGGTTTTTAAAGTGGTTTTCCATCTGCATTGGTGAAAGTGGACTGATTCCCCTTATTCCGTCTCAGTTAGACAATGTTGGAGTTGCTGCGCAAACACTATCTCCATGTACGCGTACACCATAATTACTCTACCACACAAACATTTGAGGTTACACTTGTCTGGTGTGAGACGTTCCCGGGGGTGGGGGGTTGGGGGTGGGGTGTGGGGTGTGGGTGGGGGGTGGTTCCACTGGGGGCCAAACAGCACAACAGCCCTGGGTTCGGTGTGGGGCAACAGTGGGATGAGTGGACGGCTGTAGCCTCTAGTGGGGTTGTGAACCACTAAGGGCTGCGGCTGGGAGAAAGCCTCTCCGTCGTTTCTAGGCCCCCAGTTTCAATACAAGGAATAGTTACTGAGAAGAAAAGCTGAGACTGCAGAAATTAAGGAAAATAATTACCACTACCTATACCAGCCCTGTAACTGGCAAAAGCTATACTATCAAAGGGAGAGCCACCTGTGAAATGACACATATTACGTATCAGGTATTACGTAAACACTATATAGGTTTGCAGGTTTGTGCTACCCCCAGGAATAATTTTGTTAAACTGTGTTAACTTTTTGAGTTTTCTATACAAATGAAGAAGTAGCTTCCCATTTATCTCTTTTGAAATGCCTGGGGTCTGAGCACTGAATGCAGCTGAGTGGGATGAAAACATGCTGATGGTGACTTGCAAACAAGGACCTGGGTATCTTGGGGTATATGGAGTGCGGGGGCAATGGTTTGTAATATTGTTCTTGTATATGGCCATTTTGTGTATAAATGCCCATGCAAGCCACTTGGGAGTGGAGGGGGAAGCAGGCAATATCCAGAGCGACATATACCCGACATGCGGACGGGGCAACACCACCTTGCCAGGCCACATGGATGACTGGATGTGCAGATGTGAGCTACAAAATCACATCAAGACACTGGTAGCTCCTACCATGGAGTGACTGATGGAGCTGTTCATGGCTGCAGTTTGTGACACTATGGTGACTGTGTTAAGCACAGTCATGCAGCAACCTACAGTGACAACACCAGCAGCTCTGATCGATGTAAAAGGTTGAAGTGTGGCAAGTGTGACTTTCTTACAGGTTGCCTCCTATGACCACACAGCTGCCAAAGATTGCAGCAAGCAGCAGTTTTAACATTATGCCAACCCATCCACCACCAGTATTTCAGTGTGATCACATGATCGGCAACCATCAGTGTTACTGAAATTGGACATGCCACCACAGCATTATGACAGGGTGACTGTGAGAAACCTTGGACACCTACACATCAACACAATGGACCAGGGCTCATATAAATAGTGCCCAGCCAACTGGCAAAGTGATTGAATTTGGCAACTATTGTAGAGCAGGCTACTGTCGTGTAATCCAGAGAAGCATAATAACTCAATCTCCATCTAGTGGTGCAGTCACCAGCATGATCCAGCATCATTCACTGGCATGATTCATCAAGTGGTCCTGCACTGTGCACTGATGGGCCAGAGGATTGAACTGGGATGCTACTAGGATCTTGGGTTTGACGCAGGCCTGCATCACTGTACAGGATCATCAAATGAGCCTAACTGTGACATGAGCACTGCTGAGTTTGTTTCTGCTTGTCCCCTAGTGCACAGAGCACCTGGTGTGAGGAAGTCAGAATGACAACTCTACACCTATTCCCCCACCCTTCAACAGTACAGACACTACACAGTTATAATATGTTTCTGAAGTTACCAGAAATGACAAACATAAGAATAAATAAATAATGAGTAAAGATAGTTGTATCAGCTGTAGCTTTTAGAATTTAACACAGCTTCTTTGACAGCAGAAAGTGAATGCTGGAAAACAGATGAGAAGAAGGAATTTGGTGATGAGGAAGGAAACTTGATTCCAACCTTCTGATAATCAATATGCAATAAGACATTATTTACAGAATTAAGTAATTAGTTTACTGTGGTGGTACTGATGGAAAACAGATAAGTGTTGAGTTTATACTACTCTTAGTACCAGTCACAGAGAAACCTGTTCATTATTTAGCATAATGATAGTTTTAACACAATTTTCTACAGACAAACAACAGGCAGAGAAAGGCAGTTCATATGACATTACTTCATCCTGAATTAGACAGGTTCTTTCTGTATTACATCTTTTACATGTATCAATTGTATTTCCAGTCAAGCAATTAAGCTAGATTTACCCTCAACCATCAACAGGTGAATCTTAAAACCTTCTCAAATTTAACTTGCTGTCTATCGTTAAATCACAAATAATAACTGTCTGCTAACTCTTTCTAGTCAGTATTGCTAATAAATAACAACAAATTTCTATATGAGATGAGAAAAATTATATGAAGTATAAGGTAGCTTACCTGAGAGCATTGTTTGTTATTTTTTCACATCCTGTAATAGCTTTATGTAAAATGAGTGCATAATCATCAGCAACGTGTTGCTTCTCAGTGCCTGTGATCGCATCATGATGCTGCATTATGCCTAAAGCATCTCTTAGTGCATCTAAATATTTCAGATCTTCGGTGTTCAGTGCAGCCAATACAAAGAGTTGCTTACATACCTAAGAAAAAAAAAGTTTTAATGCTGTAATCATTGGAAATAGAGCACAAGATGCATTTATGTGTCCTTTTATACCATGATAGTATTTGGCTTCAGTGATTCAGGTGGTAATGATTAACATTTTAAGGCACCCAGAGATGTCTTAATCAGCACCCTTGCTGAATATGAAGGTATGAATTCAGGGAGGTGAAGAGAATCATTACTAACAACTGATATTACAGTGGCAACATTCCAACAATGCAGTAGTACCATTTGGAGGATGTCCGGTGACGTCAACATATGGGAGAGCAAGAAAGTCAGCCTCTCACAGTCATATTTTGCCAGTCTGCTGTCAGAAGTTGGCATCAGGTAACACTGGTGGTAGTGCAGTGTTTTAACAATGCATAGCAATTAAACAGAGTATGGTACTGTAATAAAGAGCAAATAGCAAAACTATTTGTATCTGGGAAGGAAAAATAAATGACACTTCCATTACATCTTCATTTAGAACCAAATCAATTACAAAAGTGGTTAAAGCTATAATGATAATTTGTGACTTGTTGCATATATATTAGATTAATAAGTATGGCTTCAAATATTGGTGTTACATGTGTTTGGCTGTATCTTCAAACAAATGTTAATTAAGAGAATCATTATTTTTTTTTTTTGGTCATCAGTCTACTGACTGGTTTGATGCGGCCCGCCACGAATTCCTTTCCTGTGCTAACCTCTTCATCTCAGAGTAGCACTTGCAACCTACGTCCTCAATTATTTGCTTGACGTATTCCAATCTCTGTCTTCCTCTACAGTTTTTGCCCTCTACAGCTCCCTCTAGCACCATGGAAGTCATTTCCTCATGTCTTAGCAGATGTCCTATCATCCTGACCCTTCTCCTTATCAGTGTTTTCCACATATTCCTTTCCTCTCCGATTCTGTGTAGAACCTCCTCATTCCTTACCTTATCAGTCCACCTAATTTTCAACATTCGTCTATAGCACCACATCTCAAATGCTTCAATTCTCTTCTGTTCCGGTTTTCCCACAGTCCATGTTTCACTACCATACAATGCTGTACTCCAGACATACATCTTCCGAAATTTCTTCCTTAAATTAAGGCCAGTATTTGATATTAGTAGACTTCTCTTGGCCAGAAATGCCTTTTTTGCCATAGCGAGTCTGCTTTTGATGTCCTCCTTATAACAACTAATATAGCAGTAGCAATGTTCCAATAATGCATAAGTTCAAGATTTCATCTTGTTTCTACCTCCTCCATTTGTGTCATCCTTTTCATTTTTCCCACATGTTTGGGTGTATTTTTGCAAATTTTTTGGATGTATTTCTACATTATTTGTACTTTTTTTTATCCTCTATCATGGATCATTGCTCAATCCATCTATATAAATGCAGAAAAGTTTTCTTATCCCTAGCCAGAACCCAATCCCACATACCGTTCCTGCATTGTTGCTTGGCTCATGGAATCTCCCTCCACCCCTGTGGCCTTACCATCGAATTACCCATGTCTGGCTGCCACCCTTCCTGCCACAGTGACCTCCATCTTTTCCAATTCTGCCAGTCTTTAAGCCTCACTAACACAGTGCTGCAAAACCATATCAGTCAGACCCAAACCTCCTTGCAATACCTCCCCTCCATTTGTAAAATTCTCCTTCTATGCAATCCCAATTTCATGGAACCAGTGACACACAATGAAACTCTTGCCCTGCAGGACTTGAGCAACATGTGCAATGCCACCTCAAAAAACTCTCCAACCTGTTCACTTACTACTCCCACCTTGGACTACCGCTATCCACCACCTCAACAACAACCTCCAAACCTCCCCCATGTCCCCTCACAGCTGACATACCTTGCCTCACAGACCTACTACATTTACCTCACCCTCAAAAACTCCCTCCTATCACCATACACAATCCAGAACCTAAACAGACCTGAAAAACAATCATGAGCCTTTCCTCCAAAAGCCTTAGACCCACAGAAATATCAGTCCTTTCCAAAGGCCTAATCCTTTGCCCCAATCCCAAATTAAATCATGCAGGACTTGTTGAAGACCTTCTCACCTTCTCTCACTCCCTCCAGTGGAAACACTTTTTTGCCACTAATCCTACCAGTCAGACTCAACCAAAGACCAGTGTTAAACCCTGCCTGACTCAGTTCATCCTCCATCCAGTTGTGATCCACCCTCACTGCCACCAAATCACCCTCAGCTAACTTTTCAGAATTTCTTAACCTCAAACTTTGTCTTACCATTGTTCCTCAAATCTCTCAACATACAAACTAATCTTACATCTGTGGAAAGAACCCCAGTCCACCACCTAAAAACTTGTTCCGACCTTATAATCCAGACCAACAACTTCAGCCCATTATCTATTATATAAAAGATACCAATCTTTTCCTCCACCAGCTCTCTCCACAGTTGCTGTTCCTTTACCACATGGTGCCTTGTCTGTCACTTTTGATGCCACCCCCTTTACACAAACATCCCTAGTGCCCATGGCCTTATCACTATTGAACACTATCTTTCCCAATGCCTTATGGATTCCAAATGTACAACCTCATTTCTAATTCCAATGACCAACTATATCCAACCAACAATTACTTCTCTTTGGAAGACATTACCTACAAACAAATCCTGGGTATGGCTACACTCACATGGCACCATCCTACGGCAACCTATTGTTGGGCTATATAGAGGAATCCTAAATATTCAGAATCCCAAACCACTCACCTGGTTCAGATTCATTGATGACATCTTCATGATCTGGATTGAGGGTGAGGACACACAATTCACATTCCTCCAGAATCTCAACACCTTCTCCCTCATTCACTTCAACTGGTCCTACTCAATGGAACAAGCCACCTTCTTTGATGTTGACCTCCACCTCAAAGATGGTTACATCAGTACCTCTGTCCGTATCAGACCTACTAACCACCAGCAATACCTCCACTTTGATAGCTGCCACCTGTTCCATTCCAAGAAGTCCCTTCCATACAGCCTAGCCACCTGCGGCTGTCACATCTGTAATGAGCAGTCCCTCTCAAAAATCACCAAGGGCCTCACTGAGGCATTCACAGGCCATAATTACCCTCCCAACCTTGAACAAAAACAGACCTCCTGTGTGTTATCTCTCCTGTCACCCACCACTGTCTAGCCAAAGAGGAGCATTCCCCTCGGGCCTCAGCAGCCCCAGGACTGGGAACAACTGAATCACATTGACTGCCACGGTTCAGACTACCTGTCGTCATGCCCTGAAATGAGAAATGTCCTTCCCTCTCTCTTTCCCACCCCTCTGACAGTCATATTCTGCTACCCACTGAACCTACACAATATCATTTTCATCCCTAGACAACCCCTGCTCCCAACCCCTTGCCCCATGGCTCATATCTCTGTAGTAGATCTAGATGCAAGATGTCTCATATATCCTCTCACCACCACCTACTCCAGTCTGGTCACAAGCACCACCTATCCCATCAAAGGCAGGGCTACCTATGAAACCAGTAATGTGATCTACAAGCTAAGCTGCTACCATTGTGCTGCATTCTACATGGGCATGACTACCAACAAGCTGTCTGTCCACATGAATGGTCATCGACAAATTATGGCCAAGAAACAGCTGGACCACCCCATTACTGAGCATGCCACCCAACACAAAGTTTTTCATTTCAATGACTGCTTCACAGCCTGTGTCATCTGGATCCTTACCCCCAACATCAGCTTTTCTGAATTCCACAGGTGGGAACTCTCCCTGCAATATATCCAGTGGTGGATACAGAAAAGCCTCTAGGAGGGGGCACAAAAGGTATCTTGAGATACCTTTACTTTAAACATAGTAAAAAATAATCAAGTCACGTGCAAAGTTTAAGAAAGTTTTTTTTAACTGATTACACACATATACAAGACAATGCCATCTAATGACATAAAAAAGTTACAATTGTGGTTCTCTTCCTTAAATGATGTATTTATGCACATATTCTTCCTGGCAAATTGGTTAATTACAGCATCAATAGGACAATCAGTGTCAGGGTTAGTGTTCAACAGAGCTAAGCTATTAATTCGATCCTCCTTCATTGTCAACCTCAGGCATGTCTTTGCTCACCGCAGTGTTGAAAAAATTCTTTCTTCTGTAACAATAGATGCAGGTAGACAAGCAAATATTTTGTACAGCATGTGCAGAGTGGAATAGTTAGATATAGGACAAACAGGAAATGCTTGCATAACAGAATCATGATTATTATGGGTGTTTATGCTCATTTGCTTGTATTGAAGAATTTCTCCCATTAGTCTCTTTTTAATCACAAAATAGTAGGATATTTGTGACTTTTCTTGAACAAATGCCAGACAGAATAACGTATTGAGGTCACTAGAATGGCTGCGACTTTTCTGGTGGTTATGTGTTAGCTATCTGTGTGCCAGACAGAAATGTATAAACTATGATGATGTGGACATGCTACATAGATAAGTACAACTACTTGATAACTCAATTCAGTTGAGTTGACTGATGAAAGAAACGAACGAATAGCGTGTGGGCCGACTGGCGGGGGCGGTGTGGATTGCAATGCGAGTGGCCCCCCAACGGAGGGGGCCACACCCCAAGCATCCCCCACACATATCCACCACTGAATATATCCTACATTCCCATATACTTTCTGGCCCCAACCTGTAGTCCTCTATTCCACCAATGCACCCACAGTCATTTTTTTCCTGTCTCCTACTGGTAGCCTCCCCACCCGCACCCTTTGTCTAACCTGCCGACTGCACTAATTAATATCTTCTTGGTCGTCAGTATCATTAATTGTAACATCACCTGATATCATTTATTTTATTTAATGTCACTAATTGCACTTGTTATTTATTATTTGCAAAGACTGGCCAATGTATGCTAAACTAGGATGAAATATCACTGGCAACTGTTCAGTGTTACGCAGGCGAGCTACTGCTGGGAGTTAAAGCTTTTGATGTGTGGCTCAACCTCTAAAACAATAGTGTGCCAGATATACTCTGAAGAGCCACAGAAACTGGTGCACCTGCCTAATATTGTGTAGAGCCCCTGTGAGTATGCAGAAGTGCTGCAACATGACATGGCTTGGACTTGATTAATGTCTGAAGTAGTACTGAGGGAATTGACACCATGAATCCTGCAGGGCTGTCCATAAATCCATAAGAGTACAAGAGGGTGTAGATCTCTTCTGAACAGCACATTCCAAGGTATCCCTCATATGCTCAATAATGTTCATGTCTGGGGAGTTTGGTGGCCAGCAGAAGTGTTTAAGCTCAGAAGAGTGTTCCTGGAGCCAGTCTGTATCAATTCTGGACGTGTGGGGTGTTGCATTGTCATGCTGGAAATGCCCAAGTCCATCAGAATGCACAATGGACATGAGTGGATGCAGGTGATCATACAGGATGCTTACGTATGTGTCGCCCATCACAGTTGTATCTAGACGTATCAGGGGTCCCATATCACTCCAACTGCACTTGTCCCACACCATTACAGAGCCTCCACCAGCTGGAACAGTCCCCTGCTGACATGCAGGGTCCATGGATTCATGAGGTTGTCTCCATACCTGTTCACGTCCATCTGCTCGATCCAATTTGAAACGAGACTCGTCCGACCAGGCAACTCGTTTCCTGTCATTATCAGTCCAATGACGGGCCCAGGAACAGTCATCAAGGATACACAAGTGGGCCTTTGGCTCCAAAAGTCCATATTGATGATGTTTCGTTGAATGGTTCGCACACTGACACTTACTGATGGCCCAGCATTGAAATCTGCTGCAATATGCAGGAGGTTTGCACTTCTGTCATGTTGAACAATTCTCTTCAGTTGTAATTGGTCCCATTCTTGCAGGATCTTTTTCCAGCCACAGCAATTTTGGAGATTTGATGTTTTACCAGATTCCTGATATTCAAGGTACACTCTTGAAATGGTCATATGGGAAAATCTCCACTTCATTGCTACCTCGGAGATGCTGTGTGCCGACTATAACATGATGTTCAAACTCACTTAAATCTTGATAACCTCCCACTGTAGCAGCAGTAACCGATCTAACAACTGTGGCAGACCCTTGTTGTCTTATGCATATAGACGTTGCTGACCGCAACACCGTATTCTGCCTGTTTACATCTCTCTGTATTTGAATACGCATGCCTATACCAGTTTCTTTGTGCTGCAGTGTATAATCTGAGCCAGACATTGCCCAATAACAGCCTTCACTATTTTCTTCCCTGGTAAGTTACAAATGGTTTACCTCTTTCGGGATAAACAAACGTGATCTCAACTTCCCCCATTCATTTCACACTTTTCGCTGGTATGTCACACAGTGGTACCAAAGATACTTCAAGTACTATCATCTCCAGTGGATCCTGCCTCCTTGGCAGAAAGTATGGGATCTGTCATTACTTGTCCACATGGTTGTGAGTGGCATGTCAATAGCAAATCTAGGCATCTGGTACAGGGTAGATGGGGACCAAGGAGGACTCAAGATGTTACACTGATTCCCCTAACCAACATGTTTGAGGTGCTGTTTTTTTCACTGAAACTGAGTCTGTGGCACTCACTTCACCTGTTTTGGGGAGACCTGCTTTATCCCTTGTCAAATGCAAGAGGGTAGAGGTCTGTTAATTGCCAACAGTTCAAATATACAGTGAATAATGGTATCCTTTAGGGAAATGGTAGTAAGGGACAGGATGGAACACTACTGTGTCAAGCACCAACCAGGAGTAAGTGAAACTGAAGTAGAAAGGTACTAAGTGAGAAGGAAATCGGTGATTGCAGTCAAAAGTACTGAACTAAAGGAATAAATTACTCCTGGAGTAAATTTTTCATTTACTTCCAAAGTAAATTTGTTGACTCCATTACTGGTGGAGAGCACCATTGAAGAGTATGCTACTATGTTAGTAACTTCACGAGGAAACAGGGCCAGAATTTACTCCTAGGCAGTAGTAGGAGTAAAGTAAGAGAGTAAGGTGTGATCTTCAAGTTCTGTGTTTTAAGTGTCGAATTCTATGGATTACCTGGACTACGAAAAATATATGGAGATGGAGGAAGAGGTGAAAATCGCAAGAATGAGGGTTGTAATGGAGAGAAGAAACCCATTTGTGATGTATAGTGACAGTGATTTCAAAGAGCGGTTTGGGTTTTGTAAGGAATCTTTTGAGTTGCTGCTTGGTATGCTGGAACCATTACTGCAGCATAATTCTGACAGGAACTGTGCTTTGTCTCCTAGGCTGCAGCTTCTTTGTGGACCGCAAATCTTTCACACAGATATTTATCAAATCATAACAGGAGATCTCATTAATATCCATCATACTACTGCTGGGAGAGCTTTTAACAGTGTGATAAACAGTTAATTGCCTTAAAGCCACCATATGTGTCCACACCACAGAGCCAAGAAAGTATATCAAACAACAAAAGGAAATTCTATCGAACTGGTGGTTTCCCAAATGTCACAGGGGCCATAGATTGTGTACATATACCCATACTTTGCCCTTCTGGAGCACAAGCAGAACTATACAGAAATTTCAAGAGTTTCTTTTCTATCAATACACAAATCATCTGTGATGCCAATATGAAGTTTTTGAATGTGGTAAGCCATTGGCCAGGTTCCACGCATGATGCATGCATTTAGGACAATAGAAGAGTTGCTGCAGAATTTGAAAATGGACAATATGATGGGTTGCTTGTTGGAGATAGTGGATATGCTCTCTCCAAATGTCTTATAATGCCTATGTTCCAATCCCACACAGGAGCCAAATGGCACTACATTTTGCTAACAGATGTGTAACAGAGTGCGCGTTCGGTGTTCAGAAGAAAAAGCATTCCATCTTCAGGCCACAAGTGGCCCATTGGGACTATCTGACTGCTGTGTCATCCTCAGCTGAGGATGCGGATAGGAGGGGCATGTGGTCAGCACATTGCTCTCCCAGTAGTTGTGATGATTTTGTTTTACCAGAGCTGCTACTATTCAGTCAAGTAGCTTCTCAATTGGCATCACGAGGCTGAGTGCACCCCGAAAAATGGTAACAGCACATGGCAGCCTGATGGTCACACTCGACAGTGCTTAACTTCGGTGATCTGACGGGAACCGATGTATCCACTGCGGTTTGGCTGTTGTCTGGTGTTTGGAAGAAACATTTCCAAATTCTCACTAAAACAATGTGATTTAAACCAAACATGTGGGAATGTTATTGTGGCCGCTGCAGTTCTACACAACTTTCACCCTGATGATGTGGAGGTGAATGACATCAAACAACATGCATTTCAGCCAGAAGCAAATGCTGCAGGCCAAGCTGTCAGAAGGCCCTTATAATAAAATTAGAAGTTAGTGTAAAGACTTTTCCTTCTTAAATGAATAAATAAACCACCGGATTTTCACTACTGCACTGTAAAGCTTATGTGTAATTCTCTCTCTCTCTTCCCCCCCCCCCCTCCCCACTCCCCCCGCTCCCCTCCCCTCTCGCCTAGGGGATTAACATTCTCATTTTATTTCTTAATTGAGTATACAAAGTCACACAACGTTTTGATTATTTTTTAAAAAAGGCTACCTTTATAATATTGCAAATTCAGATAAATAAACACAAATATTATGCTATACCAGAAACAAGAACATATTAACCAATTGAAAAAAAAATATCAGGAAAACAAAAGATGTATACATATGAATTTTTTCTTATTCATTCACAAAAACCCAAATTTCTTGATCATATTGACTGAAGAGCTGGAACCTGAAGTTTTTTCCATCACATTCTTGAACTTATTCATAATTTCCCTTTTAAGGTTATGCTCTTCTTTGTCTTTGTATTGCATTCCTCTCATATTAAACACATTCTTAAGGAATGAAGCTCATCTTGCTTTTTTCAACAACTCTCAGTTCTTCACTACAACCGCATATTCTCTCCCTCTTTTGATGGGCACATCTTCTGATAAGCTTCCTCAAGAGAATGCAGGTGGGGGTTTGTGACTATGGGATAAAGTTCCACCTTCAGCAGTTTCATTGCTAACTTCAAAGCAGTTATCATCATCAAAGTTGCTTGAAAGTATCACAGTATCTTCAGATGTGTCATTGACATTAACTCCAGCTATCCCCTCGAAAATTTGTGGGATCATATCAACAACCATTTGGCTCATATTGTCGATCTTCGTCTCACCTACTCTACTGCCAGTTTGATATTGTTCTTGATTACATTTAGCTTTCATTTTCTTTGCTTTCGCTTTCATATCCTTCAAAATTATTTTAAGCTGCTGTTGTGATCTTTGTGTAAGAGCTTCTGCTTTGTATTAAACGTGTAATTTTTCCCAAGCATCCTTTTTGTTTTTATCATGTTGCATCATGCTTTTTAGATTCAATAGTAGTTATGTACTTTTTCATTACTTCAGCAAACCACTCTTTTTCATTTTCTGGTATGTTTTTTAAATGTTTCTTGGCTATCTCCATGTTGCTGGTAGCTCGTATCTAAAACTGTCACTTAAATTAATACATGTCACCAAGCAACAATGGACATTGGTAGCTGTAGATGGCAGGGTTACAAAAAGATTCATCAATTAATAGCACATTTCTTTTTAATAATACACAGACCTTATCATTAATTAGTACAATAGCATTTAGATTTTCCAATTTTAATAATTCAATTTAATAATCCTTTCTAGCTTCTAAAATTATACCGATGAACATAAATTACACAAAAGATGATTCAATAATGTCTGCTGACAATAAATATTTTCCGAGAGGGAACATAATGCATGTGCCAACAGTATGCAGCAATGGCTTAATTCTTTAGCAAAAAGGTGTTACTACTTTAGTTACAACTAAAGATGTAAATAGAAGTTGAGCTCTCCAAAAGTTACTGAAAGAGTGTATTACTACAGAAGTAATTTACTGCAGTAGTCCAGACTGAAGAAGTTAGAGTTACTACAAGAGTAATTTATAATAGTTTGTTGCTCACAATGCTTAGTGTATATGCTTGAGCCCCTCTGTAAACAAGTTGAAGAGGCTATTTCAGCAACAATTGAGTGATCAAGGATGCATCCAACTGCAAATTGTGGTGCACATTGGAATAAATGATGCCTGTTGTCTGGGCTCTGAGGTCATACTTGATCATTCCAGCAACTGCCTGAGAAGGTTGAAATGACCAGCCTTGCACACAGAGTTTCAACAATTCTCACAATTTTCAGCATTGCTCCCAGGACTGATCGTGGCTCCCTAGTGCTGAGTCAGTTGTAAGGATTGAACTGAAGACTTCCAGAATTCCTTCAGAAGCTAGACTGTGACTTCCTAGGCTTGCACCATAGGACTGAGAACTGTAGGGTCCCCCAAGTGGGACAGATTTACATTACAACATTAGAGGCAGCTATCCAGGTAGCTGTCTGTGTGTGAGGTGCACAGAATGATCTTTTTGGATTATGTGACTTTCCATCCAGTCCAGATAACAACAGCTGTATGAGGCCCAGCACTCTAAGCATAAACTCCAATTAATGCCCCCTACAGGTGAGAGTAGTTAACTGATGAAGCATTCACAACACAGTGCCAGAGTTTGAAGCGCTCCTGAAAAGCAGTGAAGCACACATCTACATCTACATGTATACTCTGTAAAACCACCATGAGTTGCATGGCAGAGGGTATGTCCCATTGTTATTATGGTTTCTTACCATTTCATTCACATATGGAGCACAGGAAGAATGATTGTCTGAATGCCTCTGTGCATGCAGTAATTATTCGAATTTTACCCTCATGATCCCTGTGTGAGCGATAATAGAGGGGTGTAGCATATTCCTAGAGTCATCATTTAAAGCTGGTTCTTGAAACTTTGTTAATTGACTTTCTTGGGAGAATTTGAGTATCTTCAAGAGTCTGCAGTTCAGTTCCTTCAGTATCTCTCTAACACCCTCCCACGGATCAAAAACCTTTGACCTCTCATGCTGCCTTTCTCTGTGCAATGTCTGTTCAAAATATTCTGGAACATTTGTAATTTCCCGCCAAAAGTGTGCTGGAGCAAATTACAGTTGGCACCCCTACACACACCTGTGTTTAATTTGTAACTGCCAGAAGGTTTATTGTTGTATAAGTGTTAGTTGCAAATTTTGAGATGGTATAGTTAGAGGAGCAATGCATCTGCATTAAATTTTGCATGAAACTCAAGAAAATCTGTAAAGAGACGCCCCAAATGATGCAGGAAGCCATGGTGATGAGTGTCTAAGCCATACTTGATGTTACAAATGGTTCACACAGTTTAAAAATGGCCAGATGGAATTTAAAGATGACCCTTATTCAGGATGCCCTTCGATGTCTACCAACGGCACTCACGTCATGAACATCAATGAAACTGTGTGTGCCAATCAAAGACTGACTGAGAGATTGCAGAAGAATATAACATTTCAATTGGATCGTGCCAAATCCTGATGCAGCATCTTGGAATGCATCATGTTGCCACCAAGTTTGTTCCACAGATCATGAGTCAAGACCAGAAAGATCTTCTCCTCATGATATGGGATGTGTTTTCGGATCACACAAATGAGAACAATGGAGAGAAGAGAATCAACAAGAAAGAGGAAAGCCTTAAGGTTAACGGATCCTGGCTTCTCATACTGCAGCGAACGACCGTCGCAGGTAGCAAGAGGAGAACCGCACCGGAAATGACCGCAGAGAAGCCCTCAGACGTTGGCACGCCAGGTACATATAGTCTGCGGCTGCGAGCTCAGCTCCAGTTCACCACCGGCAATGGAGGGTGAAGCTTTGACAATGCCAGCCACTCGTGCTGACGAAACGTCAGAAAAATCATTAGATGAACATCGGTCGAAGAACCCAAGATGAAGCCAATAGGCAGTTTGTCAACAAGTGGCCACAAAAGCCTTAACAATTTTGTATTACGCCTCTACGGGGAGGAGATTTGCAGATTGTACCGATGCCTTGACCAACGATGGAAGAAGAAAGTGCAACTGATGTCCTCTCTCGCCTTTCTGTCATGGTGCCGAGATGAATGTGCTACGCCGAAGTTCTTGAGATGTAAGCGCCTATTCACCACCGCCCAAGCACATCGTATCTACGACAGAATGGAACGAGCTTTTCTTCGTGAGCGAATACATGCAACACGGAGAGACTTGGCAAGAACGGATCAGGAACTTCTGGACATTTTCTATCAACTAATAAGCAGAATGCATCGAGACGACTGGGACAAGATCGACAGCATCACTCACAGGAGCATGCAGAACAAACTCGAGCGCTGCACCGAGCGACAGAAGAAAAAGTTTGAAAGATGCCGGAAGCAGACCGACAAGGCAATTCCCGACATGTCACACAGTGGTCAACCTCACTGAATGACAATTGACCAAAGAGGAAGTGTCTGTTCTTCAAAAAGGAGGGAATTTCGCTATCATCCCGAGAACTATACCTATGGAGGACATCATTGCCAACACCGAAGCAGCCATTCGGACCCTTCCTTGTGAAATGGCAGAGGAAATATGCACTGAAACAGCCAGGATACTGCGCCGAGCAAAACCACCAGCTTGCAACCTGAAGAAAGAAGAGATACAAGCCATTAAAAATCTCAACGCCGACAAGAGTATATTGGTACTGCCTGCCGATAAGGGGAATGCGACCGTCGTAATGAAGACTGAAGATTATGAGCAAAAGATCCGAGACCTATTAGATCCGACGACGTACCAAAAACTAAGCGCAGATCCAACACAGCATATCACATGGAAATCGATTAATCAAGGCGTCTTCTCTGCCGGCGGACATACAGAGAAACCTGCGCAACACAGAAGCCCTACCACCTTGGCTGTATGGATTACCCCTAGATCCATAAGAACAATGTTCCACTGAGACTGATCATTAGCACTCCTGGCTCACCAATGTATAAACTGGCAAAACACTTGGCCTCTCTGCTCCAGCCACACGTGGGGAAGACCGACACATACATTAAGAACTCAGGACATTTCATTGAGAAGCTAAAGAAACTGAAACTTGCACCAAACGACATCCTGGTCGGCTTTGATGTTGTTTCGTTGTTTACAAAAGTGCCACTCAGTGACGCTCTGGAGCACATCAGTTCCATTTTCCCGCAAGACATCAAAAAGCTCTTCCATGCATGTCTCACCACAAGCTATTTCACATGGAATGGCGATTTCTACGAACAACTGGAAGGCGTCGCCATGGGTAGTTCTCTCAGTCCAGTGGTGGCCAACTTCTTCATGGAACAATTCGAAGCACAGGCACTGGACTTGGCGACTTGCAAACCTAAGGTGTGGTACAGGTACGTCGATGATACTCTCGTGGTGTGGAGTCATGGTGAAGAACAGCTCGGTGACTTCCTAAGACACTTCAACAGCCTCCATGCCAACATAACATTTACCATGGAAGTAGGAAAAGACAAGAAACTGCCATTTCTAGATGTGCTGGTGACAAGGAACGGCGAAAACCTGGGACACAGCGTGTATCTAAAACCGACACACACAGACCGTTACCTGCACAAACTGTCAAATCACCACCCGAGCCAGAAAAAAGGCATGATTAGTATGCTTGTAACGAAAGCAGGACGAATATGTGAGCCGCAACACCTCAAACGAGAAATGCAACACCTGGAAACTGTTCTGAGGAGCAATGGGTACTCCACAAATTACATTAGAAGTGTAACAGAGCCAAACACTTGGCGAAGTAAGGAACCAGAAAAAGAAATGTCGGGTACGGCCTTTCTGCCATACATTCCCAGAGTGACGGACAGAATCGGCCGTATATTGTGCAAACATGGTGTAAAGATGATTTTCAAACCGACAAGAAAGATCAAAGAGTGTCTTAGATCAGCAAAGGAGAAAAAAGACTCACTTGCAATGTCGGGAATATACCGTATACCATGCACATGCGGATAAGTTTATGTCGGAATGACTGGACAATCAATTAACACCAGGATCAAAGAGCATAAGCGACATTGCAGGTTGGGGCAGGTGGAGAAATCGGCCGTGGCAGAGCATGCACTGAATGTTACTGACCACGTAATAAAATTCGCCGACACGGAAGTTCTGACTGTAGAGAAGCACTATCACACACGCTTGTTCAGAGAAGCTGTAGAAATACAAAAACATGCAAACAGTTTCAACAAGAAAGAGGAAAGCCTTAAGGTAACCGGATCCTGGCTTCCCGTACTGCAGCGAATGACCGTCGCAGGTAAAAGAGGAGAACCGCACCGGAAATGACCGTGGAGAAGCCCTTTGACGTTGGCGCGCCAGGTACATATAGTCTGCGCCCACGAGCTTGGCTCCAGCTCACCACCAGCAATGTAGGGTGAAGCTTTGACAATGCCAGCCACTCGTGCTGACGAAACGTCAGAAAAATCATTAGATGAACATCGGCCGAAGAACCCGAGACAGAAGCCAATAGGCAATTTGTCAACAAATGGCCACGAAAGCCTTAACAATTTTGTAAACTGTTAATTGATGGTCCTGTCAGGATGCGTTGTGAAGCTTGTGAGAAAATGTGAGAAGGAAACTGCCCGAAATGAGGTGAGACAATCCATGGCTCTTGCATCATGATAACGCACTCGCACATTCATCCCTGTTGGAGCGTGACAATTGCACTAAAAATGAAATCACTGTGCTGCCTCATCCTCTACTCTCCAGACCTGGCCCCTGCAGGCTTTCTTTTTTTTTATTTCAAAAGTTGAAACCCTCTTGAAAGGACGAAGATCTGCAATGATAGATGAGATTAAAGAAAATCCACAGACGGCACTTCACACAATCCAGCAAGAGATGTACCAAGCCTGCTTTTGGAAGTGGAAAAGGCCTTGGGAGTGGTGTATTAATTTTGGGGGAGAGTATTTCAAAGGAGACCATGCACAATAAGTAAAAGGTACACACAGAAATTTTGTGGACAAAGTTCTGGAATTTTTTGAACAGTCCTCACATATGTTCAATATCCCCTGTTAGTCCTGTTTCGTATGGATCCCACACACTTGAGCAATATTCCAGAAAAAGTCACATGAGTGATTTGTAAGCAATCACTTTTGCAGACTGATTGCAGTTGCCCAGTATACTACCAATAAACCAAAGTCTACCATCTGCTTACACCCAGATATTTGTATGAGTTGGCTAATTCCAAAAGTGACTCACTGATATTATAGTCATTTTGTTTTGTTTTGTAAAGTTCATAATTTTACATCTCTGAAGATTTAAAGCAAGTTGCCAATCTTGGAACCACTTTGAAATCTTATCAAGATCTGACTGAATATTTATGCAGCTTCTTTCAGACACTACTTCATCATAGGTAAATGCATCATCTGAAAAAAGTCTGAGGTTACTATTAATATTGTGTGCAAGGTCAGTAATATACAACATGAACAGCAAGGGTCCCAACATGCTTTCCTGGGGTACTCCTGAAGTTACCTCTACATCTGACAATGACTCTCCATCCAAGATAACACAAACTCTTCTCCCCCCCCCCCCCCCAAAAGTCCTTAAACTAGTCACAAATTTCACTTGATACCTCATATGATTGTACTTTTGACAATAAGTGTAAGTGTGGTACTGAGTCAAATGCTTTTCAGATACAAAGAAATGATGCGTGTCATGTGAGAAAAGTCAAGTTAGGTTTCACATGATTGATCTTTTCAGAATCCATGCAGGTTGGCATTTAGGACATCATTCTGTTCAAGATACCTCATTAAATTTGAGTTCAAAATATGTTCTACGATTCTACAACAAATTGCTGTCCAGGATATTGGATGGTAGTTTTATGGATAACTTCTACTACCCTTCTTGTAAACAGGAGTGGCCTGTCCTTTCTTCCAACTACTGGGTAAAGTTTTTTATTTGAGGGATCTATGACAGATTATTGTTAGAAGAGGGGCTAACTCAGCCACAAATTCAGTACTGAATCCATAGGGATTCCATCAACCCTGGAATTTGTTCAGTTTCTAAACACCACTGACACTAATACTTATTTCAGTCATCTTTTCAGTGGTACAAGGATTAAATTGGTGTAATTCTCCTGAATTTTCCTTTTTAAAGGAACATTTGAAAACAGAGTAAAGCATTTCAGCTTTTGCTTTGCTATCCTCAGTTTCAGTTCCTGTCTCATTTGCTAGGGGCTAGACAGTAACTTTGGTACCACTAACAGCCTTTACATATTACCACAATTTCTTAGGATTTTGTAAAATATCATTTGACAAAATTCTTCTACAGTAGCCATGGAAGGCTTCATGCATAGCTCTCTTGACAGCCAACATGTTTCATTCAGCATCTCCCTATCTATAGCCCCATGCTTTGCTTTATTCCTATTATTCAGTAATCTCTGTTTCTTTACAGCAACTGTACACCATGGAGGATTCCCCTCCCACTATGAACTGTTACACTGGGTATGTATCTGTCCATTTCTGTTGCCATCTGACCTAATACATTTTTTGGGAACAATATTCAATGATCCTCTAACATGTACTCTCTGATTTCTTTATTATTCACATTTATATATCTCTATACCCACATGTGCTGAGCACATCTTCACAAACTTTTTCATGAACAAACATTAGAAAAAAAAAAGATTACAATTGTCCATACCAGTGCATCATCCATCATGCTACATGTTCATAATGGTGGCACAATATCATACTATTACAATGTTATGGAGCAATAAGTACTAAGAATGTCAAACAATGCAGAACACAAGAATAGATAAACATATTACAAGAGCAAGGTAATAGCAGATAAAAGCACAATGATCAATGGACTGTTGACACAAGAAAACACACACTAAAACAAACAACACAGACACTTAAGTAATATATAATCTGCAGCCTGCAGGAAAACACTGAAACTGTTTGTTAATAAATCGACTAGCCCATTAATTTTGGCATGAAAAACTAGGCACAACGGGATTCCACGGAAATGTACACTTCACTGGCCTGCTGGAGTGTGTCTGTACTACTTGCGGAGTAGCCTGTGAAGGGGAAGGAATGTTGAAGTGCTCAGTCGAAGGACCCCTATGGTTAGGGGCCAACGGAAAAGTGCTGAAAGTTTTAGCTTTTCTATCAGTTACCTGAAAAGGATCCATGTACTGGGGAGACAGTGGTGGCTGGACCATATCATCTTTGACCCAAACAAATTTACAAGTAAAGATGCCCTTGTGGTAGAAAATTGGGTTAGTATCATGTTGAATAGGTTGCATGTACTGAAGGCTACACATCTGCGTCTGGAAATGTTTGAAAAATTTGGAATATTCTCCGGCTGATAAACATGAAGGAGGGATAGGGGAAAAAATTCATTAGGTACTCTCAAAGCCTCACTGTACACCAGCTGGGTGGAGGAACATCCCAAATCATCCTTGACAACAGTTCTTAAACCCAGTAGCACTAATGGGAGCGCAGTAGTCTAGGACTCTGCCTGACACGACAGAGCAACCTTTAATGTGCGGTGCATACATTCCACCATTCCATTACTGGCAGGGTGGTAGATCATTTTGAGATGCTTTCATCTGCACAATTGCAAGAGTTCCTCAAACAGCTTACAATCAAACTGCCTGCCTCTATCTGATGTTATCAATTAGGGAATAACCAAAACAGGAAACCATGCACAACTGAAACAGCTGAGAGGTCAGGAACAGGAACCACCTCTGGCCACCCAGAGAATCGGTCAATCATGTTGTTGTTGTTGTGGTCTTCAGTCCTGAGACAGGTTTGATGCAGCTCTCCATGCTACTCTATCCTGTGCAAGCTTCTTCATCTCCCTGTACGTACTGCAGCCTACACCCCTCTGAATCTGCTTAGTGTATTCATCTCTTGGTCTCCCTCTACGATTTTTACCCTCCATGCTGCCCCCCAATACTAAATTGGTGATCCCTTGATGCCTCAGAACATGTCCTACCAACCGATGCCTTTTTCTAGTCAAGTTGTGCCACAAACTCCTCCCCAATCCTATTCATTACCTCCTCATTCATTATGTGATCTACCCATCTAATCTTCAGCATTCTTTTGTAGCACCACATTTTGAAAGCTTGTATTCTCTTCTTGTCCAAACTAGTTATCGTCCATGATTCACTTCCATACATGGCTACACTCCATACATATAATTTCAGAAGTGACTTCCTGACACTTAAATCAATACTCGAGGTTAAGAAATTTCTCTTCTTAAGAAACGCTTTCCTTGCCATTGCCAGTCTACATTTTATATCCTCTCTACTTCGACCATCATCAGTTATTTTGATCCCCAAATAACAAAACTCCTTTACTACTTTAAGTGTCTCATTTCCTAATCTAACTCCCTCAGCATCACCCGACTTATTCGACTACATTCCATTATCCTCGTTTTGCTTTTGTTGATGTTCATCTTATATCCTCCTTTCAAGACACTGTTCATTCCATTCAACTGCTCTTCGAAGTCCTTTGCTGTCTCTGACAGAATTACAATGTCATCGGCAAACCTCAAAGTTTTTATTTCTTCTCCATGGATTTTAATACCTACTCCGAATTTTTCTTTTGTTTCCTTTACTGCTTGCTCAATATACAGATTGAACAACATCAGGGAGAGGCTACAACCCTGTCTCACTCCCTTCCAAACCACTGCTTCCCTTTCATGTCCCTCGACTCTTATAACTGGTATCTGTTTTCTGTACAAATTGTAAATAGCCTTTCGCTCCCTGTATTTTACCCCTGCCATCTTCAGAATTTGAAAGAGAGTATTCCAGTCAACATTGTCAAAAGCTTTCTCTAAGTCTGCAAATGCTAGAAATGTAGGTTTGCCTTTTCTTAATCTAGCTTCTAAAATACGACGTAGGCTCAGTATTGCCTCACGTGTTCCCATATTTCTATGGAATCCAAACTGATCTTCCCCGATGTCGGCTTCTACCAGTTTTTCCATTCGTCTGTAAAGAATTCTTGTTAGTATTTTGCAGCTGTGACTTATTAAACTGATAGTTCGGTAATTTTCACATCTGTCAACGCCTGCTTTCTTTGGGATTGGAATTATTATATTCTTCTTGAAGTCTGAGGGTATTTAGCCTGTCTCATACATTTTGCTCACCAGGTGGCAGAGTTTTGTCAGGACTGGCTCTCCCAAGGCTGTCGGTAGTTCTGATGGAATGTTGTCTACTCCCGGGGCCTTGTTTCGACTTAGGTCTTTCAGTGCTCTATCAAATTCTTCACACAGTATCATATCTCCCATTTCATCCTCATCCTCTTCCATTTCTATAACATTGCCCTCAAGAACATCGCCCTTGTATAGACCCTCTATATACTCCTTCCACCTTTCTGCTTTCCCTTCTTTGCTTAGAACTGGGTTCCCATCTGAGCTCTTGATATTCATACAAGTCGTTCTCTTATCTCCAAAGGTCTCTTTAATTTTCCTGTAGGCAGTATCTATCTTACCCCTAGTGAGATAAGCCTCTACATCCTTACATTTGTCCTCTAGCCATCCCTGCTTAGCCATTTTGCACTTCCTGTCGATCTCATTTTTGAGACGTTTGTGTTCCTTTTTGCCTGCTTCATTTACTGCATTTTTATATTTTCTCCTTTCGTCAATTAAATTTAATATTTCTTCTGTCACCCAAGGATTTCTACTAGTCCTCATCTTTTTACCTACTTGATCCTCTGCTGCCTTCACTACTTCATCCCTCAAAGCTACCCATTCTTCTTCTACTGTATTTCTTTCCCCCATTCTTGTTAATTGTTCCCTTATGCTCTCCCTGAAACTCAGTTCAACCTCTGGTTTAGTCAGTTTATCCAGATCCCATCTCCTTAAATTCCCACCTTTTTGTAGTTTCTTCAGTTTTAATCTGCAGTTCATAACCAATAGATTGTGGTCAGAGTCCACATCTGCCCCTGGAAATGTCTTACAATTTAAAACCTGGTTCCTAAATCTTTGTCTTACCATTATATAATCTATCTGAAACCTGTCAGTATCTCCAGGCTTCTTCCATGTATACAACTTTCTTTTATGATTCTTGAACCAAGTGTTAGCTATGATTAAGTTATGCTCTGTGCAAAATTCCACCAGGCGGCTTCCTCTTTCATTTCTTACCACCAATCCATATCCACCTACTATGTTTCCTTCTCTCCCTTTTCCTACTACCGAATTCCAGTCACCCATGAATATTAAATTTCCATCTCCCTTCACTCTCTGAATAATTTCTTTTATTTCATCATACATTTCTTCAATTTCTTCGTCATCTGCAGAGCTAGTTGGCATATAGACCTGTACTACTGTCGTAGGCATGGGCTTCATGTCTATCTTGGCCACAACAATGCGTTCACTGTGATGTTTATAGTAGCTTACCCGCATTCCTATTGCTTTATTCATTATTAAACCTACTCCTGCATTACCCCTATTTGATTTTGTATTTATAACCCTGTATTCACCTGACCAAAAGTCTTGTTCCTCCTGCCACTGAACTTCACTAATTCCCACTATATCTAACTTTAACCTATCCATTTCCCTTTTTAAATTTTCTAACCTACCTGCCCGATTAAGGGATCTGACATTCCACGCTCCGTTCCCTAGAATTCCAGTTTTCTTTCTCCTGATAATGACGTCCTCCTGAGTAGTCCCTGCCCGGAGATCCGAATGGGGGACTATTTTACCTTCTGAATATTTTACCCAAGAGGACGCCATCATCATTTATCCATACTGTAAAGCTGCATGCCCTCGGGAAAAATTATGGCCGTAGTTTCCCCTTGCTTTCAGCCGTTCGCAGTACCAGCACAGCAAGGCCGTTTTGGTTAGTGTTACAAGGGCAGATCAGTCAATCATCCAGACTGTTGCCCCTGCAACTACTGAAAAGGCTGCTGCCCCTCTTCAGGAACCATACGTTTGTCTGGCCTCTCAACAGATACCCCACCGTTGTGGTTGCACCTACGGTACGGCTATCTGTATCGCTGAGGCACGCAAGCCTCCCCACCAACGGCAAGGTCTACGCTTCATGGGGGATCCATCATAGTAACCAAGAAATGGAAGCCCTCTGAGTGGGATAGTGGACTAACAATATCGACATGGAGGTGATAAAAACTCCCTGATGGTTACAGGGGCAGGGACAGATATGTGTTGGGAGATCTTATGCTCCTGACAATGAATGCAGCTTCGTGCACAATGATGACAATCTTTCTGCACCCTTGGCCACACAACTTTATCTGATATCAACTTTTTGGATGCCCTGATCCCTGGATGTGATAAATTGTGGAATGCATAGAAAACAACATGACGCCAACCTGTTGGGATGAAAGTGACTCTTGCTTGAGATGCAGTCCAGTGGAAGTAGGGTTTGATCAGTCATTCAGGAGGGAAGGTTCAGCCTCTCGCTCGGCTGCCACTGCTGCCCAGACAATAACAGATATGGGTGCAGTTATGAGATAGACATCCAACTACCACATTCTGCTGTCTTTGAATGTGTTGGATGTCTGTAGAGAATCCCGCGATAAAACCAGCTTGACCTACCTGGCAAGATGAGTTGAGCTCAATAATATGTTGGAAAATAGCAACCAGGGGTTTGTTGTCTGTATAATTCTTGTACACTTGGTCCTCCAACTGTGGCCGAAAGTGAAAGCACTCCAACACTTCTGTTTTTCTGACAGTTTCTTTGAAAAATATGCCAAAGGCTGCCCTGTGGATGAAACCATTTACTGTGTGACGACACCCACGGCGGTGTGACTCGCATCTGTCATCAAGGCGATGGCAGCCTCTGGGACAGGTTGAGCAAGCAGTTTGGTGTCCGCTAAAGCTATTTTCAAAGCCTCATAAGCTTTAGCAGTCTTCAGATTCCATGGGACTTTCCTGCTACCTGACATGTTCTCGTACTTAAACAATTCATTAATAGGGCCTTGTGTCTCAGCTAAATGTGATAAATGTTGGCGGAAGTAATTCAGCATTCCAAGAAATTGGCAGAGGCCTTTAAAGATTGTAGGAAGTTTTGATAAAAAGTTTTGGGATATTGTGTTCAATTATAGTGATGTAGAAGCTGATCACAAACCAGAATGTGGCAGTAATGCGAATTTCGATGCAGTGTGTACTAACGATTTCTTCTCTTAATCAGAAAACTGTGTTATTGATGAATGTAAAACAGGTGACTGTATTGGTCCTGAATTAGGTGGTATTTTTTATGTAGATGTGAATGAGAGCTGTGAAATAACTGAGGTTGATAAGTCTGAGACTGGTAGCGTACTGCAAGCGAATGTAGGTGAGGTTTGTGACTCTGATGGTGATGAGACTTCAGTTGTTAATGATACTGATGATGAAGTAATTTTGGAACTATATGATGATGATGATGATGATGATGATGATGATGATGATAAGTATCAGGTATTTGTGGAGTTGAAGAACAATGAAGTTTTAGAGTTATTTGTGAATACAGGACAAGGTAAGTGATGTATATGATGAGGTAAGTGAGAGTCATGCGATACCAGTCCAGTCAAAACAGTTTTTCATTAACGTCATGCAGAATAATGATCCAGCAGTAAAGGTGAGTTATCTGTAAACCTAGAGAATAAAGGTGAAAACTTTTTGAAGTTTGTTTGGGACCAGATTGAAGATAACATAGATAAATGTGCATTCCAGAAGAAGTTAGCTGTGGTTAGTCAAAATTTGTATCCAAATTGGTGGAAAGAAGTGAAAGAAGAGGTAAGTAAGAAATCTCGTGTGATGTGAATTAGGTATCGAACAGTAAATTTAGCACACAAAACTATGTTTCAGGATTTGATGTTAATGCTAGACAGGAAGTTATCTATCCATTGGAGCATGTAATGAGAACTCTAGGGAGGAAACTGAAAAGCATGGGCAGACCCACTTCCCATACTGCTGTATGGGTGTACCCTGCTGGACCAGTCAACTTACAAGAGATCATAGGTGCTGGGTAATGTACTCGAGCATCTGTCAACTACATCAGTGTTGTGACTGAGATTTGTAAATTGTTAGGCAAGACTGCTAAAGACAGTGTCATTTCACATAAATGGATGTTTTTTCAAGTAAGGGAATTGAGTTCCCAACACATTATGTAACTTTAAATCCATATTTTTCTAATCAATTGTAATGAATCTTCTAGGTCTCTACATAAGTAGGTTAGTTTGTATGGACAATTATCAAATAGTGTGGAAGGCATTTACTAGTACACACAATATAACAAGCTGTATGTGTGTCTGCTTTCATACACTGATTTTTGGTCCTCAAGCTACTGGATTGTGTCATCATTCAAAGCTATTTATGACTCTAAGTACTGCAATGTTGTATCTGACTGGAACTTGAGTTGTGGGCAGATTCGGTGTGTGTGTGTGTGTGTGTGTGTGTGTGTGTGTGTGTGTGTGTGTGTGTGTGTTTACTCAAGGAGAGTGTGCAACTATTGATTGACGTAGATGTTTCTTACAATTACTCTGTGCATATAATTGAACTTATTGATATGATTATCAGCTATATTCATTTTGTTGTGTTGAAACAATTTTTGCTGGTTTGTACCCTATGTGGTTTGGATTCGTGGGTCAGTCCCCATATCGTAAACTTAGGCTCTAATATTCTCTTATTATTTTGTCCTTTCATGAATCAACATATCCTTAAATACTCTGGTTTATGTGACTGGTTGATTCTGTATGATATTCCTACTCATGATTGATTATATTCTTCTGGTCTGTATCCATTGTTGTGAGTTTTTTGAGTTGGATCACTCGACATACATTTAGGCTCGGGATTCTTTTCTCTTCTCTTTAGAAGATTTTGAAGGTGTGATTGTATGGACATAAACTTACAATTTGTGTTTCTAGTAATTTGCCTTGTCTCTGTATTTACCTCTGTAGTTGAGTGTTGCAATGTTGTAGTTTTGACCTTGTATCAATTGTCTTGTGACAGTATGTTCCACAGATCTGAAAATCTGAATGCCATTTCCAGATAAATGTATAGATTTCGATTTGTATAGTAGATATTTTTCTTATGTTTTCTGTAATATGTTATGTATGTAAAAGAGGGAAACATTCCACGTGGGAGAAATATGTATAAAAAACAAATATGCTATGACTTACCAAACAAGAAAGTGCTAGTAGATAGACACAATAAAAAACACACAAACACACACAAAAATTTGAAGCTTTCACAACCAATGGTTGCTTCATCAGGAAAGAGGGAAGGAGAGGGAAAGACGAAAGGATGTGGGTTTTACGGGAGAGGGTAAGGAGTCATTCCAATCCTGGGAACCTCTTTGCCTTTACATATGTCTGCCTGTGTCTGTATATGTGCAGATGGATATGTGTGTGTGTGCGAGTGTATACCTGTCCTTTTTTTCCCCCCCTAAGGTAAGTCTTTCCACTCCCGGGATTGGAATGACTTCTTACCCTCTCCCTTAAAACCCACATCCTTTCGTCTTTCCCTCTCCTTCCCTCTTTCCTGATGAAGCAACCTTTGGTTGTGAAAGCTTGAAATTTGTGTGTGTGTTTGTGTTTTTTTATTGTGTCTATCTAACAGTGCTTTCTCGTTTGGTAAGTCACAGCATCTTTGTTTTTTATATAGTAATATGTTATGTATTAGATACATCTATATATATGTAATCTATTTTTTTGGCATAACTTAGTATACTGTTGGGAAACCGTATAGTCTGTCACAAAATATTGTAAACGCACTGTTTCCTTATTTTGTAAGGAGGGATATTGTAAAAGGACATCATCCTCTAGCAATAATCAATACCAAAAAGTATTTTCGAATCTTGTATAGGTGAACATTATCTCAGCTGTTTAACTAAATGAATTTCATTTGGTTTTGTATACAATGTATTATATTTTGGGCTAAACTGTATAAAAAGAAATTACTTTATTACAATTGATATATATTAACTCTGTATGTACAGTAAAAATTACACTTGTTTTAGAAGTATTTGAAATTATGAAATATCTGGCATATTGAAAATTAATATTATTAATTGCACAATCTAATGCTAATTATTAAATTTATTTCTGGATCCATTTATAAAATAATGATATAACTTGCTGAAGATCCTTCTTTCGCCAAGAAAGTTTGTAAACTCTTTTGTTTTGTGAACTGTTTGGAATGTTGTTAGTACCACAGAATGAGTAGTGGTAGGCATGCCTCTGATGGAATCAGATGTGTTTTTATGTTTGGCAATAACATTGTAAATTGCTGTTTTAAAGTGGAGATTGAAAAGACAGTGTGACATAGAAAAATAGGATAAAATAAAAAAAAAGGCATAGAAACAGAAATAGCACAGCAGACATACTTAACTGTTATCAAGTCATCTGGAACCCACAAAGTCAAAAATTTCAGCCTCAAGAATCTACCCCTAGATGTGATGAACTGCAGCCAACAATGAGAAAATGAAGATAAGTAAAAAGGTTATTTGTACGTCTTACTCATCTCAAAGCTTATCAAATGAATTAATTATTTAGGAGAATGAAAATATACTAGTAATGTGAGGGAGGGTAAGCTAATGTCCCCATATTACCTTCAGTGTGTGCTGCTTCCCACTGGCTGCTACAATTGTGCTGGTCCATATATCTGCCCCCCATACACACACACACACACACACACACACACACACACACACACACACTTTCCTAGCCGGCAAAGCTACTGCCTTCCTCCCAGCCACTATCCACACCCCCAATCCCTCTTCCTGCCTCCTACCTCTGTCTCCCTATACCCACATCACCTGATACTACCCCACCAAAACCAGTCCACCTGCCACAAACAGTGAGTCTAGCTGGGACGATGTTGGGCATAGGTTGTGACGAAGCAAGCTGGGATCATTTTACTTCCTCTCTTGTTTTGCCACCTGCCTCGTTATATTCATTTTATTTTCATTTTTGCCTAGTTACCATTAACGTACATGAGTATAATCTGCATTTCCATAAAAGAGAAAGGTTGGCCCTCAATCTTAAAGCATATAGCACCAGCTCTAATTTTGTGTTTGGTTTTGTGTATG
The DNA here is from genome assembly GCF_023898315.1 of Schistocerca nitens. NCBI lineage: Eukaryota > Metazoa > Arthropoda > Insecta > Orthoptera > Acrididae > Schistocerca > Schistocerca nitens. The sequence goes on from NC_064614.1 coordinate 150,114,047, forward strand.
TAATTAATTTCCTAATTTGTTTTGATCATTCCTAGTTAATACCTTTGTTATAGGGTAAAACCAGTAATTGTCACATGACACAAAGTGAATGCATTGTAATATTGGGCGGTGCAAACGATGTATATAAGAATGAACTAATAGCAGCAAACAGAGCGCTAAGGGATGCGCTACGTACAACAGAGGATCAAAAAGTTATTGTTGTAGGCATTCCACACAGACATGACCTTACTGAATCTTCTTGTGTGAACAGAGAAATCCAAAAAGCAAACAGGATGTATAAAAAGATCTGCAAGACCACTTCAAATGTTTTTTTCCTCGGTATTGACGATCTTGAAAGACAGCACTTCACAACACATGGTATGCATTTAAATAAATGGGGCAAATTGCTGCTCAGTCAAAAGATCAAAATGGTAGTGGATATTGTTTCTCCTAGATGTAAGAAAAGTGATCCTATTCCACTACCACTGGTAAAGGACGCCTGCAAAGTATCTTCCCTACCATGTACTCCAGTTGCAGCAGTTTTCTGTAGGTGGTCTGCTTTAATCCTTAAGTGTCTGCAATCTACAAGAACTTCCCTACAACATTTATATCCTATTATTAACTTTACAGGTACATGCCACAAAAATATTCATTACAGAACAATAGTTATCTTTGTTCTCTGAGTGAAGATATCTGATCTCAATGAGCCTTAGCACTTATCATGTGATCAACAGAAATCTTTTATTCCCAGGCCAATAATTTTTAGAAGGAATGGACAGTAGGATATACTTTTAATTTTCTGTTGAAGTTACGTAGATCCTTGATTTATTGTTTTATGTGTAATAGTAGCTTTTTGGTGAAATTTGTGACAGTGTACAGAAGTGCACTGTGAACTTTATACAAGGAAATGAACATTAAAAGGAAGTCATTCTTATTTACTGTACTGGACTTGTGTGAATCGTATTTCTATTAAACTTTTTTCATGCTACCAATAAATACCATTAAGAAGGGAATGTACTGGGAAGTGAGTGTGAGAATTCCAAGATCATTGGAGATGCATATACTAGATGTGCTGTTATCTATCTTTCACACAATTTTTACTGCTCACTTTTGCTAAATAGATACTATCTTTACTATAATAACATTGCCTCAGAAGATAGTTCTGTATGAAGACAGGAAGGGAACATATGCAAATTAAACTGGCATCGTGATCTTTCAGTCAACACAATGACAGGTACTTCCACAAGCAAAATCTATTGAACTGAGGTCCCTGAAAGTCTACTTCTGATATCAGCAGGTCGCTTTTGTTTACTTTACACTGTACAAGATGAGCCTATGTGAGAATATATCTTAAACTTATTGTTGTTCAGCTGTCATCTGTGGTGAGTTCTTTACCATAAATAAAGTCTGTGGATCAATACCTGCAGATAGTTGTTTCCTAATCTCTCAAAATATTTGAGGTTTGGTCGTGAAGTGTAGAAACCAGTCCAGTATGAGTGATAATCAGAACCGTAAGGAAAGAAGTCATCATATTTTAATGACCAAGTAACATTAGCTTCATTTACTGCTTTCAGATAACACGATGGTGTCGAGTAGAGTACATTGACCGTGCTTCCTTTCTGCTGTTGTCTTTCATTGACATACCTGTAACATAAATAAAAGATCTTAATGGAAAAATCAAACAATGGAAAATCCAGGATGGAATGTAACAGTATTATGAAAAGGAAAGATGCCACTCACCATACCAAGTGGAGATGCTGACTTGCAGATAGACACAACAAAAAGACTGTCAAAAACAAGCTTTCTACCAGTATGGCATTCATCAAAATAGATGACAGACACACACATTCACACACACACACACACACACACACACACACACACACACACACACACACACAAAAGCAACTCAGACACACACAACTGCAATTTTTGGCCTTGTTGGCTGAAAGCTTATTTGTGACAGTCTTTTTGTTGTGCCTACCTGTGACTCAAGATCTTAAGGGAAGAATTACTCCCAATTAATTTACTGGTTTATTCACATTTTGTACCTGATGCCTGACTGAGCGACCTCTCCTTTACAAACCTTCCCCACCCTACTCAGTTCCAAAGCTAGGATTTTTTTAAATTGCATCTATGAGCAGCACTTGGAAATACACATTTTGAAGGTAAGAAAATACAATATGTCTGTGATAGTAATCAGTAACATAAAACAATTAGATTGGTTAGAGAAAAATCCTCTCACCAAGGAGCAGTGGATGGAAAAACATGGAAACGTATAAAGTTACTTGCTTTTGGAATGATATACAAGAAGAACATGGGAGAGGAGCAAGCCACCAGTGAGCTCACACTGATGCAGCCAGGGGGAGTTACATTTAGTGCACAATGAAGTGGAGGATGGAACAGAGCGAGAACAAGATGGAAACTGAGGAGAAAGAGTGTGTGTGTATGTGGGGGTGGGGGATGTGTGTGGGTGTAGAAACAATGAAGTTGAAGGTGTGGGGACAGGTTGCAGGTGAGTGTGACACAGAGGCTAGTGGACATTAAGGCCTGGAAGGTTTCTGAACTGTAAGGACACTTCCCACCTACATAATCCATTGTAGCTGATATTGGTGGAAAAGTAGGATGGTTGTTTGGGGGAAGGGAGGGAAGAGGGTGAGTGGATCCTGATTGGACATATTGTGAAGCATCCATTGAAATTGAGAATATTGTACTCAGCAAGGTCTTCTGTCACTTGATGGTCAATTCTGCTTTCAGTCACTATTTGGAGGTTCCATTCATTCAAGTTGACAATTGGTTAGTGGTCATGCCCATGTAATATGTTGATTAAACATCTGTAGCCCTATGCTTTATTTTATGTCAGTTATGCAGTGGTCTCTTTTTCCTTAGAAGCTTCTTTACAGTGACTGTAAACCAAGGGGGTACCTCCCATTATGAACTGTTGTACTGGGTACATATCTACCCAGTGCATGGTCAACTATTTTTCTAAACTTGATCCTTAGTACCTTCACATTCACATATCATGTGCCAAAAGTTTCAAGTTCCTCACTAAGATAGGACACTACTGATTTTTATCTTGTTTACTGAACATATAGATCTTTCTACTTGTTTTAGTTGTCCTTTCTGCTTTGGTACTCATTGTTGTCACAACCACATCACTGATACCAGTTTCAATGCGAATATCCTCAAAGAGGTGAGGTCCATTTGCTGCCATTAGATTCAATATATTTCCATCATGAGCATGGTTCAGAACCATCTGATCTAGACAGTTTTCAGATAAGGCATTTAGCTTATCGCACCCACCACCCACCACCCACTAACAAAACTGTAATTTTGCCCAATTGATTGTTGAATGATTAAAGTGTCTGCAGATTACAGTATGATTTGGGAACTTATGTGCAAGTGAACTAAGATTTTCTCTAAAGTTTTTGGTTACCTCAGGAGATGAGTTTTGTGGGCAATAGAAGGATCCAGTTATCATTTTGTGCCCACTCCTGATACTGTGTCTTGTCCAAACAATCTCGCATGCAGCTCCAGTTTCTATCTCGGTGGGTTCGAGGTATCTTTAGTACTGTGGCAAATACACCATCTCCATTTCTTATTAGCTTATCCTTTAAGTAAATACTTAAATTTTCCACAAATATCTCACAGGTATCAAATTCAGCTTTCAGCCAGCTTTCTGCACCTAATATTGTGTTGTGAATGCTTCTGCAGTTAATTGCTAGAATTTTAATATCTCATCTATAGGAGCCATTAATTTGGAGTTTACACTTATATTTCTGCATCATATATAGCTGTCATTATCTGGACTGGATGGAGAGTTGCCCAATCCATAAAGACCCTTCCGTGCACATCACACACAGTCAGCTACCTGGATAGCAGCCTCTGATGTATAGTGAACACTTGACCCACTTACTCCACAGCTCTCAGTCCTATGACACAAGTCCAGTAAGTCACAGAACCCTTGAAGTGTGTGCTCAGTCCTTCCACTTGAGTCAGAACTAGGGAGCCACGATCAGTCCTGGGGACAATGCTGCAAATTGTGAGCCTTGTTGAAACTCAATGTGCAAGATGGATCTTATCAGCCTTCTTTGCCAGTTGCTGGAATGATCCAAGTATGACTTTGGAGCCCAGACAACAGGCCTAATTTGTTTAAATGAGCACCTATGACGCTCCCACCCCCGACATACACACTGAGTGCACCTGGTATTTCTTTCTGTCCTTTGCTATCATTTCCCTAAGAGGTACCATTATTCACCATATGTTTAAACTGCTGATGATTAATAGGCCTGTATCCTTTTACATTTGCCTTCTCTTGACCCCGGACAAAGCAGGTTTCCCCCAAACAGGTGGAGTCCCACTGGCTCAGTTTTAGTTTCAATGAAAGACAGCACATGAACTTGTCGAGGGGGATTGGTACAGCACCCTGAGTCCTCCCTGGTCTCTGTCCACCTGGGACAGGATGCCTAGATCTACTAGTGAAAGGTCACTTGCATTCAAGAGGATAAGTAATGATAGATCCTGCACTTCCTGCAGAGAAGACAGGATCCACTTGAGAGGATATCACTTGAGGTATCTTTGGTACTACAGGTACTTGACTCTCAGCAGCTCTTCCAACAAATCTATCCACAGCACCTGCCAATCATTTGAAAATAGTCAGCACTATTTCCAGCTGCTTGGGAATGTCAAGTAACTCATCCCGTGTTCAAGAATTCATTCACAGTGGAGCTGCACTGTGGTTAGTGCAATGTTTTACTGGGCAGTGAACAAATAACATTAAAGTAAGTCTGCTAACTAACTTTTAATCTTTTTATCTAAAAAATTACAAAGTCCCTATCAAATACACGAGACAATATTTCCATTAAGGCAACAGAAAAACCTGTGGTAAATATTACTAGTTTCGTAAAACATTCTAAATGTTAATTATAGCTCCTAACAGAGTTAATTTACAACAACTGTAGATAATATATTCCTCTTGAAAGAGAAAACTAAATGTGAGTCAATATGTTAGTTACAACACCTGCTACAGTAACTAAATTACAAGAAACAATTTATTATTATGAATTAAATTATGCACAGGAGAATGGTAACTTCCAAAAATTCATTATTATTATTATTATTATTATTATACATTAAGCATCCATTCATCAAATCTTTGATATATGACACAGCTTATTATTACACAGTTTTAAATACATGCCGTATAACAGTAACACTGCTTCAATAACATAAATAAAATGTAAATTTATTTGCAATAATATATACTGAAATTTGGGGTGGTCTAATGTTTATCAGTACCTGTGAGTCACAAACAGTAACTTCTTATGAAGTAAATTATCCACAACACTCCTAACTTATGCAAATTTTTACAAATATAGTGTTGTAAGTGTCCAAAATTTCTCAAAAATAATCTGTTTTTCATGTAATTAAACAACGAAATTAGAGAACAGTTGTTTTGAATGAGGATAGTCCTATTATTCTCAAAAATTTTAAAAGAGTACACTTACATTTAAGCCTACAATTGACAATAACAGCTTGAGTTAATTGTAGTACTCACAAATGTTTGAAATTTCACAATATACCATAATACAAATGAGTATTGATACACTTAGTGAAAGGTTACGAAGAAGTGATACAAACAGCAAAATATTTGAATCTAGAACTTGAAATCAGCATATGAATGTAGCACACGCAATCTCACACAAAGAAAAATTCAAATTTTAGCAGTAGGACCTAGAGCAAGGTCATGCTGGAGACACTCAATTCCTGGAGGTAACAATCCAGCACTGAGTTTGCAAAATCTTGTTAAGGCCTTCACACAGTCCCCACCCTCCAAACATAGTCCGAAAGTAGATCTCTCATGTCAAGCCAACATTTCACTAATCCTCTAACCAGTCCCTTTATGCTTTTAATAACAACTGAACTCATTACCCAGTATCACTGTTCACCAAAGCTTTAGCAACTTCTCATTGTGCCCGAAAATGAAAACTCACTACCCAGAATACTTCCCTTACCTCTCACAGTAGTGTTCTGTTACTCACACAATCTACAAATCATCCTGGTCCATCCATGTGCCACTCATACTACCAACCCCTGGACACATGAGTCATATCACTATGGAAGATCACTATACAAGACCAATTCTATTGACCCATGTAGCAATTCTTACTCCACTGCTGCCACAAGCTTATCCAATACTGTCAGAGGGAGGTGCATATGTGAAAGTGTTCTTCTAATAAACCATCTCTCCTGGATCATTTTTACATACATTTATGTGGGCATGAGCATCAACTAGCTATCCGCTCAAGTGAATGGCTATCACCAAAGAGTAGTCTAAAGCAGAGTTGACTATCCAGTGACAGAACATGCTCCCAAGCAAAATGTGCTCAACTTTAAAGGCTGTTTAACAACCTATGTTATCTGTATCCCCATACCCATCCCTCCAACTGGACCAGATTCTCTGAATTACTTGCTTGAAATTTGTTCTTACAATACAACCTTCAATCCCATAATTCTTTGGCCATATCGTCTGTCCCATAATCACCTCCAGCCCTTGGCCCATGTTCATAACTTCACTCTTTCTACACACACATATGTGCCACTATGGCTATTTGTGTGGGGGTGCATTCGTTATGGCACATTTATATCCAGTCTCCTCACTTTCTCGCTTTCCAGCCATTAAACAGTGGTGCACCCCTTCCTCTCCCTCCTCATCTTCTTTCTCCTCTCTCTCACTACACTTAATGGACAACTGTTCATCCCAGCGAAGCTGTAGTTTCAGTAAAAGGGTGACAACCATTCATCCCAGCTCGGCAGTTCTGGTACAAGAGCTGTGACATAATTGCTCTCTCTCTCTCTCTCTCTCTCTCTCTCTCTCTCTCTCTCTCTCTCTCTGTGTTGTGTGTGTGTGTGGGTGTGTGTGAGGTGTGTGAGAGGAGATCGAGAGAGATCGAGAGAGAGAGAGAGAGAGAGAGAGAGAGAGAGAGAGAGAGAGCACTGTAGGGTCCTCTAAATGGCTCAGGATGCACAACACATCAGAGTCTGCTACACAGGTGGCGTCTGTGTTACAGTGCACACAATCACACAATGCTTTTCTTTTGGTTAGGTGTTTCTCCATCCGTTACAAACAGTGATCACTGTAGGGGCCACAAAGTAGATTCTGTGCAGGATATGGTGGTCACTGCAAAGGGATGAGCTTTTGTCTGAAGTGCTGTGCAACTCCAGTGCACATCTAGTGATTGCACTGCTATACACAATATGGCATTGCAGTCTCCAAGCATTGTAGGAGCAGGATGAGTTTTGCATAGCCAGGCATGAGAGATTGTTTACAATGCAATTAATTTATGTCGGAAGAGGTAAGAGAGAGGATAAAAATTCCATTAAAAAGTATCACACTGGACTTAAAGAAGGTTAAATAAAGAGGCTGCAAAAGTAGTTGCTGGTAGCTATGACAGTTTATCTACTCCAAGATAAAAGCAGAGTGGAAATGGAAATGAAGTCCCTTGCTTCTTGACAGAGCATAGGGGAATGATGTGGGAGACCCGCACTGCCATACTAGGCAAGGTCCTAATGTAGGTGGTTTGCCGTTGCCTTCCTCTGACAATAATGGGTATGAATGATAATAATGAAGATGACACAACACACAGTCATCTCAGGGCAGGTGAAAATCCCTGACCCCACTGAGAATCGAACTCAGAACCCCGTGCTGGGGAAGCGAGACCACTACCGCGAGACCACGAGCTGCGGACTAAAGAGAAAAGAATCTTACATTTAGCTAATTTCAATGAATAAGGTTTGAGGAGACTGATACATACTTTTCATGTGACAATCAAACGCTGGCCGCTGGTGGCCGAGCGGTTCTGGCGCTACAGTCTGGAACCGCGCGACCGCTACGGTCGCAGGTTCGAATCCTGCCTCGGGCATGGATGTGTGTGTTGTCCTTAGGTTAGTTAGGTTTAAGTAGTTCTAAGTTCTAGGGGACTTATGACCTCAGCAGTTGAGTCCCATAGTGCTCAGAGCCATTTGAACCATTTTTTGACAATCAAACAGCTTCCTACAATAAAAGTCATATTTTTCCATCATAAGAGAAAATGCCTCCTTTAAGGGAAGAATTTCTTCATTACAGCACCTATTTCACAAGTCAGGCTTCCGGTATGGCAATTTTTTAATGTCCTTGTATTACTTACATATTTTTGTGTAATTAACATGTCTAATATGCACTATGTGGTGCAAAGCATTGGATTACAGGAAAGTGTTTGTGCAATATTTAGAAATATGCAGTACATGTATTGACTATTTAAATAAAATAAAAAAGTCCTGTGAAGATGGCAGACCTACCATACATGTCACCGAAACATGCATTCACTGTTTGCGTGCTACACCCAATGAATGGAGAGATGGATCAAGTGAAAGAGTAAAGGCACTAATATCAAAATGACAATGTCTCATTACATTCTGGCTCGCAAATCAGTGTGCTACATAACATCAGCTTTTAAGATTGGTGAGGATAGACAACTCCACCCATGTCCAAAGAAAAATTCAGAATGTTATCTAAATTTCATATGCAGCAACGTATCAGGTAATATGCATCAAACACAAAATCATAGCGACCCCTATTCTTCATTTCAAACTTTTTGAATTTAGTGCAGTGTGTTATTTAAATGCAAAATACCACAATAACTATGACCATTAACAAAATGATGGGCACTTCTTCATGATGCTGATACATAAAGCTGTAAGTAACACAAAAATAAATTTTTTACCAATTGGTTTCTGTTAAATCGTATAAGAAAGATTTCAGGGTGTGCACCTGTCAGCACTGAAAGCGGGCAAAGAAATTCTCATAGCACTCAGCACCTTTGTGCCTGCAACTCCCACCACTACTGCTCTCCCCACACTTTCCCAGTCAACTGTGCACCTACTGGCCACCTTATTCTGCATGCACTCTATCAGTGTTAGACCCCTGTCCACAGATGAAGCTATTAAAAGCCTAACGAGCAACCTTCACAGCGTTCAGGCATTCATGACAAAGTTCCAGAGTTCAAAGCACTCCTCAAAAGCAATGGAGCTCATATAACACTGTGTTCAGAAAGCTAACTAATTGACAGTGCTGAGATTTTTTTCAGTAAATCTAAGTGTATAGCAGAAGTTTAGGCTTACAGGAAAGAAACTGGAGTATTCATTGCAGTAGACATGTTACTCAAATCCATTGAGACTACAATTGAAGCTGCATATGAGAATGTTTGGGTAAAAGTTAGTATCAAGAGTGAGCATAAGTCACCTTACAATGTGTGGCAGAGAGTTACATTGTGTACCACTGTCATTTCTCCCTTTTCCTGTTCCACTTGTGGATGGCTTGCGGGAAGAACAATCCTGTTAAGCCTCAGTATGAGCTCAAATCTCTCTAATTTTATCTTCATGGACTTTTTGCAAGATATACAGGGTGTTTATAAATAAAGTTAAACTTTCAAACTGCTGTAGAAATAACACCACTGGTCAGAATAACCTCAAATTGTAACTGAACATTATCAGAGAAGGGGGAAAGTGTATGGAATAATAAAAACTAATAGCTCCAAAATGTAGCAATAGATGGTGCTGTAAGCATCATAATTTAATAGTGGTCGACTACAAATGACAAATGAATCATACAACAATGCCTATGGTGGATGTTTGACATTAAACAAACTGTACTAATGAGTGTGCATGGGTGAACAGGTGTGATACTGTTAGTTACATAAGACCATCCACCACGGCAAGGTCATATCACATCAGATGGGAAAAATCAGTTTTTAATTGTGCTGAGGCCAAAAACGGCATAAAAAGCATCATTCACTTTGGTTTTTAATTATCCTGAGGCCGAAAACCACTTAAAAAGCATCAATCCCATACGTTTTTAAATGTCCTGAGGCCAAAAACCACATAAAAAGCATAAATAAAAACCAAATCAGATTATTAATTTCCATGTGACTGGTGCAAAACATGTTCAATATGCTGTTCACCATTTTCTGCAACAAGTTTAAATCGAGAAAAAGCGTGTTCCACAACTGATCATAGTGCTTCTGGGGTCACTTTCAATATGTGTTGTGCAATGCATGCCTTCAATGCAGCTAAGTTTGCAATTGGACACAACATCTTTCAGATAGCCCAAAGCCAGAAGTCACACAGATTAAGATCAGGGGATCGGGACAGCCAGGCTGTAGGGAAATGGTGGCTGATAATTCTAGCATTTCTGAAAAGGTGCCTCAGTAGTTGCTTAACTGGATTTGCAATGTGTGGAGGTGCGCCATCTTGCATAAAAATGATCCCCTCCACACTTCCATGTTGTTGGAGAGCTGGAATGATGTGGTTGCACAAAAGACACTCATAGCGCTTACCAGTGACAGTACAGGTAACAGGACCGGAAGCACCTGTCTCTCTCTCTCTCTCTCTCTCTCTCTCTCTCTCTCAAAAAAAAAAAAAAAAAAAAAAAAAAAAAAAAAAAAAAAAAAAAAAACCATGATACCATAAACCCGCACCACACAGTGACCTTTTCCGGATGAAGTGGCACTGGTTGATTTGCATGTGGATTTTCCGTTGCCCACACTCGACATTTCTGTGTGTTGACACATCCTGTCAGGTGGAAATGGGCTTCATCTGACCACAAAATCTTACTTGGCCAATCACAGACCACTTACATGTGAGCAAGAAATTCTAAAGTAAAGGTCTCTCTTGCTGGCAGGTCAACAGGAAGCAACTCATGCACATGGGTAATTTTGAATGGATAGCAAGGATGTTTCGCAGGATTTTACTCACCGTGCTCACGGGTATGTCTGATGTTCGGTCATTTCGCCATGCTCTACACATTTGCAGACCACCACTCATCTCCTCCTGCATTGCTGTGGCCACTGCTTCTACTGATGTCGAATCAATTGGTTTCCTCCCTCTAACAGGCTGTACAGCAAAAGAACCCGTCTTTTTGAATTTCCGAATCATTTTCTCCAGACCCATGACAGTCGTCGGACCAATGCTTTTTTTTTAAAACCTTCAGTGTCTGGAACTTCTGCAGAACAATGTGTGCACAGTCATCATTCTTGTAATACAGCTTTACAAGCAGAGCATGATCTTGCATTGAGGCAGTCATGGTGAACGTTACAGATGTGAAAGGAGGAAAAGCCTTGTACGTGGCATTTTTATACCAACTTCAATGGGTCGTGCACGTGACAGGTGTTTTCATTTATGTATTCTGACAAACATAGCGCCATTATTAATCAATTTTCACACTATTTTTTTTCTTCTGGCATACGTTTTCCCCCTTCTCCGTTAATATTTCGTTGCAATTTGACGTCATTCTGACCAGTGGTTTATTTCTATAGCATTTGGAACGTTTAACTTTAATTATAATCACCCTGTACATAGACAAAACCAACATATTGGTTGACTCTTCTAGAGACGTGCTTTTGGAATTTTTAATAGTAAAGCACACTGCAATGCAGAATGCCTCTCTTGCAGTGTCTGACACTAGAGATGGCCAATTGCCTCCATGACACTTTCATGCATACTAAATAAACCTGTAAATAAATGATCTGTTCTTCTTCAGATCATCCTTATTTCCTCTATATATCCTATCTGATACAGATCTTAGAGTGATGAGCAATACTCCAGTGTTGATAGATTAAGGGTTTTGTGATTGGGTGGACTACATTTCATGAGGATACTTTCTACTAATCTCAGGCTGCCATCTGTCTTATCTGCAATTAGTCCTATGTTGTTGTTCTACTTTAAATTGTTCCATAGGCATACACTTAGGTATCTGCTCCCAGTAACTGTTCTGCAATTATACAATAAAGGGTCTTTCTTCCTATTTACATGCAATGCATTACATATGTGTTATCTAGATGTCTGCAAGTCTTTGTTCATTTTGGTATGATTTTCTAGAGTTATGACTCCTCCGTACACAACAACTTAATCAGCAAAAAGCCTTGTGGAACTTCTGAATCTGTTTACTAGCTCATTTATACAAGGACTGGACAAAAATATGGGAACACAGTGAGAAGTGCATGCTCAAACATAAATACAGATGCTAGATGAGTTTGCAAATTGCGCTTTTGTATTTCACCACAGATGACACCTGTGTGATGTCCTCAATACATCACAAGTGTTCTCCATAAGAAGGGGGCTCTGGTTCTGAAAGCTTGGTGGATTACACTGTTTCCTATGCATCTCCATTTTATGCCACAGAGGAATAGATTTTTCTCTGATCATGACATAAGCAAATGTAAGAAGAAACCCTTACACCAACTTTTTGTAATAGAATACAATAAACTATATTTTAATGCAGCAACATACCATATAAGTTTGTCCATATTTAAAATTCACATGTGCATCTTGGTAGTGAAAGTCGTCCCCCATTGGAACAATAATGTTATTGGTGACATAAAATTTTGCTACATTTCTAGCAAAATTTATGAAGTTGTTAACCTGAAATAGCATTAACTCTATTAGAACACAGAACAATGTAATTTATTAAATGAAGATGTCAATTATTTAAGTCGGTACCCATTAGTAAGCATTTGCTATATGTTCTTACTTTTTCATCAACATTGTAGCCTCTACTGTCAGGATCATCATTGACTGGCTCATCATTACAAAGAATATCAAAGCAGAATCCTGATGGAGCACTGTAGTGGTTATTGAAGATGCTTGTGAATAGATGTGAAGAAGTTCCTAGTGGGGAAAAAAATCAGGGAGTTTGAAACTGCAAGAAACAGCCTTCAAAATGAAACTATAACCAAATGTAAAACATGATATTTCTGTTTAACAGACTTTAACATATTAAACAGGCAACATATAGTCATAAAATCAGTACCTTTTTGCAACTCAAGATTCCTGCATGTAAGATATGATAAGAATAGAGAAATTGAGATTTTTGTTGTTGTTGTTGTGGTCTTCAGTCCAGAGACTGGTTTGATGCAGCTCTCCATGCTACTCTATCCTGTGCAAGCTTCTTCATCTCCCTGTACCTACTGCAACCTACATCCTTCTGAATCTGTTTAGTGTATTCATCTCTTAATCTCCCTCTACGATTTTTACCCTCCATGCTGCCCTCCAATACTAAATTGGTGATTCCTTGATGCCTCAGAATATGCCCTACCTACCGATCCCTTCTTCTAGTCAAGTTGTGCCACAAATTTCTCTTCTCTCCAATTCTATTCAATACCTCCTCATTAGTTATGTGATCTACCCACCTAATCTTCAGCATTCTTCTGTAGCACCACATTTCGAAAGCTTCTATTCTCTTCTTGTCTAAACTATTTATCATCCATGTTTCACTTCCATACATGGCTACACTCCATACAAATACTTTCAGAAACGACTTCCTGAAACTTAAATCTAGACTTGATGTTAACAAATTGCTCTTTTTCAGAAATTCTTTCCTTGCCATTGCCCGTCTACATTTTATATTGTCTCTACTTCGGCCATCATCAGTTATTTTGCTCCCCAAATAGCAAAACTCGTTTACTACTTTAAGTTTTTCATTTCCTAATCTAATTTCCACAGCATCACCCAATTTAATTTGACTACATTCCATTATACTCATTTTGCTTTTGTTTTGTTAATCTTATATCTTCCTTTCAAGACACTGTCCATTCCATTCAGCTGCCCTTCCAGGTCCTTTGCTGTCTCTGACAGAATTACAATGTCATTGGTTTTTATTTCTTCTCCATGGATTTTAATTCAATCTCCGAATTTTTCTATTGTTTCCTTTACTGCTTGCTCAATATACAGATTGAATAACATTGGGGATAGGCTACAACCCTGTCTCACTCCCTTCCCAACCACTGCTTCCCTTTCATGCCCCTCGATTCTTATAACTGCCATCTGGTTTCTGTACAAATTGTAAATAGCCTTTTGCTCCCTGTATTTTACCCCTGCCACCTTCAATATTTGAAAGAGCGTATTCCAGTCAAATTGAGATTAAACAGCATAATTGGGAAGAGAACTCCTCCCATCATACATCTTCTGCATTTGTCCCCCCCCCCCACCCCCACCCCTACATGGTGTCAGCAGCAGTGTTTAAGGTGTCAAACTACACTTTATTCGTCACACAGTGGAAAATCTAGGGTGGAATAATGACAATATTATGAAAAGGATAGAGTGATACTCACCATATAGAGGAGGTGGGAGGCCTCGGTGGCCAGAGACAGTGGTCATGTGAGTCTGAGTTGTGCTTGCAAGAATGTGTGTATTTTTCTAGTAGAGAAGAGGGTCGAGTGCCAGAATTCAGATGTATATTAGTCTATCTGTCATACCTGCCTGTGTCTCAATGTCTCCTCTCTGGAGCGCATCAATCTATCCATTTCATAATAATGTCATACAATTTATTAGGTACAAGTGCGGTCATATGTAACAAAAGAAAAGAAGGCTCAGCAGAAGGCTGCATCATCTGGTGGTCAATTTAATGTTCAAAGCATATCAACTACAAACAACAATATGATCCAAAGGATGATCCAGAGGAGAAGTCTGTGTGTTTTCCTGGTGTTGATAGTAATGGTGTATGATGTATTACAGTGGATCGGGTAGGTTAATAAGAATGCTGTGACAGTGGGTTGGTAGATCACTAGGGAGTGTAAATATTTTGAAGACATCAATAAAAAAACATACAAGCAGTAAAAATGTTATCTATATACAAGAACTGAGGCCTGTATTGTAATTTAGCTTTCATTTAATTGTAATGAATTCATCTTTCAATGTACAAAATAAATGAGTATTTCTTATGTAAACAAATAAAGAAAACATGTAATGTGAAGATAAATATTATTATATTATAATTTGCTAATGGAAAAGAGTGATATATGTTTCATAATGTCAAATCACTAAATGAGAAGTTGTGTAATTATTGGTCTGAAGTCCGAATATAAAAGAGTTAAGTCAGCTGTTTCAATTGCACAGGTAGTCAAAATATCATTATAAAGAAAAAGTTAACAGAATTTTATATAAAGAAAAGGAAAACAATCAATTGAAAAATGTTTTGTTGTAAGATAATTATAGAACTGTATTGAAAGTAAGTAAGTTTTGTAAATGTGTTCCAGAGTTTAAAATTATACGAGGTGTGATTGGAAAGTTTTAAGAATGGGCTTGTAATTGAACAATGGTGGTACTTACATGCTACTGTGGTGCATCTCCTTCAAAATAGTCCCTTTCTGAAGGAACCACCGACTCCACTTTTGGAAACATTCCTGGAAATTTTTTTTCTAAAGTGTGTTAAGGCCTCTCTCTGTATTTGCTGGATGTTTCCAATCGAGTCAAATCGCTTCCCTTTCAGTGAAAATTTCAGTTTATGAAACAGGTAGAAGTCCACAGGGGCCAAATCAAAGGAATCTGGTGCTTGTAGAAGCACAGAAATTTTGAATTTGGTCAAAAATTCAATGATGGAGAAGGCGCGATGAACTGGAGTATTGTCACGGTGTAGCACCCAACTCCTGTCTTTGCACAATGCAGACCTTTTCTTGTGCACCTTTTCGTGCAAATGCTCAAGGATACATTTGTAGTATTCCTGATTAATTGTCTGTCCTACAGGGGTAAATTCATGATGCACAATACTGTTAGAATAAAAAAAGTTACCAACTTGTCTTTACCTTCGACCGACTTTGCCGTGCTATTTTGGTCATCGTGAACCTGGAGTCTTCCACTGTGAAGACTGCACTTTGGTTTCAGGATCATATCCATATCCCCATGATT
This sequence comes from Schistocerca nitens, assembly GCF_023898315.1. Lineage (NCBI taxonomy): Eukaryota > Metazoa > Arthropoda > Insecta > Orthoptera > Acrididae > Schistocerca > Schistocerca nitens. Next base: position 150,129,743 of record NC_064614.1, read on the forward strand.
TGCCACCTGTAGTTACCCTATTTAACCAGTCTGGTTCATTTTTAGTCCAATTAATCAGCTCTTGGCACACTTGAAGTCGGTACTGTCTCTGGTCACTTGAGAACACTTTTGGAATGAATTTTGCGGACACTCGATGCATGTTCAGATCTTCAGCTGAAATTGAATGAACTGCATAGAAACTTAAATTAAGTTCATCATCCATCTCCCTAATTGTAAGTCTACGATCAGAGTGCACTAAATTTTGAGCTTTCACAACATTTTCATTCATTTCTGAGGTGGAAGGATGGCCAGACCGTGGTTCATTTTCAATCGATTCACATCCATTTTTAAATCTGTTGAATCAGACAAAAACATTTGACTGGCTCATAAAATTATCTCCAAAAGCTGTTTCTAATAGTCTGTAAGCCTCAGAAGCTGATTTCCCAGTTTTAAAACAAAATTTCACACAAACTTGTTGCTCCATTTTTACGTCCATTTTCACGCAGATAGAATCCAGCAACAAGCCATAACAGACCCACACTCAACCAGCTGCCACAATGAACTGAATAAAGGAAATGCAGTTTTCTGTCAGAGGACGGTCAAGGACAAGGCAATGACTCACTCCCCACCCTCCTTGTACCTGCCCATCAAACCAGTAAGCAGTAGCGAATCCATTCTTAAAACTTTCCAGGCACACCTTGTATTGTATTCATTTTGTTGTAACAGGGTTAACGTTGCTGAGGCATGTGTTGATAAATACTGGCTCTCATGGAGAGTTCCAAGTGTGAAGTTCTAAAGTAGAGCTCAAAGTGAAAAGACATAATGTAACGCTCATAGTTATAATTTGTATAAATTAGTAATGTGTAATATACTAAGAGCAAGAATTTGTACACAGACTTGGTTTAACTTGTGTCTGAAAATGTACTAAATAGAATAAATAGGAAAAGTTAAAATCTGCAGTTTAGTTTGCAAGACATGTACGAGAACATTATATTCCAGCTTTGCATGTATCCAAGCTAATTAATATGTTACAATGGTGCAGATGAGACAATGTAAGTATTCCACCATTACGTTAGCATGCAAGATGCTGTTTACAGTTTAGCTGATAAAATTTACAGTCATGTATAATGTTACATTTACAAGTGTTGAAGATAAACAAAGCCTAGTTATGGAATGTATGCAACAGAAATCATTAAGATAAAACAATGGAAAATCCAAGATGGAATGTAACAATATTCCGAGAAAGAAAGTTGCTACTCATCATATAGTGGAAAATGGTGAGTCATAGACAGGCACAACAAAAAGAGTTTCACAATTACAGCTTTCAGCCATTGGCCTCTGTCAGCAATAGACACACACACACACACACACACAAATGCAACTGACACACATGACTGCAGTCTCAGACAACTGAAACCACACTGCGAGCAGCAGCACCAGTGCATGATGGAAGTCGTGACTGGGTGGGAGTAAGGAGGAGGCTGTAGCAGGGAGGGGGAGGGATAATATGGTGGGGGTGGTGGACAGTAAAGTGCTGCAGGTTAGATGGAGGGCAGTGGAGAGGTGGGGAGGGGAGGGACAGGGGAAGTAGCAGAAAAGGAGAGAAATAAAAAGACTGGGTGGAGTGGTGGAATGACGGCTGTATAGTGCTGGAATGGGAGCAGGGAAGGGGCTGGTTTGGTGAGGACAGTGACTAACAAAGGCTTAGGCCAGGAGGGTTACAGGGACATAGGATGTATTGCAGGAAAAGTTCCCACCCGTGCGATTCAGAAAAGCTGGTGTTGGTGGGAAGGATCCATATGGCACAGGCTGTGAAGCAATAATTGAAATGAAGGATATCATGTTCGGCAGCATATTCAGCAACAGAGTAATCCACTTGTTTCTTGGCCACAGTTTGTCAGTGGCCATTCATGCAGACAGACAGCTTGTTGGTTGTCATGGATCCATAGAATGCAGCACAATGGTTGCAGCTTAGCTTGTAGACCACATGACTGGTTTCACAAGTAGTCTTGCCTTTGATAGGATAGGTGATGTCAGTGACTGGACTGGAGTAGGTGGTGGTGGGAGGATGTGTGGGACAGGTCTCACATCTAGGTTTGTTACTGGGTTATGAGCCATGGGGTAAGGGATTGCGAGTAGGGGTTGTGTAAGGATGGATGAGTATATTGTGTAGGTTTGGTGGATGGCAGAATACCATTGTGGGAGGGGTGGGAAGGATAGTGAGCAGGACATTTCTCATTTCAGGGCACAATGAGAGGTATTAGAAACACTGGCAGAGAATGTAATTCAGTTGCTCCAGTTCTAGGCGGTACTGAGCTATTAGGGGAATGCTCCTCTGTGGCCAGACAGGTAGTGGGAGACTGGAAAGATAAGGCACGGGAGATTTGTTTTTCTACAAGACTGGGAGGATAATTACAGTCAGTGAAGGCTTCAGAGAGACCCTTGGTATATTTCGAGAAGGACTGCTCATCACTACAAATGCGACGACCGTGGGTGACTAGGCTGTATGGAAGGGAGTTCTCAGTATGGAATGAGTGGCAGCTGTTAGAGTGGAGGTATTGCTGGTGGTTAGTAGGTTTGATATGGACGGAGGTACTGATGAAGCCATCTTCGAGGTGGAGGTCAACATCTGATCATTTACACACTTTTTGGTGTTTGCTTCATTGGCACATGCAGCAGAGACACTCGAGTTCAAGTGTTGTTCCAGCAAACAGTTATAATCTATCAAGAAGTTTTGTATCAGTGTACATTCTGTGTGGAGTGAAAATTTCATTCTGGACACAACATATTCAGTTTTGCACATCTGGAGGCACTACATCAGTGATAAGTGTAACACATGGTAAGAAAACAATAACTAGGGTGTAAATTTCAAAATTTTTAGACTTTTATATTTATGAGAGTTTAAACTGAAAAAAAAAAACATATTTTTCAACTCCTAAAACAAGTAACTCCAGCCACATTTGTATTTTGAATCTTTGAAAATCTTGCAGAGAGACAAATCAGTAAGTTAACTTTTTTGCATATTTTCATTCACTAATGTCATGTTGAATAATATTCTGGGGTAACTCCTCTTTGAGAAAAAAGTCTTCATTGCTCAAAAATGCATTCACTGATTATCATTTTGTGTTATTTGTTTAAGGAGTTGGGCATTTTGTCTGCTGTTTTATTCTACATTTACATGAAGCATGTTATAAATATGGGATCTTCACCACCAATGATGTGAAGCATTATGTAAATAAGACTCCTTGGCAGCAATATGTGTTTAGGCCTCACAGAGGAAGGAATTGAACTATAGTACTGCACATATGCATTTCTGTTATACATCTGTTAGAGGTAATGAATTGTGTGTTAACTGCATTTACTAGCATTCTGCTTCATTCTGTGAGCATTCCCCACAGGAATCACTACAGTTGTGACCCTGTAATGAACAGCCGTATCTACTGAAGATAGCAAATGCACCTCCTTAGACTGTGTTCGCCCAGAAAATGGAGCCATTCCACAATCCCTGTGTTTTCAAACAATATGGACACAACAGTGACTTTCAAAGTGACTTGCATAATGTTTTCTTCCACCCAGATCCATCTAAAATTTATGTGAAACATGGAAGTGACATTCTGCTACATCCTATCATTGACAACAACAATGGTGAATAAGTGCATGAATAATGTGTAATGCCTTCCGACCTCCTCGACGAGGCTAGTCTTCCCTCGTGCTGCAAACTAATTCGCATCTACTTGACAACACCTCTTGTGATTTTACTGGCCCATCCATGTCGGAAATGACCCAGCTGAATCTGCTCGTAACCTCATGTGGGGCCCAGCTGGCTGGGTCACAAGAGAAGACTCTCTGTTTGCCACCCCTGCTGCACACAGTCCAAGGGATCCTGTATGCCACCACCCTCATACCACACATTTCAGCACGCCAACAACAGGACTTCTGTGGGGCACATATTCAACTGAGTTTACACACTAATCTATTGACCTTCCATCTGAAACCCCAGCAACAATGTTCGCAAGCAGCAAATTCATACTATACAGTTATGAAATTTTTGATGATACTTCCAAGTTAGAGGTCCTGCTAATCAACATGGAGGATCACACCGACATCATTAGCAACATCATACAAACATCTCTGGCCAAAAACAAATTTGACATTGCAAAGGCATTGTTCCACTGAGTCACCCAAGGCACCAGAGCATGAGCTGCAACAAGTAATTTATGAAGAAAGACTGGGCGTCATGAGTACCTTCTCAACTGTGGAGACACATTTGGGAATTGACCAACCTGACTCTCATGCCAGATGGCTGGTTGATTAAACTACCTCCTCAGATTCAGTTGGTGATGATTTCTCATGAAAATTAAATGACAGAATAAAAATTATTCCTGGCTGACAGACTTTTTGCATTCATACAGCAATGACAGCACCCATATGCGACAGACAACAATGACCACCACCAGCACGTTCCTGGCATGACACTTCACATGCAACCATGAAGGGCCAACGACACCCTAGGCGATTATGCTCACTCTCAAGAGTGATGTCAGCAGTGCCCATCATGAGGGCAGCAACCTCTGTCTGGCCATGATTGCCACACCCATGGCTGACAATAAGACTCCTCACAGTAGTGAGGGACTGTAGCCATGACCGTGCCAGTTTCACAACCACAAGACTGCTCCACAATGTGCAATCACCCAAATGTAAGACATGGTCTGCAATAAGTGCTCTGGATCACTACACTCAACAATGTCATTTGCAGCTCAAGCATGTGGGCCAAACCCGTTTTGCCCTGTAAAGTGCCTTGTAAAGTGACAGTAATAGACTGTACGAATTAGACAAGTCAACAAATGAATACTTTGTTATTGAAATTGTCTCTGAGGTGAGCACCATGCCCAGAGGATCACAACAAATAGAACTTACAACACCTGTCCTCTGACAGCGTGCCACAAACGACACTTGTATTAGGCTATTTGGAACCGTCATGTGCATCATGGACATAGGGTTGCATGAGAAACTTGGATGAGAAATTTCCATGGTTGCAGATGTTCATGAACCAATCTAGGGCATGGATTTTTCTCTGTCAATTTTACCTCTCCCCTACTTTAACACAAGGTATCGTCAGTCAAACTGGCAGTGGAGTGTTAGTACTCAGTGTTATGGCAGTCTGCCAGCACATTCACATGCAACTTTGGAGCTGGCTATTACAGTACTACTCACTTTGATCTCTACATATGAGATAGCCTGCGACTACTTAATGGTTGTGGGGCTTTAGGACATCTAAAAGTTATGAAGAAGTAAAAAAGGAGAAGCTCATACTTTATAACTTAAATACTGAGTACTTTTGGGAAGGGGATTGCATGCTGTGCAATCTTACCTACAGCAGGAACACTGAACTGTCTCCAAATATCTGCCACAAACAAGACAGCACCTACTGTTATGTTGGCAGATGAAACACATTGACAGTTAGGACATACTGCATACCTGACACCCCACAGATACGATCCAGCGAGGTGAACTTTCCTAACAGTGCGCATGCACCCACTTCGAGTGCCCTCGTGTTCCCCAAGTTTCTTGTGTGACATATAAACAAAAAAGCATTACTTGGGATACTGTACACAAAATTAACTCCACACCAGGTCTGCTGAGCTGCCACAAAGCATGCAGATTGGCAGCAGACAAACTATGAGCAGCTAAAACTGCTACCGACGAATTATTGCAAGCAGTCATAGTTGGGCTATTGGAAAGCCTGTGGCTTCACCCACACATTTATTTTCTACAAAAGATGGAACATACAGGTTACGTGGTTATTATTGGGCTCTGAATAGCCACACTGTACCTGACTGTTACCAATACTGAACCAACGAGATCTTATTCATATCTTGGCAGGTACTTCTTCAGCGTTCAATGTTCTAGACAGCAAATTCCCATGGCTACTGAGGATGTATCCAAAACTGTGATAATAACTTCATTTGGGCTCTACACATTCTTGTTCATGCCTCACAGTTTGAAAAATGCAGCCCAAACATAGCAACTGCTCATTGATAAAATTCTCCTCAAATTTCAATTCTCTTTCTCACAATATTTTAATTTTTCCTTTATCTTTGCAGGGTCATGATGAGGGTCACACACACTTTGTTTTAAGACTATTGAATGTTTTAGGGTAGTGATGAATGATGACAACTGCCAACTTCAACAACCTGAATTAACTTTCCAGGAACACACTGTCAGTCGAGCTGGGGTTCGACCCACGATTCGACGCACACAGCTTACCGTCAACCCTGTGGCCCAGGAACTATTGGCATTACAATGATTTCTCAGCATATTAATTTCTACACATGTCATGTGCCACAAGCAGCAGTTTTACAGGCACTGTTGATGGACGCACTGGATGGAAAAAACACACGTGGCAAACAGGCTCCCACTTGGACTCCAAAAATGCAAAAGGGCTTCAACCAAATTGCGCTTAGCTTGCTACATGCTACAATCTTAGCCCATCTGATCATGGCAGCTCCCTTGTCAATCACCTCTGATGTGAGTGAAACTGCCATTGGCACATTTCTTCCACAGACAGTTGCGAACAAAGAACTACTGTTACATTTCTTTTCACAGAGGCTGCCCCTGAATCTCACCATAAGTGGCCAGCTTATAATCGACACTGCTAAACTCATACAAGGCAATGCAGAACTTTAAGGATGAAACTGAGGATGCACCACTCTCAATTTACATGGACCAATGACCGCTAGCACATTCTGTAGACAATCTGGTAAAAGACTATTCTCCACATCATTTCTACTACCTCGATTATGATGCACAAACTACCACTGATGTTCAGCACTTGAGTGGTGCAAACAGTGTCATGGTGCATTGCCTGTCTCAAGTAAATACATAGTCAGTTCACACCAACTACAACAGAAGCTCAATAATAGGATCCACAAGTCTGCTTTCTTCTACAAGACACTATGACTGGTCTGAAACTATAGTGGCACACCATCTCTGATTCCTAGATGCAAGTCTGGTGTGATGTGTCATGAAACATGTTCGATAGCTCGCATCAACTTTCAAACACAGGGGTACATCCTAAAAACTAAGTTTGTTACAGACCTATTTGTCTGGCCTGATGTGAAGTGAGACTGGAAACTGTGGGCTCTATCCTGCAAGAATGAAGAAAGGGTGATAGAAAATACTTAATGGCCACTTACAACTTGTGGACCTCAATCTGGTTGGCTACTTACCAGAGTCAAAAGGTTACCGGTATATTCTTTCTGTGATCAGTTGCATCACTTGCTGGGTTGAGGTGATACCCCTGCCAGATATAACAATTGAAACAATGGCAAGGGTGTTCGTACAGATGTGGATACCTCATTTTGGCTGCCCAGCATCCATCACTTCCGACCAGGGCCACCAATATGAATTGGTAATGTTCTCCAAGCTATGTAACCTTTGCGGCATTCAGTGCTACTACACTACAGCCTATCGATCAGCAGAGTTAACAGACTGGTGAAACGCCAGCACTGAACACTCGGGACAGCACTTATGAGCCATGGGGGCAGTGAACAGAATCCCTACCCAGAGTCCCATTGTATGTTCAATCCATATTCAAAGAATGCTTAATTAGCAGAGATTTTATACAACTACATAGGAAACCTGTCAGCAGATTTCATCTCTCCAGTACTACCGGCAACTACAGAGTTACCAGCCCTAGTCCAGAGGGTGAAACAACATACTCCCTAATCCCATGGCTCACCAAAAATTTTCATGCACAAGCTTCCAGCAGACTGTGAGTACATTATGTTATGGGGCAATACATCATACCAGCATGTGGGCACTGTATTCTGGACCACATTGTGTACTGGCATGGGATGACAATAAATATGGAATACTACTACACACAGGGAGCTGGTCACTGTCTCCATGCATCGCCTCAAATGTGGCTGGGTTTTGTGAGATACAGCCAGCACAGACAATTCTAGGGTTGCTTGGACAGAAAGCAACACATTGCAAAGAGGCGCAGTGGAACATCAAACATTCAGAGTACTAACAATGATTTCAAGGTGAACCTTGATGTAAAATTCCAGCCAAACAAAATAAGTGTAAACCTGCTTAACAGTTTTGTCATTGTAGAAGGATAGGGATGACAGGGATATCAACCAATCGATTCCTAATGTTGTCACCAAAAATCTCTAAAAGTTCTTGACTGATTTATTTCAGGTTTTTACACAACACAGTAACAAACACTCAGACAGACACAGGCTGTGTATAAGGTGTCCCACACATAACTGTTACACCTCATGTCCAAGATTCGAGTAACAATGAACTAATTAAAAAAGAATAGATAATACTAACTGATGCACGAATACACAGTTGCACTCAATTTTCTGATAAAATGCAGTGTAGCCAACTCTTCAGACAATGTTTCCACTTCACAAGCAATTGGACTAGAGATGATTAACTGGTATGTGAGGTATACCGGTTTTGTGTGAGACACTCTGCATAAAGTTGAAATGTTTTTAGTAACCTTCTGGAAAAGTTCTTGACCGATTTACTTCAAATTTTTACATGATAGTCTAGCAAATGATCAGACAGACACAGACTACACATTTTTTAATGTATCTCATATATAAATATGTATGTGTTAGCTTTCCATATCTGGTATAAGAAGACATATCAATAATATAGCTGACAATATTTTGTGACACATCTTTATTGATACAGAGAGCACGAGAGCACAGCCATATTACACCATGTTCTAATCAAACTGTCTTGTTTTCACTGTTCACAGATACTCTGCACTACTGTAGAAACTCTCTGGTCAGTTGTGTCACTAGCACTTATGTCCCCACAGAACCTCTCCCCCCCCATCCTCTCCTATAGTGCGGAATGCTGGGGGAAGTGATGGATGGTAAGTGTCATCGGTCATGAGAACCACTGCAGATGCACACGACCAGCAATGTCATGGCCATCTGCTAAGCAGGACAGGAGTGGACCTTTTCTTGATGTCTGGTGCCTGGCAGTGGTAGTGTACAGATGGTATGCTGCCAAATGATGATGAGGCTGATGGGGGTGGACAAAGTGGGATGCATTGGGTGCAGGTGAAGACAGGATTAACAGGTGTAAGGAGGAGGGTGGTGGTGGTGGTGGAAGGGGAGGGGGGGCACATGTGCCTCAGAGAGTGGTGGAGTTGGACTCAATGTGGTCTGAGGCAATGACCGAAGAGGAGCTTGTGTCAGCATGGTAATGTTGGGCATGGCATCTGGCAACAAATTTGAGGATATAGCTACATAGCCAACATGCGATGGTAATCGATAGAGGTGGGTGAGGCAGTGGGCGATCGGTGCAGTAAGTGCATTAGGAGCATCAAGGCATTCATCTACTATCTACATGTACATCTACATCTACATCCATACTCCGCAAGCCACCTGACAGTGTGTGGCGGAGGGTACCATGAGTATCTCTATCGGTTCTCCCTTCTATTCCAGTCTCGTATTGTTCATGGAAAGAAGGATTGTTGGTATGCCTCTGTGTGGGCTCTAATCTCTCTGATTTTATCCTCATGGTCTCTTCACGAGATATACGTAGGAGGGAGCAATATACTGCTCGACTCCTCGGTGAAAGTATGTTCTCGAAACTTCAACAAAAGCCCGTACCGAGTTACTGAGCGTCTCTGCTGCAGAGTCTTCCACTGGAGTTTATCTATCATCTCCGTAACGCTTTCGTGATTAATAAATCATAATGTAACGAAGTGGGCTGCTCTCCATTGGATCTACTCTATCTCTTCTATCAACCCTATCTGGTATGGATCCCACACTGGTGAGCAGTATTCAAGCAGTGGGTGAACAAGTGTACTGTAACCTACTTCCTTTGTTTTCAGATTGCATTTCCTTAGGATTCTTCCAATGAATCTCAGTCTGGCATCTGCTTTACTGACGATCAGCTTTATATGATCATTCCATTTTAAATCAATCCTAATGCGTAATCCCAGATAATTTATGGAATTAACTGCTTCCAGTTGCTGACCTTCTATATTGTAGCTAAATGATAAGGGATCTTTCTTTCTATGTATTTGCAGCACATTACACTTGTCTACATTGAGATTCAATTGCCATTCCCTGGACCATGCGTCAATTCGCTGCAGATCCTCCTGCATTTCAGTAGAATTTTCCATTGTTACAACCTCTCGATATACCACAGCATCATCCACAAAAAGCCTCAGTGAGCTTCCGATGTTATCCACAAGGACATTTATGTATATTGTGAATAGCAACGGTCCTACGAGCCTCCCCCCTGTGGCACACCTGAAATCACTCTTACTTCAGAAGACTTCTCTCCATTGAGAATGACATGCTGCGTTCTGTTATCTAGGAACTCTTCAATCCAATCACACAATTGATTTGATTGTCCATATGCTCTTACTTTGTTCATTAAACGACTGTGTGGAACTGTATCGAACGCCTTGCGGAAGTCAAGAAACACGGCATCTAGCTGTGAACCCGTGTCTATGGCCCTCTGAGTCTCGTGGACAAATAGCGTGAGCTCGGTTTCACATGATCATCTTCTTTGAAACCCATGCTGATTCCTACAGAGTAGATTTCTAGTCTCCAGAAAAATCATTATACTCAAACATAATACGTGTTCCAAAATTCTACAACTCATCGATGTTAGAGATATAGGTCTATAGTTCTGCACATCTGCTCAACGTCCCTTCTTGAAAATGGGGATGACCTGTGCCCTTTTCCAATCCTTTGGAACACTACACTCTTCTAGAGACCTACGGTACACTGCTGCAAGAAGGGGGGTAAGTTCCTTCACGTACTCTGTGTAAAATTGAACTGGTATCTCATCAGGTCCAGCGGCCTTTCCTCTTTTGAGCGGTTTTAATTGTTTCTCTATCCCTCTGTCATCTATTTCGATATCTACAATTTTGTCATCTGTGGGACAGTCTAGACAAGGAACTACAGTGCAGTCTTCCTCTGTGAAACAGCTTTGGAAAAAGACATTTAGTATTTCGGCCTTTAGTCTGTCATCCTCTGTTTCAGTACCATTTTGGTCACAGAGTGTCTGGACATTTGCCGGCCGATGTGGCCGTGCGGTTCTAGGTGCTACAGTCTGGAACCGTGTGACCGCTACGGTCGCAGGTTCAAATCCTGCCTCGGGCATGGATGTGTGTGATGTCCTTAGGTTAGTTAGGTTTAAGTAGTTCTCAGTTCTAGGGGACTGATGACCACAGATGTTAAGTCTCATAATGCTCAGAGCCATTTGAACCATTTTTTTTTTTGTCTGGACATTTTGTTTTGATTCACCTACTGCTTTGACAGAAGACCAGAATTTCTTAGGATTTTCTGCCAAGTCAGTACATAGAACTTTACTTTCGAATTAATTGAACGCCTCTTGCATAGCCCTCCTCACACTACATTTCCCTACATGTAATTTTTGTTTGTCTGTAAGGCTTTGGCTATGTTTATGTTTGCTGTGAAGTTCCCTTTGTTTCTGCAGCAGTTTTCTAACTCGGTTGTTGTACCATGGTGGCTCTTTTCCATCTCTTATGATCTTGCTTGGCACATACTCATCTAACTCATATTGTACGAAGGTTTAGATTAGATTAGATTAGATTAGATTAATACAAGTTCCATGGATCATGAATACGATATTTCGTAATGATGTGGAACGAGTCAAATTTTCCAATACATGACATAATTAGGTTAATTTAACAACATTCTTAAGTTAATACAACAACTTTATTTTTTGTTTTTTTGTTTTTCTTTATTTTTTATTTTTATTTTTTTTTAAATTTTTTTTTCTTAATTTATATCTAAAAATTCCTCTATGGAGTAGAAGGAGTTGTCATTCAGAAATTCTTTTAATTTCTTCTTAAATACTTGTTGGTTATCTGTCAGACTTTTGATACTATTTGGTAAGTGACCAAAGACTTTAGTGCCAGTATAATTCACCCCTTTCTGTGCCAAAGTTAGATTTAATCTTGAATAGTGAAGATCATCCTTTCTCCTAGTATTGTAGTTATGCACACTGCTATTACTTTTGAATTGGGTTTGGTTGTTAATAACAAATTTCATAAGAGAGTATATATACTGAGAAGCTACTGTGAATATCCCTAGATCCTTAAATAAATGTCTGCAGGATGATCTTGGGTGGACTCCAGCTATTATTCTGATTACAAGCTTTTGTGCAATAAATACTTTATTCCTCAGTGATGAATTACCCCAAAATATGATGCCATATGAAAGCAATGAGTGAAAATAGGCGTAGTAAGCTAATTTACTAAGATGTTTATCACCAAAATTTGCAATGACCCTTATTGCATAAGTAGCTGAACTGAAACGTTTCAGCAGATCATCAATGTGTTTATTCCAATTTAATCTCTCATCAATGGACACACCTAAAAATTTGGAATATTCTACCTTAGCTATATGCTTCTGATTAAGGTCTATATTTATTAATGGCGTCATGCCATTCACTGTACGGAACTGTATGTACTGTGTCTTATCGAAATTCAGTGAGAGTCCGTTTACAAGGAACCACTTAGTAATTTTCTGAAAGACAGTATTGACAATTTCATCAGTTAATTCTTGTTTGTCAGGTGTGATTACTATACTTGTATCATCAGCAAAGAGAACTGACTTTGCCTCTTCATGAATATAGAATGGCAAGTCATTAATATATAATAAGAACAACAAAGGACCCAAGACTGACCCTTGTGGAACCCCATTCTTGATAGTTCCCCAGTTTGAGGAATGTGCTGATCTTTGCATGTTATGAGAACTACTTATTTCAACTTTCTGCACTCTTCTAGTTAGGTACGAATTAAACCATTTGTGCACTGTCCCACTCATGCCACAATACTTGAGCTTGTCTAGCAGAATTTCATGATTTACACAATCAAAAGCCTTTGAGAGATCACAAAAAATCCCAATGGGTGGTGTTCGGTTATTCATATCATTCAAAATTTGACTGGTGAAAGCATATATGGCATTTTCTGTTGAAAAACCTTTCTGGAAACCAAACTGACATTTTGTTAGTACTTCATTTTTACAGATATGTGAAGCTACTCTTGAATACATTACTTTCTCAAAAATTTTGGATAAAGCTGTTAGAAGGGAGATTGGACGGTAATTGTTGACATCAGATCTATCCCCCTTTTTATGCAAAGGTATAACAATAGCATATTTCAGTCTATCAGGGAAAATGCCCTGTTCCAGAGAGCTATTACACAGGTGGCTGAGAATCTTACTTATCTGTTGAGAACAAGCTTTTAGTATTTTGCTGGAAATGCCATCAATTCCATGTGAGTTTTTGCTTTTAACCAAGTTTATTATTTTCCTAATTTCAGAGGGAGAAGTGGGTGAGATTTCAATTGTATCAAATTGCATAGGTATGGCCTCTTCCATTAACAGCCTAGCATCTTCTAATGAACACCTGGATCCTACTATATCCATAACATTTAGAAAATGATTATTAAAAATATTTTCAACTTCTGACTTTTTGTTCGTAAAGTTTTCATTCAATTTGATGGCAATACTGTCTTCCTCTGCTCTTGGTTGACCTGTTTCTCGTTTAATAATATTCCAAATTGTTTTAATTTTATTATCAGAGTTGCTGATTTCAGACATGATACACATACTCCTGGATTTTTTAATAACTTTTCTTAATATAACACAGTAGTTTTTATAATGTTTGATAGTTTCTGGGTCACTACTCTTTCTTGCTGTCAGATACATTTCCCTTTTCTGGTTACAAGATATTTTTATACCCTTAGTAAGCCATGGTTTGTTACAAGGTTTCTTACGAGTATATTTAACTATTTTCTTGGGGAAGCAGTTTTCAAATGCATTTACAAAAATGTCATGAAATAAATTATTTTTTAAATTGGCATCAGGTTCACGGTACACCTCATCCCAGTCTAACTGCTGTAGGCTTTCCCTGAAATTTGCAATTGTTGAATCGTTGACTGAACGTACTACTTTGGAGGACTGTTTAGTATTGCTGAATGGAGCTATGTCATATATTGTAACTAGCTGTGCACCATGATCAGAAAGACCATTCTCAACAGGCTGAGCATTTATCTGGTTAAACTTATCTTCGTCTATAAAGAAGTTATCTATCAGTGAACTGCTATTCTTTACCACCCAAGTAGGAAAATCAATAACGGGTGTCAAATTGAAAGAACCAAGTAATACTTCAAGGTCATTTTTCCTATTACCCTCTTTAAGAGAATCTACATTGAAGTCCCCACAAATAATAATTTGCTTCCCTCTGTCCGACAGATAGCACAACAAGGAGTCCAAATTTTTCAGAAATAGATGAAAATTTCCTGATGGGGACCTATATACAGTTACAATTATAAATGTGCCTTTATTTAATTTAAGCTCACAGGCACATGCTTCTATATGTTTCTCTACACAAAACTTTTTTGTTTCTATACTTTTTGCACAATGATAACTTTTGACATATATGGCAACTCCTCCTTTCTCCATATTTTCTCTCATTACATGTGCAGAGAGCTTATATCCACTTACATTTACCTTACCCATATCAGTAACAATGTGATGCTCAGGCAGGCATAGTATATCTATTTCATTCTCAGCTTCTAAATCTTCTAAACAAACCAGAAGCTCATCTACTTTATTCTTTAAACTCCCAATATTTTGATGAAATATACTTACATTATTTTTAATTATACTTTTATAAGAACCTTTCCTTATTCTAACATTTGCAGTACTCTCCTGTCTGAGTTTCTCATTGTCCTTAGGCCTAGTTCCTATACAAGTGGTCACATGGTGTTCAGAGAGGCAGATTATGTCAACTGGGTTGGGTGACTTTAATTCATCAATGCAATTACCTAGGACTGAGATACAACTTGGTGGAGATAAAATTTCTGGTGATTGGTGAAAATTTATAATTGACAGCTGTGATTGGTGATCCAATGTGCTAGAATTGTGCTGTTTAATTTCTTTCCTAAACTGAAGATTTGTTTCAATCCTAACCTCTCGTAGAACTTGACATCTTTCTGTCTTACCTATCCTAAAAAAGGTGCTGCTCCAACACCTGTAACCACTGGTAATTTACCATTCATGGTAGTGCCCCCCCACCTTAAATTTCCTGCTATTACCCCAGCCAGTTTCCCCTTCCCTTTCCTGTTGAGATGCAGTCCGTGCCTGGTATAGTCCCACCTACTGAGATAATCAACAGGAACCACACCAATATGAGCCCCCGCACCCGACCCAAGCAGCCGTTCCAACTCCAAATTAACTCTCCCAACAGAAGAGTTCAAATGAGGCTGGTCATGGCATCTCAGGACAGATACAAATTCAACATTGGTGTGTCTCGATGCCGACGCGATCTTTACCAGTCACACTCTATACTGTACCCAGGATCTCTGTCGATGCTGTTCCCTGGCCCTCCCACAATAACCACGGTGTCTTCCCTGGTAAATCCTTTACAGAGTGAACCTAAATCCTCTGTCACCTGATCCAGACTAGCACTTGGTTTGAAAAAATTTGTGACCTGGTATTCTGGTCCTAATTCCTCCTGCAGAAGTTGGCCTACACCTCTGGCATGAGAACTGCCTAACAACAAAACTTTCTTCCTTTTCGATGACTTTCCTACATTCTTTTTCAATTTCCTATTGAAAGTTTGTTGTGTCCTGTCTACACCTACCTCTGCTTGAGGCTCATCAGTTTCTAACTGAAGCAGCAGGTCAAACTTATTTTTGACATTCACCACAAAACTGTCAGACTTAGTTCTAGGCCTGTTCCTTCTGCTACCTGTTGCCATTTCCCACCTCTCTTTGCCCTTTGCCCTCCTTAACCTGTCCAGATCTTCCCTAGCCTGATCTACCTCAGCCGGAAGGGCAGCAATTTTCCCCTCCTGTTCCACTATCTTCCTATCTCTGCTGCAAATCCTACATAACCACTGATAAGCCTGATCCACTTTCCCAACACCCACGCCACTGCAGTCCCCCCAGTGAAAAAAAACTACTGCATCCATCACACCAAACCCCGGAACTAACAATTCTACGGCAAGTCAGGCACTTCTCACTCATGGCAAAAATAATACTTCAGCTAGAATAAATCAATTAAATTACCGAAAATCAAAAAAGACGTTACAAGAATTAAGCCTATTCACAAATGTATATAAGCAAGTTTCTGGTTTAAAATTCCGCTGTTTTTCTGAGATCTGTATTAAAACAATGAAGGTATACGCTATTTATTATATATTTCACTCGATGGAATGAAAAAAAAGGACAATTAAACGAGATAGCCTACTTTAACTTTGATTCTCCAAAAACGTTACGAGAATTAAGCCTATAAACAAATGTATATAAGCAAGTTTCTGATATAAAGTTACGCTGTTTTTCTGAAATCTGTATTAAAACAATGAAGTTTTGAACTTTGTCCACTGATCCTCAACACTGTCTGTACTTGAGACAAAACTTTTGTGTTGAGCCATCAGGTACTCTGAAATCTGCTTTTTGTCACTTTTGCTAAACAGAAAAATTGCCCTACCTTTTTTAATATTTCTATTTGCAGCTGAAATCATCGATGCAGTCCCCACTTTATGATCGCTGATTCCCTGTTCTGCGTTAACTGTTTCAAATAGTTCGGGTCTGTTTGTCACCAGAAGGTCTAATATGTTATCGCCACGAGTCGGTTCTCTGTTTAACTGCTCAAGGTAGTTTTCAGACAAAGCGCTTAAAAAAATTTCACTGGATTCTTTGTCCCTGCCACCGGTTATGAACATTTGAGTCTTCCAGTCTATATCCGGCAAATTAAAATCTCCACCCAGAACTATGAGGCCATTATCGATGGATTTGATGCTGATATATCTTCAGAAACAAAGTCACAGACACTGAGAGCGATGATTACAGGGTCGCCAGGCTGTGAAGTGGCCAGAGACATGTCACCAGGAGTGTGGTTGTTTTGATTGTCATGTGGGGAATTAGATTTCATGGGGTATAGAGCAATGGTGTCACAAAGGACCCATACCAGTCTGATCCTGTGCAAGGAGGCATCATTCTTTCCCCATTGTAATGGCAACTTCTGCCACCAAATGTAACAGCAACACCAAATGTAGCAGGAAGAGGTAGAAGGCACTGTATCAAGACTCATCTGAGCTTTCCAAGTGATTTATCATTTCCAACTACAGTGCCCCCATTCCTCTCAGTTTGTGTCACTGGGTCCTGCAATGCTGAGGACACCACTTTGCTGTCTGCAAAATGGCTGGTTATGGAATGGCTGCCTCAGCGACCTGTGTACGCACTGTTGTGTGTTGGCTTTGTATGGCAGCAGAGTTGTGGTATCGTCAGGACTCAGTGACCTTCACCTCTGCTACCTCCATGCTATCTGTGACCCGTGGTGTGCTCCCTCACAGGCACGGCTAAGAACGTGGTGACAGTGAGTGCCGGCGATCCTGTATCCGAATCTGCGGCCCTCGCCCTGGAGGTCTCTGGTGCATGCTGTGAGCCAACAAGACTGCCTGCGGTAGCAAGCCGTGGTGTGGCCTGTCGCTGGCTGGCTATGGACCCCGCGTCGGCCTCAGAGGGTCGAACTAATGACCCGCCGTGGACAGGAATGCTGGTGCCCCATCTGCTGCTGCGTGTAGCTGGTGATGTGACGTGCCCTGCCGTCCAGGAGAGCTGCCACACTTGAATACCTTGTTAGAAAACCGGCACCTTTTTATATACAGCTGTGCACCTCAGTTTTGCTAAAGTGCCATTCCGAGTCACATACTCATAACACCTAGGCAGGCCAGTGGGCCCCTTCTGCCTGTAACTTGTGCCATGCAAACCACTGCATTTAGTCTTTTCAGCGGGTCTATGGCCCTGTGGCCTCCATTCCACTTTGCAACCACTGGTAGCTTAACTTACTGTCAACAGGCCCGCACCTGGCTGTAACTTGTGCGCTCCAAAATATTGCACCAAAACTGACTTTTCCTATCCCAAATGGTAGTGCCGCTACACCGTGGAGCAAGGTGTGAAAGAGATGTGGGCTGTGCTTGATAACATGAAATGGACCAGAATAGGTTGTAGCAATGGCTGAATCATGTCATCATGCTGTATTACACAGTCACAGTCTGACAGCACTTTGTGCACAAAGGTTTTCAGAGCATCACCTGCAAATTGTGGATGTGGTGCTTCACTCTCTGCACTAACGCCAGCAGGTCTGCAATGCCAGGAGTTGGTGTTGGGAGGATGAACTCCACTGGGAGCAAAGCTCACTGTACAGGACTTCCGCAAGGGAAACCTGTAGGTCCTCTTTAAACCTTGTACAAAAGCAAAGCAGCACCCCTGACAAGGCCGACACCCACAGTTCACCATGGCACATGAGTGCAGTCTTCAGAGTGTAATGCCACGGCTCTACTAGCACATTACTCTGTGGGTGCTATGTGGTTGTATAACTGCAGGTAACATCACAGAGAGCATGGCAGAGTGTGTTGAACAGGGAGGATACAAATTGTCTCTCTTGTTCAATGGTAATTGTTTCCAGACAGCCAAAGCAAGATATGCATATGTCAATGAAAACTGGAGCAGTGGATTTCACTGTGATGACCTAGAATGAGACTCAATAAATAATTGGCCTTAGGTATTTGTAGCCTTCTGATTTTGGAGGGACTGATCAGGAGGGTACATGTCCTGATATCATCCAAGTGGTATATCAAAGCAACCGAGGAGGGGCTGCATATGGTGACCAACCTAGCTACATAGGCATGCCAAGCAAGCCTCTGACCGGCTGTGACATTTTCGTTTGACATTCAACCAAACAAACCATTCAGTTAAGAGCCGTAGAGCCATACCATTAGCTCAAGCCCCAGGTGAGCCAGGTTGTGAAGCTGGTCAATAATTGGATGGTATCTGGATGTTCTGTGAGACATTGCAGAGGTTGCAGGTATCATTGGTGGGAATCACTTGTCATTCAATGCAAAGATCAGAGGTGTGTCTGCTGAATAAGCGTGCAATGGATGGATCAGTTTTGTTTGTCCACCAGCTTGGTGGAGTATTGATGTGGGAAAGGCAGTTGGCAGTTATGTTGTTGGCTCCTTACAAATGATGGATGTCAGTTGTTTATTGTGTGATGAGGTCAAGGTGATGAAAAAGACAAGGGCTCACATTCTTTTGACGGGTGATGTATTGCACTGGCAAGTGGGTTGTAGTCTGTATAAATCACAAGACATCTACCTTCAATATCCTACATGAAGTAACAAATTGCTTCATCTACAGGAAGTAACTCACATTTGAACACAGAACATATTGATTGCTGAGCTGTGAGTTTTCTAGAGTAGAAGTGAAGATGTTGCGTTTTACCTGCCACAAATTGTTGTAGGATAGCCCCAACAGCCATATTGCTAGCATCCATAATGATGGTGAGTTGTGCATCTGGTATCAGGTGTGCAGAGTGATCATTTTCACAAGACAGTCTTTGGCGTGCTAGAATGCAGCTCACTCATCAGGAACCCACACGAGCTTCCTTTTTCCCTGCCTATTTGACCTGGCAATGGCGTCAGTGAAGGCAGCCTGAATTGCCATTGCATGTAGCAGGTGGTATTCTTAAAAGCTGAGGATGCCTAGAAAATATCATAGGTTGTGGTAAGACTTTGAAGGTAGTAACTGCTGGAAGAGTTCCATTTGTTTGGACACGGATTCGATGCCACTGGTACGGAGGACATGTCCGAGAAAGGTCACTTTGCTTCTCTGCAACTGAGATTTATCTTCATTCTTGCCCATGACTGTGTCTTGAGAGCAGTGAGAACTAGTTCAAGAGGCCACTCATGACCCTGGGGATTGGCAGAAAAGATTACAATAACATCAAGGTAGACGTAGCAACAGTCCAATTTAAAGAGAATGCCACTGATAAATTACTGCCATGTTTGGGCTACGTTTTTTAATCCATAAGGTATGAAAAGAAACTCAAAGAGACCAAAAGGTGTAACGACAGCAGTCATAGGGACATAATCTGTATGCTTAGGTATTTGGAGATAGGCCTTTCTGGAGTCAATAGCACTAAACCTAGCCACACTTGTAATGGAATACGTAAAGTTTTGAATGTTGTGGATGAGATAACTGTCATGCATTGTTCAAGCATTGATATCTCTGTAATCACTACACTCTAACAGTACTGTTCTTTTTTGAGACCAGTTTGATATGTGAGCCCAGGAAATGGCCAAGTGGTGAACTATACCCAATTGTAACAGTTAGTTGATTACCGCTTTTGTTGCCCGTAGAAGAGCTGGAGCCAGGTGAAGTGCTTTGTGATGGACTAGTGGACCAGGGGTCACAAGAATGTGGTCCATCATATCACTGTGTTGATGAGCGTCCATTCATGATGTGGAGAGAGTGGGACACAGGGGCAATGCGCTGGTTGCTGTGGCTGAAGGTGCTGTACTAATTTGTGTGTGACACAGTGTGGTTGAAAGCACCTGTTGCCTGGGGTGAAGACAATGGGGCCTGGCATCATGGCTGGGGTGGTAGGCATAAAGGTAAAGTCAGTTACAAACTAGAGCCTCACATACACCTTGTATGTGTGTGTGAGAGCAGCAGATACACCATGGACACATTGGAGCAGGCTTGCGTTTTTAGCATGCAGTATCTCTGATGCTTGACATGTTTCCAGGTAAAGCTCATGTGTCAACATGGTAAGCCATGGTCACAGCTCACTCTTGTAATATGACAGAGCGTGCATCACCATCATGGCTAGGAACACACGTTTTGTGGTGTAGAAGGCAGTGTGCTCTAAATCTGGTGGGAGTTGAAGACATTGAATGAAGTCAATCCTCACCACAGGTCTGCTGATGTTGGTGACAAAGAAGGTCCACAGGTACTGCAGATCCACGCTGAGTTGTAAAACACGATGTGCTGTTCCGCACATGGAGATTCGAGAATTGTTGGCGGCATGGAGATGTAACACAGTTGTGTTCATGGAGCAGTGCAAACATATTCTTCAGTACTGTGCTGATGTCCTACTCTGTACTGATAAAGAAGTATGCACTTGAGTTGTAGTCAAAAATACAAAGCCTCCAATAAATCAATATTGGCGGCGAGGAGGATGTTCGTTCCACATGGCATAGGTGAAAGTGACTTGATGTGACAATGCAAGCTGGTGCACCTATAGTGGCCCATGTCTAGACTTTTGGAAGCTTCAGGGAGATCATCAGTTACATGTGGCATTGCCAAACTTGGCATGATACAAAAAAACTGTGACCTTGAGGTAAGTGTGGAAGGTGGTGTGGTGTTGTCAACTGAGGGAGCAGAGTTATGTGCAGCCCGCAGGATGGTGTCCAGATTGGAGGCAGTGATGTCAACATCAGCTGTCATTGGCTCCAGAGTTGGAAATGTAAAAATCTGTTATATAAAAAGCCATGTATGTGTATGTGTGCTTGTCTGGGATCTTCTCCAAAATGTCTAGGTCAATTTCAACCAATATGGTAGAGAAACAGCAGACCTTACAAGTATCAGCACTGTGAGGTTATAAACTCCTAGCTCCAATAGGAGCCGAGATATGGGCAAAAACGTGTTTTTTTCCAGCCCATGGTGCATATGCTGCCCTACATGGCAGACACTTTATGGGAGTAGTATTGGTCTGCTTTATTGAGCAGTTCTGTTTTGTTTTGTTTTGTTTTAGAGAGCAAAAACAACTAGGGTCATACATACTCATGTCAAAACTGTAAAAAATGAAGACAAATTGCATGTGAAGGTTATGAAACTGAAGGTAATAGAGTGAGGCTGGTGTAGTGTCATTAGGAAGTGATTGAAGGATAAGGCTGCCACATGAAGCCAATGTGGTGAAGGGTTCACACCCACAAGGAATGTTACAGGGAGCATGTAGTTAATCTGCTGGAGTAAGGGTTGAAAGTGAACTCCAGGACGTAACAGAAAAGAGGGATGGGCCCCATACTGGTGATCAAAGGAGTCTTTGAAGAATGAGGCATAATATGGGTGGTGATACATGGCAGACAAATGGCATGCATATCTGCTGAGGAGAAAGTCACGGCGGTAAGACGGTGGTAGTTCGGCAGTTTCTGAATACAGACTTTCAACCGGGCTAGTGTAAAAGGCACCAGCAGTCATATGGATGCTGTGATGGTGGATACTATTGAGACAGCATAAGAGGGATGGATGTGCAGATGCATAAACAAAACACATGTAGTCTAGTTTCAAACGGACAAGGGACCAGTTCAAACGGAGAAGGGTCGTTTGATCTGCTCCTCAGGAAGTACCACTGAGGACATGTAGGACACTGAAGGACCATGTAAAGTAGGCTGCCAGGTAAGACACATGGGAGGACAAAGAAAGTTTCTTATCGAGCATGAGTCCCAAGAATTTCATAGTTTCAATGAACGGAAGAGAAACATACCCAAGATGTAAGGACGGCAGGAGTAACCAAACACACTGCCAGAATTTCGTACAAATGAGGAGTAACCAAACACACTGCCAGAATTTCGTACAAATGGTTTTGTCAATGGAAAAATGAAAGCCATTGTCAATGCTTCATGAGTAAAGATGATCGAGACACTGCTGAAGATGCCACTCAATGAGACAGGTCCATGGAGAACTGCATTATATGGTAAAATCATCAATGAAAAGGGAGCCGGAGATGCCTGGCAGGAGACAGGCCATTATAGGATTAATGGTGATGGGAAAGAAGACAACACTCAGGACCGAACCCTAAGGCACACTGTTTTCCTGGATAAAGGTGACCAACGAGGCAGAATCCAACGTACCTTGAAAGCTCAGTCTTTTAAAAATTCCTCAAGGAAATGGGGCAAGTGGCCATGGAAGCCCTACATGTAGACAGTATGGAGGATACCAGTGCTCCATCAGTTGTCTAGTCTTTCTCCAAACCAAAAAACATGGCCAGCGCCTGGGATTTCCACAGGAAACCATTCATGACATGGGCGGACAGAGTGACGAGTTGGTCAATTGCAGAATGCTCGAAATCGACACTGTGCAGTGGTTAGCAAATTGCGAGACTTGAGCCACCATACCAGCTGGGCATGAATCATAAGTTCCATCACCTTGCAAACACAGCTGGTGAGAGAAATAGGGCGGTAGCTAGAAGGAAGGTGTTTGTCCTTACCGGGCTTAGGTATGGGTATGACAGTGGCTTCACACCAGCGTCTGGGAAATGCGCCTTCTGCCCAAATGCAATTGTACATATGAAGGAGAAAGCGCTTGCTCACAAGAGAAAGGTTCTGTAACATCTGAATGTGAACATCATCCAGCCCTGGGGTGAACGATCAGTATGAAGTGAGAGAGTGACCTAGTTCCCTCTTAATATAGGCGGCAATGTAGCACTCACAATTCTGAGAAGAGAAGGGTATCACCCGAGCCTCCTCTGCTCATTTCTGATGGAGCAAGGCAGGGTGATTGTGGGAGGATCTCAAAATCTCGGCAAAACAATGGCCCAAGGTGCTGGAGATAGCAATAAGGTCCCCAATGACATCATCTGTTACTGTCAAGCTGGAAATTGGGGAATAGATCTTGGTCCCAGAGAGCCATCAGAGGTTAGCCCACACAATGGAGGAGGTAGTGGAACTGTTAAAAGAACTAGTGAGTGAAATCCAGCTAGCTTTTTTGCTATCCAGCAGAACGCAACGACACTGTGCACACAACTGTTTATAATGAATACAGTTTGCCATCGTAGGATGATGGTTAAAAACATGGGGAGTGCGAATTGCATTGCGGCACACCTCAGTCCACCAAGGGTCCAGGACATGGTGTGGTAAAGAGGAACTGCGAGGAACAGAACATTCTGTGGTGGTAAGTATAACTTTTGTAAGATATTCTATCTGGTCATCACAACTAGGGAAATGTTGTTTGTCGAAGGTTTTCAGGGAGGAGTAAAGCCTCCAGTTGGCCTTAGTAAGCTGCCATTTTGGTGTGGACGTAGATGGGGTAGGAGTCAGCAAATGGATAGCCCACAGGAAATGGTTGCTCAAGTATGTGTCAGAGAGAATGGACCACTCGGGATGATGGGCAAGCTGCACAGTTGCAGAAGGATAGGTACAAATGGAAATAGGTGTGTGTGTGTGTGGGGTCTGAAAGGATTGTAGGTGCTTTGGGTTAAGGCAGAAGAGGTTATCTTGGTGGTGAAGGTCAGCCAAGAGGACACCTCTCGGACAGATCCTGGGAGAACCCCAAATGGGGTGGTGTGCATTAAAGTTACCAAGCAGCAGAAAGGGGTGAGGTACCCGTCCATTAAGTCAGGGAATGTCTGCCCCAGTGACATCAAATGACAGAGGGATGTAAATGGTAAAAAGGGGAATGGTCAAGTGAGGACGGAAAAGGCAAACTGCAACAGATTGAGGCAGATAGTCAGGGAGGCGGGTTGACTATGAACGTCACCCCATATGAGCAGCATGACTCCCCCATAAGCTGGAATGCCATCCTTGGGGGAAGGTCAAAATGGACTGGGAAGAAATGCAAGAGCACAAAGTGGTCATGATGAAGCAATTTCGTTTCCTGGAGGCAGACGACAAGCAGACACTGCAATTCTAAGAGCAGCCATAAATCCTTTTTGTTGGATTGAAGACCATAAACATTCCACTGGAGGAGAGTCGTTATGAGGAAAAAATGAAGGAGTGTCAACTTGGTGGCTGCCCAGTGCCAGCCTTTGAAGACTTGCTGCTACAGGGCACAGAGGCAAGAGTATCCTGCTCCACAAGGTCTACAAAAGCATTGGAATTCTCCTTCTGTTGGCCTGCAGAGTCCAGGGCACATAAGCAGTTGGTGGTGTGCACTGGTGACACAGAGGTCGGCTGGGTGAGGGTATCATGTGGCGACACAGTGAAAGAGGATCTCTGAGTTGTTTTACTTCTTGGAGACTTTCTGGTTGGCAGAGGAAGACTCAGATGTTGGTTGGATGGAGGGATGTAGGAAGCCTTCATGGGAGTGCTCCTTCGGTCCTTTCTGGCCTGCTGGTTGTGTAGCTGGTGACTTTACTCCATGAGGCTAAAGTCTGGTGGTGTGTTGCACAGCTGGAGGAGGAGACAGAGATGCTACCATGACACTGGGTGATTTTACAACTGCCCTGCTAAATTTCAGGTTGCATGTATGTGTGACCATGTCCTTCATGGAGCAAGATGTAGCAAGAATAATACTGTAGGTGCCAGATGGTAAAACACAGGGTTTCCAACTGGCCAACAACTTGTGAGTGACCAGATGAGCCACTTTGTCCTACCCATATCTCCTGGACAGCCCACTCATCAAGATACATGTGACAATCATGGGAGGTTTCCATTGAAGTTGATGCAGCAGGGAGAAGGAGCCAGACAATAACCCTCTTGAGCATCCCTACCACAAATTACACATCCGGCTGGGTGTTGACAGGACTTCCAAGTGTGATTGTAGTGATGACACTGGTAGCAGTGCATTGGGTTCAGAACATATGGTCTGACAGTGGCAACTTCATAACATGCTTTGATGTTTTATGGAAGAGCCTCTCTATCAAAAATGAGAAAGAGAGTGTGTGTGGGTGCTAAGGAGGCATCTGCTGTTTTCATCACCCAATGAACTGCTATGACACCCTAATCAGAGAGGTATGTTTGGATTTCTGCCTCAGTCAGACCAATGAGCAGCCTAGTGTAAGTAACACCATGGGAAGAATTCAGTCTTCTATGGGTCTCGACACAAACAGAGTAGCCACGGAAGAGCAAAGTTGCAAGCAGTTGTTCTTGAAAATCAGAAGTGGTCTCCAAAAGCAAAGTGCCATTGTGTAAACAACAGCAGGATTTCAGAGAGCCAACAATTCCCATAACACCTTTCTGAATAATAGATTAATTTACTGTAGTGAAGGACTGACTGTCTTCAGTATGTGAAACCATGAGGAACTGTGGTGCAGCTGGGAGGGTCTTTGAATCATTAGTCTCATTCCATTTATGTTTTGTAGCTGCTGACTGTGAAGATGATTGACTCATTGTGAGAAAATCCCCCATGATTGCCTGTCTCCAATGGTGGCGCTCCTACTGACTGTGTGCCCCATTCAGAAGGGAGCACACCCGCCTTAGGTGATTGTTCACACCTCAGGTCACACCTTCTGAACACCTGACAGAGGGACCAATCAGCGATGTGGGAAGATATAATCTCAGGCAATCACCTCTCCCTGGGCCCAACCTGTACCAGGGGATACCTGTCGACCCAGGGGTGCAAATTATAAGTTACCCAGTCATCTGTTATGTGTCAGATGCATGGGCTGGCCTTCAGGAGCACACAGGGAGGAAGAAGAAATAGAAGAACCTCAAATGCCAAAGCAGAGGAAAGATAGGAGAAGGTGAATAAAGAAAGAAGAAAAAGGGAACAAAAAACGATGGAGAGTATTTTGATACTGTCTACTGAAAATGCAAAATAGATTTCCAGAAAAGCCCAGACATGTTCCTCAAGGGAGGGGAAAAAGAACAGTAAAAGGATAGACATGCAGCATGGAAGGGAAAAGATGCTCCAAAAGCTGGGCCCCGTGGTAGCCAAGCACAAACCTGTCAAAGAGTAGTGAGCCTCCTGGGGGATGGAAATGTTCTGCAGGGGCCGCACGTCGTAGTGAGCATGGCTAAGAACAGGTTGAGATGGACAGAGGAGGGTATGGACAGAGTGAGAGGGAGGAAGAAATGGACAGAGGGAGTGGGGGGGGGGGGATGCATGCAATAGGTGGAAGATGTAGATGGGTAGAGAGGGGTAAGCAGGTGAAAAATGAAGTCTGGGAGGTGGAGATGGAAAGAGAGTGGGGGAGGATAATTTGGTCAGAAGGAGGGGGCAGCAAGAGGCGGTTAGAGAGAGAGGATGGAGGAAATGGACAAAGGGAGGGGTAGGAGGGGATGACTAGACAAAGAGATTGGGGAGGAGATAGATAGATAGATAGATAGATAGATAGATAGATAGATAGATAGACAGAGGTGGGAGGATGAGGTGGACAGTCATACGGAGGAAGAGGTGGACATGGAGTGATGGAGGAGAAGATGTATTCAATATTGTGCTGAATGCATATGCAGGAGAAGCCAAGGGGAAAAGGCTAGCATAATATATAAAGGTGAAATATTGAAGGTTTCTTGGCCAATATACTTCAGACTTTTATGCAATACTCTAATAAACATTCATATGGACAAAGACTACATGTTTCTTTAATACAGATAACGGATAAATATGTATGTAATATATAAAGGTGAAATGCTGTTGGCAAAAAATGTTAAAAGTTCTTGACCAATTCACTTCACTTATTACATGATACTCCAATATACATTTAAACAAAAACTGTATATACAACAAAATGCAGTTTCATTTTCTTCCTCACAGTCAGTTTTAACAAAAAACAGCAAAGTTGTATTTATGGCTTATCGGCTTATGATTAGACTGCTGAGTCATCCAAAACTTTGCAATTCTACCTGTTTGCAGACCAAAACTGTGGGGAGATGGACAGATAAAAAGCGAGAGAGAGAGAGACAGAGAGGGGGGGGGGGCAGGGAGAGATGGACAGAGGGAGGGGGAGGGAGGAGGAGAAGGAGATCAGGATGTATATCCAATTCCAATAGATATTACCAATTGCAAAGCATTGCCAGATTCGTTAGTAAGTAAATAAAAGCAAGCTTGTAAATGGTAAGCTTGTAGCCACATTTACATATGAATGTGTAAAATGAATGCAAAATGTCTCGTTCTGCTTGATTATGTTTAATCATACAAATGGCCCCAGAACAAGAGATTAACTAAGATGTAAATGTAGGTTTCGGTGTACCCTAAGGAAGTTCTACATAATCATTACTGTCCATAAAATACATATGTGGCCTAATCAATAACATTAGAAGCCCCATGAGTATTAGTGTTTGATGTTGATGTATACAGAGAAGACGCAATACCAGCAAATTGAAGTGAACTGCAGAGGACTGACACATTGGTGTACTGACTGGTACTTTACCCTCATCATAATAAATTTGGCATATTTAATATAAATAGGAGAAAGAGCTATTATAGTTTGATTATATGATTGACAAACAATCACTGGAAACAAACATTACCATTGAATATTTTGGAATATGCTTAAGCAGTGATTTAAATTAGAATGACCCCATAAAACTAATCATAAGAAAGGCAGATGCCAGCCAAAGATTCCTCACACAGGATGTAGCTTCCAAGACTCTTTTCAGACTGTTATTTGAGTATACTCCACAGTCTTGCTCCCTTAACAGATGGTGCCCATAGAAGGAAACCAAGGAAGAGCAGCACATTTTGTTAGGGGCATGTTTAGCAAGCACAAAAGCATGATGGAGATGCTCATCCAATACGACAACATTGTTGTCATGAAATGTATTTTGGTATCAAGTAGAAGGCAAAAATAATTCTTTGAGTAAGATAGCATCATAAATGAACTGATGAGACGGTTAGCTGTTGTGAAAGAGCCTTCCAACTAGATAATATTAGACTCCAGGGAATCACAAAAGCAATAGTTGTATGGAACATTTTTGGAAAAGAATTTTGAACAAATATTTAGAAGACAAAGACTTTTATAAAAACTTGTTTGTGGGTAAATATTAAGTAATATGTGCAGGATGTTGTAATGCAATGAAGTCAATAATACAATAAGAATCTTACAATACCATAGGGTATCAATATCTTGAGTAAAATAAAAATATCTTTTTATAAGAATGAGTTCATTAAAAAACTGGTTATTTCACAATTAAATATTTATATTCTACATATATGAATTATTGTTGAAACATTGTACTTGAAATTCTGTAAATTCATTTTACTAATTTTTTAAATACATGGTACAGTTGTTATTGTTAGAAACATAAACTCTTTGGTTTACATGGTATATCTCTGTCCTTCTTCATTGTGCTTAGGCTCACAGGAATGTGGTTGAAAGTGGAGAGAATTGGTAGGAAGTAGTTATAAATACAGGTCAAGTGCTTTTGTAGACCTGCTGAAAGTAGAGGTATTCTGTGTTAATTGTTCAGAGTGTGAAATATTGCTGAATGTAAAGATTTTAAGTTTCAGAAATTTTATTTTCTTTGGTAAGTTGTAGAAGCCACCTCAGTTTCACAATTGTTTCATGTGTGAATTTTCTTCATATTACAAGAGGATCTATAGATATTAGCATGCTCCTACAGAAAACAATGAGGCCACCAACTAGATAATCAGCTAAGTAATATTATACAACTTTTAATGTGGATGTGTCCTTCAATGCAAATTACTTCAAAAATAATGACTGATGTCCAATCTGAAAACAGGCCACTGAATATGCAATATTGAAGTGGCACATTACACTGTACATGTAAGAAAGATTTCTGTGACATATTTTCTGCCTGACACTCTTAAAAGTTATCAGCTACACTGACACAATATAAAAAACACTAGCATCTGACTAAATAATACAGGGTTTCCAAAAGAAGGGCCAGAAAAAATAATTTTTGGGAGTCTCAAAAGGAACAAAGTCCTGAACAAAGCAGAAAAATAATAAAAACAAACATAATCTATGTACAGTATTCTTATTTGTAACTAGATCAGGAGCTATTACCTAGACTGGCACTGGTTTGCCAAACCAGTTCTGCAGTTTTATCTTGTAGGCGGTTGTATTTGTCTTGATAATCAATACGAGCAAAAAATACTCCATTAAATCCCATTTGTGCCAAGATGGAACCCATCTCACGGGAATGTCCAAATGAATCAATTTTCCATGCAGCAAGTGGTAATGGTTCAGCACCAAACATGTCATGAATCCTCCTGGGAAACAGTTAGCTCTTTAAAAACTGTTGTCTGCCAGAGTGATTATAAGAGAGCTAGAGTGAGACATTGCAGTTGACCTAAGGAATCTACTGGGCTATAATACCAAAACATGTTATTACCTGAATCCCCATGTCAGTTGATCTATAAGGCTCTGATAGTAAGTAGTGGCTTCATCACTGCTTGTGATTCCTCCATTAGCTATTGCCAGTCTCCCAGATCTAACAAGTTCTTTCACTTGTTGTTGTTTCCTTGCTTTCTGTTCTCTGAACCATCGCCACAAGTAGTATGTCTCCACTTGAACAAATCTGTAACATCCGTAACAGCAAAATATTTTCATATTGAAAGATAATTTGATTGGAAACAGTCATATATGTACTTGGAGAACTGGACACAAATGCGCATACGTGCACATGCGCACATGCATACACGCTCACTCACTCTCACTCTCTCTCTTCTCTCTCTCTCTCTCTCTCTCTCTCTCTCTCTCTCTCTCTCTGTGTGTGTGTGTGTGTGTGTGTGTCTTGCCTCACATTCCACATACACATAAAAGAAATAATTATGAAAAACATCACACAGAATCTGCAAAATAAGTCAACGGCAGGGTAGTTGTTCATCATGTTCTGTGCATCCCATCAAAAACGAGATAACTTAGGTATATGGAATAAGTTAAAGAAAATTCATTTGAGAAAATTTTAAAATTACAAGGATATAGAATGACTAGTACTTGGCTTCAGGAAGAAAAGTTCTAAATTCTGCCAGTAGATATGTATAAAAGTACAAAAAGAATCCTAGCTCATGGAACTATTAGTTTCTTGCTTAGGAGGAAAGAGGAATAGAAACAAATGACAAGTCACTCAGATACAAGGTTGAAAGGGATGTGCCTATTGTGAGCAAGAGGGCAAACAAAGATGAATGGGTAGGTGTCAGGAAGACTAAGAGGGCAAAGATAGCATACTGGTAAGGACTGTGTCAGCTTGACTCTGGAGATATGCACCAGACTGAGAAGTATTGATGGATAAAGGAAGGAAAATGAGAAATGAAATGAACAGTGCAATTAATGAATTAGGAGGAAAATTCAAAGAGAGAGGGGGGGGGAGGGGGAGTGTGTGTGTGTTAGGAGATGTTGGACAGCTGACCTGCATGTATTTGTCATGCAATCAAAATTATTCCATTTTTTATTTGCAGGTGAAGCCACAAAGATTTTAGTCTCCCCTTGTTCCCACAACAGGTGGATCTATTTCAACCTGGGGTCTGAGTGACTCTCCAGCCATCGCCAACTTATTCCTCCTATCAAGAGTATTTAGGATTTGCCTTCCTCACGATATAGACTAAGACAAGCAACTCACTGTAACATTACCTCACACACCTCCACTTATTACGATTCTGGCTTGCCAGAATGTTCAGAAGTAGCACCCTTCAGTTCATACAAGTACATATAAAACAAATTTCAAAGGCAGAATTTAGTGATTAAAATGCCAGGCCAATAGTGTTTACAAATTTTTTGTAGTGGTGTGGGAGCAGAATGAATTTCGAAATAAACTTAAACTAACAAATTATGAATGAAATGGCATATTAAATAAATGCCTGCATTTCAGTTATGCATAAACAATTTTTGACAAGAAATAAAATTTTCTAAATGCACTTTCAGGTGTGTGCGATTTTGTAAGCACTTCTTGTCCCACTCACTCAGCACTAAGGTGCCTTCTTGCACTAATTTTTCTGTTGCACTACACATGCTCGCACAGATTTTAGCATGAAGTATTGATCAACTCACATCGGTCTTTTGACCAAGTGCCTCGCAGAAATCGTGTCTGCCTCTGAATTCTGAGCTCCACCATTTATCATGACAAACCTGTATACAGCGAAAACCAAAAGTAGAAACCCATCAACAAACCATTTCCCAAACCAACCAGGATCCTCGCTAAAGATTCCCTCCAGTGGAAAACAATACTTTAGGAACAAAGTCACAAGGCAAATGACTGAATCACAGTAAGCTCAATTTCCTATAAGTTCTATTTAATTAACTTTAATCAGTCCTTCCTACTTCCAAACACCAAAATTTGCATGCATGTGCAATTACAGTTTTAATACCCTTCAAATTGACCACTAAATTCTTTGCCACACTCTTATACAAAGCATAAATCAATACATATCTTACTTAAATCCACAAGGTCACTGACCTCCACGCACCCTCAGAGCCTGAACTTCCCCCTTTTGCACATTTACAGTGCCACAATAAACTAACAAATTACTAATGAATCCCCAAATAAACATATAAATTATCCCTCCAAAATTACTACCACTAATTACAGATAAGAACAGCTTTCCACTTCTGCCCTTTCTCTGTACACCCTTAGCAATTTTAAACTTCTCTCATTTCCACATATGCAGCAGCAATGACCGTAACATTCTACGGTACCAATGCCAATCAGTCTCACTAGAACCACATTCGTCCTTCATGTACCAATTTGTACGAACTTCATTACACAGACTATCCCCATCCACACTATTTACTTCAGCCCTCTAAATTTTCTGTTAGTTCTTCCACCCATTTCACCAATTCACTAACCGCATCATGCACAACTTTACCATTTTTCCCCTCCAAAATATCAACACTTGCAGCTTCAACAAAATCACACATCAATTCACTGTTTAACACTTTATCTTCCTGAAATAATACATCAATGTCTAAGCCACAATCACCATAAATATTCATCTCAGCAACCTTATCTGCTGATACACCATTTAAATCACTACACAAATTCACATCAGAAACCTTACTTTCCTCCGTCGACAAATTATCTTTATGTGAATCGTACACAACTTTATCCTCCGCTGCTACATTACAACAATTGCTGCTACCTTGTCATACAATTTTAGGACTTCCAGCCTTGCTACATTCTGCTGTGATTGGACAAAAATCAGTACACACTGCCATTTCTACACCTCTTTCATCCACATTAACCTCCGATCTTACTTTCCATATATTCTCACATTCATACTCTGACAAATGTTTTAGATCCACACATTCATCTATAAGTTTCATTTCACTTGACAAATGTTTTAGATCCACACATTCATCAATAAGTTCATTTTGTCTTCATTCATGACTAGAAATGGGTAAATTCCTTCCTCCAAAGTATCAATACCAGTAGCTTTTACATCATTAAATAAATTACCATTACTCTGTTCCTTTAAACAGAAATCACCTACCTCTGCCGATACATTTTTAACTTCAACTGCTAGCAAGACCAATACTAAGCCTCCCTTAGTAAGACTGATGCTTGCCACTGAAACACAATCACCCTCACTTGCAGCTGGCGAGTCCAAAGCTACACTGCCTTCACTAACATCAACGCTTTTCGCTGACTCACAAATACTTACTACTAAAACACCTTCTTTACTGCAATTGCAAATATTTGCTAATACCTCTTTAGAACTCTCCACACAATTTGCTTTCACAAAATTCGTCTCCTCTTTAGCTTCTTTTCGAACCACTGAATCTTTCCATTCATCACCATTCACACACCCATTCATTACACATTCGTAACTTACTTCATTCACTGCAAATTTATTCCCATTAATTTTGCTTAAATCTCTCACAAATCTATGCTTCTGCCGTTCGCACCTGCTTTTATTGAAAGAGACACCTATATAGCCTCCCTCTTTAACATACTTCATATTATGTATTTGTTGACTTTCTCCAAACCTATCAACATTTATACCATTACTATTATCTCCAGTCCTTTTCATCGCCTGTTCAGATCACCATCCCCGGACCTGAGATGTGGCAAACATCAGTTTCCCAACTGGTTGTTACATGATTGCACTTTGAATGAATTTCTTCCATCAAATCTGGATTCCTTGTTGGGCCCCGTTCACAGAAGTTATCACTCCTGTTCATTTTCTGACCATTCTGCTCATTCCAGCTACTATCTCCCTGAGAAGTCCTTTGATTTCTCTCACTATTATTATTTTGGTGATGATTATCTGTATTCCCATTTTGATAACTACTACCCGGTTTGCTCTGAGGTTTGAACTTCAAAGCCCTCTCTAATTTTTCTATGAATTCTAAAAATTTGTCCACAGAATCACATGGACTATGGACAAGATCCCACTGCAAAATTTTGAGTAATCACCTTTTTAATGTGGTGATTTCCGTTAAAACCCCAATGGATGTTTCACATGCCTAAGCTTGCCAAGTTCGCGCTTGCAAAAATCTCTTATCATCCCATTACCGTACATGTAACTCTGACCATTTAAAAATTCATTTTGGATCCATGTCTGTTTTGCCTCCCTCCAAAATTTATTCAAAAAACACTTTTTGAACTCTTCATACGATTCACATGAACTACATTTAACATTTGCCCAAGACAGTGGGTCTCCCTCCAAATGCCGTTTAACATATTTTATTTTCGCTTTGTCCGACATGCCATGAACAAAAGCCAAGAAATTTACTGGGTGATATCTTCCATCATCTTTGTAACATTTCACAGATCCGGTATTTGCCCAAGGGATGTTCATAACTGGCATGACCTGTTGGGAGGCTAACGAATTCAAATCACTTTTTATCTGTTGCACTTGTTTTTTAAATTCATTTCCACAAGTGATACTAAACTCTATTTTATCTTTAATTTTGCCCACTTCTTTCTCCCCCTCACCTACACAATTGGCAATGTCACTAATTGCTAAATTTACATCGCTTTTATGAGCATCTTGCACTTTTATACAGCCACTTACCTTGTCCCCAATTTCCGTCTATATCTTATCCATTTTTTCCCCAAGATATTTTTACACTGATTCAATTTTAGATTTTACTATTACAACTCCATCTGTAATTTTCCCCATATCCACTCAAACACATTTTAATTTATCATAAATTGCTTTTTCAAGGTTACCCATAATTTTTTCAACTTCCTCTTTCACCGTGGAACCTATTTCAGTTTGCATTGTACTTATATAAGTCCGAATTGTATTTGTAACCATCTGCAATGTGCCCATATCTGTTTGAATTGTACTGATATTATTTGTCTTTCCCTGAATCATTTGCATTAGCTGAGACATCATATCTCCCCCAAATTCATTCCCCGTGCCTGAATTCCTACTAGTTACACTTTCACACTCTGATTTCAGACTAACTGGCTCACTTCTGTTTTCAGATTTACACATACTAGGTGACTGTTTTATATTCGTGAGATCTATAAGTGGAGCTTGAACTTCAGAGTTAAACACTATCTCACTATTTGCGCAGGCACTTATCTGATCTGAGATGGTTCCCTCTGCCATGGTGATGCTGTCGGTTGTAGTGGAAGTCGACACTGAAGACTGCCCTGGCGTACTCGAAGACACTGCCGTCATATTACTGTTGATCAGTGTCCGCGACTGGAGAAGTCACCTGATGTAGTTTTAGCCGCTGCCAGTTACCACGTGTTCCAACCGTCTCCGATACTGCTGTTTGTTAAATGCACTAACCGCTACTGTTCCCTGCACTCATCTTATTTAGACTCTGAGCCCCCACACAAATTGCCTTTAACATGATATATTAGAACCTCTATCGATAGTATGTGTTAGCTGTAAAAATTACTGCGCAATGTCACTATTTCCAGAAATCTACTTGTGGAAGAAAACTGATCTCACACTAGTTTTGCAAAGGTTTTTACACTTCGCATAGTACACTGAGTAACAGATAGCAAAGGAATTACCACTTTGCAGGACACAAATCCTGGATGAGCCCCCAATTGCGGGCTTTCAAATAAATGAAATGATGGCCCTCAACTACGTACCCACAGACTCAGAGTTGAAATATTAAAAGGTTTTGGCTGGTTTCGTTGACTGGGGGCTGGGATACATAGCATTACAAGCCAAATACTGCTGAGTCTACAGTATACGATATTAATATACACATGAATCGAATGGTCAAAGGTTCCTATCACTCGGCAACTGCGAATTTTGAATGTAACATAGACATTTATACATGAAAGATTGCAATTAAATAAATTCTGCAGGTACTATTTTAACGACTTTAAATGATGAGTACAATAGCAGAAGTACCTTTAAGAATGCCCTTTATTACTGTAAAACACATATTGGTGTTGATGGTCCTGCAATTAAATAAAATATAAGTTGAATAACAGGGAAGCAATAGATTCCTACTTCATGTAATTAGTTATGAACAACAACATAGCTTGCGAGATATTCACTTCTAAGTGCATACTACGTCTTCACTGCAGAAGCCACGGAAGTCTCACAAGTGCACAAGACTGCCATACTGTCCAGGACTCTCTCGTGTCCTCTCCAATCCTGTCCAGAACTCCCCTGTCCTCTCTCGAAACATTGATCCTCCCCACTTCCATATAGTCTCTCCACGTGTCCTTTCTGGAATGATTGCTGTGATTGGCTAGAGCG
Source organism: Schistocerca nitens (assembly GCF_023898315.1). Classification (NCBI taxonomy): domain Eukaryota; kingdom Metazoa; phylum Arthropoda; class Insecta; order Orthoptera; family Acrididae; genus Schistocerca; species Schistocerca nitens. The sequence goes on from NC_064614.1 coordinate 150,165,834, forward strand.
TTCCCGCCCTGTCTCCAAGCCAATACACACTCACAAACATAATGAAACACATTCAAAATACTAGATTTACATTTAAATAACTTGAAATTAAATAAATATTCCTATGGCTGGACTATAAACACACATTATTAAATACATAAACAAATTACATGTACATATGTCAAAGAAATAGAACAGAAGTAAGGCAGTAGACTAATGTCTCTGTGCTTTCTAAAACACAGTAAATAATTGACCAGTTTCTTCATGCATAGTATATATTGGATATAAACAAAGACATAGATGAATAAATATATTTATAAGAATGCTCCTACCATTTTGGTGTGTGTGTGTGTGTGTGTGTGTAACTGTGGAGTACTTATGGCCTGACACGATCGATAGTAATCAGCTACTTTGACCTCCAATAACTCATGTACTATTCAAGTTACACACCTGTAATTTATATTTAGGAAATTTGTTGCTGGGTGTTACTTTTATAATTTATCAACATATACTAAACTTTAAACTAATAAAGATATTGAAAATCTTATTACACCATCCGAATCATTGTGCAAATAATGGTAATGTACATGTTTCTTTTTGAGGTGTCATGTTTCATCTGGCTATTATTAATTTCTATACAGACTGTGAAATGTTTGCCATTAAGGTTTCACAAAGTCCACCATCTTTGGCACTCCCGGCATGTCTCCTTCATCGACACAGAATCACCATGAAATTCCAGCCACACGTCACCTGGACCACATGGTCCAGCCATTGTGCGGCATCATGCAGTTGCTTATGAGCAGCTGCTTGCCGAGTGGCCCAAGTGGTGACCACTAACTCTGAACTTAAAATATTTCCAGGACACCACAACTCGCCCATTACCTCACAAACTCCATTGTAATTTTTGCTGAGAATCCTACTTGAAGAGACTTCAAGCTTTGTGGTAACTTGTTACATAGATGTACACCCTCATACCTTACACTGCTGTGGACTGTACATAGCCACTATAGTACACTGAATTCTCAGTTATGGAATTGGGTCTTGGAGATGAAATGAGCAATATATGGACACAGTATTCAGATTACAGAGAAGGGCCATAAGGATAATAATAAAAGGCAACGATTGGTCTCATTATACACATTGGTGCTTGTTAAGATTGCAACACATTGAAGGTTATTGAAACAAATGTCAAATTGATACGAAATGCTCTACATACAGTATTTCTACATGCAGTAAACTTCATCACTAAATTTACATACTAATATTACAAAATACAAATTTATATTATTTGCATTGTTGTTTTTGGTACTCCTAAAAATTATTCTATAGAATAAAATGGGTTAGCTAGCAAGAAGCTCTGCAATTTTTCCTTCAATAATTTGATTAGCATACTTCTGATGTGTTTACACAGTTTGTTATATATTTTGATCACTTTGTAGTTATGACTATGGTTTGTTCTTTCCTCATCTGTTTCCTGGTAATAGCAGAGAGTACCAGTTCTTTTACTATAATCATATCTTTGATTTGTTACATTTAAATTTGGTAGTTCACTGAGTATGTAATTAACACTTTCTAGGATATATAAATTAATTACATTTAGCCAACTACAGATTATCTCCTTCCACTAGAGAGATACAACATAGTATTCAGGCAATAACTTTTTATTTCCTAAAGCTCAAACACCAATCAACTGAAAAATCTAAGTCAATACAAAGAATACTAACAAAAATCTAAAAGTTAGGCAGATTGTCCATGTGCTCATTGCCACAGAATAATGCTGCATTTCACTGTGCATTCATAGATGTTCTTCTGGTGATTCCCACATACAGTTAAAATAAATCTTATACTTAGTGAACAGGGGGTTGCAATGAGTTCTGCTATCTGCTATTACGATTACTCTAATTGATTTCTTCTCAATTACAAGTTCATTTATTTGTTTGCTATTTTCCCAGAGTATTAATCCATATTTTAAAATAGACTGAAAAAAGGCAAAATATGGTGTCCTTACATATTCAGAAATGATAAATGACATCAGTTTTTTCACCAAAGTATATTACTCTTGGTAACTTAACTGTTACCAGTTCTACGTGGATGTCCCATGTTAGTCTTTTGTCAAAAGTAATGCCCAAAAGAATTAAATTTCATTTTTCTCTTTTTGCAATCTTTGATAGACTGAACCACATATTCTGCATCTTATTTACATTTAATAGTAAACCATTTGCACTGAACCAGGATGCTGCACCTTCTTTCACCAAAGTCATTCCTCTGACAAGGTCTCCAAATACAGGGTGTTTCAAAAATGACCGGTATATTTGAAACGGCAATAAAAACTAAATGAGCAGCGATAGAAATACACCGTTTGTTGCAATATGCTTGGGACAACAGTACATTTTCAGGTAGACAAACTTTCGAAATTACAGTAGTTACAATTTTCAACAACAGATGGCACTGCGGTCTGGGAAACTCTATAGTACGATATTTTCCACATATCCACCATGCGTAACAATAATATGGCATAGTCTCTGAATGAAATTACCCGAAACCTTTGACAACGTGTCTGGCGGAATGGCTTCACATGCAGATGAGATGTATTGCTTCAGCTGTTCAATTGTTTCTGGATTCTGGCGGTACACCTGGTCTCTCACGTGGCCCCACAGAAAGAAGTCACAGGGGTTCATGTCTGGCGAATAGGGAGGCCAATCCACACCGCCTCCTGTATGTTTCGGATAGCCCAAAGCAATCACACGATCATCGAAATATTCATTCAGGAAATTAAAGATGTTGGCCATGCGATGTGGCTGGGCACCATCTTGCATAAACCACGAGGTGTTCGCAGTGTCATCTAAGGCAGTTTGTACCGCCACAAATTCACGAAGAATGTCCAGATAGCATGATGCAGTAATCGTTTTGGATCTGAAAAATGGGCCAATGATTCCTTTGGAAGAAATGGCGGCCCAGACCAGTACTTTTTGAGGATGCAGGGACGATGGGACTGCAACATGGGGCTTTTCGGTTCCCCATATGCGCCAGTTCTGTTTATTGACGAAGCCGTCCAGGTAAAAATAAGCTTCGTCAGTAAACCAAATGCTGCCCACATGCATATCGCCGTCATCAATCCTGTGCACTATATCGTTAGCGAATGTCTCTCGTGCAGCAATGGTAGCGGCGCTGAGGGGTTGCCGCGTTTGAATTTTGTATGGATAGAGGTGTAAACTCTGGCGCATGAGACGATACGTGGACGTTGGCGTCATTTGGACCGCAGCTGCAACACGGCGAATGGAAACCCGAGGCCGCTGTTGGATCACCTGCTGCACTAGCTGCGCGTTGCCCTCTGTGGTTGCCGTACGCGGTCGCCCTACCTTTCCAGCACGTTCATCCGTCACGTTCCCAGTCCGTTGAAATTTTTCAAACAGATCCTTTATTGTATCGCTTTTCGGTCCTTTGGTTACATTAAACCTCCATTGAAAACTTCGTCTTGTTGCAACAACACTGTGTTCTAGGTGGTGGAATTCCAACACCAGAAACATCCTCTGTTCTAAGGAATAAACCATGTTGTCTACAGCACACTTGCACGTTGTGAACAGCACACGCTTACAGCAGAAAGACGACGTACAGAATGGCGCACCCACAGACTGCGTTGTCTTCTATATCTTTCACATCACTTGCAGCGCCATCTGTTGTTGCAAATTGTAACTACTGTAATTTCGAAAGTTTGTCTGCCTGAAAATGTACTGTTGTCCCAAGCATATTGCAAGAAACGGTGTATTTCTATCGCTGCTTGTTTAGTTTTTATTGCCGTTTCAAAGATACCGGTCATTTTTGAAACACCCTGTATGTACTGATAGTTTATTCATGGAATAGGACTTCTGATGGGACCAACATAAAATAACATAAATGGCCCAAAAATATAAAATCTGGAAGTGTAAAAACAGGTTTAAATTTTTAAATCACATGTAAGTGGAAAGAGTTTTGCCCCTACTGAAATGAAAACCTGTGTGTGCCCATGGAGTACAATTAAAGAATTTTTCTACCTTGGAGAGTAATCATACTCTTAAAAATTCTAGAAACAATATGGGAAGCTTATTACTTTTCCTTCAGTTTTAATCACTTCTATTGAAACACTATCATCTCTGTGCATGTTCCTACCTTCGTACCTTGAATATTAACTTTGTGATACAAAGCTCATCTGAATAATGTTTTATTATTTTATACTGCTTTCACTGCAGCCAATCAAACACCAAGAATTGAAAATACTGAATATGTACCTGAATTTTATCAAACCAATCCCTACTATGTAGTCTAGCCACCAAGGAACTGTTCAAGCCCAAATTTTCTTCTACTAAAAGAAGAGTTATCAAAAGAGTCTGAAATTTGTAGGTACTTGTTGATCAGCTCATTATTTTCTTTTATGAAATCTCATTGTTAGGTAATTTGTGTTATTGAATTTATTTCATTCCAAAAAGGTCTTGTCTTATTCTTTCTTTGGAATGTATAATTTTTGCTGTTATGATGTGGTTGCTTAGAATTTTATGGTACATTTAGTGATGGTCTTTAAGTCTGTCACTAATGTCACGAAAAATCTTTTTAGTGTTGCATGATATTCCTTAGCGAACCTTAGTGTAGCGAGCATTTAATTTATTGATGCAGGTTATAAATGAACTTATGTTTTTCGCTTTCATTTTTAACAATTTTATACAACCATTTAAGTTAACCACAACCATTTCAGTTAACTACCTCACTTGTTACATTTGGACATAGCGTGGAGGTCCTCCTTTTTTTCCCCATAATGTGGTACAATATTTTTATAATATTAAATCATTCCTGTATCCTTGCTGTCCCTAACTACATCTGTATTATCACTTTTTTTTATTTGCTCATGTGAACAAAGCTTTGGTTGCTGAAGTGATGGATATAGAGTTACTAAAAGTATAATTGAAACAGATATTGAAGATATACACTGAAAAAAACATGGAATCCTTGACACAGAGATCGTTTCATAAATAATAATTTGGGATTTTAGAATTGTTTCTAAATAAATATTTATGCATCAGCAGGTGAGGATTTTGGTTTATAATACTTAGACATATTTCATAGTAAGCTCAACCCCAACTGTCACAAAAACTGATTTCAGAAAATAATTAATTTTATAACACATTCAATGCACTGAGCAAAGCAGAACTAACATGAAAATGAGAAATGCCACCAACTTTCCATGTACACTCTAGATAACTCATACCTTCTATCAGGATTGGTCAAAAGTTCATCAGTAACTGAATCCAATATGTACTGTACTCCAGCTTTTTGTATTTCTTGCTTGCCTGCAGAAAAATAAATGATACAGAATAGGGATGCATGAGGATAGTTGTTAGAACACACCCACCCACTCTCTCTCTCTCTCTCTCTCTCTCTCTCTCTCTCTCTCACACACACACACACACACACACACACACACACACACACACAATGGCTTTATTTCAGTGGTTACAAAATCAAGTTAAAAGAACAATCGGCAATTAAAAGTGGAATCTAAATCATTAACAAGTAAAGGTAACAACTCAACAAAAAATAGAGGCATTGAGATGTTGAAAGGAGCATAAATGAGACTGAGGACTTTGCTATAGCTGGTGGATGAATCCTTTCTTCACACACATCCAATGACACCAGGCTCAAACTCTTATGGGAACTGATGAAATGCTGTGAGTAATGAGGATAATGGACAGGCAGCAGCACTACATTCATAGTGTATGGATAAGTTGAGAATTAGGATCTGATGGGAGGTGTGTCAGGGTAGTCCATGCAGTTGCAATGACCACTGTATCCAGATGGCTTAGTGGTCAAAGCATCTGCCCAGTAGAAAGAGACCCAAGTTCAAATCCTGATCCAGCACAAATTTTCAACTTTCCCCACTGATTTCAATCAATGCCAACTCACAGCCCATGTCTGTAATTCCTTTGGGTCTTATTATATCCTACCTTGCTGCTGAGAAGAACACGTTCGATTTCAATAACTGCTTCACAATCCGTGTCATCTGAATCTTTCCCCCCTGACAACAGCTTTCCTGAATTATGTAGATGGCTGTTGTCCTTGACTTGTACCACATCCTTTGACCCATAATCCTTGTGGTCTTAGTCTCTGCTAGCCCCCTGCCACTCATGATTCTGCCCCCTCCCACCAGGACTCTGATTCTCCCTCTCAACTGCCAGCTGTCCCTCCAACCCTACCTCATGATCCCTGCCTCTTTCCTCCCCTCTCTACTTAATCTGACAAAATCCTCCCCCTACTGAACTGCAGTGTGTAGTTAAGTGCCACAGTCTGGTCATACAGGTCTATGTGTGTGTGTGTGTGTGTGTGTGTGTGTGTGTGTGTGTGTGAGTGAGTGACATACAGATAAAAAAGATGTATCCAAAACTTAGCAAAGTTATCAGATTGCTTTGTGTGTCTTTCAACAACTCAGTGCCTCTACGAGTAAGTGAGTTGGTGCTGTTACTCATTGAAAATGAAATTTGAAGTATGAGTCAATAGGATTTGGCAACTGCTTGGCATTGGTTGAATAGAATGATTTGATTTGGAAGGCTGCCATGTAGCCATTATATCATCTCCCCAGATGAAGTGGCTCACAACCTTTGAAACTATCCCACAGTACCCTGGTTCTTGGGCCCGGGTCATACTTGACACTAGTGAGAGGTAGCACATTATGACTGCTGTGCTATGAGTTCTCTGGTGTATTACCAGAGGCAAACTGAAGTCAAGCAGAAGATGATGGTCTGAGGTAGTGCAGAACTGAGATTCATCACTGAGAACAATGCAGTGATACTCTCTGCTAGTCCCCAACTAACGGCGTGAGATGACACTGTCAGTTGTGCCCCAGATGGCAGGTGCAAGTGTGAAGGGACACAGTGCACTTTGGACACAAATTTAGGTTTCCCCATTGGTGCGGTCAGACTCGGGTGACCAGATCCTCAATGAAATGTGTAGCTTTCCTTATGAACCACGCCAGTCTAACATCAAGTCACTGGCAAATCCAGAACCTCCATATGGGAGTTATGTTTGAAAAGAGCTTCTGCTTCCTTTCTGCTAGCACATTAAAGTTACCATTATCAAGTAACACATGCAATTTGGGATTAAGGAGTGGGTAAGAAAGTGTACAGATTTTCAAGAAAATCTTGGAATCAAACAATTTCAGATTCTGGTATTAGTTGTGGTTTCAATTTGAGCTGTAGTTAATAACACAGGTTCAACAGCTCCAATATTGGTTTCATACCCAACTGTCTCCTCATCTACAAATCAAGGAAAACAAGTGACTACCATGAGGAGATGAACCAACATAGTTTCCTGAATTAGTTCAAGGGGGCTTCTGGAAAAGTTGAATCAGTCAGCCGGCCAAAGTGGCCGTGCGGTTAAAGGCGCTGCAGTCTGGAACCGCAAGACCGCTACGGTCGCAGGTTCGAATCCTGCCTCGGGCATGGATGTTTGTGATGTCCTTAGGTTAGTTAGGTTTAACTAGTTCTAGGTTCTAGGGGACTAATGACCTCAGCAGTTGAGTCCCATAGTGCTCAGAGCCATTTGAACCATTTTTTTTGAATCAGTCACCTGTCATTGTAATGGATACTGTCCCATTCCATTAAGCTATTAAAGGTAAAGCTCCAATGATGTCAACAAGAAAAGCCAACATTGTCGAATAGTTGTAACACCAGAATGTGAAAATTCAGTATGATTTATGTAAGGTGGAGCTCATGGGGGTGGGGGGAGAGATCAGTTTCACAGTATGTTGTGGACAATGTAGCTAAACAATACAGCACAGGTTTCTTTGGCTTACACCATACCACTGCCACATCAACACCATTGAAATAATTGGGGCACAGATTAAACATTATGTGGTAACAAATAACAAATGCCACATTGTGGCAGAAATTCAAAGGCTGTTAGAGGAAGCAGTGGCACAAATAACACCATTTGAGTGGAGTAATGTTGTACATCACACACAACACTTGTTAAAGGAAACACGGAAAAGTGAGGTGAGTATAGAAAGTAATATTGAAAATATTATTATATCCTTGGGCAATTCCAATGATTCTTCCACAGACCAGAGCTCAGAGGAATACTCCTCTGAGCATGTATGACAGTCTACAAGCAAACTATAGTGATTGGCAAGCTCTCAAGCAGTTTACACTATTTTAATGTTATTAGTTATTTATTTCCATGAACAATTCAAGTCCATTATTACACCACTTTCCACATCTAATCTACATCTACATACGTACTTTGAAATCCATGGTGCGGTGCATGGTGGAGAGTACCCTTTACCAACAACTAGTCTTTTCCTTTCCTGTTCCACTCGCAGATAGAGTGAGGGAAAAATGACTATCTATGTGCCTCTGTATGAGTCCTAATTTCTTGTAACTTATCTCCATGGTCCGTACATGAAAAGTATGTTTGTGGCAGTAGATCGTTCTGCAGTCAGCATCAAATACTAGTTCGCCAAACTTTCTCAGTAATGTTCTTTGAAATTAAAGTCTCATCTCTCCAGGGATTCCCATCTGAGCTCCCAAAGCATATCCGTAACACTTACATGCTGATTGAGCCAAGTGGTAACAAATCTAGCAGCTTGCCTCTGAATTGTTTTGATGTCTTCTTTCACTTGGACCTGGAGAAGATCCCAGACACTTAACCAGTACTCTAGAATAGATCACACTAACATCCTATATGTGGTATCCTTTACAGATGAACTACACTTTCCTAAAATTCTTTGCCTTGATCATTTGCCTTTCCTGCCATGATACTTGCATGCTCATTCCATTTCATTTCTCTTCATATTGTTATACCCAGATATTTAAATGACATAACTGTGTCAAACAGGACACTGCTAATGCTGTATCTAACCATTACATGCTTTTTTTCCTACTCATCTGCATTAATTTACATTTTTCTACATTAAGACTTAGCTTTTATTCATCACACCGACTAGAAATTTTGTCTAGGCCATATTGAATATGACAAATCAACATAATTCATTTTGATTACTGTAAAAGAGAGTGTGCTTTATGTTGCTTTTGTTGAGACATACAAATAACAGGACCATGCTCTGTATAGATATGTAGCCAGTAGAACAGTTCCTAAGGGGAGGAACCCTCCACGGTATGCAGTCTCTGTAAAGACACTTCTAAATAAACAAAGATTACTGCGTAATAGCTGTAAAACAAAGCACAGGGCTATAGATGGAGAGATTCTGAATGAAATGTGTTTGGCTGTCAAGAGAGCGATGCATGAAACCTTCAGTGACTAATGTAGCAGAATATTGTCAAACAATCTTTCATGAAAAGCAAAGAAATTCTGGTCATAGGTGAAGGCTGTTAGTGGCACCAATGTTAGTGTCCAGACCCTTGAAAATGAGACAGGAACTGAAACTGAGAGTAGCAAAGTGCAAGTTGAAATGCTTAACACCATTTTCAAATGCTCTTTTACAAAGAAAAACGAAGGAGAATTGGCCCAATTTAATCCTTGTACCACTGAAAAGATGTGTGAAATAAGTGTTAGTGTTGGTCGTGTTGAGGAACAGCTGAAACTGTTAAAATCAAATGAAGCTCCAGGACCTGATGGAATCCCTGTAAGATTCTATAGTGAATTAGCAGTTGAGTTAACCCCTGTTCCAGCTATATTCTGTCATAGATCACTCAAATGAAAGGCAATGCCCAGTTCTTGGAAACAAGCACAGGTCACACCCATCTATAAGAAGGGTAGTAAAAGCAACCCACAAAAGTACCTTCCAATATCCTTGACATTGATTTGTTGTAGCATCTTAGAACATATTCTGAGCTCAAATGTAATGAGGTATCTTGAACAGAATGAACTGGCACTTTTCTCACATGACATACTGAAAGCTTTGGATCAAGACAGTCTGGTAGATGCAGTATTTTCTGATTTCTGAAAAGCATTTGATTCAGTACCACACCTACACTTACTGGCAAAAGTACAATCATATGGGGCATCAAGTGAAATTTGTGACTGGAGTGATGACTTTCTGGTAGGGAGGACACAGTGTGTTATCTTGGATGGAGAGTCATCGTCAGATGTAGAAGTAACCTTGAGTGTACCCCAGGGAAGTGCATTGGGGTCCTTACTGTTCATGTTGTATATTAGTGACACTGCAGACAATATTAATAGTAAGCTTAGGCTTTTTGCAGATAATGCAGTTATCCATAATGAAGTAAGGTCTGACAGAAGTTTCCAGTCAGATCTTGATAAGATTTAAAAGTGATGCAAAGATTGGCAACTTGTTTTAAATGTTGAAAAATATAAAATTGTGCTCTTCACAAAATGAAAAAGCGTAGTATCCTACGACTATAATGGAGTGAGAGGGAACTGTAATAACTGGTACAATGAGAGGAACCCTCTGCCATGCACATCATGGTGGTTTGCAGATTATAGATGTAGATGTATAATAGGAACACAATTATCATTTTATACACAGGAATGTGTTTGTTAAGCCACAACGATATTGCGATCCTGTAAAGTGAAGTCAATACTGCAGATTAAAAGACGGTGTAAGAAGGTAGTCCAGTAAGAAACTGCACAGCTGTTGCTGCTACAGCCATACTACATGTGCACACAAGGGTGAACCAACAACATTGTCCCATTTCATGCTCAACTGTGCTTCAGTGTCAGTCAATTTGTTATTCTAATCAGTGTATAATTTGTCAACCATGTGACATCCTTCAATAATTGGGGTAATATAATAATCATTGTATTTTATTTGTATTGCACTAACTGTAATTAACAATACAATCAATAAACAAATGTACATTCTGATGTGTTCATTCAAAGTAAACTTCTGTTTCGTTGCAGGGCCCTGTACCCTGTGTGTCAGTCCATGTGCACAGAAAGTGATATGCTTAAAAAATGAGACACTGAGGACACAACTGAGGATTTACATTTTGGAAATCTCTAAGAAAACATTTAATTTGAATGTAAGTCCACTTTGTGGAATTAGCCACTTGTATTTGAGTATAATGCTAACCAATAAAGCCACTAAACACGTTTACATCATTCTGTTTTCATTTGTTTGTTTTTATTAAAAAAAATGCCCCCATACCCTTTGTTTCCGATGGCCACTGCATGGTTTACAATGGCCCTGACAATGAGTGACACAGGACATTGTATAAAATTCACCAAAACTCAGCTTCTATCTGTGGAAAGGAATTGCCACAATTGTTTGTTCTAAGGAGCCACAGAGTTCTAAGCTCACCGGAAAAGGTATTAGTTACTCCCTTGAAATAGCACATGGATCACTCTGGAGTACTGAAGTTCGTGTGGAAGTAGCAACAGGTTCTCTTATGATCATCCACCAATCACACAAGAGATGGCAGTGAAGTGGTGTCTCTGCATAAGACGCGTTAATACAGGGATGTGACAGGATGCCGGAAGGAGCTGTTGCTTTCGAACATGCCCACAGCTGTAGTGTGCTTGATTCACTGATGTACCAGTTCTGACTGTTCCATGTGTCTATAGCAAATGGTGCACTACTCACAGACATGTAACACTATGTAAGAACAGTGATCACAAAAAGATCCAATCCGCCAGAAACCAGAGACGAATGTAACACCTTGTCAATGACAATTCATTTAGATACAACAGGAAATGCTGTTAAAGAATGCAGGTCCACCTCAACCAGTTGCTAAGCAAATGCTGTGAAGGGATGTACAAGAAATGGACATCCTGAGTGGGGTACCTTGCAAAAAGCCACTGTTCACAGTGGCAAATAGAGCTATATGTCTTTGCAGGCCAAATAACATGTATGCATGATGGTAGCTAATTTAGTGTGGTCCAGTGATTCATGAGTTTGCATCTTTTCAAATGTTACAAGACATCAAGGGCACTGGTGACCCACACGGTGTGGAGGGCAGAGGTGGACTGCGATATTTTGGGGGTGTTTTATGTGGTTACTATAAACACGGATCAGGATGTTTATTTCAGTATTCTTGGTGACCAAGTGCTGCCCTTTCTTCTGAATTTTCATAGTGGACTGCGATATTTTTGGGGTGTTTTTTTGTGGTTATCATAAATGTGGATCAGAATGTTTATTTCAATATTCTTGGTGACCAAGTGCTGTCCTCTCTTCTGAATTTTCATGGTGAGTATGCTGTGGACATTCCTGTTGTCCAAGATGACAACAGTATTGTGCTTACCCCTGCAGACATATTTCCTGGTTTGAAAAGCACTTGAGCACCATATTGCATCTGGACTGGCCCTCTGTTTTAGTCCCCCAGAGCAGGTGGTTCCAGCTCCAGTGCCCGCCAATGGGCAGGTAGTTGCCCATGGGCACAGGTGGGGGAGGGTGGACAGACAACTGATACACAGGCAGTTGGTTAGCCAGTCGAAACCTAAGTGACTGTACTGCACCAGACAGGTACACACAGGTGAGAGTGGCCAAGAGGTCACATATGAACAGAATGTGTGTGACAAAGCTGCTGTGACAAAATGAGCAGCACGGCTGATCTTTTCTGTACTATAAGGAGGGGAACACCAATGTCACCGGGCAACTGAGCGCATCAGATTAAAAGTACTGTATAAGTATATCTACTAAAATTGCCAAGACTGTCTACTGTTGAGGTACAGGAAATATAAGGACATTTCTGGAATTAGCAGAAGCCCTAAACAAAAATTATTAACATATTTCTAGGCCACCACTTTTAGTGTTCATTAAACTTTAAATGTTTGTTTATTTATAATGCATAATTACCATTAGCAGACGTATTAACACATGTAACACACTGCCAAATAGTTCATGACCTCAGTTACATGAAGCTAGCTTGTACGATAAGCATGAAAACAAATTTTTAAGTTATTTATAAATTTTGATTAAACTATGATAAAACAGAATTGGGCACACACTTATTTAGTGGCAGCAACTTGAGATTGCGGTTGGGATTAAGATGTAGTAATTTACTTAAATATTATTTGTTATGTCTGTAAATACATTAAGAAATGTACTTTGAGTCTCCGTAGTGCCACAGCAACAAGTAGAATACAGACATGTAGTGTACTTGACTAGCTTAGGAGATTTCCTTTCAAAATTGAAGCAAAAATAATAAATTAAGAAGACAAAGTGTAGACATTAGTTATGGACTAAGATGTAGTCCCCTGAGCATAAGTAGATCTAAGAATGTGTATATCAAAAATTTATTATATATACAAAACGGCGTAATCTGATAAGGTGAGCCAGAGAAAGTAACAAACTTGATTACAGTAGTTAGTCATGTGACCAAGCTCTGGAGAAGGCAAGCAGAGAAGCTCCATGGTCTTTTGTCACTGTCATTGGAGGAGTGAAGATGGGCTTCTGACCTTTGGTGTTGGAACAGTGGAGCTACTTTTTAAATGAGTTTCAGTGGAACTTACAGCCAAACCTCCAGATGTCAGATACTTAGTTTGGTACCAAACCTTGTGTGTCGATAAAGTATCAACCAAAACTCCAATTTAGTTTATACTATGTGCTGTTGTCCAGCAGAACATGCATAAACGGGAATTAAAAGTAACATCCGAACTACACATCACAGGACAAATGTAGCCATGAGTGACTAATACGTGTAGTTTATGTGAGCAAATTGATGGAGTGTTAGATCATCATACCCAGGTTTCTGCTTTCAAATCCCAGTAAGGACAATTTTTTTTACTGTATTATGCATGAAAGTATTATATGGGGCAACATGTTTATGACATGTAAAAGGGCTTACAACAATGTTCTTTTGGCAGTCTGCTTTCACTTTGTTTCTTTGAAAGTATTAAACCTGTAGTTTCACAGAACACACAACCAAAACAGAAAAATAATGCAACAATTGCATCACACGTATGGTAGTAATGGTTGTAATAGTAGTAGTAGTAGTAGTAGTAGTAATAATAAGAATGAAAGTAATAGTTGCAATAATAAACAAAAAAATAAGTACATAACCTTGCAAAAATGCCCCCCCCCCACCCCCCACCCACACACACACACACACGTGTGCATGCAGGAACCAAGGCTTTACAATAGTAGTTGCTTATCGGTTCACCGCATTGTGTACCATGATTCGTCACTCCACACAACATTTTTCCACTGTTCAATCGTTCAATTTTTACGCTCCTTATGCCAAGCGAGGTGTCGTTGGGCATTTACTAGCGTGATGTGTGGCCTATGAGCAGCCGCTCGACCATGAAATCCAAGTTTTCTCACCTCCTGCCTAACTATCATAGTACTTGCAGTGGATCCTGATGCAGTTTGGAATTCCTGTGTGATAGTCTGGACAGATGGCTCTGAGCACTATGCGACTTAACTTCTGAGGTCATCAGTCGCCTAGAACTTAGAACTAATTAAACCTAACTAACCTAAGGACATCACACACATCCATGCCCGAGGCAGGATTCGAACCTGCGACCGTAGCGGTCGCTCAGTTTGAGACTGTAGCGCCTATAACCGCACGGTCACTCCAGCCGAGTCTGGATAGATGTCTGCCTATTACACATTAGGACCCTCTTCGACTGTCGGCGTTCCTTGTCAGTCAACCAACAAGGTCGGCCTGTACGCTTTTGTGCTGTATGTGTCTCTTTACATTTCCACTTCACTATCACATTGGAAACAGTGGATATAGGGATTTCTAGGAGTGTAGAAATCTCATGTACAGATGTATGACACAAGTGACACCCAATCACCTCACCACGTTCGAAGTCCATGAGTTCCGTGGAGCGCCCCATTCTGCTCTCTCATGATGTCTAATGACTACTGAGGTCACTGATATGGAGTGCCTGGCAGTAGTGGCAGCACAATGCACCTAATATGAAAAACATATGTTTTTGAGTGTGTCTGGATACTTTTGATCACATAGTGTATGTTTAACTACCTTAATGCATAATTATTTGAGCCAAAAGGCAGTAGCAAATAACTGACCCTTAGATGAAATTGAGCTAAAATTATTGTAGGTTGTGTGCTTCCCCAATCACTACAGGTTGATACTGATAGGACCACAGAGAATATGAAGGTCATTTACTTTGTTAGGAAGCAGCCAGTGAGCTCACACCACCTATCCAAGGCTGAGCTGGGGGTCTCCACACGCTACGGTGCAGCATCAAGGCAGCCTGTTGTACAAACTGTCTGGGACAGTGGATGAAATGTAGCAGTCAACATCCCCACAGTTTCGTAGTTCTGCAGAATCTGATTGTCAATGAGTGGTTTAGAACGGGTACGATAAACCTTGAGAAACTTGTGGGCTTTCTTCCTTGCTGAATTGATGAAATTGTCAAGGCTAGAGGCTATGTTACACTGTATTAGTGTGATGTTTTCTGGCAGTGACTAATTTTTTGTCCAACGTGCTTACAAGTGTGAAAGCAACTTCAACACAGAATAGGAAAACTCACACCAAGCAGATGTCAAATTCCTGTCTCACATACAGAGTGGAGAAGAATGGCGTCATGAAATTTTAACCCTGGATAGCTGATGCCAGTAGGAACCAAAATTACTATAGTGCACATCATTTATGATGGCGGCCGAGTTTAGGTTCGTTCTGCGCATCTGACGCCACAAAACACAGTCAGCCAATGAACAGAGAACGACGTTGCCAGATCTCAACTGCAGTGCAGAGCACGGACGAGTGTCTTCAGTTTTAGAAACGTTCAGTCATAAATATAGTAATAGAACAAAAGCAATGTCTTGATAGCAGACTTTCTTTTATAGAAAGTTTGGAAAAAGCATTCTTTATACCAATTGCTTCATATTCTATTAATTAATTAAACCAAACAAGCAATAAGCCTCCTAATTCAGACGATAGCAAGGAAAGGTGTTTGTATCAATCTCACAAACCGCTTTTTCGCAATAAAGAACAGCGGTAATTGTTTATTTCCTGTTGTACTTCAACGACGTGTGAGTAATTCATAGTCATACCAACAGTGTTTGTCGGTATTTTGTGTGTCATTTTAGAGTCCTCAAGGAGTTTTATTGCTGGACGAGCTGCGTTAGTGTCACTGCTAAGGCGTTGGGCTGCTAAATGAGGTTATGAGTTCAAACCTTGTGTGGTGCTTAATACTATCTTTATTTTAAAATGATATCTAAATGTCTTACTTCATGAATTTTATTCGTTTGAATTTAATTGATTGAAATTTCTAGTGCTTTGTCTCTTCATTAACCCTTTCGCTGCTACAGAGACATGCTCCCCGCATTCCACGCTGTGTGTGATTTTGTCATCACTGCACTGCTCGCCTGTGCAGACACATGGTGTTCCGACTGCTTTGACACACTTTATCATTCGATTTAACAAAAATTATTTGGCCCAAAAATTTGATTTTTACACATCTTCTTGACTGATACCTTCGCCCCATAAATGACTTAATTTTGTTTCGATGTTCAATGTAGTTATTGTGCAGCATTAAATGTAGTAAACCATTGGACAAAATTTTGAAGAGTTTCCAGAGGTAAAAGTTCATAGTGTATACTTTCCGTATGGTCTATTTTAGTTGCCACAATGTTGAGAATGAAATGTGGACAAGATACCTAAATTTCATATAAAATTTACTGTATAACAGTATCTCATTTAATTTAAGTATGCTGGCCGAGGTGGTCGAGCCGTTCTAGGTGCTACAGTCTGGAACTGCACGACCGCTACGGTCGCAGGTTCGAATCCTGCCTCGGGCATGGATGTGTGTGATGTCCTTAGGTTAGTTAGGTTTAAGTAGTTCTAAGTTATAGGGGACTGATGATGTCATAAGTTAAGTCCCATAGTGCTTAGAGCCATTTGAACCATTTAATTTAAGCACCACATAGGTGTTGTATGTAATATTGAGAAATATTCTGTCTTTCGTGACTGTAATAAAAGTTTTATTTACACCGGGTGAGTACACAATGGTACTCATCTTCTCTTTCTTGTTTTTGTCCCACAATTGCAGTTTTACCAAGGGTATTGAAATATATTCCTCTTCTGCAACTGTAATAAGCGTCTTATTTAGACTAGACGCATTTTTCTGTTTTGAAGCATCTTCAGTGTATTTTGTCTCCTCCATTGCCAAGTCACCTTTTGTAGTTTTGTGCTGCGGTAACACAATATTCAATGTTTGTGTGGGCTGATCAGTGTTTTAGCAAATAAATGCTGTTTGTGTGTGCCACCCACAAAAATTATATTTGACATAGCTCTGAGCACTTCACTGATAGATGGTATATTCAAGTCCTAATGTTTTTGTAAGCCCACAGTTTTGTTTAATGTATTTTGTCTACTTCCTTTTGATTGCTTGAAGTGCTGTAAAATAAAGCCAAATGCGCTCGGTGTAAATAAAACTTTTGTTACAGTCGCAAAAGATGGAACATTTCTCAATATTACATACAACATCTATGTGGTACTTAAATTAAATGAGATATTGTTGTACAGTAAATTTTATATGAAATTTAGGTATCTTGTCCACATTTCATTCTCAACATTGTGACAACTAAAATTGACCAGATGGAAAGTATACGCTATGGACTTTTACCTCTGCAAACTCTTCAAAATTTCGTGCAATGGCTTACTACAATTAATACTGCACAATAACTGTGTTGAACATCGAAACAAAATTAAGTCATTTGTGAGGGGAAGGTATCAGTCAAGAAGATGTGTAAAAATCAAATTTTTGGGCCAAATAGTTTTTGTGAAATCGAATGATAAGTGTGTCAAAGCAGTCGGAACACCATGTGTCTGCACAGGTGAGCAGTGTAGTGACAAAATCGCACACAGCGCGGAATGCGAGGAGCACGTCTTTGTAGCAGCGAAAGGGTTAATGCGGCCATGGTGGCTTTACATAATGAACTGCGCGCTCCCCCCTAAATGTAAATTTGCAAACTACACTATACTATTGCGCTGCTTCTCTTGTTGCGTGCATCGTGTGCAACTGGCAATGCAGCAATCTCCCGCGTCTGGGCGGGCATGCACGAGCCGCCAAGATAAAAGAATTGAACTATAGTATTGTGTAGGTCGACAGCACACAATTATTAAAATATGGAAACTTGGTGCCACACACTCTGATTTGCTGTGGGATTGCCCTGTTACCAGATGCTCTGGACAACGCATGACTATGAATGCTTTGCCTACCAGAGATCATGATGTATCCAAAGTGGCGCGCACGCTCGGTGGTAGCAAGCCAGTCTTCCACTCTGGGATCCTGGGGCGAATCTGCTGGGGTCCCAATGCATCCACTGTCGTTTCATGGTAAGACTTACCGGGAACAAAGCTGTCAACAGCTGTTAGTTTGTGTACAGGAAGTGTTTTACAAATAGTGTTGGCCCTGAAAAGAGCCTTTCTTGTAGCTAGGACATAGTTTACCTAAGCAGGCGCTTGAACTGGTGACCCTTTGATGTGATACAAGCTTGATAACATCTAAAAGCGTTTTGCAGAACTCTTTCAAAGATTCCTGACATTGCCATGATGTGATTGGCGGCATGTTGAATGCAATCCATTAATTCTCTTCATTTCTATGTGGTTCATGGCTGGGTGAGAGAACTAGAACCTTGAAGAATCCCCACAGGAAAAAGTCCAGTGGCACAAGGTCTGGTGATCGCGGGGGCCATGTCCTATGTACACCTCTGCCAATTATCTGGTCATCAAAGAGTTCATTTAAATTTCCATGCACAGCATGACTGTTATGTGCGGGCACCCCATCATGCTGCAACTGTATGCATAGCCGTATGTCTGGGGGAACATCTTCCAGCTGGGTAGAGATTCTTGCAAGGTTGGACACACCCACCCAATCAGATGGTCACCCACAATGCCTGCCCAAATGTTGAGCGAAAATTGTTCCTTGTGTCTGTGGACGAACATGATGTGAGGATTTCCCCTTGCCCAGTAATGAATGTTTTGTGTGTTGTAAAGGCCATTCTGATGGTAGGTGCACTTGTCAGTAAACAAAACAATGGCAGGGAAGTCAGGATCTCCTGCAACATGTCGCAGAAACCACTGGAAAAACCTTAGCCTGTGTTCATAGTCCACCAGAGGCTTTAGGTCTTGGACAGGGTGGAAACTAAATGAATGCTGGTCATCATCCCCCAAAAAATCCCAGATTAACCAATGAGTGACTCTCATATTGTATCCAACTGCTCGAGTACTTGTCGTAGGTGCTTCCTCGAAGTGCTCGAGAACAGTCTCTTCAAATGCAGCATCCTGTCATGTTTGAGGTCTTCCAGCATCACCATGATATCCCACTAATGAGCCTGTTTTGCCAAGTCACCAGTGAATTGCTGTAAACATTTGCGAGGGTGGGTGGCGTCTTGCTGGGTATCGTTCTTCATACAACCATCGACCTTCATGCGCATTACCGTCTGCTGGTCCATAAACAAAAACCATACCTCATTGTTCTTCAAACAAATACTGTCCTGTCATGCTTACTGTACAACAAAATCACAGGTTACATGTGTGTGCTTTGAAGCAAAGCATACATGTAAATGCCTCTGACGTGAGGTGGAGACAAACAGCAAGACCTATTTGACGTGTGCGTATCATGTTGGGGCAGTGAGAGGTTGAGGGATGTTTGTATGTCTAAACCTAAAACCATGCACTGCCCAGCAGCTGAAGAATGGCAACAGAGCAATCCATGGACAATTGGAGCATGTGGCACCAAGTTTCCATAGTTTAAAAATGGTGCGTTGTCGACTACACAACATTAGTAATTTTGGTTCCTACTGGCATCAGCTATCGAGGGTTAAAATTTTGTGACACAGTTTTTCTCCACCCTGTATATGAATTGCCACAGATAGCAACTGGAAAAGCGTGACAGTAATGACTGACTACAGAATGGCCATCAGACAATGCCGCTGCAAGTACATAATGCCCACCTGTGTACTAAACTTCAGTTCACCAGAAGCTACGGCGGGTATTTCTTTGACACTAGCAGGCACTAGTGTGGTAAAATGTCAGTTTATTAATCAAACATCTGTCAACTTGAAGAATTCAAAAAGGCAGTCCATGTATTATGCAAAGGAGTGGCTGAGAAAGCCTCAGTGGTTATTATCACTTTTCTATCATTGTGGATGAAGATTAATCTCAATTTCGGGATTGATGTTCCCTGCACATATGAAGAAATGTTCTGAAATACAAACAAATGGTCAGTGAGTCTACAAGCATAAATAGGAAGGGAAATGAGAGTGACAGATAGTAGTGGACAGAATTGATTAATGACTATGCAGGGGCAGAAAATAGACAGAGTAATATGATGGAAATATTTTCTTTCAATATGGGTTACTAATAGTTAATAGGTGATAAATAAATGAACTTAATTTTGCAAGTGTGTTGATTTATAAGAATACAAGAAAATTATCTTTCTTTGGTACGACAAATGCATGTTGTGACAATGAGATATTACTCACTTCCATAGTAGTACTGGTCCACAGTTTTGAGCCATCCAACATCGTCATGAGAATGTGGCACCAGGTGAACATTAAGCATCCCTTGTTTCACTGGGTGGCAAAACTGGAAGTAGATGAAAAATGTCAATCAGTCAGATACATCATTATGTGGAGGAGTGATCTTTTGATCTATTCACTTTATATTCAATTATGCATACATAAAGTTCTGTAGATTCTTCCATAATGCAGAAACCTCAGGGATAGGAAACAAAAATTATTTTTGGTTCATGAATATTATAATTTTTTTCAAATTGTACATGAAGTTCAAAGGATCAGTGATAAAATGTGATTAAAAGTCTGTTGTTCTCACATCAAAAGGATATTCTCTTCCTGGGGTCTGAGTGGCCTGACTTCCCTGAATTTGTATTACTGTGTTTGTGAATCTGAATTTATTTTTTACGGTATAATGTAACTGGATGGACAAAAAAGTCTACTCACCAAGCAGTGGCACAAGACACACAAGAAAGTTTAATGTACACAAACTTTCAGAGCCAGTGGCTCCATTGACTGCAGAAGGGTTGAGGGGAAATGAAGAGGGGCGAAGTAAAAGGACTTGAGAGGTTTTGGAAAGGGGTACATGTTGGAAAAGTCTCCAAGAACCCTGGGTCAGGGGAGGCTTACTGGACAGGATGAGGAGGAAAGACTGATTGTTGGGGATAGCACAGGATGAGATGTGAAAACCTGAGAGCTTAAAGGTGGAAGACAGGGTAATATGCAAAACAGAGATTACTACTAAAACATTGTGCATGAGTTAATAAGAGTGAAAAGCTAAGTGCATTGTGTAAAACAGAGGAGGGAGGGGGGATGGAGAAAAATAGACAGATCAGAAAATAAAAGATGCAGAAAATTAAAAATGGAGTGAAAACAGGAGTAGTTACTGTGAAGAAATGCTGAGACAGAAGGAATTAATGTGGACTGAAGTCAGGTGGGTGGCAAGAACCAAGGACATGTTGTAGCACTAGTTCCCATCTGTGGAGTTCTGAGAAACTGGTGTCTGGGGGAAGAATCCAGATGGCACGTGTGATGAAACAGGCATAAAGATCACTACTATCATGTTGTAGAGCATGCTCTGCAACAGGACATTGTGTGTTGCTGGTATACACCCTCTGTCTCTGGCCATTCATCTGGACTGATAACTGAGTGGTAGTCAGGCTGATGTAAAAGACCAAACAGCGTTTACATAACAGCTGGTATACGATGTGTCATTTAACCCTTTGATAGCATATGTTTCGCTAGTTATAGGGCTGGAATAGGTGATGGCAGGAGGGGCATAGGGCAAGTCTTGCAGCAGTGATGGACACATGAATAGGAGCCATAGGGTGGGGAGATGGGTGCGGAGGGAGCATAGGGTCTGACAAGGGTATTGTGGAGATTGGGTGGGTGACAAAAAGCTATTGTAGATGTGATGGGCAGAATTTCAGACATAATGGATCTCATTTCAGGGCATGATTTTTAGAAGTCATGGCCTTGTGGAGGTATATGATTTATATATGAGACCAGGATAACACTGATTTATTATTTGTTGTAAAGTTTTGGTTTTCTGCAATTCCTTGGTATGTAAATTAAAAGCTCTGTGTGGTAACTTTGTATTTTCTTATTTCCGATGTACTTATTGTTGAGAAAAATTACTGTGACCAAGTCACCACAAATTGAATAGAGACTTTGAGAGTACTTCAGAAACAGTTCCTGACTTAAATAAACAATTCTACCAAAAGTTTCCTTAATAGATTAACAGAGAAATGGTGCACATTTTGGCGAAGTATATTTGTTTGCTATTAATGTTGAGAATTTGTACAAAATCATCAAAAACCTCCAAAAGTGTCACAAAGTAAGCCCCACTTATGGTATTTTACATACAGGAAGACCAGTTTGGTACTAGATCTGGAGGGGAACCAGGGAAGAAATTTTAGCACTGTGGAAGTGATTGGTAAGAAGGCTAGGAAAGTGCAGAACAACTTTCATAGCTTTCATTGATTCTTGGAATGCCTTTGATATGGTAAATCCAACACTCGTGCATCATTCTATCAATTCCTTCCTTTACACACCATGTTGTGTCAGCCCCATCTAGAAGGAGAGCCATCAGGGACTTGGAATGTGTTAGGCTGTACGCTAAGAGACAAAGACAACCACTGTTCTAATAACAAATTATGACTAGCCCTGATCTAGTCTATCTGATACTTCTGGCAGTTGTAATCACTCTATATTATATTCGCCAAATAGTTTTGGCACCCGACATAAAAGGCAATGGGAAGTAAGCACTCTACCGCAGAAAAACAGTAGGCGTACTAAAGTAGTGTGCTTGCACACCCGTTACTAATCTCACCACATGGCTACCATAACTAAAACACAAATAATATTGGAAGCACCATAAGTAACAAATAACAATCATTTATTAAAATAAAATATGAGAAAAATACTTATTTATAGTTGGGTGAAGAACAGGCATGGCACTGTAATAAAAGATATCAAGCTCATTTTGATGAAGACTAACTAATCTTCAGTCTGGACTGCTGCCAGACAGTTTAAAGTTTAGGCGCAATAATAACTAACACTTTGACCTTGAGCATTAGTGGTCTGATAATGACTCATCAACAGCTGCTGGGCTGAAACTGCAGCAAACTGTTCAGTCAGTCAGTGACCAGTCAGTAATTGACCGAGTGAATGTGTGCGGCCACTTTTATGCACAATCAGTGGATAAAAGTGCCTTTTGTCATGTGTTTGGTGGATTTAGGAAATAGTCCCTGGTTTCAGCATTCTCTGCAGTGTGAGGCCTAGCCATCAGCGGATAGATACAACTATTCTATTGTCTTGTGGTGACAGCAATATAAGATTCCTGTTATATGGGGATCACTGATTGTAACTCTGTGTGGCACCACTGCTGGAGACACGCCCTGTGAATACAACTGTGCAGTATGTGTGACAGTACATAACACTTTGTATATAAACATCTTCTTAGAAAAAAAAATCCTCTGTTACTCCTCCTATACTACTCAGCCGCTATTATTATCTGATAATCCAAACAAGCTGTCTACATACTGGCAAAATCAGGATATTTCTAATACAAATATCACTGTTAGCCAGAATTTACATTCTTGAGCCAAGTTATCCAGATATATTGTAGGGGGAGTGGCTAACGAGTTATTCTTTTACTTTGTGTTCAAATATTTGGGGGATGTTTAATTTCCCACCTGTTGTCCATTGGAAACCTGTTGCAGTCTTTGCAGCAGAATATAAAACTCCATTCTCAACCCTGGACAAGACTGCATAATTTATATGGAAATTATTTCTATTCTGAGTACTGTGACTATGAATTATTGAGTTTATCATAATTCACTCTTGTTATGGACCACAAATACAATGAGAGAGAGAGAGCATATTTATTGGTATGTACCTGCAAGAGTCCCTAGGGTCATTTGGAGATTTCTGCAAGATGTCTGATTATCAACTTTAACATTATTCATATTGCACACTTCTGAGAATAAATACTTTTCTCACCTTAGCTGCAAAGCCCCATAAGATTATGACTGAGGACAAACTTGGTGAAAGTAAGTCAAAGTATGCTAGCAGAAGACTAGGCAATGAGAGAGATTTCTGAGGTGCAAATTGGGCAGAGCTTGAGTTATTTGTTTAACTTATTCACGTGTTGCCATCCTCAGCTTATTATCTACCTCGATACCTAGGAACTTCATACATGGAGCCTCTTCCAGTGTATTCCTCTTGAACTCTACTTCTGCAACCTTTAACTCAATTTTATTTATTCAGAATTGCATAATATGAGTTTTTGCAATATTAAAACTGAAGGTGTTGATTCTGAAACAATTGCAGGCTTGTTCAATATCTTTAGCCATCTTATCAATATACCTGTGTTGTCAGCAAACACTATGATTTTTGAGGGCTCTTTAAATGTCAATGGTAAATCATTTATACATGTCTAGAACAGGAGCAGGCTCAGCACTAAACCTTGCAGCATGCCACATTTTATGGCTGTAGTACTTTGGTTGAGACACCATCATAGCCAGAAGAGTTGTTGCTTTTTAGTCACCTAATATGATTTTTGTGATCTCTCTAGCAGATGAGTTGTCGAAACTGATGTCTGGTGTTCCCTCTCTAAGTTAAGTTTATTGGATCTGCTTCCAATAAATGGTTCATTGTTCCTGTGCTTTCTGCTACTGTTAGAAAGAACTGACTGAATTTAGTAGCCAATAATTTTAATTTCATACCATATATCTTGCCTCTGCTGCCATCTGGGAATTCAGTATCATTTGCCTCACTGACTTTATTCATTTCATGCCTAATAATGCCCATACTGTCCTTGCCTCATTTTTTGATTTTCGAATTTTTTGCGCATAGTACATGGTACGGTTTTTGCCTTTTTGATGAGATGCTGAAAAATTTTGAATACAGCTTTTAGTGCATTTTTTAAGTATTGATAAAAGCTAGTCTTCTGCATTTATCTCTCTTCCTAGCACAAGATATTTTGATCCCAGATGTTAGCAGCCATCCTTGATTTCAGCCTCCACTGTAAATGTTCCTGACTCATTGCAGTGAAAAACTGGATTCATAATATAAGAATGTTTTTAGGAAAGAATAAAATTTCTCATCTACTGTTTGTCCTGATAAATTTCTTGCCATTTCCCATCCTGTGTAATTGAGTGAGCACTTACAATTCTGAGAAATTTTCCTTTTCCTTTCTTAGTTAAGCTTGATTGATGGTGATGGTTAATTGCTGCCATTTGACACACCATTGTCAGATAAACTACTTATTATAGGGCTCACATCTATTTCATTAAAGACCGATGGATATAGAAGCAAATTACCTATTTCTGTTGGACTACACCTGTCTATTATTGTTGGGGATGTTGCTTTGTGAGAAAGATAGGCATAGGTAATTCTAGGTGCCCTCAATCAGAACTATCTAAGGTGAAATCTGTATTGACATCTCCACATGAAAAACTTCCCTGTTATTTCTACTAAGTTCCCCTTCCATCTGCTTAATGAGGTTTAAAACATTACCTGTTGGGGGCTTGCAGACTATCAGAACAGCCATCTTGTTTATTTCCAAGTCAATTACTGAAGCACAGAACTCGAATAGGTGTTCAGTGTAGTAGTGTTAGGGGCAACACATGAGCCACATCAATGTACAGTCACCCCAGTCTGTCGAGTTGTGAAGCTCTGCATTTACACATTCAGTGGGTTGCTGAATCCAGGGCTCACTGTATTGCTTGAAGAGTGACACGATCTTCACATTTGTGTGACAAGCATTCCCATTGATTTGCCAGATGTCGTCCTCAATTGTGTAGCTAGTTATAATCTTAACTGTCCCTAGTGCCTCCAGTAACCCCCACATCATCACCTTCACCGATATCTTTCTCCAGAAAGCCTTAATCATAGGTGTTGGCTTAAAAATACTATGGTAGTTACCAGGTATTAACCACCCAGGGAGTTTTGTATTAGTTCACACATTCCTTCATCCTCTCCTGATGACTACTATTTTTAAGCCTTTGACTGGTATTTTCAATAGTTAACATTAGCTTGTACTTTTTCCTCTGCCTTGTTAGAATGTTTCTGAGCTGCTTCTGTTCTCTGCAGACTTTGGCCTACAGTCACCAGAGCAGTGAAACTGCTGGAGGCATTTAGACTGAAACTAGCAGATATGCAACATCTCTTGAATTTTTGCCTGACCTGGCAGGTTTGATCAAAGCCCAGCCATCTACCCTATTACTAACTTTATAGCTGCCAGCTACAGCTCTCAGCTGTTCTCGCTGATAACCATGCAGTTGAGCTCCCCACAAACCAATCAACATCATCTCAGCTGTTCTGATTCTGCCTGTGCCACTGCCAGATCAGCTTCGAGTTTTGGGATCTCTTTCTCAATAATCTTGGAGTGAGATGCACAGCTCAACTACTGCAATACTACAGGCCAGCCACAGCTCTGTCCAGTCTGGTTGTCTCACAGCATCTGCCATGAAAAAAGTATTGGCAGTCTTCACACTGTGAACCATTTATCACACTGTGGCACTTTCCACATTTGTCATTGTAACGATAACTTTTTTTGTCTCGAAGAATTGTTTAGCAGAAGCTGCACAATAAAAAATTGTGATTACATGACTGTTTGTGGTTTTATTTAATAAAATATTGACTGACTTATGGCACTAGTAGGGGAGAGTGTTTAGCTTGGAACACCTTTCAGACTTTTGACACCAGCCAGTTTTTTAATACAAGTTTAATATGTTTTCTTCTTCCTTTCTGAAATGATGGCATTCACTTTATGTGTGCTGCAGTCTTTTTCTCACATTACAAAAATGACGGCATAAAAGTAAGGTTTCTCCAAATGTGAAAAACTGTTTCAAGCTACAATATGGCCATGTACCTAGGAACAAATATTCTATTCAGATTTAAAAGTGTTGTAATTGAAATAATCTTGCCAGTACTGTATTTAATAGTCTGTGTGATACATTGTAGCTACTTAATTTCACACTATTATAAAAGAGGGATAAGTGGTAACAACTAAAGAGCTCCATTAAAACTTGCAAGACACATGACATGTTCATTGAATCACAAAATGCATTTGTTAGCACAGAGTAATGAGCCACCCTGCTTTTCTACAGATCACACCCACTATAAATCCTCATGTCAACCTCTCACACTGTTAGTGTACAAGTCGCCACTGTGGAACAGTGAGTGACAAACTGTGCGATGTTGCTGACAGCCAAGCACAGCTGCATTACCAGCTGTACTAGGGAACTCTGCAGATGTAGGGCAACAGCTGGGATGTGTTTTCATCATTCACTGGGGATTAGCATCTGACCAATTGTGCAATCCTGCTAGGAGCAAAACACAGCTGGACCATTTCTGTGTTGCACTGGCATTATGAACTGTGCTATGAGTCTCTGTAAATGCAGGTCAACAGGTGTGCTTTATGTTTATTGCTGACTGAAGCATTTGCTTGCAGAATCTGGGGGCACTGAAAATTGAAGGGAACTTGAGGCATATATGCCTTCCTGCTTGAGTGAACAAATCCGTGGAAGGTTCAGACATTTTAGTTGGAACTTTGTCGAAGTAAGTGGCTGCAAGTGGTGGCTCTTTGAGTGTGCAGAAAGTGTCACTGGCAGAGGTTCCTCTGAGTTTGTCAGTAATATGTCTGTGCTCAGCAAAAGAATGGGCTGCCCAGAATATATGGGGCAATATTTTTGATTTTTTGACCTGTTTGTCTAATAAAACCTAGTGGAGAGAGTGTTTCAGGTGTCGGTAAGTTGCATCGATATTACTAGATCAACCACATCTCAATTTGCTGAAGTTGTTGATCACTACTTGTTCCATGGGCTTTAATTGGGAGAGCTGAAGACTCCTCATCTATAACATATGTAGGCTTCTCTCTCTCTCTCTCTCTCTCTCTCTCTCTCATTCTGCAGAGATTGTTATGGCTTTGCTGTCTTGAAGCATTACAAAAGTGTGCAAGCCGAGCTGTAATACCTGATATGGCCAGGCGTAAGGGTGGAACAGCAGTGGCCTAAGTGCATCAATACATAACTAAATGCGTGAACAGCTTTGGAGGCTCTTGCAAAAAAATATTTGCTTGATACAATGATGGGCTGAGCTAGTTCCACTGGAGCGAGTCACTGCATTGTGTGCTGTGGTGTTTGTAAAAATGCCTGCAGGAAGTGGGCGAAGAGAGTCAACACTTCTTGGCTCTCTATGAGATCAGTGGGAATGCAAAATTGTTCTCCACAGACTAATGGACTTGAGGCCAGGTCAGTACCTGCTTTTAGAGCTGTCCTTAAACCCAGTAACAGGACAGGCAATGTGTTGTGCCAGATACTTTCATGGCACAGAAATGCTGCTTCACATTTTCTATGCAGTCATTCTACCATCCCATCGCTTGCAGGATGGTAGCTGCTAGTTTTTGAGGTGAGAGATGAAACACAAGTTTGTGAGATCAGTAAATAGCAAATTGTCAACCATGATCTGTGGTCTCCGTGCCAGGAACTCCATATCTGGTGATCATGTGAGGGCAATTTCTTTAGCCATCAATTTTGTTAAAATATCACTAACTGACATAGCATCAAGCCAGTGTGTAAAATGGTCTATCATTGTCAACAAGTATTTGTAGCCATTGGTAGTACTGTGACCAGGTGCACATCCTTAAGTCTTGTTGAGAGGTAATTTTTGTAATACCACAACCCCTTTTGGGATCCTGTATGTGACCAGATGCACATCCTGAAGTCTTGTTGAGAGGTAATTTTTGTAATACCACAACCCCTTTTGGGATCCTGTATCCTAGTCCAATCTCATTTCCACTCTCTCAAAGAGGGCACATATGTAATATTATTAATTTACAACAATTTAAACTGTTGCTTTGGCTTTATCTACATTGTGTCTCACCAATATATAGAATGAAGGAAACATGTTGGATTAAAAACTAATGTACCATTATAATTTACACACAATACAAACTACAGGCACATGGTAGGAATAAAATTGCTATTGTAATTATGGAGTAATTAACAATTAAAATTCTAATATTTCAAGTCATCAAGAGACAGCTGTTTTTATGTTTTGTTAAATCAGAAATTATTTATATCCCTAATAGAAATATGACACAACAATTTTTCAGTCAGGATGAAACATAGTCCTGTTCTAATTGGTGTTAGTTAATAGAACTGTAATTACAACCATATACAAAATGTAAAATTTTACTCATACAAAATTTAATTAATTGAATCTAGGCCTTTCATTCAATAAAACTAATCACTTTGTTCATCTGTAAATGATAATTCTCCTTTTAGTTAATAAAATAATATATGCAAATTGCAATGATAAAACATGTAATTTATAGTCTTAATAAAAACAGATTCTTTATTGTCTTTGTTGAAATTATTTAATGTTATTCCATGTAATTTTCTATGTAATTTGGGAAAGTGTATGTAAAAACTTTAATTGTTAAATATGCAAAATTCATTATGTAACAATAACAGTAATTGTTTGATATCATATAAATAGAGGTGATTTGTATGCCACCATAAGTCAGTCTTAAGTTAGTCTTCAATCAGTTTGAACAACCAACATCTAGCATGCAAAATTAAATTCTCTGTGAACAAGAAGTTCTGGAACTTATTTAAACTTTTACATGATTCCTATGTGGCGATGCAATAACATAAAGATGAGCCTACGGCAGCATCAAGAAGCAGCATCCTGGTTTACACAAGATACGTATTATCTTTCTGGTGGATGACATCCATAATAAGACATGGTATATTGAGCATCCTACCCCCATGAACCATGGACCTTGCCATTGGTGGGGAGGCTTGCGTGCCTAAACTCGTGTGCTTCAGCAATACAGATGGCCGTACCGTAGGTGCAACCACAACGGAGGGGTATCTGTTGAGAGGCCAGACAAACGTGTGATACCTGAAGAGGGGCAGCAGCCTTTTCAGTAGTTGCAGGGGCAACAGTCTGGATGATTGATTGATCTGGCCTTGTAACACTAACCAAAACGGCCTTGCTGTGCTGGTACTGCGAACGGCTGAAAGCAAGGGGAAACTATGGCCGTAATTTTTCCCTAGGGCATGCAGCTTTACTGTATGGTTAAATAATGATGGCGTCATCTTGGGTAAAATATTCCGGAGGTAAAATAGTCCCACATTCTGATCTCCGGGCGGGGACTACTCAAGAGGACGTCATTATCAGGAGAAAAAAACTGGCGTTCTACGGATCGGAGCGTGGAATGTCAGATCCTTTAATCGGGCAGGTAGGTTAGAAAATTTAAAAAGGGAAATGGATAGGTTAAAGTTAGATATAGTGGGAATTAGTGAAGTTCGGTGGCAGGAGGAACAAGACTTTTGGTCAGGTGAATACAGGGTTATAAATACAAAATCAAATAGGGGTAATGCAGGAGTAGGTTTAATAATGAATAAAAAAATAGGAGTGTGGGTAAGCTACTACAAACAGCATAGTGAACGCATTATTGTGGCCAAGATATACATGTAGCCCATGCCTACTACGGTAGTTAAAGTTTATACGCCAACTGGCTCTGCAGATGATGAAGAAATTTATGAAATGTATGTATGATGAGATAAAAGAAATTATGCAGGTAGTGAAGGGAGACGAAAATTTAATAGTCATGGGTGACTGGAATTCGAGAGTAGGAAAAGGGAGAGAAGGAAACATAGTGGGTGAATATGGATTGGGGGAGAGAAATGAAAGAGGAAACCGTCTGGTAGAATTTTGCACAGAGCATAACTTAATCATAGCTAACACTTGGTTCAAGAATCATAAAAGAAGGTTGTATACATGGAAAAAGCCTGGACATACTGACAGGTTTCAGATAGATTATACATTGGTAAGACAGAGATTTAGGAACAAGGTTTGAAATTGTAAGACATTTCCAGGGGCAGATGTGGACTCTGACCACAATCTATTGGTTATGAACCGTATATTAAAACTGAAGAAACTGCAAAAACGTGGGAATTTAAGGAGATGGGACCTGAATAAACTGACTAAACTAGAGGTTGTAGAGAGTTTCAGGGAGAGCATAAGGGAACAATTGACAGGAATGGGGGCAGGAAATACAGTAGAAGAAGAATGGGCAGCTCTGAGGGATGAAGTAGTGAAGGCAGCAGAAGATCAAGTAGGTAAAGAATGGGCAGCTCTGAGGGATGAAGTAGTGAAGGCAGCAGAAGATCAAGTAGGTAAAAAGACAAGGGCTAGTAGAAATCCTTGGGTAACAGAAGAAATATTGAATTTAATTGATGAAAGGAGAAAATATAAAAACGCAGTACATGAAGCAGGCAAAAAGGAATACAAACGTCTCAAAAATGAGATCGATAGGAAGTGCAAAATGGCTAAGCAGGGATGGCTAGAGGACAAATGTAAGGATGTAGAGGCTTATCTCACTAGGGGTAAGATAGATACTGCCTACAGGAAAATTAAAGAGACCTTTGGAGAAAGGAGAACCACTTGTATGAATATCAAGAGCTCAGATGGAAACCCAGTTCTAAGCAAAGAAGGGAAAGCAGAAAGGTGGAAGGAGCAATTTGTTAACATCGAGTATAGATTTAAGTGTCAGGAAGTCATTTGTGAAAGTATTTGTATGGAGTGTAGCCATGTATGGAAGTGAAACATGGGCGATAAATAGTTTGGACAAGAAGAGAATAGAAGCTTTTGAAATGTGGTGCTACAGAAGAATGCAGAAGATTAGATGGGTAGATCACATAACTAATGAGGAGGTATTGAATAGAATTGGGGAGAAGAGGAGTTTGTGGCACAACTTGACACAAAGAAGGGACCGGTTGGTAGGACATGCTCTGAGGCATGAAGGGATCACAAATGTAGCATTGGAGGGCAGCGTGGAGGGTAAAAATCATAGAGGGAGACCAAGAGATGAATACACCAAGCAGATTCAGAAGGATGTAGGTTGCAGTAAGTACTGGGAGATGAAGAAGTTTGCACAGGATAGAGTAACATGGAGAGTTGCATCAAACCAGTCTCAGGACTGAAGACAACAACAACAACATATTGAGCATTGTTTTTCTTGTGTTACGCAATGGTACACATCCAAAAATTCAGCCACAAAAACATTTTTGCCACGTTATGTTACATTATATTGCCAGTAGGTGTGGAAGTGTGCTGACAGACTTTGTTTTCTTCACAATGTAAACAAGCTCTTGCCAGCTGACAGAACTGTTTTTTGGCTCCCAGGCAGCTAAAGCAGTGAGTCACAGTGCTTGCAGAAGCACAAATGCCAGTGTGGAACAGACAATGAACAGGGTGAAATGTATTTTCGCATTGCACCATGGGGATATATGGGTATTGTGTCACACTATGAGGTGATATGTAATGCTGGAACAAAGATTTCCTTTTATTTTGTACCTTAAGCTGCCACTGCATAATAACTTTTGTAACACTGGATCCACATACTGGGCATTCACTATATCTGGCCCTGACACTACAATGTCTGCATTACATGCCCATGAGAAACAATCTGCAACAATATTTTGAAGCTACTTGTATGATGGATGCCCACAGTAAATTGTCCTATATATGCTCTAGGTGTCTTATATGGTGTGGTAGGCTTTGCTGATTAATTTTTTGGAAGATGAGTGGACAATGCCTCAAGTTTGATGCAGAAGTATTTTACTGCTCTGTATATTATGAGAAGCTCTCAGTTGATTGCTGAGCAATGGGTTTGAGCCACTGAGAGTTTGCAGGAAAAAAAATGGAAATGGCTGCACTATTTTACAGCTGCATCAATGCTGACTAATGTCTACTGTCAAGGTTACTTTTTTTTGTGTGGCTTGTATGAAAGGTAAGATACCAGTTACCAAAGTGTTTTAACTTTGTTAGATGCTGCCACCAATTACATCTATGCTGCTGTGCTTTTACCAACGATGTTTATTCCTTCTAGGAAGACCTTGAGAGCAGCCTGAGTTTGTGCTACTCTCGGTAAACGTTGTTGATGAAAATTTATCATGCCCCAAAAAATATCTTAACTCCTGGTAAGTTTTGGGTTGGGGCTTGTTATGAATTGCCTGCACAAAGATGGGGAAGTGGTTAGGTATCCCCTGGTGACACTTTGTATCCTAATACATCAATACATGGCTTCTCCAATGTGCACTTATTTGCATTTAGGAGGACACCATACTCCTGAAGGCACTGAAATAACAGCTGTAAGTTTCCTCTGTGCTCTTGTTCCTTATGAGAAAGAAAACTAGGATGTCAACTATATATGCAGAACAAAAATTTAGACCTCTTAGAACTTCATCTACAAAGTGCTGCTCCATCTGCGCTGCAGTATGTAAACTGTATGGCAAAAATTGAAACTCAAACAACCCAGAGGGGTGAGCATAGTGATCTTGAGGATGTCACAGGGGACCACTGGGTTTTGCATGTATGTGTTCTCACAATCAGTTACACTGAAAACTGAGGCACTGTGTAATTCACTTGTAAACTCCTGAATGTTCGGTATGACGTAATAATTTGGGACAGTCCTGTATTTAATCCCCTAAAATTGCTACAGAATTGATAAGTAACATCTTTTTTACTCATTAAACGTAACATTGATAGGCATGTCCTGTCCAGTCTGCATATATTTCCTTTGCCCAACAACTAGTGGAATTGCTGTTTGGCTGCTTCATGACATTCTGGAGCTAGGTGGCAGGCATGGGCAAAGGCAGATGGTCCACGAATTGTTTCAATGTAGTGTGCTGTGAAATGACATGCTTCCTTTCAAGGTGCAAATTGCGTGACTAGCTCTGGGTGATTTTCTAGAAGTTCTTGAGATGGAACTTCATCCTCCTTTGTGGCAGTGGTTGTATTAGAGCCTGTCATCAAAGTTGCGCAGTGGCCGTGTGGTTCTAGGCGCTGTAGTCCGGAACCGCGGGACTGCTACGGTCACAGGTTCGAATCCTGCCTGGGGCATGGATGTGTGTGATGTCCTTAGGTTAGTTAGGTTTAAGTAGTTCTAAGTTCTAGGGGACTGATGACCTAAGATGTTAAGTCCCATAGTGCTCAGAGCCTTTTGAACCCATCAAAGTTGCAGGGATTTCGTGCTCAAGATCCATCATAATCAGCTGACAATGATGTATGTCAACTAAGAATTTAAAATGGTTCAGAAAATCCATTCCTAAGATGTTATGAGAGACTGTGGCAACCGTGAAAGTTCATTCACTGGATATTTGTAGGCTGAGGTTCACCAACTGGTGAGTTACATAAATGAAATTGGCAAAAATGAGGTACTGCAATTATATTGACATTGGTTTTCTTCTTGTTTGCAAGTAAGCTTGTGTGGTTGTCACTGTTGCTCCTCCATTGTCGTGGCAATGTGGTAAGTTAATCATTGTGGAGGTACTGATTTTTATGATGTGGAGGAATTAACTTTTATAAAACAATATCATCATTATAATTACTCACTGTAACCCTATTATAAAGGATGGATAAAAAGTCAAAACTAAAGAACATAATTAAAACTTACTAGACACAAGAGACAAACATTGAATCACAAAATGCATGTTGTTACCATAGAGTCATAAACCACAATGCTCACACACACTATAAATCCTCAAGCTGACCTTTCACATAATTGATGTGTGATGAACAATAAGTCACTACAATGTTATTGCTCTCCTATACACCAATAATGAGTCAGTAAAATAAAATTAAGAAGAAGTATGATAAGAAATCAGTTACAAGTTGAAAATCTTTTGAAATAGAGAAGATTGGCAAAAAACACAAATTTACATTTTCAAGACAGGAAATTCGTTAAGATAAAGAAACACAGTTCATTTGCAAAAATCATGTGTTCCATGGTCAAAGACCGTCTGTTTCAAGGCAGAAGATGGTGCATGCCTGACAACGTACTGGTATGGCTGAACTGTCCACACATTTGTATTGGCTGTATGTATTTTACCATACAACATTTGTATTTACTGTTATGTTAAAGATAGCTAACTTCCTCATTACAAAATAATGTAAAATCAATTTATTAAAAATTACTTGCAAATATGTTCTCTTGACCTGTCCCATATCGTATGTACAACCTTACAGTTCTATGATTTATATTAACTGTTTTGTTTAAGATAGATAATTTCCTTGATACAAAATAATGTAAAAATCAATTTGTAGAAATTACTTGTAAATAGCTCTCTTGACCTGTCCAATATCATATGTACAGCTGTACAATACTATGATTGCCTGGATCAATAAAAATACAATACAATACATTATGTGATTAGTTCCAAAAATATACAGAATTTTACTCACTCTAGAACTCTCAAAGTGATGAATTAACAATATCCTCCAAATAGCTAATATATTATACAGCACTTAAATATGCAGAACTCATAATAGGCCGGCTGCTGTGGTCGAGTGATTCTAGGCGTTTCAGTCTGGAACCACATGGCTGCTGTAGTCGCAGGTTCGAATCCTGCCTCGGGCATGGATGTGTGTGATATCTTTAGGTTATTTAGGTTTAAGTAGTCCTAAGTCTAGGGGACTGATGACCTCAGATGTTAAGTTCCATAGTGTTTAGAGCCATTTTCGAACTCATAATATTTACAAATGCTGCACCAAACACAACCTCATGTCTCACAACAACAAAAACTGCAGAAGATGTTAGAAACTGGTTATGGTAGTCTCCGCTGCATGTTCCTTTATGTGAGTCTAATATTGGTCACTAGATTAGAACTCTAACAAGGAAACATCATGTGTTCCCAAGTACACTATCTTACAGGTACAGCACTCTCCCCTATGTAATTTATGTAAAAAATCATGTATGTGATCTACAAAAATTACTGAATTAGCTAAATTTTAGGATGCTAAATATTTTCCATGAAAGATAATGTTTCCTGTAAGAAATGTAACTGCTGCTATTGTAGAGACTGAGTTCAGGTTAAGTTGCATTTGCTACACAAGCATAAAGTGAACAAACATCTTAGTAAAATACCATAATGCAGTTTCTTACTTTTATTCTCTAAACTGATGAAAAGCTTGTGACTGTTCTGCATAAATGATGATTTAGAAAGTAATGACTATTGTTTGCAACAATACTACAGTAAGTTGACAGATCTCTGACTATTATCACTATTTGACTCTCAATTACTATAAACACACAAATGTTAACACTTCTAAACCTGCAGATACACTAAAATTAAACTTTTATTAACTACCATCCCTATGATAGCTTTTTATTCACTAAAATACCCTAATTTAGCAGTACTTCAAGTTTTAACAATGTGTACCACATCAGTGTAATATTTGTCAACACACTAAGCACAGAGTGGAAAACAACCAGAAAGACAGTGGGGTCTTATGATAAGTATGTAAGAGGTAGTGTACCAGTTCAATAGTAAGTATCAGTAAAAGAGAAAGAAAAACTAAAATCAAGAAAAGAGCCAAGCAGGACAACCACCATTCACCACTGCTATTCACCATGTTTATTGGAGAAGGAATGAACATCTTAAAAATGAAATTAAAAGGAACTGAGAAACACATAATTTTCTGATGATGCTGTCCTAGTTGCAGTTTTAAAAATAATATTAATGAGAATATTAAAATATTGGCAGCTTTATTTTAGCTGTATAAACTGAGGATAAACACTAATAAAACAAATATGTTAAAACTGATACAATACTGGGAAGCCCTTGGTGGAAAACAAATAATGAATGAGTAGCATTAATAACATAACTGCATAGCTGACATCAATGGGTACATAAACAAGATTACATAATCAAGGGGTCAAAAATATGTTAAATCTCAGTTTGGCAAGGATTAGTCTGATTAAATTAACTACAGCATGGTGTTTATGAATGAACCACATGCCAGTAATAGGTATTTCCATTTTAGCTGCTGGATAAAATGGTCAACTTTAGAAACTGTTTGGTATTACTTCTATTATATTTTTTTCTTTGAAGGTAGCAAATACATAATGTGCCGTAACTCAAATGCTGCTCTCATGGGTTAGCACTTTCTTCCTCCATTCACTTCAGTTGTTACTAATAAAAATAATTTCGTGAGGCCTTACTGAGTTACCTGCAAGAGAAAGGGGATCTACATGTTTAACTCTGAATCAGAACTGTGTATTGTTCCTGGCAAGTCTTCACTCTAAGCTTTAGAACAATGTCCTTCCTCAGAGCTATTCACATTTCAGCACTACATAGCCCTCATTCCACCAACGCATCCATTCTTTTAACATCTCTCCTTTTTAACTACCATGCCTCCCTGCCCCCTCCCCTGCTCACCTCTTTCCAGCCCTCCATATAACCTCCTGACTGCACCTAGCTGCTAGCTGCCCTACCCTCTCTCCATCTTGTCCCTGCACACTCCCCAGCAGCACTTCACTGTACCTCATCCCTACCCTGCTATCCCTCCCCCTCCCTGCCCCAGGCTTCTCCTTACCCCCACCCAGTTGCCACTCCCATCACGCACTGCTGCTGCTCGCAGTGTGGCTTCCGCTGCCAGAGAATGCAGTCATGTGTGTGTGTGTGTGTGTGTGTGTGTGTGTGTGTGTGTGTGTGTGTCATTTATTTTTGATAAATTCCTCATGGCCGAAAGCTCATTCTGTGACAGTCGTTTTGTTGTGCCAATCTGCAACTCAGCATCTCCGCCATATGATGAGTAGCAACTTCCCTCTTCATGATATTGTTACATTCCATCCTGGATTTTCCATTGTTTAATCACAAAAAATATGTAATTTTTTCCAAGTAGTCAAGAGAAAAATAAAAGTTATGGCTACATTATAAAACACAGTTTTGAAAGCCAGCTGCTGACCTGGATAAACCAGGAAACATTTCTTCAATGACCTGTAGATGACTCTGTGATAACAAAACTATACAGTAATGCAAAGTGAAGCAAGAGACTGTACGAAGTTGTTTGCAGCAACAAGGTTTAAGCTTCAGAATGCGTTTTTTGAATAAAGTTTGATTCTTTTCATTGCTTTATGTTTGTTTGTGTGTGACAGTTCTTCTATTTTGAAGATGTTAAATGCAATATAATTTCCTGGCCTTGAATTTTAGTGTGATTATTCCTGATATTAATTAGGAAATTAACAAGTATAAATGAGTAAAGTTGCATTCAATTCCTTTAGTTTTCATAAAATTTGACACGCATTCAAGTAGGAAATCATATCATTAAAATATAGAATAACTTATCAATTGGTATTTTTCAAAGTTACATTGTTGTTGTGGTCTTCAGTCCAAAGTCTGATTTGATGCAGCTTTCCATGCTACTCTATCCTGTGCAAGCCTCTTCATTTCTGAATAACTACTGCAATTTACATCATTCTGAATCTGCTTAATGTATGCATCTCTTGGTCTTCACTATAATTTTTTCCCCCACACTTCCCTCCAATACTAAACTGGTGATCCCTTGATGTCCCAGAATGTGTCCTATCCCGATCCCTTCTTCTAGTCAATTTATCCCACATATTTCTTTTCTCCCCAATCCTATTCAGTACCTCCTCATTAGTTATGTGATCTAACCACCTAATCTTCAGCATTCTTCTGTAATGTCAAATTTCAAAAGCTTACTCTCTTCTGGTCAAAACTTTTTACTCTCCATGTTTCACTTCTATACATGACTCCACTTGATAAAAATACTTTCAGAAAAGTCTTCCTAACACTTACATCTATATTTTATATCATCTCTATTTCAGCCATCATCAGTTATTCTGCTGCTCAAATAGCAAAACTCATCTACTACTTTCAGTGGCTCATTTTCTAATTTAATTTCCTCACCATTACCTGATTTAATTCGAATTTATTATATCATCCTTGTTTTGCTGTTGTTGATGTTCATCTTATATCCTCC
Source organism: Schistocerca nitens (assembly GCF_023898315.1). Lineage (NCBI taxonomy): Eukaryota > Metazoa > Arthropoda > Insecta > Orthoptera > Acrididae > Schistocerca > Schistocerca nitens. The sequence goes on from NC_064614.1 coordinate 150,204,493, forward strand.
TTTCAAGACACTGTCCATTCTGTTCAGCTGCTCTTCCAGATCCTTTATTGTCTCTGACAGAATTACAATGTCATCGGCAAACCTCAAAGTTTTCATTTCTTTTCCTTGAACTTTAATTCCTACCACAAATTTTCCTTTTGTTTCCTTTACTGCTAGCTCAATGTACAGATTGAATAATGCTGGTGATAGGCTACAACCTTGTCTCACTCCCTTCTCAGCTACTGCTTCTCTCTCATTCCCCTAAATTCCTGCAACTGTCAGCTGGTTTCTGTATAAGTTGTAAATAGCCTTTCATTCCCTGTATTTTACCCCTGCTACCTTCAACATTTCAAAAAGAGTATTCCATGCAACAATGTCAAAAGTTTTCTCTACATCTATAAATGCTATAAACATAGGTTGCCTTTCCTTAACGTATATTCTAAGACTTTTCATAAGGTCAGTATTACCTTGCATGTTCCTACATTTCTGTGGTATCCAAACTGATTTTTCTTGAGGTTGGCTTCCACCAGTTACAAGGCTAATTCTAATTTTTAAAAAGTATATAGATCAGCATATATTTTGTGCAGATTTGTAAAAAATTAAGAACAATCAGTATTTTGCACAAATAAACACGATTTAATCAGTTTTTTTTATAATTCATTGCCTATTTCCAACAAAATATTTTAAACTTATTTCATTCTCCTTGTGCGTGTTAGTAAACAATAACAAGAAAAATCTTGACACTCCTTACCTTAAATGGATCTGTAGTTGAATCACTCAGTGCTGTGACTTCTTTCAAACATGTAACAGATGTGCTCAATACAAGGACAAGATGAATCGTCCATGATCTTAAACAGTCAGATTCCATGTTGGATGCTATTTGAAGATTCCTAGATTATGCCAGAAACCTGAAAAGTTACCACATTCAGGGTGTATTCTTAATGTTTTCTACATGCACAGTACACAATTAGAGAATTGGAAATGGCCTTACGTGTGAGAAGCAGCATGCCTCATCTTCACACGGGTAGCACTATATATTTACAACAGAATGACTCATGTGGCATAGTGGTAATGTAATTATGGGCCACTGCATGGAATTATGTTTAAAATTCAGAGAGCAGTATTGTGTAAATGAATATCATCTCTTTCATATAACTGAAATGATTTATGCAGCTCATACCAGGAGAGTTCTCAGGAGGCACATTTTTTACTGCTCCATATCACTGGTTTTTTCTTAAAAGTAAAGATATTCTCTGGAGTATCGTTGTGTGCTGACATCAGGTAAAGTACTTAGAATTTTCATTCACATGCAGTTTTGACACATATAGAGAATTTGTGACGTCTGCAAAATGTAGCTATTTAATCATAACAATATACCTGTATTGTTTTGTGAACATTTGCAATGTAACCTGCTTCAAAAAGATGTTTTATTTTATAGTTTGTTATAAACCTACCTGTATATTTCTGTGGTTTTCTAATGATGAAGGCCATATGCTCATTTTACAAATTTTTTATCACATAAACTTCAGCAACACTTGATAAATTGAATGATGTCTGCTTTTGCAAATTTCTACATCTACATTTACATGGATATATGATTCTTTTGAGAGTAAGAAAACAACCCGTGCAACTCTTTTGGATTTGAGAAAACACTTGACACTGTCTCCCATAGTATATTTATCAAAAAGCTCCAGTACTAAAGAGTTGAAGAGAATGCTCTTCACCTTATTGAGTCATACTTAAGCAACAGAGAGCACATAGTAACTATAAACAACCAAAGGTCAGACTCATTACCTGCTACAAAAGCCATTCCTCATCATTCTGTACTGGGTCCATTCCTGTTCATTGTATACATAAATGACTTCTTGTTGTGTGAGGCAGTATTGTACTTAACTCTCATTCTTGCCACATGAGGTAGAATTGTATGCAGTTGATACAATTCTAGTCACACAAGTGGACAATCAGGGGGAGTTGCGACATAATTTAAATGAAGTAATGGACCAATGCACTAACAGGTTTCAGGAAACTGAAGACATTGTTTTCAATTTATGTGTCTCAAATATAATCAAATTGTTAGGTTTCTACACAGATCAGAAACACGGGTGTGTCATTCAGAAAAATTGTGTTCCAAATTGTCTTATCTGTTGTACAAACTGAGGAATGATGTAAATAAAATTCTGCCAGTATATGAATATTTTGCATTTTTCCACTCCCACCTTACCTATGGAATTCTTCAGTGAGTAACTGCCGCAGCTCAAAAATTGTGTTCAAGTGGCAAAAAGAGGCTATCATATGTATAACAGCACTTACTCTAAGAGAATCTTGTAAAGATCACTTCAAAGAGCTCAGTATTATGATAGGCCCTAGTGTCTATATTTATAGTTTCTTCCCAGTGTTGATGAGAATTTAAATAATTTTAATGTTAGAATGCCCATACATGAACACAACACAAGTATTGGACAATCAGTTAGCAGAGTTGTTTAAGAAGAAAGCATATTACTCCATAAAAGAGTATGAGGAATCAGATTTAAGTGATATAAAGTTCTGTCTAGTACTGTCATGCTAAGTTGTAATAAATAACTGGTAAGAAAGTTCCTGCATACATAATTTTCATGTTATATATATATATATATATATATATATATATATATATATATATATATATATATATATATATATATCAATGTGTCTCAATTGTAAATATCAAGAATTTTATGTATGTAAATATTTATACCAATCATATGTAAGATATTCAAATGTGAATAAATTCTATTCTATTCAACATACTCGGCAAGGCTGCATGGAGACAGAGGGTACCTTATACCACTGCTAGTCATTCACTTTCCTGTCCGTCTCGCACTTCCAGCCCTAATTTCTCATATTTTATGTTTGTGGTCCTTACGCAAAATGTACATTGGCAGCAGTAGAAATGTTCTGCAAGCAGCTACAAATGGCAGTTCTCTAAATTTTTTCAAAAGTGTTTAACAAAAATAATGTTGCCTTCCCTCCAGAGATTCCAATTTGAGTTCACAAAGAATCTCCATAATACTTGTGTTATGACCACATAAAACCAAAGTAGGGAAAGCAAATGCCAGATTGACACTCATAGGATGAATCTTAAGAAAATGTAACTCATCCAAGAAAGAAGCGGCTACAAAGCACTTGTTTGACTAATTCATGAGTACTGTTCGTCAGTGTGCGATCCCTTACCAGAATGGACTGACAGAAGAGACAGAGAAAGTCTGACAGAGAATGCTGAGTTTTGTTTCAGGGTTGTCTGTTTTCCATGAGAACATTACAGAGATGCTCAACAAACTCCAGTGGCAGATGTACTTCTCCCCCCATATATATATATATATATTTTGTGAAATGATCATGACAAGAAAATTGGAGAAATTAGAGCTTTCCTGACAGACTTTCTTCTCCAGCTCCATTCACAAGTGGAAAACGGAAATGGAAGGGGGGTGGGGTTTGGGGGGGGGGGGGGAAATCAGTCAGTGGTATCAGAAGTACCATCCGCTACACACTTTCAGGTGGCTTGCATTGTTTCGATGTACCGATCACTGTAGCTGTAGATCTAACCTGCTGTTAATAAATCTAGCACCACATTTCTGAATTGCTTCAGTGTCTTCCTTTCTGCTGGAGTTCCCAAACACTCTAGCACTACAGAAGAATGGGTTATAGTAATTCTCAGTACACTAGCCCCTTTATAGACAAGATACAATTTTGTAACACACTCCCAACAAAACAAATCACCTACCCTGCTGCTGACCTTATGTGATCGTTTCATTTCATATCTCTTTCCAGATTGTGTCTCAATATTTACTCATCAGGTCAGTGTCAAGCAGCACATCACCTCTACTGTATCTGAGCATTAAGCAGGGTTTTTCTAGGAGCAGGAATTTTGCACCACTTAGTAGATAATGTGCCCAGAGTACAGCGTAGGCCACCCAACAGTGACAAAATAGTGAAGGTGTTTCCTGACAGAGCACAGGGCTTTAGTAGTGTACCAACACTTTACATCATGCATCACACATTGGACTGATTCTGGATGAGTCTGGTGCATTGTACACTGCATTCTAGTGAATGAGTGCCACGGATGGTGGAAGGGTACCTGTGACCACTATAGAACGTGGAGAAAGAAGAAATGAGTGTCACAGGGTCTGCTGCAATGAAGAAGAGGGACAGATACTGGGAGAGGGTGAGGACTCCAGAATGTGCAGCAGCTGAGAGAAACACTTTCTCAAATGTTATACCAGACACTGAAAATGTGGAAAACTGCCCTGACATACTAGCAGAACCCAAAATGGCCTCTGCAGCAATGCTGATGATAACTGTCGGGAACCAAATGAGCATGAACCACTTTCTGCTGAATCTCAGAAAATATCTGAACCACCATTTTTGGTCACATGCCAATGTACTCCAACTAAGAAGGGGAAGGAAAGTGATTCTCTTCTCCAACATTTAAATGAGAATAAAGAATACAGAGTCCACTTTGAAAACATTCTGGAATAGCTGTCAAAACCACCACCACCACTACCACAAGACAATGAAACAGACCTGTTCCTCAAACCCATGGCTATGACTGTGGAAAATTTTTTGCCAAATCCCATACATGGAACAAGCTTGGAGTTTTCTGAATCATCACTGAGATGGAAGTGTTAAACTTACAGCATCAATGCAGTTCTAGTTCACCAGCTGTAGATTACAATGAAACACAGTCGTCCTCACAACACCATTCCCTAGTACCACCAGTGACACCCCTGCAATACCTCTTGCAATGAAGTTACTCAAACAAGTGACACTGTTGCTCAAGCACCCAATTTCTCATGAAATGACCTCACTGGTGACCAGCACTAATAAACAAATAATAAAGAACAACACAATGTTTTGTATAAGGTTCCATATTTTATTTGATAAATGAAAGTCACTGGAATCTAGGGAAATTGAGTTGTGCTTATATGTAGCTGAGGCTTTTGGTGCATGTTACACATGTTGATATATTCAATGAATTTCCTCCAAATAGTAAAAAGTTATTAATAACAAGTGTAAGAAATCTGCTTTCACAAATGTACTTCCCAGACAGCACATGTGGGCTGAATAGTTAATGCACTTTCAGTTTTGATTCCTAAGAAAACGTGATGTATTTAAGTTCCGGGTCCCTGTCAACAAAAAATGCCATGTCCTGTTCGCTTGGCACAAAATTACTGCACCTAGGAAAACCCAACTTTAAAAGCTTTGGTTTTGCTTCTCATCTACATTAACTTTCATTTTTCTACATTTAGAGCTGACATTTATCACAGCAAATATGCCCAAAAGGAAAAAAATAATGCACTATGACGGAATTATCTGACTGGGATGGAAATCAACAGATGTGATGTATGTACATTTACAGACAACCAGATGATTACACTTTCAGACATTGGAATATTTATTGAAGAGCAAGGCAATAATGCACTGGCCCAACCTCTGGCCCTTATGCAAGCAGTTACTTGACTTGGCATTGATTGACAGAGCTGCTGGATGTCCTCCTGAGTTACATTGTGCCAAGTTTTGTCCAATTGGCGCCTTAATTTGTCAAAATCCAAAGCTGGTTGGAGGGCCCTGCCCATAATGCTCCAAACATTCTCAATTGGAGATTGATTCAGTGATCTTCCTGGCCAAGGCAGGGTTTGACAAGCATGAAAACAAGCATTAGAAACTCTTGCCAAGTGAGTGCTGACATTATCTGGCTGAGATGTATGACCAGATACGACTTGCCGTGGAGGGCAAGAAAACCAGGCATAGAATAATGTCGATGTACCGGTGTGCTGTAAGGATGGCCCAGATGACAACCAGAGGGACCCTGCTATAAAAAGAAATGTCATTCCAGACTATCACTCCCAGTTTTCAGCTGTACAACCTGTGACACTCAGTTTGGCATCTCCAGACATGTCTTCATTGGTCATCAGGACTCATTTCAAAGTGGGACTCATCACTGAAGGCAATCCTACTCCAGTCAATGAGATTCCAGGCTGAAGATGTATTTGTAGTCACCACAGACAGTGGTGAGATACAAACCTGACTGCTGCCCATCGTATGGCCTGACAACCGGCAGTGATCATCTAGTCCATTTATTTTCATAGCATGACCCCTCTCGTTGTCATCCACAACACTCTTGGAGCACAACATTGTGTTGATAATATTCTACACCCCATTTTTTTTGCCCTTCATGGAAAGCAATTCTGAGCTTACATATCAGCAAGATAATGCCTGCCTGCACATGGCAAGAGTTTCTAAAGCTTGTCTTCATGCTTCTCAAACCCTACTTTGGCCAGCGATGTCACTGGATTTCACTCAAACTGAGAGCATTTGGTACATTATGGGCAGGCTCCTCTGACCAGCTTGGGATTTTGATGATCTAGTGCCCCAATTGGACAGAATTTGGCACAATATCCCTCAGGAGGACATCCAACAAGTCTATTAATCAATGTCAAGCTGAATAACTGTTTGCATAAGGGCCAGAGGTGGACCAGTGTGTTACTGATGTGCTCAGTTTGTGGAGTTCTTTCTCTTGAATAAATCATCCAGTTTTTCTAAAATGCTAATCATTTGTTTGTCTGCACACATACATTAAGTCTGCCAGTTTCTGTCATATTCAGATAGTTCCTTCATGGTGCATCATTTGTTTTGTCTTAGAGTGCAGAAAGTAACTCTAAGTCACACCATATCTTCCCACAGTCTATCAACAATGGCACTTCCTTATACACTACAGCGTCATCAGCTCAGAGATACAGACTGCTGCTGACCCTCTACATCAGTTCAGGTATGTATGTAGCGAACAAGAACTGTCCTGTGTTACTCCGCTGGGGCATGTCTGGTAATACCATTGTCTATGATGTACACTTTCCATCCAGGACAACACAGGGGGTTCTATTATTCAAGAAGTCTTTGAACCACTTACATACATGGGAACCTATTTCACATGTTTGGACCCATGTTAACTACCTAAAGTGGAGCACTGTGTCAAACACATTCCGGATTAGATGCTGCATCTTGCCATTGATTGATGGTTCACAGGATATCATGTGAGAAAAGGCAGTTAAGTTTTGCATGGGTAGTGCTGTCTAAATCTGTGCTAATTTGTAGACAGAAGCTTTTCTGCCTCAAGGAAATATATTATGTTCGAACTTAGTATATGTTCAAGGATTCTGAAACAAACCAATGTTAAGGATATTGGTCTGTAGGTTTGCAGGCTGTTCTTTTACCCTTCTTATACACAGGAGTCACCTGCACTTTTTCCAGTCACTTGGGACATTTTGCTGGGTGACAGATTCTCATAAAAACAAGTTAAGTATGGGCCAATGCCATAGAGTACTCTATGTAAGACGAACTGGGATTCCATCCAGAACAGGTGACTTACTTGTTTTCAACTCTTTCAGTTGCTTTTCAGTGCCTAGGACACCTATTTCTATGTCCTGTGCGATTGTCAAATAATGGTATGTCTTTAGGATCCTAGAGCATCAATGATGACTTTACAACTTCAGCTTCCTTTGGCTGTCTTCTGCTGCCACTCCAGATTGGTCAGCCAGTGACTGGGTAGGAGCTTTCAGTCCGCTTAGTAATTTTATGTAGGGCCAGAATTTTCTTGGGGTCTTGGAGAGACCTTTCGCTAACATATGACAGTGGTGGTTGTTGTACACTTTGTGCATTGATATTTTATAGACATATTAATTTCTACTAACTTCTGCCTCACAACATTTCCACATAATTTTTTGAATCGAGAGTGCATGTAACAATCTCTGCTTCCTCAGCATTTTACAAATTTTTGTTACTAAACCATAGTTCATCCTTTCCATCCTTAATACACTTACTAGGCACATACTTCTCCAGGAAAGATTTACAGTCAGTTTAAATTTTGCTCATAATTCCTCTACTCCATCATATTTATAGTAAAGGATGTCATTCTTATCTAAGTAGGATGCTAACAACTGCTCATCTGCTCTTTCCAGCATAAAAACTCTCCTAACCTTCTAGATGAATTTAGGAGCTTTAGTAACCATGGTTATGATGACCCTAATTCCCGTGTCTATACTGACACTGTCGATAACGTCAAGTAGTTTGTAGCTACAAGGACTAAAACATTTCCATTGCATGTGGTCTGTAGATGTCCCAGTCTGTCCATGGTAGTTTAAAGTTGCCTCCAACTAACATTCCATTATTGGGTTGCATTTGCACTTTCTTTGAATGATTCTAAAACTGTCACAGTGGTAAAGACATCCATCAGTTTCCTGTTACATGTATCCAGATAACTTCACAGTCAGACTCAGTTTTTACTTTGATAAAGAGACTATTTCTGTTGACTGCAATGAACGCTCCCCCACCTATGGCATCTACTCTGTCTTTCTGATATACATTCCATGCAGAGCTTTCTACTTTGCATTTCATTCAGCTCTAGGTCCCAAGAACAATAGGAGTGCAAGAACTTTCCTGGAGGTTTGTAAATCCAGGAACTTTGTTAAGATTACTTTGACAATTCACTGTCAAAATTTTGACAGTTGAAATGTCTCTACTTTGTATGTGATTTGATTTTGATCTCTATGAATTTACTGGTGAGCATTCAGAGGCTCCGAAATACCACCAGCCCAAAAAACTCCCATTTGCACTCAACAAGCACTCTGTTACCCAAGTAGTTGCTTTCTTTATGTGGTGCATCCCATGACCTATCAAGGGGAGTCCTAGGATCCTCCACCCCATGATGCAGGTCTAGAAATCTGCAGGCAAGACCAACACAGAATCGACAGAGCCTTTGGTTGAGATCCTCCACTTGGCTCCAAACCAAAAGACCCCAATCGACTCTGGGCATGATGCTGCAGATTGTGAGCTTTGTTTGTAACATGTGAGTGGAGCCAGCAGTCATCACCATTTCCGCCAGCTGACCACACAAAATGAGGATGGCCTCAGAACCCATGCGACATGTATAATTGGCGCCAGCATGATCGAAAACTTGATGATGACTACACCCTCCACCCCTCAACAGGACATACTCGAAATCTAGAATGAGGCATCCTGGCAGACATAGAAAGTGCAAATTGGACTTATTTCTACTGCTGTACAGTGTTTCTCTGAGGGGCTCCATAACGTACCTAGCATAGGAGGTACCAAGTACTAGCAAACTGCTCCTCACTTTCTTTCCACCCCTCCCTAAGAAGCAGCCAGTCATCTGGTCGTGAGGAGGAATTGCGAGATCAGACAGCCAGTCCGCACACTGACACTGGCCACAAGCAACATGAACACAATATAACCTGCCACACACTTTGTAGTGAGTGCATTGCCTTAAGTAGGATACTGTGGAAGATGCCTCAGTAGCAGCACCTATGGGCAAAACGAGTGGCACTTGAGGTGTTCCGTGTGATGTGTCAGTTTCTTCCCCAATGATACAGGTTGCAGATGACTGACCATGCCCAACAGCATCTTCAGCTGTTCACAGAGTGCGGCCATTTTTTGGTTTCCACAGGTTATACTAATTCTCCTGACCGTTTCTGCTACTTCTGCGGCAAACTTGTAATGAAAAATCAATAGTAGGCAATCTTGGGCTTTGTCAGAAATGTAATTTGTGTACTTAGGTTTAAAGTTTAGGGAATCCCAAAGATCTAAAGAAGATCAAAAGAAATGTCCCCTCAAGATGAGAGTATTAAAATCCAAGTGATTAACTGCCAAATCATTCACAATGAAGAGCCAACGTTTTAAGGGCTTCTAAAAAGCTGTGGAGCTCAAATTATAGTACGTGCAGGAAGCTGACTAAAAGCTCTAAATTGATAGCAGTGGGATACGTGGAGAAAAATCTGGATCGGAAGCTACAAGGTTACAAATTCTCTTTAAGAATTGGAGAGATCAATATTTATCCATATGATTTCTGTTATGAGAAGAGAAGTTAGGATCACCAACAAATTCGAAAATAGTGAAAATAGAAAACAATAGAGCTGTATAGTTCTGTTTATTTATTTATTTTATTTTGATCCAACATCAATTGATTACAAAAAAAGGTTTTTTTTGTTCCAGTCTTCTGGATAAGTCAGAGCCTTACTTACTAGAGTTACATATTATTGGCTGGCACTTTTATCTACACAACTTTTTCTAAATTTAGTTGAGAGAACAGAGTTACATATATGGACTATACAGAAAAAAAAGTTGTTATTGCCATACTTAGGTTAAGGAGTCTACAGTTTGTAACAGTATTCATATCTGACATTCAAATATTTACAGTTTGTGAGATTACATATATTTTTAGATAGATGGTCTTCCATCATACGAGTGTACTAAATCTAGAAACTCATCTATTGAATATACAGGATTGTTTAGGAGCCATAATTTTAATTTCATTTTTAGTTTTTTAATGGGCAATTAAGTGTTTTGCTACTGTTTACTGCCATAATGATTATCTTCAGCACATACAGGTTATGAACAGTTAGTATTTTAAATTCTTTAAACAAATTTCTGCAGGACTCCCTGGCGCATTTATTTCCCATAATTCTAAGTGCCTTCTTTTGTGAATCAGGCATTGAAATAAATTCAATGACGAGAAGTAAAAATATGTACTGGACTGGGAATCGAATCTGGATTTTCCTCTTTGTGCAACTGGCTCCCCTAATCGCTTTGGCTATCTGAGCATGCTTCACGTCCAACACAAACTCCCAACTTGTCACACACTACCCACTTCCATCACTGCTTGCAGCCTCTTGCTATTTCACACAAGAGTTCTGACGAAGACTGCCTCTGCATTGAATGGTCATTAATTGCCGCCAAGGTGTTTACACACTGAAGCGCCAAAGAAACTGGTACAGGCATGCGTATTCAAATACAGAGATACATAAACAGCCAGAATACGGGGCAGTGGTCGGCAATGCCTATATAAGACAACAAGTGTCTGGCACAGTTCTTAGATCAGTTACTGCTGTTACAATGGCAGGTTATCAAGATTTAAGTGAGTTTGAACGTGGTGTTATAGTTGGCCCACAAGCGATAGGACACAGCTTCTCCGAGGTAGCTATGAAGCAGGGATTTTCCCATACTTCCATTTAATGAATGTACTGCGAATATTAAAGAATCCAGTAAAACATCAAATCTCTGACATCGCTGCGGCCGGAAAAAGATCCTGCAAGAACGGGGCAAACGATGATGGAAGAGAAATGTTCAGTGTGACAGAAGTGCAACTCTTCCTCAGATTGCTAGAGTTTGAATGCTGGGCCATCAACAAGTGTCAGCATGTAAACCATTCAATGAAACACCATCGATATGGGCTTCCGGAGCCTCGTGTACCCTTGATGACAGCATGATACAAAGCTTTACACCTCACCTGGGTCCGTCAACACAGACATTGGACTGTCGATAACTGGAAACATGTTGCCTGGTCAGATGAGTCTCGTTACAAATTGTATCGATCGGATGGACATGTGTGGGTATGGAGACAACCTTTTGAATCCATGGACCCCGCATGTCAGCAGGGGACTGTTCAAGATGGTGGAGGCTCTGTAATGGTGTGGGGCATGTGCACTTGGAGTGATATGGGACCCCTGATACGTCTAGATACGACTCTGACAGGTGACACATACGTAAGCATCCTGCCTGGTCACCTGCATCCATTCATGTCCACTGTGCATTCCGACGGACTTGGCCAAATCCAGCAGGACAATGCGACACCCCACAGGTCCAGAATGGCTACAGAGAGGCTCCACGAACACTCTTCTGAATTAAAACCCTTCCGCTGGCCACCAAAATCCCCAGACATGAACATTATTGAGCATATCTGGAATGCCGTGCAATGTGCTGTTCAGAAGAGATTTCCATCCCCTCGTACTCTTACGGATTTATGGACAGCCCTGCAGGATTCATGGTGTCAGTTCCCGCCAGCACTACTTCAGACATTAGTCGAGTGCATGCCACATCGTGTTGCACTTCTACGTGCTCACGGGGATCCTACATGATATTAGGCAGCTGTACCAGTTTCTTTGGTTCTTCAGTATATTTATGTGATGTCATCATAAGACACTACTCGTGTGCTGGCCGTCAAAAGCCTGCCAGTGCGAGTATCAGTATTTGGCCTCCGAGACGTGGCGCCAACGTAGCAACTAACAAAAGTAAGGTCCCACACCCCTTGCCATCCTCAAGGCCCCCCTCCGGATACCAGTTTCCTCTATGGCGTTGGAACATAAAAGACAGCGACGACAGCACTCAGGGGGCCAGTTTCTGAAAAAATAGAAATATTTTGACATCTAGTATAAATTTAAGTGTTAGGAAGTCTTTTCTGAAGGTAGTCGTCTCGATTGTAGCCTTCTACAGAACTGAAATGTGGGCGAAAATTCAGACAAGAAGAAATAGTTGCTTTTGAAGTGTGATGCTACAGAAGAACGCTAAAGATTGGACGGGTAGTTCGAATAACGAAAGAGGTGGTACTGAATCGAATTGGGGAAAAAGAAATTTATCGCACAACTTGTTGAAAGAAGGGATCGCTTGATAGGACACCCTCTTAGACATCGACAAAGAGTCAGTTTAGTAACTGAGCGAAGTGTGAGAGGATAAAAGTTTTAGAGGGATACCACGGGATGAATACATTTAAGAGCCTTAAATGGATTGTTGGATAGTCGCAGTATTTATTGCAGTAATTATTCTGGAATGAAGAGAGTCGCAGAGGATAGCATCAAACGAACATTTGGACTGATTGCCTTAACAACAACATCCAGTTAGATTTTGAAAAAATACGAGGGTGGTTTGAAAAGTTCTCGGAATCATCACGAGAGGTCAGCGCTAGGACAACGAATTGTTCACGTGATATTCATTGGACTGTTGCCTGTAAGTACGTGTCACGTCAGTGCTCTTGGAAGAGAGCTGTGGCAGTGACATGGCTCTGTTGTTGTTCCGCGTAGTGATTTGCTAAGATGGAAAAAATCGAGATTCGAGCAGTGATTAAGTACTTCGTAAAGAAAATTATGAAAGCAAAGGACATTCATGCCGACTTCCAAAATACACTGGGGAACTCTGCTCCTTCATATTCAACTGTTGCCAAGTGAACAAATGAATTTAAATTTGGTCGGGAGAGCTTAGATGATGATCCATGCAATGGTCGGCCAAGATATGTCACAACTTCAGAAATCACTGCAGAAGTTCACAAAATGGTCACGGAGGATCAACGATTGGAAGTGCGTGAAATTGCTCACGTTTGCCAGATGTCATCTGAAGAGGTATACCACGTTTTAACTGAAGAATTAGAAATGAAAAAAAAGAATTAGAAATGAAAAAATTATCTGCAAGATGGATGCCGCGACTCTTGACGCTGGATCAAAAACGCACGAGAGTGGACATATTGGAACAATGTTTTATGAGAAGCGAACAAAATTTTTTGTGCCGGCTTGTGACCACAGATGAGACTTGGCTGCACTACTATACCCTAGAGACAGAACTGCAGTCAAAGCAGTGGAAACAAGCTGGTTCTCCGCCACCAAAGAAAGCAAAGACAATTCCTTCGGCGGGAAAGGTCATGGCATCAGTGTTCTGGGATGCGAAGGGGTTTTGTTTGTGGATTATCTCCCCACTGGGCAAACAATTACTGGAGAATGCTATGCTAACCCCCTAGACAAATAGTCATCTTCCAGAAGACAATGCGCGCCCGCACACGTGTGCTGTCCCCATGGCAAAATTACACGAACTAAGGTATAAATTCATCAGGTTACCTTCCATCAGAAGGCTGTTGCACGCAGTGACTGTTATATTGACTTGTAAATAATAGATTTCAGCTATCAGTCATCCTTTTGAAATTGTATTGGCAGATCTAGATTTCAGCTAGAAACTAGCCATTCTCAATGCACTATCATTTTTGATCAATGCATGTAATGCCTGTTGGTCGGGCTTCATCCATTCAGTTCATTGAATATTGATCAAAACTGATAGTGCATTGAGAATGGATAGTTTCTAGCTGAAATCTAGATCTGCCAATACAATTTCAAAAGGACGACTGATTGCTGAAATCTATTATTTACAAGATATGAATTGTTGCCACACCCACCTTATTCACCTTATATGGCTCCGTCAGACTTCCATCTGTTCCCAAAACTGCAAATTTTTCTTGGTGAATGAAGATTCACTTCAAACGAAGAACTGATAGCCGGTGTTGACAACTATTTTGCAGGCCTGGAGGAAAGTTATTTTCGAGATGGCATCTAGGCACGGGAACATCGTTGGACCAAGTGCATTAATCTACAAGGAGACTACATTGAAAAATAAAAAATGTTTCAGTGATGTAAGTACCTTTTTTCTATTCCGTTCCGAGAACTTTTCAAACCACCACCGTAATAATGATGTGCAAAGGCCGACAACTAAGCCCTTTTTAAACATTAATTCGAAGTCTTGCAGTTCACAGAGCATAAAATCGTGTTCAAAAATGGTTCAAATGGCTCTGAGCACTATGGGACTTAACTGCTGAGGTCATCAGTCTCCTAGAACTTAGAACTACTTAAACCTAACTAACCCAAGGACATCACACACATCCATGCCCGAGGCAGGATTCGAACCGGCGATCGTAACGGTCGCGCGGTTCCAGACTGTAGCGCCCAGAACCGCTCGGTCACTCTGGCCGGCTAAAATCGTGTTGTTTTGTGGCTACAGGACTGATGACTCAGTCGTATCATACACGTACTTAGGATTCACAATGTTCAGGGGACGTTCCCTAGAGACTAAGCTGTACCTAAATAAAGTACCAGGTTAGGAACCACTGGCAGTGTACTGAGAACTGCAGTTCGTCTTCAGAAGCTATTACATACAAAAGTCGTGCGCTGCCCGTAGTTGTGTGCTGACCAAGTGTATCAGAGTAGACTCAAAAGAGTCATGAAGCGTAACGCAGCCAGTGAGAATTATAAAGGCTTGTTTGACCAGCGAAAGAGTGTAGCAGACTTGTCGCAAGATCATATCTGGCACACTCCAGTAAAGATGCAGTACATCTCACCAGAACCTGCTTGGGATATTTCAACAACAGTCTTTCAGAGCAGAAACTACGAGTATTCTTTAGTTAACAGTATATCTGTCCCGTGGAGACAGCGCAGATAATATTAGTGAAATAATAGCCCGCACAGAGGCGTATAAACAGTCGTTGTTCCCATGCGTAAATGCAACGGGAAGCAATCTAAGCATTATCATTATTCCCGGCTTTACACTGTTTTAGTATTCTCCAGTAACCCAAGATTATATATCAAATTTAATTTTCATTCTCCATTTGTGTCGATCTGTCCATAAATTTTCTTCGATATTTCTTCTTCTAATTAGTGTCTGAATTCCTTGTATCCATGTGGCCACTGGGCTCCTTCTTTTCTTCCTTCCTGGTGATTCCCATTCCACGGTTCATCATGGAAATCTCTCCTCTGACATCCTTTTCGTACTCCCACACCATACGAGTTGTTTTTTTCTTCCACAAAATCAATAAACGAACTTGTGATGCCTATTTTCTTCCTGATGTCTACACTTCTGACCCTTTCCCGCCTGCATCTTTTTGCAGACCGTCTCGAAAAGTCAATATTTTTATTAAGTGGGGCTTAACTTTCCATACATATTATCCACATGTCAAAATGCTTCTAACAAGTGTTATCAAGATTTTTCCTTTTGTTCCCTTCCAAATCTGTTTATCCCATAAAATGCCATACATTCCTACAAATTGCGACTCCTAAGTACGTGAATGATACGACTACCTCTACTTGTGAATCTTCACTGGTAGAATAATATGTACTCTCTAGTATGCGCTTCACAGTAATTTTTAGGGCATACGCATACGTAAATGTGGCGTAGTAGCAGAGAGGAAAAACCAAGTGGGGATACAAAGCGAAGCAAAGTGATCATAAAAAATGTAACGCATTTCATGGTGACTGTTGTCACTCGCGATAACAACTCAGCTTTGTATCCGCAACGAAGTTTTATCGCGTACGTTTACACTTACTGGCATCCACAGCATATTCAGCGCATCGCGACGGCTGTTCGTCCTGTGTCTGGCTGTTAAGTTCAGCTCGCACAGTGCCCAAGGTAACTGCTCTCGGGATTTAAGCACTGTCATATGCGGGGAAACATTTTCCGCTCCAGAGATTTAGGAACTTACAGCGATGATCGCAGATATTAAGAGTTTCCGGAATTTTATTTAAGACCACCTCTGGCGCACGACAATGTATGCCTATTAACGTCACATGTGCAATTTCCACAGTCGCAGCCAGTGCAAATTGTGTCAGAAACAGACACGAGTATATTCTTAGCATGTGCACTACAAATAAAGAAAAATTACAAGGGCTAAAATGTATTGCAGTTATGCGCATGAGCGACCACGTTAGTTCGGAGTCAGCCACGGGGTGCTAGGTATTGCGTTGCTATTGGCGAACTCTAAACCCACGGCGTTTATATTATGTGGACGGACCTTCCTTCACTTTAGAACTCTGTTAACCAAATGACATCTATACGCCAGAAAGTATCTCATATCTATATCTGAACATCTAATATAAATTTAAGTTCTATTTGTTCATAGGTCTACAACCTCAATCTATTTTTCAAAAGAAAACATTGTCAGAATAGACTGAAAAATCAGCCAACCAGTTGCAAATAAAGATTTACTGTCCCTTGACCATGGTTTCGATATTTGTAAAAATATCTTCTTCAGAAGTATTGGCCATACAAATGTATATACACCAGTTACAAAGCAATTTTTCTAACACAATAAAATATTTAAAAAAATATTTGTGAAATAAACGTACTCACTTATTTTATCACATGATGCAATAGACACCACAAGATAAAATATTTTGCGTAAGTTACACGTACCTTAAGTCAAAGACTAAGGCCAACTGCTACAAATATACAGACTCAGGGGACCAGGAAAAATTGTGCTACAGGGGGCGCTAAATACATGAGTGTAAGAACCACGCCTTGTTTGTGTTGAACAACTGCATCTTATAATAAAGTTTTTATATTTTTAATATTTTAATACATTTGTAGAGGAATTTTCATACTTACTGTATTATAAAATGCTGTTGTTCAACACAACCAAGGCGCGGTTCTTACGCGCATATATTTAGCGCCCCCTGTAGCACAATTTTTCCTGGTCGCCTGAGTCTGTATATTTGTAGCAGTTGGCCTTAGTCTCTGACATAAGGTACACGTAACTTACGCAAAATATTTTATCTTGTGATGTCTATTGCTTCATGTGATGAAATAAGTGAGCACATTTATTTCACAAATATTTTACTTTTAATATTTTATTATGTTAAAAAAATTACTTTGTAACTGGTGTGTACATTGTTGGGGCCAATACTTCTGAAGGAGATATTTTAGCAAATATCGAAACCATGGTCAAGGGATAATAAATCTTTATTTGCAACTGGTTGGCTAATTTTTCAGTCTATTCTGAATTATACAGTTGCTGTTTCGAAGCCATGTTTAAGTTTTTGAAAACAGTGTCCGTTTCGGACAATATTTTCTTTTGATTAATTGAAGTGTTAGAAAGTCTTTTCTGTAGGTATTTGTCTGTAAGTGTAGCCTTATGCGGAAGCGAAACGTGGATGACAAGTGCTTCAGCATTTGAAATGTGGTGCTACAGGAGAATTCTGAAGATTGAATGATCAGCTCTAGTAGCTAATGACAAGGTAGTTGCTGCGAATTGGCGAAATAAGAAATTATGGCGAAACTCAAGTAGAACAAAGCATCGGTGGACAGAACACATCCTGGGACATCAAAGAATCCTCAACTGGTCATGGAGGGAGGTCTAGCGGGTAAAAAATGTAGACGGAGATCAAGAGAATCAGTTTCAAATGGATATAGGTTGCAGTAGTTATTTGGAGATGAGGAGGCTTGCACGAGGTAGATTGTTGTGGAGAGCTGCATCGAAGTCTTCTGATCGGAGACCGCAATAATAGCAACAACAACAACAACAACAACAACGAAGAGGACGATATTCTACTGCGCGTGTTAGGGCTTCAACTTTTAATAAAATACGAGCTCTCAATTGCATTTGCTGTGTCTGCGTGACATCAACACTTTTACTACGGATAAATCTGTTATCATTCATGTAACGGGTCCAAGCTGCAGAATTTTTTTTAGCCTCTCTTATTACTTTCATTCTCAGATTGGATCTTTTCTCTGTTCTCTGATCAAGTGGTCTCGGTCTTGCGTTTCTCTATCTGACCAACAGCGCAGTCCTGAATTCATGCTTAAAATTTCTTATGTTTCCTCTTAAGTCATCGTTTCTTATTTCATCCCTTCTTTTTTACTTATTTCACATCTACACAGACCGTTTCACTATGCATCTGTGAAAGGAATATTAGCGTTTCTCTTTTTTAAAAGTATACGTTATGTATCCGTATTTTATGACATGTTCTACACCCTGACTGCGGAACAAGAAGTACCAGCTTAATCTGAAATCCAGTATCTACTGCTGCGATCCGTTTTCTTGCCTCAGTTTTAGCTTTACTGCAACTTGGTATAAGTGCTATTGCAGTTTTGGCAGTTTTTGTGTGAAGCGTAGATGTTGGTAACGGCGCGATAAATCACGGTAAATGGCCAGTTGTGAGACAGATGGAGATAACCAGTAACATTCTTCATTTGTTTCCCTTCGTTATGGCCATGCTTTCCGCAATATGGCGATACGCGACATTGTAACGGCACTTTGACGTAAATATGAGTGCTGCACGTTTCAGTCGCAGCAATTCAAGTTATGGTAATAAGTTCCTGGCTAACCACAACCTCAAAAATTGTTATATATACGTAAAAAACCGCAAAATATTTTTTACAAGCAAGGCTACACTGAACAGCCAAAACATTATGACCACCGTTAAAGAGTTCGTGCCAGGAGGGGGGGGGGGGGGGGGGGATATAATTGTTACATCCCACTTCTGACACCAAATGTAAAAACAGTACGTTGTTTGCGGATGGGGAGAGAAACTTCTGACATCAATGTTCATGTATAAAATGGCAGGGAAGAGAGAAAGAGGTTGTTACATATGCCTCGTGGTGGCAGTGTGCAGGAGGTCGAGCGGTCAGGATTTGATAGTGGGCACCCAGGGCGGCCGTTAAATGATAAAACAGGGAATTAAGTACAATAAAGAGGATGTATTTAGATACACGGAGTACAAAAGGAGCGCCTAGGGTCGGGAGTTACCAAGTTTAGGCCAGTCTAGGAGGTCGAACAATTAAATGAAATGGGCAACGGAAGGGGAAGCGGTTCATGTTGACTTGCTTTACTGGCCGGTCGTGAAAAGCAGGCCAGAGGCTCTGCCTTCGAAAAAGACGTCTGTTCTCTCGAGGTCTGGATTACAAGAGAGAGAAGCAACAGTGTTAGGCACCACAGAAGACCCCAGCGTCCACACACGTGATCGGTATCCCGTGCGCGCTATTGGCTAAAACCAATGGCGTGAATTCGCTAGCAGTTTCAGCAGAGGGCTCAGGGCGTCTCCTGTCAGCAGCTTTAACTGGACAGAACTGCCTCTGTTTTGAAAGAAAGGCAACTTGTGTCATGTAGACACGGCGTGAATTACTCTGGGAGAAAACTTGTAAAGATTCCACTGGGCCTATGAAATAAATTTTTTAAGCAAATTCCCTAAAATATTCCTTGACTGGCTGCCATCCTGTACACCACTGCCCATCACGACGTCGGATGCCGCGTGGTGGCGTTTTGGGCACGTGACGCGGTAAGAAAAGTATGTAAGCGAAGCATACACGGATTAGATTAGTTTAGAATAGTACTTGTTCCATAGATCATGAATACGACACTTCGTAATGATGTGGAACGTGTCAGATTAAAAAAAGGTTTCTGTACAAGATATTACATGACAAAATATATATATATATATATATATATATATATATATATATATATATATATATATATATATATATATTGGGGGGTTGGGGAAATTACCCACTTGCTATATCCGAAAATTCATCTAATGAGTAGGAGTTGCCATTAAGAAATTCTTTTAATTTCCTTTTAAATGCTCTATGGCTATCTGTCAGACTTTTGATGCTATTAGGTAAGTGACCAAAGACTTTTGTGGCAGCGTAATTTACCCCCTTCTGAGCCAAAGTTAGATTTAACCTTGAGTAGTGAAGATCATCCTTTCTCCTAGTGTTGTAGCCATGTACACTGCTATTAATTTTGAATTCGTTCGGATTGTTAATAACAAATTTTATATATATATATATATATATATATATATATATATATATATATATATATATATTGTGAGGCTACAGTGTAGATCTATAGCTCTTTAAATAAGTGTCTGCAGGATGATCTTGGATGAGCTCCAGCAATTATTCTGATTACACGCTTTTGAGCAATGAACACTCTTTTACTCAATGATGAGTTAGCCCAGAATATGATGCCATACGAAAGCAGAGAATGAAAATAGGCGTGGTCAGCTAATTTACTCAGATGTATACGGCCAAAATTTGCAATGACCTTAATAGCATAAGTAGCTGAACTCAAACGTTTCAGCAGATCCTCCGTGTGTATTTTCCAGTTCAACCCCTCATCAATGCATACACCTAGAAATTTTGAATATTCTACCTTAGCTACCGATTTCTGATCGAAGTCTATATTTATTAATGGTGTCATTCCCACGGACGGGGGATCATCCTAGCAAAGATATGGCCTACAAATGGGGAAATCCATTGAGATACGTGACTTTGACAAAGGAGAGATTATTATTACGCAGAGCCTGTGAACGAGTACCTCGAAAACGCCAAAGCTGGTCGAATGTTCACGTGCTACTGTCGTGAGCATCTACGGAAAGAGGTACATAGACAGTGAAACTACCATTAAGCGCTAAATCGTTGGACATCTACGACTCTTCACAGAACGTGGAATAGTCGGTGATCTGTGGCATCTCTGCCGAAAGAGCACAATGATGGTGCATGCATGTGTTTCGGAGCACACCGTTCATCGTACATTGTTGAACACGGAGCTCCACAGCAGACCACCCCTACGTGTTCACATGTTGGCACGGGACCATCGGGATTCAACAGTCGATCAATGAAAACGTGTGGGATTTTCGGGTGAATCACATTTTTGCTGCACTAGGTCGATGGTCGTCTCCACAAACGCAGTCATCGAGGTGAGCGACGGCTCGAAACGTGCAGCGCGCTACGGACACAGGCGGGTGGGAGCAGTATGATGCTTTGGGAGACATTGTCGCCTGATGTAAATCCTGTGGAACCCATCTGGGTCGTTATTGGGGCGCCATCACAGCGTATGCAAATCAGCGGCCCGTTTTTACCCGAATCACACGACCTGTGCGTAGACATCTAATGCCATATAACCTCCTCGAACCTACCAACAAACCGTCGGATCCCCGATAGGCAGAATCGGTGATGTATTTCGTTCCAAAGACGGAAAAACAAAGCAAGTGAGCAATTTAAGCTGTGCTATTAGTTTCCTACCTACTATATACTTGTAGATCGTGACTTGTTCGAAAAAAACAACAAAGTATTTTTGAGAAGCAAGAGTATAAATTGAAGTGTTGTCATCAGGTTCGTTGATAACAACATACTAGAAAATGGAAAAACATAATACTTGTGTAAATTAAGTAAAAATGAAGAAAAATAGAAATGGAATAAAGTATAGAAATTTATTAAATATTGGTAACTCTTTGTTACTCTTTGAAAGGATGTGAAGGACATGTCTACCTCCTAAGTGAAACACAGGTAACAGAAAAAGAAGAAAATGAAAGAAGCCACATAACTTCAGAGCGGATTCTAAATCATTTTGGCAGCTAGAAAAAAACTCAAAAACAAGTCTTTCTCCTGACTCCCCCGCCTTCTCCACGTGTATTCAAATAACTATGAATCGAAAGCGTGCTTGCATTTATTAGGATTCCGAAATGATCGTTTTATGGCAGACCAGGTGGCTCTTTGAAATATAGAATACGATTAACAGAGAGATGAACAAAACCTTCACCGTTCAGGTAGTTGTACGAAGTGAATCTGTCAGAAATAACAGTACTTCCAGCGAGTACGCACTTTTTCAGAACTCTCAGGAGAATACGCTTTGCTCTTCTGCGTATCACTTCAAGGAAGCACTTATTGCTACCGCTTTCTAGACCACCAAAGACCGATCTGCCAGCTACACGTTTTCCCCTATGAAATTTGCGCTTCCCAAATTTTGCTTCATCCTGCTCAACGACTTTTGCAACGCCATCGAGAAGATCTTCGCTGTGAACACAAGACTTCTCTGGGGAAGCTCCTCCAGCCTCGCAAACATACTTCCGATGAGATAAGAGTACCAGAACATTCGCTGACCCACAGAAACGTCATCTTCAAAGCCGCATCTATGGAGAGGCTACTAAAACGACGGTTGCCTCTTTTCTGCAGCACCGTTGAAGACCGTCTGAACGACCATTTCTAGCAACAAAGGCCATTTGCGCAGAACATGTCTTACATGTTTTGCCGTTTCAAGGATTCCCTGGTTAAAACACCCCTGTTCGACTTCACCATGTAAATTAAATAGCTTCGATATGAGTTACCATCAGTCACGAAAACTCCTAAAATATGCCTACAAATAAAGAACACACCGAAAAATACCGACTAACCAACCTTGAAATCCACGGTAACTAAGTGACAGTACTTAATGTTGAACTCTCCCACCATTCAGCGTTTATAATTACTTGCTATAGACTATCACATCTGTTTACGGAATATAATTATATTTAACTAAGAAAGTTTCGCTAGTGCGGAACCACTTCGCTAACTGTACATCATATAAATTCAAAATTCCTACCAGACAGAAAATATATCAACTACTCTTACTTACGAAGCGAAATAAATGATAAACGACATTCTCATTTATTAGAGTTTCCTACTAATGCCACCATCCTACTTTCTTTAAATAATGCTGTAGATACCAAAGAGCTTTCCAAATTTTTACAAGCAGCCAAGATATCTTTATAATAAGAACCCAACACTGGGAATTATTTTAACTGTCGTATCAATATGTATTTCACATGTGCAGTTATTTCAATTTAGGTTTTGAGCAACTGTATATCTAGTTCTTTTTTCTGATTTTATCTCTTAACTTGTGGTGCTGTATAAAACTGATACACTGCATGTTCAACAACTTTGTTAAATGTATAAGTGTGTCTTTATTTATATCTGTGGTTCAAATGGTTCAAATGGCTCTGATCACTATGGGACTTAACATCTGAGGTCATCAGTCCCCTAGAACTTAGGACTACTTAAACCTAACTAATCTAAGAACATCACACACATCCATGCCCGAGGCAGGATTCGAACCTGCGACCGTAGCGGTCGCGCGGTTCCAGACTGAAGCGCCTAGAATCGTGCTGCCAGTCAATCCGGTGGATGTATACAATTTCGAACGATGTTCGAACATTTGTAAGTGATAGTCTGAGTCATTTATTTCGAATTATTGTTTTCCAAAGCATTGTGCTTATTTTGCAATAGTCTTAAAATTCCTGTGTTAATGGTGATGATTATGTACGATTAATCCCTAAGGAGCAACAAAGCTTAAAAAAATTGTTAGAAAGTAAAAACGAAAGAGTTTCGCTCCTAAAAATATTTTAAAGCCCGATAAATCCCTAATCTGCGCGTGTAACAGCTGGAAATTCGAAGTTTTTTGAGACAGTTTCAAATTGGCGCGCTAGCAAGCCATTTCGCAATTCCAGAGCAGCAAAATTTATTAAATCAGAGATTCAGCAAAGCGATGAAGTTCTGTAATAAGCCTAAAAATAGCGGTGGCTGGCCGTTCTTTTCCTGTAATTGAAAGTAGCCATGTTGGTTCTTTAAATGACCTACACATATAAATAAATATTTGTAATGATTCTTATTCGCACTGTTCCCGTCCGGCAAAGATATCGTAGGGAGGTAAGATTACATCTGAGCAAGCTGACAGAAAATAGAAACCTATACTATCAATTTCTTTTATGTACTTCAATTTTTTTTCACCGATCTCAGTGCCTGTCCTTCTTTTGAGCTGGAGCGGTAAAGACTTATCTACTTGCACCCTCCCAATATTGTGTTAATTAAGAGCTATAATATGCGGAAGTCGTAATTTTCGTTCTGCTACCGAGCTGCGTTCTAATCTCTACATCCCGGTGTGTTTTTTTAAATTCACCTTTCCGGAGATGTCAACACGAATGTAGCCGATGAAACCACGCCGGCATTGTTGTACATCGTTGGGGAGGCGAGGTGAATATCAAGCCGTACACCAAAACTCCAAGGAATAAATTTTCAAACAATGTCCCAGGAATGCCACAACCTTTCCTAACCCCCACCTGCGGCCGCGCGGTTCCAGACTGTAGCGCCTTTAACCGCTTGGCTACCACGGCCGGCGAACGTCACATAGCTATAACAAGACCGCCTGTAGGCTCTGTAGCTATAGCAACACTTGGAAAACCGTGAGAAAGCTTGTACTTAGTTTATTAATTATTAGAAATGCGTCTGTAACAGCAAGAAATGACAATGACAAAAGAAGTAAATCATATAACACGTCACGAACAAGGGAAGCAACAGTACATCATAGAAAAACCGTAACTAACACGCTAAATGAGATTATACATAGAGGTTGTTAGTCTGAAATGAACAAAAAACAGAAAAATAGATAACGTTAGTTATCAATCTCTCGGTAATCATTATGATGTGGAACGTGTCAACTGCATAAGAACTGCACATATGAATGAAGTTTTTTTTAAGTTCAAAATTTTTATTGCCTACCCCACTTCTTAAATGACACAAAATGCATATATTGCACCTATTGATTATTTATTCCTATTCAAGAATTCATCTATGGCACGGAAGGAGTTGTCAACGAGATATGATTTCAGTTTATTTCTATAACTATTACTGCTGTCTGTCAGACATTTTATTTCATCTGATAATTCGTCGAAAAGTTTTACAGCAGCATATTTTACCCCTTTCTCTGCCAAAGGTAGATTAAGTAGAGGATAGTGTAAGTCTTCCTTTTTTCTGGTATTATAATCATGAATGTCACTGTTGTTTTAAAACTGGTCCATATTGTTGAGAACAAGTAAATGTACTGTGAGGCTGTTGTAAGAATTCCTAACCTTTTAAACACATGCCTACGAGATGTGCGACTATGAGTCCCACACATTACTCTAACCACTTTCCTCTGAGCAGTGAATACTTCTTGCCTAAGTGTTGAGGTAGCCCAAAATATTATTCCCTATGACATCAGAGAGTGAAAGTGTGCGATGTATATTAGCTCGCTTATTTCTGTATCCCCAAAATTACACTACTGGCCATTAAAATTACTGCACCAAGAAGAAATGCAGATGACAAACAGGTATTCGTTGGACATATATATTATACTAGAACTGACATGTGATTACATTTTCATGTAATTTGGGTGCGTAGATCCTGAGAAATCAGTACCCAGAACAACCACCTCTGGCCGTAATAACGGCCTTGATACGCCTGGGCATTGAGTCAAACAGAGCTTGGATGGCGTGTACATCTACATCTACATCCATACTCCGCAAGCCACCTGACGGTGTGTGGCGGAGGGTACCCTGAGTACCTCTATCGGTTCTCCCTTCTATTCCAGTCTCGTATTGTTCGTGGAAAGAAGGATTGTCGGTATGCTTCTGTGTGGGCTCTAATCTCTCTGATTTTATCCTCATGGTCTCTTCGCGAGATATACGTAGGAGGGAGCAATATACTGCTTGACTCTTCGGTGAGGGTATGTTCGCGAAACTTTAACAAAAGCCCGTACCGAGCTACTGAGCGTCTCTCCTGCAGAGTCTTCCACTGGAGTTTATCTATCATCTCCGTAATGCTTTCGCGATTACCAAATGATCCTGTAACAAAGCGCGCTGCTCTTCGTTGGATCTTCTCTATCTCTTCTATCAACCCTATCTGGTACGGATCCCACACTGCTGAGCAGTATTCAAGCAGTGGGCAAACAAGCGTACTGTAACCTACTTCCTTTGTTTTCGGATTGCATTTCCTTAGGATTCTTCCAATGAATCTCAGTCTGGCATCTGCTTTACCGACGATCAGCTTTATATGATCATTCCATTTTAAATCACTCCTAGTGCGTACTCCCAGATAATTTATGGAATTAACTGCTTCCAGTTGCTGACCTGCTATTTAGTAGCTAAATGATAAGGGATCTATCTTTCTATGTATTCGCAGCACATTACACTTGTCTACATTGAGATTCAATTGCCATTCCCTGCACCATGCGTCAATTCGCTGCAGATCCTCCTGCATTTCAGTACAATTTTCCATTGTTACAACCTCTCGATACACCACAACATCATCTGCAAAAAGCCTCAGTGAACTTCCGGTGTCATCTGCAAGGTCATTTATGTATATTGTGAATAGCAACGGTCCTATGACACTCCCCTGCGGCACACCTGAAATCACTCTTACTTCGGAAGACTTCTCTCCATTGAGAATGACATGCTGCGTTCTGTTATCTAGGAACTCCTTAATCCAATCACACAATTGGTCTGATAGTCCATATGCTCTTACTTTGTTCATTAAACGACTGTGGCGAACTGTATCAAACGCCTTGCGGAAGTCAAGAAACACGGCATCTACCTGTGACCCGTGTCTATGGCCCTCTGAGTCTCGTGGACGAATAGCGCGAGCTGGGTTTCACATGACAGTCTTTTTCGAAACCCATGCTGATTCCTACAGAGTATATTTCTAGTCTCCAGAAAAGTCATTATACTCGAACATAATACGTGTTCCAAAATTCTACAACTGATCGACGTTAGAGATATAGGTCTATACAGGGCTATTACAAATGATTGAAGCGATTTCATAAATTCACTGTTGCTCCATTCATTGACATATGGTCACGACACTACAGATACGTAGAAAAACTCATAAAGTTTTGTTCGGCTGAAGCCGCACTTCAGGTTTATGCCGCCAGAGCGCTCGAGAGCGCAGTGAGACAAAATGGCGACAGGGGCCGAGAAAGCGTATGTCGTGCTGGAAATGCACTCACATCAGTCAGTCATAACAGTGCAACGACACTTCAGGACGAAGTTCAACAAAAATCCACCAACTGCTAACTCCATTCGGCGATGGTATGCGCAGTTTAAAGCTTCTGGATGCCTCTGTAAGGGGAAATCAACGGGTCGGCCTGCAGTGAGCGAAGAAACGGTTAAACGCGTGCGGGAAAGTTTCACGCGTAGCCCGCGGAAGTCGACGAATAAAGCAAGCAGGGAGCTAAACGTACCACAGCCGACGGTTTGGAAAATCTTACGGAAAAGGCTAAAGCAGAAGCCTTACCGTTTACAATTGCTACAAGCCCTGACACCCGATGACAAAGTCAAACGCTTTGAATTTTCGGCGCGGTTGCAACAGCTCATGGAAGAGGATGCGTTCAGTGCGAAACTTGTTTTCAGTGATGAAGCAACATTTTTTCTTACTGGTGAAGTGAACAGACACAATGTGCGAATCTGGGCGGTAGAGAATCCTCACGCATTCGCAATTCACCAAAAGATAACGTGTTTTGTGCAAACTCACTGTTTAAAGTTTACGGCCCCTTTTTCATCTGCGAAAAAAACGTTACAGGACATGTGTATCTGGACATGCTGGAAAATTGGCTCATGCCACAACTGGAGACCGACAGCGCCGACTTCATCTTTCAACAGGATGGTGCTCCACCGCACTTCCATCATGATGTTCGGCATTTCTTAAACAGGAGATTGGAAAACCGATGGATCGGTCGTGGTGGAGATCATGATCAGCAATTCATGTCATGGCCTCCACGCTCTCCCGACTTAACCCCATGCGATTTCTTTCTGTGGGGTTATGTGAAAGATTCAGTGTTTAAACCTCCTCTACCAAGAAACGTGCCAGAACTGCGAGCTCGCATCAACGATGCTTTCGAACTCATTGATGGGGACATGCTGCGCCGAGTGTGGGAGGAACTTGATTATCGGCTTGATGTCTGCCGAATCACTAAAGGGGCACATATCGAACATTTGTGAATGCCTAAAAAAACTTTTTTAGTTTTTGTATGTGTGTGCAAAGCATTGTGAAAATATCTCAAACAATAAAGTTATTGTAGAGCTGTGATATCGCTTCAATCATTTGTAATAACCCTGTAGTTCTGCACATCTGTTCGACGTCCCTTCTTGAAAACGGGGATGACCTGTGCCCTTTTCCAATCCCTTGGAACGCTACGCTCTTCTAGAGACCTATGATACACCGCTGCAAGAAGGGGGGCAAGTTCCTTCGCGTACTCTGTGTAAAATCGAACTGGTATCCCATCAGGTCCAGCGGCCTTTCCTCTTTTGAGCGATTTTAATTGTTTCCTTATCCCTCTGTCGTCTATTTCGATATCTACCATTTTGTCATCTGTGCGACAATCTAGAGAAGGAACTACAGTGCAGTCTTCCTCTGTGAAACAACTTTGGAAAAAGACATTTAGTATTTCGGCCTTTAGTCTGTCATCCTCTGTTTCAGTACCATTTTGGTCACAGAGTGTCTGGACATTTTGTTTTAATCCACCTACCGCTTTGACATAAGACCAAAATTTCTTACGATTTTCTGTCAAGTCAGTACATAGAACTTTACTTTCGAATTCATTGAACGCCTCTCGCATAGCCCTCCTCACTCTACATTTCGCTTCGCGTAATTTTTGTTTGTCTGCAAGGCTTTGGCTATGTTTATGTTTGCTGTGAAGTTCCCTTTGCTTCCGCAGCAGTTTTCTAACTCGGTTGTTGTACCACGGTGTCTCTTTTCCATCTCTTACGATCTTTCTTGGCACATACTCATCTAACGCATAATGTACGATGGTTTTGAACTTTGTCCACTGATCCTCAACACTATCTGTACTTGAGACAAAACTTTTGTGTTGAACCGTCAGGTACTCTGAAATCTGCTTTTTGTCACTTTTGCTAAACAGAAAAATCTTCCTACCCTTTTTAATATTTCTATTTACGGCTGAAATCATTGATGCCGTAACCGCTTTATGATCGCTGATTCCCTGTTCTGCGTTAACTGTTTCAAATAGTTCGGGTCTGTTTGTCACTAGAAGGTCTAATATGTTATCGCCAGGAGTCGGTTCTCTGTTTAACTGCTCAAGGTAGTTTTCAGATAAAGCACTAAAAAAAATTTCATTGGATTCTTTGTCCCTGCCACCCGTTATGAACGTTTGAGTCTCCCAGTCTATATCCGGCACATTAAAATCTCCACCCAGAACTATAACTTGGTGGGGAAACCTACTCCAAATTATCCTTCAGGTGCTCAGCCACAACAGCTGCTGAGCCAGGCGGCCTATAGAGACATCCAATTACCATGTCTGAGCCTGCTTTAACCGTGACCTTCACCCAATTCATTTCACATTTCGGATCTCCGTCAATTTCCTTCGATACTATTGCACTTCTTATCGCTATAAACACGCCTCGCCCATATGGCACACCTGAACAGTCGCCATCAACGAAGACATACTGGGTTCTGTAACTTAAAAACTCTTCGAGTCACTCACATACGTGGGAAACTATTCCGCACTTTCGTTAGCAATCTGCTGTAGGTCACCGTGTTAAATGCTTTTCGGATATCTAGAAATGTGGAATCTTCCTCTTGCCTTTCTTCCATAACACGCTGTATTTACAGGGTGGTCCATTGATCGTGA
Source organism: Schistocerca nitens (assembly GCF_023898315.1). NCBI lineage: Eukaryota > Metazoa > Arthropoda > Insecta > Orthoptera > Acrididae > Schistocerca > Schistocerca nitens. The sequence continues at coordinate 150,234,098 of NC_064614.1, forward strand.
CCGGGCTAAATATCTCACGAAATAAGCGTCAAACGAAAAAACTACAAAGAACGAAAATTGTCTAGCTTGAAGGGGAGAAACCAGATGGCGCTATGGTTGGCCCGCTAGATGGCGCTGCCATAGGTCAAACGGATATCAACTGCGTTTTTTTTAAATAGGAAGCCCATTTTTATTACATATTCGTGTAGTACATAAAGAAATATGAATGTTTTAGTTGGACCACTTTTTTCGCTTTGTGATAGATGGCGCTGTAATAGTCACAAACGTATAAATACGTGGTATCACGTAACATTCCGCCAATGCGGACGGTATTTACTTCGTGATACATTACCCGTCTTAAAATGGACCGTTTACCAATTGCGGAAAAAGTCGATATCGTGTTGATGTATGACTGTTGTGATCAAAATGCCCACAGGGCGTGTGCTACGTGTGTTGCTCGGTATCCTGGACTACATCATCCAAGCGTCCGGACCGTTCGCCGGATAGTTACGTTATTAAAGGAAACAGGATGTGTTCAGCCACATATGAAACGTCAACCACGACCTGCAACAAATGATGATGCCCAAGTAGGTGTTTTAGCTGCTGTCGCGGCTAATCCGCACATCAGTAGCAAAAAAGTTGCGCGAGAATCGGGAATCTCAAAAACGCCGGTGTTGAGAATGCTACATAAACATCAATTGCAACCCTACCATATTTCTATGCACCAGGAATTGCATGGCGACGTTGAACGTCGTGTACAGTTCTGCCACTGGGCACAAGAGAAATTACGGGATGATGACAGATTTTTTGCACGCGTTCTATTTAGCGACGAAGCGTCATTCACCAACAGCAGTAACGTAAACCGGCATAATATGTAATATTGGGCAACGGAAAATCCACGATGGCTGCGACAAGTGGAACATCAGCGACCTTGGTGGGTGAATGTATGGTGCGGCATTATGGGAGGAAGGATAACTGAACCCCATTTTGTCGATGGCAATCTAAATGGTGCAATGTATGCTGATTTCCTACGTAATGTTCTATGGATGTTAGTACAAGATGTTTCACTGCATGACAGAATGGCGATGTACTTCCAACATGATGGATGTCCGCCACATAGCTCGCGTGCGGTTGAAGCGGTATGGAATAGCATATTTCATGACACGTGGATTGGTCGTCGAAGCACCATACCATGGCCCGCACGTTCACCGGATCTAACGTCCCCGTATTTCTTTCTGTGGGGAAAGTTTCAGGATATTTGCTATCGTAATCCACCGACAACGCCTGACAATATGCGTCAGCGCATTGTCAATGCATGTGCGAACATTATGGAAGGCGAAATACTCGCTGTTGAGAGGAATGTCGTTACACGTATTGCCAAATGCATTGAGGCTGGTGGACATCATTTTGAGCATTTATTGCATTAATGTGGTATTTACAGGTAATCACGCTGTAATGGCATTCGTTCTGAGAAATGATAAGCTCACAAAAGTACATGCATCACATTGGGACAACCGAAATAAAATGTTCAAACGTACCTACGTTCTGTATTTTAATTTAAAAAACCTACCTGTTACCAACTGTTTTTCTAAAATTGTGAGCCATATGTTTGTGCCTATTACAGCGCCATCTATCACAAAGCGAAAAATGTGGTATAACTAAAACATTCATATTTCTGTACGTACTAGACGAATCTGTAGTAAAAAAAGGGGGTTCCTATTTAAAGAAACGCAGTTGATATCCGTTTGACCTACGGCAGCGCCATCTAGCGGGCCAACCATAGCGCCATCTGGTTTCCCCCTTCAAGCTAGACAAGTTTTTTCGTTTGACGCTTATTTGGTGAGATATTTGGCCCGGTCACGATCAATGGACCACCCTGTATATACGAGAAAAGGCCAAGCTGAGTTTCGCATGAGCGATGCCTTCTAAAACCGTGCTGAATCGCGGACAGACGTTTTTCGGTCTCAAGGAAATTTATTATATTCGAATTCTGTAGCAAACCGGCTCCGTTTTTTCAACCTTCTTATGTACAGGAGTCACCTGCGCTTTTCTCCAGACGTAGGAGACTTTGCGCTGGGTGAGAGGTTCGCGATAAATGCACGCTAAGTAAGGGGCCAGCATGATGGAAAAAGCTCTACACTTTCAGGAAATTGCTCTCTGAACCTTCCTGGTTGTGGAGAGTGGTTTTAGCCATACGATCTTCGAATGCATAGTTAGAGCTAGGGAAAGCATGGCTTTAAGACCATCGTGTACAGGTGGATTAAGAGAAAAAGGAAGAAGAAGCCACCATGACGAAAGAGAAAATGGTGATAAGTACCAGCAGAAGGTGTCCACAGGGAGGGTTTTTTGTCCCCGTGTACTCATTGAAGAGTTAAATACTAGAGGATACTTTTGCCAAGGATAAGCAGACGACTTAGTCATAACAAGACTTGGCAAATTTACTAGTATTGTCAGAATAGTGGCACAATGTGGACTGTACATCGTCCAAAACTTTTGCAGAAAACAGGATCTAAGGGACAGTTCCCGGAAAACTGCTGTAACACCACATGCGAAGAAGCACAAAGAGCATACATACTGGAATCTCGAACTTCTCGACAAAACTTTACCAGCAGAGGGTGTAGTAAAGTATCTAGGAGTAACCCTGGAGGCAAAGCTATCGAGGACCCCTCACATAAAGAATATATGTTCCAAGGCAAAAGATACTCTTAAGAGCACTAGAAGGGCCTACGGGAAAAAGAAGCGGTCTAAACACCTGGGTATGTATTGGACATACACCACTGTAGTAAGACCGACGATAATTTTTGGAGTACGGTGGAATATAGCAGAACAGAAGGTGACTGCTAGGAACGTTGGCAAGCTGCAGAGATTGGCCTGCTTAGCCATAAAAGGTGGAATTGGCAGTACACCCACTGCTAGAATAGAGACCTTGCTGGACATGCCCTCATTACCACTTTGGGTTATAGTGGAGGCGGCGTCAGGCGGATAAAGGCTAAAAAATGGAAATAAATGGAAATGCTTAGGAGATCCAGAATCCCACACCAACATAATGAATGCGCTAAATAGAGCAACGGTCGGGGTAACGCCAGTTGACTGCACAATAAGTTCCAGTTGCTTCACTATACATTTCGAGGTAACAACTGGAAGTAGGGAGCAGTGGAAGAATGAGCCACGACACCGTTCAGGAGACACAGTCTGGTTTTGTGACTGGTCGAAAACAGACGAAGCCGCTGATGCAGGGGTACGGCCCTGACTAGAGAGCGGACTCCCTCCAGGGAAGCTGGTCACGGTATTCCACGTGGAAATATCGGCTATCATATGTGAGTAGAGGAGAGTGTGCGTAGGTGCTAAAGCAACTTAGCATCTACATTTATTCAGAAAGCGAAGCAACTCTGAAATTTCTGTCAGCCCCTGGAACGAGATCAAAGGTCGTGGCAGAATGCCACGAAGCCCTTGTGAGAGCAAGCGAAAGAAACAGGGGGGACGCGCTGTGGGTTCCTGGTCAGTCAGGAATTAGGGCAGTGAACAAGATTATAGGCTGGACAGGACAGGGGCGGCTATTCCATTTACTGGACAGGGAGCTGCCCTAACCATCTCTAAGGCGTTGATTAAACCAGAACCACGAAACTGGATGAGAAGCCAGCATGTACTACGGCTATTTTTTTCCAGTCTCCGATCGCTCGCAAAAAGGAAATCACAGTAAAAATCAAAAATGGTTTATTTGTAACATTTAGCTCCTTACAAAAATGATAAGGCTTTCGTGGCCACTTGTTGACAAACTGCCAATTGGCTTCTGTCTCGGGTTCTACGGCCGTTGTTCATCTAATGATTTTACTGACGTTTCGCCAGCACGAGTGGCTGGCATTGTCAAAGCTCCACCCTCCATTGCCGGTGGGGAAACTGGAGCCGAGCTCGCGGCCGCAGACTATATGTACCTGGTGCGCCAACGTCTGACGGCTTCTCCTCGGTCATTTCCGGTGCGGTTCTCCTCTTGCTACCTGCGACGGTCGTTCGCTGCAGTACGGGAAGCCAGGATCCGTTTACCTTAAGGCTTTCCTCTTTCTTGTTGAAACTGCTCCCGTGTTTTTGTATTTCTACTGATTCTCTGAACAAGCGCGTGTGATAGTGCTTCTCTACAGCCAGAACTTCCGTGTCGGCGAATTTTATTACGTGGTCGGTCTCACTCACTCTGCCACGGCCGATTTCTCCACCTGCCCCAACCTGCAATATCGCTTATGTTCTTTGATCCTGGTGTTCATTGATCGTCCAGTCATTCCGACATAAACTTTTCCGCATGTGCATGGTATACGGTATATTCCCGACATTGCAAGTGGATCCCTTTTCTCCTTTGCCGATCTAAGACACTCATTGATCTTCCTCGTCGGTTTGAAAATCGTCTTTACGCCGTGTTTGCGCAATATACGGCCGATTTGTCCGTCACTCTGGGAATGTATGGCAGAAAGGCCGTCCCGACATTTCTTTTTATGATTCTTTACTTCGTCGAGTGTTTGCCTCTGTTACACTTCTAATATCACTTGTGGAGTACCCATTGCTCCTCAGAACACTTTCCAGGTGTTGCATTTCGCGTCTGAGATACTGCGGCATGATTAATACGCTCGTAACGCGAGCAGGACAAATATGTGAGCCATTCTTGCAGGATTTTTCCCGGCCGCAGCGATGGCGGGGATTTGATGTTTTACCTGATTCGCGGTACACTCGTGAAATAGTCGTACGGGAAAATCCGCACTTCATGGCAACCTCTGAGATGCAGTGTCCCATAGCTCGTGTGCCGACTACAACACAAATTCACTTAAATCTTGATAACCTGCGCCAGACACTCATTGTCTTATATAGGCGTTGCCGACAACAGCGCCGTACTCTTCCTGTTTACATATCTCTATATTTGAATACGCAAGCCTATACCAGTTTCTTTGCCGCTTCAGTGTATATGTCTCTATTTTACTGTCATAAATGCTTGATACGAAATCCGAAGTATGTGTGTAGCGAGTGGATTATTTGAGGGAGATTCGTTTCACAAGCTGTAACGTCCACCACACTGCCTCGCATTCAAATGGTTCAAATGGCTCTGAGCACTATGCGACTTAACTTCTGAGGTAATCAGTCGCCTAAAACTTAGAACTAATTAAACCTAACTAACCTAAGGACATCACACACATCCATGCCCGAGGCAGGATTCGAACCTGCGACCGTAGCGGTCGCTCGGTTCCATGCCTCGCATTACTGCTAGTACTGTATTTTTTTTTTAAATGTAATTGATGGTAACTTATTTAATCAGAGACACAGTTTTAAGAAACAGTGATAGTACTAATGATATTTTATATAATTTTCTTTCTGCGCCCTTTCGTTTTTACCCCATGAAAACCCAAGTTTATTCCTCACGGGATAATCACCTCCTGGTTGGGAGATCTAACAAGTTGTGTCAGGAGCGATTTAAGTTGGAAAAGCAGAGAGCAGACACAGACTGGTAGGAAGAACCCCAGGCAACTGTAATTCGCACATGGAAGGTGTCTCATAAAAAAAAAAAAAAAAAAAAAAAAACACTCGTTCGACAGTGATAGGGTAACAGATGTCTTGGTGTTCCGTTTTTGAAGAGATCCAGAACATTGATTCCTCATATTGGCGTTGCATCTAGTACCCAGGTAAATAATCGTTGTCTCTGTGTCCTAGGTGCTGGTCATCATGACCTCCAAATATTGAGACACTACGTCTTTCATTGTGGCTTACAACGCATAACTGCATGTGGAACAAGGGGGTATTCTGCAGGACGTAACCCCGTAGAGCAAGGCAAGCATGCTCCATCAGTTGTCAATCACACCAGTGCAGGAAATGAATGATTTTCATACTCTGGGCGACAATGTAAGTATCCTCATCCCCCCACAGTTTTGTCGTATTTTTCCCAATTGTACATATTTTCCATCAATTTTCGTAATTTTACAGGTTTTCCGTAATTTCAACGCTTTTTATCCAATTATTAGAGTTCCAAACGATCACTCGTGACAACTTGTCGTGTCAACAAAACGTCTCATAGTGTCGACCTCGTGATGCTATCAGCCGATGATATTGCACCATGGATGTCAAATTCTGTATCATTGCTAAACCATCCCCTCCATTACTATACATGTGGACATACCGCGAATTCTGTTGCACTGCTTACGTCATTTGACACAAATACTGTTCCTCAGTGTAGGAAACAACCATCAGCAGGGAGGAGGTGCCAAAACTGCGTTCCTTGGCCGAAACACCTTATAAATTCGGCACTAAGGTTTATTACGATTGCCTATCCCCCCCTATGTGGATGGGAGTCATAAAGTATTCTCTCTTTCATAGGACAAAGTCTGAGACTGAAAGATGTCACCAACACCTTTGATCGTTACCACCACAACAAACGAAACATATCTACAGCAGCACTTTGCCCTCTATTTCAGAACGAGCTGCCCCTTCGTTCAACCTATAGGCTAGGGATCCTTAGCAAAACTCTACATGGACTCTCTATGCATCTTGTAACTGTTCCTCTGTCTTTAACAAATCCTCCCTACAATATTGTTTCTGATTTGATCTTGAAGTGACCAGACGTAGGAGGGCACTACACCCGCTACATTTGATGTCCCGTGAAGGAACAGAATGAGCTGAGTTCCACGTAATCCAAACCCTTCGATTTTTGCTTTCGGAAAGAGAATAAAATATGGTCCAAACTTGCACAACTGACTGATGCTAGCGGTTCAGACCGGTATTCTTATTCCAAAACTGAACTGCCATTTTACGAAGACTATTCGTTGTAGTCTTACTCATATCGCCCATCCAATTACAAACGATTGCTCTACACACATGCATGCTGAGGAGGTTAGCTTTCCTTATTGGTGTATAGTAGATATGAGATTGATACATTTGAGAGTGCTGTAGTGATATAACAGATGGTTAATAAAAAGAAGAAATGTATAGTTTATGTATGATGGAGCTCCAGACGGAAGAAACATTAAATATTTTACATAAATCACTAGCGCTATGATTTCTGTAGTATTGTTGTAGGTTGGGATTCCATACCAAGAAGAAATTGGAAAAAGAAAAATGACCGTAGAAAATAAACACACACTCCCATTGCAGTTTAACGAGTTATAATGTTAAAGCAGTGTGGTTTCTGACATATTACTCACGTGGAATGCAACACTGTTAATACTCCAACGCAGGAAATATATTTCCAACACCTGACATACATTCACCTTGCAAGTTTTAACCCATTCTTTTTTCTTTCATGTAGAAGGTAGTAGTTTTATAATCTTAAAATTCCTCTAGTGAGACAGTTTGAGATGATGAAACTGCTAATTTCTGCACTAAAGGAAAAAGAAACATAGATTCCTTGCCCATGAAAACCACATATTGCATGTTGTACCACCATACAGCGAGACCTTCAGAGGTGATGGTCAAGATTGCTGTACACACAGGTATCTCTAATACCCAGTAGGACGTCCCCTCGCATTGATGCATGCCTGTATTCGTCGTGGCATCCTATCCACAAGCTCATCAAGGCACTGTTGGTCCAGACTGTCACACTCCTCATCGGCGATTCGGCGTAGATCCCTCAGAATGGCTGGTAGGTCACATCGTCCATAAACAGCCCTTTCCAATCTATCGACAGGGTTCGGGTCTGGAGAACATGCTGGCTAATCTAGTCGAGCGATGTCGCTATCCTGAAGGAAGTCATTCACAAGATGTGCACGAAGGGGGCGCGAATTGTCATCCATGAAGAAGAATGCCTCGCCAATACGCTGCCGATATGGTTGCACTATCGGTCGGAGGATGACATTCACGTATCATACATCCACTGCAATAGTAGCCCTTGGGCGACCTGAGCGAGGCATGTCATCGACAGTTCCTGTCTCTCTGTATCTCCACCATGTCCTAACAACATCGCTTTGGTTCACTCCGAGAGGCCTGGACACTTCCCCTTGTTGAGAGCCCTTCCTGGCACAAAGTAACAATGCGGACACGATTGAACCGCAGTATTGACCGTCTAGGCATGGTTGAGATACAGACAACACGAGCCATGTACCTCCTTCCTGGTGGAATGACTGGAACTGATCGGCTGTTGGACCTCCTCCGCGCCGGCCGAAGTGGCCGTGCGGTTAAAGGCGCTGCAGTCTGGAACCGCAAGACCGCTACGGTCGCAGGTTCGAATCCTGCCTCGGGCATGGATGTTTGTGATGTCCTTAGGTTAGTTAGGTTTAACTAGTTCTAAGTTCTAGGGGACTAATGACCTCAGCAGTTGAGTCCCATAGTGCTCAGAGCCATTTGAACCATTTGAGCCACCTCCTCCGCCTAATAGACACTGCTCATGCGTGGTTGTTTACATCTTTGGGCGGGTTTAGTGACATCTCTGAACAGTCAAAGGGATTGTGTCTGTGATACAATATCCACAGTCAATGTTTGTCTTCAGGAGTTCTGGGAACTGGGGTGATGCAAAATTTTTTTGATGTGTGTATATGAGTCGAATGCAGATTATACCACAGTACTGATACAGCGCAAGAGAACAACGGAAAAATGGTTAAATGTGTGATAAATGACCAGCCATAACATCTCCTTCTCTCTTGAGTGTATCACCAGCCTACCACTAAATCTTACCTCATTACACCTCCTCTGAACCAATTACTCCATTTAATTCCTATCATCTTTTAACGCAGATCCATGTCAATTTAGAGGCAGAGGGTTCTCTTTTCTAGGAAAGCATACAAAACAGCAGTCAACTTGCATGTGTTCCTATTAACTCAATCGATGTACTGCAGGATGTTGTTAAAAAACCATGCAGCAACTAGTCTGTAAGACATTTATTAGCTGTTACCACATGGTTGTGATTGGTAGAGATTACAGAGAAGCACATTGTAAATACTGGTTGTCAAGCTTAAAACGCTTAAACAATGTTGCAAAGGGTCAAACATTTGATTCATTCGGCAGTTGTACATTGCAGCCCCAAGCTTGTAATACAATTTTTTTAGCTTAGAATGAAGTAAAGTTTATCGTAGTCACAGGCACAGATCCTTTATAAATATCTATAAGGTGCTTGCTGATAACACTGGGGTTACGCCTGGGCTTGTGATCCGACATATAAAAATTTATCACTCTACAGATTGTTGTCATCCACCTTAAGCAATCTGTTACAGCCTTCTTATCGCTGTCCACGAAAAAAAAAGTTACGATTGCCGTGGTTCCTGGTGCTTCCATGTCAACTTTTTCTTGTATTCCTCTTGCTGTCACGTCATCGTTCCTATGTAGAAGAATTTTTCTGTAACATGGAGAAGACGTGAAAGTACTGCCTCATTCCTCCTCAATTTTCCCGCATTTAGACGTATTTTCCCTCAATTTATAGGTATTTTCCATCATTTTTCGTAATTTTGCCGCTATTATGTCAGTTCTGCTCATGTGATCATAACCACAGTTGCGGCCAAGTATTCTCAAAAAATGGTTCAAACGTCTCTAAGCACTATGGCACTTAACATCTGAGGTCATCAGTCCCCTAGACTTAGAACTACTTAAACCTAACTAACCTAAGGACATCATACACATCCATGTCCGAGGCAGGGTTCGAACCTGCGACCGTAGCAGCAGCGCGGTTCCAGATTGAAGTGCCTAGAACTGCTCGGCCACACCAGCTGGTGTAATTTTGTGAAAGTGTGGTCCATCGATAAAGGGGACCGAATATAGGACACTAGTGCTTTAGTGTTTGGAATTCCCGCCTGTTCGGACTGAAGGGAGACATCGAAGCATTTCAGAGGCGGACTGCTAGATTTGTACACGTAGGTTCGGTTTCGGTCAAGATGGGAGTATTACGCGTGTGCTTCGGGAATTCAAATGGGAATCCATGGAGGGAAAACGATGTTCTTTTCAAGTGAAACACTGCTGAAAAAAATTAGAGACCCGGCATTTGCGGCTGCGTTTGCTTTCTTCTGTCACAGACGTACATCTGGTGCGAGGACAGCGGAGACGAGACACGAGAAATGAGGGCCGTCTCGCTCCACTGCCTGCTCCACCTGCGAGTGGAACAGGTGGCAAATCGCGGTACAAAGTACCCTCCGCCAATGCGCTCACTGTGTACGGAGCGGGTACTCTGCCGGCACGTCAGCCCGCACACCAGGCTCTGCCTGGCACCGGCCGCTTATCTCGCCCATCTGCAAACACCGGCCTACTTGCGGGCGCATCAGAATGGTCCGTGTCTGCGCCCTGCTCTTGAGACGGGGGACCGGCTGGCTCGCGCTGGCCCTGCGCGGGGACTGCCGCTGGATAGAACACAGGCCTGCTCGAGGCCCGACCGCGCCGTCATGCAAGTGCGCGAGCGCAACTCACTAACAAGGGGAGACCACAACGTTTGGAACGCGGATTTACTGTAAACTTCATCACTCGTGGTACTCCTTGAGGACAACAAAATGTATAAGCAGTAGCGCGTACTTATCAAGCGTTACTGAGAAAATCACAAGACAATTTCGGTCGTCAAATGTATATCTGTGCGTAGCCATTTTTTCCTTGAAGCGGCTGCAACTGAGTGGTGCCGGCACGGTACGGTAGCTCAAGGTGTTCGGTCATTGCGTTAGCCACCCTTTCTAATTAAAAAAAGCTGAGCGAATGTCATCGGGCGTCCGCCCTGAACAAATTCAACGAACAATATAGAACAAAATTTTTTTTAATTTTTTTTAAACAGTGGTTGGCGATCAAGACGCAGGATCGAGTTCCGTTCGTCAGTTTTTTTTGTTTTCCACACATTTTCTTTACTATTTATATTACAATTGATATAATGGGAAAAATACGTGTAATCGGATGAACTTTTATTAAATTTACTATGTTATTTGGCAGTCTACTAATTTTTATTATCACAAATAATATAATATTCGCCGGCCCCTGGTGGCCGAGCGGTTCTAGGTGCTTCAGTCTGGAACCGTGCGACCGCTACGGTCGCAGGTTCGAATCCTGCCTCGGGAATTGATGTGTGTGATGTCCTTAGGTTAGTTAGGTTTAAGTAGTTCTAAGTTCTAGGGGACTGATGACCTCAGAAGTTAAGTCCCATAGTGCTCAGAGCCATTTGACCCATTTCTTTTTTCTTAAAATGTATTCATACGCGGTCTCTCCCGCCCTTTTTAAAATTATATCAATGTGCGGTCTCTCCCGCCAACAATACTTTGGTGCAGACATTCCCTGCTACCACAATTATTTCCAAAATGACAAATATTAATTATTTCTACTTTATCCTATTAATAAAATATAAACAACTTTCATAAATTGTAGTTTGACAATAGACAATAGAAATATACACGTCTTAACATTATTTACGGTCAAATGCCTGGATTTGCCCTTACAACCATTTCGACGAGGACATAAATTATTCGCTATACTGAGATACCAGTTGAGCCTACTGCGTTTCGGCGTATTTCAGACTGCAGCACTGAGGTACCGTCCGCGACAAAATTCCTGTAAAATGGATTCTGAACTGCTTAAGTCGCTACGACACAAGTTCAGGTAAGGATTCACTTTAAATGACAATGGTAACTAGCAACCTTTTTTCTGCCAACATCGAACATCGATCTTTTGTCCCAAGCATCATTGTTACGATGTTTCGAAGACTTCAGTATCGGTACTGAAACGTCGATGTTTAAAATTATGGAAATGGAAATGAAGTCCCACGCTTCTCGACGGAACGTAGGGGAACGCTGCGGGAGACCCGCACCGCCCTACTAGGCAAGGTCCTAATGGAGGTGGTTTGCCGTTGCCTTCCTCCGACCGTAATGGGGCTGAATAATGATGATGTAGACGACACAACAACACCCAGTCATATCGGGGCAGGTGAAAATCCCTGGCCCCGCCAGGAATCGAACACGTGACGTCGCGCTCGGGAAGCGAGAACGCTACCGCGAGACCACGAGCGGCGGACTTTAAAACTATAGCATAGATATTTTATAAGTTATCAATCGCCATCGAATAACACTCGTTCTTGCCGACGTCCATATTACGACATATATGGAATTAATTTTTCCTTTCAGCACTTCACAGTGGTGCCTGTACAATAAAGGTAGTCTACCGCCCGATTTACAGGGTGATTCAAAAAGAATACCACAACTTTAGGAATTTAAAACTCTGCAACGACAAAAGGCAGAGCTAAGCACTATCTGTCGCCGAATTAAGGGAGCTATAAAGTTTCATTTAGTTGTACATTTGTTCGCTTGAGGCGCTGTTGACTAGGCGTCAGCGTTAGTTGATGCTAAGATGGCGACCGCTCAACAGAAAGCTTTTTGTGTTATTGAGTACGGCAGAAGTGAATCGACGACAGTTGTTCAGCGTGCATTTCGAAGTTGGCACTTATCTGTCCGTAACTACCTGAACGTCAACTACCCGAGGCGATGGATCGGCCGCCGGGCAGCCCGTGACAGAGCACTTCATCACTGGCCTCCAAGAAGCCCTGATCTTACCCCCTGCGATTTTTTCTTATGGGGGTATGTTAAGGATATGGTGTTTCGGCCACCTCTCCCAGCCACCATTGATGATTTGAAACGAGAAATAACAGCAGCTATCCAAACTGTTATGCCTGATATGCTACAGAGAGTGTGGAACGAGTTGGAGTATCGGGTTGATATTGCTCGTGTGTCTGGAGGGGGCCATGTTGAACATCTCTGAACTTGTTTTTGAGTGAAAAAAAAACCTTTTTAAATACTCTTTGTAATGATGTATAACAGAAGGTTATATTATGTTTCTTTCATTAAATACACATTTTTAAAGTTGTGGTATTCTTTTTGAATCACCCTGTTATACTCATGTATCACGAATTCTCACGGTCGATTTCCCTACACTCCTCCCTCCCCGACTTACACTATATAATTATGTACCATTTAAAATAATCAGGGGAAAATTTCAAGGATCACAACAATTGAAATCGCCATCTATCGGCTGAGTTATGCATTACACTTTCAGGTTATCACTCACAAGGAGGTGACTGCCAGTGTCCCAGTGAAGTACACAGGTGGTTTTTGTCATTTGTGGACGTTTTTCAATAAAGCACATCCAATGCGACGACTAAATGCAATGAAGGTTGCAACGGCCGCCTGTTTGATCCAAAAACGATGGAATATCGGTCGCCTTGCTGCTGATAACAGTGCATCCTCACGTGTCATCGAAGATTGTCGACACGCTACAGAGAGACAGGTCATTACAGAGGGCGAGTTGGACAAGGTCGCAGACGCATTACAACCTCACGAGGAAACAAAATTTTGGCCATGTCTGTGTTGTGGCGTCGTACAGATACGGCCAGAGCACTGCAAGTCGACTTCAAAAGGGCCACTGGATCCACTGTGTCCGATCAGACTGCAAGGAACAGGTTACGAAAAACGACCTCACGTCCCAGACGTCGTGTTCGAGTGCCCCGCTGCACACGACGACATCTCGAAGGTCGCCTTCAGTTCTAACGTTCCCGTGTCAACCGGCAACTTCGTCACTGGCGAAGCGTGTTGTTCACAGACGAGTCCAGGTATCCACTGACGCAAGGTGATGGCGGTGTTCGCGTGTAGAGACCCGTGGTGATCGGTACATGCCAAATGTTGTCCAGTAAATCGGCAGATTTCCAGGGTTCTACGATGTAGCGGCGGGTACCAGTGTTGACAGCCACGCAGATCTTGTATCTATCCATGGTCGCCTTACCTCCCGTTCCACCACGGACTCTCCAACAACTCTCATGGCCTCTCATCGAAGAATGGGAATGGGTACCACAGGGTGACCTCCGGGGACTTATATGAGGCATGCCACGTATGTGTCAGCCAGTGATGAACGCTCACTGAAGCCATACACGTCACTGAAGTTCAATGGAAAGCACCCTCGATGACGGTGTGATTTATTGTATCCATTTTGTTTTCAACACCTGTCGGACATTTCAGTTCCTTTCATGTAAACCATCGAGGATGTAATGGTGTGTTGTTGAGTTCTTTCACTGAAGAGCCAAAGAAACTGATACACCTGCCAAATATCGTGTAGCAGTCCGGAGTGGCCGTGCGGTTCTAGGCGCTACAGTCTGGAGCCGAGCGACCGCTACGGCCGCAAGTTCGAATCCTGCCTCGGGCATGGATGTGTGTGATGTCCTCAGGTTAGTTAGGTTTAATTAGTTCTAAATTCTAGGCGACTGATGACCTCATAAGTTAAGTCGCATAGTGCTCAGAGCCATTTGTAATATCGTGTAGGACCCCCGCGAGCACGCAGAAGTGCCACAACACGACATGGCATGGCCTAGGCTAATGTGTGATATGGTACTGGAGGGAACTGACACGATGAATCCTGCAGGGCTGTCCATAAATCCGTAAGAGTACGAGGCAGTGGAGATCTCTTCTAAGCACCACGTTGCAAGGCATAATATTTCTTGTCTAGGAAGTTTGGGGGCCAGCGGAAGTGTTTAATCTCAGAAGAGTGTTTCCTGGAGCTACTCTGTAGCAATTCTGGACGTGTGGGGTGTCTCATTGTCCTGTTGGAAACGCCCAAGTCCGTCGGAATGCACAATGGACTTGAATGGATGCAGGGATCAGACAGGATGCTTACGTGAGTGTCATCTGTCAGAGTCGTATCTAGACGTATCGAGGGTCCCATATCAATCCAACTGCACACGCCGCACACCATTACAGAATCTCCATCAGCTTGAACAGTCCCCTGACGACATGCAGGGTCCATGGATTCATGAGGTTGTCTCCATATCCGTAAACGTCCATCCGTTCGATAAAATTTGAAACGAGACTCATCCGATCAGGCAACACGTTTCCAGTCATCAACCGTCCAATGCCGGTTTAGACGGGCCCAGGCGAGGCGTAAAGCTTTGTTTCGTGCAGTCATCAAGAGTGCACGAGTGGGTCTTCGGCTCCGAAGGCCCATATCGATGATGTTTCGTCGAATGCTTCACTAGTTGACACTTGTTTGACGGCCCAGCATTGAAATCTGCGGCATTCTGCGGAGGGGTACACTTCTGTCAGTTTGAACGATTCTCCTCAGTCGTCGTTGGTCCCGTTCTTGCAGGATCTTTATCCGGCAACAGCGATGTCGTTGATTTGATGTTTTACCGGATTCCTGGAATTTACGGTACATTCGTGAAATAGTCGTACGGGAAAATCGCCACCTCATCGCTACCTCGGAGACGCTGCGACCCATCGCTCGTGCGCCGACTATGACACCACGTCGAAACTCAGTTAAATCTTGATAACCTGCTATTGTCCGCCCCCGGTAGCTGAGTGGTCAGCCTGACGGATTGTCAATCCTCTAGGCCGGGGTTCGATTCTCGGCTGGGTCGGAGAATTTTCTCCGCCCAGGGACTGGTTGTTGTGCTGTCCTCATCATCATCGTATCACCCTCATCCACTGCAGGTCGCCGAAGTGGCGTCACATTGAAAGACCGGCACCCGGTAAACGGTCTGCCCGGCGGGGGATCCTGGCCATACGATTAAATTAAATAAAACCTGCTATTGTAACAGCAGTAACAGATCTGACAACTGCGCCAGACACTTGGTGCCTTATATAGTCGTCGCCGACCGCAGCGCCGTATTCTGCCTGTTTACATATCTCTGTATTTGAATACTATACCAGTTTCTTTGGCGCTTCACTGTAATTTGTGAAAAATAAAGATATAATTTGGTAACATACCCAGTCCTCAATTATCGTTCAGTGGAGTAGGGCAAGGGCTCAAGGTCATGTTCCCCTAATTCTTTTGAGCAGTGTATCTTATCGTCTCTCTATTGCGAAAGCCAAACTCAGACAGATAACGAGACTTTCTTTTCGTCTCTATATTGCGAAGCGAAACTCGGAGGGTTGCGTCTTTTGTGGACTGTAGAGCAAGTTCGTAAATAAATGCTGAACAGAGTGTAGGAGAGATGCTCAGGGAAGCTAAAGGCGATTCGTTGTGTGGAGAGCTATTCCGTTCTCGCGAACTCCTGTTGCGTAAATTTGGAACACCGGGATTTGGAGTAGACTACGCAAGAAATCTGCAGTCTACGCGCTTTATCTCACGTAGGCATAATGGGAATAAGGTAAGGGAGATTACTGCGCGTTTTGTATTTAACGTCGTTCCCCGTGTCACTGAAATGAGGTAGGGAGGAACAACTCTGCAGTCTCCGTACTCTCTGGCACGAACCACACAGTGCCTTACGGAATGTACATCTACACGGAGAAAAACGTTTTACACTATTCAGACGCTGTATGCTACGTTTGTCATGACGTCAGCATCATCACTGTGGCCGCGCGGTTAGAGGCGCTATGTCACTGACTGCGCAGTCCCTCCCGCCAGAGGTTCGAGTCCTCCCTCGGGCACGGGGGCCCGCATCTCGTGGTCGTGCGGTAGCGTTCTCGCTTCCCACGCCCGGGTTCCCGGGTTCGATTCCCGGCGGGGTCAGGGATTTTCTCTGCCTCGTGATGGTTGGGTGTTGTGTGCTGTCCTTAGGTTAGTTAGGTTTAAGTAGTTCTAAGTTCTAGGGGACTTATGACCACAGCAGTTGAGTCCCATAGTGCTCAGAGCCATTTGAACCATTTTTCGGGCATGGGCGTGTGTGGTGTTCCTAGCGTAAGTTAGTTTAAGTAATGCGTAAGTCTAGGGAACGACGACCTAAGCAGTTTGATCCCTTAGGAATGCACATACAGTTGAACAACATCCCTGACGGCCGTTCGATATCTACTTCTGGATAAATGCGTCCTCTAGACCCTTGCATCCATTATGGCCTTCAGATTATACCCAATCACGTCTCTCCTGCATGTGTCATAATGTCATGCGGCCACCTACTGCGATGTCTCCGTGGTATTTTCTTACCTCCTGGCATCCGGCAAACACCTTCCGTCGTCTAGTTACCACGCTTTGCTCTGACTACATGTCCCTAAGAGCTGCTTTTTTCATCGCACCTATAAACGCCTTCCACTCCATTACTGACTGTTTCCCCGTCTCTCATAGTCTCTGCTCCTCACTAGGCAAGTTTATGGATGGTTTTCACGGTAAAAGTCAGTTCTCCCGAGGCGTAGCGCCGTATAAAGATCCTGCCTTGGAGACGGTTAAGTGGGAGATGTGTCTCAGAGCTGGATTGTGACAGATGGTGACGCGAGACTGGACGCGCACGTAGTTTATGTACCAGCCGATAGAGGACAATGTTGGATAGGGGGACAGTGATTTTAGTTTCGATTGTGTCCACTAGAGTGCACTAAAGTAATAGAATGTTTTTCATAAACTGTTCTCGTATTTTCATAAAGTGTTATTATGTCTTTTTGTGTATGTAAAATGTTATAAATGTTTCCAGAATGAGATTTTCACTCTGCAGCGGAGTGTGCGCTGATATGAAACATCCTGGCAGATTAAAACTGTGTGCCGGACCGAGACTCGAACTCTGGACCTTTGCCTTTCGCGGGCAAGTGCTCTACCACTGAGCTACCCAAGCACGACTCACGCCCCGTCCTCACAGCCTTACTTCTGCCATTACCTCGTCTCCTACCTTCCAGTCTTTACAGAAGCTCTCCTGCGAACCTTGCAGAACTAGCACTCCTGAAAGAAAGGATATTGCGGAGACATGGCTTAGCCACAGCCTTGGGGATGTTTCCAGAATGAGATTTTCACTCTGCAGCGGAGTGTGCGCTGATATGAATCTTCCTGGCAGATTAAAACTGTGTGCCGGACCGAGACTCGAACTCGGGACCTTTGCCTTTCGCGGGCAAGTGCTCTACCATCCCTCAGTCTGTGGATAAGCCATGGTTCCGCAATATCCTTTCTTTCAGTAGTGCTAGTTCTGCAAGGTTCGCAGGAGAGCTTCTGTAAAGTTTGGACGGTAGGAGACGAGGTACTGGCAGAAGTAAATCTGTGAGGAGGGGACGTGAGTCGTGCTTGGGTAGCTCAGTGGTGCCGGCACGGTAACTCAGCGTGTTCGGTCAGAGGGTTAGCTGCCCTCTGTAATAAAAAAACTGAGTTAATGGATCAACGACGAACTGAAACGGGTGTCTTGCGACGTCCGCCCCGAGCAGATACAACGAACAAAAACGAACAAAATGATATAAAAAAAAGTGGTAGAGCACTTGCCCGCGAAAGGCAAAGGTCGAGTCTCGGCCCGACACACAGTTTTAATCTGCCAGGAAGTTTGTTATAAATGTGTTTTAGCAGTATGAATGATGCGTGAGTGTGGTTTAAGGTTATTATGAAGATAATTGTTTAACTAGTTGTGTAGTAGGATTTAGTGTGGGAACATTTCGAAGAGGTATGGATGTGAACAATGGGGATTTTTGTAGAATAGATTTGTAAAGTAAGTTTATGGTAAAGGGAAAGTTAACTCAGGTATAAATAACAATAGTAAATAACTTTATGCATGAGCAAAACTTCAGCATGTTAGATAATTTCGTCGGTAAAAAGTGCAGTCGTTAGGTTTACTGTTTTGCGATTGGTTATTGATGAAAAGCGCGGACTGACGCGGAAGAATGTTGTTTTGCTATTGGCTGTTGAGTAAACTGACCAGTGGTAAAGCAATATTCTTCGCGCGCCTTTCTCTGCTGGTAGAGAAGACGTAGAGAATTCTAGATAAAGAGTGGGAGCCTAGCCATGAAACAGTTCGGACGTATGTAATAGTAGTTCCGATGGAAACGATAAGTTGTCGGATCTAGCAGTGTTTCATACATCAAAAGTGTGGTAAAGTGACGGCATAATTATTCCGATGGGCGTGTAGAAATTTCGGAAATTTTAAGTGAATTTTGTGACGAAAAAAGACATATATTCCGCGTGTCGTATTGAGCAGGTCGGTGGCTAAAAATTGTGACTGCATTAGGTACCGACAGACTTAATATTTGGCGAGCATTCTCAATCGAAATTACGTTTTCGGGAAATGCAACACCATAAACTTGCTAACGTGAGTGAAAGGGATTGTGAGTGACTGTGATAAGACTAGCACGGGCTTGGCAGTGATACTTGTTGACCTAAGTTTCAGAATATATTAATTGAGGACCAAATTTCCAACCTTTCATTTGTATGAAACTTTCTCCCGAAACGTAGATTAGTGACTTAAATTGCAGCCTGGTTCACGTCGAAGTACAGTAGGTTTCACTCGGCTTTCCTACTGATGATCTGCTGAGACAATGTTCACAGGTAGGTGCGGTGCAGGTCCGTCGTAAAAGGGACGGAAGGAACCGCGCCGCTGCGCTCCATGCTGTGAGTCAGAGGCTGCTCAGAAAAGCTAACATGGGGAATTTAAGTACGTCGTCTGTTTCAGTGAAATCTATTTTCTTTTTTCCGATGACACTAATGTCATCACCAGAGACGAATTTGCGAGATGTCTTTCCTGGAAGGTCGCGAATGTACAAGTTTTCTGAGACAGGACTAAATCCGGCGTGTAGCCATTTCAAGTTTCCTACTGATGATCTGCTGAGACAATGTTCACAGGTAGGTGCGGTGCAGGTCCGTCGTAAAAGGGACGGAAGGAACCGCGCCGCTGCGCTCCATGCTGTGAGTCAGAGGCTGCTCAGAAAAGCTAACATGGGGAATTTAAGTACGTCGTCTGTTTCAGTGAAATCTATTTTCTTTTTTCCGATGACACTAATGTCATCACCAGAGACGAATTTGCGAGATGTCTTTCCTGGAAGGTCGCGAATGTACAAGTTTTCTGAGACAGGACTAAATCCGGCGTGTAGCCATTTCAAGTTTTTGGAATTTGCTACTGTCATGAAATGTGTGAATTCAGAAAAATCTGTTACTACATCTATACTCCGCAAACCACCTCACGGCGTGTGACGGAGGGTACTTTGTCAACCAATGTTATTTCCTCCTTTTCCTGTTCCATTTGCGACTAGTTCGCGGGACGAATGACTGCTGGTTACCCTCTGTGCGGGCTCGGGTCTGATTTTATCTTCATCGTCTTTTCACGAGATGTACGTAGGAGGAAGTAACGTATTTGTTGACTCTTCTAGGGACATCCCTCTTGGAACTTGAACACTAAACCATAGAGTGATGCTGAACGCCACTCTTGCACCGTCTGCCACTGGATTTGGTTGATCATCTGTATGAAGCTTTCGTGCTCATTAAATGAATCCGTAAAGAAACGCGCTGCTCCGCTTTGGATCTTTCTTTTTTTTTTCCTTATCAGTGCTATCTGGTACGGGTCACAAACTAACGAACAATATTGAAGTATTGGTCGAACTAGTGTTTTATAAGCTACCTCCTTTGTTGATGACTATATTTCCTGAGCATCCTTCCAATGAATCTCAGACCGGCCTCTGCCTTACTCGCAACTGATTTTATGTCGTCGTTCCACTTCAAATCGCTCTGTAAGCATAGACCCACACATTTTATGGAGGCAACTGCTTCCAGCGATTGTTCTGCCAACGTTAATCACACCCTAAAGGATCTTTCTGATTACGTATTCACTATAAGTACTATTGTTTATGCTGACAGTTAACTGCCATTCCCTGCAGCAAGCGTCGATCCCCTGCATTTCGTCATAATTTTCCAGCGCCGCGACTTCTTTGTATGCAACAGCCTCAGCAGCGAAAAGCCTCATGCAATTTTCTACGTTATCTATTATGACACTTATATATACTCTGAAACGTAAAGGTTCCATAACACTCCCCTGATCTAGACCCGAAATTTCTTTTACTTCTGAAGACTTCTCTTCGTTCAGAAAGGCATGCTGCAGGGTGGCTACTCAAACTTGAGAAATTCTTTCCCTGAGAACTGCAGGTATGGGGAGCAATATGGCGTCATAAGAAGTTCCTGATAATTAACAGCTAACGGTGGTGCAGGAGAGGGGGCCAGGGTTGAGCATCTCTCAATGACGATTTTTCTTTCCTCTCGGCTGAAATAGTCTGACTGCAGTTTTTAATCACTGATAATTTATGTGGAATAATATTTATGGTGTGGGTTCCTGTTGTCATGTCCTAGTTCATGAACCACGGGCAACGTATGAGTGGCCAAGTAAGTGGTCTTGACAGTCGGGATACCAGTTACTTTGGAATAAGGCTGGGCATCTTGGACATATTCTGAGTCGTAGTCACCTTTGTGCTCAGACGGCAAAGCCTACCAAATCCACCGGTTAGTCCCTCAACCGTTAGGGGTAAAACTCAATGGGACCCGGGGGAACTAAGTCTAGCAACCTGCTTCCCTGGTACTTTAAATATGATGCTGGCAACAATCAGAGCAAAATGCCTCGGACCTTTGGAGGTGACAGATTTGACGAACCAGGGACTCCTAAGATACGACTCTGCAAACGAATGGTAACGAGATGGGGAGCTATTAATATCAATGGGGACTACTCTGGGAAGAAGGTAGAGCTGGCAGAGGCTGCAAGTAAGATGGGGCTGGACGTTTTAGCTGTTAGTGACATTCGGGTAAGGGGTGAGAAAGAAGAGGAAGTGGGAGAATACAAGGTCTACCTGTCAGGAGTCAAAGCGGGAATAGCACAATGGTGTGTAGGGCTTTACATCAGGATAGAAATGGAACCCAGCGTAGTTGCAATAAGGTATGTAAACGAACGACTGATGGCTCAAATGGCTCTGAGCACTATGGGACTCAACTGCTGAGGTCATTAGTCCCCTAGAACTTAGAACTAGTTAAACCTACCTAACCTAAGGACATCACAAACATCCATGCCCGAGGCAGGATTCGAACCTGCGACCGTAGCGGTCTTGCGGTTCCAGACTGCAGCGCCTTTAACCGCACGGCCACTTCGGCCGGCGAACGACTGATGTGGATAGATTTGACAGTGTCTAGCAATAAAATTAGGATTGTGTCAGTATATTCGCATTGTGAAAGGACAGATCAAGATAAGATGGATAGTTTTTATGACACACTCAGTGACGTAGTTGTTAGAGTAAAGGACAAGGACAGTGTTCTGCTCATGGGTGATTTTAATGCCAGGATTGGAAATCGAACAGAAGGGTATGAAAAGGTTACGGGTAAATTTGGAGAGGATATGAAGGCCAACGGGAACGGGAAACAACTCTTGGATTTCTGTGCCAGTATGGGCTTAGTAATCACAAACTCCTGTTTTAAACATAAGAACATTCACCGGTATACTTGGGAAGGCAGGGGAACCAGATCTGCCATTCACTATATAATAACAGATCAGGAATTCAGGAAGGCTGTGAGGGACACACGTGTATTCAGGGAATTCTTTGATGACACTGATCACTATTTAATCTGCAGTGAAATTGGTATTGTGAGGCTGAAAGTGCAGGAGGTCAGGTCCATATGTAGGAGGATAAGAGTGGAGAAACTTCAGGATAAGGAAATCAGGAACAAGTACATAACAACGATCTCAGAAAGGTACCAGTTACTTGAATGTAGTCAATTACAGTCATTGGAAAAGGAATGGACAAGGTACAGGGGCACAGTAGTAGAAGTGGCTAAAGAATGTCTTGGAACAGTAGTGTGTAAAGGTAGTATGAAGCAAACAGCTTGGTGGAATGACACAGTCAAGGCAGCCTGTAAAAGGAAAAAGAAGGCGTATCAAAAATGGATACATACTAAAACTCAGGTAGACAGAGAAAGTTATGTTGAAGAAAGAAACAAAGCCAAACAGATAATTGCAGCATCCAAGAAGAAATCTTGGGAAGACTTTGGAAACAGGTTGGAGACTATGGGTCAAGCTGCTGGAAAACCATTCTGGAGTGTAATTAGCAGTCTTCGAAAGGGAGGTAAGAAGGAAATGACAAGTATTTTGGACGGGTCAGGAAAACTGATGGTGAATCCTGTGGATGCCTTGGGCAGATGGAGGGAATATTTTGAAGAGTTGCTCAATGTAGGTGAAAATACGATCAGTAATGTTTCAGATTTCGAGGTAGAATGGGATAGGAATGATGATGGAAATAGCATCACATTTGAGGGAGTGGAGAAAATGGTGAATAGATTGCAGTGCAATAAAGCAGCTGGAGTGGATGAAATTAAGTCGGAACTCATCAAATACAGTGGAATGTCAGGTATTAAATGGCTACACAGGATAATTGAAATAGCCTGGGAGTCGGTACAGGTTCCATCAGACTGGACAAAAGCAGTAACACACCAATCTTTGAACATGGAAACAGAAAAGATTGTAACAACTACAGAGGTATCTCTTTATTCAGCGTTGTGGGTAAAATCTTCTCAGGTATTGTTGAAAGAAAAGTGCGAGTATTAGTTGAGGACCAACTGGATGAAAATCAGTGTGGGTTTAGGCCTCTTAGAGGTTGTCAGGACCAGATCTTTAGCTTACAGCAAATAATGGAGAAGTGTTATGAGTGGAACAGGGAATTGTATCTATGCTTTATAGATCTAGAAAAGGCATATGACCGGGTTCCTAGGAGGAAGTTATTGTCTGTTCTATGAGATTATGGAATAGGAGGCAAACTTTTGCAAACAATTAAAGGTCTTTACATAGATAGTCAGGCAGCAGTTAGAGTTGACGGTAAATTGAGTTCATGGTTTAGAGTAGTTTCAGGGGTAAGACAAGGCTGCAACCTGTCTCCACTGTTGTTGATATTATTTATGGATCATATGTTGAAAACAATAGACTGGCTGGGTGAAATTAAGATATGTGAACACAAAATAAGCAGTCTCGCATATACGGATGACTTAGTTGTGATGGCAGATTTGATTGAAAGTTTGCAAAGTAATATTTCAGAGCTAGATCAGAAATGTAAGGAGTATGGTATGAAGATTAGCATCTCCAAAACGAAAGTAATGGCAGTGGGAAAGGGATATAAACGGATTGAGTGCCAAATAGGAGGAACAAAGTTAGAACAGGTGGACGGTTTCAAGTACTTAGGATGCATATTCTCACAGGATGGCAACATAGTGAAAGAACTGGAAGCGAGGTGTAGTAAAGCTAATGCAGTGAGCGCTCAGCTACGATCTACTCTCTTCTGCAAGGAGGAAGTCAGCACCAAGACTAAGTTATCTGTGCACCGTTCAATCTTTCGACCAACTTTGTTGTATGGGAGCGAAAGCTGGGTGGATTCAGGTTACCTTATCAACAAGTTTGAGGTTACGGATATGAAAGTAGTTAGGATGATTGCATGTACTAGTAGATGGGAAGAATGGCAGGAGGGTGGCCACAATGAGGAAATCAAAGAAAATTTGGGAATGAACTCTATAGATGTAGCTGTCAGGGCGAACAGGCTTAGATGGTGGGGCCATGTTACATGCATGGGAGAAGCAAGGTTACCCAAGAGACTCATGGGTTCAGCAGTAGAGGGTAGGAGGAGTCGGGGTAGACCAAGGAGAAGGTACCTGGATTCGGTTAAGAATGATTTTGAAGTAATAGGCTTAACATCAGAAGAGGCACCAATGTTAGCACTGAATAGGGGATCATGGAGGAATTTTATAATGGGGACTATGCTCCAGACTGAACGCTGAAAGGCATAATCAGTCTTAAATGATGATGATGATGAATATTTATATAATTAACATACTTTGAAATAGTAAATACATTTACATTTAAGGTTTATAAAACACAATGAAGTTAATTCCAATGCTTGGTTTAAGACACAGAATTCGCTGAGAATTTATGAAATTCCTGAAATTTCCTGAGAATTCATTGATTTTTCCAGGTAAAATGAAGTTCCCTGACAACTTTAGGTTTTCCAGAAGAATCACCACCCCGTGCTGTGTTCTGTTTGCTGAGCCACGCAGCTGGTCAGACATTACGAGGTATAGCGATGGTATTCTGCTCATCACTCGGCAGTGCTGAAGTGAAGGGACGAGCCGTCTGTCCGGGTTTCACACGGTCGCTGTTTTTGGAACCCGTGTTGGTTGTCATACAGGTGATTTTCCGTCTCCAGAAACGCCATAATACGCGAGCACGAAACATGTTCCAGAATTCTACAACAGACCGACGTCAGGCACGTGGGCCTACAGTTTTGTGCGTATGTTCGACGACCCTTCCTGAAAAGGAGAATGACCTGTGCTTTGTTCCAACCATCAGGGAAGCTATTCCTCCAGTGACCTACGGTATACTGCTGCTAAAAGAGGGGCTAGTTCTTCGCATACTCTGTGCATAATCTAAATGGTACCCCGTCAGGTTTAGCGTCCTTCGCTCTGTCGAACGGTTTCTTTGCTTTTCTGTCCCACGGTCAGTTACTTTCGATATATGTCATTTTGTAGTTCGTGCGACGATATAAAGGTGGCATTACAGTGCCATCTTCCTGTGTGAGACAGCTTTGGAAAAAGACGTTTAGTGTTTCGTCATGCTCTGTTTCAGAGCCATTATGGTAACAGAGTACCCGTACAGATGGCTTCGATTCGTTTACTGGTTTAACATAATGTCAGAACTTTTTAGGATTTTCTGTGAAGTCGGTAGACAGAAGCATTTTCTTATCGAGTAGCTTTTTTGTGACATGGTGTGGTTCTGATGGGCTAAGACTTGCTTCCACTGTTTGTCATACGCAGCCGAGACGTCAAGGACTACGCAGAGACGCCACTCATTAAACAAACTCAGAAAGTGTCCCTGAGATGGAATCCAACGTTATATCTGACTGAAACATTTTTGCAGCTGCGTCCAGTAATTAATAATATCATTAACTACTATGGTAGTACACCACTCACGGTATAAGACATGGATATCGTAGATCTGGGAGAATTTTGTGACATTCTGCAGCCCACATAAGAGGTTACTCGTGAAATTACCTGGAAAAATACGTTGTGAACAGTAGAGTAATCGCAATAACTAGTACGTTCAATAGCAAACTCTGTGGCACGCAAGCAGTACACATTAATGAAGAAAATGTGAAGGGAAACACCACAGCACAAATAGAAAATGCGTTACTAAAAACTGAAAATGTTGACATATTATTTGTATTAGCATTGCTCGATCCAAGATTCAAGAATGTATAGTTTCAGTATGCTTCACCATTTTTGAAGGGAATCAAAACCTTCAAGGATCTGCTTACAGCTGTTGTTGAGGATGGGCGACACGTTGATACGTTACAGCGGAGAGAGAAACCAAGTTTGACTTATGGATTGAACATCATAGAACAGTACAGTAATTTGCAAACACGAAGAGAAATGGTCCAACCATCGCAGTTCAGTTATTATCGGACAGATTTCTTACTATATCTTAAAGAAGTCCATCTGGACTATGAAATCACACCATCAGTAGTACCCAACTGTCCAAAACTACAAAAACTGCATTAAAATACTTGAGCTCTTTAGGGACATCTGTAAGTAGGCTGTTTAGGTTTTTATGTTGGTAATGCCACGTAGCGCTCTGTATGAAAATCACTGACTGTGCTGTGTGCAGTCTGAGGCTGGTCGGCATTGTTGCAATATTCGCCATTGTAGTGTTGGGCAGTTGGATGTTAATAGCATGTAGCGTTGCGCAGTTGGAGGTGAGCCGCCAGCATTCGTGGATGTGGGGAGACAGATGGCGGAGTTTTGAGAGCGGATGATATGGACGTGTGTCCATCAGAGACAGTAAATTTGTAAGACTGGATGTCATGAACTGATATATATATATATTATGACTTTTGAACACTATTAAGGTAAATAGATTGTTTGTTCTTTATCAAAATCTTTCATTTGCTAACTATACCTATCAGTAGTTAGTCCCTTCAGTAGTTGGAATCTTTTATTTAGCTGGCAGTAGTGGCGCTCGCTGTGTTGCAGTAGTTCGAGTAACGAAGATTTTTGTGAGGTAAGTGATTCATGAAAGGTATAGGTTATTGTTAGTCAGGGCCATTCTTTTGTAGGGATTTTTGCAAGTCAGATTGTGTTGCGCTAAAAATATTGTGTGTCAGTTTAGTGTTGATCAGAATAAGTAAAGAGCGAAATGTCTGAGTACGTTCAGTTCTTCTCAGCTGTTTGAAAATCAAATAACGTAAGGGGTTTATCAGCACAGTAATTCATTAATTTTTGTAGCCACTACTGCCAGCTAAATAAAAGATTCAAACTACTGAAGGCACTAACTACTGATAGGCATAGTTAGCAAATGAAATATTTTGATAGAGAACAAACAATGTATTTACCTTAATAGTGTTCAAAAGTAATAATATTATTACTCTTTCTGATGGACACACGTCCAGATCGTCCGCTCTCAAACTTCCGCCATCTCTCTCCCCACATCGACCACTGCTGGCGGCTCACCTCCAACTGCGCAACGCTCGTCAGCTTCTAAAAGGTAGTTTTCAAAGCGGGATATACTCTCCCTGTCAAATATGCAACAGATTGAAAGGGAAAACGCCTCTCAAAAATATTGTTGTTCAATTTGTAGACACAAAGTTGCACTATCTGTAACATTAATTATCGCTCTGCTTATTGATTAATAAATTTACTAGCGGCGTTTGTACATTGCTTTTTACGTGATTGTATGAATTCGTCATTTAACTTCGATGTTGAACACATAATGTCGGTTTGAACTAACCGACGCCCATTGTAAATGTATGCATAATCCAGACGCTAGTACGGAAAATACCTCCCTCATAGCCCACCGCGCCGTCGGCTGTTCGATGTACTGAGGGGTAGTAGGTACATGGGTATGCTCATGGTTTTCGTCGTAACTGTATGTCAGAAAGAAAAGTGTATCAGTTTCATAGCGATCACGTAAGACTAGCCAGTCACAATTTTGAACGACCACACATTGCTCTATTTTCGGTTTATTTATGTATTTATTTATTGTTCCGTGGAACCAAATTAAGGAGAAGTTTCCATGGTCATGGAACGAGTCAATACATGAAATTATAACATGATAGTAGAAACAGGTCCATATGTAGGAGGATAAGAGTGGAGAAACTTCAGGATAAGGAAATCAGGAACAAGTACATAACAGCGATCTCAGAAAGGTACCAGTTAGTTGAAGGTAGCCAATTACAGTCATTGGAAAAGGAATGGACAAGGTACAGGGACACAGTACTAGAAGTAGCTAAAGAATGCCTTGGAACAGTAGTGTGTAAAAGTAGGATGAAGCAAACAGCTTGGTGGAATGACACAGTCAAGGCAGCCTGTAAAAGGAAAAAGAAGGCGTATCAAAAATGGCTACACACTAGAACTCAGGTAGACAGAGAGAGTTATGTTGAAGAAAGAAACGAAGCCAAACAGATAATTGCAGCATCCAAGAAGAAATCTTGGGAAGACTTTGGAAACAGGTTGGAGACTATGGGTCAAGCTGCTGGAAAACCATTCTGGAGTGTAATTAGCAGTCTTCGAAAGGGAGGTAAGAAGGAAATGACAAGTATTTTGGACGGGTCAGGAAAACTGATGGTGAATCCTGTGGATGCCTTGGGCAGATGGAGGGAATATTTTGAAGAGTTGCTCAATGTAGGTGAAAATACGATCAGTAATGTTTCAGATTTCGAGGTAGAATGGGATAGGAATGATGATGGAAATAGCATCACATTTGAGGGAGTGGAGAAAATGGTGAATAGATTGCAGTGCAATAAAGCAGCTGGAGTGGATGAAATTAAGTCGGAACTCATCAAATACAGTGGAATGTCAGGTATTAAATGGCTACACAGGATAATTGAAATAGCCTGGGAGTCGGTACAGGTTCCATCAGACTGGACAAAAGCAGTAACACACCAATCTTTGAACATGGAAACAGAAAAGATTGTAACAACTACAGAGGTATCTCTTTATTCAGCGTTGTGGGTAAAATCTTCTCAGGTATTGTTGAAAGGAAAGTGCGAGTATTAGTTGAGGACCAACTGGATGAAAATCAGTGTGGGTTTAGGCCTCTTAGAGGTTGTCAGGACCAGATCTTTAGCTTACAGCAAATAATGGAGAAGTGTTATGAGTGGAACAGGGAATTGTATCTATGCTTTATAGATCTAGAAAAGGCATATGACCGGGTTCCTAGGAGGAAGTTATTGTCTGTTCTACGAGATTATGGAATAGGAGGCAATCTTTTGCAAGCAATTGAAGGTCTTTACATGGATAGTCAGGCAGCAGTTAGAGTTGACGGTAAATTGAGTTCATGGTTCAGAGTAGTTTCAGGGGTAAGACAAGGCTGCAACCTGTCTCCACTGTTGTTCATATTATTTATGGATCATATGTTGAAAACAATAGACTGGCGGGGTGAGATTAAGATATGAGAACACAAATAAGCAGTCTTGCATATGCGGATGACTTAGTTGTGATGACAGATTCGATTGAAAGTTTGCAAAGTAATATTTCAGAGCTGGATCAGAAATGTAAGGATTATGGTATGAAGATTAGCATCTCCAAAACGAAAGTAATGTCAGTGGGAAAGAAATATAAACGGATTGAGTGCCAAATAGGAGGAACAAAGTTAGAACAGGTGGACGGTTTCAAGTACTTAGGATGCATATTCTCACAGGATGGCAACATAGTGAAAGAACTGGAAGCGAGGTGTATCAAAGCTAATGCAGTGAGCGTCAGCTACGATCTACTCTCTTCTGCAAGAAGGAAGTCAGTACCAAGACTAAGTTATCTGTGCACCGTTCAATCTTTTGACCAACTTAGCTGTACGGGAGTGAAATCTGGGTGGATTCAGGCTACCTTATCAACAAGGTTGAGGTTACGGATATGAAAGTAGCTAGGATGATTGCAGGTACTAGTAGATGGGAACAACGGCAGGAGGGTGTCCACAAGGAGGAAATCAAAGAAAAACTGGGAATGAACTCTATAGATGTAGCAGTCAGGGTGAACAGGCTTAGATGGTGGGGTCATGTTACACGCATGGGAGAAGCAAGGTTACCCAAGAGACTCATGGGTTCAGCAGTAGAGGGTAGGAGAAGTCGGGGCAGACCAAGGAGAAGGTACCTGGATTCGGTTAAGAATGATTTTGAGGTAATAGGTTTAACATCAGAAGAGGCACCAATGTTAGCACTGAATAGGGGATCATGGAGGAATTTTATAAGGGGGCTATGCTCGAGACTGAACGCTGAAAGGCATAATCAGTCTTAAATGATGATGATGATGATGATGATGATGATGAGTAGAAACAGATAAAATGAAAAATAAGTAACATATTCAGGCGACAATTCGTAAGTTTAAATAAAGAAAATCAACAATGTAACACTGGAGTTTGCTTAATTTTTCAGCTCTTCCAGGAGCTCCTCGACATAATAGAAGGAGTGAGCCATGAGGAAACTCTTCAGTTTAGACTTAAAAGAGTTTGTGCTACTGCTCAGATTTTTGAGTTCTTGTGGTGGCTTATTGAAAATGGATGCAGCAGAATACTGCACTCCTTTCTGCAAAAGAGTCAAGGAAGTGCTTTCCACATGCAGATTTGATTTCTGCCTAGTATTAACTGAATGAAAGGTGCTAACTCTTGGGAATAAGCTAATATTGCTAACAACAAACGACATTAAAGAAAATATATAGTGTGAGGGCAATGTCAGAATTCCCAGTCTATTGAATAGGGGTCGACAAGAGGTTCTCGAACTTAACACCACACATAGCTCGAACAGCCCGTTTTTGAGCCAAAAGCACCCTTTTTGAATCAGCAGAATTACCCCAAAAAATAATACCATACGACATAAGCGTATGAAAATATGCAAAGTAGACTACTTTTCGTGTTGAACTGTCACTTATTTTAGATACTGTTGTAATGGTAAATAAAGCAGCATTTAGTTTCTGAACAAGATCCTGAACATGGGCTTTCCAGAACAGCTTACTATCTATCCGAACGCCTAGGAACTTGAACTGTTCCGTCTCGCTTATAAAATGTGCATTCTGTCTGGTCAAAATATCGGTTCTTGTTGAATTGTGAGTTAGAAACTGTAAAAACTGAGTCTTACTGTGATTTAGCATCAAATTATTTTCCAAAAGCCACGAACTTATTTCATGAACTACATTATTTGATACTGCTTCAATATAACAGTTGTTTCTGATACACCTAAATGTCCTTCCACGTGCATCGTCAGAAGACAAACGTTTTGTCCTTTTTCCCGGTGATAAAACTGTACAGGGACAGAAAGCAGCACCAGCCTTGCTCTTTTTCTGTTGCTCCTTATCGCCACCTCGACTCGACTCACACACAAGCGGACACAGGGCAGCGAATGGGCTAACCAGCGAGGCAGCTGGCCAAGGGGGGAGGGGGGTGCGGAGGGACACCACGTGAATCGACGGCCAGCCGATGTCTCAGTTTCGATGCGCGACCTGAAACTTGCTCTCAGGTTCACGTAGAAGATGCACTGTTGTGAAATCCGATGAATATTTTCCAAACATCATGTTACTGTGTATTCGCCCGCATCTCGTGGTCGTGCGGTAGCGTTCTCGCTTCCCACGCCCGGGTTCCCGGGTTCGATTCCCGGCGGGGTCAGGGATTTTCTCTGCCTCGTGATGGCTGGGTGTTGTGTGCCGTCCTTAGGTTAGTTAGGTTTAAGTAGTTCTAAGTTCTAGGGGACTGATGACCATAAATGTTAAGTCCCATAGTGCTCAGAGCCATTTGAACCATTTTTGAACTGTGTATTCGGAACAGTAAAAGAGGCAGCTCAGACGACCTCCAGCGCTCTACTCGCATTGGTAGACACCTGTTGGGCACACCCACCTTGCCCGAATCGTCTCTGTCTGCTGTACGGTGTGATTCGAAGTCTCTGCATCAAACATCTAGAGGTGATAGATCATCTCACGGGGAACAGCTATTCTTAGCCATGGACACTAGTAAACAGGACATCCTCCTGAACAGTAGTAGTCGATAATGGTATTATTTTTTGAATTTTGGACAGGCCAGAATTATCGCAGCCGTTTTTCTGAAAGAATTCATATAATTTTATACAAAATATGTTGTATTTCAAGTCAACATTTATGAATAGGAATTACTCTACTGGCCATTAAAATTGCTACACCTCGAAGATGACGTGTTACAGACGCGAAATTTAACCGACAGGAAGAAGATGCTGTGATATGCAAATGATTAGCTTTTCAGAGCATTCACGCAAGGCTGGCGCCGGTGGCGACACCTACAACGTGCTGACATAAGTTTCCAACCGATTTCTCATACACAAACAGCAATTGACCGGGGTTGTCTGGTGAAACGTTGATGTGATGCCTCGTGTAAGGAGGAGAAATTTGTAACATCACGTCTCCGACTTTGATAAAGGTCGGATTGTAGCCTATCGCGATTGCGGTTTATCGTATCGCGACATTGCTGCTCACGTTGGTCGAGATCGAATGACTGTTAGCAGAATATGGAATCGGTGCGTTCAGGAGGGTAATACGGAACGCCGTGCTGGATCCCAACGGCCTCGTATCACTAGCAGTCGAGATGACAGGCATCTTATCCGCATGGCTGTAACGGATCGTGCAGCCACGTCTCGATCCCTGAGTCAACAGATGGGGACGTTTGCAAGACAACAACCATCTGCACGAACAGTTCGACAACGTTTGCAGCAGCATGGATTATCTGCTCGGAGGCCATGGCTACGGTAACCTTGACGCTGCATCACGGACAGGAGCGCCTGCGATGGTGTACTCAACGACGAACCTGCGTGCACGAATGGCAAAACGTCATTTTTTCGGATGAATCCAGGTTCTGTTTACAGCATCATGATGGTCTCATCCGTGTATGGCGACATCGCGATGATCGCACATTGGAAGCGTGTATTCGTCATCGCCATACTGGCGTATCACCCGGCGTGATTGTATGGGTTGCCATCGGTTACTCGTCTCGGTCACCTCTTGTTCGTATTGACGGCACTTTGAGCAGTGGACGTTACATTTCAGATGTGTTACGACCCGTGGCTCTATCCTTCATTCGATCCCTGCGAAACCCTACATTGTAGCAGGATAATGCACGACCGCATGTTGCAGGTCCTGTACGAACCTTTCTGGATACAGAAAATGTTCGACTGCTGCCCTGACCAGCACATTCTCCAGATCTCTCACCAATTGAAAACGTCTGAACAATGGTGGCCGAGCAACTGGCTTGTCACAATACGCCAGTCACTACTCTTGATGAACTGTGGTATCGTGTTGAAGGTGCATGGGCAGCTGTACCTGTACACGCCATCCGAGCTCTGTTTGACTCAATGCCGAGGCGTATCAAGGCCGTTATTACGGCCAGAGGTGGTTGTTCTGGGTACTGATTTCTCAGGATCTATGCACCCAAATTGCGTGAAAATGTAATCACATGTCAGTTCTAGTACAACATATTTGTCCAATGAATAACCGTTTACCATCTGCATTTCTTCTTGGTGTAGCAATTTTAATGGCCAGTAGTGTACTTTATTTCCCCTGCACGCGGTTCCGTACGGATCAGAGAAGAGATCACTATGGTAGGAGTTGTTTTGGACCTACCCACTATATTGGAATCTGGAAGTTTTTAATCTGACATACCGTCTTCTAGCGGTGTTTTGTTTTGACGGACAAAAACTGTTAGGTAAAAAGATTCCGACTTTTCCGCCCTAATGTTTTAATCATATGTTCACCTGAAGACGTGGTTTTTAATGCCACGAAACCTTTAGTGATCCACTAATAAAGAACTAAATACAGCCGAAGTGGTTATTACTACCCAACAGGAATGGATAATGTTTTGAAAGGAGGATATAAGATGAACATCAACAAAATAAAACGAGGGTAATGGAATGTAGTCGAATTAAATCAGGTGATGCTGAAGGAATTTGATTAGGGGACGAGACACTTGAAGTAGTGGATGGGTTTTGCTATTTGGGCAGCAAAATAACTGATTACGGCCGAATAACAGAGGATATAATATGCTGACTGGCAATGGCGAGAAAAGCATTTCTGAAGAATGAAAATTAGTTAATATCGAATATACATTTAAGTGTTAGGAAGTATTTTCTGAAAGTATTTGTCTGTAGTGTAGTTATGTATCGAAGTGAAACATGGACGACAAACAGTTTAGACAAGAAGAGAATACAAGCTTTTGAAATGGGGTGCCAACGAAGAATGTTGAAGATTAATTGGGTAGATCACGTAAGTAATGACGAGGTACTGAATAGAATTGGGGAGACAAGAAATTTGTGCTACAACTTGACCAAAATAAGGGATCGGACGATAAGACACATTCTGAGACATGAAGAGATTATCAACCTACGAGGGAATTGTGAGGGGTAAAAGTCGTTGAAGGAAACCAAGAGGTGAATACAGTAAGCAGCCGTCTTCGGTGTTTGCAGAAGACGTTGTCGTTTATCGACTAATAAAGTCATCAGAAGATCAAAGCAAACTGCAAAACGATTTAGAAAAAATATCGGAATGGTGCGAAAAGTGGCAGTTGACCCTAAATAACGAAAAGTGTGAGGTCATCCACATTATTGCTAAAAGGAACTCGTTAAACGTAGGTTACACGATAAATCAATCTAATCTAAAAGCCGTAAATTCAACTAAATACATAAATATTACAATTACGAAAAACTTAAATTGGAAGGAACACACAGAAAATGTTGTGGGGAAGGCTAACCAAAGGCTGCGTTTTATTGGCAGGACACTTAGAAAATGTAACAGACCTACTAAGGAGACTGCCTACACTACGTTTGTCCGTCCTCTTTTAGAATACTGCTGCGCGGTGTGGGATCCTTACCAGATAGGACTGACGGAGTACATCGAAGATGTTCAAAGAAAGGCAGCACGTTTTGTATTATCGCGAAATATGGGAGAGAGTGTCAGGGAAATTATACAGGATTTGGGCTGCAAATCATTAAAAGAAAGGCGTTTTTCGTTGCGACGAAATTCCATTCACCAGCTTTCTCCTCCGAATGCGAAAATATTTTGTTGACATCTTTCCGCACACTATACGAGATTGGAACAATAGAGAACTGTGAAGCTGGTTCGATGAACCCTCTGCCAGGCACTTAAATGTCATTTGCAGAGTATCCATGTAGATGCAGATGTAGATGTAGATTCAGAAGTGTGTGGGTTGCACTAGTTACTCGGAGATGAAGAGGCTTGCACAGGATAGAGGACCGTGGAGAGCTGCATCAAACTAATCTTCGGACCGAAAACTACAACAACGACAAACAACACACATAGTATTTGTTAGTCGTAACTGTATTGTTTGTGATTTAGTTAGTTACATGTTCCATAGGTCATTTGAGCGATTCTTTTATCGAAATGATGTAGAACGATTCAGTTTACCGGATATGTATACGTGGTTAGAATTAACATTAATGAACACATTATCGTATTTTCCTACACATGCCACTAATTAATGATTACATTGTCTTTTTATTCCTAGTCAGGCACCTACACCTAAAAAGAAGGTTTCTTTTTCTGAATACTATACTTTAAGTGGAAATTCTTCATTCGAAAAGAGGGAGCTGTCAAGGAGAAATGATTTTAAATTACATTTAAAACTTGCTTCGCTATATGTCAGACATTTTATGTTATTGGGCAAATGGTAAAAAATTTTTATTGCTGCATATTGCTGCCTCTTCTCTGAGCCATTGACAGCTTTAACAATGGGTAATGAAGGTCATTTTTCCGTCTAGAGTTATAGGTATGTACATACTGTCCATCTCAAATTGTGATGTATTATTTATGACGAACTTCATTAGCAAAAATATATATTGTGACGGCGTAGCTAAAATGTCTAGCTTCTTGAAGAGGTGCTTACATTTTGTTTCTGGTTGAGCAACATATATTATTCTTACCACTCTATTTTCTGCAATCAATATTTGCTTTCTGAATGATGAGTTACCCAGAAAATTATTCTACACGACATTATTGAGTGGAATTGTGTCAATTCTGCCAGAAGGTTGATAGTCTGTTTCAAAGATTAGCAATTATATGAAGAGCAAAAGTAGCTGAGCTTAACTGTCTGAGAAGCTCAGTAATATGCTTGTTCCAGTTCAAGTTTTCTTCAATACATTCACCTAAAATTTTAGATCGTTCAAACCTGCTTACTAACTCCTGCTCAAGGGCAACATCAGTTATTGGAATGACAATTTCTTGTACAGAATGTAGTTTCTTCTTTCAAAACTTAAGGAGAGTCCATTTTCAGAGAACCACATAATATTTCTTTGGAAACTATCATTTACTAACTCTTATGTTGCTTTTTCTCTAATGGGATTTATTATTGCACTATTAACATCCGCAAAAAGTACTACTTTCGCTTGTTGAGTGTTAAGTGAAAGGTCATTCGTATGTGCAAAGCGTGAGTGGACCCAAAACTGAACCCTGTGGGACTCCTTTTGTGATTTTTACCTCAGTCCCTAAAATCTTCTGCTTTTTCCGAGATTATCTGAATCATTCAGCACAATGTTTTACATTCTGTTTGTCAAGTATGATACAAACCAGCTGTGTTTAAAGCCACCAGACCCATAAAACTTCAGTATCTTGTCATGATATCCACGGTCAAAGTCCTTGGAGAGACCACAACAAGTACCAACTGCCGATATATTCTTATTCAAGCTTGTACTATTTGATGAGTGAATGTATAAATAGTATTCTCAATAGCACAAACGTTTTGGAATCCAATCTGTGATGTGCCAAGTACATTGTTCCTACTTAAATGTGAGACAGCTCTTGAGTACATTACTTTTTCGAATATTTTGAAAAAGGTAAAGAAATTGTACGATAATTGTTTAAATCTTTCATATCACCTATGTTGTAAAGGAGTTTAAAAATTGCATATTTTAATCATCTGGAAAAATTCCGGTTAGATTAAGGACATTGCTTATTAAGTTGGAATAACTTAATTCCATGAAAACCAAATGCACTTTTTTTTAGAATTTTTATAACTGTGTTAATTCAGTGAAGGATGTTGGTTCTACTTTCTAGTTGCTTAAAATGTTGTGGAATGACATTTTTAATATATTCTCTTGCTTCTTCAACTGAACCACTTAATCCTATATTTGCCACTAAGTTTAAAAGTGGTCGTTAAAAGGACTTGCAACTCTTGGATTATCAGTCGCAACATTGTCATTTAGTTTAATTGTTATGGAGTCTTGCACAATAACTGGCTATCCTGCCTCCCGTTAGACAATGTCCCATGTAGTTTCAGTCTTATTGCCTGCATTATTTATATCTTTCCAGACATGCATACTTCTGGACATTTTAATGAATTTCCTTAGAATACTACAGGATTTTTTTGTAGTATGCAAGTAATGTTGGATTATGACTTACTCTGGCCTTTAAGTAAATTTCCCCCTTCCTCTTACATTAGATTTTAATTCCCTTAGTTATCAACGGCTTACTCGTTTTGTAATGTATCTTTTGGGTAATTTTTTAAGGAAAGAAACTTTCAATTACGGAGATGTTCGTGAACTCAACCCTTCCCCTTAAGGGAAGAAAACAATGTTTTCGAGAAACACTGTTTAGAAAATTTAGGTAACCTGTGTTCGAAGTTGACTGCAGAACGATTCTAATACTGCCAACGTACATTTCGCGCAAGGACCACGAAGATGAGATATTAGAAATTAGGGCCCGTACGGAGGCATATAGACAGTCGATTTTCCTTCGCCTTATTTGCGAATGCAACAGGAAACGAAATGATTAGTAGTGGTACAAGATTTCCTCCGCCACGCACCATGCGGTGGCTTGCCGAGTGTGTATGTAGATGTGACTGTAGATACACATTCCATTGTTACGAGAAGAGAAATGGTGAAGACTTATGCAGCGTTTAATTACGCTAATAAATTCGGGAAATAAATTAATACAGTGGGGTGACAAAAGTCATGTTATACCTTCCAGTATCGTGTCGCGTCATCTTTTGCTCGGCGTAGTGCAGCAACTCGACGTTTCATGGACTCATCAAGCCGTTGGAAGTTACAGCTGAAGTGGTTATTAGTACCCGAGAGGAATGGACAGAGTATTGGAAGAAAGATATAAGAGGAACATTAACAAAAGCAAAACGAGCATAATGGAATGTAATCAAATTAAATCAGGTGATGCTGAGGAAATCAGATTAGGAAATGAGACACTTAAAGTAGTAGATGAATTTTGCTATTTGGGGAGCAAAATAACTGATGATGGTCGAAGTAGAGAGGATATAAAATGTTGACTGGCTAGACAAGAAAAGTATATCTGAAGAAGAGAAATTTGCTTACATCGAGGATAGATATAAGTGTCAGGAAGTCTTCTCTGAATATATTTGTATGGAGTGTAGCCATGTATGGAAGTGAAACATGGACGATAAATAATCTAGACAAGAAGAGGACAGAAGCTTTTGAAATGTGGTGCTACAGAAGAATGCTGAAGATTAGATGGGTAGATCACGAAACTAATGAGGAGGTACTGAATAGAATTGGGGGGAAAAGAAATTTGTGGCACAACCTGACTATAAGAAGGGATCGGTTGGTAGACGCAGTCTGAGACATCAAGGGATCATCAGTTTAGTACTGGAGGGAAGCGTGGGGGGAGGGGGTAAAAATCGTAGAGGGAGACCAAGAGATGAATACAGCAAACGGATTCAGAGAGATGTAGGTTGCAGTAGTTATTCGGAGATGAAGAGGCTTTCACAGGTTAGAGCAGCATTGAGAGCTGCATCAAACCAGTCTCTGGACTGAAGACCACAAGGAAAAAAAGCAGAGAAAAATTTTCAACCTCTGCAAGAATAGGAGAACGCTAGACGCAAACCTTTCAACTTAGATTCGAACACCTTACGATTGTCACTCCGGTTTCTTCAGTGCTGTTGGTAGGTTGATGGAGATGAAACACGGCGACTAGTACAGTGCTTAAGGAACTCTTAGCGGAGCGGCAGTTGTTTTTCCGTCGGTGCTCACTGCATGAACGTGGCTGCGTCTCGCTGGATGAGTCAGTACAGTCGACAAGAAATCCAGCGGTGGAGCAGACGGACAGGGGCGGCGGAGTCTCGAGATTCCGAGCCACTGGAACAACGGCCCAACTGATGAGTCAGTACAGTCGACAAGAAATCCAGCGGTGGAGCAGACGGACAGGGGCGGCGGAGTCTCGAGATTCCGAGCCACTGGAACAACGGTCCAACTGACACCGCAGAGCGGAGTGGCCGCACGTGACTGACGTAGGAGTGTCCTCGATGAGGACACAGAGAGGAGCCCGAAAATATCACAAACCACGAGGCAGCAGAACGGAAGTCAGCGAAGCAAACAGAGCTCGGCGCTTCAGCGCCACAGTGGCGATCGATCCTTTACCGAAGCCACACCAGCATTCAGTTTTGGCACAGGAACCTGTAACGCGATACTTCTAACGGACCCACCAACTTCAAATGGCCGAATTCAGCGGCCGTGTGACCAGCCAGCGATCGTTAAATTTCACTCTTACAAGAGCTGCGTGTCAGAATCTCTACGCATTGCATTTTATGCAGTTGACGGTTGTTCTGTTTTCTGAAAGCCACGCTGTGATCTTATTGACTACACTATTAGCTACAGCATTTATATTATGTTTCACGTCTTTCACAATAACATTTGCATCATCAGCAACGAGAATAGTTTTTCTATCAGCTGATGTATTCAGCGATAGGTTATTGGTATACATCAAGAAAAACAATGAACCCAGAATGCAGCGCTGTAGCATTCCTGACTTCTGATGACCCCAATCACATTCGAATCTCTTCCCTGTTTGTCGACAATGGAAAACAACCTTCTGTTTCCTACTTTCCAGATACGACGTGGGCCATAATTGATCCAATAATGTTCCAACTTATAGTTAAGTATTGTACGGTTCACATATAAAATACCTTTGCTAAAGGAAACGGAAGATAATGCAGTGGACAGATCTGGTGCGTCTAAAAACAACGAGAAAGTCGAGGAACACCACAATGAAATTCGTGCACTTCCAGTATGCTTACAACTCTTTCGGCAGAGAAACATTCTCAACACGGTGAAAGAAATGAAGGTGGAGAACTAGAAGAGAAAGCTAAACCAGGAAACAAATGCAGCACACAATGTCACCCTCTCTATTTGACTCAGTTTTGGACAGAGTTATCAGAACGTGGCATAAAGGAGTCAGTGCGGTAAATGTGGCATGAGGTGGTCGTGTGACTAGGGTCTCCCGTCGGATAGACCGTTCGCCGGGTGCAAGTCTTTCGATTTGACGCCACTTCGGCGACTTGCGCGTCGATGGGGATGAAATTATGATGATTAGGACAACACAACACCCAGTCCCTGAGCGGAGAAAATCTCCGACCCAGTCGGGAATCTAACATCGAACCCGGGCTCTTAGGACTGACATTCTGTCGCGCTGACCACTCAGCTACCGGGGGTGGACGCTAAAGATGGCGGGACATAAGGACAGAATCGTCGACATAAAATGTCTGATCTTTGCTCCTGACACAGCTGTCATAAAAAATAACAGAAGAGCAGCCAAAAAAACCTCGAGAGACACCACACTAACTGTCAGGCAAAGCGGGACTACAAATCACCTATGAAAAAAAAAAGTGTTGCATGGACACAAAATCTACGGACAGACACCAACTGGTGGGGAAGTACGGGAAGATAACACAGCCAAAGAGTTTCGAATACCTGGCAGAGACTATACAGTATACACAAAACATGGTTGAACTCGACATTCAATGAAAGAAGGATCACGAAACTGCAAAAGGCGTAGGGACTTAGAACAAATCAATGTCAAATTAAGACACTACAGTACAGTAGTCTTACTAGAGGCCTTGTGTACTTCGGAGACAATAATAATCAAGGAAAAAACAAAAATCAAAGAGATGGAAAAACAAGAGAGGAATACACTGAGCGGCATGAACGGGTCGCTTCAGTGAGAGGGGATCTGGACAGAGGGACCGAAAAAAAACTGCACGAACAGACAGAACATTGATAACAAAATCAGGTATAGAGCGGCAATGTTTTAGGGGCACATACACACATTAAAAAAAGTTTTGCATCACCGCCGTTCCTAGATTTCCTGAAGACAGACGTTGACTGTGGATACTGTATGACAGACTGAGTCCCTTTGACTGTTCAGAGATGTCACTAAACCCGCCAAAGAAGTTAACAACCATACATGAGCAGCGCTTATTGGACGGATGGGGTCCGACAGCCGATCAGTTCCAGTCATTCCACCGGTAAGGAGGTACACGGCCCGTGTTGTCTGTAGTTCAACCATGCCTAGACTGCCAATACCGTGGTTCGATCGCGACCGCATTGTTACTTTGTGCCAGGAAGGGCACTCAGCAAGGGCAGTGTCCAGGCGTCTCGGAGTGAGCCAAAGCGATGTTGTTCGGACATGGAGGAGATACAGAGAGACAGGAACTGTCGATGACATGCCTCGCTCAGGCCGGCCAAGTGTTCCTACTGCAGTGGATGCATCTACCTACGGTTTATGGCTCGGAGGAACCCTGACAGCAACGCCATATACCTCCAATCGTACAATCGTCGGAGACATGTTTGGAGGTAACTCGGTCAGGCTGAACGCCTTAGACATACTGTCCAGCGAGTGCAGCAAGGTGGAGGTTCCCTGCTGTTTTAGGGTGGCATTATGTGGGGCCGACGTACGGCGCTGGTGGTGGTCATGGAGGAGCCGTAACGGCTGTACGGTACGTGAATGCCATCCTCCGACCGATAGTGCCACCGTATCGGCAGCATATTGGAGAGGCATTCGTCTTCATGGGCGACAATTCGCACCTCCATCGTGCACATCTTGTGAAGGACTTCCTTCAGGATAACGACATTGCTCGACTAGAGTGGCCAGCATGTTCTCCAGACATGAACCCTATCGAACATGCCTGGGATACATTGAAAAGGGCTGTTTATGGACGATGTTACCCACCAGCCACACTGAGGGATCTCCGCCGGAGCGTCGTTGAGGAGTGGGACAATCTGGACCAACAATGCCTTGATGAACTTGTGGATAGTATGCCACGACGGATACAGGCATGCATCAATGGAAGAGGACCCGCTACTTGGTATTAGAGGTACCGGTGTGTACAGCAATCCGGACCACCACCTCTGAAGGTCTCGCTGTATGGTGGTACAACATACAATGTGTGGTTTTCATGAGCAATAAAAAGGGCGGAAATGATGTTTATGTTGATCTCTATTGCATTTTTCTGTACAGGTTCCGGAACTCTCGGAACCGAGGTGATGAAAAACTTTTTTTGATATGTGTACATAGGATGAGCGATAACAGACTGACCGCATAGTTTTTTAAAGGCGTGACGACAAATATAACGAAAGCCAACTAGGTAAAAGTAACTGTGGAAGACCTCAAGTAAACGCACATCCACAAAGGAGGCATGACAGACAGGAAAAAATACAGAGAACAAAAATCAGAAAACAGAAATTTCTGGGAACGCGCAAAGAGAAGAAAAGAGGGAAGAAGTAGACGGAAGAGAGGAATAAGAAGGAACATAGCGAATACATGGGAAGACAACAGAAAGAGACGAGAAATATGACATGAAAATTGATTGTGTCTTAGAGATCTCCCTCACGGTAATTAAGGATAATAATAATAATAATAATAATAATAATGACCTCACCGAAATTTGATACAAGAAAGATCAGAGAATCGAACATCACAGAACACTGGGAAAAACAAGAGGCGAAAGATTGGACCAGCTTTAAACAAAAAATTGTGAACAGAGCCAAAGAACTGATCCCGCTGACTAGAAAACCCAGGCACCCTTGGTGGAACACTACCTGCGAAATCGCCCTACAAAATCGAAGAACAGCTTTCACAAACTACAACAGCAACAAAACACAAGAAACACAGGACAACTTCTATGAAATTCGAAGACAAACATCGAAAACAATAAGACAAGAGAAACGCAAATACATAAACTACCAGCTAAACTCCATCGAAGAAGACTTCAGAAATTTCAACACACGGGATTTCTACAGGACGTTCGCCAACCAAGTCAAAGGATACTCACCACAGAACCTCTGCTTCAGAAAAGAAGACAGAAAACTGGCACTTACCAACAAAGAAAACTGTGAAGAGCTCGCGAAGTACTTTTCAAAATTACTAAATTGCCCGGAACCTAACTCAACCTTCGAACCCCGAGAACCGGCCAACACACCGGAAGACTCACCATCACCAACAAAAGAAGAAATCCTCCACTGCATAAAGAAACTGAAAAACAACAAGGCAACCGGTGAAGACGGAATAACGGCAGAACTGCTGAAGAACCTAGGACCAAACTCGCTAAACGAAATCACACAAATCATACAGAACACCTGGACAACCGAAATCATACCTGACGACTGGAAGACCGCACTCATTCACCCGCTGCACAAAAAAGGTGACAGGACAGACACAAACAATTATAGAGGAATTTCCCTGCTACCGGTCATCTACAAAATTCTATCAACCTGCCTTCTCACCAGAACGCAAGGACAACTGGAACCCGCCATCTCGGAATACCAAGCGGGTTTCAGACCCAACAGAGCCTGCCCCGAACAAATCTTCAACCTGAAATCAATCATATCCCACATGACAAGCCCCAAAAAAATCATCTGCACTTTCGTCGACTTCAAAAAGGCTTACGACTCGATCGACAGAAAGTCCCTCATCCAAATCCTCAGAGAAAAAGGCCTAGACCAAAAGACCCGAAGACTAATCGAACAGACACTAACCAATACAAAATCCAAAGTCAAATTCATGGGCGAAATCTCGGACCCCTTTGAAATCCACATTGGCCTAAGACAAGGAGATGGACTATCCCCGCTATTGTTCAACATCGTCCTGGACAAAGTAATGAGCGAATGGGAAGCTGAAGTCAGGAGACAAAACACCTGGAGACCAGTCACATTAGGAAGGAAAAGACTGGAAATCCCTTACCTAGCATTCGCAGACGACCTAGCGATACTGACCTATGACCCAACATCAGCAAAAACACAGATCGAAATCCTGAAAGAATGCGCCGAGAAAGTCGGCCTACAAATCTCTTTTGAAAAAACGCAAGTCCTAACAAGAGAAGGCGACGACATCACAACCAAGTACGGCAAAATTAAAGGGGTCACACACTTCAGATACCTAGGCGAAAAATCATCGAACCGACCGGAACAGAGAAACTGGCTTACGAAGACAGACAACAGAAGACACGGAAATCACTAGGCATGGTACGAAACGTCTACAACAAACAATGCATTTCCAGAAACACCAAGATCAGACACTATAACACAGTGATCAAACCCGCCGTACTGTATGCCAGCGAAACACTACCACTCAACAGGAAAATCAAAATTGAAGAAATCAAAAAAGAAGAACGCAAAATCATGAGGAAAATTTTAGGAGGAAGACCCACACCAGATGGCTACAGACTACAGAAGAACTCAACAGTAGAAGCATATTCGAACATCGAGAACGATATGAGAAAAAGGCACCTTAAATTCTACGGACATTTAGATAGACTCCCTGAAACAAGACTCACCAAGAAAATTCTAGAACACATCAAGACACTTAAAGTCTCGACACCCTGGATGGAAGGAGTCCGAAAAGACCTACAAGTAAATGGCACCACAAACACCACAGACAGAAGCACCTTCCGAAAACACATAGACAATTGGGAAGTAAAGTCAGAAGCGCTAAAACAGCGGACCAAACAAGAATGGTCTGAGGAGAGAAAAGAGGCCCTCTCCAAGAGAATGAAGGAGTACTGGAAGGACAAGAAGAACAAGCCTTCAAAGTCATAAGCTTAACGATTTCCTTTTAGGGAAAATCCGCCAACAATAATAATAATAATCTATATATGTATATAACAGGCAATGTCCTGACTGACTGACTCTTCATCGCCCAGCCCAAACCGCTAAGGATAGAAGCTTGAAGTTTGGTCAGGGTGTGGATCTTATACGGTACATGTCGTTTTAGAAATTCCGCCCCTAATAGAGTGAAACAGGGGTGAAAGGGTTTTGAAAAATGTCATTGTTTTTGCACTTTTGGAGCTAGACCTACGAAAATTGGTTTTTGGTTTCTCGGTCAGGGAGATGTACGTGTTTCAGTTTGGAAATCTAACGCATAGGGTGTCGAAATAGTGGATGAAAGTTTTTTTTAATACATCATTGTTTAAAAATTAGTAAAGTATTTTTGATGCTACATATTTGAAAGTTAGTATTTGACTTATCGGTTTCAAAATAAAAAATGAATTTCAGTGTTTTTGGCAATTCAGCACATGAGAAGTGAGATAGGG
Organism: Schistocerca nitens; assembly: GCF_023898315.1. NCBI lineage: Eukaryota > Metazoa > Arthropoda > Insecta > Orthoptera > Acrididae > Schistocerca > Schistocerca nitens. Next base: position 150,278,982 of record NC_064614.1, read on the forward strand.
CATAAAAGCAATGGATGGTGAAGCTTTGACAATGCCAGCCACTCGTGCTGGCGAAACGTCAGAAAAATCATCAAACACACGTCCGCCGAAGAACCCGAGACAGAAGCCAACAGGCAGTTTGTCAACAAGTGATCACGAAAGTCTTAACAATTTTGTTTTATGAAAATATTTCATTACGTGGTCATTTTCGAAGCTGAACCTACGAAAACTGGTATTTATCTTCTCTGTTAGAATATATAAGGCAGCTAAGTCATAACACCCCTTGTATCTCCCCAACCGTAATAGATACAAAAATGCCGTTTGGACAGCGAATTGCAGGGATAGGGGCTACTTGAATACATCACATTTCATATTGTGCTATTTTTTATTACAGGGCTATGAGGCCATCTTTGGTTTTTTAAAATGGAACCCTACGACAAATTTTAGCGTAACATGATGGGTTTAAAAAGACAGTTTCAAATATGTGTATATCATAATATTTAGGCGAATAGTTTTTGAGACACAGATGTGTTCTCGTATCGTGTTCGTCCTTCAAAGTGGCGTTGTCCAATGCGACCTTTCCTGTTGACCACTGAGGAACTTAACAGGGAAGACGTTGTTATCCTGCTTCTCGATAACGCCGGAAGGTGACGCACGAGGTAGCTGGAGAAAAGGGTATAAATATGCTGCTGGGATAATGAGACATCAACATTTTTTGCCCACCGTTTTTACTGTCTACTCTGTGCCACCTTTATGTACTAATTGTTGTCAAACTCAAGGCTGAAGAGCGGCGTATTGTGCTGCTGACAGCCCGCCTTTATATAAGGTGTTTAAAATCACAATAAAGAAAAAAAAATGAGACATCGCATTTCTGTCACAATCTCTTGGAGCAGACATGTACACGAACGAGGAAAAGTTAGATATGCTTCTAGTGTATGGTGAAAGCAGAAGAAATGCTTTTACAGCAATAAAGCGATATGGAGAGCTGTATCCTGATCGTGAGCGTCCTACGCGCCAGCTTCTTGCACGTATTTGCAAGAAACTACTTGAATCGGGATCATGGAACGCCATACAGAGGACAAGGCAGAAAACTGCAACCGGCGAGGTACAGGAAGAGGGCGTGCTAGCGTTGGCGCATAACGACCCTACTGTTTCGTCGAGACGTATCGCCTCGAAATGTGGTATAAGTCAGAGAAGTGTTTTACGCGTATTGCACCGGCATAGATTTCACCCGTTTCACCTCTCATTACGTCAAGCACTCTCCGGTGTCGATTTCGAACGGCGCCAGGAATTTTGCCGGTTTGCAAGATGATCCAACGTGTTTTCAACGGGTGCCGTTTACTGATGAAGCGACTTTCACCAACCACGGTAATGTGAAGTTGCATAATATGCATTACTGGTAAATAGAGAACCCTCATTGGCTTCGACAGGTACAGCATCAGTGGTGCGGCATCGTCGGAAATGTCATTGTGGGCCGTACGACATTCCGGGTATACTAAATGGCAATAACTGTGCACAGTTCCTGCGAAACGTTCTGCCCATTTTGCTCGGAGAGGTACCACTAACTATGCGTCAGTGCACGTGGTTCCAACATGCTGAAGTGAAGTGGCCAGCCCGGTCTCCTGATTTGACCCCTCTTGATTTTTTTCTGTGGGGAGCAATCAAACATAAAGTGTATGCTCAAATACCAACTACGCCAGACGATATGAAGCAATGTATCATCGAAGCGTGCGCTGATATCTCACGTGACACCCTTGCAGCCGTTCACAAATCATTCGAACGGCGACTACAAATGTGCATTGCAGCAGAGTGTAAGCATTTTGAGCACATGCTTCAGTAAACTTTTGTATCACGTACAGTATGTATTTTGCATCTTTGTGTGTATTTGCTTCGTATTGCGATCAGTAGTAAATATTTTCAAATAAATAACAAACACGTACGAAATAATTGTGACCAATAAGGGCCTCCTCATTTACATTTGTATTTCTGTAACTTAAAATGTATTAACATCTTGTAGTATTTTAATACTGTATGTTGCCTATTATTGCCGGCCGTTGTGGTCGAGCGGTTCTAGGCGCTTCAGTCCGGAACCACGCGGCTGCTACGGTCGCAGGTTCGAATCCTGCCTCGGGCATGGATGTGTGTGATGTCCTTGGGTTAGTTAGGTTTAAGTACTTCTAAGTTCTGGGGGACTGATGACCTCAGAAGTTAAGTCCCATAGTGCTCAGAGCCATTTGAACCATTTTTTTAAAAGGAGTGAAATAGGGGATTAAAACTTTTTAAGAAAATGTTTCATTATAGTAAAAAAAATTTTAAAGTTAAATCTGTGTAAATTGGTATTTCAGTTTTCAGCTGTATATAAACAAATGTGCGTTAGAGGATGAAAGTCTGTATGGAAATATCGCAACACGAACGCAAAAAACACGATTAACAAAAGTCTTGGACTCCGGCTACCAGAATTGCTTTTTGGTTAGAAATACATTCGGAAAAGTCCGTGCTTCTGTGGCCTTAATTAGCGTGAAAAGTTTAGAAGGTGAACAATATTAAATTAGATTAAAAGAATCTGTGCAGAGCGTACAGTCTACGCGAGCGAAGCAGAAGGCGCTAAGGTAGTAATAACAATAGAGAAAGTAGCTAATGTCCTCACGCTATTGCTTACGACGACTAGTGCTCGACACAGAAAAGCACACTCTTTTCCCGGGTCCGAACTACGAGGCTGGTAGCAAATTATGTGTACTGAGACGCGTCACTACCCTCTTATACGCTGCGTTCACTGCAACACTGCTAGCGAAGAATCGGACGACAGTCGTGAACATGAAACTTCCTGGCAGATTAAAACTGTGCGCCGGACCGAGACTCGAACTCGGGACCTTTGCCTTTCGCGGGTAAGTGCTCTACCATCTGAGCTACCCAAGCACGACTCACGCCCCGTCCTCACAGCCATACTTCCGCCAGTACCTCGTCTCCTACTTGCCAAACTTTACAGAAGCTCTCCTGCGAACCTGCAGAACTAGCACTCCTGAAAGAAAGGATATTGCCACGCTGTGGCTAGGCCATGTCTCCGCAATATCCTTTCTTTCAGGAGTGCTAGTTCTGCAGGTTCGCAGGAGAGCTTCTGTAAAGTTTGGAAAGTAGGAGACGAGGTACTGGCGGAAGTAAAGCTGTGAGGACGGGGCGTGAGTCGTGCTTGGGTAGCTCAGATGGTAGAGCACTTGCCTGCGAAAGGCAAAGGTCCCGAGTTCGAGTCTCGGTCCGGCACACAGTTTTAATCTACCAGGAAGTTTCATATCGGCGCACACTCCGCTGCAGAGTGAAAATCTCACCCTGGAGTCGTGTACATTATTACCTGGCTACCCTGCGAGTAGGCACGCGTGAGCACGGCGGCGCGCAGCCTGTGTGAGCCACGGGCTGCTGCTGCTTCTGCTGCCACTCACCTGCTGCTACCTGCCGCTCGCCTCTCGCTCGCTGCCTCCACAGCCGGCAGACAGCGTGTGCAGCGCCGGGCCGGGCCGCCGTCAGCTCTGGCCTGCTCTGCCGCTGTATCAGCAGCTCTGCTCGCTGCTCACCGCTCACTGCTCGTGTCACCTCAGCGCCCGACCGCCGACCGCACACGGAAACGAGGCCTTATCGGCGCTCGTACGGTGACGGCAGCAGGTGAGGTGCCGCCTCTTGCACTGCAGGACACGCCTGGACAAACAAAAATCAGCCGCCACGCATGTGGGAGGTCGTCGCCTGAGAACGGCTTGACCGGGGTCTCCGATTTTTTTCTTTTGCGTTCTTTATTGTCAGCACAGGGTTCGTATGGAAGAAAGCCCTCGAGAAATCCGTCAGAAAAGTCGGAAATTAAAATCAGTTTTCGAAGATCATCGCTCCAGAACGGCTCGACTGATTTGGTAGGTCTTTTTTCGTTTGTGGTAATGGAATTTTAGGTACGAAAAAGAAAGTAAAAAAAAAACGGTGCGTTCAGTTCGACAGTTCAGCTGTCACATGTTTTCATCACAAAAAAAAATCACTTTGACAATTACTCGTATTAAAGGGGGAAACGTTATTACCGAAAATCTCGAAAACTTCTTCGCCGATTTACTACAAATTTTCACGCGACAGTCTAACGAAATTTCGGACAGATGTAGGCTATTTATTTTTGTAGTATATTTATAATATACAGACATGTATACAATATACAGAGTGAAGAAAAACTCACGCACTCGGACTTCGCAGCGCAATTCTTCACATACTGGCAATACAAAAATATATCTAACAAAATTTCGTCTGGCGCGTATTTTTCTTCACCCTGTATGAAGGGGCAGTGTAGTTACCAAACCCTCGGAAAGTTCTTGAGCGATTTACTTCCACTTTTTAGGCGATACTCTAATTAACATTCGGACGGACAAGCCTGTACACTTTTGTAACGTATTAAATAGTATATATGTATGAAGGGGAACGTTCTTACCAAAACCATCGAAAAGATCTTTGACGAGTTCGCTTCAAATTTTTACACAATGCTCTACTGGACATTCAGACGGAAATGGATATAGAGCGGTTAGGGGGTGGGGGTGGGGATAGAGGAGACGGTCAGAGAGAGGGTGGAGGAGGAGATATAAGGAAATAGGGGGTGGATGACAACATGGGCAGAGGTGAGGGGGGGGGGGGTTGGGAGGAATTTAAGATGTATATTCAATTTTTGATTGATTTTTATTTCTTAGTTATTTAAATTTAGAGGTTTGAATACGTCTTCCAACGCAAGGGTAACAGTTTCGGAGGAATGGTGCTTGCCACCTCGGTGAACTTATTTGCAGATTGGGATCGTATTGATAACACTATCTTCATCCACTATAATCGTCAAGATCTTTTCGAGGGTTTTGGTAAGAACGTTCTTTTTCATACATATATACTATGTAATACGTTACAAAAGTATACAGGCTTGTCCATCCGAATGTTAATTAGAGTATCGCCTAAATTGCATTGTCGGGTTCGGTAGTTTTTAAACAAAAAAAGGCCCAGACGGAAGAATAAACGATATAATTAAAAGAATATATATTACCTTATTTCCATATGAAGGCAACAGCCTTGCCGCAGTGGATACACAGGTTCCCGACAGATCACCGAAGTTAGGCCCTGTCGGGCGTGGCCGGCACATGGATGGGTGACCATCCAGCCGCCATGCGCTGTTGCCATTTTTCGGGGTGTGCTCAGCCTCGTGATGCCAACTGAGCAGCTACTCGGCCGAACAGTAGCGGCTCCGGTCTCAGAAAACCATCCTAACGACCGGGAGAGCGATGTGCTGACCCCACGCCCCTCCTATCCGCATCCTCATCTGAAGATGACACGGCGGTCGGATGGTCCCGATGGGCCACCTGTCGCCTGAAGACATAGTGCTTTACTTCCATATAACACATGAAGGCATCCACAAGAAAAGTTTCATATCACTAAATTAAGCGATAACATGTGATATGCACTTTGATTTTGTTAACAATTATTTCAGAAACGCAAAATCATGAAGACCTGAGCAGCTAACAATGACGATTATAGTGGATGAAGACAGTATTATCAATACGATCCCAATCTGCAAATAAGTTCACCGAGGTGGCAAGCACCATTCCTCCGAAACTGTTACCCTTGCGTTGGAAGACGTATTCAAACCTCTAAATTTAAATAACTAAGAAATAAAAATCAATGGTTCATATCTGAGCCATTTGTGCTCTGCCGATAATGGTGCGCTCGTAATTCAAGGTCTGCAGCAACTAAAGAGTGTGATCCAAGAACCAAAAATTGCCTCAATTTCTTGGAAATGAACGTCTGTAAAACAAAAATAATAAACCAGGCAAACAGTTGATGAATACACCTTCCTGACCGACAGTACTAAACGAGCGAAAACCAATCCAAAAGCAGGAATTCCTCGCAGAATAAGACTAACCTGGGCGCCGTTCCCAAAACTTGACCAACAGGTACATCGCAAATAACCTGAAAGTCTGTAACACGCCTACACTACCAGTTACATCTACATCTACGTCCACATGACTACTCTGCAAGCCACACTACAGTGCCTGGCAGAAGGTTCATCGAATCATCTTCAGACTGAAACTTCCTGGCTGATAAAAGTGTGTGCCGGACCGAGACACGAATTCGCGACCTTTGCCACCTCAGCTACCCAAACACGACTCAAGACCCCTTCTCACACTTTTACTTCCGTCAGTACCTCATCTTCTACCTTCCAAACACTTCCAACATACAGTTTTAATATGCCAGAAAGCTTCATATTAACATACAGTCCGCTGCAGAGTAGAAAATTCATTCTGGCATGTACAGACTATTTCTCTATCTTTCAACTCTGTAACAGAGCGCAAGAAAAACCAACACTTAAAATCTTTCCGTGCAAGTCCTGATTCTCGTATTTTATTACGATGAACTTTTCTCCCTTTGTACGTTGGCGACAGTATAACATCTTCGCTTTCGGAGGAGAAACTTGGTGATCGATATTTCATGAGGAGACCTCGCCGCAACGAAAAACGCCTTTGTTTTAGTGATTGACACCCTAATTCGTGTATCACGTCCGTGACACTCTGTCCCCTCTCCTTTTAGTACGTTTCTTGCATCTTCTAATCGTACTGTCGATACAACGCAGGCTTGGTTTGCTTTTCCCACATTATCTACGTGATCGTTCGTATTTAGCTTGTTTCTAATCGGTACCTATGCAACAGCATGTTTATCAATGCGTTCCAAAACGACGCGCATTAAACGTGATTTTTTCGGGGCTCATACCTCGAGTTCTATTGGTTATTAAGTGTTTTGTATAGCCCTTGGGCTAGCGACCGTTTTTATACCCAACAAAACCATCGTCTTAGGGTCAATATCTTACAGTAGAAGATCAAAGTAGGAATATTTCACACATCCTCCACCTTAGGCAAATGGAGCAAATGGGTTGGTTCTTTTCACGTTTGATATGGTCCACGATGGTTCTTAGGAGGTTTATGGAGGCACCGTTAGTTCGTGGGCGGTTTCTTAGCAAACGCAAAAAAAGGTTTTTTGCATTTTTTCGTACCATAACCAAGCCACGGTTTCCAAGAAATCTATGCACAGAAAATGGCTGGTATTTTCACGGTATATTCCTAAGATCTATATCATGAGAAATCTTGAAAATTTTCTTGATATCTTTATCCATTTCCGACACACAGACGTTAAAAATTACCCTATTGATACACTAAAATAAGCAAGTAAAATCCGGTGTGAGTCAAAAACGTAGTCCATGAAGTGACAGCACCGAGAACTACACTGAAGAGGCAACGAAACTGGTATAGTCACGCGTATTCAAATACAGGAAGAATACGGCCCTGTGGTCGGAAACGCCTATAGAAGACAGGTGTCTGGCGCAGTTGTTAGATCGGTTACTGCTGTTACAGTGGGAGGTTATCAAGATTTAAGTGAGTTTGAACGTGGTGTTATAGTCGGCCCACGAGCGATGAGACAGAGCATCTCCAAGGTAGCGATGAAGTGGGGATTTTCCCGTACGACCATTTCACGAGTACATCGTGAATATCAGGGACCCGGTAAAACATCAATTCTCCAACATTGCTGCGGCCGTAAAAAGATCCTGCTAGAAAGGGACCATCGACGACTGAAGAGAATCGTTCTGCGTGACAGAAGTGCAACCCTTCTGCAAATTGCTGCAGATTTCAATGATGGGCCATCAACAAGTGTCAGCGTGCGAACCATTGAACGGAACATCATCGATATGAATTTTTGCAGCCGAAGGCTCACTTGTGAACTCTTGATGACTGCACGACACGAAGCTTTACGCCTCGCCTGGACCCGTCAACACCGACATTGAACTGTTGATGCCTGGAAACAGGTTGCGTGGTCTGACGAGTCTCGTCTCAAATTCTATCGAGCGGATGGACGTGTACGCGTATGGGGACAACCTCACGAATCCATGGACCCAGCATGTCAGCAACAGAAGTGACTTTCCTGAAGTTACGAGATTCACCTTTTCACTTCGGTTTATGGGGGCGAGCTTCTTCTCGAGTTCGATGGGGTGGACATTAGCGAATCAGGATCGTTGTTGCTTTTATAAACTTCTCCTTCCCATACTTTTGTTTGTTGTGGTTGACCACTGGTTTTTCGGGGAGCGGAAGTATCCTCTCGACTCGTATCTCACCATTCCCGGCCAGTGATGGGGTTCGCTTCAATTTACTTTCCCCCCTACCACCCCTCCTCTCTGTTACAACCACTTTCCGTCTCTCTATGTCTATCTCCATCGCTCTCTACTCGATAGTGTCTCGCTGCTAACGAATGGGAAGCTTGCATTTCAAGTGGAACGAATTCCCGGATTCTGGTCTCCTTTCCACGTGTCTAAAAGTGGAAAAAAAAGTTCAAATGTGTGTGAAATCTTATGGGACTTAACTGCTAAGGTCATCAGTCCCTAAGCTTACACACTACTTAACCTAAATTATCCTAAGGACAAACACACACACCCATGCCCGAGGGAGGACTCGAACCTTCGCCAGGACCAGCCGCACAGTCCATGACTGCAGCGTCCTAGACCGCTCGGCTAATCCCTCGCGGCAAAAGTGGAAAGATCCTACGTTTTTGGGGCCAACATGCTCCCTCAAGAGGCATTATGTATACACGTCTGTCGGTCTCCCAGGTTGGGTATTACCGTACGGTTAAGTGGGGAGGCGAGCTCTCTTTCGCACGAGAGCGGTTCCGCCAGTGTTCCCGGGAGCGAACTTTGTCCGAAGGCGCTGGGGTGTCCATGTCGGCCGGCCTCGCGCTTGTCAATTGTGGCCAGGGGGCGTGAGGTGAGCGTCCACGGCCGCACAGCCAAGCGGCCGCCCCGACGGCAATTCACAGGCTGCTGCTAGTTGCAAGTTCAAGTGAAATAAATGGATCCCAAGAGTCTCTAATGTAACTGCAACTGCCCTCCTATCGAACGACACTGCATATCATTCATCTCAGTTCCGTATAACTTCGTAACTCTGAAGAGCCAAAGAAACTGGTGCACTTGCGTAATATAGTGCAGAGACCCCGCGAGAACGCAGAAGGGCTGCAGCACGACGTGGCGTGGATTCGACTAATGCAGGAGGGAACTGACATCGTGAACCCTGCAGGGTTACCCATAAATCCATAACAGTACGAGGGGGTCGAGATGTCTTCTGAACAGCACGATGCGAGGCGTCGCAGATCTGCTCAACAATGTTCATCTCTGGGGAGTTTGGTGGCCAGCGGATGTGTCTGAACTCAGAAGAGTGTTCCTGGAGCCACTCTGTAGCAATTCTGGACGTGTTGGGTTTCGCATTGTCCTGCTGGAATTGTCTAAGTACATCAGAATGCACAATGGACATGGATGTTCAAATGTTTGTGAAATCTTATGGGACTTAACTGCCAAGATCATCAGTCCCTAAGCTTACACACTACTTAACCTAAATTATCCTAAGGAGAAACACACACACCCATGCCCGAGGGACGACTTGAACCTCCGCCTGGACCAGCTGCACAATCCATGACTGCAGCGCCTTAGACCGCTCTGGACATGAAAGGATGCAGGTGATCAGACAAGATGCTTACGTACTTGTCATGTGTCAGAGTCGTATCTAGATGTAACGGGACTCCCATATCACTCCAGATGCACACGCCCTACACCATTACAGAGCCTCCACCAGCTTGAACAGTCCCCTGCTGGCCTGCAGAATCCATAGATTCATGAGGCTGTCTCCATACCCGTACACGTCCATCAGCACGATAGACTTTGAAACGAGACTCGTCCGACCGGGCAACACGTTTCCAGTCATCGTTAGTCCAATATAGGTGTTGACAGGCATAGGCTGGGCTTATGCTTTGTGTCATGTAGTCATCAACGGTGAACGAGTAGGCCTTCGGCTTTGAAAGCCCATATCGATGATGTTTCGTTGAATGGTTCGGAAGCTGACGCTGGTGGCCCACGATTGAAATCTGCAGCCATTTGCGGAAGTGTTGCACTTAGGTCTCGTTGAACGATTCTCTTCAGTCGTCGTTGGTCCCGTTCTTGCAGGATGTTTTTCCGGCCGCAGCGATGGAGATTTGATGTTGCACCGGAATCCTGATACTGACGGTAGGCTCGTGAAATGGTCGTACGGGAAAATCAACTTCATCGCTACCTCAGAGATACTGTGTCCCAGAGCTAGTGCGCCGACTATAGCACCACGTTCAGACTCACTTAAATCTTGATAACTTGCCATTGTAGGAGCAGTAACGGATCCAAAAATTGCGCCAGACACTTGTTGTCTTATATAGGCGATGCCGACCGTAGAGCCGTATTGCACCTGCTTATATATCTCTGTATTTGAATACACATGCCTGTACCAGTTTGTTTGGCGCTTCAGTGTAACATTGGGGCAGAATAACATTCTGTGATTGACATACTCTGAGGCTGTTATACTTGGCTATACTATAAGGAATAATCGTAACTCGATAATAGGACCCGCACTTGCGAGCCGTCGGTAAAGCGCCATCGTTTATAGGGGGGAATGCTTCTGTCCGATGTCTTGGTGAACCACGCACCCAGGTCTAGTAAACTCCAGTTTGGTCACGGTTGCGCTGCGAGCCAATGGTGACGCCTTCCTGTAGTGTTTGCACATCATTAACGAGCTTGCATACATGAAGATTTTCTAGTGTCCCAACAACGAAAAATCCAGAAATTTCAGAGCGGTGGAACGAGATAGCCCACGTACTGGGCGTTCTGTACCTCCGCGACCAGTCCATTTCTCAGTAAATGTTTGTGAGACATTTCAGAGAAAGTGGACCGGTGCTCCGTCTTGGATAAACCAGGTGTCCAGCCGTTGCCGGAACGGTACCTCATGTAACAGAACACGCAAATCATTTGATAGATACTGAAGACAGATGTTTGGTAGTATGTAAGGTCCTATTAGTCTTGCAGCAGAATGGATGTATTTCACAGCAGTGAAGATGGACAAGTGCTCACAGCTCTTCTGTTAAGCATTTTAGAATCCGTGCTCATTCACAATTTTCTCTTCCTCTGGACCACACTGAGTATTGCTGAGGGAATTAGATTAGGAAGTGGACACTTACAGTAGTAAATGAGTTTTGCTATTTGGGAAGCAAAACAGCTGATGATGGTCGAAGTAGGGAGGATATAAAATGTAGACTGGCAATAGCGAGAAAAGCAGTTCTGAACAAGAGAAATTTGCTAACATCGAGTATAGATTTAAGTGTCAGGAAACCTTTTCTGAAAGTATTTGTATGGACTGAAGCGATATATGGAAGTGAAACATGGACGATAAACAGTTTGGCTTGGTTCAAATGGCTCTGAGCACTATGGGACTCAACATCTGTGGTCATAAGTCCCCTAGAACTTAGAACTACTTAAACCTAACTAACCTAAGGACAACATACACATCCATGCCAGAGGCAGGATTCGAACCTGCGACCGTAGCAGTCGCGCGGTTCCTGACTGAGCGCCTAGAACCGCTAGACCACCGCGGCCACATAAACAGTTTAGCCAAGAAGAGAATACAAGCTTTGGAAATGTTGTGCTACAGAAGAATGCTGAAGATTAGATGAGTAGATCACGCAACTAATGAGGAGGTAGTGAATAGAATTGGGGAGAAGAGAAATTTGTGGTACAAGCTGACTAAATGAAGGGATCGGTTGGTAGGACTCATTCTGAGGCATCAAGGGAATTCCAGTTTAGTAATGGAGGGAAGTGTGTGGGTTAAAAATTGTAGAGGGACATCAAGAGATGAATTCAGTAAGTAGATTCAGAAGGATGTAGGTTGCAGTAGGTACTGGGAGATGAAGAACCTTGCACAGGATACAGTAGCATGGAGAGCTGCATCAAACCAGTCTCTGGACTGAAGACCACAACAACACCACCACCTCTCGAAGTACTGCATACATTTTTTTAAAACCCTGTATATAAATCGTAACGCGTAGCTAGCCTAAAACACCGTGTTCGGATACTCCGAGAGTCACCTTTATATCTTTCGATTTCGTCCAGTAAAGAACGACGTAATGAATTCCATGTGCTGCGAGGTTCTCACTAAATTCACGGAAGTAGGTCTGGTCTTCTGTAAACTCGTATTTTGTTGGCTAGGAGACGTTACGGAACTTTGTCGAACACCTTTACGCGGCTACTTGAGCCGCAGTGGGCAGCTGGCGGCTATTGGCCCACCCCAGCTGCAGCTGGGTACCCCGCTTTACAGTCACGTACCACCCGCTCCTGAGGGCCATTCTCATAGCGTCGATGTGTCCATAGTGTTCACACCGGTATGCGTTCATTGTCGCCTTTTATCACCTCTCTAACGACACGTGGCACGCTGCTAACTACCTGATGTCCTGCACGTACCGATCAGACATTTACCGCTAGAATGGCACTGCCACAGTTTGTAAAAATAGTAGGTATTCCTCCTTTGGTTATACTGCACAACGGTACAGGCACGCCACTTTCTAGAGAGTAATACAATCTGGCACTATGGCTGTATATAGTATCGCATGAAAGAAATATGTGTGTCTTAATTCGTTACTCTTCCTCGACAGCCGGCCGGAGTGTCCGAGCGGTTCTAGGCGCTACAGTCTGGAGCCGCGCGACCGCTGCGGTCGCAGGTTCGAATCCTGCCTAGGTCATGAATGTGTGTGATGTCGTTAGGTTAGTTAAGTTTAAGTAGTTCTAAGTTCTAAGGGACTGATGACCTCAGAAGTTAAGTCCCATAGTGCTCAGAGCCATTTGAACAATTTTTTTTCCTCCTCGACAGGCTCAGTTCGACGGCTTGCTGGGTATCTTACTTAAACAGTCAACACAGAAAAGTAGCAGCAAAAATATTCTTCACATGAAAGGTGCTGTAAACATGTATCAATGTAAATAATTTAAGTATGTCTCAATGTTGTACACCGAGCTGACAAAAGTCACGGACACCTCCCAGTATCGTGTCGGGCTTCCTTTTCCCGCCGTAATGCAGCAACTCGACATGGCATGGAATAAACAAGTAGTCGCGCTGTTACTATTTTTTGGGGGGTCACCAGTCTTCTGACTGGTTTTTCGATGCGCCCCGTCACGAATTTCTGTCCTGTGCGAACTTCTTCATCTCAGAGTAGCACTTGCAACCTACGTCCTCAATTATTTGCTGGATGTATTCCAATCTCTGTCTTCCTCTACAGTTTTTGCCCTCTACAGCTCCCTCTAGTACCACGAAAGACATTCCCTCATGTCTTAACAGACATTCTATCATCCTGCCCTTCTCATTGTCGGTGTTGTCCACATATTCCTTTCCTCTCCGATTCTGCGCAGAACCTCCTCATTCCTTACCTTATCAGTCCACCTAATTTTCAACATTCGTCTGTAGCACCACATCTCAAATGCTTCGATTCTCTTCTGTTCCGGTTTTCCCACAGTCCATGTTTCACTACCATGCAATGCTGTACTCCAGACGTACATTCTCAGAAATTTCTTCCTCAAATTAAGGCCGATATTTGATATTAGTAGACTTCTCTAGGGCTAGGAATGACCTTTTTGCCATTGCTGGTCTGCTTTTGATGTCCTTCTTTGTTCCGTCCGTCCTGCCAAGGTAGCAGAATTCCTTAACTTCATCTACTTCGTGAGCACCACTCCTGATGTTAAGTTTCTCGCTGTTCTCATTTCTACTACTTGTCTTTCTTCGTCTTTCTTCGATTTACTCTCAATCCATTCTTTGTATTCATTAGACTGTTCATTCCGTTCAGCAGATCACGTAATTCTTCTTCACTTTCACTCAAGATAGGAATGTCATCAGCGAATCGTATCATTCATATCCTTCACCTTGAATTTTAATTCCACTCCTGAACCTTCTTTTATTTCCATCATTGCTTCCTCGATGTACAGATTGAACAGTAGGGGTGAAAGGCTACATCCTTGTCTTACACCCTTTTTAATACGAGCACTTCGTTCTTGGTCGTCCACTCTTATTATTCCCTTTTGGCTGTTGTACATATTGTATATGACTCGTCCCTCCCTATAACTTACCCCTACTTTTTCAGAATTTCGAACATCTTGCACCATTTTACATTGTCGAACGCTTTTTCCAGGTCTACAAATCCTATGAACGTGTCTTGATTTTTCTTTAGTCTTCCTTCCATAATTAACCGCAACATCAGAATTGCCTCTCTCGTGCTTTTACCTTTCCTAAAGCCAAACTGATCGTCATCTGGCGCCTCCTCAATTTTCTTATTCATTCTTCTGTATATTATTCTTGTAAACAACTTGGATGCCTGAGCCGTTAAGCTGATTGTGTGTTAATTCAGCACTTGTCAGCTCTTGCCGTCTTCGAAATTGTGTGGTATGTCACCAGACTCATATATTCTACACACCAACGTGAATAGTCGTTTTGTTGCCACTTCTCCCATGTTTTTAGAAATTCTGTTGAAATGTTATCTATCCCTTCTGCCTTATTTGATCTTAAGACCTCCAAAGCTCTTTTAAATTCTGATTCTAATATTTGGATGCCCTATCTCTTCTAAATCGCCTCCTGTTTCTTCTTCTATCACATCAGACAAATCTTTCCCCTCATAGAGGCTTTCAATGTATTATTTCCACCTATCCGCTCTATCCTTTGCACTTAACAGTGGAATTCCCGTTGCACTCTGAATGTCATCACAATTGCTTATTATTTCTCCGAAGGTTGTTTTGACTTTCTTGTATGCTGAGTCTGTCCTTCCGACGACCATTCCTTTTTCGATGTCTTCACACTTTTCCTGCAGCCATTTCGTCTTAGCTTCCCTGCACTTCCTATTTATTTCATTCTTCAGCGACTTGTTTTTAGGTATTCCTCCTTTCATAGATCAATTGAAGTATTTCTTCTGTTACGCATGGTTTCTTCGCAGTAACCTTCTTTGCACCTATGTTTTCCTTCCTAACTTCTGTGATGGCCCGTTTTCGAGATGTCCATTCCTCTTCATCTGTACTGCCTACTGAGCCATTCCTTATTGCTGTAACTATAGCCTTAGAGAACTTCAACTGTATCCTTGTCATTCCTTAGTACTTCTGTATCCCACTTTTTTGCGTATTGATTCTTCCTGACTAATGTCTCAAATTTCAGCCTACTCTTCATCGCTACTATATTGTTACCTGAGTCTATATCTGCTCCTGGGTATACCTTGCAATCCAGTATCTGATTTCGGAATCTCTGTCTGACCATGATGTAATCTAATTGAAATCTTCCCGTATCACCAGGCCTTTTCCAAGTATACCTCCTCCTGTTGTGATTGTTTAAGAGAGTATTCGCTATTACTACCTGGAGTTTATTACAGAACTCAATTAGTCTTTCTCCTCTCTCATTCCTTGTCCCAAGGCCTTAGTCTCCTGTAACCTTTTCTTCTACTCCTTCCCCTACAACTGCATTCCAGTCCCAATGACTATTAAATTTTCATCTCCCTTTACATACTGTATTACCCTTTCAATATCCTCATACTCTTTCTCTATCTGTTCATCTTCAGCTTGCGACGTCAGCATGTATACCTGAACTATCGTTGTCGGTGTTGGGCTGCTGTCGATTCTGATAAGAACGACCCTGTCACTGAACTGTTCACAGTAACACAGTCTCTGCCCTACCTTACTATTCATAACTAATCCTGCTCCAGTTATATGATTTTCTGCTGCTGTTGATATTACCCTATACTCATATGACCAGAAATCCATGTCTTCTTTCCTCTTCACTTCACTGAACCCTACTATATCAAGATTGAGCGTTTGCATTTCCCTTTTCAGATTTTCTTGTTTCCCTACCACATTCAAGCTTCTGATATTCCACGCCCCGACTCGTAAAACGTTATCCTTTCGTTGATTATTTAATCTTTTTCTCACGGTAACCTCCCCTATGGCAGTCCCCTCCGGGAGATCCGAATGGGGGACTATAGCGGAATCTTTTGCCAATGGAGAGATCATCATGACACTTCTTCAATTACAGGCCACGTGTCCTGTGGATGCACGTTACGTGTCTTTAATTCAGTGGTTTCCATTGCCTTCTGCATCCTCATGCCGTTGATCATTGCTGATTCCTCCGCCTTTAGGGGCAGTTTCCCACCGCTAGGACAAGAGAGTGCCCTGAACCTCTGTCCGCTCCTCCGCCCTCTTTGACAAGGCCGTTGGCAGAATGAGTGTGTCTTCTTAAGCAGGAAGTCTTCGGCCGCCAATGCCGATTATTAATCAAAATTTAAGTAGCGGCGGGTTTCGAACCCGGGACAGAATACACTTTGAATTTGAATCTAGGGCGCTACCCCTTTTTTTAAAAATCTCATTTTGTTCGCTTTTGTTCGTTGCATCTGCTCGGGGCGGACGTCGTAAGACACCAGTTTCAGTTCGTCGTTGATCGATTAACTCAGGTTTTTTATTACAGAGGGCAGTTAACCCTCTGACCGAACACGCTGAGCTACCATGTCGGCAGCCTCTAGTCCACAGGTGCTGATTCTGTAGCTGTCCATATTTACGAAAGTGTTGCTGGTAGAGGAGTTTTTGCACGAAGTGACCTCACGACTACGTCCCATAAATGTTCGGTGGGATTAGTGTCGGGCGTTCGAACTGTCCAGAATGTTCTTCAAACCAGTCGCGAACAAATGTGGCCGTGACATGGCGCACTGCCATCCTCAAAAATTCCATAATTGTTTGGGAACATGAATTCCTGAATGGCTGCCTGTGGCCTCCGAGTATCGAACATAAACATTTCCTGTCAATGATCGGTTCAAATGGTTCAAATGGCTCTGAGCACTATGCGACTTAACTTCTTTGGTCATCAGTCCCCTAGAACTTAGAACTAATTAAACCTAACTAACCTAAGGACATCACACACATCCATGCCCGAGGCAGGATTCGAACCTGCGACCGTAGCGGTCGCTCGGTTCCAGACTGTAGCGCCTAGAACCGCACGGCCACTCCGGCCGGCTCAATGATCGGTTGAGTTGGATCAGAGGAGCCAGTCGATTACATATAAACGCAGCCGATACCATTATGGAGCCACCACCGACTTGCACAGTGCCTTGTTGAGAACTTGGATCCATGTCTTCGTGGGTTCTTATAACGTTTCCTGGTAAAACACGCTTTATAGCTATGCAATTACAATTTTATTTATATATATGCACTGATTACGTCTGTGGACTCTGAATAATAATAGAATAGAGGCAATTATGTTATATTTTGTATTTGTAAAGTATTCAGTAGTGGATTTGTGAAATAATATCTGTGTCGGCGAGTTCTGAAACTGCCACAGAAAAGAATTAATAAAGAAAAACTCAGAGATTTGATGACAGTCAGCCATTGTATAAATAGTAGTGTAAGAATAATAATGTCGTTGTCGTCTTCTTGGAGTCCCGTGGAGAGGAGGAACCTGTGACGCTATGTTTAACGCAAAGGTAGCTTTCATTTGTCAAGATTGTAAGCTGGACGCCATTAGTCGCTGATTATAAAGAAAGATGTCTGAACTTGTTATTATTCGAGTTTTAAGAATAGTTATTTAATGAGAACTCGTATGGTATTATTAGGAAGCTTGTCTGGTATTTTACCCATTTATTTAAGACATTTTCAGCTTTTTAAATAGAGTTTTTGGTGCAGAGCTGCGACACGGTGGAGCGAGCCGCCGCCGCGGCAGATTCAAATCTGATAATAGGGGCAATCATACCGCAATAAGCGGTCAGGTAAAAAGTGAATTTAAAATTATTTCTTACAGCAGTTCGAGATCGGAGTACAAAGCAGCAGATTTTACGTTGTGTTTCACAGGCGGACGCGGGCTGCTAATATTGTAAACTTTAACAGTGTCAAGGTTAAAATACTTTTATGTTTCAAAAGAAAATCTTGCTATGAAAAAATTGTGGACTGGTAAAAGTTATAGAAAAAACATTTTCTGGTTAACAATGATAGTCTCATGCTCTAGCGTTAGCTGTGGCACTGATTAATAATTAATGTTGACGAAAAATCCACTGCAAGGTTTGAGGTTCTTTAAGCACTGCGTACGGTAACTACGGTAACTTCATTAATTTTGATAACAGAAATAATTTCAGAACATTTTCACGATAGTTGTAGCAGAGATGGATATGTTGCGCATTCTATTGAGTTACAATAACAAAACTGTTCATTTAATAAGAAGTTAGTTCTAGTACAATAATAATTAATCTCATTTGTTCGCAACATACAATTGACCAAAGTAAACCAGAGTACAGAAAAACTATTGGAGCGCGAAAGTCTGCACCACACTCTAACCCTACCAACAGCTCTTACCAACTGAAATCGGGACTCTTTTTTTTTTTTTTTTTTAATTTGTGGTAATGACTATGGGACCAAACTGCTGAGGTCATCGGTTCCTAGGCTTACGCACTACTTAACCTAACTTAAACTAACTTGCGCTAAGGGCAACACACACACCCATGCCCGAGGAAGGACTCGAACCTCCGACGGGGGCAGCCACGCGAACCGTGACAAGACGGTTCAAAATGGTTCAAATGGCTCTGAGCACTATGGGACTCATCATCTGTGGTCATCAGTCCCCTAGAACTTAGAACTACTTAAACCTAACTAACCTAAGGATATCACACACATCCATGCCCGAGGCAGGATTCGAACCTGCGACCGTAGCAGTCGCGCAGTTCCGGACAGAGCGCCTAGAACCGCTCGGCCGCAACGGCCGGCCAAGTATTCTCAATTTGCTTCTAATTGTAGTACAGTTGTCAACACCTAGCGCAACTGCGCTATTTTTCTTTATGTGTGTGTGTGTGTGTGTGTGTGTGTGTGTGTGTGTGTGTGTGTCTATATCAGATTCATGTGGGGGACCCATGGCACAGGATAGGTTTGGATTAGCACCGGGATAGGGTTCGGAGGTGGATCCACAGTGCGTTACACCCTGCATACGGTTTGGAGGTGGAACCATCTTTAAACCCTATCCCTATGAATTAGCAAAACAACAGGTTAAGAGGAGAGAGTAATTTGCCAGTGAATGTATGATTGCTCCTGTATGTATGCAACCCACAGAGAAAAACGCAGCAGGAACGCTTTGCCCCACTACTTACTACGAAGCTTCTGCCACACATGGCGGTTCAGATCTACTTGTTGATGTAGAACCGAGAGTGATACTGTGATACTGTGGTTACCATTCTCTCTGCAAATCATGGGTGAAGGCCAAAATGCAGATTATCTACGGCTAAATTTCTGGAAAGAGTTTGACACAAGGGACACTGCAGAATGTTAGGGTAGTTCTGAGAAGATGGAATATGTTTTAGATATGTGAGTGGCTGGAAGACTGCTTAAGTAATAGAACCCAGTACGTTGTCCTGGACAACGAGTGCCCATCAGAGACAAGTGTATGGTCAGGAGTGTCCCAGGGAAGTGTGGTAGGTCCACTGTTGTTCTCTGTATGCATAAATGACTTGGCGCACAGGGTGGGCAGCAGTCTACGGTTGTTTGCTAATGATGCTGTGGTGTGCGGTAAGGTATCGAAGTTGAGTGGCTGCAGGAGGATACAAGTTGACGTAGAAAAATATTTGTATTTAGAATGACGGAATAGAGGTTGCTCTAAAAATAGAAAAATGTAAGTTAATGGAGATGGTTAGGAAAAGTAAGTCCATAATGTTCGGATACAGCTTTAGTAGTGTCCTGCTTGACACAGTCATGTCGTTTAAGTATCTGGGCGTAAAAGTGCAAAGCGATACGAAATGGAACTGGCATGTTGGGACTGTGGTAGGGATGGCGAATGGTAGACTCCAGTTTATTGGGACAATTTTGGGTTGAAATGGTTCAAATGGCTCTGAGCACTATGGGACTCAACATCTGAGGTCATCAGTCCCCTAGAACTTAGAACTACTTAAACCTAACTAACCTAAGGACATCACACACATCCATGCCCGAGGCAGGATTCGAACTTGCGACCGTAGCAGTCACGCGGTTCCGGACTGAGCGCCTAGAACCGCTCGTCCACCGCGGCCGGCTGACAAGACGGCAAAGACCGCACGGCTACCCAGCGCGGCAGGACCCATCGGATCAGGCCACGGTTTACCAGTCGTCTAGGATCCAACCGATATGTTCACAATCCTAGGCGAGGCACTGCTGGCGTTGTCGTGCTGTTAACAAAGACACTAACGTCGGTCGTGTACTGCAACAGCACATGAACGCCATATTTCGAAGCACTGTCCTGACGGATACGTCCGTCGTACGTTCCACATTGATTTCTGCGATTGTTTAATGCAGTGTTGCTTGTCTGTTAGCACTGATAGCTCTGCGCAAACGCCGCTGCTCTCCGTCCTTGTCCGTGGTGAGAGGTAAAGCCTGAAATTTGGTATTCTCGGCACACTAATGACACTGGCGATGTCTGAATACTGAATTCCCCACAGATTTCCGAAATGGAATGTCCCCTGTGTCTAGCTCCAGCTACCATTCCGCGTTCGGAGTCTGTTAGTTCCCATCGTGCGGGCATAATCATGCTGGAAACCTTTTCACGTGAATCACCTGACTACAAATGGCAGCTCAGCCTATTCACGGCCCTTTTATACCTTGTGTACGCGATACTACAGACGACCGCATGCCGGGTGTTAACGTAAGAGCGTCCAAAAATTTAACAGGACATAGAGGATGCTCCACTGCACAATTTGAGGTAGGGAACTTAGGGTCGGAGAAGCCAGCTTAAGGAGATAATGGGAATAAAATCACATCCTGTGCACTTTTTTTATTTACATTAGTTAGCTGCAAATACTATCATTGACACAATGGACGTACCATTTGCACTATATCTTACAAAAGGTGCTCAAACTGACGGCCATCAACCTCAATGAAAGCATGACATTGACGAACAAGATTCTGACGCATCCTGACAAACATCTCTGGTGTGTTTCGAATCACATCACAGGCAGCTACAATTCTGCCAACTAATTCCATCTCCGTATCCACCGGGGTCTCACACGCCAAAGGAAATAATCAAGGGGATTTATGTCAGGTGGTCTCGTAGTCCGTGGAATAGGACCTCCCCTTCCAGTCCAGCGACCAGGAAATACTGTAAAGGCACTGCCCCATCGTATTGTACTGTACATCTGAGAATAATGATTGGGTCTGTCGTTGATGCATAGCACGTTCTGTAATGGGACATTGTAAATACGATAGAACAGTCACCTTATGGACAAGTAAAGTAACCAAAACCTGCATCATGACTTCCTAGTAATAGAGCACGTCCTCTTTGTTTCCTTCCAGAAAATAAAGAATGTACATATAAACGTGTACGCATGTTAGTTGTAAATAAGTTGGAAAACAGTAATGCTAGACAAAGTGACTGGAACCGAGCGACCGCTACGGTCGCAGGTTCGAATCCTGCCTCGGGCATGGATGTGGGTGATGTTCTTAGGTTGGTTAGTTTTAAGTATTTCTAAGTTCCAGGGGACTTATGACCTCAGATGTTGAATCCCATAGTGCTCAGAGCCATTTTATCCATTTCGACAAAGTGACAGACAAGTTTACTTCCACATTTACTTAAGCCGGCTTCTCCGACCCCAGATTCCGTACCTGAAATTATTCAGTGGAGCATTCTCTATGTTTTGTTGCATGTTTGCATGCTCTTAGGAAACACTCTGTATGTGCATTTCGCTATCCTATGACTTGTGACCACGCTTTGGAAACTATTACATATTAAGATATTTTTCAACGTTATATAAAACCAACTATTCTAATGTTCATTATCTCTGTAGAAAATGCGTCGATGATTATTTTGGAATTGCAGACTTACTTTGTTGACTATACTTTTCTGATATAGGACCTTGCAATACGCTATGTAGTTGTCTCTGTCCTGCTGATAGTTTCGTGAATGTTTTTATGCTGAAATGTCATGAGACTCAGGTGTTGTTTTTATACTTCTACAAACTTTGTTGATCGGTTCCTAACACAAAAAACAAGAAAAAAGATCATATGTATGAAAATCGTTCACTTTCGAGTTGTTGATGAAAATTACGTTGAACGGATTTCCAGGTACAACCCAACAACTTCGCTTGTCTATGACTCGGTGTCTCCTGGATGGCGTTGTGTTGCCAGGCGGATCTGCTTAATTTCGTCATGCGCCTGTCTTTAACGTTCCCATCGCATACATGTAGTGAGTTAACTGCAAGTGTGCCGTCCAAACACGGCAGGATATTCATTTCGCGAGGAGGTAGACGTGATTTTTGTGCACGGTCGCACGAATGGTACAGGACAGTAGCCTGGGACGGCTGCACCAGACAGCATTTCAAGACCGAAGACAGCCCAGTTAGCCAACCTTTGGTGAGCTGTGTGTCGCCGCACTGTCGAGACAGCATCGGTGGCGCCACAGGGTGAGCAGGCGTTGCTCGCACGCCTCGCTAGGAAGCGCGCGGTCCACGGGCTGCCGGTGCAGAGCCAGGTGGCGGCGCAAGACATGTGCCCTGACATGTGGTACACGTCCAAGTCCAGCACGGAGCATACTTCACCAGCAACCCTGTGTATCAGAGTCATCTTCAACGTGTGCAGGGCCTTACACCCGTCTATCACCCACCGTGGGAGAACTTTCGCCGATGGTTTGTTGCACAAACAGCCAATCCGTTGAAACTTCCTGGCAGATTAAAACTGTGTGCCGGACCGAGACTCGAACTCGGGACCTTTGCTTTCGCGGGCAAGTGCTCTACCATCTGAGCTACCCAAGCACGACTCACGCCCCGTCCTCACAGCTTCACTTCTGCCAGTACCTCGTCTCTTACCTTCCAAACTTTACAGAAGCTCTCATGCGAACCTCAATCTGCCAGAAAGTTTCATTTCAGCGCACACTCCGCTGCAGAGTGAAAATCTCATTCTGGAAACATCCCCCAGGCTGTGGCTAAACCATGTCTCCGCAATATCCTTTCTTCCAGCAGTGCTAGTTCTGCAAGGTTCGCAGGAGAGCTTCTGTTAAGCTTGGAAGGTAGGAGACGAGGTACTGGCAGAAGTAAAGCTGTGAGGACGGAGCGTGAGTCGTGCTTGGGTAGCTCAGTTGGTATAGCACTTGCCCGCGAAAGGCAAAGGTCCCGAGTTCGAGTCTCGGTCCGGCACACAGTTTTAATCTGCCAGGAGGTTTCATATCAGCGCACACTCCGCTGCAGAGTGAAAATCTCATTCTGGAAACATCCCCCAGGTTGTGGCTAAACCATGTCTCCGCAATATCCAATCTTCCAGGAGTGCAAGTCCTGCAAGGTTCGCAAGAGAGCTTCTGTAAAGTTTGGAAAGTAGGCTGGCTCTGAGCACTATGGGACTCATCATCTGTGGTCATCAGTCCCCTAGAACTTAGAACTACTTAAACCTAACTAACCTAAGGACATCACACACATCCATGCCCGAGGCGGGATTCGAACCTGCGACCGTAGCGGTCACGCGGTTCCAGACTGACGCGCGTAGAACCGCAAGGCCACACCGGCCGGCTTGGAAAGTAGGAGACGAGATACTGGCGGAAGTGAAGATGTCAGGACGGGGCTTGGGTATCTCAGATAGTAGAGAACTTGCCCGCGAAAGGCAAAGGTCCCGAGTTCGAGTCTCGGCCCGGCACACAGTTTTAATCTGCCAGGAAGTTTCATATCAGAGCACACTCCGCTGCAGGGCGGAAATCCCATTCTGCCAATCCGTTGTTTGCCTCTTCAGTCTTGTTTACAGACGAGACAACATCTGTAAAAGATGGAATAACGAATTTCTACAACCGACACATATGGGGCGACTGCAATCCTCATGCTTCTGTATAGGCTAGACTTTAGCGTCAGTTTAAGATTTATGTGTCAGCTGGAAATGTAGATGCATGTCTGGTAGGGCCACACGTTCTGTCAGCACGTCTTGCAGGTGCCATCTGCAGGGACTTTATTGAGTACACCCTCCAAGACCTGCTAGAAGATGTGTCTCTGCAAATGAGAAGAGACGTGTGGTTTACGCATTACGGGTCTCCAGCACACTCTAGTCTCAGTGTTCGAGACGCACTGGCTGGTATCTGCCATCATAGACGGATAGCTAGACGAATACCAGGGCCGGTCGGAATGGCCGAGCGGTTTTAGGCGCAACAATCTGGAACCGCGCGACCGCTACGGTCGCAGGTTCGAATCCTGCCTGGGGCATGGACGTGTGTGATGTCCTTAGGTTAGTTAGGTTTAAGTAGTTCTAAGTTCTATGGGAGTGGTGACATCAGAAGTTAAGTCCCATTGTGCTCAGAGCCATTTGAACCATTCGAATACCAGGCCCACGGCCTGCACGTTCCCCTAACATCACTGCTTTTGGATTACTATCTATGGTGGCACCTTAAACAATTGGTCTGTCCATCAGCCCACTAGGATGAAGAAACTATTACATCGTTGTGTCGTGGAAGCCTGCGAAACCATTCAAAACTCTCAGGGAGTGTCTGAAAGGGTGTGATTGTCCACGATTCGGAGTATTTATCATGAGTTCATGAGTTGATGATCTCTAATCACCTAAATCGTAAATTTTCGTTAGTAAGTCGAAAACTAAGGATTTTCAGACATATTTTTATGTGATTTTTCTTTCTTGTTTTGTGTAATGAACCTGCCCCTAAACTTTGTAAAAGTATTTTTGGAGCACCCTGTATGTACTGGAATTATTTACTTTCACACTGGTATGTTTACTACATCTTTCATATGAAGAATATTTCGGTTGCTGCTAGGGATTCGTGCAAGAATATTTTCAAAGAATCAAAAATTTTTACTTTTCCAGGATTATGCAGAAATGTTAAAATCTTTAAGCACGTTCCAGCGTGGATCCGCGATGTTAACTCCTCTCACTATCCTTACTTCTCGTGCATATTCCGTCCGTCTCCAAACCTCCTCTAACCAAACTCTCAGAAACTTTGCCTAAGATCTTGGTTCAATGTTACAGACCCCTAAATCTCGCAACATATTGCTTTGGCTTTTGTTCTTATATCTCTAAAGCTCATGCCATATTGTTTTCTTCTCATTTACCACTGCTTATGCTCTTTGGGCCATCTTTCTGCTTCTGTTCCCACACACTCTTTTTTTTCTACACACATCAAAAAAAGTTTTGCATCATCCCCGTTCCCCGAACTTCTCAAGGCAGACGTTTACTATGGATATTGTACCACAGACGCAGTCCCTTTGACTGTTCAGAGATGTCACTAAACCCGCCCAAACATGTAAACAACCATGCATGAGCAGCGCCTATTAGACGGAGGGGGTCCAATAGCCAATCAGTTCCAATCATTCCACCAGGAAGGAGGAACATGGCTCGTGTTGTATGTAGTTCAACCATGCCTAGACGGTCAATACCGCGGTTCGATCGCGTCCGCATTGTCATTTTGTACCAGGAAGAGAAATCAACAACGGAAGTGTGCAGGTGTCTCGGAGTGAACCAAAGCGATGTTGTTCGGACATGGAGGAGATACAGACAGACAGGAACTGTCTATGACATGGCTCGCTCAGGGCGTCCAAGGGTTCATACTGCAATGGATGGCCGATACGTACGGATTATGGCTCGGAGGAACCTTGACAGCAACCAAATCATGTTGAATAATGCTTTTCGTGCAGCCACAGGACGTGGTGTTACGACTCACACTGTGCGCGATAGATTGCATGATGCACAACTTCACTCCCGACGTCTACGGCGAGGTTTATCTTCGCAACCATGACACCATGCAGCGCGGTACAGATGGGCCCAACAACATGCCGAATGGCCCGCTCAGGATTGGCATCACGTTCTCTTCACCGATGAGTGTCGCATATGCCTTCAACCAGACAATCGTCGGAGACGTGTTTGGAGACAACCCGGTCGGGGTTCTCTGCTGTTTTGGGGTCGCATTATGTGGGGCCGACATACACCGCTGGTGGTCATGGAAGGCGCCGTAACGGCTGTACGATACGTGAACGTCATCCTCTGACCGATAGTGCAACCATATCGGCAGCATATTGGCGAGCATTCTTCTTCATGGATGACAATTCGCGCCCCCATCGTGCATATCTTGTGAAGGACTTCCTTCAGGATAACGACATCGCTCGACTAGAGTGGCCAGCATGTTCTCCAGACATGAACCCTGTCGAACATGCCTTGGATAGATTGAAAAGGGCTGTTTATGGACGACGTGACCCACCGACCACCACTATGAGGGATCTCCGCTGAATCGCCGTAGAGGAGTGGGACAATCTGGACCAACAGTGCCTTGATGAACTTGTGGATAGTATGGCACGACGAATACAGGCATGCATCAATGCAAGAGGACGTGCTACTGGGTATCAGAGGTACCGATGTGTACACCAATTTGGAACACCACCTCTGAAGGTCTCGCTACATGGTGCTACAACAAGCAATGTGTGGTTTTGATGAGCAATAAAAAGGGCGGAAATGATGATTATGTCGATCTCTAATCCAATTTTCTGTACAGGTTTAGGAACTCTCGGAACTGTGGTGATGCAAAACTTTTTTTCATGTGTGTAAATTAGTTTCACTGTGTCCTTTAATGAAAAGGTCAGTATAACATGCCAACACTGCCTCTGCTGCTGACAAGGGCTGCGTTAAATTATTTATAAATTATTTATAAAATATCGGGAACACCAGAGACGTCAATACAGAGACTTGAGGTACTCCCTAACTACAGCGCCCATAACGAAAACACCC
Source organism: Schistocerca nitens (assembly GCF_023898315.1). Classification (NCBI taxonomy): domain Eukaryota; kingdom Metazoa; phylum Arthropoda; class Insecta; order Orthoptera; family Acrididae; genus Schistocerca; species Schistocerca nitens. The sequence continues at coordinate 150,305,539 of NC_064614.1, forward strand.
ACCTCAGTGTCATCTCACCATCTTACAACACTGCCAGATAGGGATAATTTCAAACGTTAATAAAAATTTCGACAAGATATCAGACATCCCTATTTTTAGTCTAGAATATAATGCAGGACTTTCTAAGAAGAAAATTCATGTGAGCTGCTATGAAAAAAATAAAAGCTAACATTACAAGAAATTTTGAAGGAAATTTATCTTAACTTTAGCCTATTGATAAAACAAAACCATTGACACATTTTGACTGAAAAAAAGCAATGAACATTCTGGAATGCTGTAGATGCATGTATACATATTTTATCGTGGAAACATAAGGGTATTCCGAGATAAAATAAATTACCAGAAGGCGTGTGAAACTGTTCCGCCTGTGAACGAAACATGACGTAGCTGACGAATTTGTGTTTTGTTCCATCGTATACAAACTTCCAGCGAGAAAGTTGTGAAGAAAACTATAAAGTTAATTTTGATAATATGTACACCATCATTAGTGTACTGTGCCACCTACGAAAGCGTTTTATTTCCAAGATATTCCGTGCGCGAGTACTTGCGTGCCGCCACCAAGAGCATTGTTCCGACGTCTCGCCTGAATACTACCGAAAAAATCCACTACCTCTCGAATTTTTAAAAAAAATTTTAGCTCTTACTGACCCTTCGTCACTGCACCCGTCACCCAGATGGCCGATATACGCTATAGGACAGGAGTGTCCGACCCGCGGCCAGCGGGCCGCATGCGGCATTAAGTGAGCATCTGTCACACCATCGGTAAACAAGTTAATAAATAAAACATTCCATAAAACTAAATCTGTGTCAAGTTATGATACAGTGAATACTGTGCCACGACACAATACTACTCTCTCACTGGTCAGTCCCGTTTTCTTTCTATTCTATTTTTGATAAGTACAATGAAGCGCCAACGAAACTGGTATAGACATGCGCATTCCAATACAGAGAGATGTAAACAGGCAGAATACCGCGCTGCAGTCGGCAACGCCTATATAAGACAAGAAGCAAGCGTCTGGCGCAGTTCTTAGATCTGTTACTGATGCTACAATGGCAAGTTATCAAGGTTTAAGCGAGTTTGAATGTGGTGTTATAGTCGGCGCGCGAACGATGGGAGACAGCACCTCCGAGGTAGCGATGAAATGGGGATTTTCCCGTACGACCATTTCACGAGTGTACCGTGAATGTCAGCAATCCGGTAAAACATCAAATCTCAGACGTCGCTGCGGCCGGAACAACATATTGCAAGAACGGGACCAACGACGACTGAAGAGAATCGTTCAAAGTGACAGTAGTGTACTCTTTCCGCAAATTTCTGCAGATTTCAATGCTGACCCGCCAACAAGTGTCAGCGTGCGAACCATTCGACGAAACATCATCGATATGTGCTTTTGGAGCCGAAGGCCCACACGTTTACCCTTAGTGACTGTACGACACAAAGTTTTACGTCTCGCCTGGGCCCCTCAACACCCGCATTGGACTGTTGACGACTAGAAACATGTCGTCTCGTTGTACAACTTTCGTTTCAAATTCTATCGAATGGTTGGAAGTGTATGGGTATGGAGACAACCTCATGAATCCATGGACTCTGCGACGGTTCAATCCCGCGTCCGGCCATCCTGATTTAGGTTTTCGGAGATTTCCCTAAATCACTCCAGGCAAATGCCGGGATGGTTCCTCTGAAAGGGCACGGCCGACTTCCTTCCCCATCCTTCCCTAATCCGATGAGACCGATGACCACGCTGTCTGGTCTCCTTCCCCAAAACCAACGAACCCAACCATGGACTCTGCATGTCAGCAGGGGACTGTTCAAGCTGGTGGAGGCTCTGTAATGGTGTGGGGCGTGTGCAGTTGGAGTGACAAGGGGCCTCTGATACTTCTAGACAGGACACTCAGAGGTGACACGTACATAAGCATCTGGTCTGATCACCTGCATCCAATCATGTATATTGTACAATCCGACGGACTTGGGCAATTTCAGCAAGAAAAAGTGACACCCCACACGTCCAGAATTGCAATAGAGTGACTCCAGGAACATTCTTCTAAGTTTAAACCCTTCTTCTGGCCACCAAAATCCCCAGACATGAACATTAATGAGCATACCTGGGACGCTTTGCAACGTGCAGTTGAGAAGAGATCCCAACCCCTCATACACTTACGGATTTATGGACAGCCCTGCCGGATTCGTGGTGTCAGTTCCCTCCAGCACTCATTGAGATTTTAATGGAGTTCATGCCACGTCGTGTTGCGGCACTTTTGCGTGCTCGCGGGGGCCCTACACGATGTTAGGCAGGTGTACCCGATTCATTGGCTCTTCAGAGTATATTATGTTTGGCCCAAAGATATTCGTTTTCGTCCAATGTAAGCTAAAAGGTTGGTCACCAGTGCTATAGAAAATTAACTCTAGGTACTATCATGCCACTACTTCCATTGGAGTCGAGCAAAATGCATTTGTGCGTCAGGTTTTGAAAAGGGAAGTTTTGTAGAAGTGTACCATAAGACTATTGTCCTCAGCAAGCAATAATTGCATTGAACACAAAACTTTGTTGTTTCAGTTACCGCGTGTCTTCACTCCTTTAAAATTTTTGTGCGTCCTTACACATACTGAATCAAAAACCAAGTGGACGGGGAAGCTAAAGTACGGTGGTTTCTGAGCTAATTAATTTTTATATTTTTTAACGTGTATTTTTCTAGGTTTGGGTTACCTTCATAGGTCGTGGTATCTAAGTACAGTTATATGCTCTAACTTTTTGTCAAAATCGTCGAATTCTGAAGATTTCCGTTTTTATTTATATCCATTTCTTGGAGGGTCAAAATACGTCCTCACATCTACAGATTGTGCCGACATTACTGCACTCTTAATATGGAATACAGTCGATTGCGAAATACCATAACGTCTTGTTGGCATTTTCTGACCTTACACAAGTATCAATTATTCCTGGTTTCTTCACTGTTAGTGAGGCCATTCAAGAACTTCAGTACGTTTGATACGATAAATTTAGATTGTTTTCGAATGTTTTGTAGCCCCCTACGCGGGACTTTGCTTCTGCACTCTTAGCTCACTAGCAAACACACGCCGACGCACGTTCGCACGGGGGACTGGAGGAACGCGTGAGCACACGGCTATCAGACGCAAACACCGTGTACACTGAGCTGGCACTGACCTACTGCACTACCAGCAGTGAGGCAACGGAGGGGCCTTGAGGCGGGCGAATCTCGGCTATTAGCGCCTGCGGACTGGCGTCTAATTTCGTGATGGCCTCTCTAACCTACCTTGCAGCAGTCTGGCACTCTGGTGAACTTTCTCTGGCTCCATCGGGCCAAGACCTCCAACGAAACGAATGTGTGCACCTCCTCACTACGGACGATTATTTGTACGACTTCCGTGCACCCGAGCCATCCCTGAACTGAAAAGCCAGTGTCTGAAATACACTACTGACCATTAAAATTGCTACGCCAAGAAGAAATGCAGATGATAAACGGGTATTCATTGGACAAATATATTATACTAGAACTGACATGTGATTCACGCAATTTGGGTGCACAGATCCTGAGAAATCAGTACCCAGAACAACCACCTCTGCCCGTATTAACGCCCTTGATACGCCTGGGCATTGAGTCAAACAGAGCTTGGATGGCGTATACAGGTACAGCTGCCCATGCAGCTTCAACACCACACCACAGTTCATCAAGAGTAGTGACTGGCGTATTGTGACGAGCCAGTTGCGCGGCCATCATTGACCACACTTTTGTAATTGGTGAGAGATCTGGAGAATCTGCTGGCCAGGGCAGCAGTCGAACATTTTCTGTATCCAGAAAGGCCCGTACAGGACCTGCAACATGCGGTCGTGCATTATCCTGCTGAAATGTAGGGTTTCGCAGGGATCGAATGAACGGTAGAGCCACGGGTCGTACCACATCTGAAATGTAACGTCCACTGTTCAAAGTGCCGTCAATGCGAACAAGAGGTGACCGAGACGTGTAACCAGTGGCACTCCATACCATCACGCTGGGTGATACGCCAGTATGGCGATGACGAATACACGCTTCCAATGTGCGTTCACCGCGATGTCGCCAAACACGGATGCGACCATCATGATGCTTTAAACAAAACCTGGATTCATCCGAAAAAACGACGTTTTGTTATTCGTGCACCCAGGTTCGTCGTTGAGTACACCATCGCAGGTGCTCCTGTCTGTGATGCAGCGTCAAGGGTAACTGCAAGCCACGGTCTCCGAACTGATAGTCCATGTTGCTGCAAACGTCGTCGAATTGTTCGTGCAGATGGTTGTTGTCTTGCAAACGTCCCCATCTGTTGGCTCAGGGATCGAGACGTGACTACACGATCCGTTACAGCCATGCGGATAAGATGCCTGTCATCTCGAGTGCTAGTGATACGAGGCCGTTGGGATCCAGCACGGCGTTCCGTATTACCCTCAAAGTCGGGAACGTGATGGTACACATTTATCCTCCTTACACGAGGCATCACAACAACGTTTCACCAGGCAACGCCGGTCAACTGCTGTTTGTGTATGAGAAATCGGTTGGATACTTTCCTCATGTCAGCACGTTGTAGGGGTCGCCACTGGCGGCAACCTTGTGTGAATGCTCTGACAAGCTAATAATTTCCATATCACATCATCTTCTTCCTGTCGGTTAAATTTCGCGTCTGTAGCACATCATCTTCGTGGTGGAGCAATTTTAATGGCCAGTAGTGTACATCGGAAAAGCTATGGAGGAAAACACGACGGCAGTGCTGCTGCCACTACCGTAGTCTCCACGTGTCCATAGCTTTCGTACTGCACGTGTGGCAGACGGCATATGACGTCACTGATCACCGGAACTCCCTCCGTCACTTCTACAAGGTGGGAGCCAGAAATTCCAGAACCCCTGCGTGCAACTCCACAAAAGCATTTAAATCACACACTCTTTTCGTGTGAGAGTTATCGCGATGTCCAAGTAAAGTCGTGTGGTGAGACTGGCTGGGGGACCTCGAAGGGCAAGTCCAGCCCCTAAACTGGAAAGGACTTTTGTATCCCTCGCAGTCGTAGGCACCTTTCTTTCGCGAAGCGTAAGCGTTGTGTGTCTGCACTTTAATCCAGGGCACTGTCCCACAGACCCACAGACCGGAAACACTGAGCCGCGCTGATACTTCATCAGTCTTCTGACTGGGTTTTTGACGAGGCTCGCCACGAATTTCTGTCCTGTGCTAACCTCTTTATCCCAGAGTAGCACTTGCAACCTACGTCCTCAGTTATTTGCTGGATGTATTAAATCCCTGTCTTCCTCTACAGTTTTTGCCTTCTACAGCTCCCTCTAGTTCAAAATGGTTCAAATGGCTCTGAGCACTATGGGACTCAACTTCTAAGGTCATTAGTCCCCTAGAACTTAGAACTAGTTAAACCTAACTAACCTAAGGACATCACAAACATCCATGCCCGAGGCAGGATTCGAACCTGCGACCGTAGCGGTCTTGCGGTTCCAGACTGCAGCGCCTTTAACCGCACGGCCACTTCGGCCGGCGCTCCCTCTAGTACCATGGAAGTCATTCTCTCACGTCTTAGCAAATGTCCTGTCATCTTGTTCCTTCTCCTTGTCAGTATTTTCCACATATCCCTTTCCTCTCCGATTCTGCGCAGAACCTCCTCATTCTCACCTTATCAGTGCACCTAATTTTCAACATTCTGTAGCACCACATCTCAAATGCTTCGATTCTCTTCTGTTCCGGTTTTCCCACAGTCCATGCTTCACTACCATACAATTCTGTATTCCAGACGTACGTTCTCAGAAATTTCTTCCTCAAATTGACGCCTATGTTTGATACTAGCAGACTTCTCTTGGCCAGGAATGCCCTTTTTGCCAGTGCAAGACGTTTCTGATCTCCTCCTTGCTCCGTCCGTCACTGGTTATTTTGCTGCCTAGGTAGCAGAATTCCTTCGCTTCATCTGTTTCGTGACAATCAATCCTGATGTTAAGCTTCTCGCTGTTCTCATCTCTGCTACTTCTTATTACTTTCATCCTTCTTCGATTTACACTCAGTCCACATTCTGTACTCATTACACTGTTCATGCCTTTCAGCAGATCATGTAATTCTTCTTCTCTTTCACACAGGATAGCAATGTCATCAGCGAATCGTTAGCAATGATATCCATTCGTCTTGCATTTTGATTCCACTCCTGAACCCTTTTTTAATTTTGCATCATTGCTTCTTCTATGTACAGATTGAACAGTAGGGGCAAAAGACTACATTCCTTCTTACTCCCTTTTTAATCCGAGCGCTTTGTTCTTGGTCGTTCACTCTTATTATTCCCTTTTGCCTCTTTTCTTGTACATATAGGGTGAAAAGTATTTAAACCGACAAACTCTGGGAGGTTGTAAGGGACATATAAACAAATATTTTTCCGTATGGCGATTATTTAACCCTGTGGAGGCCGTATTACGCTCTTCAGTTGTTAGAGGGCGTATTACGATCTTCAGTTGTTAGAGGGCGTATTACGCTGTTAAGTAGTAGGCGACTGGTCTCCACCAGTGTAGCAGTGCATTGTCTCTGTTTACTAATGGAGCGATACACCTGGAGTGAGTACACCGATATGGTTGAGGCGTAATACGTAGCGCACCACAACGGACGAGCTGCACAGCGGTTTTATCAACAACAATATCCTAATTGCCATATCCCGCATCAGACTACCTTTGCTGCTGTGTACCAACGTCTGCGTGAGACCAACCTGGACAGGGACGCCGTCGCACGGTGAGAACGCTGCAATTTGAGGAAGCTATCTTGCAGCATGTGGAGCGGAATCCTTCAAACAGCACTCGTGCAATTGCACGTAACATGGGGACGAATCCGACGAATGTAAGAATAGTCCTTCGACAGCAATTGTTACGTCCATTTCACTTACAGCGTGTCCACAACCTGGAACCAGTTGGTTATCTACCCAGAGCACAGTTTTCCCAGTGGTACCTGGAACAGTGGGAAATGCATCCTACAATTCCATCCTCTATTTTGTTTACCGATGAAGCAACGTTCGGGCGAGATGGAGTCTTCAACATGCACAATTCACATGTTTGGAGTGAAGATAACCCACATGCCACAGTTACTAGTGCTCATCAAGTGCGGTTCTTCGTTAATGTGTGGGTCGGTGTTGTTGGGGCATGTTTATTTGTGCCGTATCTGCTACCTAGGCCATTAAACGGCAGGCACTATTACAATTTTCTCGCCAGAGCATTGCCAGAATTGCTGGAAAACGTCCCGCTCCCTACAAGACAACGCATGTGGTTCCAACATGACGGGGCGCCGGCACATTTCAGTCGTCGATTCCTGGACCGACGGTTCCCAGAAACGTGGATTGAGCAACTCCTGTTGCATCAGAAGAGGATCTGGTTGCCCGGATAGTAGCAGCAGCAGGAACAATTCAGGATACTCCTGGGGTTTTTGCCCGTGTCAGACAGAACATGATCCGACGGTGTAACCTTTATTTACGTGTCAATGGAGGCATTTTTGAGAATCTACTGTAATTGAAATTGGGTTGTGTTAATGTGTTGTCTCTTGGTCATAAAAAAAATGTAAAAGTGTTTGTTGGTTTAATTAATTTGCCGCGAGAGAAATCTTCCTCTACCGGTTTAAATACTCGTCGCAGGAAAAAATGGCATTAGGGAAAAATGTTTGTTTTGATGTCACCTACAACCTCCCAGAGTTTGTCGGTTTAGATACTTTTCACCCTGTATAGTATATTACCCGCCGCTTCCTCTAGCTTACCCCTATTTTTGTGAGAATTTCGAATATCTTGCATCACCTTCTCCCCTCTACCGGACAGACAAAGGGAAAACTGTAAAGAGCACGCGGCGTACCCGGACGGTCAACCGCCTAAGCACTGACCACATCCGAAAGTGCTCGACTTCAGTGAGCTGACGGGAACCAGTGGGCCCACCGCGGCACGGCAGTTGTCTAATGACCAAGTGACGCCGTGTAAGGGTCTAAGAAAACTGAAATAACAATTTGCAAATAAAATCGCAACTATACTGCCATCATAGAACGCAAAAATCTTCCAAAAGTCTTTGAGACATTGTACTGAAGACGTATCGTTATCAATTACTACGTGTAAAAATAAATAAATAAATAATGTAATCAGCGGACGTATGGTTCTCGCTGGATGCTATGTCCACTAAATCACAATTAAATTAAATTTTAAAAAATATCCTTAGTCCTGACAAGCAATTTCTGTTTACATGATAGATTTCTACCATCTACAGCCTGCCAGAAAGCAAAGAGGTTGAGAAAATCAGCCCACCAGTTGCAGATAAAGGTATATTTGAATCCTAGACATAGTTTCTATTCTTTGGAAGGTGTAATGAACAGTAAAAATTACATTAATGGCTACAAAAATATTTTAAGTAGAACAAAGTAACAACTGTAAACAAAAGATCCTATGATAAAGGTAGTCACTTGTTACTCCAGACGCTGATTAAGTGTACTGAACAAAGCCGAGCGTTTCTTTTGATATTCGGTATCCATTTTAAGAACGCAAATAATCACAAGCTATGACTTAGGATTCCAATGCTGCAGTATTACAGTTGTGAAGATGAAGTGGAAAGTGTAGTGACCCATTATCGTCAGCCTCTTGCCGACGTTAAAGTTGACGTGTATCCAACAGAGCGCAGTAATGCCATCTGGATTGTAGCAGAATGCGTATGACAAATAGGAAAAGAGAACAGTCCAAATGCACAGGCTCTAGCGCTAAGGTAAGCTAGCTGCAGAGGGTTGGCTCTGAGCACTATGGGACTTAACTTCTGAGGTCATCAGTCCCCTAGAACTTAGAACTACTTAAACCTAACAAACCTAAGAACATCACAAACATCCATGCCCGAGGCAGGATTGGAACCTGCGACCGTAGCGGTCGCGCGATTCCAGACTGTAGCGCCTACAACCCCTCGGTCACCCCGGCCGGCGCTGCAGAGGGCTCTAAATATGTGCGCGTAAGAAATGCTCGTAGACCCATTGAGTAGGTTACGTAAATACTGTAGGAAAAGAAACGAAAATTGTGTCTTATGTAAGGCCACTGTTAATCTAAAGTGATATAAACTTAAACAAATTTAAAAGTCCGTTTAAAAATGAAATTTGCAATCATTCTTGTAATAGCTTAACACAATGACGACATCTCGCCGTGCATGTCGTAATATTGTTGTTAAAAGCAATATATACTGTAAAGAGGGGAGGGGGGACATACTAAATTTATTAAACCTAATTGCTAAACTGGAGAAACTTCCGTTTGCCATTAAAGAAGTTTATAAACAGTAGCTTATGAGAGCAACATTGCAACGACATTTCGCCATGTATATAGAAAGCAGTGTGATTAAAAGTAATAAACATTGTAAAAAAGGAGAGAGGGAGTATCACGAACTCAAATTTCTTAAAAACTAATTGCTAAAATGGAGAAACTTCTGCTTAGCATTAGACAAACGGCAGATGAAGCAGAACAGCCAACAAATTCTAAGGTCAGATTAGGCTCAAAATATTATCCGAACGTGTTGAGAAGACTAAGAATAACGCTACGTACGTATTAACACAGTGATGCAGGTAAAACTTTACTGCGTACTGTTACGAGAAAGTGTTTTGAGGAAAACTTGCGGCGGCCGGTGAACATGTAAGAGGTATGTTCAAAAAATTCCGGAACTTTGTATAAATTATTTTTACGCTTACCTTTTACTTATTGTGCATGGTGTCCTTCGAGATACTCTCGTCCACAATTGATACACCACACCCAACGGCGTTAACGCTTCCGGTCGCAGTCTTGGTACATCTCTTTGTGGATCGTGCGAAGCGCCGTCTGAGAATTTTCAATTATCTCGTCTATCGCTGCAAATTTTCGTCCTTCCAACGGGGTTTTCAACTTTTGAAGTAAACAGAAGTCCGCAGAGGCCAGATCTGGAGAGTACGGAGGATGAAGCAGCACGCTGATTTCATTTTTTGTGCAATGCTCACACACGAACAGGGATGGATGTACGGGTGCGTTATTGTGATACAAGAGCCATGAATTGTTTCGCCATGTTTCAGGGCGTTTCCTTCTCACATTTTCTCGCAGGCGTCGCAACACGTCCAGATAGTATCATCGATTAATAGTTGGTCCCTGTGGCACGAATTCATGATGAACTAATCAAAGTCAAAGTAAAAAAAAAAAAAAATAACGATCAGCTTGGCTTCGACATTTGACGTGACCTGACGAGCTTTTTGTGGTCTTGGAGAATCTGTTGTGAGGATTGAACTTGATCTCAACATTATAACCGTAGACCCACGTCTCAAAAATGGGTCAAATGGCTCTGAGCACTATGGGACTTAACTTCTGAGGTCATCCGTTCCCTAGACCTAGAAACTACTTAAACCTAACTAACCTAAGGACGTCACACACATCCATGCCCGAGGCAGGATTCGAACCTGCGACCGTAGCGGTCGCGTGGTTCCAGACTGTAGCGCCTAGAACCGCTCGGCCACCCCGGCTGGCACCCACGTCTCATCACCACTTATGACTCCCTTAAGGAACATCTCGTTCTCATTTACATGATGCAAAATCTCTTCACAGACTGCTAGGTGAACATCTTTTTGGTCGTGACTCATGAGCCGTGGGGCGAACTTGGCGGCAACACGATACACTCCAAGGCGCTGCGTCAGGATTTCATGACACGATCCAACTGAAATGTTACATTCTTCTGCAATCTCTCGGGCCGTCAGTCTTCGACTGGAACGCACAATTTCGTTGACGTTCCTGACACGAGCGTCGTCGGCCTTGAGAACGAAATTCGACAATACAAGCTTGGAAATGTGCATAGTTTACTTGGTGACTGAATGGAAATTTAACATTGGGTTTCTGTCTGGTATCATCTTCGTGATTGTTCAAAATATTTTGAAGTAAGCTGTCAGGACGGCAATCTACAATGCAATGTTTGAAACGTTATTATTCCGAGAATGTTGTCGGCTTCTATTTAACCCCACCATATTTCCCCCGTGAAAATACCGGGACCCCTGAGAAGCTGTGATAAACTAATCAGCAGTTTCTTAAAGACTGTAACATGTGTGGGTCCCAATATGTAAAACCGACTCTACTTAAATTTCTTGTAGCAATTATGGGTAGGTATCAAGTCAACCCTCCATTACTTTAATTAATGTGAAAGCTCTGTGGTCTTAAATATCTGAGCTTTGATTTAATGACACCTGTTTAACAAAACATATTGATACTGGGAATGCTTTACATTTTTAAATACATGTTTATAAAAAAAGAACGTAAGCAGAATATCTATTAATGTGTGAAATACACTTCACAACAGTTTAAAAATGTTATTTATTTATTTAATTACTTTTTTGGCGAAAAAAGAAGAAGAAACCAACTTTCGTTTGTCTCGTTTGTTGTGCTGCAGCCTGCACGATATCAGAGATCCCACTATGTGCAATCGAATAGTAGGTGGCATTGCAAATTTTATATTAAACTTCTTAACTAAGCTTTTTTCTTCGAGGACAGGTTATTCTTATTTTATGTTGGAACAAATGGGACTTAACAGCAGTGTTCACAAAAATGACAACACACCACATCAACTGCCAACAAGACTACTTAAACTTTGTAGTCTGTATTCTCTGCCTACAGAATGCTCTAAAATGTTATAAGAATAAGTGGGATAAGAGCCGATCCAGCTCACCTCACTGCAAGAAATTGCAAAAATTATTTTCTTTTCAAATTAGAAAGACAGTGTCAAGAATATTCAGAACATCTTTGCGTCCCAGCTAGAAGTCCGGTGACGCGGGAAACAGAAGCCAAAAAAGGGGACTGTCCCATTTTCTTTACGAGACGAATTCCAGCCGGTAGGTTGTTCACTGACAACAGAGAAACAGGCGACAATGAAATTAAATTATTCTACATTGTCATTCTTTCATAGCACAGTTACGTCGAGTAATCCGAGTTGGTCAGTTCATCGCTCCGTGTTTAAGGGAAAGATCTTTGTGCTCGTGTGCCGTGTTTATGTAAAAAGCTTTGTCCTCATCTGCGGTGTAGTACAGTCTTTCTTTCTTTCCTTTTAGAATTGTTTTTCTGTTGTTTTGACTGTTGGTTGACAGTTTTGTAAGTGCCTTGACATGAAAACATGAATAACAGTGAAAAAAGCAAATGTGCAAAATTAAGTGGGGCGGCATTTCGGAAGTTATCGAAGGAAAGGCGAGAACAAGAAGCCAATGTTTCAAAAATGCTTGGAAGAGTAGATAAATTTTTCGCAAAAAAATGTTGCTTGTTCGACTTCGAGTTCAAATGGTACGGATGATATTTCTGGCACTGCAACTGTTGTAAAAGAAGTAAATACAGACGAAACAAAAGTTAAAAATGCAGAAAAGCAAATTGTTCCTGATTTCGAGTTTCACGAAAAACTAAGCGTCGAGTCAGACATTACAAAAAGAAATAACCTCGTTAGTGATGATCCTTCAGAATGGCGTGGCAATGAATCAACAATCGACATTCTCTTACAAAGTGGCATTAATCAAAATTGTAATGATGATTTTTCTAATTCGATATGATCAATAGGCGATAAAACCAGATATTTGAACAAAAATGTATTTTACTGTAAGCTTTTAAATGGTGAATTAATTTTGCGTGATTTTCTAGTATACTCCTGTAGCACCGATGCTGTTTTTTGTGCACCATGTAAATTGTTCCGATGTCAGGCCGAGATTGCTACTAATGGTATTGCAGACTGGAAAAATATTTCTAATATTTTATCTCATCATGAGAATTCACTTGAACACAAAAACTTTGACTTATCACTCTTAACAAGAAAAAAGTCACACGGAACAATAGATATCCATTTCGAGTCATATGATGAGACAGAAAAAATGTATTGGTGCAGTGTGTCGAAAAGGGTGTCTGCAGTAGTGAAGAAGCTAACAATTCGTGGATTTCCCCTGCGTGGACACGTTGAAAGATTCTATTTATTACATAATGGTCAATTTATGATGTCTCTTTAACGTATTGCCGAGTTTGATCCTTTTCTCGCAGAGCACATTGAACGAAATGGAAATCCGGGGCAGGGACATGTGGTTCTTCAACAATCTTTGATGAAAGAATAGAGTTTCTTTCTGAGCGAATAAAAAGAATTATCATAAGTGAAATAAAACAGGCCAAATATTTCTCTATAATAGTAGATTCTACTGCGGACATTTCACATGTTGATGAATTATCTTTCATATTAAGATACATGAACGAGAATGGTGAACCTGTTGAACGTTGCCTTCTGTTTTCACCAAACCCAGGACACAAGTCCGAAAACTTAGCTGAGGCCGTACTAAAAGTCCTGTCCACAAATTCCATTGATATTACTAACTGTAGAGGCCAGTTATATGACAATGCAATCAATATGTCAGGAACCTACACTGGTTTGCAGGCACGCATTAAAGAACGAAATCTGGAAGCGCATTATTTGCCTTTTGCAGCACATTCTTTGAATTTAGCCGGCAGTGTTGTCGGGAAGCATGTTCATTTTTCAATGTAGTGTAAAACCATTATAATTTTTTCTCTGCTTCTACACAGCGCTGGGATAAACTTCTTTCTTTCATGAAACCAGGAAGCAAAACGGTAAAAAGTTTATCAAAAACACGTTGGTCAGCAAAAGGGGAAGCCTGTGTAAGTCGATACAAAAATTGGGAGGGCGTTATCAATGCCGTCGCATTTATTTATCGTATGGAAATACACATCTAGTTTACAGCGACATTTACACAAAACAAAGGAAATATTTATACATAGCAAAAGGAATGTACAAGAGTTATGGTCACTAATTATATCACAAACTGATATCCAGAGAGTCTATCCAATCCAGTACTGTTAGCGAGGCGTTGATTATGTCGTTCTAGCCTCCACTACAACATCTATTGGAACATTCCTCTACAATGTGCTCAACAGACTGTTCTGCTGCTTAACAGTCGCACGTCGGGGAGTCTGAGAGTCCCAATTTGTACGTGAAAGACATAGTTCTTCCATGTCCACGTCGCGTTCTGTTGAGCACACACCAGGTTCTTCTAGGTAGTTGAAAGCCTCGTATGCATGTAGGGTCTTCGAGGCCACGACGAAACATGCTGGTGTCGTTTTTTCATTTCTCCTTCCAAACTTCTTCAGTCTTGAGTGGTTCGGGTTCTCGAGCTGTCCAGAATGATTTTCTTGATTTGAGACGCGTGCAGGGAGGATTGAGCAGTATTTCCTGGGCTGGTAGCCTTTGGGAAAGGTTTTCCCGTTCGCGGGCCGCTGCTTCTTGTCGTCTCAAATGTGGTGGGGCGATGCTACTGAGAGCAGACAGCCAAGGTAGTGGTGTTGATCTCAGGGTGCCCGTTACAGTTCTCATGGTGTCATTCAGCTGAACGTCAACCTTACTGGCATGCACATTTCTGCACCAGACAGGTGCACAATATTCAGCCACAGGATATACGAGAGAAAAGGCCGCTGTACGGAGAGTGTCAGATTGTGCTCCACAGGAAGTTCCAGCTAGTTTCTGGATAATGTTGTTCCTGGTCTTTAACTTTTCGGCTAGTGATGTGAGGTGAGTCCTGTACGTGAGTGATCGGTCCAGTGTGATTCCAAGATACTTAGAATGAGAATTATTCTTCACTGTTTTTGTTACAGAAGGTGACGTTTAATGGCTGGTTTGCTAATCGGTTGTTGAGGTGGAAAGCTGTTACTTCAGGTTTTGTAGGGCTAGGACACAATCTCCAATTTCTGTAATAGTCATCAAGTACTCTAAGGAATGGAGGCCGAACTAGATCTCGTATCTCTCACGGCCAAAACGACATGCAGCGACCCGACAACGGCACTTTTAAGAGCCAAACATCAACAAAAGCTGTAGGACCTTGTGTACGAGTCTTACAGTTAAATACAAAACGAATATCAAGATATAAATGCGAGTATTTGAGCAAGCGGACTCTGAAGAAGTTTTTCTGACTGGAAGGAAAAAATTTAGAGTCGAAACATTTCTCCCAGTACTCGACAACTTGTAGGCCGAATTAGTGAGGAGGAAGGGAAGCTATAGAACACTGTTGGACTCCATCACACTTTTCAGTAACCTTAAGAACAGTTCACCTGACGATATGGCTGAACGTGCATCAAAACTCCAAGCGTCATATGACACAGATTTAGAGCCTTCCTTCCCTAGAGAATGTGTACATTTCGCGGAACTTTTGAAATCTTCTGAGATTAGTGATATACCAGTCGAAATGAGTAAATTTTTACGAAAAGAGAGGTTACAGTCCATGTTTCCGAATGTTGACATTGCTCTTAGAATACGAGGTGCGAAAATAAAGTGATGAGACTGATGTGAAAAAACAAATGTTGATTACCATTTTAGTCAAGTTTAGTGTTGTCTCCTTCGAAGTAGTTCCCTTCTGATAGAAGACACTTTTTCCAGTGCTTCTGCCATTGATGGTAACATTTCTGGAAATCATCTTCTGTAATATCCTCCAAGACTCTCGTCACAGCTTTTTGGACATCTTGTGTTGTTTGAAAATGGTGTCCTGTGACCGCCGTTTTGACTCTTGGAAATAGAAAAAAGTCGCACAGAGCGATATCTGGTGAATAAGGTGGCTGTGGTAGCATTGAAATTTGTTAGGAGGTTAAAAGTTGCTGTACTGACAGCAGTATGGGGTGGCGCATTATCCTGGTGAAGAATCCAACTGTCAGCACTGTTGGCACAAACACGAAGAACTCTTTTACAAAGTCTTTCTAAAATTTCTTTGTAGTAATATTGGTTAACTATTTGTCCAGGAGGCACCCGCTCTTTATGAACAATTCCCGTGGTCGCCCACTGCGCTCTTCATCTTCAACATTCGTTCTGCCTTCACTAAACATTTTATGCCAATGAAAAACTCGAGCACTTGACATAACCTCCTCTCCAAAAGCCTTCTGAAGCTTACCGTAAGTTCATAAAATGGTTCAAATGGCTCTGAGCACTATGGAACTTAACTTCTAAGGTCATCAGTCCCCTAGAACTTAGAACTACTTAAACCTAACTAACCTAAGGACTTCACACACATCCATGCCCGAGGCAGGATTCGAACCTGCGACCGTAGCGGTCGCGCGGTTCCAGGCTGTAGCGCCTTTAACCGCTTGGCCACTCCGGCGGGCTTACCGTAAGTTGTCGTCGCGTTTTCACCCAATTTAAAGCAAAAAGAAATGGCATTCCGTTGCGCAATATTCTGCAGTTCCATTTCCGTGACGAGAGACACAAACAAGTGCTAACTTATTACAGCACAACTCACGACTGAGCAGTTGCATCGATGTGCTGCTTGGACTAGAAGCAGCTTATAGACCAAGGTCAAAGGTATTGTGCCTATGCAAGCCTGCAAGGTTGCCACATCTTGCAAAGAAAATCAGTCTCATTACTTTATTGTCACTCCTCGTATTTCTATGTATGGTACTTGCAAATTGTTTAGCAGAACGCTCGTTCTCGGCTCTTGAAAGACTGAAATCGTATCTATGTTCTGCGTTGTCTGAGGAGAGACTGAACGCCTTGTCCATTCTTCACATCGAAGCCGACCTCCTAACTGATAATCCCTGAACTATGAAGATATGATCAACGAGTTTTCTGCCGACAAAGCCACTGCTGACTGGCGAGTTTGTTTATTTATTCATATTACTTTTAAAAATTTAAGATTATAGTCATATTTTATTACAACTTAGAGCGCATTCATTGGATTTACAAACTACCTGTTTATTTTACAATTGCCAATGGCAGAACGCGGAACTAAACCTCGTTTACGTGCAGACGTTACCAAAGGCGCCCGACAATACTAAACAATACCCGAATGACCCAGGCCGCAGTATATTACAACTGATGCGTATTCTTTGCGTCTGCTGAAGTGTATAGTTATCGCGGAAATATACGTTATCGGAGAGTGCGCTCAGGTGAAAAAGTCTGAATAAATAATGTAGTTCAGTTCTGTCGCTAAATACGTAAAAGCTTTGCTAATACCGTTAGAAAGAGCTATGGTGAGAGAAGCAGCTGCAGTACAAAACTGTTCTATGAATTTTGATCATAACTTTATGACTTGGTCAGTGAACAAAATTATAGCTGTGTCAGACATGCCCGGCCGTAGAAGCCGGGCCGATTCGCTTGCTTAGTAATATGTGTAGGTGTTTTTTTTCAGAAATTTCTTTTTTTTCCTTTCCAAAGCAACATTGACTTCTACGCTGTCTTAGTATGCAAGTGGTTGTGTGCATCTTGTTTCAGTTCAATGTGGGGGCCTCTCCTGTTCCTTATTTATATAAATGAAATGCCCTGTAGTATTAAACGTAATTCTAAAATATTTCTGTTTGCTGATGACACTAGCTTGGTAGTAAAGGATGTTGTGTGCAACATTGGCTCTGTTTCAAATAGTACAGTTCATGACCGAAGTCCATGGCTTTTAGAAAATAAACTAACGCTAAATCACAGTAAGACTCAGTTTTTACAGTTTCTAACACACAATTCAACAAAATCTGAGGTATTAATTTCACAAAATGGGCATATGGTTATTGAAACTGAACAGTTCAAATTTGTAGGTGTTCAAATAGTAAACTGTCGTGGAAAGCCCACGTTCAGTATTTTGTTCAAAGACTTAATGCTGCCATTTATACTATTCGAACGGTATCTGAAGTAAGTGATTGTTGGCGGCCGCGGTGGCCGAGCTGTTCCAGGCGCTTCAGTCTGGAACCGCGCAACTGCTACGGTCGCAGGTTCGAATCCTGCCTCGAGCATGGATGTGTGGCATGTCCTTAGGTTAATTAGGTTTAAGTAGTGCTATGTTCTAGGGGACCGATGATCTCAGATGTTAAGTCCCATAGTGCTCAGAGCCATTTGAACCATTTTTTTAAAGTGATTGTTCGACACGAAAATCAGTCTACTTCGCTTATTTTCCTTCGCTTATGTCGCGTGGTATTATATTCTGGGGTAACTGTTTCCATTCTCAAAGGATATTTTTGACTCAGAAACGGGCAGTTTGGGTAATAAGTGGTGTAAGTTCGCGAACCTATTGTCGACCCATGTTCACTGCCGGCCGGGGTGGCCGGCGGTTCTAGGCGCTACCCTAGAACTTAGAACTACTTAAACCTAACTAACCTAAGGACATCACACACACCCATGCCCGAGGCAGGATTCGAACCTGCGACCGTAGCAGTCCCGCGGTTCCGGACTGCAGCGCCAGAACCGCTAGACCACCGCGGCCGGCGGGACTGATGACCACAGCAGTTAAGTCCCATAGTGCTCAGAGCCATTTGAACCCCTGTTCACTAGTCTTGGCATTTTGACATTGCCTTCTGAATATATATATCCTTTACTGTCGTTTCTCGTTAACAATATCAGCTTATTCCGAAGAATTAGCAGCTTTCACCCAGTTAATACTAGGCAGAAATCAAATCTGTATTTGGATCACACTTCCTTAACTCTTGTGCAGAAAGATGTGCAGTGTAGTGCAGCATCCATTTTCAATAAGCTACCAAAAGAAGTCGGAAATCTTAACAGTAATCCACGCAGTTTCAAATCGAAACTGAAGAGTTTCCTCATGGGTCACTCCTTCTATTCTGCCGGGGAGTTCCTTGAAGAATTAAGCTGATTCCTATGTTATATTGTTGACTGCGTTTACTTAAACTTATAGCTTGACTTTTCTTGGGCTCATAAAGATTTCATTTTATCTGTTTTTACTTTTATGTTGTAATTTCATGTACTGACACGTTCCATGACCTTGTTAATTTGCTTCTCAATTTGGTTCTACGGAACTAGATGTGTAAATAAAAATAAAATTAATAAAACTGCCAGTGTACTACATACCGTAGCGTCTCAAACATATTTCCTACTGCGCCTGATTCAAGATTTGGGAAAGGAGCCGGACAAAATTTAAACAGTATCTAAGCCCCGACAGAATCATGGTCCGCTGCGCTGCTGTCTTTCTATCAGGTCAGGGCCAAAGATAGGGGAAAGCGAATCGCAAGAAATGGCAGAGGTTTCTTACCCGGTGTAATTTTCTCGTATACCGTAACAGTTCACTGCATTGTTAGATTTGAGTTTCAGGCTGATTTCCGATTTCACATCACACCTTGAAGCTAGAGAGCCGTGCAGTAAGCGGTGCCGCTTCGCAGGATCGGTGAAATGATGGGGGAGGGACACTGTGCGGACGCGGCCTGCACTTCTTCGCTGTCCGCATGTTTTCATGTTTTCACGCGGCGGTTCTGAGCAGCGAATCCAGGGGCGGTCGGTTGCGTGTTAGCGGCTGTATGCTCCGCGTTAACGATGGCGCGAGACCTGCCTGCAGATACGAAACGACAGCTGATGGTCCACGGTAATCTGGAACCGTCCACTGAGTGTGCGCCAGGTGTGCTTCCGTGAAAGCAAAGTTTACGTTTCCTCCGCTGTATTCCCAGCCAGTGTCATGCACAGATTACCGTAATCAGGATTATGTTAATGATGAATGGCAGCTGGCTGTAATTGTAGAAAAATATAAGCTAGTGCAGATAGGAAAAAAACCACAATATTCGAGTACAGCATTAGTATTTTCGACGTCTTCTTGCAGGTTGGTTGAATTCCGTTCGTTAACGTGCAAGCTAAGAAGTTATGTGAGGATGAATTATCGCGCTAATGACGAACGCGAGTGATTGACAAGCATATAAGCATTGACAAGGAATCACGAATTCTAATGATGCTGAAACGGTATCACGAATTCTGATAAAAATCTTAAGACAAATATTTGAGTTCGTGAGAAACAGCACTAACGACGTTTGGAGACTGCTACAAAACAAATCACGTCATAGCCAGAGTTAGAGCCAGAACATTGGCGTCGGCAGGGTGCGTCACCAGAACAGCATCAAACGCGACCACCGAATGGGTGACGGTGTAACTATGGCTACTGGAAGTGCCGTCTCGGGTGCCCACACGCCAGATGTCTGGACAATACCCAAAGCGCTCTGGAAATAGACTGGAAAATTCTTTGGGGGGACGGAGTCAAGTGGCTGTACATTATTCATTAGGTGACGGAGACCTTCCGTGACATTCAAAGATCGTAATAATGATGCCGAGTGATCAACTGTTGTGTTCAGAACTCGTCCCTCCAATGCAGCCAAATGAGAGGTTCGCACCGAGATTCGACTACGTCCTTCACCTAAAACATTTCCAGAAGCGTGGAAAATTTGTCCAAGTCTCTCTGCAAATCTCTGTGACCGTGGAACGACGATAGCTCCCTGTGCACGATAGAAACGTTAGGGGAACGACCTCATAGTGCTGCTGATCCTGCCTGACAAATCCCTTACACGTGCTGAAAACATCGGACGTCTCATTACGCTTCGTTGGCGTACACACGAAGTTTTTTGCGTTTCTTTGGAACACTCGCCTTCCGGTTCATCGTGCCGACGTCTGTTAATCGAATATTCACTGAACGTGTCACTTACAGATATTCCGTATGGTCATATATTGATAGGTAGTCGCCCATGTGTTACAGAATTTACAGATATTCCAGCGCTACGGTACAACTGTCAGTGAGACCACTGAATAAAGTCTTTCTTGGCTCGTCTACTTCCTGATGACCGGCATCGCACTAATTGCTTTCTTTTCCTCCCGAAAAATAATTAAATTAACTGTTAATGAAAAGAAGTATATATACTAGTATCGGGATGTAGGGGGAACATGATTAACGGTTAACGACCTCCGAAGCGACGGAGAGGGTGCTGAGACAGCTAATGTAATGTAAGGCACATCGGGTTGAAAATTTCGGGAAATACCCCAAAAACTGATGACAAATGTTGAACTTGTGGCGTCACTAAAAACCTCGACGCACGTGCAGCGGTTGAGCCTCTGGGTCTGCCGCGCCGCAGGCCAAGGGAAGTGTTCACGTCTGCGTGGCTCTGGGCACGCGTGCCCGACTTTAGCGCGAGGGGGTTCGGGGTTCAAGTCTTGCCTCTGGCAGGAAATATTTTTTCATTGAGTTGGGCAGTTGAGGTCAAATTGATTTACCAGTATCACAGTCTCCGCTGATTATTGCAAAGTACAGTAAAACAAAAACCTACCATATTGCGTCATATGTAAATGAATATAAGATTCCGTAATGCGTCGTAAGCAGTGAATGACCAACGCTTTCTATACTAAATAATGTCCGTAAACAAAGAAAGGACAAAAGCAAAGAAACAAAATAATAATAGCTTATACTTGGTTACAGCGAGGAAAATAACTTCTACGTTTACAACAGATCACGTTTACAAAAGGGTTTCGAAATTTGCATCGTTTGCTCGAATACAAGTGTTGCATCCCTGAACCATCCCTTCACGTCCAAGCCCAACAGCTGCAGGTGCACATCTGGTGATGTCACGTCTTCAACATTTCTCATCCATTTTTGGGTTATTTCCCGACCTTTGCGACGTGACGTGTCTCTTCTACCAAATTACTTGTCTCAGCGTCATCTACGTCGCTTCGGCGGTTTTTCAGTCATTATATATTATGAACGTGATAAGTAATAACAAGTCGCATCTCGTGGTCGTGTGGTAGCGTTCTCGCTTCCCACGCCCGGGTTCCCGGGTTCGATTCCCGGCGGGGTCAGGGATTTTCTCTGCCTCGTGATGGCTGGGTGTTGTGTGCTGTCCTTAGGTTAGTTAGGTTTAAGTAGTTCTAAGTTCTAGGGGACTGATGACCATAGATGTTAAGTCCCATAGTGCTCAGAGCCAATAACAAGAGCTACTATTTATTAACCAATTCCTCACATTCAACAGTCGACTAGCGAAGGCCAACCTAATCCCTATCTTAATTTAAACCTAAATATGTATGTATGTATGTATTTATTAATCCGGGGACCTAGAAACGACGGAGAGGCTTCGTCCCGCCGTAGCCCTCAGTGGTTCACAACCCCAGAACAGGCCACAGCAGTCCATCCTCTCCACCGCCGTCCCACACCGATCCCAGGGTTATTGCGCGGTTCGGCCCCTGTGGATCCCCCCGTGAACGTCTCACGCCAGACGAGTATAACCCCAAATGTTTGCCTGGTAGAGTAATTATGGTGTACGTGTACGTGGAAACAGTGTTTACACAGCAATCGCCGACACAGTGTAACCGAGGCAGAATAAGGGGAACCAGCCCGCATTCGCCGAGGCAAATGGAAAACCGCCTTAAAAACCATCCACAAGCTGGCCGGCACGCCGGGCCTCGACACTAATCCGCCGGGCGGATTGTGCCGGGGACCGGCACGCTTTCCCACTCGGGAAGCAGCACGTTAGACCGCGCGGCTAGCCGAGCGGGCCAACCTAAACATACTCGAGCCTTACTATAATGATTTGAAAATCAATACAAGTTTAAATAAATACTGCTTGTATCAGCTTTTAAAATTCAAAGTTCCGCTGACACACGCTTGTTTGCAGAATCAAAGGCTCGTTAAATTGTATACTATGAAATTTTTTTGGATGAACTGTTCGGCCGACGTCGTAAGAAAACTGACAGCAATTTTCACAAAACTAGAAATATAGTTAGCCTTAGCGAACAGAGCCTTGACAGTTTACAGCACTTACATCGGAGGCACATCAGTCTCATAGAAAATCAGCTACTCTCTCGACTGGTATCATCCACATTTGTGTAGCTCTCATAGAAACACGGCAGACGCTGAAAGCTTACGATCTAAATGTTGTTCATAATGTGTGTTTATGTTTTCCAACACATGCTGCAGTGCTATTTGTGTATTTGTATCGTGTAGCTAGTTATAGTCACTTTAATTTATTACTTAATTGAGAAAGTTCTCATCGGCTAGTGAAGTACATAAGTAAACGCGGGAGTACCTCATTCGATTAGCCTCGATGAGCGGTTTCATTTGGTAGGTCGATCTTCTCTGTATCTTAATTAGTACAAATGTGATTATAGTTACTGTAAAAGTTCGATACAACTTCCTTTCCCACTCAGTAATTAATTAAATACTTCACTTCAATAGTGAATCTGTACATCAGGATTATAGTATCGTTGTGCTTGGTGTATCTTTCTCTACTGTACGACTAATTATTTACGCTGCACGTGCGTAAATGTGTACCATGATGACTGTCTTTGTGTAGCTCTGAGTTCACGGGGTTTCATGTACACGTGACGTCACTTTGACGCCATACGCTGTATTTAAGTTTGCAGGAACTCCTGTCGACTTTCGTTGGGGTACTTGAGAAACGCTCTGTTGTCATATAATAAATTGTGTGTTACGAAATTGTGCCGTTTCAAGGCAACAGAACTTTGAAAATTGATAACACACGTCGTTTCTAGTACTATTTGTTATAATTAAGCGTCACATAATGAGAAATCTCTGATCAAAACCTTAATAAGTTCTAAGTTACAGTGAAAAGGGCGAATTTTTGGAAGTACATAATGGCGTAATGGTTACAAGCGTAGAGTTGCGAAATGGAAAGAAGCTGATTCATATCCTGCCCCTTCCAGCTTTTTTTCGCCTTCACGTTTCTAAAATGTTCTGGGACTTCCTTATTAATGTAACAGAATTATGTTATGTAACATGCCGTGTTAGGTACATGTAAGTATTCTCTGTCTCTCTCTCTCAGTAGTGAGCTGTTATTCATCAGTAATGAACAAATTAAGCATAAAACATGCATATGCGAGCAAATATTAAAAATACATTGATCATTTGCTAAAAGAACGCACCGCTCAGAATAAAAGGGAATGAAAAGAAAGACATGTTTGCTAAACAATTAAAAGGTAACCTAAGCTCGACGATCAATAAAGTAAAAGAAAATTTACGAACTGGTTCTTTTACGACCTTTCTTTTACAAACAAAAGCGATTTCAATTAAAATACATCTTTAAACACCAATACAACCTTTTTAGTTATTTTATTACAAAAAGTTAGCAATACCGAAGCATTCTCGAGAGATCCTCAATTTGTTGATGTTTTAAACAGCACTTAATCATAGAGCATTGGTTAAATGAGCAGCCGTTTTAATGCGTCTGCTAGAATGGCAACCCACTCTTTCTAACTGCAGATCAATTTCTAAAGCTGTTTTTCAGAGTTTTGAAATATAAACTTAAGTTGTTGGGGCACATCAATGGACACTGCTAAATTTATTAACCGTTAATGGATTCAGTTTGGCTGACTTCAATTTGTTTTTTTCTATAAACCAGTGAATAGTGCCACTTTTGCGGTTGGCTAAACCATCTAGTAAAACTTTTTCAATAGGTTTAGGAAATAGTTCTTGCAAACAATGTAATCTCTGTCTTATCGACAGCGCAGTCCACATGAATGGAGAAGCTTATAAATTTAAATTTAGAGACAACGTAACTTTTGAGGTTAAGGACCCGGCAGTGCAGAAGAAATATAACGCGCTGTTTTGTCCACCTGAGACGAATGTTTTACTGTTTTGAACGTGACGTTCGCCTTATCTAATGTGAACCGAACGATCACAGAAGTCCACAGACAGCTCTTTCCGTCTTCGATACAGTCTGCACCTTTTGTCTGCAAGGTCTCGTGTATCAAGGAAAGGGAACTTCTTTTTTAGACGAGTGGTTTTTACGTGAATCTGTGCTGTTTCTCTGCTTTCCCCCATGTCTGAGCTTACAACATGCTCCAGGATCCTGCGGTGGGCGGGCTGCAGTTATGTTGATCTCTGGTTTTGAGCCTCCGTTCCTTTAACCTCTTTTACCCTCATACAGGAATTCATGTGGCACACGCTTTTCTAAGTAAATATCAGCTAGGAAAAGAGCTAATTCCGCTGCGTACGCAGTGTGAAATCTAACTGGGATTCCGTCAAGGCCTGGTGAGTTGCTCTGTTAAAGTAGTCTTCACTGCCTTTCGGTGGTGGGGGTGTTGAAAACCGAAATGTTTCGTTTGTGAGAGATTGGTATGGCAGTGTCCTGTCACGTGAATACATTTTCAAACGCGCAATCAAAATGACTCCTGAAACCTCCTGGCAGACTAAAACTGTGTACCGGATCGGGACTCAATCTCGGGACCTTTGCCTTTCGCGGGCAAGTGCTCTTGCCCTCGAAAGGCAAAGGTCCCGAGTTCGAGTCTCGGTCCGGCACATAGTTTTAATCTGCCAGGAAGTTTCATATCAGCGCACACTCTGCTGCAGAGTCAAAATCTCATTCTGGAAACATCCCCCAGGCTGTGGCTAAGCCATATCTCCGCATTATACTTTCTTCCAGGAGTGCTAGTTCTGCAAGGTTCGCAGAAGAGCTTCTGTGAAATCTGGAAGGTAGGAGACGAGGTACTGGCAGAGTTGAAGCTGTGAGGACGGGTCGTGACTGATGCTTCGGTAGCTCAGTTGGTAGAGCACTTGCCCGCGAAACGCAAAGGTTCCGAGTTCGAGTGTCGGTCCGGCACACAGTTTTAATCTGCCAGGAAGTTTCATATCAGCGCACACTCCGCTGCGGAGTGAAAATCTCATTCTGAAAATGACTCCTCTCTTCAGTTTTGATACCAGAAGGATGTAGGGGAGATGTAGCGGGCAGCGTGGATTCGTTTATTAACTTTACGTACCCATAGAGCTTGCAGGAAATTTCCGATAAATGATTCTGGAGGATGTGATTGTGAATAATACTCTGGGCTTTATGCATCGCCCTTGTTACGGATGCACGAGTTTCTCTTAGTTTTTCGCCGTCAGTTTCCCTGCATCCCCTTTTGTACGCAGAGTGTAACAGTCTTTGTTTGGCAACGTAGTTAGTGGAACGTGTTCGAAGAAACCGGTGTTTCGTGTTGGGCTTGTTTTTAAACAGAGAACCCTCCAGCAGCTCATCTTACCGAACATTTCCCTCGCTGGCGTCCTTCGCCAACGCAGCTGGGATAGCAGTCAGGCACCAGAACGCACGGGAACTCCCACCGTGCTGGAGAAGGCGGAGAAGTCGGTGGCGATTCCGGAGAAGAGAAATGGTAACTGGTTGGTACGAGCTACTATGGATAACTAAATGCCCACTTACTAGACTGTTGCGGGCTTTTATGCCGCCGTCAATCAGTTTCTGCAGAGGGCAGCTTCAGCGGCGGTTATACACTCACAGGTGGACCGAGATACACTACTGGCCATTAAAACTGCTACACCGCGAAGATGACGAGATACAGACGCGAAATTTAACCGACAGCAAGAAGATGCTGTGATATGCAAATGATTAGCTTGTCAGAGCATTCACGCAAGGTTGACGCCGGTGGCGACACCTACAGCGTGCTGACATGAGGAAAGTTTCCAACCGATTTCTCATACACAAGCAGCAGATGACCGGCGTTGCCTGGTGAAACGTTGTTGTGATGCCTTATGTAAGGAGGAGAAATGCGTACCATCACGTTTCCGACTTTGATAAAGGTCGGATTGCAGCCTATCGCGATTGCGGTTTATCGTATCGCGACATTGCTGCTCGCGTCTCGATCCCTGAGTCAATAGATGGGGACGTTTGGAAGACAACAACCATCTGCAGGAACAGTTCGACGACGTTTGCAGCAGCATGGACTGTCAGCTCGGAGACCATGGCTGCGGTTACCCTTGACGCTGCATCACAGACAGGTGCGTCTGCGATGGTGTACTCAACGACAAACCTGGTTGCACGTATGGCAAAACGTCATTTTTTCGGATGAATCCAGGTTCTGTTTACAACATCATGATGGTCGCATCCGTGTTTGGCGACATCGCGGTGAACGCACATTGGAAGCGTGTATTCATCATCGCCACACTGGCGTATCACCCAGCGTGATGGTATGGGGTGCCATTGCTTACACGTCTCGGTCACCTCTTGTTCGCATTGACGTCACTTTGAATATTGGACGTTACATTTCAGATGTGTTACCATTCATTCGATCTCTGCGAAACCCAACATTTCAGCAGGATAATGCACGACAGCGTGTTGCAGGTCCTATTCGGGCCTTTCTGGATACAGCAAATGTTCGACTGCTTCCCTGGCCAGCACATTCTCCAGATCTCTCACCCATTGAAAACGTCTGGTCAATGGTGGCCGAGCAACTGGCTCGTCACAATACGCCAGTCACTACTCTTGATGAACTGTGGTATTCAAGCTGCACGGGCAGCTGTACCTTTACACGCCATCCAAGCTCTGTTTGATTCAATGCCCAGGCGTATCAAGGCCGTTATTACGGCCAGAGGTGGTTGTTCTGGGTACTCATTTCTCAGGATCTATTCACCGAAATTGTGTGAAAATGTAATCACATGTCAGTTCTAGTATAATATATTTGTCCAATGAATATCCGTTTATCATCTGCATTTCTTGTTCAAAAATGTTCAAATGTGTGTGAAGTCTTATGGGACTTAACTGCTAAGGTCATCAGTCCCTAAGCTTACACACTACTTAACCTAAATTATCTTAAGGACCTAAATACAGACCCATGCCAGAGGGAGGACTCGAACCTCCGTCGGGATCAGCCGCACAGTCCATGACTGCATCTGCATTTCTTCTCGGTGTAGTAATTTGAATGGCCAGTATTGTAAATGCCCACTTATTAAATTGTTGTGGGCTTTTTTTCCGCTGTCAATCAGTTTCTGCAGAGGGCAGCTTCAACGGCGATTATACACTCACAGGTGGACCGAGATATTACGATGACTTTCACTGCGAGACAGAGCGCCACCTGACGGCGCTGCGGCAAGGAAAGTATGAAAGGAACGCAGAGAGAAATCCACTGACGTTAGCGACTTCGGCAAGGGGCAGAGTGTTACAGACAGGCGTCAGGGAACAGTGAAGCTCATCGGCTATTGGTGTGCTGGTGCCGTCGGCATCTGTGCACAGTGGCTGAAGGGCGGCAGCGGAGAGGACACCGCCAGCAGCAGCAGGCGGCAGACGAGGCTCCTCGTCACACAACGTGCAGAGGTCGGAGGCTCGGACGCTCTGTGGAGCAGGACGGGCGGCGAGCTGCGGCAGGTCTGGGGCAGGGTGCGGTGCTGGCGCCGGTGTTGGGGAGCAGAGCGTGGCCGCGCACGGTGTGGGGCACGGGGATCCGAAGCACGCGACCCGAACCCTGAGCGGACAACGTCGACAGAGGTTGCAGGGTCCTCTAATCTGGACGTCGGGTCAACGGAAACGTGTCGCCTTGTCGCACGAACCGCGTTCCTCGCTACACCAGGTCGGCGGTCGCGTCCGGACAGGGAGCCACCGACCCAGGTGTAGCGTCCTGCTGTGAGGGTCGCGCACAGGGGATCCCACGCGACCTGTGGCGGTCGTCGAAGGCATCGTGACAGCTGTGGACCAACCGAGCATTAATGCGGACCACCTGTACCCCCGTGTGGCGCAACCACATAGCAGAGCGCGTTAAAGCGCCGCTTCCGGGAAGGGGAGGTTCGCTAGCGCCAGGTCGGATCCGCCCGGCGGATTAGCGGCGGCTGTCGCCGTGTCGGCCAGCCCGGATCTCGTTCTCAGGCGGCTTCCCAGAGCCGACGGGCGAATGCTGCGCTGCTACCGAGGTCCCCCGCCGGTTACGCGTCTCGCAAACGTGTAGATAAGTTTCGCCCCCTTTCACACAAATAACACAAACATCTGGGGTGTGCACACACACATTCCGTCCAGGGGGGTACTGGGTTGGCGACAGGTTCAAATGGTTCAAATGGCTACGAGCACTATTAGACCTAACATCTGAGGTCATCAGTCCCCTAGAACTTAGAACTACTTAAACCTAACTAACCTAAGGACATCACACAAATCCATGCCTGAGGCAGGATTTGAACCTTCTTCTGTAGCAGTCGCACGGTTCTGGACTGAAGCGCCTAGAACCGCTCGGCCACAGCGGCCGGCCGGCTTGGTGTCAGGAAGGGCACCTGGCCGCGTCTTAACCTAACAGTGCCGAATCCGTTGGCGACGACGCCAACCCTGCACAAATGCCGGGCAGAGGCACGAGAAGAAGAGTGACGCCTGCACCCCTCCGTGCTGCTGTCTTCCCTGACAGCGACGGCACCTTCCAGCAGGATAACCACCCATGTCGCGAGGCCAGAACCGTGCTGCAGTGGCTGAGGGGGCGCGACGGCCAACTGGCACCCACATGTCGGCCACCCGACAGCCACGCTTCGCACAGACCGCCGGCCGACAGTTTGGAGCACCGAGGCAGGGCTGTTGTACGTCCCAAAGGTGGTTGGTTGGTTGATTTGGAGGGGGGACTGAACAAGGAGGTCATCGGTCTCATTGAATAAGGGAAGAACGGGGAGGGACGTCGGCTGTGGCCTTTCAAACGAACCATCCCGACATTTGCCTGAAGCTATTGAGGGAAATCACAGAAAACCTTAATCAGGAGACCCTGATGCGGGTTTGAACCGTCGTCCTCCTGAATGCGAGTCCAGTGTGCCAACCACTGCGCCACCTCACTCGGTGTCCCGAAGGTCGACTCAGTCGGTATTCGACAGGCACCCGTGTAGAGTCCGCAACTCTCTGAGTCACACACAGCCTGGGGGGGGGGGGGGACTGAGCAGCGCAGTCATTGGTCTCATCGAATGAAGGAAGAACGGGGAGGGACGTCAGCCGTGGCCTTTCAAAGGAACCATCCCGACATTGGTCTGAAGCGATTTAGGGAAATCATGGAAAACCTTAATCAGGATGGCCTGACGCAGGTTTGAACCATTGTTCTCCCAAATGCGAGTCCAGTGTGCCAACCACTGCGGCACCTCGCTCGGTGTCCAGAAGGTGGACTCAGTCGCTATTACACAGGCACCCGTGTAGAGTCCACGAATCTCCGAGTCACACACAGCCTGGCTACTGTAGGGTGAAGAGTTGCTTTTTACAAACCAAATAACGTTTTCTAAGCCAAGCTTGCGCTATGTCTGAAAAAGGAAAGTTTACTACGAAACTGTATCACCAGTTCAAACCTGTGGCAGTTAAACGATGGACTCCTATTGCGAAAAACCATCCGAAGAGAGGTTTGCTGCGCAAGCAATAGGGAGATGCAATCTGGGACACACAAATGACTGGATGGGGAGCACACTGCACTAAAACACGTAGCAATGACTACTTTTGTTGCTGTGATCTCCACTCTACTACTCCATCCCACTCTTTCCTGTCCAATCCTCTTCATCTCTGAATAACTGCTGCAACTGTAGTGAAGCTCTAGTGTTCCTCTACAGTTTTTACCTTCCCAGCTTCCCTCCAATACCAAATTGACAACGTATTCATGCTTCAAGATGAGTTCCTATCAACCAAACCCCATCTTTCACTTTACTTGTGCTATTAGTTCTGTGACCTAATCATCTAATGTTCTACATTCTTCTGCAGCGCCACTTTTCAAAAGCTTCTGCTCTCTTCTTATCTCAGCTACTTATTGTCCATTGCTGCAATCGATATAAATATCTCGAGAAAAGTCTTCCAAATACTCATTTAGACTGGATGGTGACAAATTTCTCCTTATCAGAAAAGCGTTTCCTGCTAATACCAGGCCCTCTTTCAGCCAAAATCACTTATTTTGAGGCCAAAATAGCAAGGCTCATCTTCTGACACTCCACTTCTTTTCACATTCGTCAGACATCAGCAAAAACACCCTGTGAGTGCGTTAGCGTCTATAGAACAAGTGACTGGTGTTAGAATTATTGTCAAAGAAGTACACGAATTTACATAGATTGTGGCACGACACTTACAGGACAGTTGTCAATATAACGCATTATGTCCCGTTTTGCAGAAATAACCCTGAACATAACAATACCAAATTTAAATAGAAGGTTCTCTACAAATGGTTCAAAATGGCTCTGAGCACTATGGGACTTAACATCAGAGGTCATCAGTCCCCTAGAACTTAGAACTACTTAAACCTAACTAACCTAAGGACATCACACACATCCATGCCCGAGGCAGGATTCGAACCTGCGACCGTAGCGGTCGCGCGGTTCCAGACTGAAGCGCCTAGAACCGCTCGGCCAAATCGGCCGGCGTTTTCTACAAAATTATTCTTACTACTACACAGTGAATTTGGCCAATATTATGACAAATCATCCTATTCCGGTTCTTAGTTCTGTGCTATTTAGGATGACAATCAATTCTATGGAGGAAGGTTAGTTTTTGTGACAAGATTAGCAAAATATTACTCAAGACTGCTCGAATTCACAGTGGGCGGAAGCTGTTGAACCACCAAGTATACGCGTCTGTCAGTGGCAATTACCTATTAGCTGTGATGTACTGTCGGCTGCTCTCACCCTCTGAAAATCCTATAAAAAGCTAATCAAAATCATTACTCATTTTATCAGCTGAAACTGTCCTATGTTTCTCATTAGGCGAGAAAATATGCACTCATCCCTAGTCTGGAAATTATGGCGAAATACACGTGCATAGATGGTGCAGCATATATTCTTCAATGCTCTCACAGTTCTCACAAGAACAATTAACTACGTGGCTGTTTCGTTTCTCCACTATCGGAGCTCAACGACTCTTCAGCTAATTTCTAGCTGAATGTCAGCCAAAGTGAACGCAATGTTCACATAAAATTCCTCTTTTGGCGTCGTACAGAGCGTGATGCGCCCTGTTCTACACTTGACGTTGGTTCAGAGGAAAGTCCCCAAAGTTTTCAGTCTAGTGTGTTTCCTTTCGTGCTTCATGTCACAGCTTTTTCAAACCAATGGGAGCATGCCTTTCATCTTGTGGAAACTACCTTTGACAATCGCAAAGGGCCTACCTTTAAACTGCATCGAAATATCGCCCCTTTCTACTCCTTCCATGGTTATTTCAGCCAATCGGGTATTTTGTGCCCTATCCTGACGCCTAAAAGTTACACGCGTACGTCTTGACTGTAGCACGAGCACTTCACGTGATCAACTGTGTGTCTGGTCTGTTTGTATCCATCTGAAAAATCCCTAATGCAGTTTTCTAAAGAATTTCTCTGTCACAAGCAGCATTGGCCTGCTAGCTGTTCTCCTCGGTGTATCGTCCGGTGCATTCAGTGTCCCTTTCGCCGCAGGTCACCAACCCCATTTCATAAGTGTTCCATTGTACTCAGGCTGTGACGGCGCAACTCGCATCTGCCCTCAAACTAAAACATTTCTTCCACTATCTTATTTCACCTTTGGCTCATTAACATGCAGGATTTGGGTTCGATGTATTAATACCGTCGAATTTAGTGTCATCCCTTTGCATTACATACTGTACATTTTGATAGGCATATGTGTTCATTATCACCGAAGTATGTCAGGTGACATATTCATCTACTTGTTATGACTTATACAATCTCTCACGTAAGTCCTGGGGGGGGGGGGGGGGGCAGTGTAACACCTAAATCACCTCTCGGTGTTGAAAAAACAAAAATAGCTCCCACAAAATGACCCAAGTCCCTCCACAAGTAGTAATTACGAAAAATAAATAAAAAACAAATAGAGGGAAATATCTAGTATAGAAAGCAAAAGA
The DNA here is from genome assembly GCF_023898315.1 of Schistocerca nitens. Lineage (NCBI taxonomy): Eukaryota > Metazoa > Arthropoda > Insecta > Orthoptera > Acrididae > Schistocerca > Schistocerca nitens. The sequence goes on from NC_064614.1 coordinate 150,337,833, forward strand.
AAAGGAAAATTTAACCATAAATTTTAGAAACATGGGAAAGGGGAAAAACAGTAGAAAATATAAAAAAATATTAGTTATTCGAATACGTAAGATAATCAATATTATAGTCATAGAACGTAGGTCTGGGACACCAAAGATAGTGTTTATTAAAGTATAAATAGCCATACGTTGTAATTACGATACTCCAGTCTCTAGTCTGTTCTAGTTCGGAAGTTATTTAGGATGTACAGATTTAGAGAACAACAATTGGGACTTTATTAAACGAGAATCAAGAATAGATCGTGACGAGATTGTTTTTGAGGATTGTAAATTCAATGCTTTAATTTGGAGATTTATCTGATTAGATAAACGGGAAGGTGAATAGTAATCTATTTGGCTTTAATGTCAATTCGTGTGAATATTTAAACGCTTTACTGAACTGAGAATTTTAGCCGGATTCGGACTTGGAATTGTGATAGTGGGAAACTTTAACTTCACGCGACTAGTGATCATAGTTAATGACAGTTTGCGGATATTAAATAGAAATAACCTATTTACCGAAAGTGACAGGATATTATCTAACACCTCTGATGGTAGCGGGAATCCTACTTAGACATCTAATTAAAGAACTTCTTTGAATGAGATCGTGTGAGTGAACCTATTTATTAATAATTCTTGTCAATAAACTGACGTTGTTAATTTGAAACATAATACAAGTCTTGAACATTAATTTGACTTAGATTAATAAACGTTAAGGTTACGTGATCTATGCCAAGAACAAACTAGCGATTCGTAACTAAAACAACTGAGCGAAAGGTTAAAGTATCGTCGTCGGTAAACGTTGGTAGTAAAGCTACTAAAGATTTTTTCTCTCAGAGTTGGGAAGACTATACGTGTAGTGACCCACGTTTAACATTGGGTTTTAAAAGTAATCCTACTGATACTTAGCTGGGACAGTATTAAATAAAAGTAAAACACTTCAGTGACAGTCAATGTGTAAAAAATAAAATAAAACTTTCACCTGTTAGACGAAAAAGCGAAAACAGAAAAAGGGCTGCTACAGGGGACAAAAGTAATGGATAGCGATATGCACATATGTAGAAGGGAGTAGTATCATGTACACACAATGTAAAAGAGCAGTGCATTGACGGAGCTGTCATTTGTACTCTGCTTTCCAACGTGATTATCGCCATACGATGGGAGTTAAGAGACAGTGAACCCAGAATGGTAGTTCGAGCTAGATGCATAGGACATTCCATTTCGGAAATCGTTATAGGAATCAGTATTCCGACACACACAGCATCAAATAATGTGCTGACGATACCAGATTTCAGGCATTACCTCTCACCAAGGACAACGCAGTGTCCGGGTGCCTTCACTTAACGACCGAGAGCAGCGGCGTTTGCGTAGAGTGGTCACTGTTAACAGACTAGCAGCACTGCCTGATATAGCAGCAGAAATCAATCAGGTTCATATCAGTTTGGACAGTGTCGAGAATTTTGGCATTTAGGAGCTACGGGCAGCAGACGATGACGCGAGTGCCTTTGCTAACAGCGAGAGATCGGATGCAACGCCTCTCCTGGGCTCGAGATCTGTACTCGTTGGACACTGGACGACTGGAAAACCGTTGCCTGGTCAGATGAGTTCCGAATTCATTTGTTATGAGGTGATGGTAGGGCGCAGACCCGACGAAGCCATGGACCCGACTTGTTAACAATGCACTGTGCAAGCTAGTGGTGACTCCATAATGGTGTCAGCTGCGTTTGCATAGAATGGACTGAGTCCTCGGTCCAATTGTATCCATCGTAACTGGAAATGGTTATGTTCCTCTAGTTGGAGACCATTATCAGCCATTCATGTTCCGAAAGAGTGATGGGATTTTTATTGATGACAATGTGCCATGTCATGGGGCCTCAATTGTTCTTAATTGGTTTGAAGAACATTCTGGACAGTTCGAACGACTGACTTGACCACGCAGATCACCCGACATGAATCCCATCGCACATTTATGGGACATAATAGAGAGATCGTTTCGTGCATAAAATCCTGCTGCGGCAACACTTTCGCAGTTCCGGACAGCTATAGTGGCAGCGTTGCTCAACATATCTGCTCAAATGGTTCAAATCGCTCTAAGCACTATGAGACTTACCAACAGAGGTCATCAGTCCCCTAGATTGAGCACTACTTAAACCTAACTAACCTATGGACATCACACACATCCATGCCCGGGGTAGGATTCGTACCTGTGACCGTAGCAGCAGTGCGCTTCCGGACTGAAGCGCCTAGAACCGCTCAGCCACAGCGGCCGGCTAATATATCTGCAGCAGACTCCCATCGACTTGTTGAGTCGATGCCACGTTGAGTTGCTGCACTACGCTGGGGAAAAAGGAAGCACGACACGATATTGGGAGGTATCTCACGACTTTTGTCACCTCAGTGGTCAATGTGATCGGCCATCTGCGAGTTTTTATCCCTCGTCGCTGAGTATACTGAATATGAAACGGAGCTAAATGGGACACGTAGTCAGTTTAAAAGATCTTAGATTGAACAAAGGAGTTTTTTTCTGTATTCGAAGGGAGAAGGACAGACGGTGACAGCATCTTAATGGAAGGTGAGTATATGGTAACGCAAGGTAGGTAGGAGCAACATTGATGGGTATCGTTTGAAGACTGTAATGCAAACCAGAGTCAGGGCGAGACAGATGCTTCATCTGACAGAGGTTGGCGAATGAGTGGTGACCAAGTCTCGGGGGATAAAAAGGAAAAAAAAAAAACACCCACATATTTGGAGCTGTAAGCTGCCATCAGCACTTAGGCCGGTATTACACTATCAAATTTCTTTGTCAAAGATTTGATCAAAGATGTGATCAAATATTCGTCAGATATATTTGACAAAGATTTTTGACGTGGCGCTAAAAAGGGGTATTACACTGTCATCATATTTTTCGTCAAAGTTCAAGATGGCTGACAACAACTTATTAACTGCAGCAGTTTCATGTACCACAATTGCACTGTATGCACATGCGGAAGAGAAGTTGGGTAAAAAAAAAAAAAAAAAAAAAAAAGGTAGTGTACCTTAGTGAAGTTGTGGGTTCTACGAGGACGATAAATGCATTCAACAAAACTTGTTACGTGCGCTAAGTCGTACATCAATTACTTAAGAATGGATGAGCATACATTTCTGTATGTGCTCAGTGAAGAGTATCCTCATATGTCAAAGCACAATACTCACTTAAGAACTGCTGTATCTGCAGAAGACAGGCTGACTGTAGCACTCCGATTCCTTACTACAGGAGAGAGTTAGGTTACGTTAGGTTAGGTCAGGTCAGGTCAGATCTCCAATCTTCTTGATCTATTTTTTTATTCATGGTGCTTGACGTTGTAAAGCGCCTCATCAACTTCATTTGTTGTTGTTGTTGAGGTCTTCAGTCCTGAGACTGGTTTGATTCAGCTCTCCATGCTACTCTATTCTGTGAAAGCTTCTTCATCTCCCAGTACTTACTGCAACCTACATCCTTCTGAATCTGCTTGGTGTATTCATCTCTTGGTCTCCCTCTACGATTTTTCCCTCCACGCTGCCCTACAATGCTAAATTTGTGATCCCTTGATGCCTCAGAACATGTCCTACCAACCGGTCCCTTCTTATTGTCAAGTTGTGCCACAAACTCTTCTTCTCCCCAATTCTATTCAATACCTCCTCATTAGTTATGTGATCTACCCATCTAATCTTCAGCATTCTTCTGTAGCACCACATTTCGAATGCTTCTATTCTCTTCTTGTCCAAACTATTTATCGCCCATATTTCACTTCCATACATGGCTACACTCCATACAAATACTTTCAGAAACGACTTCCTGACTCTTAAATCTATACTCGATGTTAACAAATTTCTCTTCTTCAGGAACGCTTTCCTTGCCATTGCGTCTACATTTTACATCCTCTCTACTTCGACCATCATCAGTTATTTTGCTCCCCAAATAGAGAAGCTCATCTACTACTTAAAGTGTCTCGTTTCCTAATCTAATTTCCTCAGCGTCACCTGATTTAATTAGACTACATTCCATTATCCTCGTTTTGGTTTTGTTGATGTTCATCTTATATCCTGTCAAGACGCTGTCCATTCCGTTCAAATGCTCTTCCAAGTCCTTTGCTGTCTGTGACAGAATTCCATTGTCATCGGCGAACCTCAAAGTTTTTATTTCTTCTCCATGGATTTTAATACCTACTCCGAATTTTTCTTTTATTTCCTTTACTGCTTGCTCAATATACAGATTGAATAACATCAGGGAGAGGCTACAACCCTGTCTCACTCCCTTCCCAACCACTGCTTCCCTTTCATGTCCCTCGACTCTTATAACTGCCATCTGGTTTCTGTACAAATTGTATATAGCCTTTCGCGCCCTGTATTTTACCCCTGCCACCTTTAGAATTTGAAAGAGAGTCTTCCAGTTAACACTGTCAAAATCTTTCTCTAAGTCTACAAATGCTACAAACGTAGGTTTGCCTTTCTTTAACCTTTCGTCGTAAGGTCAGTATTGCCTCACGTGTTTCAACTTTTCTAATCAGCTTCATACATCTCTATTAATTTTGTAGTTGTCGGTACACACCAATTGTATTTACTGGCAATGTTTATAAAAACACTACAGATGACAGAGCGCTGCAGCGATGCTAGCGCTCCATGTGGTAACATGTGACACTGCAGTGAACAGAAGACAAGCGACTTCTTTGATCAAATCTACAGTGAGGCCCTAGATTTGATCAAATATTTGACGACATTTGACAAAGTTCACTATTACACCATCAAATTTCTTTGAGAAAGATATTTGACAAAGATATTGAACAAAGAAATTTGATAATGTAATACTGGCCTTAGAGACGCAGGGGCCTCCACTGCCGAGTAGCTGGTCCAGAAGCGACCGTGAAGACGGCGGTGTTGCGTCACCTGCCGCCGGCGCCAAAACAAGTCGTTAGCTGCTGAGTGCTGCGTGCTTGGTGGTCGGCGGGGGAGGGTGTCAGCTGTGGCGGCCCAAAGGGCGGGGGTGGGGGGGGGGGTGGCAAGTGCGGACGCAGCTGGCCTAAAAACTCTCTGGTCGCAGCTTCCGCAGACGCTGCGGCAGCGTAGCTGAAAGACGCTGATCTTTTCTTGAGCGGGGATCACAGTCGTAAGACATTTTTCAAATGAAACCCTTGTCGCCCTTTGACTGTAGGAATCTGTTATTTCACTGTCGCGATTTCGTCTGTACAGCCTTTTTCAAGTGCAAGGTGAAAACGCAAACCAATAAAGCAAGTGGGTAACAAAGTGCAATACATAATCTGATAACACTTGATGAACACAATTTAGGAGAATTGCTTACAGAGTCAGAAAGCACTAGACATGCAGATACAAAACACTACTGCTCCGCATCGAGGTTGGATTGTTAGCTAGGAGTAAGACCTTAACAAGATTAGTGGAAATAAGAGCTCATCTACAATCTTTATGGCTGACACTTCTTTTCAACTATATCGCTGTTTGAGCGATGTGACTTGGTTGTCCAGATTAGCGTTTTTGACACACGTATTTGGGAAAAAATAATGAATTAAATCCGTCTTTAGAAGATAACAGATAACAGTTTTCACTACTAATAAAAAAACCGCCTTTGAAAATTAGATTATTGGATTGTTTCTGTTGGCAAGACAGTACTACAAACCTTATTAACACTGAATGCGTTCCTTGGTGAGACATCAGAATAACGAAATAAATCATTTGAAGAATTCGTCAATTGTCTTCACCTTACGCTCGCATCTTTTGAAACGTATTTACCCGAAGAGCGGATTACAAAACTGAAAATGTGCCGGATCTGCAGAAGCCAGAAAATATGACAAAAGAAACTTAAGAAGTGACGTCAGATTTAAGCATGGAATCATTGTTCAAAACATTGCCACTTGATAATTTCTGGTGCGGGGCTCCTGATGAACAGCCACAGCTTGCCACGCAGGCTTTGACTGCCAAGCTCCAGTTCTCAACAACCTACTGTACTTATGTACAGCAAGCTACGCAGCTACAAAGGTAAAGTCCCGCAATAGGCTGGATGGTGAACCTGACATGCGTCCTCAGCTCCCTTCTATCAAGGCTGACATTAAACAGTTCGTCAAAAATAAAAAAATAAAAACTTCTTACGTTCACTTAAATAGAAATTATTTTATCAGTTTATACTGAAATCATTACAGTGTTATTTTGTTTATTGTGTGCCGTTTTGTATATTGCCGTAGAAGTCATTACCGTTTAATGTACTTATTTTTGCATGATTTTCATTACATGATTATAATTAAAGAATGAATATTATACAAGGTTTTGCTTATTTTACATTTCAGTAAAATATTTAGTATTTCAAAAGGGTTCCGTCGTCGGAAAAAGGTTGAGAAGCACTGAGCTAGACAATCTTCGGAGTGCCAGTGCCATATTAATGAAGGAAAACACAGTTTATTCCACCCGGTGTTTAACACACACTTATAAATTCAATATAATGCAAGCACCTCACAGCAACTCCTGTAAACATGTGTTTATCGTTGAAAGTACGCATTTCCAGACCCATGTTTATTGGACTTATTTTTCTTGTTTCGATGAGTACTACCACTTCTCAGAGTATTCGACACTTTTTTTCGAGCTCCTTTCATGTGATTGCTAAGTATGGAGCTATTGTATCGGCATATTCCGAAAGGAACTTGACAGGTACACAATATGGACTGGACGCCTTACCAATATTAAGTGCTTTAAGCTGCTTCTCTATACCGAGCATATCTGCTTCTAAGATACTTATGTTGGCAGCTGTTCTAGATTCGAATTCTAGAATATTTACTTCGTCTTCTGCGATGAAGAAATTTCCGAAAACTATATTTTGATTCTATTGTATTGTATGGAACTGGGGACCTAGAAACGACGGAGAGGCTTCGTCCCCGCCATAGCCCTCAGTGGTTCACAACCCTACGACAGGCTACAGCAGTCCACCCACCCCACGGCCGCCCCACACCGAACCCAGGGTTACAGTGCGGTTCGGCCCCCAGTGGACTCCCGGCACGTCACACACCGGACGAGTGTAGCCCCAATGTTTGCGTGGTAGAGTAATGATGGCGCACGTGTACGTGGAGAACTTGTTTGCGCAGCAATCGCCAACATAGTGTGACTGAGGCGGAATAAGGGGAACCAGCCCGCATTCGCCGAGGCAGATGGAAAACTGCCTTAAAAACTGTCCACAGACTGGCCGGCACACCGGACCGCGACACAAATCCGCCGGGCGAATTCATGCCGAGGACCAGCACGCCTTCCCTCCCGGAAAGCAGCGCGTCGGACCGCACGGCTAACCGGGAGGGCAAACTATATTTACTAACTCTGCTTTAGTGGCCCTATCATCCGCGATATCACCAATTTTATAGCGCAGTGAAAGTATTGATTGTCTTTCCTCTGGTGTAGTTCGCATACAACCAGAATCTCATTTGATTTTCTGCCAAATTTCGAGACACAGTTCCGTTGTAGAAACTATTATAAATCTCTCGCATTGAAGTTTGCTCTAAATTTCGACCTTCTCTTAAATTTTGCGATCTCGAGCGTTCTCTGTTCTTTGAAATTGGGATTGCTTTCTACGTTCTTTTGCATCTTGTTCAGACCAGTTTTGTGCACCATGGTAAATCACTAACATCTCTTATTCGTTTATTTGGTGTATATCTCTCAATTGCCGTCGATACAGTATTTCTCTGAATTTAAACAGCTTTTGGTCTACGCTAACACAGACTGCAAGGAGTGGAGACTGTCTCTTCAAAAGGCGTCAAGCGAATTTTTTTCTGCTGTTTTAAACAGCAACAACCTTGCGATCACTAACTCCAATGTCTGGTATCTATTAGTCTTCTATAATCCATATACTTATTTATTCATTTATCAGCTTCCTGGGGACCATACGAGTCGTAGTTACTCGATCACTGACTGGGTCAGTACATAATTTACAAAATGCTGAGCAGGAAGTTTATAAACGAAAGAAACTAAAGAATTAATAAAACGCGAAAAAACTATGATAAAGCAAACGAATAAATAGAAGATTGAAAAACATACAGTTGTTTCGCACTCCTTTCATGATTTATATCACTTTTAATTTTGCAATAGCAATATCAAACCAACAGCGACAACGATAGTTCAGGTATTCATGCCGACATCGCAAGTAGGAGATGAAGAAACAGAGAAAATATTTGAGGACACTGAAAGGGTAATTCAGTATGTAAAAGGAAATGGAAATTTAATACTCTTGGGGAAGTGGAATGTGGTTGTAGGGGAAGGGGTAGAAGAAATGCTTACTGGAGAATAGTGCTTGTATCAGGAATGGGATAGGAGAAAGGCTCATTCTGCAATAAATTTCAGCTAGTGATAGCTAATACTCTGTTAAAGAATCACAAGAGGAGGAGGTGCACTTGGAAAAGACCTGGAGATACGGGAAGATTTCTGTTAGATTACCTCATGGTCAGACAGAGATTCGGAAATCAGATACTGGGCTATAAGGCGTGCCCAGGAGCTGATATAGACTGAGATCACAATTTAGTAGTTATGAATAGTAGCCTGAAGTTTAAGATGTTAGCCAAGAAGAATCAATACGCAAAAAAGTGGGATACGGAAGTCGTCAGGAATGACAAGATACGCTTGAAGTTCTCTAGGGCTATAGACACAGCAATAAGGAATCGCTCAGTAGGTAGTGCAGTTGAAGAGGGATGGACATCTTTATAAAGGGCAATCACAGACATAGGTACAAAGAAGGTAACTGCGAAGAGATCATCGGTAACAGAACAAATACTTCAGTTGGTCGACGAAAGAAGGAGGTACAAAAATTTTCAGGGATATTCAGGAATACAGAAATACAAGTCACTTACGATTGAAATAAATAGGAAGTGCTGGGAAGCTAAGGCGAAATGACTGCATGAGAAATGTAAAGAAATCGAAAAAGAAATGATTGTCGGAAGGACAGACTCAGCATACAGGGAAGTCAAAACAACATCCGGTGAAATTAAAAGTAAGGAAAGTGGTAGCAAAACGGACTATTCACGTTGCTGTGTAGTATGTATGAGTCTGGTGACATACCCCATACTTCCTGGAAAATATCATCCACGATTGCAAAAGCAGACAAGTGCGAGAATTATTGCACAGTCATCTTCATAGCTCATGCATTCTAGTTGATAACAAGGACAATATACAGAAGAATGGAAAAGAAAATTGAGGATGTGTTAGATGACCAGTTTGGCTTTAGGAAAGGTAAAGACACGAGAGACGCAATTCTGACGTTGCGCTTGATTCAGTCGTAGTGGTACTCACTTGTCTATCTACCATCGATTATTTTTCTTATTGAAAAAGCGACAGAATGACTGACATATAAGAAGATCTTGCTGTGTGCACTGGCTGAAACTCCTCACTGTTTCTTCGTTTGTGCAGTTCCACATAAACACGCCAGTCTCACACAGAGTAGCCGTACTATAACTGCCGTAGAGACCGCCTTGTAAATGAAATCTTTTATCCTATTTTTCAGCCTTGGGTCAGAATTGTCGTTCGTTGCTCGTGTTCACTCCGGTGTAGCCCAGGCTACAGCAGATCATCTCTTACAAGGGAATGGTCAGACTTGCCATGCCGAAACATATATTGCTTTTTTAGCACTGTTATTTAACCGTATGCAAAATTGTAGCTGTTGACACCTAAAAATAATCACGAACATGGTTGTGTTTCCTGCTTGGCGCTTTCAGTGACGGCTGGCCACCCCTGGAAATGACGAGTCGCGAGCGTTGTGCGCATGGTCGGCAAGTACGGCCTTCTTATCGCGGCGTTCACTAAAGAGCAATATCGCTGCACGGTTTTGGTGGGAAGGGGAAACGAATATTCGTTTCTGCGGCATGCACGACCTTTTCATTTCTTGTACGTATTTCGAAACATACCGTCATGAAACTGGTTAGAGGTGTGAAAAATGTTCTGTACATGTTCATCTATACTCCGCAAGCCACTTTACGGTGAACATTCAATCTCCCCTCATAGGTGATGGCGAACCCTGTAAATGTTTTGCTGCTTGCCACGGAGATAGACCACAGACGCCAAATGAAGCAATCAACAGAAAACACGCGTGGATACTATGTGTTGTGCGACATGGTTGTTAAACTTCTAGACGAGCATGTAAATGGCGCAGACATGTGGCTAGAAACAACTGAAACACTCGATATTGCAGACTGTGAATCTACAGACGGCGAAGACACCGACGAAAGTTGCACTCATGAAGACTCTTCGAGGGATAGTGCCACGTACCATCATCAATTATCTCCGAAAGTAACACCAGCAACTACAATTACCTTATCAGACAAAGAAAAAGCGGTGACGTATTGGTTGAACGCAAGTGGTAAGAAACGCCTACGTGTCAGTACTGTTCAGAATAAGTATCGCTTTGTCCGTTCTGAACGTGAATTGTATAGATGGAAAAAGGAAGTCGCTGGACGACGTAAGAGTCGAGGAAATTGCGACGGAGATAAATGCGCGACTTTTTGAGCTATTTACCGATGCCAGACAACAGTCATTTAGTGTCAGCGATACAACTGGTTCAAATGGTTCAAATGGCTCTGAGCACTATGGGACTTAACATCTGAGGTCATCAGTCCCCTAGAACTTAGAACTACTTAAACCTAACTAACCTAAGGACATCACACACAACCATGCCCGAGGCAGGATTCGAAGCTGCGACCGTAGCAGTTGCGCGGTTCCGGACTGAGCGCCTAGAACCGCGAGACCATAGCGGCCGGCGGCGATACAACTTTGCGTGATTGGGCGTTAGAGATTGCCAACGCGATAGACGCTAAAGAATTTACAGCTTCTCAAAGTTGGATTAGTCGCTTCAAAAGCTCACATAAAATTGTTGTTGTTGTTGTTGTGGTCTTCAGTCCTGAGACTGGTTTGATGCAGCTCTCCATGCTACTCTATCCTGTGCAAGCTTCTTCATCTCCCAGTACCTACTGCAACTTACATCCTTCTGAATCTGCTTAGTGTATTGATCTCTTGGTCTCCCTCTACGATTTTTACCATCCACGCTGCCCTCCAATGCTAAATTTGTGATCCCTTGATATCTCAGAACATGTCCTACCAACCGATCCCTTCTTCTAGTCAAGTTGTTCCACAAACTTCTCTTCTCCCCAATCCTATTCAATACCTCCTCATTAGTTACGTGATCTACCCACCTTATCTTCAGCATTCTTCTGTAGCACCACATTTCGAAAGCTTCTATTCTCTTCTAGTCCAAACTGGTTATCGTCCATGTTTCACTTCCATACATGGCTACACTCCATACAAATACTTTCAGAAACGACTTCCTGACACTTCAATCTATACTCGATGTTAACAAATTTCTCTTCTTCAGAAACGATTTCCTTGCCATTGCCAGTCTACATTTTATATCCTCTCTACTTCGACCATCATCAGTTATTTTCCTCCCTAAATAGCAAAACTCCTTTACTACTTTAAGTGTCTCATTTCCTAATCTAATCCCCTCAGCATCACCCGATTTAATTTGACTACATTCCATTACCCTCGTTTTGCTTTTGTTGATGTTCATCTTATATCCTCCTTTCAAAACACTGTCCATTCCGTTCAACTGCTCTTCCAAGTCCTTTGCTGTCTCTGACAGAATTACAATGTCATCGGCGAACCTCAAAGTTTTTAATTCTTCTCCATGAATTTTAATACCTACTCCGAATTTTTCTTTTGTTTCCTTTACTGCTTGCTCAATATACAGATTGAATAACATCGGGGAGAAGCTACAAGCTGTCTCACTCCTTTCCCAACCACTGCTTCCCTTTCATGCCCCTCGACTCTTATAACTGCCATCTGGTTTCTGTACAAATTGTAAATAGCCTTTCGCTCCCTGTATTTTACCCCTGCCACCTTCAGAATTTGAAAGACAGTATTCCAGTTAACGTTGTCAAAAGCTTTCTCCAAGACTACAAATGCTAGAAACATAGATTTGCCTTTTCTTAATCTTTCTTCTAAGATAAGTCGTAATGTTAGTATTGCCTCACGTGTTCCAACATTTCTACGGAATCCAAACTGATCTTCCCCGAGGTCCGCTTCTACCAGTTTTTCCATTCGTCTGTAAAGAATTCGCGTTAGTATTTTGCAGTTGTGGCTTATTAACTGATAGTTCGGTAATTTTCACATCTGTCAACACCTGCTTTCTTTGGGATTGGAATTATTATATTCTTCTTGAAGTCTGTGGGTATTTCGCCTGTCTCATACATCTTGCTCACCAGATGGTAGAGTTTTGTCATGACTGGCTCTCCCAAGGCCATCAGTAGTTCTAATGGAATGTTGTCTACTCCCGGGGCCTTGTTTCGACTCAGGTCTTTCAGTGCTCTGTCAAACTCTTCACGCAGTATCTTATCTCCCATTTCATCTTCATCTACATCCTCTTCCATTTCCATAATATTGTCCTCAAGTACATCGCCCTTGTATAAACCCTCTATATACTCCTTCCACCTTTCTGCCTTCCCTTCTTTGCTTAGAACTGGGTTTCCATCTGAGCTCTTGATATTCATACAAGTGGTTCTCTTCTCTCCAAAGGTCTCTTTAATTTTCCTGTAGGCAGTATTTATCTTACCCCTAGTGAGACAAGCCTCTACATCCTTACATTTGTCCTCTAGCCATCCCTGCTTAGCCATTTTGCACTTCCTATCGATCTCATTTTTGAGACGTTTGTATTCCTTTTTTCCTGCTTCATTTACTGCATTTTTATATTTTCTCCTTTCATCAATTAAATTCAATATTTCTTCTGTTACCCAAGGATTTCTATTAGCCCTCGTCTTTTTACCTACTTGATCCTCTGATGCCTTCACTACTTCATCCCTCAGAGCTACCCATTCTTCTTCTACTGTATTTATTTCCCCCATTCCTGTCAATTGTTCCCTTATGCTCTCCCTGAAACTCTCTACAACCTCTGGTTCTTTCAGTTTATCCAGGTCCCATCTCCTTAAATTCCCACCTTTTTGCAGTTTCTTCAGTTTCAATCTGCAGTTCATAACCAATAGATTGTGGTCAGAATCCACATCTGCCCCTGGAAATGTCTTACAATTTAAAACCTGGTTCCTAAATCTCTGTCTTACCATTATATAATCTATCTGATACCTTTTAGAATCTCCAGGATTCATCCAGGTATACAACCTTCTTTTATGATTCTTGAACCAAGTGTTAGCTATGATTAAGTTATGCTCTGTGCAAAATTCTACAAGGCGGCTTCCTCTTTCATTTCTTCCCCCCATTCCATATTCACCTACTATGTTTCCTTCTCTCCCTTTTCCTACTGACGAATTCCAGTCACCCATGACTATTACATTTTCGTCTCCCTTCACTACCTGAATAATTTCTTTTATCTCGTCATACATTTCATCAATTTCTTCATCATCTGCAGAGCTAGTTGGCATATAAACTTGTACTACTGTAGTAGGCGTGGGCTTCGTGTCTATCTTGGCCACAATAATGCGTTCACTATGCTGTTTGTAGTAGCTAACCCGCACTCCTATTTTTTTATTCATTATTAAACCTACTCCTGCATTACCCCTATTTTATTTTGTATTTAGAACCCTGTAATCACCTGACCAGAAGTCTTGTTCCTCCTGCCACCGAACTTCACTAATTCCCACTATATCTAACTTTAACCTATCCATTTCCCTTTTTAAATTTTCTAACCTACCTGCCCGATTAAGGGATCTGACATTCCACGCTCCGATCCGTAGAACGCCAGTTTTCTTTCTCCTGATAACGATGTCCTCTTGAGTAGTCCCCGCCCGGAGATCCGAATGGGGGACTATTTTACCTCCGGAATATTTTACCCAAGAGGACGCCATAATCATTTAATCATACAGTAAAGCTGCATGTCCTCGGGAAAAAATACGGCTGTAGTTTCCCCTTGCTTTCAGCCGTTCGCAGTACCAGCACAGCAAGGCCGTTTTGGTTAATGTTACAAGGCCAGATCAGTCAATCATCCAGACTGTTGCCCCTGCAACTACTGAAAAGGCTGCTGCCCCTCTTCAGGAACCACATGTTTGTCTGGCCTCTCAACAGATACCCCTCCGTTGTGGTTGCACCTGCGGTACGGCCATCTGTATCGCTGAGGCACGCAAGCCTCCCCACCAACGGCAAGGTCCATGGTTCATGTGTGGGCACATAAAATTGTGGCAAGAAAAATGCCAAAATTTGTATCGAGAAACAGGTCGGAAAATGAAGTGACACAAATCAAAATGATAGAAGCTTTTCTTACGAATGCAAAAAAGAAGATCGCTAGTTTTAGTGAATCGTACATGTACAATGCAGATCAGTCAGGTTTTTAAAAAGAAATGCGTGCGAAGAGAACAGTCATTCAAAGGGGAAAAACATATTGAGGCGATTGCGCAGTCCACGACTGCACTCACCCATTCATACACTATAATGCCCATAATTAGTCTGGATGGTTCATTGCTGCCTAAACTACATGTGTGTCTTCAAGAACCAACTGGACGTTTTGGACCACGTGTCAAAAGAACAATGTTCTACGCAAACAGAATTTAATTAAATCTGAGTGGCACTCCTCGAAATATACTGATACTAGGCCTGATTCATTCCTAACACCAGCCCAGTTTTGTCTACGGACATCTAACAACGTCTGTGATTCGCAGGGCTGTCATATGTCGTCTTTGCTTGTATGTTCTTGGTGCACAAAAAACCTATGTTTTGAACATTGTATCAATATTTCTCATTTTTGCGGTAATTACAAGAAATAAAATTTGGACGTGTTCTAAACCGTATATTTATTTGTGTCTATTTCATAGCTATTTGGAAAGAATGTTGTAGATAACATATCAGCCATATTTGTCAGCGAATGTTTAATTATGATACGATCGCTTTCACTGGGGGAATCAGCTCTCTCACTACTGTGGCAAAAGAGCGGCGCATAGCTAACGCCACCTTGTCCCTAGATGGCGTTGGTATAACGTAGCGAGAGAGGTCAGGGTTGTACAAGAGGCAGTTATAAGCGCAGAAACCATGCGACAATAATGTCTTACTTCATAAAATTGTTAACAGCCTTCCAGGTCATGTCAGCAGCTAAAACTCTGCATACAGACTTCTTGCAATGTTAACTTACAGTGGTAAAAAAAGCAACACAGGTTTCGACATGACAAGTCTGACCATTCCCTTGTTAGAAAAGAAAGAACAGCTGGGAGCGCGGAAGGGTGGGGGTTGATAAATCGACGTCTGTCTGGATACGTGACATTGTGTCGCTGAAGAGTGTTTCACACGGGGAGAAGTGCAAGCGAACGCACGTAGCACTGATCAAGTTTTGTGAGCTCGGAACGAGGGATTGTACGTTGCTGTGCAAGTATACCGTTTCAATGCACCGACGTATTGAACATTTATCAAAAACACAGTAGTATCCACACGATTTGCCTCAGTTGTCAATTAACGGCACCTGTGAACCCCAGTGTGGTCGGCAGAATATCAGACTATGTTGTGAGACTCCGCCGGTTCGCGTCCTGCTTTTTGCTTCGGGTCTTCATTCACTTACACGTTTCCTAAAATATTCTGGGACGTTCTTATTAATGTAACGGAAGTATGTTTCGTAGTACTCGATAGTGTGTGTCTCTTAAAGCTCTCCTAATTCACGAGTAGGTTTGTTCGAGTTGCCAGCGAACATTGACCAATGAATTGCAAGATTGCTTGCCTAGGTCACTTCTTGATTATTTCCCAATTTAGTAGCTATTTAGTTACACACACACACACAAACAACAACAACAACACACAGATACTGAAACAACCGTACACAATATTCAACAGTAATATTGCCATAAAGAAATGTTTTCTTTTGTTTATAAGACACTATTGCAGTAGGATATTTTGTACTTTCTTGTTTCAGATCTTTTGTATTTCATACGTTTCAAAATTCTGCTACTGGATAAAATCAATTCTCTAGTAACAATGCCATACGTAATTTCTGAGTACATTTCTCGTGGAGAAAAACCGCAGTTTGGCTAGAATACTTTAAAAATGGACTAAAAATAGTATTTACTGTAATAAATAAATACCCGTATTTTATTACGGTCAAGACTGTTTTTAGACCTTTTTTGAAATACCATTAATGTTTTTAGTAAAAAGTGACAACAGTATTATAATTTTAAAGGTTTAATAGCAAGTAAACAGTTTTTGTTCTACTGATACAATAATGTTTATCTTCTATGAAGACTATTACAAATTTGCACATGGAAAACTATTGTAAACGTTGAAACATTGCCAGCTGGAAGTAAGCGATCTTTGTAATTCTTGTATCATAATTAATTACGTCAATGAAGGTTTAAACATATAATAAAATAATCACGTTACTGGCTTCAGCAAACAATTGTCATCTTCAGATGTACTTAAGTCACAAAAAGCTTCGTACAGACAAACAAATATAGCTAGGCACTTTGAACATCATAAAGGCGTTTTAACATTTGAGTGACTGTACATATCGTCACATAAATTATTATAGAAGCTATTGTAAACTGGTGTCGCGCAACCTGGAGCGGCCGGCCGCGGTGACCGAGCTGTTCTAGGCGCTTCAGTCTGGAACCGCGCGATTGCTACGGTCGTAGGTTCGAATCCTGCCTCGGGCATGGATGTGTGTGATGTCCATAGGTTAGTTAGGTTTAAGTAGTTCTAAGTTCTAGGGGACTGATGACCTCAGATGTTAAGTCCCATAGAGCTCAGAGCCATTTGAACCATTTGAACCAATCTCGAATGGAAATTTTGAGAGCTGATGTCCTTACTGTCTGGACATGGAACTTCTCTATTTCGCTTGAATCATGTCAATGACTATTTGCAGTAATGGTTTACGTATACTAGGCAGAACAACATAGCTAGCATGGATGACAAGATGTAGAAATGGCAATGAAACTATTTGTGTGGCCCGGTGCCGAAAAACAGATTCCACACGACTTTTATTTGATTGAATGTTAATTACGTATTACTTATCTTTCGTTGTTTTAAAAATAGGAGTGTAAGTCTTTTTTTCGATGTGAAGAAAAGTTTGTTGGGCAGTGGTTGCCACATGGTCCCACATCAGGCATGTTGGCAGACAGACGTATCGCTATGATCGGCCCACCTCAGCGGGCTGCTCTCCTATGCCTAACGCCAGATGGCAGCACTATTCGAGAGGCGGGCCTGGCACTGCTAAATGTCAATAGACGGACTAAAACAGCCCATTCAGTCGCTCATTCGTTACACTGGCATCTAAACGGAAGACGTCGGAGAGAAGACAGAAATACTGAATTCGCTCTTCCGAAAATATATCACTGTGAGATCGTAGGAGATCGCCAGACTACTTCTCGTTCCCTTCCTCCCCCCCCCCCCCCCCCCCCCACCTGCCCACCCCCTCCCCCACTTAAGTTACTCCTTATTTCCGACAGTCCATGAGGGAGCCAATACCTCCCTCCCTCCCACCCCTCGCTCCTAGCTTCCAGTACCTCGACAACACCCCACAGACAGAACTCAGCACTCCAGTAGTAACACAGGACATTCGACATTCAACGCATGCTCCCTCACAAACGCAACACAGTCCCCCGGTGACGACTGTATAACCCACAGACACCTGAAAGCACGCCCCCCTCTCCTTCCTGGAAACCCTAGCCACCTTTTACAATATAATCCTACACACGAGTTTCTGTCCTGAGCTGCGGGAAACCACTCGCATCCTCCTCTTCCTCAAAACCTAATAAACCTGCCACTGACGCCTCGACCTATCGTCCCATCAGCCTCGCCTCCGTGTTAACCAAGGTTTTCGAGTCCATTCTATCTCAACGTATTCTTAAACACCTACAACAACACATACCCTTTCCTGTAGCAATTTCTCCTCCGATGACCAACTCCTGTACTTTACTCATCTCGCGTCCCACCAAATCAACGATCGCATATCCGCCATTTTTGTCTCCCTAGATCTTGAGAACGCTTATGACCGTGTATGACATTCCAGACTACTCTTTAAGCTCCAGAACTATGCACTTCCCATAAATTTTGTTCGCCTCATCGCATGCTTCCTGTCACCATCAACAACTCCAAGTCCCGTATCTTTCACCCCACTTCAGATGTGCATCAAGGTTCTGTCCTCTCTCCTCTCCTGTATGTCCTCTGCACTGCCGATATGCCAAAACCCTCACCTGCTGTTCACCTCCTCCAATATGCCGATGACACCGCCTTCATCGCCCTCTACCCTACCCTCCAGAAACCCCAACGATCTCTCCAGCTCCACATCAATCAGTTCACCCTCAGGTAGAACCAGTGGCTTTGCAGAAACAGCCCTACCAGAACACAGGTAATAATTACAGGCCGAATCACCTACAGCTTCCGCCCCCACAATTTTTACCTTACCATTTACAACCGTCCTATCCATTTAACTAAAACACTGCAACACCTCATACTAACACTTTATCGCCGACTAACATGAAAGTCTGACCTACTAACCATTCAAAAGAAAGCATACAATAGACTAAAACTACTAACCGTCTGAATATGGCGATTGCACCCTCCCACAGTCCTCCACACCATAAAACCCTGATCTGACCCAACCTCTGTTATGCTACGCTATGTGGCATGGAATTCTGCCCCTCCCTCATTTTATCACCCCCTACTGATCCTGGAAAGCCATGCACTCCACCTAAGCTTTCGAATCCACTTACCGACCACCATACACATTCTCTGCCAGCTTATCAAATTCCCCAACCTACTCTTCAATCTTGAACACTTCCGAATATGCCACGTTGTTCATAAAATCGACAGTACCCACCACCCAGTTGCCCCCCCCCCCTCCCGCACCTGGTCCCTGACCCTGGTACTCAGCCGCACTTCCATCACTACACTCCCCCAACACTATACCTGCACACACTCCACATTCTCTCCTAACGAAATTTGAATCACCTTCCGTTACCCGATCATGAAATCCGTCATGAATCATGAAAGCCGTTATACCAGATCTAGAAGATCCCCACCACCACCCACCTCTTGTCCGGGCTCCCTTCCTAAGTCTTGGTTCAGAATAGCATCTTCCTCCAATAGTCCCCCTTCCCTTCTCCAAACATTCACTTACATAAACCGCCTTCTAGACACTACCTTTAAATGCTACATTCCCATTGTACCCTTATCTCTGTCAGTCTGTAACCACTCATCTTTTCACTCATCTATGTACTTCTTTTAATCAATCACACACCAGCCTTCCCATTTTGCTCGAAGCGATTATCTATCTGTTTTTATATCTTCGTGTGCGACACTCATTTTCCATTCATCTGTGTCTATATTTTAATTAATCGCCATATCAACCTTTTACGTTGTAACTTATGAAAAATGGCTCTGAGCACTATGGGACTCAACATCTTAGGTCATAAGTCCCCTAGAACTTAGAACTACTTAAACCTAACTAACCTAAGGACATCACACACACCCATGCCCGAGGCAGGATTCGAACCTGCGACCGTAGCAGTCCCGCGGTTCCGGACTGCAGCGCCAGAACCGCTAGACCACCGCGGCCGGCGCTGTAACTTATGAAACTGATGATCTGTCTTTATTATAGAAACCGTTTATTTTTGTCAGTCGACATGTCCAGGTTTTACTTCGTTTTATTTTATTTTCCTCTATTGTGGCTGAAGAGTGGCAAACAGTACCCGCTGACAGCCCACACAATGCCCATATGGGGCCGGAGGGATGAAATAACAATAAAGAAATAAAAAAGCTTTATGATTTCAGTCGCCAAACAAATACGGAAATGTCTGATATGAAGGAACCGAAAATCAACTGGCTCAATAGACGATGGACATTTGGAACTGTACGGGACCTGTACAATTCTGTACATGCTGTGCAAAAGAACATGCCCCCTTCTGGCAGCAGTTTATCTTATCCGTTGGAGGAAGAAAGGAGGCGAGGGACGAAAATGACGGTTTAAGGTTCCGTAGATGGCGAGGTCATTACAATTACAGACGGAGCAAAGGCCTGGCTAGGGAGGCTCAGCTTGCTGGCTGTGCCGTACGAAAGGAATCAGCCGAGCATTCACCTTAGTTTACTCGATTTAGGGAGCGGTGGAGAAACCATGTTGATGGATGGACAACTGTTTGAAGCCCTGTCCTCCAGAACACAAGTCGATGGCATCACCACCTCACGCCACTGGACCGAAGGAGGTGTCCAAGGGACTGGAGAAAAGGTGCAGGTCGTTCTCGTCTCGGAGAAGGTTCGTCTAGAAAGCCGCACATTATCACAAGCCTACATCGCTAACGAAAGTTCGCTGCAAAATTATAGAAGCCGTTTTACGCTCACACGCTGTGACATTTTTCTGGAGCCAAGAAGTCCTCTATGAAATTCCTCAAATAAACAAGTTGTGTTGAAATCCAGGGCGCTCAGTCTTTCTGCTGGAAAGCGTTCGGTGCGGCTTCGCGCTGTTGCTTAGTGAATGAAATACGACTTAGGGAATGTTGCACTCGCTTTGTGACTCAGTTCCAAACTTCCTGGAAGACATACGTAACAGGTTATTGGAAGTAGGGTAACATTGTCGGGTGTAAAATGCAGACATTGGAGTACAGAGATAAACTGTTGTACGACCAGCAATGTTCACGATATACAGAGTGAGCTAGAACTGCAACGAGAAACTTTCAGAGGTTTTCCACGGATAACTTCTGAGTATTTTGGTCTCAGGCCGCCAGTTACAGGGCAGAGAAGCAATGTAACTGCAATTTACACTGGTCCACAGTGAATCACTTTTTTTTTTTTTTCAGAAACCAGAGTAGACGGTTTTCGTAGATTTCCTTACGCTGAACACGAATATCACGATTAAAACTGTATGTTAGCACAGGGTTACAAGAAAGATGGGACTTTATGTTTCACCTATATTGCTACTGTAATCAACAAAGGTTCGAAACGCCAGTGCGTGTGGAATTTCTTCATCCAGTACACCGAGAGAGATGGCGCAGTGGTTAGCACACTGGACTCGCATTCTGAGCCCGCCGCTGTGGCCGAGCGGTTCTAGGCGCTTCATTCCGAAACCGCGTTGCTGCTACGGTCGCACGCTCGAATCCTGCCTCCGCCATCGATGTGTCTGATGTCCTTAGGTTAGTTGGGTTTAAGTAGTTCTAAGTCTAGGGGACTGATGACCTCAGATGTTAAGTCCCATAGTGCTTAGAGCTATTTGA
The DNA here is from genome assembly GCF_023898315.1 of Schistocerca nitens. Classification (NCBI taxonomy): domain Eukaryota; kingdom Metazoa; phylum Arthropoda; class Insecta; order Orthoptera; family Acrididae; genus Schistocerca; species Schistocerca nitens. The sequence goes on from NC_064614.1 coordinate 150,359,015, forward strand.
ACCACTTTTTGACTCGCTTTCGGGAGGACGACGATGCAAACAAGCGTCCGGCCACCCTGATTTACGTTTCCGTGATTTCCCTAAATCGCTTCAGGCAAATGCCGCAATGGTTCCTGTGTAAGCGCACGGCCGACTTCCTTCCCCATTCTTCCCTAATGCGAGGGGACCGATGACCTCGCTGTTTGGTACCCTCCCCTGAATAGACGACAGAGGGATAGAGAAACAATTAAAATCGCTCAAAGGAGGAAAGGCCGCTGGACCTGATAGGATACCAGTTCGATTTTACACAGAGTACGCGAAGGAACTTGCCCCCCTTCTTGCAGCGGTGTACCGTATGTCTCTAGAAGAGCGTAGCGTTCCAAACGATTGGAAAAGGGCACAGGTCATCCCAGTTTTCAAAAAGGGGTCGTCGAACAGATGTGCAAAACTATAGACCTATATCTCTAACGTCGATCAGTTGTAGAATTTTGGAACACGTATTATGTTCGAGTATAATGACTTTTCTGGAGACTAGAAATCTACTCTGTTAGAATCAGCATGGGTTTCGAAAAAGACGATCGTCTGAAACCCAGCTGGCGCTATTCGTCCACGAGACTCACAGGGCCATAGACACGGGTTCCCAGGTAGATGCCGTGTTTCTTGCCATCCGCAAGGCGTTTGATCCAGTTCCCCACAGTCGCTTAATGAATAAAGTAAGAGCATATGGACTATCAGACCTATTGTGTGATTGGATTGAGGAGTTCCTAGACAACAGAACGCAGCATGTCAATCTCAATGGAGAGAAGTCTTCCGAAGTAAGAGTGATTTCAGGTGTGCCGCAGGGGAGTGTCGTAGGACCGTTGCTATTCACAATATACATAAATGACCTTGTGGATGACATCGGAAGTTCACTGAGGCTTTTTACGGATGATGCTGTAGTACATCGAGAGGTTGTGACAATGGAAAATTGTACTGAAATGCAGGAGGATCTGCAGCGAATTGACGCATGGTGCAGGGAATGGCAATTGAATCTCAATGTAGACAAGTGTAATGTGCTGCGAATACATAGAAAGAAAGATCCCTTATCATTTAGCTACAATATAGCAGATCAGCAACTGGAAGCAGTTAATGCCATAAATTATCTGGGAGTACGCATTAGGAGTGATTTAAAATGGAATGATCATATAAAGCTGATCGTCGGTAAAGCAGATGCCAGACTGAGATTCATTGGAAGAATCCTAAGGAAATGCAATCTGAAAACAAAGGAAGTAGGTTACAGTACACTTGTTCACCTACTGCTTGAATACTGCTCACCAGTGTGGGATCCATACCAGATAGGGTTGATAGAAGAGATAGAGAAGATCCAACGGAGAGCAGCGTGCTTCGTTACAGGATCATTTAGTAATCGTGAAAGCGTTACGGAAATGACAGATAAACTGCAGTGGAAGACTCTGCAGGAGAGACGCTCAGTAGCTCGGTACTGGCTTTTGTTGAAGTTTCGAGAACATACCTTCACCGAGGAGTCAAGCAGTAAATTGCTCCCTGCTACGTATATCTCGCGAAGAGACCATGAGGATAAAATCAGAGAGATCAGAGCCCAGACAGAGGCATACCGACAATCCTTCTTTCCACGAACAATACGAGACTGGAATAGAAGGGAGAACCGATCGAGGTACGCAAGGTACCCTTCGCCACACACCGTCAGGTGGCTTGCGGATTATGGATGTAGATGTAGATGTAGATGTAGAATTAACCAATCAATCATCCAGTACATGGCTCTTCCTGCTGTTGAACATGGTCTCTCTTGTACACATGGCCTATTGCAGACGCCACTGTAAATGGGAAGTCCGGTGTTTGGAATGATTACAACTTCTGTAGATGATATGGGTGCAATTGTTCGTGTACTTGTAATTTCACTGACTTACATTCGCTCGTGGTACGCACCGATTTCTAGAGACAGGATCGTCACCAACCACATGTAACACATTCTCTTTCATATGGGGTGTTCTAGCATAGCTGTCACAGCTAATATCTTCCATTCTAACAGGGAAAGGATCCAGTTGCTCGTGGGCGCCCAGGTACAGATTTAGAAGCCGTGTGACGTGAGTGCCGTCCGTACTTTTAACTGCCCAGCAGAGGGCCCCTTGTCCCGTTGTTCCGTTGCGTCCAGTGAACACACAATCGACGTGCACGTCGCCGAACTCGTCATCAGTAAATGTACGCACGGAGCTGCTGTCTATCACCGCTAACAGACAACTGGCGACGCCGAAAAGCAAACCTCCAGACTGAATCGAGCAGCTGTGAATGCAGACTTCGGGGTGACGAGGCGGCTGCTGCTGTCAACACCAGCTGCCGCGAGCGGGTGGAAGCGAGGCAGGGCACACGGCGCGTACCCTCGACGTTTGCGCTGTTCTGCACTATTTTCGGTGCGGTACTGGCACAGAGCTACACTACTGCCCATTAAAATTGCTACACCAAGAAGAAATGCAGGTGATAAACGGGTATTCATTGGACAAATATATTATACTAGAACTGACATGTGATTACATTTTCACGCAATTTGGGTGAATAGATCCTGAGAAATGAGTACCCAGAACAACCACCTCTGGCCGCAATAACGGCCTTGATACGCCTCGGCATTGAGTCAAACAGAGCTCGGATGGCGTGTAAAGGTACAGCTGCCCGTGCAGCTTGAATACCACAGTTCATCAAGAGTAGTGACTGGCGTATTGTGACGAGCCAGTTGCTCGGCCACCATTGAGCCGACGTTTTCAATTGGTAAGGGATCTGGAGAATGTGCTGGCCAGGGCAGCAGTCGAACATTTTCTGTATCCAGAAAGGCCCCTACAGGACTTGCAACATGCGATCGTGCATTATCCTGCTGAAATGAAGGGTTTCGCAGGGATCGAATGAATGGTACAGCCACGGGTCGTAATACATCTGAAAAGTAAGGTCCACTGTTCCAAGTGCCGTCAATGCGAACAAGAGGTGACCGAGACGTGTAACCAATGGCACCCCATACCATCACGCCGGGTGATACGCCAGTATGGCGATGACGAATACACGCTTTCAATGTGCATTCACCGCGATGTCGCCAAACACGGATGCAACCATCATGATTCTGTAAAGAGAACCTGGATTCATCCGAAAAAATTACGTTTTGCTATTCGTGCACCCAGGTTCGTCGTTGAGTACACCATCGCAGGCGCTCCTGTCTGTGATGTAGCGTCAAGGGTAACCGCAGCCATACTCTCCGAGCTGATAGTCCGTGTTGCAGCTAACGTCGTCGAGCTGTTCTTGCAGATGCTTGTTGTCTTGTAAACGTCCCCATCTGTTGGCTCAGGGATCGAGACGTGGCTGCACGATCCGTTACAACCATTGGGATAAGATGCCTGTCATCTCGACTGCCAGTGATACGAAGCCGTTGGGATCCAGCACGGCGTTCTGTATTACCGTCCTGAACCTACCGATTCCATATTGTGCTAACAGTCATTGTGTCTCGACCAACGCGAGCAGCAATGTCGCGATACGATAAACCGCAATTGCGATAGGCTACAATCCGACCTTTATCAAAGTCGGAAACGTGATGGTACGCATTTATCCTCCTTACACGAGGCATCACAACAACGTTTCACAAGGAAACGCCGGTCAACTGGTGTTTGTGTATGAGAAATCGGTTCGAAAAAAATGGTTCAAATGGCTCTGAGCACTATGGGACTTAACAGCTATGGTCATCAGTCCCCTAGAACTTAGAACTACTTAAACCTAACTAACCTAAGGACAGCACACAACACCCAGCCATCACGAGGCAGAGAAAATCCCTGACCCCGCCGGGAATCGAACCCGGGAACCCGGGCGTGGGAAGCGAGAACGCTACCGCACGACCACGAGATGCGGGCAAATCGGTTCGAAACTCTCCTCATGTCAGCACGTTGTAGGTGTCGCCACCGGCGCCAACCTTGTGTGAATGCTCTGAAAAGCTAATCATTTGCATATGACAGCATCTTCTTCCTGTCGGTTAAATTTCGCGTCTGTAGCACGTCATCTTCGTGGTGCAGCAATTCTAATGGCCAGTAGTGTATTTGGGGCAAGAAACCAAACAAAACGGAGCAACTCTGTAACGATCCGCCGGACACCGTGGGTCCCCCATACCAAAATACCCGGAAGGTATCGCTGGACAACCTCCGAAGGTTTGTCGATTCACCAAATGGCTCTAAGCACTATGGGACTCAACTGCTGTGGTCATCAGTCCCCTAGAACTTAGAACTACTTAAACCTAACTAACCTAAGGACATCACACACATCCATGCCCGAGGCAGGATTCGAACCTGCGACCGTAGCAGTCGCACGGTTCCTGACTGCGCGCCTAGAACCGCGAGACCACCGCGGCCGGCTGTGTCGATTCACCCTCCAGATATAAACGATGTGGTGGATCGCGAAGGGAGGTCCGCGAAGTTGTTTGCGGACGCTGCTGTTGCGTACACAAAAGATGCGACGCCAGAAAACTGCAGCGAAATTAAGGACTTGCATAGCAGTATTGTTCGGCTCGAGGCCAGCTGTTTGACAGCCCACACAGATGTACAGTACTGTGCGTAAGTACTGCTTTTCGAGTGGCCTATCTATTGCTGAGGCCGCTCACCCAGTATTTGAGAATGAGCGCACTTGGACTGGCAACAAACTTGGTATATAATTTCGAAGCTTTACCAAAGTCTCTCACTGACGTGACGCACAAAACAGCGCAAGAGAAAGATTTATAGAGTGTTTTGAACTTTCTTAAATGTCTTCTATGTCCATTTTGTGAAGTATAATACACACATCTCATAGAAGGCTAATCTCTGCAACCCCCGAACACTCAATGATAATTAATTGAAACCCTCAGCTGCCGACAGGTGTTGTTGATATACCTCGATGGAGACAGCTGAAAATGTGTGCCCCAACCGGGATTCGAACCCAGTAGCTCCTACTTACATGGCAGACGCTCTATCCATCTTTTTTTTTTCAATGAAAATTTGTGCTTGACAGGGACTCGAAACTAAATTCCCGCTTACTGCGAGCGGTCGCCTTACCATTAGGCTATCTTTTTTTTTTTTTCTATGAAGGACACACAAAACCCAGTCCCCTGACGGGAATCGAACCCGGATCGCCTCGGGGGAGGGGAGGGGCATTAACGTTACCGCTGCTTCCATCTGAGCCACCGAGGACACACATGAATAGCGCGACGGCAGGGACTTATCCCTTGCACGCTGCCCGTGAGACCCACGTTCCCAAATGTCCACAATCTACAAACATAATGTTCCTAATAGATATCTGCCCATCCACTCATTGGTCGCGCCCACTAAGGCGACGATTCCTGTAAGAGTTGGGGCAACCTGTGCACATTCGTTCTAACGTTTCACTTCTTCCCTATTGACTGTATTTCCAAGTCTGTTTCCAGACGGTCTCTACATATACCACTCAGTGTTCCTGCAAAACGGTGTTACTGTACGATACACACACACTGTTCAGGAAGTATGGAAATTTTTACGCAGGAGTCGGTTTATTTAAAGAATGGAAGATGGGCAGTGCCTGGTTTGTCTTTTTGTTAGATTATACTATTGGTGATCAGTCACAGGTAAGTGTAAAATATCTGGCAATAGCTGTCTGGACGCACCTGACGTGCAATGACTCCATGAAACCAGTTGCAGAAAAAGCAGATTCCAGACCGAGATTGACTGGATGGACGCGAAGGAAAATGTAATTCGTCCGCGAAAGAAGTAGCTTCTAAAACACTTCTCCGACCAATTCTAGAGTATTACTCGTCAACCTGAGACAATTTACAGGTTGGATTAATAAAAAAGACACAGAGGCTGCAACGAAGAGCGACGCGTTTCGTCACGGGATCGTTCAGTAGCGTTACAAACTCCACTGGCAGGCGCTACAAAAGATGATGATGATGATGTTTCGGATTGTGGGGCGCTCAACTGCGCGGTTATCAGCGCCCGTACAAATTCCCAACCTTTACTCAGTCCAATAATGCCACTTTCATGAATGATGATGAAACGATGAGGACAACACAAACACCCAGTCCTTTTACTTTTTTTTATTTTTTTTTAAATAATCTTATGGGACTTAACTGCTAAGGTCATCAGTCACTAAGCTTACACACTACTTAACCTAAATTATCCTAAGGACAAACACACACAGTCATGCTCGAGGGAGGACTCGAATCTCCGCCGGGAGCAGCCGCACAGTCCGTGACTGCAGCGCGGCAAACACCCAGTCATCTCGAGGCATGTGAAAATTCCTGACCCCGCCGGGAATCGAACCCGGGACCCCGTGCTCGGGGCTACAAAAGAGGCGCTGTGGATGACGGAGAGGTTTACTGTTCAGATTCCGAGAGAGTGCGTTTCGGGTAGAGTCGGGCTGCATGTCACTTCCTCCGACACAGGTCTTGCGACGTGACCTTCACGACAAGGTCGGAGGAATCAGAGATCAGACGAAGCGTAGCGACGGTCTTTCTTACCGCGCACGATTCCGCAACGGAAGATTAGAGGGGAGTGTCTGGTAATCCATCGTGGGCAGTGCAAGAGCACCCGGACATGAAGTACTTCAGTAACGATAAATGAAGCGGAAAGTCATACTGCAGTCCGACGTCGTTTATCCAGAACTTGCTGCCAGTTTAGACACCTAAAAGACGACAACTCTGGCCATTGGTGCGACTGTCACTGCTGCGGAGATGCGGAATCCAGTTGATTTTGGCGCCGCTGCGCTCGACTGCACATGCCGGCGTAACGTCCTTAACGAGTCGCACTGTTTCCATTTGAACATTCCTTTAGTCTTTGTCACTGTGTATCGTACGTTGTTGGCAGATTACGCGCGGGGTCTGAAATGACGCTTTTTGGCGTCGGAACTGGTACCAAGTTTTGAACAAATGACGTTCGATTACATCTACATCTACATCCTACTCCACAAGCCACATAATGGTGTGTGGCGGGGGGTACTATCTGTACCACTATCTGATCCCTCCAGCCCTGCTCCACTAACAATTAGTGCGTGGGAAGAATGATTGTCAGTAAGCTTCTGTACTGGCTCTAATTTCTAGAATTTTCTCCTCGTGCTCGTGTGACTAGGGCCTCCCGTCGGGTAGACCGTTCGCCGGCTGCAAGTCTTTCGATTTGACGCTACTTCGGCGAATTGCGCGTCGATGGGGATGAAATTATTTGATTAGGACAACGCAACACCGAGTCCCTGAGCAGAGAAAATCTCCGTCCAGCCGGCAATCGAACCCGGACCCTTAGGATTGATATTGTCCACTCAGCTACCGGGGGCGGCCTCCTGTTGGTCAACACACGAGATATACGTGGGAAGAAGTAATATGTTGTCCGACTCCTGAAAATGGCTCTGAGCACTATGGGACTTAACATCTTAGGTCATCAGTCCCCTAGAACTTAGAACTAGTTAAACCTAACTAACCTAAGGACATCACACACATCCACGCCCGAGGCAGGATTCGAACCTGCGACCGTAGCAGTCGCGCGGTTCCGGATGTCCGACTCCTCTTGAAAGCGCTGTCCCGAAATTCCAGTAGAAAATCTCTCCATGATGCACACCGCCTCTTTTGTAACGTCTGCCAGTGGTGTTTGTTTAGCATTTCCGTAACTTGCTGTCGCCAGCTAAACGACCCCGTGACGAAACGTGCCGCTCTCCGTTGGATCTTCTGTCTCCTCTATCAGTCCTAACTGATAGGGATGCCAGACAGATAAACAGTACTCAAGAATCTGGCGAAAAAGCGCCTTATAAGCCACTTCTTTCGTGGACGAGTTACGTTTCCTTAAGATTCTTCCGATGAATCTGAGTCTGGTGTCTGCTTTTCCCACTATCTGTTTTATACGGTCATGCCACTTAAGGTCGCTCTGGATAGACATTTTACGACAGACGCTGTCTCCAGCTGTTTGTCATCAATAGTGTAGCTGTACAGTAGTGTATTTCTTTTCCTATGTATGCGTAATATGTTACATTTATTTACGTTCAGGCTCAACTGCGAAAGCCTGCAGCAATCATCAATTCCCTGCAGGTCGTTCTGCATATTCTTACTATCTTCTGGCGTTGCTAGTTTGGTATAGACAACTGCATCATCTGCGAATAGCCTTAAAGAGTATCCGAAGCTTTCTACCAAATCATTTATACATATTGTAAACAGCAACGGTCCTATCACATTTCCCTGTGGTACTCCAGATATTACCTTTACATCTGTCGATTTTGTTTCGTTAAGAAGAAAGTCTTGAATCCAATCGCAAGTCTGCTCCGATACTCCGTAAGCTCGTATTTTTTTCATTAAACGGCAATGCGGGACGGTGTTAAATGTGTTACTGAAATCAAGGAACATGGCATCAACCAAAGCGCCGTTGTCCACTGCGCTGTGGATCTCACGAAGGACTGGAGCGAGCTGAGTTTCGCAGGACCTTTGTTTCCGAAATCCATGTTGACTTTTATAGAGGAGATGTTCATTTTCCAAAAACTTCATAATTCTTGGGCATAAAACATGTTGCATAATCCTACAACAGATTGACGTCAACGATATAGGTCTATAATTGTGTGGATCTGTCTTACGGCCTTTATTAAAAACAGGAATGACCTGCGCTTTTTTCCAGTGTTTAGGTACCTTTCGTTGGTCGAGCGATCTACGACAAATTACTGCTAGAAGGGGAACAAGTTCTTTCGCATTATGTTACCAGTTGGGTCTGATTCAAGAGATTGAGAAGGTCCAAAGAAGAGCGGCAAGATTCGTGACTGGTACATTTAGGCATCGCGAGAGCGTTACAAATCTCATAGAAAGTTTGAAGTAGGACACACTTGCAGATAAACGACGCGCTAAACAGAAGGGGCTGCTCAGTAAATTCTGAAATCTAATCTTCGCCGAGGATGTAGAGCATATATTATTACCACCAACTTCCAAACCGCGTAATGATAATCATTCAAAGATAAGGGAAATAAGAGTCGTTTTTCCCTCCCGCGATCCGCGAGTGGAACAGAGGGGGGGGGGGGATATGACTTTGGCGCGAATTGTGCCCTCCGCCACACACCGCTTGGTGGCTAGCGGAGTATATATGTAGATGTAGAATCTTATAGGTACCTCATCTGGTCCTGACGCCTTTCGACAACTAAGCGATTGTAGTTGCTTTTTAATTCCGCTATCGGTTATCTCAGTATCTGGCATTTCGACTTTCGAACGACGATTGAAAGGAAAGACAGTGATTACAATAGGAGGTACAGTGATTACAATACCGCTGTTGGTTTCAGATATTATTCAAGTAGGGAGGAGGGCTGGAGGGGGGGAAGGGGGTTGTAGCTATGGCAGAAGTAGCCTCCGCCACACGCCGCAGGTTGCCTGCAGAGTACAGAAGTAAATGGAAGTACAGCAGTTGTTGCTCTGCCTGCCGTGGCGCTAAATCAGCAACCGCGTGTCAAGCTATCTCCGGCAGCCGCTTCGTGGTGCAGGGGCAGTACCTTAAGTAGCTTAGGCCGTCGGAGCAACAGGTAGGCGCAAGATGAGGCGAAAAAACGGATCGTGACCTTAGCGCAGACGAGATCTTCGGCGGGAAGTGAGTCAGCAAGTCAGCGCATCAGATCGGGTTGCTGCGGCACAAAGGGGCAGCTGACGCCGCGGACATTCCACTGGCGAAGTGCTGCAGACGCGGAGATATTACTGGAGGAAGGCGATCGTGCATTTCGCGATTCTCTCCACAGTCCGCGAACTTCATTAAATTCTCTTCACGTCTAAACAAGCAGGGCGACCTGACATCCACCGACAAGTTTTCGCAGGCTGTTGGGGGATAATTTTTTTGTGGTAAGGTCTTATGGGGCCAAACTTCTGAGGTCATCGGTCCTTAAACATATACTCTACTCTAAATTAAAGTAACTAACGCTAAGGACGACAACACACTCATGCCCGAGGGAGAACTCGAACCTCCGACGGGGGCAGCCGTGCGGACCGTGACAAGACGCTTTGACCGCTCGGCTACCCCGCGGGGCGGGGATATTTTCTGAGCATTTTCGTAAAACAGACCTGTGCTCTCCGGTAACTCGTTACAAATTGATTGTGCAGGGTGGCTTGTAACTACACTTTCGCTACCTGAGCCAGTGTAGACAGGAAACTATTTACCGTATCGGTATCCAACTTCATAAGAATGTTGTTCAGACCGTGCGCTGCAGGATTTGCGTTCTTAGTGCCTACTGTTAGTGTCGTGCCTTGTGGTTAGGCGCCGCTACTGTACTGGTACGGCGACGTTCTCGTTCTGCCCGTCGAGAGCAGACCGGGGTGCTAAATCAGCTCTATGACAGGAAATCACGAATCCAGTCGCGTAATTGAGACGATATTCCATAAGCACACAATCTCATTACAATCCCCTTGTGAGGTTCAGTGTCAGAAGCCTTATGGAAATCTAGAAATACAGAATAAATCTGAAATCCCTTGTCAAAAAAATGGTTCAAATGGCTCTGAGCACTATGGGACTTAACTTCTGAGGTCATCAGTCCTCTAGAACTTACAGCTACTTAAACCTAACTAACCTAAGGACATCACATACATCCATGCCCGAGGCAGGATTCGAACCTGCGACCGTAGCGGTCGCGCGGTTCCACACTGTAGCGCCTAGAACCGCTCGACCACCCAGGCCGGCAAATCCCTTGTCAATACCACTCAACACTTCATGTGAATGAAGAGCTAGTTGTTGGTTGGTTAGTTGTTTGGGGGAAGAGACCAAACAGCGAGGTTATCGGTCTCATAGGATTAGGGAAGGATGGGGAAGGAAGTCGGCCGTGTCCTTTCAAAGGAACCATCCCGGCATTTGCCTGGAGCGATTTAGGGAAATCACGGAAAACCTAAATCAGGATGGCCGGACGCGGGATTGAACCGTCGTCCTTCCGAATGCGAGTCCAGTGTGCTAACCACTGAGCTAGTTGTGTTTCACAAGAACAATGTCTCCTAAATCCATGTTGACTGTGTGTCAATAGACCGTTTACTTCGAGGTAATTCATAATGTTCGAACACAATATCTATTCCAAAATCCTGCTGCATATCGACGTTAATGATATGGGCCTGTAATTTAGTGGATTACCCCCTACTGTCTTTCTTGAGTATTGGTGTGACCTGTGCAACTTTCCAGTCTTTGGGTACGGATCTTCCGTAGAGCGAACGGTTGTATATGATTGTTAATTATGGAGCTATTGCAACAGTATACTCTGAAAGCAACCTAATTGGTATACACTCTGGACGGAGAACTTGCTTTGTTAAGTGATTTAAGTTGCTTCAGTAATTCGAGGATATCTGCTTCCGAGTTACTCCTGTTGGCAACTGTTCTTGATTTTAATTCTGGAAAATTTACTACGTCTTCTTTGGCGAAGGAACTTCGGAAGGCTGTGTTTAGTAACAGTGCTTTAGGAGGACTGTCATCGATAGTACTTCCATTGTTATCGCACAGAGAAAGCATTAATTGTGTCTTGCCGCTAGCATACCTTACATACGACCAGAATCTCTTTGGATTATCTGCCAGGTTTCGAGACAAAGTTTCGTTGTGAAAACTATTACAAGCATCTCGCATTGAAGTCTGCGCTAAATTCAGAGTTTCTGTAACAGATCTGCGGGCTTGAGGATTTTGCATCTGTTTAAATTTTGCATGCTTTTTTCGTCGTTTCTGCGATAGTGTTCTGACCCGTTTTGTGTACTTTGGGGAACCATCTCCGTCGTTTGTTGATTACTTTGGTATAAATCTCTCAACTCCTGTCAATATTATTTCTTTGAATTCAAGCTACATCCGGTCATCACTTACATTGCTAATTTGTGGGCAGTGGAGATTGTCTCTCAGAAAAGCGTCAAGCCAATTTTTATCTCCTTTTTTGAATAGGTATATTTTTCGTTTATTTTGGTGGATTTGGGAGTTACGATATTCAGTCTCTTCACGGCACCTCCGTTTTAAGTATTCCCTGTATCCGTTTTGATGCTCGTAATTAACACAGGATTATTTGTTGCTAAGATGTCAAGCGTGTTTTCACATCTGTTTACTATTCGAGTACGCTCATGAACCAAATGCTCGAAATAATTTTCATAGAATTCGTTTAGCAGAATTTCGGGTGATATTTTATACGCATCTCCGTATTTAAAGATGTGTTTTCGCCAACATGAGTTTCTCCGTATTTACAGACATATGTCATTCGTAACACAAAGTAGAATTTTCGTTAAACTACTTTGGATTTTTCGATTGTCCAACGACGATACTTTGCTGTAGACAACAGTCAAAAATGGTTCAAATGGCTCTGAGCACTATGGGACTTAACATCTGAGGTCGTCAGTCCCCTAGAACTTAGAATCACTTAAACCTAAATAACCTAAGGACATCACACACATCCATGCCCGAGGCAGGATTCGAACCTGCGACCGTAGCGGTCGCGCGGTTCCTGACCGAAGCGCCTAGAACCGCTCGGCCACACCGGCAGGCGACAACAGTCAATCTTGTGGTATTGCTAATTCCATCTGACAAATTGTTCAACCTAACACAGATCCCTTACTGTCAGGGAACAATAGCCGTGGGACTAAGAACCATCGCTCTGCCTGAGTTGAGGAGATATGACGTCATGAACAATGAGATGCGTTGAAAGCTGCCGCATGATGCATGACTTTTAAGTGTATTACTTCTCAACACATTTTGCATGTAGTATCCACATATGATGTAGGTGTAGATGTTCGCGTAGGTATCTAAAAAATTGTCTCATCGAACGACGCTCACCTCAAGAATTATAACGTCATAAACACTGAGATGCCGCGCCATGCGTGAAGTTTTAATACGTTTATTCCTTACGACTAAGACACTCGTACAGTCGAGTCAAATTATGAACAACTCTGACACCTGGCAGCACTTTCGATAGCTTTCAACTACGAAGGGTAAACTGCTGTAGGCGAAAGCAGCAGCCCTCTATAGAGCTGTGAAGAGACGTTGCCACAGACACATTCACAAAATCACGTTGTAGACACGCGAAGCAGCTGCCCTCAGCGTACATAAATTGTCCGGGAACACGTTTCTTAATATGCACAGTGTACTTATACATTTGTACATTGTGTGTATGTCTTCGTGCAACAGTTTCATAATTTCAAAGGTATTTTCACGAATAGATAGGAATGAAATTATTTCGATACTCACTACAAACATCGTTCAGTTTTTGTTTTCGTTTCTAGTAGAAAATTTGCAAAATTAATATCCGGTAAATGCCGGGTTTGTGAGCCAGTTCTCGACAAGTATGAGCTAGGGAAGTGGCTAATTTCGCAGCGCATTCCACGTGAAATACGACAGCAGTTCCGTCACGGTCTGGTGCCTTGGTTACTTTCAATAGTCTTGTTTTATAATTCAAAAACTTCAAATGGCTCTGAGCACTATGGGAATTAACATCTGAGGTCATCAATCCCCTAGACTTAGAACTACTTAAACCTAACCAACCTATGGACCTCACACACATCCATACCCGAGGCAGGATCTATATTAACGACATAGGAGACAATCCGAGTAGCCATCTTAGATTGTTAGCAGATGATGCTGTCATTTACCGTCTTGTAAAGTCATCAGATGATCAAAACGACTTGCAAAATTATTTAGATAAGATATCTGTATGGTGCGAAAAGTGGCAATTGACCCTGAATAAATAAAAGTGTGAAGTTATTCACATGAGTACTAAAAGATATCAGTCGATTACGCGATAAGTCGCACAAATTTGAGGGCTGTAAATTCAACTAAATACTTAGGGATTACAATTACAAATAACCTAAATTGGAACGATCACATAGATAATATTGTGGGTAGAGCAAGCCAAAGACTGCGATTCATTGGCAGAACACTTAGAAGTTGAAACAGGTCTATCAAAGAGACTGCTTACACTACGCTTGTCCGCCCTATTATGGAGTACTGCTGTGCGGTGTGGGATCCGCATCAGGTGGGACTGACGAATGACATCGAAAAAGTACAAAGAAGGGTAGCTCGTTTTGTATTATCGCGAAATGGGGGAGATAGTGTCACAGACATGATACGTGAATTGAAGTGGCAATCATTAAAACAAAGGCGTTTTTTGTTGCGACGGGATCTTCTCATGAAATTTCAATCACCAGTTTTCTCCTCCGATTGCGAAAACATTCTGTTCGCACCCACCTACATAGGGAGAAATGATCATCACGATAAAATAAGAGAAACCAGGGCTTGCACGGAAAAATTTAAGTGCTCGTTTTTTCCCGCATGCCGTTCGAGAGTGGAACGGTAGAGAGACAGCATGAAGGTGGTTCATTGAACCCTCTGCCAGGCACTTTATTGTGAATAGCAGAGTAATCACGTAGATGTAGATGTAGATGTAGATGAGGATTCGAACCTGCGAGCGTAGCAGTAGCGCGGTTCCGGACTGAAGCGCCTAGAACCGCTCGGCCACAGCGGCCGGCATGTTTTATAATTCCAGAGGCTTTTATTTCAATGTCTGTTATGTGTGTGTGTGTGTGTGTGTGTGTGTGTGTGTGTGTGTGTATGTGTGTGTGTGTGTGTGCGTGTGAGTGGTCAGCTGTTCTCTTCACTCTTTGTACGCTTTGGTACACACTTAGTTTTCTTTGCGGCCGATGTCCTCTTCACGCGCACGGCCGTATCCCTTCTACCGACAGATGTAGTGCAGCGTGGTATCCACCAGAGATTGTGTGGAGTTTCGAAGGTGGGAGAGAGAGATGGGCCGAGAGATGTTCGCGCAGTCCGAAAGAGCATCGCCTGCAACAAGCGAGGTCCCAGGTTCGCGGCACCCCGCGGCACCCCGCGCTCTGCTGTGGAGAGCAAAGTCCAGTCGGCTGTTCTAGTGCAGGTCACACGCACTGGCTACCGCTCTGCGAAATGTACCGTTCGCCCTCCGTTCATCCTTTCGCACGTAATACGTTACTTGTCGACGTAAAATTTTATACTGCTAACAACCGAGCGACTGCAAATAAACAAAAGGGGAATATATATTATCAAATGATAAAATGAAGTAGTCCACTGCTTTAAACTAGTGCAAAGACTGATGCACACAGAATACAGAAGAGAATGTGCGGTTGGTTCATCTAACACTAAATAACAGAACTGCTGTCTGTTTGAAACGGCCACTCGTGAATTTTTAAAACTTAATTTAACGTTACGTCAGCGTACGTAGCGGAACTGTGAAGAAATTATAACATCTCGCTTTACTTGTCTATTCAATGGCACTACAACAGCCTACGCCATCGCACTCTATACAACGTGAAGCGAAATTCACGCACTCGGGCTTTGCAGTGCGACTCCTCACATGCCAACGATAAAAAAATGTCTCTCAAAATTTAGTCCAGGCGAGTGCACCCGGTAGAAAGAGGGCGTTAAAGAGTGGCAATCTGGCAACACTGTAACCACATGTATGGTAACTCTCCCCGCCGGCACGGTAGCTCAGCGTGTTCGGTCAGAGAGTTAGCTGCCCTCTGTAATAAAAAAAAAGTCAATAAATAAAAAAAACTGAGTTAATCGATCAACAACGAACTTAAAACTGTTGTCTTACGACGTCCGCACCGAGCATATGCAACGATCAAAAGCGAACAAAATGAGATTGCTGCCGGCACGGTAGCTCAGCGTGTTCGGTCAGAGGGTTAGCTGCCCTCTATAATAAAAGAACTGAGTTAATGGATCAACGACGAACTTAAGCGGATGTCTTACGACGTCCGCTCTGAGCAGATGCAATGAACTAAAACGAACAAAATGAGAAAATAAAAAAAATAAAAAAGTGCAGTGGATACAGTTTTAGGTCAGCATGCAGGAGGTCGAGGGTTCGATCCTGGGTTCGGGCGCATTTATCTTGTATTTGTTAATTTCATTCTGACATTTCATACTGTAATATACAACGTTTCGTAGGTCATATGTGTCCTAAATTTACAACATTTTGTAAATCTGAATATAACTAATATGTGGCTAGGCAAATAAGAAATAGACAGTTGAAACAATATCAGTTTCGAGGTGCTAAAGATGATAGGATAGCATAGTACAATAACACATCTACTTGTGATTTATACTACATGTAATATGAGCGCTCAGCTGTCGCACATTAACAACCAGCGACAGTAATAATGTCCATATTAATGACCGCATGACTTTCACAACAGAATACGTAGTTCTCAGAACAACAGATGCTCAAAGCGACTTCCCTGCACCTCCAAACATTGCACAGCCCGCCGGATCATACAGCTCTGGACCCTTCGCAGCAAAGCTGCGTCCACACTAACAAGAGCAGAACGAACACGCGCTTCCAATTCTTCTACTATTCGTCGGCGGAATAAAGTACATGTGCTCCTTCAGGTGTCGCCATAGGAACAAATTCAGGGGATTTAGGTCAGGCGAACGTGGTGGCCGTACAACTGGACCTCCACATCAGAGTCATTTCCCTGGAAATGTTGTGTCCAAATACTGCCGCACATTAATTCCAGAGTGTGGAGGTGCACCACTATGTTGGAACCTATCCGCTGCTGAACATGAAGTGGAACATCGGCCAGCGCATCAGGCAGATAGTTTGAGAGGAATGCATGACACCTTCGTGCAGTCAACCGGTCAGGCAACATGTAGAGGTCCAGGTACCAGTCGCCCAATATTCCAGCCCAAACGTTGTTACCAAAAGCGAACTTGATATACACGGTCGCGGGTTAACCTCACACCAATGATGGGCATTGTGCATATTGAAGACACCCTCACGAGTGAATGCTGCTTCATCAGACCATATTACGGTGTTCACGAAGTCATAATTGGCTTCCTGTTGTTGTTGTAACCATTCCGGAACTGCTTCCGCTGATGGCGATTTGCAGGATGCTGGTGTTGCGTGAAAGCATAATGATAGGGGTGCAGCCCATGCTCATGCAGCACATTAACAACTGATTGTTGCGAGATACGCAGCCGCCTTGCTACGCTACGTGTGCTTCGCTGAAGTTCTTGGTGTATGACCTCCAGAATAGCTTCCTCAGTAGCTGGAGTACGGTGAGTCCGTGGACGACCACTGTCACGCGATGGTGGAAGGAGAGAGCCTGACTCCCGAAGGCGCAGCTCCAGACGACGAAGCACATTTTTATATGGATGGCGCCAACGAGGATATCTAGCAGCATATCGACGAGCGGCAACACCAGCCCAGTTATCAGATGCACCAAGGATGAGAAGCATATCCACATGTAGGGGCCCAAATACCATCGGATGTGTATGCCATACGTCTGCCACACTGGTTTAGAGGTTTACAATGAGAAAATTCGATACGTGTACGCATGTAGATTGGAGTCTGTCACGGGCGCGTTACTCCGCTCGCAACTGTCCCTGTCTGGTGGACAGCGCATACAGTATAAACACGCCCTCAGTCCTGCGCGCTGTTCCACGTAACGCGCATTACCCCTCTGACAGATATTGTTCTACATGATTCATTCCGACACCGCTAATTGTGAAATGGTAATAGACGTGATATTTCCACAGTCCCATTTATAGAATAATAATAATAAATAATAATAATAATATAATAGCGCATTGAGATATGTACTAAACAGCATGCTGTTACCAAGCTCAATGCTGAAAGGCATAATTAGTGGGACCATGGCGATAACACATAAATAGTAACCGAGTGTGGACATTATTCGCAGAGCACGTTGCTAGTCCCATTTGTAACGTAAGGCCCTAACTAAATCTAATAAATAAATGTCGTTTGACTAGGGCCTTCCGTCTGGTAGACCGTTCGCCAGGTGCAAATCTTTCGATTTGACGCCACTTCGGCGACTTGCGCGTCGATGGGGATGAAATGATAATGAATTGGACAACACAACATCCAGTCCCTGAGCGGAGAACATCTCCGACCCAGCCGGGAATCGAACCCAGGCCCTTAGGATTGACATTCTGTCGCGCTGACCACTCAGCTACCGGGATCGGACAACGAAATCTTATGGACCTGAACGAGGAAAGAATAATAGTTGGTAGTAATTTATCGGACCATTGGAGGAGGGTACAAAGAAAACAGGCTTTGCATCTAGTAGATGAAGTGGTGCGAATAAATTCAAGCCCACGACATGGAAAAAGCTTCTTTCAAAGCTGACCAATCTCCAATTTCTATCTTCCATTTCTACGATTGTAGTATGTAGTGCAAATGTTTTCTAGAGGGCCCGCTGCAATCGTTGCTGACGATTAAGATGCCAGATGCCGTACCACCTGGACTACATTTACGAAATAAAAAACATATGCCTCAACCCAGGATCGAACCGTCGACCTCCTGCATGCTAACCCAAAACATTGTCTTCTTCACGAACTGTACAGTACAATTAATGTGTACTGACAGAGCTAGTTGCCATACATGCGGTTACAGTGTTGCCTGACTGCCACTCTTTACCGTCCTTTTTCTGCCGAATGTACTCGCCAGACGAAAGTTTGTGACAGACATTCTTTTATCGCTGGCATGTGAGGAGTCGCGCTGCGAAGCTCGAGTGCGAGAATTTCGCTTCACGTACCTGCTACTGGATAGACGAGCCCTCTAGACTTTTGCGCGCACTGCAGTCTTCAGCCACGCGCGCGCGCTTTGCCCCCGCACGTTTCTTACCGTTGTCTACCTACTCCTACTTTGTCTCTTGGTCTTTTCTTAAACCTCTTGCAATCTTACAGAGAAATTTCTTCGCCTAGCAGTCATCCATTCGCCTGGCTGTTGCCTGCCCCCATCTCCACGATTTCATTTTATTACTGCAATAATCATTTCTTCCACTCCACACTGTTTCATCAGATATTCGTTTCTTTTCCACTCTTTCTTAGTAATTCACAAGATCTATTTCTTCTCGAGCGATCCTCAGTTTTGGAATGCATTTCGCATCAAAGACCCAGCTCTCACTGCCACGATTCGGCACTGGTAACACGCTTTCTAAACATTTCGTTTCAGACACATCTCGTCATGTCACAGGCTCCACCTGACAGCAGGAGCGCTACGAAGTCTTCCTGTGCCACACTGGTTTGTTTGGAGTGTGATTGCTGTTTGTGCTTCAACCTTTTGTGCGTCGTACTGAAAACGGTCAAGCACCAAAGTGTGACGAAAAGCCGTCCACTGGAACGTGCTGCTGAAGCGGGAGGCACGTTCTTGGCGAATACATTCTTTATTGTCACTGGAAAAGTTCTCCTGCTTAGATCTTCAACCACTATGTCGGTTAGAGGCAACTCGTCATGCATTTCTGTCTTCGACCTTCTCCTTGAGAGCGGTGTAGGTGGTTCAGATGATATCCTCCGTGGTGTGGCTGATGTATTCTGGCGTCATTCTGTCTATTGTGTCCTTTCAATTATGCTTTTAATGACACCATCACGCCTCAGCAGATGGCCAAATTGCGTGTCCCTTTTGTGTTGGATAAGCTTCAAGAAACATGGTTTCTTTTCGTCCTGTTCACTTGATATTTCGTCTAACGAGGAAATCTCGCATTCTGCGGTGCACCACACGTCTAAGGCTGTTGTTTTGCATATTTCTGCTTCTCCGAATATCCGTGGTAGGTTTTTCCTGAAGCGTTCGTCTATGCAGTTGGACATGGAAAAGTTTCTTCTCTTACTAAAAGCAGCTTTTGTGTGGTAAATTCGTCTTGCCATATCCTTCCTTGATCTTCCATCTGACGTAATTTTACCCCTTAGGTAGGCAAAGAATTCGGTTGTCTCCAGCCGCACATTGGTAAGTGAGCATTGGATAGCGGGATTGTGTCCGCTCACCGCTAAGAGTTTAGTTTTAGCTTCTCGTATTAATTTTCATGTTGTTGAAAGAGCTGAGGGTGTTTTCTATCTGGGCCAGCAACGTTACTAATTGTTCACGCGACAATGTGATATTATCAGGAAATCTCAATACGTATACTTCCTTACAATAAATTTTAATGAGCAAATCTTTAACATAATGCAGCGCTTCAGCAACCACGAATTGTTCAGACAATAAGAAATTCAGCCTTCAGTTGCAAGGTAAAATTTTTTTTAGTTTACCTAGGAAACAAAAACCACGAAAGAAGACTACCACGCTTTCCAGGTCAGGTACCCACAATCAAGACCAGGCAAGGAAATACATATCAGTTCCCTTTGTAGGTAACGTATCCTACAAGCTAGGTCGTTTATTAAAACACCTAGGGTGTAAAGTTTCTTACTCTATCACCAACAATGTTAAAAAGAATTTAGTCCATTCTCTTGATAAAGGTACTGATAAATCATCCCTGTCAGATGTCTATACGATCACTTGTGCTGAATGTCCCTGTTATTATTACATTGGCCAGACAGGGAGGGCCCTGTCTGTTAGGTTTAAAGAGCATCTGCCGATTAGAAGAGGTGACGGAACACGAGGATCTACATTTGCTGAACATCTTGTTCAAATGGCCCATGCTCCCAAGCCTCTAAAAGATGGAGAACTTTTGCACAATGAAGTCAAAGGATGTAAGTCAGTCTCCGTTGAAGAACAGCAAAATTTTAAACATCTTATTATTGACAGAGAAAATTTACTTAATGATCAGCTGCAAATAAAATATAGAAATTATTTCGAAGGATTTCAACCTTTACTCCAGTGGAGTTGACCCACGGTCCACTTCGAATGGCCGATGCTGTTTCCTGTTAATTTGCCTGTTTTATGTTCAAGATATTTCGTGCTTCGCATGTCTGTGTCTCCCTTACCAATTTATTAGTTACTGTAGTGATGTTTCGCCCTCTTATTATAATATTTGAACGTAAATTTTCTTGGTCTGACTTAGTAGATAGTTCTTAGGAAAATTGCTTAATGTACTGTACCACAGGTAGGCATTTGTCCATTTGCAGGATTGTTTCCTTCACATTTTGTTTACAATTTACGTTGCGCTAAGTAATTTGGGACAGCTTGTGTCTCTCGCTTGGCCTCTGGCCGAGCCTCGCCGCGGCATTGCTCGGACGCCTAGTTTCCTTGTTGCTTACGTGTGACTCTTATTCCTGGCCCGGCGTAGCTCCGTCTACGTTTTTCTTATTGATTTAGTATTGACAGACATAATATTAGATTATGCGTCTTTATTCTGCTTTAGTTTTATTCTGTGACATGGCCAACGTTTGGCCCTCAAAATAATTTAGTTTGTGTAAGTATCACTATTTTCCTTATTATGAAATCATTAGATTGATGATGTATTTCAGTGTTTAATATATGTCCGTATGGGTTAATTTATAGGTTCTGAAGAAGATACAATTATTGGCAAAGAAATCTAGGTAAAATAAAAAAAATTACCTTGCAACTGAAGGCTGAATTGCTTGTTGTCTGAATTTTAATTCGTCCTGTAGCTTCCACACGTCTCCTGACAACTTCGTTTGCTGCTCGTAGGATATTACTTTCCAAGGATTCCCATCTTTCTTGAACACTTCTGGCGTTGTTCATAACTGCAGCTATGTTTATTTGTTCCTTGTATGCCGACTTAGCCATATCGTTCTTTAGTCCGTTCAGATTCCATTCCTCATAAGTTCCTTTCTTAAGTTTTTTGAATTTCAGATCACATTCTCCTACACTATTTTATGGCCACCACCGTTGTCTGCACCGCTGCAGCTTCTACAGTCTCTTATCTGATTCTGGAATCTAACTAGAATGAAGCCCATCTTCCTATCTCCACGGGCCTTCCATGTACACCTTCTCTGTGGATGGTGTTGATACTATATGTTACATATCACGATATGAAAATTGTCTCGGGCCGTAATAGTATGAAGTAGGTCTGTTTAAAAATATCTGTGGTTGTTTGCGTTTTTCACTAACGAAGCAGTGGTAATGAATCAGGTATTTCTTCTTCGTCTTCCTTGTTCAGGAATTTGAAAATTTCCTCTGTTTTGCTGATATACAGTCTCCTTGTCTGTCTCCAGGTTAAATCCTTATTTTTCTACCACTATCGTGATGAAGCTACATTCATTTTCCACCTAAATGATGTTATAAGGAAAAACGGATTTACTTATCCACGTTTTCCCGATTTCGACTTGATAACATTTCCAAATTATCGGTTGATTCTAAACGTTTCATTTGCAGTACAGCGTGCGTCACACTTGTTACGTACATTGCATGTGCGTACACACACAGGTATTTCAAACACCAGAACCGCGTAACAGCAAATGCTATGATCAACACCGACTGAGATTTACTGCCGGTCGCGGTGGTCTAGCGGTTCTAGGCGCTGAGTCCGGAACCGCGCGACTGCTACGGTCGCAGGTTGGAATCCTGCCTCGGGCATGGATGTGTCTGATTTCCTTAGGTTAGTTAGGTTTAAGTAGTTCTAAGTTCTAGGGGACTGATGACCAGAGATGTTAAGTCCCATAGTGCTCAGAGCCATTTGAACCATTTTTTGAGATTTACTTTTAAGAAACGTTTGGCTGCGGAAGATAAAATGCAATAAAACTTACTTGTCGGTGAAGAATAATTGAAGCCGCAGAACTGACATAAAAACTCTTTAGTACACACATAGTTGAAACTGGGTCAAATGCTTCCTCGGAATCTTTAGATCATTGACAATCTGCTAAGTCATACCCGTTCTTCGTTTCGTTCACGACATGCCCTGATTTCTCTTACAGCTTACAGTTCTACCCACTTTTGAAGTAAGCTTGTTCCTCTGTCTGATTAAAATCTAACGTTTTCTGAATGCTGCTGATCTACGTTTCGGAAATGGCGCTCACAGCGCTTATCTTCGCATCTAGCTACTATAGAATCTAACAACACATTCTGAGCTTAAACCGAACGCAGTGTATCCAGAATGACTGCCTCCATGACAAGCAGCACGGATTCCGAAAACATCGATCATGTGGAACCCAATTCGTACTTGTCTCACAAAGCGTCTACATCTACATAATTACTCTGCTATTCACAATAAAGTGCCTGGCAGAGGGTTCAATGAACCACCTTCATGCTGTCTCTCTATCGTTCCACTCTCGAACGGTGCGCGGGAAAAACGAGCACTTAAATTTTTCTGTGCGAGTCCTGATTTCTCTTATTTTACCGTGATGATCATTTCTCCATATGTCGGTGGGAGCCAACAGAATGTTTTCGAAAAAGGAGGAGAAAACTGGTGATTGAAATTTCACGAGAAGATCCCTTCGCAACGAGAAACACCACTCCAATGGACGTATCACATCTGTAGCACTACCTCCCCTATTTCGCGATTATGCAAAACCAGCTGCCCTTTCTTGCACTTTATGTATGTCATCCGTCAGTCCCACCTGATGCGGATCCCACACCGCACACCAATACTCCAGAATAGGGCAGACAAGGGTGGTGTAAGCAGTCTCTTTAGTAGACCTGTTGCACCTACTAAGTGTTCTCCCAATGAATCGCAGTCTTTGGTTTGCTCTACCCACAATATTATCTATGTGATCGTTCCAATTTAGGTTATTTGTAATTGTAATCCCTAAGTATTTAGTTGAATTTACAGCCGTCAGATTTGTGTGACTTATCGCGTAATCGAAATTTAGCGGATTTCTTTTAGTACTCATGTGAATATTTTCACACTTCTCTTTCTTCAGGGTCAATTGCCACTTTTCGCACGATACATATACCTTATCTAGATCATTTTTTAATTCGTTTTGGTCATCTGATGACTTTACAATACGGTAAATGACAGCATCATCTGCAAACAATCTAAACGGCTTCACAGATTCTATCCTATGTCATTAATATAGATCAGGAACAATAGAGGGCCTATAACACTTCCTTGGGGAACGTTGGATATTACTTCTGTTGTACGCAATGACTTTCCGTCTGTTACTGCTGACTGTAACCTTTCTGACAGGAAACCACGAAACCAGTCGCACAACTGAGGCGATATTCCATAGGCACGCAGCTTGGTTGGAAGACGCTTGTGAGGAACGGTGTCGAAAGATTTCTGGAAATCTAAAAAAATGGAATCAGTTTGACATCCCCTGTCGATAGCACTTATTACTTCTTGAGTATAAAGAGCTAGCTGTGTTTCACAAGAACGATATTTTCTGAATCCGTGCTGACTGTGTGTCAAAAAATCGTTTTCTTCTAGGTACTTCATAATTTTCGAAAACAGCATATGTTCCAAAACCCTACTGCAAATCGACGTTAGCGATGTGGGCCTGTAGTTCAGCGGATTACGCCTACTTCCATTTTTGGGTATTGGTGTGACTTGAACAATTTTCCAGTCTTTAGATACGGATCTTACTGCGAGCGAGCGGTTGTATATAATTGCTAAATATGGAGCTATTGTATCAGCATACTCTCAGAGGAACCTGACTGGTATACAATCTGGACCGGAGACCTTGCCTTTATTAAGTGATTTAAGATGCTTTGCTACACCAAGGACATCTACTTCTACGTTCCTCATCTTGGCAGTTGTTCTTGATTGGAATTCAGGAATATTTACTTAGTCTTCTTTGGTGAAGGAGTTTCGGAAAACCAGTTTAATAACTCTGCTTTAGTGGCACTGTCATCAGTGACTTCACCGTTGTTATCGGGCAGTGAAGGTATTGATTGCATCTTGCGATTGGTGTGCTTTAAGTATGAACAGACTCTCTTTGGGTTTTCTGCCAGATTTCGAGACAGTTTCGTTGTGGAAATTATTATAAGCATCTCCCATTGAAGTACACGCTATATTTCGAACTTCTGCAAAACTTTGTCAATCTTGGGGATTTTGCGTTCTTTTAAATTTCACATGGTTTTTTCGTTGCTTCTGCAAGAGCGATTTGACACGTTTTGTGTACCACGGGGGATCAGTGGCATCACTTATTAATTTACGTGGTATATATCTCTCAATTGCCGTCGATACTATCTCTTTGAAATCATTGCACAGCTTTTCTACGCTTATATAATCAGATCGGAAGGAGTGAAGACTGTTTCTTAAATAAGCGTTAAGAGCATTTTTATCAGCTTTTTTAAATATACTTTGCGTTTCTTTTTGATGGTTGTAGGTGTTGCGGTATTCAGCCTAGCAGTAACTGCCTTGTAGTAGCTAATCCCTGTATTCGTCGCCATACTCACTATTTGTCCAGGATTATTTGCTTTTAAGAGGTCAAGTATGCTTTCGCAACCATTTAGGCTTTGAGTGGCTAGTGAACTAACTGTTGAAAATTATTTTCTGAGGAAGCATTCAGTACAATTTCGGATGACATATTATGCCTGCCGCCGGCTTTAAACGTATAATTTTTCCAGCATATCGAGGGTAGACTGAAGTCGCCACCGACCACAATTGTATGAGTGGGGTACCTATTTGAAATGAAACTCAAGTTTTCTTTGAACTGTTCCGCAACTATATCTTCTGAGACGGGGTGGTCGTTAAAACGATCCAATTAATAATTTAGTCCGATTGTCAAGTACAACCTCTACCCATACTATTTTGCAGGAACTATCTACTTCAGTTTCACTACAAGGCAAACCACTTCTGACAGCAATAAATACTCCACCACCAACTGTATTTAATCTATCATTTCTGAACACTCTTAGATCGTTTGAAAAAATTTCGGCTCACCTTATTTCCGGCTTTAGTCAGCTCTCTGTACCTACAACTATTTGAGCTTCAGTGCTTTCTATCAGGGCTTGGAGCTCTGGTTCTTTCCCAACACAGCTACGACAATTTACAACTACAATACTGATCGTTTCTACAACTACTTTACTGTGTTTTACTTGCCCCCTTTCAGACAGACGCCCTTTCTGTGGTTTCCTGAGATCCTCTCACCTAAAAAACCGCCCAGTCCCTTCCACACAGCCCTCGCTACCCGTGTAGCCGCTTCCTGTGTGTAGTGGAATTTTGACCTATTAAGTGGAACCCGGAAACCTACCACCCGATGACGCAAGTAATGGAATCTGCAGCCTATACGGCCACAGAACCGCCTGAGCCTCTGATTCAGACCCTCCACTCGGCTCTGCAGCAAAGGACCACAGTCGGTTCTATCGACGATGCTGCAGATGGTGAGCTCCGCCTTAATCTCGCAAGCAAGACAGGCATTTCCACTAGCTGTCCGAAACCAGAGACAATGTCTTCCGATCCAAAGCAACACACGTCATTGGTACAGACATGAGCCACTACCTGCAGTTGGCTGCACCCTGTACTCTTCATGGCATCCGGAAACACCCTTTCCACACCCGGAATGACTTTCCCCGGAATGCACAAGGAGTGCACACTGGCTTCCTTCCCCTTCTTGGCAGCCATATTCCTAAAGGGAACCATTACACGCCTAACGTTGGAGCTCCCGACTACCAGCAAACCCACTCTCTGTGAATGCTCAGACCTTGCGGGCCGAGACGCTTCCTCTGGAACAGGGTGGACGACTGCATCCGGCTTAGAGGCTTCGTCAGCCAAAGATAACGCCTGAAACCTGTGCGTCAAACGAACCAGGGAGGCCCTACGATCAGTCCCTTGGAAAATCTTTTGCTGCCTCCCAGGCTTTGGAATGGTCTCCCTCTCGACCACAGGTGAGGGGTCAACCTCAGTGCAGGCAGTACCCGAGGCAGCCAGAGCAGCGGACTGATCGGAAGACACATGGGATGTGCTCGACGTCCCTTGCATCCCCGCGTCCGACCCCCACAATGATGCCCCTTGGCAGCAGCCTCGAGCTATGTGAGGAAGCCAAAGCAGCCTGGAGCTGTGAGCCAAGGGTCAACAACTCAGCTCGCATCTGTACACAGCAGTCACAGTTCCTGGCCATCACTGCAGTGGCTCCTGTTTGAAGCTCGTAAAAATACGTAACAAACGAACGTCGTATCACCTTGTTAGCAGCATCAGTTCGAAGTGGTCTCTCAGTTCTAACCTGAAATTCATGGATAGAGGAGTCAGGCAGATGGAGTCTTGATTTCTGAAAAGCGTTTGACTTAGCACCATACTAATTAATGAAAGGACGACCGTATGCGGTATCAAACGAAATTTGTGACTTGAATGAGGCTTTCTTGCAAGGATGAATGTAGCATTTTACGATGGACAGAGAGTGGATATGGAAGTACCTTTAGACTGCCACAAGGGAATTACGTTGGGATCCTTACTGTCCACACAATGCAGAATAGTGCAGTCAATGAATCGGAACTGAAATCAGTCAATTTTCTTTTTACACTAATCATATATATTTTGTTTTCATAATAATACAAGACAAAAATAATTGTACAGGGTGTTTCAAAAATGACCGGTATATTTGAAACGGCAATAAAAACTAAACGAGCAGCGATAGAAATACACCGTTTGTTGCAATATGCTTGGGACAACAGTACATTTTCAGGCGGACAAACTTTCGAAATTACAGTAGTTACAATTTTCAACAACAGATGGCGCTGCAAGTGATGTGAAAGATATAGAAGACAACGCAGTCTGTGGGTGCGCCATTCTGTACGTCGTCTTTCTGCTGTAAGCGTGTGCTGTTCACAACGTGCAAGTGTGCTGTGGACAACGTGGTTTATTCCTTAGAACAGAGGATTTTTCTGGTGTTGGAATTCCACCGCCTAGAACACAGTGTTGTTGCAACAAGACAAAGTTTTCAACGGAGGTTTAATGTAACCAAAGGACCGAAAAGCGATACAATAAAGGATCTGTTTGCAAAATTTCAACGGACTGGGAACGTGACGGATGAACGTGTTGGAAAGGTAGGGCGACCGCGTACGGCAACCACAGAGGCCAACGCGCAGCTAGTGCAGCAGGTGATCCAACAGCGGCCTCGGGTTTCCGTTCGCCGTGTTGCAGCTGCGGTCCAAATGACGCCAACGTCCACGTATCGTCTCATGCGCCAGAGTTTACACCTCTATCCATACAAAATTCAAACGCAGCAACCCCTCAGCGCCGCTACCATTGCTGCATGAGAGACATTCGCTAACGATATAGTGCACAGGATTGATGACGGCGATATGCATGTGGGCAGCATTTGGTTTACTGACGAAGCTTATTTTTACCTGGACGGCTTCGTCAATAAACAGAACTGGCGCATATGGGGAACCGAAAAGCCCCATGTTGCAGTCCCATCGTCCCTGCATCCTCAAAAAGTACTGGTCTGGGCCGCCATTTCTTCCAAAGGAATCATTGGCCCATTTTTCAGATCCGAAACGATTACTGCATCACGCTATCTGGACATTCTTCGTGAATTTGTGGCGGTACAAACTGCCTTAGACGACACTGCGAACACCTCGTGGTTTATGCAAGATGGTGCCCGGCCACATCGCACGGCCGACGTCTTTAATTTCCTGAATGAATATTTCAATGATCGTGTGATTGCTTTGGGCTATCCGAAACATACAGGAGGCGGCGTGGATTGGCCTCCCTATTCGCCAGACATGAACCCCTGTGACTTCTTTCTGTGGGGACACTTGAAAGACCAGGTGTACCGCCAGAATCCAGAAACAATTGAACAGCTAAAGCAGTACATCTCATCTGCATGTGAAGCCATTCCGCCAGACACGTTGTCAAAGGTTTCGGGTAATTTCATTCAGAGACTACGCCATATTATTGCTACGCATAGTGGATATGTGGAAAATATCGTACTATAGAGTTTCCCAGACCGCAGCGCCATCTGATGTTGAAAATTGTAACTACTGTAATTTCGAAAGTTTGTCTGTCTGAAAATGTACTGTTGTCCCAAGCATATTGCAACAAACGGTGTATTTCTATCGCTGCTCGTTTAGTTTTTATTGCCGTTTCAAATATACCGGTCATTTTTGAAACACCCTGTAGTTGTACGCCATACATGTGCCAGAGTATTTAAATAATATAAAAAAGTTGAAGCAAATGGTTAGTGGCAACAGTAAAAGTAAATTCGGACGTATACTTGGGTATAACGTTGTGTAGGGACATTAAATGGATGGGCTCAGTCCTGCGAAGCAGGTGACAGGCAGACTTGGGTTCGTTGGTACGTATTACGAAAATGCAGTCGGCCTACAAAGGAGACTACAAACAAAACACTCGTCCGACACATCCTTGAATACTGCTCGGGGACACTGGACATATGCAGAAAAGGGCAGCACGAATGGTCGCAGGTCTGTTCAATATGTAGGGGAGCGTCACAGCGGCGCCGGAGCTATTGAACCTGCAGACTTTCGAAGATAGACGTAAACTATTCCGAGAAAGCCTACTTACAAAGTCCAGGTACTAGCTTTAAAAGATGACCCTAGGAATATACTAGAACTCCCTAACTATGGTTCACATAGGGATCGCAAAGTTAGACTAATTATAGCACACACAGAGCTGGGGGGCGGGAGAAGGGGCAGGGGGAGTGTAGGTCAACAGTCAGAGGCACCAGGCTGTAAGCTGGAAGAGTGATCGCGGAAATAGCAGGCCGTAAGCAACGGGCAGAAGCAGCAGGCACCAGAGGCCACCTGTGTAATGTAAACCAACAACAAGCCATGGCAATCGCTAATTCTTATTTACTTTATTGTTATTTCATCCCCCTCGCCCCGTACGGACAGGGCTGGCTCTCAGCAGTACGGTATTCCGCCTTTCAGCAGCGAGCTCTTTTAAAGATGTAACAAAGACGAGCAAAGGAGAAAAGTTACACATGCTTTTACAAACAGTAAATTGGATGAATTCTGTTGGCATCTTCATAAAAAAAAATTAAAATTTCTTTCTTTTCTAGATTAAAACTCAAAGGACCAACAACTAAAAACACTAAACTTTATACATTTTGAAAACACATCACAGAAAGATGAAATTCATCTCAGAAAAAGAACCGAATTTTTACTCTTTGAGTAAGCACCTGCACTGGCACAGAAGGACTTTGGGAGGTTACAATACGTTCCATAGGGTTGTGGACTGAGGGCAGAAAAAGCTAGGGTCGTGTTAGGAAAACAGAAGGTGGGCAAGACAGAGCGTGAGGAGGAGTTTGGGATGTGGTCAGGGTATGCCATCAAAGAGGAAATGGATGAAGATGCATGGAGAGGGAAAAGGAGAGAGGGCTCCTGACGTGAACTGGGATAGGTGGCGAAGAGTTACAGTTGGTGGAAAGGACAATTGTCGCGGTGGAACTCATTATCTACGACAGGGAGTTGGTTGAAGTTTCATTGGGATAGGGTGCGGAGCGTGTGTAGTTATAGGGACGTTGGTGTGTGTTTGTTAAGGTATGCCAGCGTACCACAGTTGGTTATCGGAAGGGACCTAATGGGGCTATTGGAATGACAAGTGCTACTTTCGTGACCCCAACAATTAGGTTCAAAAATGGCTCTGAGCACTATGGGACTTAACATCTGAGGTCATCAGTCCCCTAGAACTGAGAACTACTTAAACCTAACTAACCTAAGGACATCACACACATCCATGCCCGAGGCAGGATTCGAACCCGCGACCGTAGCGGTCGCGCGGTTCCAGACTGAAGCGCCTAGAACCGCTTGCCGACAATTAGGGATGTAAATTACTTTTCGTGAAGGGTACAGGGGAAAAACTAGGTGAATCATTTTTCTTTTCGAAATGGGCTCGAACAGTATCAGATTCTTCATTCAAATGCCTACCTTTTAGAGGTACGAAACAGAAATGGAAACAATTTAATCTTGGCTTTATTCAACATTAAAGTTTTAGCTTGCAAGAAAAGAAGCGAGCAAGTCAACGATTTCAAAG
This sequence comes from Schistocerca nitens, assembly GCF_023898315.1. Taxonomy (NCBI): domain Eukaryota; kingdom Metazoa; phylum Arthropoda; class Insecta; order Orthoptera; family Acrididae; genus Schistocerca; species Schistocerca nitens. The sequence goes on from NC_064614.1 coordinate 150,389,517, forward strand.
AGAAAACTGAGGTAAGTCCCCTACATTACAAATAGAGGGTAGTGCAGTCACTCAAATATTTCACCATTTTTTTTTGTCACTCTTCATTGTTCTCACACTGTGTTTTTAGTGGAAATCAATATTTCAGTATTGGTTAATGAATCGAGGGAAACCTCACCTATTAATCATCCAACAGAAAGCCCACAATAGAGTAAAACTACTGAAATTAGTAACAGGCCGAACTTGGAGATTGCACCCCTCCACTGTTCTCCACACCCACAAAATCCTGAATCCGACGCATCGTCAGCTGTGCAAACGTTGTACGGATTTCCTTCCCGCCAAAGTTTTACAAATGGCTCCAAATCGTCGAACACTGTGTACTCTGTCTCGCTTTCCTCATCCGTTTACCTTTCCCCACCTGGAGCCCTACCGTCTCATCAAATTCTCAGGCCTCCTCGCGCACATAGAACACTTCCGCACCTCCTGTACTGTCCGTAAAGTAGATCCCAGTCTCCCGACTCGCTCCCCTCTGATCACCGACCCTGGTGAGCTGCCGCGCCTTAGCAAACACACCCCTACACCCACACACTCTCCATTACCTATCCCAACGCGACTTCAACCAATTCCCTGTTCAAGACAATGAGATCCAACTCGATAACTGTCCCTCCTACCAACTTTAACTCTTCCCTACCTATCCCATCTCACGTAAGGGATCATCTCTCCTTTCCCCTCTCCATCCTTTACCATCCCTTTCCTCTTTCTGCCACTGCCCTACCCACACTTCACACTACTCCTCATCTTCTGTCTTTCCCATCGACTGTATTCCCAACTACTCCCCTCAGTTGTTCTCTCTCATCTCCATAGTTTCCTATCTAACAGACCCCTATATTTCTACCAAAACCCCTCAACCCTATGGGACATACTCTCTCCTCTGGCGATAGTTCTCGACCCAGTGTAGGTCCTCCAGATTTTAAGTGAAAGTGCAGTGCTTCGGTGTTTTTCTCGGAAGACTTTCACGATCCTGCGATGTGTTTTTTTAAAATGTATATATTTCGGTTTTTTAACTGTCCTTTTATTTTTAATTGAAAATAGAAAAGAGCCCCAAATTTTGTTTGTATTTCTCGCTGAGAGCCCACTCCGCGCCCATATGGGACGAGGGGGATGAACAACCAGTAAAGAGAGAAAAAATAATAACAGATCTCACAACTCCTAAACTGCTCACAATAAAGTACAAGATTCCGCGGATTACAACTAGAACATACGAATGTAACTTCACTACCGTCAACTAAAGAAGAAATCTGTAGATACATTAAAAAGCTCAATAATAATAAGTGATCGGGAGAGATGGGATTGTAGCTGAACTACTGAAGAACCTTGGTCCAAATTCCTTAAAAGAGATCACGCAAATCATCCAATAAATTTGGCAGGCAGAAAAAATTCCAGAGGATTGTAAATGTGTACTAATTCACCCATTGCACAAAAAGGGAAAGTGATTAGATGTAACCAACTACAGAGGAATTTCACTTTTGCTGCTCACTTAACAAAATTTTGTCCACGTGTCTTCTAAAGAGAGCTGAAGAGCAGATAGAACATACGATTTCAGATTACCAAACAAGCTTTCGACCTAATAGATCGTGCCCGAACAGATCTTTAATCTTAAAACTATTTTAAAAATTAAAGCAATCAGGTGGAAACCAATAGTCTGCACATTTGTAGATTTTTAAAAATCATACGATTCTATACATAGACAATCTCAACGCAATATTCCAGAAGAACGCGGACTAGACACCAAAACTCGAAAACTGATCGAACAAACGCTGTCAGAAACCAAATCAAAAATTAAATTCATAGATGAAATTTCGGAACCATTCTTAGTTAAAACATGAGTAACACAAGGGGATGGGATCTCGCCACTATTATTCAACACAGTTTTAGACAAATTAATGAAAAAATGGGAAATGGAACTATGAAAATAAAACTTTTGGAAAGCAAGAGGCCTAGGAAGAGGTCAAGGAAAATTGAACGTTCCATATCTAGCGTTTGCAAATGACTTAGCGATTCTAACCGACAGTGAAGAAGTAACACTAAAACAGATCGAGACCCTCAAAGAACGTGCAGAGAAGGATGACCTGCAAATCTTCTTTGAGAAAACTGAATTCATGTATTGCAAGTTAGATATTACGAAACTTAAAAACAAAGTATGGTGAAATCAACACAGTCAAACACTGTAAGTACCTTGGTCAAATTATTGAACCAACAGGACTTGAAAAAATAGCACAAAAACAGATTGCAGAAAATCAAGAATGCTTCAGATTTGCTTCAAATTTGCATAACGAAAAATACCTGTCAAAAGGCACTAAAATTAGACACTACAATACAGTAATCTAATCGACAGTCATATATGCAAGTGAAACACTCTCACTGAATCGAAAACTAGATTTACAAGAAATTGAGAAAGTAGAGAGAAAATTTACTAGAAAAATTCTGGTACCACGATACACACAAGATGGATACAGATTGCAAACCATCGAGACAACAGAAAAAGTATTAAACATCGAAATTGACAACAGAGAGAGAGGAATGAAGTTGTATGGACACCTAGTCAGACTACCTGGAAACGGACTAACTAAACGTCTATTGGACTGTGTGACATCACTTAAAGCATCAATACCTTGGGTAAATCAAGTTAAGAAGGATTTGACTAAAAGCAAAAATTGACGTAATGAACACATCAGACAGGGATACATTCAGAAGCAAAATTGATAAGTGGAGGTTTACTCCAGAAATGGAACCAGAACCACACCTACCAAAGTGGACTGAAGAAAGAAAGAAGGCTTTCGGAGAGAAAATGAAGAAATATTGGGGAAATAAGAAGAACCATAAGAAAGACTGAAAATCACCTGCTTATCGTTCTCCAATGGAGACATTTTCTAATAGTAGTAATAACAACAGATCGTGCTGCGCTGCTGAGATGTTCGCACTGGCGAGTGGAGACGACTGTATACCATAAAATAAGCCTCAAAAACGGAGACCGAATGGGCGATGTCAGACAATCTTTAGTTCACATGAAATGAGGAATGCCTACAAATGTTCCCCTCTTAAATGTTTTGAAGTTCAGCTGAAATTCTACGCAACGCAAACTGAGCTGGAAGGCTGAGGAAAGTCAACTGCTCAGACACACGCAAAGGTCAATCGTGTATTTGGGAGAGTTAGTAACAGTGCTACGTATTAATAGAAGGAGGTCACGTCAGCACGGCCGTGTTTAGGGTGTATGGCACTCTGTGCAGTAATTCACTGTTCGCCCCCATTCCTGGATTTTCTGCGTTCTGGAATTAAAAAATCTGGTTCCTGGCCTTCATGAGAAAATTTACTTATTTAGTTTTTTCTCTGGACCCTTTACAAATATGTGTGAGTATAAGGAGACAAGCAGGTATTTTGAATTAAACGATTGCTCCCTCTCTTATACTACTGAGGCTGTTTTTTTTCTGGTACTTCATGCTAAGCATTTACGTTTATGTATGTTTTAGACAACTACTATCATTTGTGTATAAACGGGAATGGTCAAGAAGCAGCTTATTATGGACTTCAGTGATAACCAGAATTCAAAATATTCTGATATATTGTACAGAGTTAACTCGAATTTGGCTGATAAAATTTCAAGTGGTGTTCAGACACACTTTCTGAGTCTTCTTGGTAATAGGCAGCCACAACCTCTGGTGGCTTGTCACAAAGTAATTGCGTTTCTTTTCACTGTACTGAAAATACCTGCACAGTAGCTGTGTGTGTCTTGTCTTTATACAGACCTGTTCCATCCACCCGGTGTGCTCGCCGTTGACAACAGTAGAGGGCCCACCTCACCGTTCGCCCTCAAAGTCGCACGCAGCGCTGCACGGTAGCGCCTCTGGTCTGTTTACCCGGCAGCACCTGCTGAACGTTACCAGTGGCACACGACAGTGTGGGCGGGTCTACTGGCGAAGAGTCGGCCGGTGAGCTTGTGGTGTCACCGCCAGACACCACACTTGCTAGGTGGTAGGCTTTAAATCGGCCGCGGTCCATTAGTATACGTCGGACCCGCGTGTCGCCACTATCAGTGATTGCAGACCGAGCGCCGCCACACGGCAGGTCTAGTCTAGAGAGACTCCCTAGCACTCGCCCCAGTTGGATAGCCGACTTTGCTAGCGATGGTTCACTGACTACATACGCTCTCATTTGCAGAGACGACAGTTTAGCATAGCCTTCAGCTACGTCATCTGCTACGACCTAGCAAGGCGCCATATTCAGTTACTAATAGGTAATATTGTGAATCATGTACCGTCAAGAGCGACGTTCATCATTAATGGATTAAAGTTAAGTATGAAACTAATTACGTCCGCTTTCTGAATTCTAATTCCTTGTTATGTTCCAGACCTCACGTCAGTATAGTTCTTCCCTCCTCACGCCAGCCTGCGTGAGCTAAAACGCGTGCATTTCGGCCTCCTCTATTAACACGGTGTTAGCTCTTCTGCCAACACAACAGAGCTCCTTGTGTGTGAGGTGGATTCAGAGCGACGTCAGAGTGTGCTCTGCGTTGCGCACTCACTGGTTGCATTCTGCAGGCTCTTACACTGTCTCCGAAGTACCTTTCACAGGTGGAGAGGCAACTCGGGCGCCAAAGCTAATAAATTACACTTACGTTGTTACTGCGTAGTCAGACTCAGGATTTTTAAATGTCACTCGTCACTCGTTTTCCCCTTTGTCAATGTTTTTTAATGCAAAGAAATACTGAGGTGCGACTAGTAGTGCCAAATTTGTTCCTGTGGGCTGCATACATTCAGGGGCAAATTATACCCCCTCCCCTTAATCTTTTATTATGATAATTGATTTATGACCCCCTGAGATTGATTCGTGACCACATGGGGATAATCTGTCCTTCTGACTAACCCCCAATCCCTCCCCCTCACCCCCACCCCTCTGGGAAGGGGGACACCTTTTTTGGTTCCCCCTCCCCAGTTCAGTTCAGAGCCACTTTTGCCCCTCCTTGAAAATCCTCCAGCCCTCACCTCCCCCACTTCCCATTCCCCACCTGGAAATTGGCAGGAAAAAGACTCACTCTGTGCTGCGCTGCTGGAGACGAACTGTGTAATGTACTGTGTGTTCGTTTGCGTGTTACCACGTTGTCCTACAGCCGCCCCCACTTCACACTCCCCCTCCCCCATCTGGAAATCGGCGCGAAAAAGACTCACTCTGCGCTGAGCTGCTGGAAAGGAAGGATATCATGATATCAAATTCAAATCAATGTCACTGACATAACCACATGCTGTTAATACAATTTGCATTCTGGAATTTGCATATTGTTTATTTAATCAGGTTGTGGGAAATAAGACTCCTCCTCTAGCTGCCCCACCTGTCAATTGGCTAACCACATGTTGTTCAATACTATTTGCACATTCTTTATTTAATCAGGTTGTGGGAAATAAGACGACTCCCCTAGCTGCCCCCACCTGTCAACTGGCTGGAAAAAGGCTCGAGAGGAAGGCGCCTTCTTTATTTTTGGCGGTAATTGTGTTCAGCTGACAAAATGTTGAGAGAGGAGTTTAATAACCGTATTACCTGTAAGCACCCTTTTCAGAGACGATTGACACCAATCTGTCCTGTTCCAGTACCGCAGAACGAATGAAACAGAAGTGTTCGCCTTGGCATGTGAATCACTGCTGCTCGCTGGGAGAGGTTCCAAATTAGAGGGAAAGCAGTATTCCTCCAACATCCACTTGGCAGGAGAAGCTCGCAGATCAATTTATAAAAATCGCATACCACTCAAAACCAAACTGTCAATTACCCTACAGCCCTGGTGCATCAAACGTGCACAGATCATGCTTCAATTCACTTGTGAGTGATGGAAAATGCTTCACAGCTCTAATTAGACATCAAAACTGTGGAATGAGCCACCACACATAAAAAACGGATCATGATGCAACACACACATGAGAACCACACAAACATTTTACAAATCAAGTATTTACATTTAGAAAAATGGAAAAAAAGCTCGCCATAGATCTAAAATATATCCGAGATCTTGTACGCATCGACGTTTGAGAACACAAGCACCCTCCTCCACGCGCTGTCCGACTCACCAGCTCCTCCATCCCGGTCCTATCCCGAAACTACCCTGTGTCTTATTGGCCTCCCATGTGAAACCGATACACACAGGCATACAGAAAAATTATTGCTCTAGGTGTTGACAACTGTACTACATTTACAAGCAAAATGAGAATACGTGGCCCGAAGTTACGTCATGATCAGGTGAGCAGAAGTGACATAAAACCGCCAAAATTACGAAAAGTGATGGAAAACCCGTACAAATTGAAGGAAAATATAACAAAATGCGGGGGAAATTGAGGAAGCTTGTCAGAGTACTTACATGTCTGCTTGATGCAGGAAAATTCTTGTACATTTGAAAGTGTTTGTGACAGCAAGAGGAATATGACAATGTCGACATGGAAACACTGGGAACTAGGGAAACAGTAACTGAACATGGCCAGCAGTAAGACGGCTCGAATAGATTGTTTAACGTGGATGACCAAATGTAGAGTAGTAAATATATGTCTTATCACAAGCCCAAAGTTTTTGGTACCACCTTATAGAATTTTATCAAGTGTCTGGACGTGTGACTACAATAAACTCTAAGTCCTTCTTACAAGGGAACCTCCCCATCGCACCCCCCTCAGATTTAGTTATAAGTTGGCACAGTGGATAGGCCTTGATAAACTGAACACAGATCAATTGAGAAAACAGGAAGAAGTTGTGTGGAACTGTGAAAAAATAAGCAAAATATACAAACTGAGTAGTCCATGGGTGACATAGGCAATATTATGGACACCGTCAGCTCACGAGCGCCGTGGTCCCGTGGTAGCGTGAGCAGCTGCAGAAGGAGAGGTCCATGGTTCAAGTCTTCCCTCGAGTGAAAATTTTACTTTCTTTATTTTTGCATAGTTATTATCTGTCCGTTCGTTCATTGACGTCTCTGTTCACTGTAATAAGTTTAGTGTCTGTGTTTTGCGACTGCATCGCAAAACCGTGCGATTAGTAGACGAAAGGACGTGCCTCTCCAATGGGAACCGAAAACATTTGATCGCAAGGTCATAGGTCAACCGATTCCTCCACAGGAAAACACATGATATATTCTATACGACACTGGTGACGGCATGTGCGTCACATGACAGGAATATGTTGTCGACCCACCTAACTTGTACACTTGGCGAATGGGTAAAAAGATTCTTCTACCTTGCCCGATTTAGGTTTTCTTGTGAATGTGATAATCACTCCCAACAAAGTGATGAAAACATAAAAGTTTGTCCCGTAAACTGAAAATAAAAAACTAAACTTTTTACTCGATGGAAGATTTGAACCAAGGACCTTTCGCCTAGCAGCTGCTCACGTTACCACGAGACCACGGCGCTCCTGCGTTGTAAGTGTCCTTGATGTTGCCTATCTTCCCATGAACTACTCAGTTTGTATATTTTGCTTATTTTTTCACAGTTCCACACAACTTCTTCCTGTTTTCTCAACTGATCTGTGTTCAGTTTTTCAAGGCCTATCCACTGTGCCAACTTATAACTAAATCTGAGGGGGGTGCGATGGGAAGGTTCACTTGTTAGCTAATGAGCATTATATTACCACTTTGGGTACAGCAATATTCAATTGCCGAATGGATCGCACATTTGACCCTGTGCAAGACTGTTTAAGTGTTTTAAACTCTAACAAACAGTGTTTTATACTCTCTACCAACCACAACCATGCAGTGTCAGCTAACAAATACCGTACGAACAGTTGCTGCATGACTGTTAACAACCTTCTGCAATATGTCTACTGAGGTTCTACAAATACATGGAAGTGCCTGCTGTCTTGGATGATTTCCTAGAAAATAGAACCATCTGCCTCCAAACTGACATGCATTAAAGGATGACATCTGCATTAAAGAATGATAAAAAGTAGATGGAGTAACTGGTTGAAAGCGGTTAAAACGAATTAAGATTTAATGACAGATTGATGAAACATTTAGAGAGAGGAAGATGTGGCAGGTCATTTATCGCACATTTAACCATATTAACCGCTGTTATCTCGGGATGTATCAGTTGTGTGGTATAACCTGCGTTCGACTCGTATACAATTGTGTGTTCTGGGTGTGACTTTGACCGTTATGTGTCTGCAGTCGTTAACAGCAACCCCCCCCCCCCCCCATACCACAGTCAAGAGAGGGCTTGAAATGTGTATGGTGTATGTGAATCATATCCACCAAACCGATAGAAAACCTATTTTGGTATCCTCCTCGAGACGATCTAAGATGAATGCGAAGAAGTACTCCATTTCCTGCCACATCTCGGACATAAAACGAATCTTCAGTTTCGTACCTGCAGTGATTCTAAATCAGTGACACGAATATGTGAGGTACTGCAACCCCTGTGTATACACCTGCTTGACAGTTGTGTTTGTAAGAGACTGTTCTACTACGTAGGTAGTGCTGAATGGCGTGAAATTTCACATGCCAAACACCGCTCTATGCATTTGTGTGTTTCCTTATGAGATGTTGTTTCATGCATTTTCCGTCGCATTATATAGGTCTGATCCGGGCATAGCATTGTTTCCAAACTGTAATCGACATGAATAATGGGCACTACACACCTCCGGAAAGCTACAGAGTACATGTCATGTACTGTAAGCCTGCCCCCCACCCCCACACTATATGTTTCTGTATGAAACTTAGCCCAAAATACCTCCCACTATAAGGGATCTATGTATTACCAAAATTCTGTACCCACAAACTGTTATCCAACTTAAACACATATGACTTTGACTAAACAGAACCTAATCTGAACTGAACTGTAACTGGTCTGAATACAACTTCTTTTTACATTAAATGCACAAATGAAATAAAAGTTATTTGGCCCTAATCCAAATTTCCACTTACCTTGCGTCTTGACAAGATAGCTGCAGATTTCTCAAAAGCGCAACAGCAAGCAGGTAGCGGCTAAGCTATTTTTAAATAAAATTTCTAAACAATATTCAAACTGTTGCAGACCACATGGTGCAATCTGGTAACGTATAATGATAAAACTTCATTAAAGAGTGGGATACGTAGAGTAACTATTCCTATGAAATGATATTCCAAGACAACGATTTTAGAATGAAGTATTGATTCAAAAAGAGTAAAACTTCGTGTGATCTTCACACGTAACATTGATCTGAACAATACTATGCTAAACAAAGTGAACAATGATTTGAAAAGCGTACAATGTTAACAGAGAATTTCTATAAAAATCAAACACCTCAATCTCTTGATATCTTACTGCCTGACTTAGGGTACTGGGGTAGAAATTCTCTCAGCTCTGAGCTCGTTAACTAGCTGACAACAATCATTCTGACTAACTAGCTGCGCAGTGCAACAGTCTTACCTCAAATTTCTGCTATCCAAAAATAATAACATAATTATATTCTTTTCGCCTTTCAGTACATACATCAGATTCATCCTTGCTGTTCTTTACAATAAATCTTTCATCATCTAATAGATACAATCACAAATCAACAAAGCACTACTGAATATGTGCATCGCCTACCACACTTCAACTAAGAATATACCAGGCGGTGCAGAGGGAAAGACTGTGCCACAAGACCCAACATTGCTTAACAGTAACATAACTTGCTCTCTCTCTCTGACGTGGACATCGATAACTTCCAAAAATCAAAATGACTTGCCCACCTTGCAGTATCATAAGGAATCTATGAATTTTTTTTTTTTTTTTTGCTTTGGTGTAGAAGATAGTAGTTTTATCATCTTAACGTTTCTCACCATGGTGATTAGGATAGCAAACTTGCAGGGAGAATGTGTGTCAGGTGTTGGAAAGATATTTCCTACGTTGGTGTATTAACAGTGTTGCATTCCATGCAACTAATATATCGGAAACCACACTGCTTTAACGTTATAGCATGTTTAAGTGGAGAACCGTGTAACCTTACAAGCTGGTGTTTATGTTCTGTGATCATTTCTCTCTTTCCAGTACTTCCTTGGTATGGAAGCCAAACACTACAACAATACTACAGAATTGATGGCACAAGTGGTTTAGATAAAATGTTTCAAACTCCTTCCGTCTGGAGGTCTACCATGCAAAATCTATACCTTTCTTCTTCTTCTTAGCCCTCTGTTACATCACCACAACACTCTCAACTGTATCACTCTCATAACTACTATACACCAATAATGAGTGCTAACCTCAGCATGCATGCGGCTAGAGAGATTGTGTGTTACTGGATGGGTGACATGAGTAAGTATGGTACAGAACAGTCTTCACAGAACGATACTGAAATGAGTATACTGGTCTATAATACTGGTGCCAGTCGGTTGCGCAAGTTTGGAACACATGTTATTCTCTTCCTGGAAGCAAAATATTGCAGTGTATTGATTACATGGAACTCAACTTGTTCTGTTCCTTCAAGTGACACAGAATGTAGAACAGTGTGCTCCTGCTTCTGGACAGTTCCAAATTAAATAAGAGGCTGTTGTAACTGACAATTCGAACGTTTTTACAACACAACTTTTACTTACGTGAGTCTACATGTAAATGACTGAATAACAACGAAAAGACACAATCACAAAGCCAGTAAGAATTTCCTACTAGAGGCAACAAAAGATAACTTCTAAGTTTCCCACTAGGCCGTTGTAACACACATACACTTAATACCAAGAGGCCTATTCCGATGGCGAAGACGTAGTCTTCCGTGGAGACTTCCTTGAGGTTGGTATTCGACGAGAACTGACGTCTGGTGCTGGTTCTAGCCTTTAAATAGTACTGGTCAGCCTTCAGATGTTGGTGTAGTAATATTTCCTGCAGGAAGTAGTACGCGGAATGTCTGTTTCCAAATCAGCCGATGTATACCATTGCTTACGCCTACGGGCATAGGCAACCTCGGTCCTGTGTCGTGTTAGATGTGTTGCCGGCCCGCAGGGGCTACCTTGGCGACGGCGTAACACCCCTGCCCCCTTGGAAGAGCTGGAGCGTCACGGGCGACCACAGGGAAGAGAGCACCAACGTAGCCCAGTGCCGTAGGCCGATCGGCAGGTACGTCGTCCTAAAGAAGGCGGTGGAAACCAGCCGCCGGTGTGTAAGGCGCCGCCTTCCGCGTGATGTGGAGGGAACGTCGAAGCACTGGCGGTTGCGAGGTGACGGTGGGCTGGGCAAGCGGTATGGCAACGTCCGTGTCGTTCATCCGTGGCGGCGCCAAAGAGGGGCCAGGAAGTGGATCCCGGGGAAGGTCCTGGGGTTGCCCCAGGGCCGGAGGAGGCGGCGGTGGCGCGGGGCTAGCAGCCGGCGGCTGTTGGCCATTTCCTCGAAGATCCCCCACTAACTGAGGAGAGGGCAGCAACATAGGCCTCACAGAAGGGCTCGGCAACGGGAAAGAGGGAGAAGCGTTTGGGGGCTGCGGCCCATCGAAGAAACAAGGATGGAGTTGGTTGCGGTGACGTGAAACCACCTTGTCGTCCAGGTGGACGTCGAACAGTTGTCGACCACGGGGCCCGAGAATGACCCCCGGCAGCCAGCACGGCCGGGATCCGAAACCGCGCGCCCAAACCGTGGAGCCGGATGAATATCTGAAAGCGCCAGGCCAGGCGCGTGGTGATACCCGTGGTAGGAAGAGATGGAGCAGGATCCGAGGCTGGCGACCATGGAGCAGTTCGGCAGGACTCTTGTCACCCACTGGCGTGGTCCTCTAGGAACTGAGAAACAACATTAGAGCGTCTTCCGGAGAATGGTCCTCCGTGTACTTCTGCATCTGAGTCTTAAATGTGTGAATAAGGCGCTCCACCACGCCATTGTATTGTGGATTAAAAGGCGAGGTAAAGACATGGTGGATACCATTATCTTGGCAGAATTTGGCGAACTCTTGACTGCGAAATTGTGGGCCGTTATCAGTGACCAAGGTGACGGAAAGGCCTTCAATGGAAAATATTTTGGACAGGGCCATGATAGTAGTCTCCGTGGTGATAGAGGAGCATCAGACAATGAAAGGGAAGTAAGAGTAGATATCCGTGACGAGCAATCAGTAAGCATTGAGGAAGGGTCCTGCTAAATCCACATGGATGCGTCCCCATGAGAGGGAAGCAGCTGGCCAAGATTGGAAGGACCGGGTTTTCGATGGGCAATACCCCAGTGACCTTGATGTAAGACGTTGAGAACCTGGGACCGCAGGGAAGTTAGTACAATGACTCGGGGATTGGCGTCATGTTCTGCATGGAGGAGCACCCCGTTGATGGCCACCAGTTGATGGCGGATGGAGAAGAAGAATCGGAGGGCAGCCTGGGCGCGAGGCGGAGGAAGCATCAGCAGCCTGGGAGAACATAGCGGTGCACCAGCTGGAGGAGCGGATCGGCGGTCGTCGCTGCGGCCACCCTCTCAGCTATGACTCGAAATGCAGCCAATGGATCCTGTATGTCGTCATCGACCTGAAAAATTAGGAGGTCCGATGAATACAATGCTGAATCCTGGCGGGAGGGGAGCCAAGACAAGGCATCGGCGTTGGCATGCTGGGAGGTGGGCCAGAAATGGATGGTGTACCTAAAACGTGAAAGGAATAGTGCCCATCGCTGCAGGCAGTGGGAAGTCTTCTTGGGTAACTGGGCTGATGGAGAAAATAAGGCCATGAGGGGCTTATGGTCAGTAATTAAGCGAAAAGACCTACCGTAAAGGTATGGGAGGAATTTGGTACAGGCAAACACTATGGCTAGGGCTTCCTTTTCAATTTGAAAATATTTGCATTGGGCCTTGGTAAGGGATTTAGATATGTACGCCATCGGGTGTTCCGATCCATCGGGCAGACAGTGCGAAAGGACAGTGCTAAAGCCATCGGGTGTTCCGATCCATTGGGCAGACAGTGCGAAAGGACAGTGCTAACACCATAGTCTGAGGCATCCGTAGCCAAGAGGAAAGGAAGACAGGGGTTGTACGGTATGAGACACTCTGCAGAGTGCAACCTCTGCTTTAAGGTTTGGAAAGCCGATTCACAAGCTGGGAACCAATGAAAAGGCAAGCTCTTTTGGCATAGGTGATGGAGGGCGCATCAATGTGGGTGGTGGAGGGAATGAACTTTCGATAGTAAGCAGTTTTACCCAGGAAAGACCACAGTTGGTGGACGTCGTGTGGATGAGGGAGGGCCGTTATATCTGCGATGTTGGAGGAGGTAGGGGATATGCCATCGTGAGAAATGATGTGACCCAGGTAGGGAATAGCAGGTTGAAAAAAGGAGCATTTAGCAAAGTTTCATTTTAGGCCTGCAGTCCATAGGCACAGGAAAAAGTGCCGCAGATGACTGAGATGTTCATCCGCAGTACGGCCGGTGACAACGATGTCGTCGAGATAGTTGATACAGCTGGGCACATCCCGCAAGAGCTGTTCCAAGTAACGCTGAAATATGACCAGTGCACTATCGATGCCATACATGAGGCGGTTCAACCAGAACAGCCCAAACGGTGTGTTGACGATGGCCAAGTGAGTAGAAGGCTCATCAAAAGGTATTTGGAGGTAGGCCTCGGCAAGATCGATCTTCGAAAAAAATTGCCCCCAGTGAGCTTGGAGAACAGGTCCTCAGGATGGGGAAGGGGAAAGTCTTCAACCTGTAGCTGAGGGTTTTGCGTAGCCTTGAAGTCGCCACAAACCTGAAGACGCCCATCTTGTCTCTTGAGGACGACCAAGGGTTGTCACCTAAGAACTGTAACAGACCGGAGTGACGACTCCCTCTGTGGTGAGATGGTCCTGTTCCTGTTTAAGAGGATGCTGGAGGGCGAGGGGGTCCTGCTGAACCCGAAAGTACTTCAGGTGAGCAGACAGTTTCAGCTGGAGCGACGCCTGAAAATATTGAGCACAGCCGATGCCCAGCGAGAAGAGGTCCTGGAATTCCGTGCACAAGGTATCAACTTCCGGAAAAGGACCCTGGAAAGACACCAGATGAACATTGTCGTCGATGGTGAAGCCAAAGGCACGGAAGGCATCCAACCCAAAGAGGTCCGCGGTGTGCATTGTTGACCGCAAGGAAGGTAACTTCCCAGCAAACCAATTTATACAGGATGGCAGCCGTGAATTGACCCAAGATAGCCATCACTTGCTTATTATAAGTAAAGAGGCGCCGAGGTGTGAGCTCCAGGGGGGGGGGGGGCAATCTTTGCATCAGAGGAATAGTTGATCAGTAAGGTCGCTGCTCCGGTATCCGCCTTCATCTGCAGCGGCCAACCGTTGACCTGAACATTGATCATCAGCTTGGAAGATCACGAAGACTGCACCAGGTTGACATCCATAGGTTGCAGTCCCCAACAGTCAGTGGCAGGAGGAGGAGGAGACACTGCCAAGAGTGACAGACTGAACTGACATGTTCGTTAGGAGTACACACTGTACAATATGCCCACCTGTCAGGGCAGTCTTCCCATGCATGGTCGTGAAAGCATCCTGGACAGTACGGCAGCCAGAGGGGCTGGCAGCGTTGGCGAGGGTGTGGGGGCCTCTGTTCACCGAAGGTCCATGCTGGACCCATGGAGCAGGCCGAGGGTGCGATGTCCTGGACGGGGCAGCTGCCCTGCCGATGCTGTGCTGAATCTGGTAGCCAGCGCCGGTCATCGTAACGGATGGCTGCAACGTCTTCGACCTCCGCCAATGATGCGAAGGGCTCCGAGGTGATGTGGTCATGGAGGGATTCCACTTCTGCCCAGGATTCCAAGCACTTGTCGGCCGCCGTAGAGACTTCGTACTTGAATGCCAGATCAATGATCTGGTCCAGAGTAGGATCGTCGAGTCTGAGGACATCGCGTCGGACAGCCGCGACAAGGGCGGTCTGGATGAGGTGGTCGCGGACCATCTCGTCTGCATAGGTTTCTTGGGAGACCCGTGTGGTGAACTGACACTTCCGGCTGAGACCTTGCAGTTCCGCTGCCCACTGGTGGTAGGATTGACCTACTTTCTTGCGACACTGGTAGAATTTGACCCGGGCAGCCAACATGTGGAACCATCATCGGTAGTAAGCCGTGAGAACCTCACAAATCTGGTAGAAAGTCAAAGAACACGGAGGTCGAGGTTGTAGTTTCGTCAAGAAAACAAACACTTTGGACTGGTTCCAGCAAAAAAAGTAGGAACGACGAGCAGCCTCTTGGACAACATGGTGGATGTGAAAATGCTGCAGAAGCCACTTGTCATGTGTTTCCCAGTCTTCAGTATCATCATTGAAAGCAGGAAATGTCTGGGGCGGCGGAACCGGTCGGTTTTTTCAAGAGTTCCGTAAAGAAACGTTCCTGTGTATCCTGAGATTTCTGGCAAAACTGTTGAAAACCTAGTAGTAAGTCGTGCACACTTTGGATCAGCTGCTGAAGCACTATTTCCACCATGATGAAGACACACACAGGCACAAACTTGTCGCCACTTGTGTTGTAACTGACAATTCGAACGTTTTTACAATACAACTTTTATTTACGTGAGTCTACATGGAAATGACTGAATAACAACCAGAAGTCACAATCACAAAGCCAGTAAGAATTTTCTTCTAGAGGTAACAAAACATAACTTCTAAGTTTCCCACAAGAGTCCGCTGTAACACACATACACTTAATTCCAAGTCCTATTCCAATGGCGAAGACGTCGTCTTCCGTGGAGACGTCCTCGAGGTCGGTATTCATCCAAATCACTCACAACTTTGTATGAATTTTGTTATTATTGGAAGTCACAAAAAAGATTATCCAACTTATGTTGGAAAATGCAATAAAAATTAATCGATAGTTATTCTGCAAAATTGTTCTATGTTATTACAATTAATAAAGGAAGCAATATTTTGTCTAGAATAGAAAAATCACGTCTTTCTTCATCTGATCTTACGAGAGTAACTTCGTCTCTATCAAATGAATTATCTATGGAAGGTCATTTTCTTAATAATGGAAAAATGAAAAACAAGTAAAATGAAGTATTTTATCGATCATAATTATTTTGTGAGTTTTTAAAGTTTTTAAAGAAATAACTTGGGAAGGAGATTTAACAGTGATTTTCTCTTTGACTTCAAGTTCGAAAGATTCAATTCTTAGATGGGGTGATAAAAATGAAGCTGGAATTCACATGAAAGATACACTTCCAGAGGAAGGAAAAATCGTTGTGGAATCAATGGACATTTGTGTCTCTGTTGTTAAATATGAACCATGATATGCAATTGAACTGGGAAAAGAAAGATTAAAAATTCCAAATTCTTTCTACGAAACACAAACAATAGAGATTGTTGGATTAAATGGAGAAAAATTTTGAACTAGATATTACTAATTATTACAGTCTTGCTGAATTTGGTAAGCCTTACTTTATATTCGTTGTTTTTCAGACTAATCGAAAAAATAATCAGTTAAATGATTCTTCTCTATTTGATCACATTAAACTGCAAAATGTCTGTAAAAATGGAAGAAATGAAGTTTTTCCTCAAAAATTATGGAGTCTTGATCTACAAAATAACTTTTTAAAATGTTATGATGCTTTTAGAAATTTTAAAAGTAAAACATAATAAAATACTGATGTAAATGTAAGTCTATTCAATTTTATTCAAAATTATCCTTTCTATGTAATAAATGCGTCTAGAATAATGAATGTTTTAAGTATGCTAGAAACAACAACAGAAATGTGCATTTTCTATGAAAATATACCTAATGATACAATTGCATATAGAAATATGTATGGTAAAAAGAATTTATCTTATGGTTCTCAACACAGAATTTACCTGAAAATTTTTAGTTAAACAAATGAATAAAAAATTAGAAAAAGTTAAAGAAGTGTTAACTTCATGTTAACATTTCCTTCTCAAATATTTTCAGAAAGATAGAGAAAGAAAAACTAAAAAAACTTACCTTTTCAAAACTTATTTTATACTTTGGTTATTGCTTGAAAAAGTCTATAAGCACAAATATAATTTTTTAATATTTTTGATAATTTATAAAAATCAAAACTCTTCTCTGTATGTGTTTCACAGTAATAATAATCTGCTCTATTTTTTGTGGTAACAGACAAAAGAGAGTTTCATTTTTGAATTTTTTTCAAAACATCTATATTTTTTCACAATAAGAATTAGCTACATCTTTTTCGGTTACATAAAATAGAGAGTTTGATTTTTTTTTAATTTCTTCCCAAATATGTACATTGTTTGCTCATAATCATCCTATGCCCTTATGTACTATTCTTCAGAATAAAGTGCTTTTAAATGGTCAATATCTTCATTATGTTATTCATTTCTCAAATGTTTAAAATAATTGTGCCAGGTTTACATTAGGCTTTTTCTTTTGATGGTTTCTTAGCATCAAATTTAAATTTATCCCACATATTAGTCATTTTTGTTTCAATGTATAAAGAAAAAAATTATTACATTTTTTTGTACTTTCAAAATAAAAAATATTGTTTGTGGGAATAGATAAATTTTTGCTTGTGGAATATAGCAAAACTAAACTCTTATTTTTAAATCGATAAATTTTTTAAAAATATGTTCTTTGCGCCAGAATTCTCATAAATATACTACTGGAGTAAATGTGCTGGGGAGAGAATGCAAGAATTTCAAGACCTTAAAAAGCCTTCCCTCACATATACCATTATGTATTTTGCACAATATCTTTAGTACATGCTCCTGCTGTAGGAGGGCTTTATTTATTTTGGGCACACTGTCACAGCAGATAATTTCGCTACAGGAAGTGAAAACATCAGAATGAACCAACGCTCCTTTCTGTTCATCAGCACAATGAGTGATGTCTTTGAGGGCATAAAGCACTGAACTGAACTCCTTGGTCAGTTTAGCATTATTTCATCAAATTTAAATTTATCCCACATATTAGTCATTTTTGTTTCAATGTATAAAGAAAAAAATTATTACATTTTTTTGTACTTTCAAAATTAAAAATATTGTTTATGGGAATAGATAAATTTTTGCTTGTGGAATATAGCAAAACTAAACTCTTATTTTTAAATCGATAAATTTTTTAAAAATATGTTCTTTGCGCCAGAATTCTCATAAATATACTACTGGAGTAAATGTGCTGGGGAGAGAATGCAAGAATTTCAAGACCTTAAAAAGCCTTCCCTCACATATACCATTATGTATTTTGCACAATATCTTTAGTACATGCTCCTGCTGTAGGAGGGCTTTATGTATTTTGGGCACACTGTCGCAGCAGATAATTTTACTACAGGAAGTGAAAACATGCAGAATGAACCAACACTCCTTTCTGTACATCAGCACAATGAGTGATGTCTTTGAGGGCATAAAGCACTGAACTGAACTCCTTGGTCAGTTTACCTGGTCCTAGAGTTTTCTTCAACTTATTGTACTACCGGAACCCAAGGGATTTTATGCTGCATGTCTCATTTAATGTACGGCCATCAATATCCACTTTTCGTGATAACAATTCGTCAGTGCTTATTCCAAGTCTCACAGTACGAGTATCCGTGAGGTCCAGACTTAAACCACTAGCTGGGCTCTTCAGCTATCAGCTGGCCTCTGCATGGTGAGGCAGAGTTTCAGCCAGTTGCGTCATCAACAAACGTTGTAGTTCTTGAACCTCAGGTAGAGCCTCGTGTCTATTGATGTAGAAACTTGAATTTCTGTGTACAATTATTTGCAGATTGATTGCTGAAGCCGTCACACGAAAATAAAAAAAAAATAAAAATCGTAAACCAAATAGA
The DNA here is from genome assembly GCF_023898315.1 of Schistocerca nitens. Classification (NCBI taxonomy): domain Eukaryota; kingdom Metazoa; phylum Arthropoda; class Insecta; order Orthoptera; family Acrididae; genus Schistocerca; species Schistocerca nitens. The sequence continues at coordinate 150,408,197 of NC_064614.1, forward strand.
CTGAATATGAATTTTATTATGTTGTCCAGTTTTGACTGACTGAAGCAGATCATTAGATTCAGTGATGTGTGTACATTTTTGCACATGTGACTAAACACTTCACCAAAGTTTATGATATGATTAATCTACACATTCCATAATAAATGGTTGCATTTGGAACTGGCACTTTCTTAGTACCTCTTTTGCCTAAAGCTTCAAAACTTCTGTGCATCAGTTCCGTTACTTTCTTGCACATGAAATTCAAAGTCTTGTAATGAGACACAGAATACACATGAAATGCGTATCGTTATTAAAAAGGAAGTTTCGCTGGCTAATGCCCCCAAACTCACTCTTTGATGTAAGACCCTCTTCCATGTTTGAAGCTACATGGAATGCTGGGCAGTAAGTAGTTGTATAAGAGCCAACAATCCAGTTGCCTTTCAATAACACTCAGCACCGTTCTGATGCAGAAGGCAAAGTGAACAGGCTGTAACAAAAGTACAGTTGTAGTTGCGTTCTCCAGTCGGAAGCCTTGTCCGATGCAGCTGTCCGCATTGCTTTGTCCTGTGATGGACTCTTGCTGTGTGCGCAACTGTTGGCGATCTGCATCCGTCAGAATCTGCTTATTGCCTCTACAATTTTCACCTCTCGCCCCTCTCCCTACTTGCATCATTTCCAAATTATCTTTTCTCCCCTTAGCGGTGCAGCAATAAGATGTTGATTTTTTCCCCACTTGCTATTTGATCTGTTATGACAATTGACATAAAGCTTACTCCAAGCAGGATTTATTTTTTTAAAATATGGGTCACATAGGACAGTATACCAGCAACAGTCAGAAACGCCCTTTTTCCCCATTAAATACACTCCTGGAAATGGAAAAAAGAACACATTGACACCGGTGTGTCAGACCCACCATACTTGCTCCGGACACTGCGAGAGGGCTGTACAAGCAATGATCACACGCACGGCACAGCGGACACACCAGGAACCGCGGTGTTGGCCGTCGAATGGCGCTAGCTGCGCAGCATTTGTGCACCGCCGCCGTCAGTGTCAGCCAGTTTGCCGTGGCATACGGAGCTCCATCGCAGTCTTTAACACTGGTAGCATGCCGCGACAGCGTGGACGTGAACCATATGTGCAGTTGACGGACTTTGAGCGAGGGCGTATAGTGGGCATGCGGGAGGCCGGGTGGACGTACCGCCGAATTGCTCAACACGTGGGGCGTGAGGTCTCCACAGTACATCGATGTTGTCGCCAGTGGTCGGCGGAAGGTGCACGTGCCCGTCGACCTGGGACCGGACCGCAGCGACGCACGGATGCACGCCAAGACCGTAGGATCCTACGCAGTGCCGTAGGGGACCGCACCGCCACTTCCCAGCAAATTAGGGACACTGTTGCTCCTGGGGTATCGGCGAGGACCATTCGCAACCGTCTCCATGAAGCTGGGCTACGGTCCCGCACACCGTTAGGCCGTCTTCCGCTCACGCCCCAACATCGTGCAGCCCGCCTCCAGTGGTGTCGCGACAGGCGTGAATGGAGGGACGAATGGAGACGTGTCGTCTTCAGCGATGAGAGTCGCTTCTGCCTTGGTGCCAATGATGGTCGTATGCGTGTTTGGCGCCGTGCAGGTGAGCGCCACAATCAGGACTGCATACGACCGAGGCACACAGGGCCAACACCCGGCATCATGGTGTGGGGAGCGATCTCCTACACTGGCCGTACACCACTGGTGATCGTCGAGGGGGGACTGAATAGTGCACGGTACATCCAAACCGTCATCGAACCCATCGTTCTACCATTCCTAGACCGGCAAGGGAACTTGCTGTTCCAACAGGACAATGCACGTCCGCATGTATCCCGTGCCACCCAACGTGCTCTAGAAGGTGTAAGTCAACTACCCTGACCAGCAAGATCTCCGGATCTGTCCCCCATCGAGCATGTTTGGGACTGGATGAAGCGTCGTCTCACGCGGTCTGCACGTCCAGCACGAACGCTGGTCCAACTGAGGCGCCAGGTGGAAATGGCATGGCAAGCCGTTCCACAGGCCTACATCCAGCATCTCTACGATCGTCTCCATGGGAGAATAGCAGCCTGCATTGCTGCGAAAGGTGGATATACACTGTACTAGTGCCGACATTGTGCATGCTCTGTTGCCTGTGTCTATGTGCCTGTGGTTCTGTCAGTGTGATCATGTGATGTATCTGACCCCAGGAATGTGTCAATAAAGTTTCCCCTTCCTGGGACAATGAATTCACGGTGTTCTTATTTCAATTTCCAGGAGTGTAGATTTCCTACCGAAATGTCGGATTCACTTTCTATCTGTGAGATGTAAGCACAACTTGTGTGCATATGATGCATACTCTCCCTCAAGAATACTACGCAATAATATATCCAAATAACATGCGACAGTTTTAAAGTAAGAGATTGATAGAGATTACTGCTGGAAACTATGAGGCAACTAAAATGTATTTGGGTCACTAGCTTATAAAATGACTCATGATAGCAGACGACTTTTAGAGGAAGATCTGTATGACATTCAATATCTGCCACTTCAGAACGACGCAGGAACATTAATTGTTGTATGCTTTCCATATGAAATACAAAATAATATTGTTATCCTATTCAGTTTAAATGGATTATCAAATGCTAATCCCAAGTTGCCGATCAAATACTTTGGTCTCTGAAAAAGTTGACACCTTATGTTACGTAACATTTTTCCTCTTCAGTTCTGCTTAGCCTTTTTGCACTTTCAGTCAATCTAAGTTTTTAGACATCTGTATTCCCTTTCACCCGCTTCGCCAGCGTAGCCCAGTTGTGTGCTGCTTTATTCTAACCATCCATTAGTCCATCTCCTCCTTTCCCCTCCGTCTGCTTCCTCCTCTCTCCAGTCTCTGTCCGTCTTCTGCTGCCCTCCCCCCTGTCCATCTGCTACTGCGCACCTTCTCAGTCCATCAGCTCCTCTCTTAACTTCTCCAAGTTCATCTTCTCAGCCCCTCTAAGTCAGTCTCCCCCTGCCCTTCTGTCTCTCTCTCTTTCAATTCCTCGCCCATCTCGCTCTGTCAGACTCCTGTCCATCTCGTCCTCTTTCCTTTCTCTGTACATTTCCTTCTCGCTCCTATCTGTGTCCCCCTCTTCCTTCCCTCTCTCTGTCCATTTCCTCCTCCCTACCTTCCCTCTCCAAGTTATCAGCCCGACCTCAATAGCATGCTGGTGGTTTTACCCCTATAGTAATACTTACCGACTAGTAAGTAATATGTGCACCAAGTTTGGTTGAATCGATCCAGGATTTTAGGAGCAGCTTTCTATCCACAGCTTTGCCAGAGTGCGTACTGGCCACATATGTTTCACGTGCATTTAACCCTTTCACTGCGCATTTACTCTCAGCGGCTCCCGCCCTGTGCGCGTTATTTTCACCTGGTGCGTATATATACGACTGTAGCAGTCTATGGTTATTATTGAGATAAAAATGAGACACAAAATCCGGTATTGTCGGTGTAAATCGTTTCCTTTTTTAAAATCTTTGTTCAGAAAGTTATTTTGTTCAAAAAAGGTACTTTATTAGGAGAAAAAATACAAAACATATTACATTAGTAATACTTCAAAGTGTGATATCTCTCGAAACAAAAATTCAAGCCGGCCGGAGTGGCCGAGCGGTTCTAGGCGCTACAGTCTGGATCCGCGCGACCGCTACGGTCGCAGGTTCGAATCCTGCCTCGGGCATGGATGTGTGTGATGTCCTTAGGTTAGTTAGGTTTAAGTAGTTCTAAGTTCTAGGGGACTAACGACCTCAGTAGTTAAGTCCCATAGTGCTCAGAGCCATTTGAACCATTTGAACCAAAATATCAAACATTAAGGCACATTACATTTTACACAAATGTATCTCGTGTCACTTCGTTTATCATGTTTTGCACATACAATATACCTTCTCTGGGCGGCCTTCTTCTTTGAAGTTCCTGGTATTAGCGAGATAAAGTGGCGCTCGGTTAGGCGTAAGGGATTGTCACCATCAGCCGATCTCCTTCCACGACGTCCCTCTGTTTGCGGTTGGTGGTGAATCTCTAGGATATCCTTGATAAGTTTCTGTTGAAAATCAGATACTGAAATATTTCGTCCCGTTTGAGTTTTATATAATGCATGCGCATTGAGCAGCGACAGATCCACCAATTGAAAAAATACTTTTTTATACCATTTTACAGTTTTTCGTACACATTCTACTGAACTTAGCATCATGTCGCTCCTGTCGACGGCCCCCATATTTTCAGTGTAGCTTACGATACAAGCTGGTTTTGTTTTTGGTTCATTCGTGGTTCTGTCAATTTTGTCAGTCGCTGTAATTTCGCTTGTATGAAGAGTTGAAAGCATCCTCACTTCCCGCTTGTCCTGCCACTTCAGAGCAAGAAGTTTATCTGTTGACATAAACTCTATATCGCCTTTTCTAAGTTTTTTGATAAAGCAGGCATGCCTTTGCGGTTTGTTCTCACAGTTCCACAGGAATTAGTCACTCTGTCATGCAAATAAGACAATAACGTTGGGCTAGTGTACCAATTGTCAACATATAATGTGTGACCTTTACCAAGGTAACGTTCAAGTAAAGTGAGAACAATGCTTCCAGGTATTCCAACATTTACACCAAAGTCAGTTTCTTTTTATACGTCTGTTGCTGCACCCACAAAAATAATAAAGTCAAGAATATAACCAGTTTCATAATCACATAACACAAAAAATTTTACACCAGATCTGTGGCGTTTGGAAGGAATGTACTGCTTGAAGAAGACACTACTTTGAAGAGAACTAAACTTTCGTCAATGCACAAATTTTTAAAAGGATAGAAAGCACCTGGAAATACTTTTCTTAAGTGATCCACAATTCGACGTAATTTCCAGATTTTGCCATCTCCAGGGTCCTTACTGTTCATTGGTCCAATAACTGTTTAGTTCATTTTTTCTCAGTTGAAACCATCAGAAAATTTACAGCAAGGAAACAGTAAACTTCGTCACTGTTTGTGTATTTCCAACGTCGCAGTCTTGATTTTTCACTGGCATCATTGCAAAGGTGTTCATAATATAAATTACATTGCGCAGCTATGTAGCTCACAATTTCTTAGCTAAAAAAAAAAAAAAAAAAAAAAAAAAAAAAAAAAAAAAAAAAAAAAAAAACTTGGAAGCAGTCGTATACAGTACATAAATCATCTAAATTGACGATTTTGGAATCAGAACCACTGTTATCGAAATTATACACTTTAGGATCCAAATCAGGGTCTTTGCATCTAAAATCAACTGTTTTGTGTCTCTAAGGGGATTTTTCAGGCATACGCTCAGGCTCTTCTTCGGAATCGGAGAAAGAATCGACGATAACATCAAAATCTGGATCTGCATTTACTGGTTCAACATTTATTGGTTCACAAATATTTTTTATATTTGTGGTGACAGATTTATCTGCCAGGTCGTCGTCGTCATTATCTGTCCACCCATAATCAGCTGGATTGGGCGTGATGATGTCCTCGTCGTCACTTTGGTTTAGAATACTCAGCAGCTCATCGTCTGCAAACGGACGCTAACGTCGCGTTATTTTATTCGGTAACACGGAAAAGGCCGCACACAAACTAGGTAATATAGCGATACGAATGAACTCAGCAGAAAGAGAATTCAGCATTCAATAGTCGTTCAGGTATTTCCTAGTATTCCAACAATTAAACTGCATACTTGCGCAACAATTACCTCCGATTCGCTGAACCGATTGTCGGCGTTATACGTAACTATACGACTGTAGCAGGGAACCGCTGTAAGTATTTTTTATAACAAATAGTATATATACGTCTGGAGCACTGAAACGATTAGCGTATATTTACGTCTGGAGATGTGAAAGAGTTAACTTACGTCACACAAATTTGTAGACACATTTTATCCTTTATCTGTAGCGAATTTACTCCTGCAATTCCGTTTCCACGCGGCTTATTTTTATGAAGTCATATCTCCTGAGCAATGTGTCGTACTGTGATATAATTCTGCTGGTATATTCGCTGTTATACGTGAACACTGTCTGCCAAATTACTAATAAATCAAAACGTCACACATGATGTGGCAGTTTTGTTGCACGAACAGCAAAAATGGAGCAAGCGATACAGTTTTTTTTTCCTTTCGTCATTTTGCTGCGCTTGTCAGCGAGAAGCAGTATCTTAAAGATCTCAAATTTCGTGTAAAATTTGTTGCAAGTCACTAGCTGCTATCATTCTCAATTACTAGGTGAATAAAGTCTGGGCATTTGCGTGTCCTGTCGTGGGCTACACGTCTTTCATACCTTCCTCCTCACCCCCCCCCCTCCCCCACCTCTTTAGTAGGTAGGTGGTTTCAATCCCCCCCCCCCCCCCCCCTCCCAGCAACTCTTTTCCAGAAAGTAACTGATACGTTGCAAGTTTGTGTGAAATCGTTCCAGTGGTTTAGGAGGAGATGTGGAATGTACATACATACATACATTTTTATAATATGTATGGTACTAAAACTTTCCATTATCCCCTGGTCTCTCCTACGTATACAGCCTTCTTATCTGAGTTTTAGACTAAGTGTTAGCGAGATTCTGCTTCTCAGCTTCCTCTTTCATTCCTTAAAAAAAAAAAAATGTTCAAATATGTATGGGACTTAACTGCTAAGGTCATCAGTCCCTAAGCTTACACACTACTTAACCTAAATTATCCTAAGGACAAACACACATACCCATGCCCGAGGGAGGTCTCAAACCTCCGCCGGGATCAGCCGCACATCATTCCTTTCCACCAGTCCATGTTCTACTACTACTTTTCGTTCTCTTCCTTTTCCTACTACTGAATTTCAGGCACACATCACAATTAAATTCTCGTCACCTTTACCATTTGAACAATTTCCCTTAAGTCATCGTACATTCCTTCAATCTCTTCATCTGTGGAGCTAGGTGGCATATAAACTTGTACTACTGTTGTGGGAGTTGGCTTTATGTTTGTCTTGGTTCGGTAACGCATTCATTTTGTTTATCGTAGTAGCTTATCTGCATTCTACTTTGTTACTCGTTATTAGACCTACACCTGCATTAACGCTAATTGATTCTGTATTTGTAGCTCTATACTCACCTACCGCAAGTCCTGTTCTTCCTTCCACTGCACTCCACTAATTACTGTAACAGGTTAAGGGCTTCAAAGTTATACAGTTTGACCCATAGAACGCCAGTTTTTCTCTGATGATGACACACCTCCTGAGCAGTTCCCGCCCTGAGATACAAAAGGGGGAATATTTTACTATCGGAATATTTTACACAAAAGAATGCTATCATCACTCAACCATGGTAGCTCTGCATGCCCTTGGGGAAAGTAATCGCTATAGTTCCTCCCTGCTTTTAGCCCTTCGTAGTACCAGCACAGTGAGACCATGTTGGCTAATGTTAAACAGAAAATATGGTGACGCATTTTCTTGTCTTGTATCGATACTAAGAACTTTAACGTCGACTGTATGGTGTGCTCATTGCCGCATACTTGAAGTGATTATGGAGACAATTGTATATGGCACGGATTGTTTGGTATAAACTGCAGACTGTTGATTCATGGCACTATCAACTGAATATGCTTTCATAGTGAGGGTGGATATGCTGTGAAACGTGCCAGGCTGCAATCGAATAGCAAAGCAAACATCTCAAAACTTTGGCTGTAATGGCTAACAGACATAATGACATCGGGTTACGTCACACATTAATGGACAGAAGTATATCTTAACGTTTGTCGTAGTGTGCAGATACGCAAATCGGAATTATTTTTACAAACATCGAGCGTTCCTGTTACATTCCAAACAGACTCCTTCGATCTAGGTAATCAGCAAAATCACAGCAATTATTGGATTTCATCCTTAAGGGTCATTGATTGACGATGTGGACATCGTCGACTCACTGACAGAAACAACTAACTGGAGACTGTTTTTGAAGGAACGTTGCCTAGGAAATACTACGAACTAACTTTTCATTGTCATTGATTTTACGTAATTGTAAATTATCATATGGGCTTGTTATCTAATTTCTTTTCAGTAACATTCAGAATAGTAGTTAAAACTTGGTTTTATCCATTAAATTATTTCATTCTAGAATCATAATAATTTTGCAAACCCATGAACTTCTGATGTCCTTATTATTGTAAATAATTGCTAATACTACAAATGAGGTAAAAGTTAAAGTTTCATTTCCTTTCATTCACTTTTTAATTGCCAGTGACTCTTCACTTGTGCAGTTTGTGTTTATCTGCATTTGCATATTTTATTGTTTTGCTTTTAATATTGTGTGAATTATTGTGCTGTGCCAATGAACTACCCGCATTATGCATTATCCACCATTACATTAGCAGGCAGTATCATGCCACGAGTTGTTCAGTTTGTTTAAGTGAATATCTTATCAATGATAATCTGGGGAAAAAGTTGAGTATTCTTTGTTTCAGTTACCTTATAACTTATGTGTGGGAGAAATTGGAGGAGAAGGATCAGGGTTTTGCCCATCTTACTAGTTAAACATGGTCAGTTTTAGTTCGATCATTATTCGAGGACATAGTATTTCAGATGATAAAGCTACATTTTGTGACACCACTGATCTGTTGTCTTCACATATGCCACTGTGGAGTGACAGAACAGCGTTGTTGTAATGATTTCTTAAAGAGATCTGTTAACTTTCTGGTGGAAGTTCTAAATTTTGTTGGGTGGTGTAAAAGATTATGGTTTGTTTTGTTTTCATTAGGTCTACAATATGACGATTAGGGAGTTAACAGTCAGGAGATAAAGATATAGCAACCGTTACAGAAAATGTAAAAAAAAGTCAGCCATTAAATGTGAACCAGATATCAAAAGAGATATGTGAAAAAGAAGGGATAGAAAGTATGTATCAAATCTTTTTAATGAAACTGGATGCGGAGGGAAAAGGGTTGAACGCTCGAAGAAAAAAGGGTTGAACGCTCGATGAAAAATTGGATGGAAAGGTAAATAAAATCTCAGAAAATGTAAAAGCAGTTAGAAAAAAGTCAGAAACCGTTAATGAGTTGCAAAAGGAAGTGTTTGAAAGGTTAGATAAGCAAGGTGAAAAAGCAAATCAAACATTAGAAGCGTTCATCTTAAAATATTTGCAAAGAAAGAAGTGCTGGGAAATATTATAAATGAAGAGATAGAATGCTTGGATGAAGAAACAGAAGTTGAAGCTGCTGAGGATAAAAAAAGGGAAAGCAGAAGGATGATCAGCTTTTCCAGAAATATGGTAGCAAACATGAGGCAGAAGTGGAAGAACTTAGAGACCACTTTAAAAAATGGTGATAAGACAGATGATTTAAGAGAGAATGTTAGAGACAAAAATTTATTGGAGGCATCTCCAGTAATGCAAGAACAGACTGATATTAGCATTGACAACATACCTGGTAACCTCATTGGGGAGCAAACTCAATTTTTATCCTACATATGGTTACAAGCGAGGTTACAGGTCAGCAGTGTTCAGAAAAGATTAAGGTAGAAGAGGTAGCGTTTGCTTAAAAAGTAAAAGATGAAATTGGGGGGCGGGGGCATATCTCCCAGAGAATCAAAAGCACTGATTGCAGTAATTATTTTAGCTATTTAAAAATTTAGAAATGTTATAAAATATTAGTATTTCTAAATTTTTGTATATTTGAAAAATATGATGACTGAAAATTAAATTGGGATAGTCTGGTCCTACGTCCAGGTTTGGCCATGTGTTTTCAGTGACCTGACCCAAATGGGAAATTGCAAAGCCAATATTAATCCCAAGGAAATGTATAATGATAAAACCCACACCCACAGCTGCAATAAAGCAACGATAAGTTGTAAATAATCATAACCCCTATGCAGCCACAGTGTCAAATGAATATGATAAAAAAAACTTATTGATGTATACTTCTGTAATGGCAGCATTATCTATGTATAAACTAACAATATGTGAATGAACATTTTAAAAGGTGGCTTATAGCACTGAAAAGAACTATAAATTAAAATGTAACAGGTGCACTAATGTGGTATCCTAGTCACAAACATAAAAAAACATATGATCCTAACATTCCAGAGAGCCCTATGACACCCCCAGGTGGATCAAGATATGCAATAAAAAGCATGTTAAACGCAGAACAGTGAAGAACATTACATGTAACATGACCATTAGCTTCCATACATGTTATGACGAGAATACAATAAATGGTGACTATGTGAGAATAATTGCGAATAAATTGTAACTATCTAGCCATAGAATAAACAATTTCCTGTAATGTTTGTGAACTGTTAAGTGTGAATTACACTCTAAGGTCTTCCTGGTACAATGTTAACAGATGTGAACATTAGAGTCTCCCTTTTCTCTGGATTTAGCCGACAGTAGACGCTCAATATTTGCAATGTTGTAAATAGGGCTGCATTGTAAGAAAGGTGAAACTTACTAAGCAATACTTCTGTTTGTGTTTGTGTAATAATAGCACCTTCCATGTCAAATATTTAAGCATTTTCATATTTTATTTAAGACTATATCTTCGACAAATAACATTGCTCGCATACAACACTATGCTGTCATTACAAGGCGGATTTAATTTTCATTAAATTGTGAGAGGAGCACAGTTCTGAAGAAAGTGAATTATACATTCTGATTTGCAGCATAGTCATGAATGAGTTTTCAGTTTCTTAATGAATATTTCTGCAGTAGGCTATGGCCCATACTTATTTAACAATATAAATAATTTCATTAAGAATTCTACTGATTAACCACAAAGCATTAAATATACAGGGTGTTTCAAAAAGGACTTTACAACTTTGAAAATTCATATAAATTAATTCATAGTACCTACATATGTGATTGTGGTGTCAATTTGTAGGAACATTCATCAAGTTTCGTCGCGCGTAGATCGCTAGTGCCGAGTCGTGCTGCAAGGAGCGCTAGCAGCAGTTGCGTCGAAGATGGCTGCCTTCACTGGACCTAAGCGTGTTAGCTGTGTGTTTCGGTTGGAAGAATCGAAGTCGGCGAGAACAGTTCAGACTAATTGCCGTACCAAGTACGCTATAAATCCTCCTAGTAGGACTATAGTTTATGAGTGGCACAAATGTTTTGTAGAAACAGGGTGCTCGGTAAGACATGGGAAATCGTCAGTTCGTCCAAGCACATCTGACAGTGTCGTTGAGCGAATGAGACAACGTTTTGTCAACAGCCCTACAAAATCGACCCGGTGTGCATCACGCGAACTGCAAATCCCACATACGACTGTTTGTATTTGGAACCGTACAGATTGATGATCGTACAAGCAATAAAAGACGCTGATAAAATTGCTTGCAAATACTTCTATGCGAGTATGTTAAATCGATTACATGAGGATGAACATTTGTCAGAAAACCTAAAGTGGCAAGGTTGACACACATAACTGTAGGATTTGGGGCAGTGAAAATCCACATCAAACATGTTCGTCATAGCCCTAAACTGAACGTTTCCTCGTGCATTGAGCAAGAACAAAGTGTACGGCCCCATTTTTTTCCATGAGAGAACCATCAACATGATAGTGCACCTGGATATGTTACAACAATTTTTTATACCACAGATCGATAAGGATGACCAAGAACGAAATGTTTACTTCATTCAAGATGGTACACCACCCCACTACCTCGCTGACATGTGGGATTTGCTCAGTGACTGCTTTCTAGGTCAATGGATTGGACGCGATGCGCCAATTGCATGGCCCCCACGTTCCACAGACCTAACACCTCTGGATTTTTTTATGGGGATTCATCAAGGATATCGTACCTCCTGTGCCAGCTTCTCTACCTGGACTTAGAGCAAGAATTTACGCTGACACTGTGCAAGTTACACCCGCAATGTTAGAGCGAGTTTGGGAAGAAACTCTCTTCCCATGGGATGTGTGCAGGACAACCAACGGAAGCCACATACAACATATTTAGTTTAAGGTAAAAAAAAACTTATTGTTTCCCTACAAAATAACACTAGACCCAGCTCTATATCTTCTTTCAATAAATTCATTTGAATTTTTAAAGTTGTAAAGTCCTTTTTGAAAAACCCTGTATGATAGTAAAAAATTTAAATTCAAAGATTTTGATCACAGTTGACAGAAGGAACAATGAAATATTTTTTTCCATTTCTGCTAAAGCTTATACATCTCTCTATCATATACACACTATATTCTTAACATACAAAAGTCACTTTAAAAAATAAAAGGAATTAATTATTTCATAATAGTAGAGGGATGTTATGTTAACCGGGGACCTAGAAACTACGGAGAGGCTCCGTCCCCGCCGCAGCCGCAGTGGTCTGCAACCGCACGACGACTACCGCAGTCCACTTCACCCCTCCGCCGCCCCAGGGTTATTGAGTGGTTCGGCCCCGGTGGGCCCTCCAGGGAACGTCATCGCGCTCCACTATTTTTTCTGTACACTGGTTTACTTTGGTTAATTGTATGTTGCGAACAAATGAGATTAATTATTATTATACTGGGGCTGGCTTCTTTTTAAATGAACAATTTTGTTACTGTAACTCAGTAGAATGTATCCATCTCTGCTACAACTATCGTAAAAATGTTCTGAAATTATTTCTGTTATCAAAAATAGAAGTTACCGTATGCAATGTTTAAAGAACCTCAAACCTTGCAGTGGATTTTTCGTCAACATTAATTATTAATCAGTGCCACGGCTAACGCTAGAGCATGAGACTACCATTATTAACCAGAAAATGGTTTTTCTATAACTTTTACCAGTCCTGAATTTTTTCATAGCAAGATTTCCTTTTAAAACATGAAAGTACTTTAACTTTGACACGGTTAAAGTTTACAATATTAGCAGCCCGCGTCCGCCTGTGAAACACAACGTAAAATCTGCTGCTTTGTACTCCGACCTCGAACTGCTCTAAGAAATAATTTTAAATTCACTTTTTACCTGACCGCTTATTGCGGTATGATTGCCCTTGAAACCTTCCCGTCTCCTGTATATCTCTTTTTTTTTTTTACGCAATCTTCCCTTCTACAATAACCTATGAAACCTTTCCTTAGGATTTCTCTCTCTTGCTTAATAATAACAAATGAAATCTTCCCTTTGAAATTTATTCTCTTTCTCAATCTTCGCATACAAATTTCATTGCTGCTTATTAAAAGTGATTTTCTGATTATTTCGACGAAACATAGAACGTGTCGTCGTCGTGGCCCTCAGTCGTTATCTGCAATAACCCAAAACTGTTCCTTACCTTTTTTACTGTTACTGGATCGCCATATGACTGCTACATCGAACTGCGACATGAATATACTTACTCTGGTTTACTATACTCTATTAACTGCTGGTGGGCTGTCATAATAAGTGGCTGTATTTATTACCAAAGCTGACGTTATTCTTTAATAGCAAAGCTGACGTTATTCTTTAATTTGACTGAAGTTACGTAATTCATAGTTACACTTTTTCTTGACAACAATAAAATTTTTGCAGTTTTACGTTGATGGTTTTTGGGATGGATTATAATCAGTAATGCAACATTGCTGACAAAAATTAATTATATTCTGAAAACGCTTCAGATATTTACTGTTGGTAATGAAATGATTTTACAAACGTTCAATTGGAACTTACTTTTTACAATAATCTTACAACTAGCATTGCGCAAGCATACCTTCAGTAGTCTTGAGTTTCGCAAAGAAAATAATTCAATAATATTAGTTCCTCTTACGATAATAGTTAGTTGATGTCTCTGTACATCTGCCAGACACACCGCTTCTCTCAACCTCTCGCTTCAGACCTGCTACCAACTCGCTTCACATCTCGCTTACTACTGACTTCCTACGAACGATAAAGTGCGGACACTCCTGCCAACAATGCTTTCTGGTGCAGACAATCCCTGCTACCATTACAAAATGTATCAATGCGCGGTCTTTCCCGCTATTTTCTTAAAATGTATCCATACGTGGTCTCTCCCTCCCTTTTTTAAAATTATATCAATGTGCGCTCTTTCCAACAATACTTTGGTGCAGACATTCCTTCCTACCACAATTATTTCCAACATGACAAATATTAATTATTCCTACTTAATCCTGTTAATAAAATATAAACATCTTTCAAAAATTGTGGTTTGACAATAGACAATAGAAATATACACGTCTTACACCCTTATCATCAGACTTGAATCTGCCGCGGCGGCTCGTTCCGCCGTGTCGCAGTTCTGCACCAAAAACATTACTTAAAAAGCTGAAGATGTCTTAAATAAATGGATAAAATACCAGGCAAGCTTTCTAATAATGCCATATGAATTCTCATTAAATAACTATATTTAAAACTCGAATAATAACAAGTTCACACACCTTTCTTTATAATCAGCGCCTAATGGCGTCCGGCTTACAATCTTGACAAATGAAAGCTACCTATGCGTTAAACGTAGCGTCACAGGTTCCTCTTCTCTGTGTGACTCCAAGAAGACGACACTGACATTATTATTCTTACACTACTATTTATAAAATGGCTGATTGTCATGAAATCTTTGAGTTTTTCTTTATTAATTCTTTTCTGTGGCGGTTTCAGAACTCGCCGACACAGATATTATTTCACGAATCCACTACTTAATCCCTTACAAATACAAAATATAACATAACTGTCTCTATTCTATTATTATTCAGAGTCCACAGACGTAATCAGTGCATATATATAAATAAAATTGTAATTTCATAGTTATAAAGCATGTTTTACGAGGAACGTTATACGTCTCACACCAGACAAGTGTAACCCCTATTATTTGCGTGGTAGAGTAATGGTGGTGTAACGTACGTGGAGAACTTGTTTGCGTAGCAATCGCCAACATAGTGTAGCTGAGGCGGAATAAGGGGAAGCAGCCCGCATTTGCTGAGGCAGATGGAAAACCGCCTAAAAACCATCCACAGACTGGCCGGCTCACTGGACCTCGACACAAATCCTCCGGGCGGATTCGTGCCGGGGACCGGCGCTCCATCCTGCCCGGAAAGCCGTGCGTTAGACCGCACTGCCAATCAGGCGGGCTAGAGGGATGTTACACACAGTCTCTGTGGCCTTGCTCTGGGTCAGATAATGGAGAAGCTGGTGCAGCGTCATGGCCCCTCTACTGGACACGGCAGTGCCTTGCAGCTTAAAAACTGCTGGCATGATCAATTTATTATGCCGGAAGGAGGGAGAAACTGTGTTAAGTTGGTTTCCTGTGTGGATATTCTGCTGCTGCCTGCTGCCCACTTCCACACCAGCGACGAGTGATAACGGATTCGGGTTACTGCGAGTGCTGATCCCCCGGACTCACACTGGCTGCTGCTCGCCAGCAGACGTCACATGTCATGTTATCAGGGCGGCCTGTCAGGCTCTGATGACTGCTGGAGACCGGGACGGAGCAAACCTACTGCCGTTTCCCCTTTTTGTTTTGTTTGGGTATTCTAATGTTCCGTCACTTTGCCTGGTCTCGGATTTTACCGCCTCTGGCTGTTTGGCAAGTAAGCAAATCCCTCTGAGTTTTACATTCACGTTGCATACTCTCCAGCATTTGGCCACCGTCGATCTGTCACACTGCCCGAGTCGAGTGTGGCACTTAGCTGCCTCTGGCCCCGTGCTCATCCGTAACGTCAGTTACATTATTAATTAAATCGAGAGGTGACACAGTTCAAAATATGCAACAACAGAAGCAATAACATTGGAGCAAATGCGAGTCCCCAGATGAGGCATTTGTGAGACAGCAGGGAATGCGTGGTTATGAGCTGCCACTGAACTTAGTACGAAAAACTGTCGCAGTTAGTAGAAATGTCATTGAAATGCAAACTTTTCGATTAAATTGGTATCTAGTTGAACTCAAATTTCACCCCACACTGCTTCAGTAGGTCACACGCAAAGACTCAATGTACTGTCGTACCTGTTGAAGCAGGTGTTCCACGTGGCAAGACCGCAGTCGCCTCTGTTGTGAGTCAAGCAGCCCCGGAACACATCGGATATCGTGATAGCACTATATGTCTAGCTACTCCATTTATTCAGCCACTCACTTCTGAGAGGTCCCCAGCAAGAAGAATTTAGGGGATTTTGATCAGGTGACCCTTCACCTGCAAAATGTACCTGTGCTCCATCATGTGTGTACCACGTTCCCAAACCGTGGACCTTGGGTGCAATATGGGTCCAAATAAATGGGGAATTATTTGAGAAGTTTACATTTCAAACACGTTTGTACTGATCAGGGCAATATTTGGTGCTGAAGTCAGCGCTGCCTCGTAGCCACACATTCGAAACAATTTCACAAGTTGCTCGTGCATCGACGTATGTTTGCTTCGACCTTCTCGTTTGCACTGCATGGTGTGCACGGTGGAAAATGGGAGAATTTTGGTGACAGGTGGGTGGACCCAGGTGAAACTTTGTAGACAGTTACAAACGACTTCCGTTTGCGATGTAGTGAGGTGGGCACGCCTGTCCTTGTTGCCTGCGGCTGGTGCTGACAAACGGGTGGTGGCTTCTCCCCCCATAGCTGTTATTCCAGCGCCCTGCATTCCGATGCTGGCAGCCATTGAGATCAGTGGCACTGCGTACTGTGTTGTGCTGAAATAGCGGGGTCAATTCAGCTTGGACCAATGACGTAATGTGTGATGTTATTTTGTTTGTGCCACAGATTGCTGTCGATGAACGTTAAACGATTTCTCTGGATTTCCTCGTTATGCGCATATATTAAAAATACGATGTAGATTGTTTTGTTTTGGTCTCGTAATTTGTTTTCGGCACCTTTTGTTAATGAAAGTAGTCGTGATTTATAAGTAGTCGTGATTTATAAGGTCTTGATTTCTCATGCTGTTCGTTATGGATGAGTCAGTTGTTTTTACTGCGACAAATCTGCTTCGGAAAATGAGTGACCGTAAATCAACTATAAAATTTTTGCAATCATTGGGCGTCATTGCTGAATTTTGCAAGTGCAGTGTCTGTGGAAATTATAAGGGTTTGACGAAGGTTGCGTCATCACGAACTTCCAACGAATACATGTGGAAAAAGTAACATATTGTAACGTCTCTTAGCAAAAGACATATTATATGTGGTAAAAAAGAAAAGGAGAAAAGAATAATTGAACTGGATGATTGTAATTGCGTGGACAACGATTGTGTGAACTTTATGTAATAAAGAGAAAGCACTATGTGTCATGTTTTGTTCTTGTATAGAATTATGTACTGATTTTTTTTAGCAAAATCTGTCTCGGCGAGTACTGAAACCGCCACAGACGATACTTATAAAATATCAAACAAAGATGAGAATATGTCACAACAGGTATACATAGTAGTGACCGAACATTAATTTCTCTGTCGTCTTCTTGGAGTTACGTGAGTAGGAAGAGCCTGTGACGTTATATTGTACGCTTGCGTAGCATTCTTTTGTCAAGATAGAGAGACGTACGCCAATACGTACTCATGGTAAAGGTGTGTAATAATTTAATCTGTTTAAATGTTTTGAACAGAGCTACTTAGTGAAAACTTGCATTATGATTTGTAATAAGCTTGCCTGGTATTTTATTCCATCCTTTTAAGTCATTTTCAGCTATTTAAATATTATTCGTGGTGCAGAGCTGCGCTACGAACGCACGAGCCGCTGCCGCGGCGCATTCAAACTGCATTAAATGCAACCAATCATACCGCAAAGAAGCGGACAGGTAATAGTGAACTACAATTATTTCTTTCAGCTTTCGGAATTGCAGAGCAGAGCAGCAGATTTTATGATGTGTTTTACAGGTTGACGCGGGCTGCTGATAATATATTATTAACAGTGCAAAAAGATAATTTACCGTCATAACATAAAAGAAATCTTGCTGTGCGTAGTTCTGGTATGGCAAACATTATAGTAAAAACATCTTTTTCTCTGATAATAGTCCCATGTTGTCGTGTTAGTCGTGGTACTTATTGGTGTTTTACTGTTAACAAAAATCCACTGCAAAATTTTGATGTTGAACAAACATTGCGTACTGTAACATCAGTATTGATAACGAAATAATTTTCAGTAACCTTCTCAATAACTGTAAAGTCAGGAGATTTGTTGAACTTTATGGCGAGTTACAGTAACGAAAAAATGTTCCTTTAATAGAAAGCCAGATCCGGAACAATAAGAACATAATCTATTTTGTTTTGTTGAAAATTAATGATCCAAAGAAAGTCACAGCACAGCATCACTAAAAGGTATTTCGGAGCTCTTTTCGTAGGAACATATTTTATCTCACATATTAGTTGTCACGCGAGTAATATTAAAACAAAGCAAATTGAGAGCCAGCGAAAATATGAAGATCCATTTTGCGTCTGACTGAGAGCGGAACAACGGATTTGGGTGGTTACCTCATTCGTGCCTGACAGTTTGTGCTTCTTATTATTTTTTTCATTTGATATTCTCGGTTTTGCTTCTTTCGTTACAGTTTCACCTTCTAACATTATTATTTCTTGTTATGTCCTTATTTCGTTCTTGTCAGCCTCCATCTTTGACTCCTTTGGAAGTTCATAAAGTTCATATGCTGTAAGTTTCTTTTTATGTAGCCACTTTTATGTTTTCCTTACCCATGTTTCTGCTACACTTCTCTTATTTTTACTGTCACTCGTGGTCTATCGATTTTACTGAGTGCTATTTGGAGCTACTGTAGCTGGTGCGACTTTCGTGTGGTATAGTTATCCGTTTCAAAGTTTGGTCATTTTTGCGTTTCATTTGTTTGCGTGTGCAGTAATGTGTGTAAAGATTCTAGTCACGTTTCTGATATGTTATAAAGATTTTGTAACGTATTTTAGCAAAACACATATTATATGTGGTAAAAAAAGGAGAAAAGAATAATTGAACTGGATGATTGTAATTGCGTGGACAACGATTGTGTGAACTTTATGTAATAAAGAGAAAGCATTATGTGTAATGTTTTGCTCTTGTGTAGAATTATGTACCGATTTTTTTTAAAGATAATATCTGTGTCGGCGAGTACTGAAACCGCCACAGACGATACTTATTAAATAACAAACAAAGATGAGAATATGTGACAACAAGTATAAATAGTAGTGACCGCGCGGCCGCTACGGTCGCAGGTTCGAATCCTGCCTCGGGCATGGCTGTGTGTGATGTCCTTAGGTTAGTTAGGTTTAAGTAGTTCTAAGTTCTAGGGGACTGATGACCTTAGAAGTTAAGTCCCATGGTGCTCAGAGCCATTTGAACCATAAATAGTAGTGACCGAACATTAATTTCTCTGTCGTCTTCTTGGGGTTGCGTGAGTAGGAAGAGCCTGTGACGTTATATTGTACGCTTGCATTCTTTTGTCACGATTGAGAGACGTACGCCATTACGTACTCATTGTAAAGGTGTGTAATAATTTAATCTATTTAAATGTTTTGAATAGAGTTACTTAGTGAAAACTTGCATTATGATGTGTAATAAGCTTGCCTGGTATTTTATCCCATCCTTTTAAGACATTTTCAGTTTTTTAAATATTATTCGTGGTGCAGAGCTGCGCATTCAAACTGCATTAAATGCAACCAATCATACCGCAAAGAATCGGACAAGTAATAGTAAACTAAAATTATTTCTTTCAGCTTTCGGAACTGCACAGCAGAGCAGCAGATTTTATTATGTGTTTTACAGGTTGACGCGGGCTGCGGATGATATATTACGAACAGTGCAAAAAGATAATTTACCTTCATAACATAAAATAAATCTTGTTGTGCGTAGTTCTGGTCTGGCAAACATTATATTAAAAACATATTTTTCCCTGATAATAGTCCCATGTTCTCGTGTTAGTCGTGGTACTTACTGGTGTTTTACTTTTAACAAAAATCCACTGCAAAAGTTTGATGTTGAACAAACATTGCGTACTGTAACATCAGTACTGATAACGAAATAATTTTCAGTAACCTTTTCAATAACTGTAAAGTAAGGAAGATATGTTGAACTTTAATGCGAGTTACATTAACGAAACAATGTCCCTTTAATAGAAAACCAGGCCCAGAATAATAAGAACATAATATATTTTGTTTTGTAGAAAATTAATGATCCAAAGGAAGTCACAGCTTATCATCCCTAAAAAGTATTTCCGGGCTCTCTTCGTAGCATATATTAGTTGTTACGCGAGCAATAACGAAGCAAATAGAGCCAGCGAAAATTTTTGCGCAACAAACAGTATAACTGGAATCGGTAACTAGAAATAACCTCCTACATAGGTTGCTTCTAGTTACCGATTCCAGCTGTTCGACGGTTCATTATTTAGATCGTTTTTGCAATACGTGTGTAAGATGTAATATATGCACTCGTAATTGCTCTCGTGTTCTTATTTCAGTCACCTTCAACTCGTTTAACTGAAATTCGCGCGTAAATAATAGTCACGTTAAATGTATTATTTTATGGCATGCTACATTAGTTTGTTTACGAGTATGATCCGTTCCATTCAAAGATAGTCCATTGCAGCATCTTTGCCTTACGTATGACGTCATTGGTCAAAGCCGACGGGTGGTATCGGACACTAGAATTGATCCAAATAGCGTTCCACTCGAGGAACGGCTGCTCGGCTCCGCAAATGGCCACAGCGGTGGCGTGTGGAGTCTGCCGTGAGAGGGGTTTGAGCCACTGTCCTCGGACCGAAGTCGGACGTCAGCTGGCACTTTGGCGCCAACTTGAGTCCCACCAGGAACTTGGCGTCAGTGGAGGCAGGCACGGATGGCAGGTTGGTAGAGCTGTGGTACCCAGTCCCGTAGAGGACTCAGTGCTGGCGGCAGGGTCAGCCCGGTTTCGAACCCGTGGCTGCTGCTGGTGGAGCCCAGTCGCCTCACTGTCCGGCGTCGCTCTGGCGTTGTGGTGGTGCTGCCAGTTTCCAGCGATGAGAAGTGATTCCTGCCTTAAAATCCAGACCTATTTATGTGCCTCTGTTGCCTATTTGTTTCACTAACAAGGGGAGGCCGCCAATTGTGAAATTCAGATTCGATTCATACTACGCATAATAAAAGCTCATGGCCAGAGGTGTAACGTGGCAAAGCAGCAAGATGCACTTCTCAGCCGTTGTCGAGAAAATCGACAGTTAAAAGAAACCGTTGCGGTGAAATACTCTCTACGATTAATAATTTTCTGCAGCGTCGTGGCGCAGCGGTATGCGCTCGGGTTCGTAATTCGAAGGTCGCCGGATCGAATCTCGCGCCATGCAACTTTTTATTTATTAGTTGTTTTTTTGTAATTCAAATTATATGTATATATAAGGGTAAAAAGAACGAAACGAGAGGAGTTTCTAAAACTACTCAATTTGTTCTTATTCATGGACCTACTTTGTTTTGTGGTGCGAGGTTAAATTTTTCTTTAATGAAAGTTTCTTCTTCCTCCAGTTTGGGTAATGGATGGTTAACTGTTGCTTTTGTTGCTTGTAATAATGCAGGTAGAGCCGGTTTGGAATCCTTTGAAAGTCGGGAAATCTTAGCTTACCGTACTATACCTGTTTCTGAGATTATTATTGCTAGTGAGGGTTCCTACCTTTTTCCGCGCGGGAGTTTGTCTTTGTCATGTCGTAGACGTTGTAAGATAAATTCCGATTGTAGTATTCACTTATGGGTGAAGGCTAGTGGTCCTTCTTCTTATATATATATAATTCCCGGCAATCAGTTGCAACAATTATGCATATAGTAAGTTGTTGAAAGCCGTTTGTCGTGGAAAAATAAAACTTGAAATAAAACACAATATCACAAATAGTATTCAAGTGGATACAATTTATTGAAAAGTTCGGTATGCAATCGCACATAATTAACAATTAGTGACCAGAAGTAGCTGGAGTACCGCACTTACCAGAGTGATAGTTATCATAGAAACATGGAAAGCAGAAAACAGCACGACATCGAGCACATCTGATAAACGATGCGTTTTTACAAGAACAATTGTTTTTAAAATTATCTGTTGGGAAACACACCTGATTGACATTCTGAAAAATTGTTCTATCGTTCGTCAGGTTTGATGCATACCACGCGTATCGTATCATATCGGCAAAAATCGGAGAAGACAATTGGTGGTGGACGATGGATTTTATATACATTTGAATTACAAAAAACAAATAATAAATAAAAAGTTGCATGGCGCGAGATTCGATCCGGCGACCTTCGGATTACGAACCCGAGCGCTTACCGCTGCGCCACGACGCTGCAGAAAATTATTAATCGTAGAGAGTATTTCACCGCAACGGTTTCTTTTAACTGTCGATTTTCTCGACAACGGCTGAGAAGTGCATCTTGCTGCTTTGCACATTACACCTCTGGCCATGAGCTTTTATTATGCGCAGTATGAATCGAATCTGAATTTCACAATTGGCGGCCTCCCCTTGTAAGACAAGGTGCCCAGTCAAGCCACCATAACGAGAGACTCATGCTTGGGCGGTTACTTCGCCCCACTTTCTACGCAGTTACCACTGTGCGATGTCATTTACTGCTGCGCTCAGCTATCATTCCTTCGCTATCTGCAGGCGTGTTTGTTATTGTGACTCACATATCATAACTCTGGTGGCTACAGACCCGTGTCTGTTAACACGGCACTCTACAGTGGCTTCTGTGCTGCTTCTCCTTACTCTTGCTAAAGACAGAATTTTCTGTCCAAAGACTGGCTAGCAGTCTGTACTTGTATTTTCCAAGACATTCAGCTGTATCAGTTTCTCCCCTTTAATGATATTACACATTATGTACACTTCCAAACAGACAGTCCGCCTTATATGTAACCACATCATGGAGAGCATCTGGCTTGTCCTCGGTGCAACCTAACCAATGCTGAATCTTACAGACACTGCAGCAGACGTACTGGAAGCTAGCTTAGCGTGGTGGAGATGTTTTCCTCTTTGGTCAATGACAACCAATCACATATGGAAAGCATGCTGCTGACTGCTGTTTATCTATAGTCTTTCGTTTTGTTATTGGGCGCTATAGCTCTGCTTATCAATTGAATCATTTACTTCTAAAAGGGAACATCCGACGATTTATAAGTTATTCAGGAGGAAGAAAAAGCATTCCACAATCCAGTTTAACAATTTAATGGTGAATTTATGTTATGTGAAATGATTCATTTTCTGGAATGTGTTAAGACTGATATGACACAGTTTGAAAAATATGTGTAGCTACTATGGTGGTTTTTTAGGACATAGAGTTAAACCCTTACAGTAATAAATGAGGAAGAAAATATATTGTAAGGCACTTATTGAAATTAATTGAAAGTAATAAAAACTTAGATGTAAAGAATGACTCAATAACCACTTCCACCCTTACAGACTTCTAAAGGTTCTTATTGTTAAGTCAAGGAGTTCAAATCTCTGGCACAATATTCAGAGATGAACCATCCAGTAAAAGGGAAATACAGGCAGGTAATCATTGTCACCACGGTCTTAATGTTCTCCTCGAGTACAGAAGTTTGTCAAGACATTTCAAAATAAACATCTACAAAACACTTCTACAGCCAGCAGTACTGTAAGGATGTGCCACCGGGAGTACAACCAAGCATGATCTGAACAGACTGATGCTATTTGAAAGGAAAATCCTTAGGAAGATTTTTGGACCAGTCTACGATAATGTGAGTGAAAAATGGAGGATTTGTCACAGTACAAAGTTGTATGATATTTACAAAGAGCCGAACATCGTGACTATAATGAAGACAAGACGACTCCAGTGGGCAGGGCATGTTGCTCGAATGCAGTAGAACCGATGGCCAAAAACTGTACTCAACACCAAGCCAACCGGCAGAAGGTCGGTAGCAAGACCTAGAACTCGATGGAGTGACTGCGTATCCAAAGACCCTCAGAGAGTGGGAATGCTGGAAGGATGGCAGAAAGGAGCTGAAGACAGGCTGAAGTGGAGGCAATCTCTCAAAGCAGCGCACGATCCTTTGGGCCTGATCGTGTAAAGAAGAAGACGAAGTAAAGAATGACGGTATTTCAAATGCAATAATGTAAAGCATATATAGCTCTCTAGTGTACACTACTAAACAGAAAAATTACTGTACATATTCATGATACGAAGTACATGCAAATGATAAACAACTTATTGGTTCTATACGGCAGCTTGTTCACAAAACTATATTAAGTTTATACAAAAATCAATGTAAAACACTTTTTAGTCACCTTTGAGTCATCTTAGTCCGCTATTGTTGTAGGCTATGTCTTCAGCTGATCGTAAAAACTTGTTACGATCTGTAATATTTTTCAGTAGTTCTCTTTCTACTTGTTGTTTATGGGAAAGTTCCCATCGTGTGGCTCTACTCCAGGAAGCCTTATGTTCTTCTCGGTTAAACTTGACGTGGGTTTCACTAATGAAAGGTACGGGTTTTGAGTCACAGTTTAGGAGCTAGCAATTAGTTGCCTCTTTCTTTTCTGCACTGTACTCGTGGTACACAAACTAAAGGGAAGCAAATGATTACTTTGTCCCGTTCCTAGCGACTCTTGCCATTGTTTCATCTGAAACGACAATTTTTTTGTATAAAGCGATCCATCATGTTTTAAAATTCACTTTTTTGGTTGTTTTCGTTGCATAAACTTTAAAGCAACCAAGGCAGCGGGATCCTGTGATAAGGGACGTGTTCTATCTGGAATAAGCAATCGGTCGCACATTCGTGATCTCTTCTTCACGACACCCAAGTTATGCTCAGGTGGTGGATGAGGGGGCTATCCGATGGGGAAACAGTGGTAGATTTTGTCAAATATGCCACCGTCTGTTAATGACAAAACATTTTTATCACCATATGATTATGAGTTTGGCCTTTGAAAGCATTGTTGAATAAGTGAAGTTATGGGGAGAAAGTACGCAATGTGAAAATATACAAGTGCGCACACTTTGTTAGAACCTTTCTTAACTCGGACATCATGACAACAGTAACACATACTTCGATCTGTTTTTATGTTATGTATCTCTAATTTAAAAATCCATAGCGTACTAAAAAGTAATCAAAATTACCCTTCTTTTGTTTTCTTATTTTTTCATCAATATTTGAAAATTCAAACTTTGAGTTGCCCATCTTAATATTAAATAGCATAAGTAATCAAAGTTTTCAATAAAAACCATTGACCGTTTCAGCATGATTCCAGGGCTGCCACAGATTTATTTGTGAAACATGACAACTCCTGGAGTGTCCCTTATGTAACGCGTCCTCTTGTATTATTATGTTTTGCTATTGTTGTTGTTAGAAAAATCTTTATCCAGTCTGTCGTCGAAATTTTGAAATAAAAGTTATTGTGGATGTCGCGTAATAAATATTTCGCGTGAAACGTTGTTGCGAAACAGGCAAATATCAATTGTGGAAACTAAGCCACTGAATGTTACAAATAATGTTATTAAGGAATACGGCCGACTGACTACATCAAATAAGAGGGAAAGTACATTCGCGAATGAGTGGTATGTATGCGAACATACGAACGGGATAGAGGCACGTACATTTTGAGTGTAATCATCCCCCGTTGCCTGGATAAAAGAATTACAGTTAAATGCCTTTATTCATCTTAGAACGTAAATGCGTGGACTTCGAAAAGAAAGGCTGCAGGTTCTGAATGTAGCGGCAAATATATTGAAATTGACGGTAGCGGCCACGAAAGGAAAGAGATGAACACATTCACGTACCTCTATTGTTGAGCAGCGTCGCCGTGAAGATTGTCGCCTCCATCTAAATTCTCTGCATAAAATTAAAATAACAGTAATAATTTTCCAGAATTTCAGGTGCTGGAATCCATGGTATCACAAAAGACGAAATCGCTCTGCTTAAAAATCACTTTCATTATTTAACCCAATTTTATCAGTAAGAAATGGCACAATACGTCTTAACACTAGGGCAGGATAACAGCAAAAGGTACAGTAACTTATTCTAAAACTAATAAACGAAGAGCGTAAAGCTTCTTTTGTTTAGTAAATGCTTTACGCATTAATCTCTGGTAGTTGAACTAGTGTCTACATATTCATAAAATTTTTTTATATAATTCCTTTACACATATCAGAAACAATTGCACATTTAAATCCGCTCTCTACGAGCAGGAAAGCAATGTCAGTCTCCCATTTTAATTCCAGTCGATGCATGTATGTCTCAAGAAACTGAAACTAACAAAAACTGCATTTTGTCCCCTTTTAGCAATAAGCGTTTCAATTTAGGTCTATTTACGTTAGCTGAAAACATTCTTCATAGCCCTGACATCACTGTGTAATACTATGGGCATTACTCGTGTGCTGTCCGAGGGTAATGGGGTCCACGACCAGACATAATCGGACCCTCAGTGACACAGTACACCAGTTTTTCCAATTCTGGACCGAGAAGCAGTGGCGACCAAATGGTCAGTTTATTCGTCCTGTAGTAGTCATTTTAAAACACAACATGCCTCTCCAGCCACAAAGCTTTTATGTCGGCTGTTTCTGGCCACGGAACTCTACGCACTTACAACTGAGCTCTACACGTACAATTAGCCTGTTACAATATGTATGCGATTTAAGATTCTATTTCGTCTTGACCGTCAAAATGGACTTGTCCTCGCCCACATGTGTCGATCACTGAAAGGAGTGTACATCGTGGTGGTGCTCAAAGACGACTTTATTGCCAAAAGCTAAAAATTTTTCGCGCTAGAGGTGGAGCCGGTCAGCGGCGTGAAGGGTGAATCGGGGGATAGCTGAAGCTGGGCACAGGTTCGTCGAGGAAGGCAAAGGGGTCTTCTCCGGAGGAGCACCTGCAGACCATGGCGTCGTCCTGGCCGCCGACCATGGCTTCCCACATGGGGCCCGTTTCCACCCACGAGTCCAGCGGATCCTGGAGCGGCATATCGATGTATTCCTGCCGACAGACAGAGTCAGGTCAGATCCGCAAAGCTACTCTACTCACCGTTTACCGTCTTCAACATTGTACGAGACGTAAAGTTCGACAGTGAGCCACTTAACCGATCGTATGACATTCATATTCCGTGAGTAAGGTTTAAAGAAGGTCAGATGTACGGATAGTGTGTGCTCTATACCTACATACTAAAAACTAGCAGGTTTCCATAGATACATCTTCATCTAACACGTCCACTTGCCCACTGGACGTGCTCTGACAACACAGACTTCACTGTTCAGTCTCATCCTGTACTACTGTATGTGAGCTGGAACTCAGAGGAGTGCAACCGTCAGCATACGGCCGAAGTACGTTCGATCGATTGCAACGCTCACCCCTGGCCTCGCATCTTGAGGTTCCAGCCTCGAGACCTAGTGGGCACAGTTTTACACTACTGGCCATTAAAATTGCTACACCAAGAAGATAACGTGCTACAGACGCAAAATTTAACCGAAAGGAAGAAGATTCTGTGATATGCAAATCATTAGCTTTTCAGAGTATTCACACAAGGTGGGCGCCGGTGGCGACACCTACAACGTGCTGACACGAGGAAAGTTTCCAACCGATTTCTCACACACAGACAGCAGTTGATCGGCGTTGCCTGGTGAAACGTTGTTGTGATGCCTCGTGTAAGGAGGAGTTATGCATACCATCACGTTTCCGACTTTGATAAGGGTCGGATTGTAGCCTATCGTGATTGCAGTTTATCGTATCGCGACACTGCTGCTCGCGTTGGTCGAGATGCAATGGCTGTTAGCAGAATATGGAATCGGTGGGTTCAGAGGGGTAATACGGAACGCCGTGCTGGATCCCAACGGCCTCGTATCACTAGCAGTCGAGATGACAGACATCTTATCTGCATGGCTGTAACGGATCGTGCAGCCACATCTCGATCCCTGAATCAACAGATGGGGACGTTTGCAAGACAACAACCATCTGCACGAACAGTTTTTGCAGCAGCAAGGACTATCAGCTCAGAGACCATTGCTGCGGTTACCCTTGACGCTGCGTCACTGACAGGAGCGCCTGCGGTGGTGTACTCAACGACGAACCTGGGTTCTGTTTACAGCATCATGATGTTCGCATCCGTGTTTGGCGACATCGCGGTGAACGCACATTGGAAGCGTGTATTCGTCGTCGCCATACTGGCGTATCACCGGCGTGATGGCATGGGGTGTCATAGGTAACACGTCTCGGTCACCTCTTGTTCGCATTGACCGCACTTCGAACACTGGACGTTACATTTCAGATGTGTTACGACCCGTGGCTCTACCCTTCATTCGATCCCTGCGAAACCCTACATTTCAGCAGGATAATGCACGACCGCATGTTGCAGGTCCTGTACGGGCCTTTCTTGATACAGAAAATGTTCGACTGCTGCCCTGGCCAGCACATTCTCCAGATCTCTCACCAACTGAAAAAGTCTAATCAATGGTAGCTGAGCAACTGGTTCGTCACAATGCGCCAGTCACTACTCTTGATGAACTGTGGTATTGTGTTGAAGCTGCATGGGCAGCTGTACCTGTACGCGCCATCCAAGCTCTGTTTGACTCAATGCCCAGGCGTATCAAGGCCGTTATTACGGCCAGAAGTGGTTGTTCTGGGTACTGATTTCTCAGGATCTATGCACCCAAATTGCGTGAAAATGTAATCACATGTCAGTTCTAGTTTTTGTTGTTGTGGTCTTTAGTCCTGAGACTGGTTTGATCCAGTTCTCCATGCTACCCTATCCTGTGCAAGCTTCTTCATCTCGCAGTACCTACTGCAACCTACATCCTTCTGAATCTGCTTAGTGTATTCATCGCTTGGTCTTCCTCTACGATTTTCACCCTCCACGCTACCCTCCAATGCTAAATTTGTGATCCCTTGATGCTTCAGAACATGTCCTACCAACCGATGCCTTCTTCTAGTCATGTTGTGCCACAAACTCCTCTTCTCCCGAGTTCTATTCAATACCTACTAATTAGTTATGTGATCTACCCATCTAATCTTCAGCATTCTTCTGTAGCACCACATTTCGAAAGCTTCTATTCTCTTCTTGTCCAAACTATTTATAGTCCATGTTTCATTTCCATACATGGCTACACTCCATACAAATACTTTCAGAAACGACTTCCTGACACTTAAATCTATACTCGATATTAAAAAATTTCTCTTCTTCAGAAACGCTTTCCATGCCATTGCCAGTCTACATTTTATATCCTCTCTACTTCCACCATCATCAGTTATTTTGCTCCCCAAATAGCAAAACTCGTTTACTGCTTTAAGTGTCTCATTTCCTAATCTAATTCCCTCAGCATCACCCGACTTAATTCGACTGCATTCCATTATCCTCGTTTTGCTTTTCTTGATGTTCATCTTATATCCTCCTTTCAAGACACTGTCCATTCCGTTCAACTGCTCTTCCAAGTCCTTTGCTGCCTCTGACAGAATTACAATGACATCGGCGAATCTCAAAGTTTTTATTTCTTCTCCATGGATTTTAATACCTACTCCGAATTTTTCTTTTGTTTCCTTTATTGCTTGCTCAATATACAGATTGAATAACATCGGGGAGATGCTACAACCCTGTCTCACTCCCTTCCCAACCACTGCTTCCCTTTCATGTCCCTCGACTCTTATAACTGCCATCTGGTTTCTGTAAAAATTGTAAATAGCCTTTCGCTCCCTGTATTTTATCCCTGCCACCTTTAGAATTTGAAGCGTAGGTTTGCCTTTCCTTAATCTTTCTTCTAATATAAGTCGTATGGCCAGTATCGCCTCACGTGTTCCAATATTTCTACGGAATCCAAACTGATCTTCCCCGAGGTCGGCTTCTACCAGTTTTTTCATTCGTCTGTAAAGAATTCGTGTTAGTATTTTGCATCCGTTGCTTATTAAACTGATTGTTCGGTAATTTTCACATCTGTCAACACCTGCTTTCTTTGGGATTGGAATTATTATATTCTTCTTTAAGTCTGAGGGCATTTCGCCTGTCTCATACATCTTGCTCACCAGATGGTAGAGTTTTGTCAGGACTGGCTCTCCCAAGGCTGTCAGTAGTTCTAATGGAATGTTGTCTACTCCCGGGGCCTTGTTTCGACTCAGGTCTTTCAGTGTTCTGTCAAACTCTTCACGCAGTATCGTATCTCCCATTTCATCTTCATCTACATTCTCTTATATTTCCATAATATTGTCCTCAAGTACATCGCCCTTGTATAGCCCTTCTATATACTCCTTCCACCTTTCTGCTTTCCCTTCTTTGCTTAGAACTTGCTTGCTATATACTCCTTCCACCTTTGTGCTTTCCCTTCTTTGCTTAGAACTGGGTTTCCATCCGAGCTCTTGATATTCATACAAATGGTTCTCTTCTCTCCAAAGGTCTGTTTAATTTTCCTGTAGGCAGTATCTATCTTACCGCTAGTGAGATAAGCCTCTACATCCTTACATTTGTCCTCTAGGCATCCCTGCTTAGCCATTTTGCATTTCCTGTCGATCTCATTTTTGAGACGTTTGTATTCCTTTTTGTCTGCTTCATTTACTGCATTTTTATATTTTCTCCTTTCAACAATTAAATTCAATATTTCTTCTGTGACCCAAGGATTTCTATTAGCCCTCGTCAGTTCTAGTATAATATATTTGTCCAATTAATACCCGTTTATCATCTGCATTTCTTCTTGGTGTGGCGATTTTAATGGCCAGTAGTGTAGCAAGATCCGTTAACTGATGACGTCATATGCAAGGAAACTATACCAATCAACTACATCTGGTAACAAAAGCTAAATTCTACCCGAAGGCCGAACTGTACCGACCGGCCGCCGTGTCATCCTCGGCCCACAGGCGTCAGTGGATGCGGAGACGGAGGGGAACGCGGTCAGCACGCCGCTCTCCAGGCCGTACGTCAGTTTACGAGACCGGAGCCGCTACTTCTCAATCGAGTGGCTGCTCAGTTTGTCTCATGAGGGCCGAGGGCAGCCCGCTCCTGACGGCGCTCGGCAGACCGGACGGTCACCCGCCCGAGTGCTAGCCCAGCCTGACAGCGCTTAACTTCGCTACAACTACATCTCGTACAAGTCACCAATTAAGTTTTTGGAACTTGCACATTTTATTTCCCATTACAGTCTCTTAATAAAGCTAAGTCCGTAATATTATTACCCTGTGATAAACACTTTGTCCAAAAAATGAGTCATCCCAGGAGAAATCATGGCGTAGCATGTAAAACTGCACCTACCCCTGATGTGGTTGCAGTTTGGCGAGGACGCTTGCACAGGCTTCTTCCCCTCGGAGGCATTCAGTGCCAATCCAGTAGACTGTCAGTCTACAAGGATGTCAGCTGCTACGTCCCACCTGCTGTTCCATATAGTGCCAGGCATTCTGTGCGGCACTAAGATCGCACGATTTAGTGGGCTATCCGAGATGCAATACGATACCTCAAAATCTGATAAACTGCCAACGTGTGCGCGCAGTACTGTCAGCAGGGGGAGTGTCACCGAGAATGTTGAAATAAACATCCCGGTCTGTGTTGACGGAAACCTGAATAAGTGGAACTGCGTGACGGTATGAAAAACACCTCCAAAGGGTGACAGAACCACCTCTGGCCTGAACTAAACCTTCGACACACGGCGGGTTAAACGCCTCACTGGCTATCGGTGCACGCGACGCCGTGTACCATTCGGCGAGAGGCAGAATCGCGACACACTGGAAAACACCGCACGCCTGCAGTCAGCTACCGTGCTTCCAGTCTCGTTAGGTCCACTGGAGTCCTGCAGCTTTATGCAGCGCTGCCAGGAATCTGCTTTTGCGAGGCACTCGACATCAAAGGTTCGTTACGTACAGCTCTTTCTGCATTGTTCACTCGGTAGTTCGTTGACACGAACCTTCAGCAGTTCGTGTCGGCTTTGAAACCGACTCCTGTAGCCGCGCGGGATTAGCCGAGCGGTCTCAGGCGCTGCAGTCGTGGACTGTGCGGCTGGTCCCGGCGGAGGTTCGAGTCCTCCCTCGGGCATGGGTGTGTGTGTGTTTGTCCTTAGGATAATTTAGGTTAAGTAGTGTGTAAGCTTAAGGACTGATGACCTTAGCAGTTAAGTCCCATAAGATTTCACACACATTTGAACATTCTGAAACCGACTCCGCTCCTTTTCGGGCGGGGTGTTTTTACGACCACTGCTCTCGCACCGGGCTACATGGCTGCATTTGTTGCAGACGCAGTGCAAAATCCACGGTGACGCCACCAACAAGTCGGCCGATTATGTGCACGGTGTGGTCTATGGCGCTCCGTTTCCCTTTGGTTATTAAGAGGTTCTACGTACATTGACATCTGTGTAACTGTTCTGCAAACACTGGCAGATTTAAAAGCCAAACACAAGTTTATTTCTTAAAATACATCACACAAACGGCTTCCTGCATTCACAATGCATTGCTGGAGACGTTCGCGTAAGCTCCTCATTACGGTGTCAGTCGTTTCGTAAGAAATGGCCTCTGTTCCTTCGAATTGTGGCTACCAGATCCTGAATATTGTCGAGTCACCATAAAAGCCGTTGTTCTTGAGATGATGCCACAGAGGAAAATTAAGGGCTGAAAAACCGGTTTATCTTGGCAGCCATTCTTTGTGTCCCAAAAATATCGGACGTTTTGTTTACTGACGAGCCCATCCACATGAAAGATTGCCTTCTCAGATACCACATGACTTGTCTGAAATGCTTCACCCTGGTGAGCTCTACTCAGTTTATCTCCTGGTCTTAAATGCTTAGCCACTTGCAGCTTACAAGGATGAAACTTCAAATCCTGTTTCACAATCCTCCGTAGAGATCTGCGAGGGATCTGTCGTATTCTGGACTGGTGTCTGAGAGATCGCTACGGGCTTCATTGCAGAGCTGTATGCACTCGTCAGATATTTTCCGACGATAGGACTGTCATTTCAGGTCCCTTGTGCTTCACATTAATTACAGAACCCGTCTCGTGCCATCGTTGTATCCAAGTTTATTTTATAACCCGGAAAGCGCGGCACTTTGCGCGTTGGACAGCAGCAACATTCTCCTTCCACTGCCTCTGCAGACACCTGTACCGGCCAAATTCTGTACTGAACTGAATGGCGTATTGTGTGGGTCCGATTAGACACGGCAGGGTGACCAACGTAAAATGTACCAGTTCTCGTGGGCCACCCTGTACTTATTTCCCATATCGATTTGAAGTGACGTCATCAATCAGTGGATACTGGCAGATTTTCTCTCGTGACTCCCGAAGGAAGGCCCTGCCAGTCGGTAGCCATGGCTGACAGTTTTGCATCAGTCGGGTTAATCAGAGACGCCAGATGCATCTGTAGCTCAGTCTTATTCGCAATCTTTGTGTATTTTGCCGATAAGAAACATAAATATCCTCTAACCATTCAAGTGAAATCATAATTTACCTTACATATCTTATGTAGAAATGAAGGGAATGAAAATTATTTTCTTTCATGCTTCAAAAAACGTTTTCTGTACAGTCTTATGAAAGAAATGTTTATGACAGACGATGCGAGTCCCAGCTAGCTGTGAATGTTGACAGCTTGGAAGAGAATCTGCATCCATGTCTACACCCATAATCTACACTCATGCTAATAAATTAAGGATAATTGCAGAATGTGGTGCCCCAAACGTGGCACTACACAAAACTGGCGCTAAGAGCATAGGCACATAGGGAACACAAAAGACACAGATCTGTAAGTCCACGGTACTGGTGATAAGTTGAGAAAACTGTCCCGAAACACATGTGCTACAAAACGCCACTGTTTCCTGCGCATGTACCCCGACATCAATATGGAATATGATCACCATGCACACGTACGCAGGCCGCACAACGGGTTGGCATACTCTGGATCAGGTGGTCGAGCAGCTGCTGGGGTATAGCCCCCCATTCTTGCACCAGTGCCTGTCAGAGCTCCTGAAGTGTCCTAGGGGTTTGAAGACGTGCAGCGATACGTCGACCGAGAGCATCCCAGACGTGCTCGATGGGGTTTAGGTCTGGAGAACAGGCAGGCCACTCCATTCGCCTGATATCTTCTGTTTCAAGGTACTCCTCCACGATTGCAGATCGGTGGGGCCGTGCATTATCGTCCATCAGAGGAAGGTGGGACCCACCGCACCCCTGAAAAGGCGCACATACTGGTGCAAAATGTCGTCCCGATACATCTGACCTGTTACAGTTCCTCTGTCGAAGACATGCTGGGGCGTACGTGCACCAATCATAATCCCACCCCACACCATAAAACCACGACCTCCATACAGGTGCCTTTCAAGGACATTAAGGAGTTGGTATCTGGTTCCTGGTTCACGCCAGATGAAAACCCGGCGAGAATCACAGTTCAGACTATACCTGGACTCGTCCGTGAACATAACCTGGGACCACTGTGCCAATGACCATGTACTGTGTTCTTGACACCAGGCTTTACGGACTCTCCTGCGACCAGGGGTCAGTGGAATGCACCCTGCAGGTCTCCGGGCGAATAAACCATGTCTGTTCAGTCGTCTGTAGACTGTGTGTCTGGAGACAACTGTTCCAGTGGCTGCAGTAAGGTCCCGAGCAAGGCTACCTGCTGCAGTACTCCGTGGCCGTCTATGGCCACTGATGGTGATATATCGGTCTTTTTATGGTGTTGTACACTGTGGATGTCCCGTACTGTAGCGCCTGGACACGTTTCCTGTCTGCTGGAATCGTTCCCGTAACCTTGAGATCACACTTTGTGGCACACGGAGGGCCTGTGCTAGGATCTGCTGTGTTTGACCAGCCTCCAGTCGCCCTAGTATTTTACCCCTCATAATGTCATCAATATGTGTTCTTTGAGGCATTTTCAACACACACGCCTGAAAACGTCTGCACACTTACTCGCTGCACCTTACTCTGCTTATGTGGACTGCTGCCAGCACTACCGTGCATAATAGTTGCTTTTGTTCTTTATCAGAAAGCACATTGGTGCAAGGCTACTGGGCGTGACATTCAAACTTAAAAAGGAAATTGTATAGGTTTTATGTAATGGATATTATTGTTACTTTGTTTCGAACATGAATGTGGTCAAGCTTTGATTATTTAAATATGTTAAAACGCAAAATAATTTAGAATAAGCTGTAGCCAATCAGATGGACGGCTTCAGAGAAAAGAACTGCACTAGTCAGTTGAGCGACGATGTTCGGCACGCTGGATACGCGGCCGGGGACGGGCGAAGGGACAGTGCGGGTGGAGACGCGAAAGCGGACGGTCAGTCTTCAGGTAGCTAGGAAGCGAAACGACTTAGAAAATTTCAGGTTGTGTGATATCGTGGGACTTAGTCTGTGAGAGGTGAGCAGCCCGCGCCTGGTATGAACTCTCAACTTTTTGCGCAAATAACGAGGTGGACTATTGGACTTATATTTCGCGATGAGATTGTGAGTGAGTGAACTGAGACAAACGGATATGCGCTCGAGGGTAACAGTAACTCTAAATGCGACCACTTTCACTATTAGTTTGCTTTCTGAATAAACATTATTCTAGCCCAATCGCAACTGCACGGCCTACATCATTTATGGGTCGTTAATTTAGTTCCTGATATTATTATTACAGTTATTATATCTTATATTAACTTTCTATGTTTCATACAATTTCGCAAACTTGCCATCAGCAAGACAATTTAACCAAAAGAGGTGTCTAATTTAGGACGTTAGATGCGACACGTGCGTTTCAACTCCTAGACAAGATTGAACCAAGACATTTCGATGAAGAGGAACGGCATGTTGGCCGGAACATCTTTGGGATGTTAGATCGCAGTGTGATGCAATTAAAAACTACTGTCACCACTCAGATTTGAACCAGGGACCCTTGGTACTACATACAACCTAACACTCCACCAATTCCCCCATGCATGCCACATGTATCAGCAGATATGGTTTTCCTTTTCTCTTGTAGTTCTGATGTTACTTTAAGTTAACATTTACATCCGTTCTGTTGGATGACAGCACATCGTACGAACTAAATCAGAGTTTTGGTTGATACTCTACCGACATACAACGTATGGTTCAGATCTGAGTATCTACATCTGAAAGGCTGTGTGTTAGGAGAAATAGGTGGCGAGTGTCCAAGTCACTATAACAGTTAGTGGGTAAAAAGAAAGTCAGAAGCCAACGCCCGATGAAGAACAGATTTTTCTTGTGTTAAATGTGGGGTAAAAGTGGCAATGGCGATATTTTTTATAGTTCAGATCTTGGTTAGTTTTCACAGGGGTCAGTTACAATTGAGCACCAGCAGCGAAAGAGTGTACTGGAACTAAAAGAAATATAGATGTTGTGTTTGTGGGAAAGTTAAATCCAATGTCCCAATTTACATATTTTGCTCCAACGCTACACTTCCCAAGACCAGT
This sequence comes from Schistocerca nitens, assembly GCF_023898315.1. Lineage (NCBI taxonomy): Eukaryota > Metazoa > Arthropoda > Insecta > Orthoptera > Acrididae > Schistocerca > Schistocerca nitens. The sequence continues at coordinate 150,444,305 of NC_064614.1, forward strand.
TACCCATTGTTGAACACATGGTTTCACTTACGAATAATAAAAACATTAACATGAACAGGTAAGTAGAAAAGTGTAAGACTTATTCCCATCATGAGTAATAAGTATGTAATAAAAAAAATAAAAAAAAATTAAACAAAATGCAAGTACATGAAACATATTCGCAACTGCGATTACGGACAAGCAACAGCTGTATAAGGGAATGACAGCAATAATAATCCATGCCGGGTCAGGATTCAAACATGCCAATGCCAAGCAGCGACTTTCAATTAAAATTCCCTTCCCTGTATGGGAATTGTCTGAGGCGCCTTGTCACGGTTTCGGCCGGTTCCCCCCGCTAGAGTTTCGAGTCCTCCCTTGGCAGGGGTGTGTTGTCCTTAGCGTAACTTAGTTGAAGTTAGATTAAGTAGTGTATAAGCCTAGGGACTAATGACCACAGCGGTTTGGTCCCATAAGAACTTACCATCACCAACAAATGTATGGGAATTACATATTGTGTGTACGAATACAAACTGTGATGCAGGAACGACGACGACATTCGAGAGTTTGGGTGTGGCCCTGGGTAGGGCACGGATATCCAAAGCAGTTGAGGCAACGGCTCTTGTAAAGTGGTTAGAATGGCTTCGAGTCCCAGTCATTCGTGGATGTCCCATTCATCATTCCTTTATACAGCTTATGGCTGTTCATATTCACAACTATGAATACATTTCATTTATTTCATAATGGCTGTAGTCTCTGCAATGCATGTTCCACTGGAAATGCATGCATGCCCAAAGAAACACTTCATCATTCTGTTTAAAAACACAGGCACTGTAGTATCAGAAGCATAAACAGTATGTTGCTGACTGAGAAAAAAATCTTTGCTTGCTTAATAAGAGTTATGGAGCAAAAGATAGAGTAGTCTCACCAGTATTCCAGAAATGGTGATAAGCAAGTAAAACAGTAATTCCGAACCCATAATTTGCCTTGTATATTAATTTACGTTAAACTTTAATATTGCATAAAGTGTTATCGCAGGGACGTGTGTTGATTATATAAATATTAGATTGTATTCTGTCTTATGCTACAAAGCGAAATCAGTTTTAATATAGTTGTGTTTGCATGCTCATTACAAAGACTGGCAAGTGTTAGTAGTTAATGAAAAATAAGAACCTAATTTATAACTAGAAGATAAGTTTTGCTGGATTGTTATTTTAACAAGTGCCTGCAAAGAAAAAATCTGACCTGATCTACAGAATTATGTAGTCAACTTTACATAATCTTAATAGGTAAAACAAGTATACACATGAAGAATCAAGTTACCCATTTGTTTAAAAAAATAACTTATGGTTTATGGCTATAACTTTTTTTAGTACTTTTACGAATTTAACTTTATGTACTAATTTGTGATAATGAGTATCATGTTACAGGATTACTATACTAAGGGTAGAAAGCAAAATGTCTGTCTACTTAACAAAATATTATTATAATAGAGGGAAACATTCCACGTGGGAAAAATATATCTAAAAACAAAGATGATGTGACTTACCAAACGAAAGTGCTGGCAGGTCGATAGACACACAAACAAACACAAACATACACACAAAATTCAAGCTTTCGCAACCAACGGTTGCTTCGTCAGGAAAGAGGGAAGGAGAGGGGAAGATGAAAGGATGTGGGTTTTAAGGGAGAGGGTAAGGAGTCATTCCAATCCCGGGAGCAGAAAGACTTACCTTAGGGGGAAAAAGGACAGGTATACACTCGCACACACACACATATCCACCCGCACATACACAGACACAAGCAGACCAGTCCTTTCAGAAAACATCGTTCTTGTCCAACGCAGCTAGCTCTTTATTCGCACGAAGTAATGGCCGCTATCGACAGGGGATCTCAAGTTGATTCCGTATTTCTAGATTTCCGGAAAGCTTTTGACACTGTTCCTCACAAGCGACTTCTAATCAAGCTGCGGGCCTATGGGGTATCGTCTAAGTTGTGCAACTGGACTCGTGATTTCCTGTCAGGAAGGACGCAGTTCGTAGTAATAGACGGCAAATCATCGAGTAAAACTGAAGTGATATCAGGTGTTCCCCAGAGAAGCGTCCTGGGACCTCTGCTGTTCCTGATCTATATAAATGACCTGGCTGACAATCTGAGCAGTTCTCTTAGGTTGTTCGCAGATGGTGCTGTAATTTACCGTCTAGTAAGGTCATCCGAAGACCAGTATCAGTTGCAAAGCGATTTAGAAAAGATTGCTGTATGGTGTGGCAGGTGGCAGTTGACGCTAAATAACGAAAGGTGTGAGGTGATCCACATGACTTCCAAAAGAAATCCGTTGGAGTTCGATTACTCAATAAGTAGTACAATTCTCAAGGCTGTCAATTCAACTAAGTACCTGGGTGTTAAAATTACGAACAACTTCAGCTGGAAAGACCACATAGATAATATTGTGGGGAAGGCGAGCCAAAGGTTGCGTTTCATTGGCAGACAGCTTACACTACACTCGTTCGTCCTCTGTTAGAATATTGCTGCACGGTGTGGGATCCTTACCAGGTGGGATTGACGGAGGACATTGAAAGGGTGCAAAAAAGGGTAGCTCGTTTTGTTTTGTCACGTAGTAGGGGAGAGAGTGTGGCAGATATGATACGCGAATTGGAATGGAAGTCATTACAGCGAAGACGTTTTTCGTCGCGGCGAGATCTATTTACGAAATTTCAGTCACCAACTTTCTCTTCCGAATGCGAAAATATTTTATTGAGCCCAACCTACATAGGTAGGAATGATCATCAAAATAAGATAAGAGAAATCAGAGCTCGAACAGAAAGGTTTAGGTGCTCGTTTTTCCCGCGCGCTGTTCGGGAGTGGAATGGTAGAGAGATAGTATGATTGTGGTTCGACGAACCCTCTGCCAAGCACTTAAATGTGAATTGCAGAGTAGTCATGTAGATGTAGATGTAGCAGTAAAGAAAAAGCAGGAAGAAGAAAAGAAAACTTTAGAGGAAGCAAACACTGATGAAAAAATTAGAAGGGATAATGAAACATTTAAGGAAGAGTTAAAGGAAGACCTGAAGTATGGACTGGAGGAGGAGAAGAAGGATAGAGATGTAATACACTCAGAGTTTAGTAATAAATTTTAGCCAGTTAGGAATACGACATTAGCAGGAGAAGAGACAATTAGTGAGCTTGTAATGTTGCGAGTTAATGGGCAATAACAGTTGTTGCTATACAGCCTGCAGTACTGTATTGGAGCTGGAGGCTGTGAAGGAAACCCCAAATTGTATCCTACCTATGCGTCATATACACCTGCTGATACTGCAGTGTGAGAACGGCTATATTGATGCCACCTATGAACCTAAATAAACTATATAAAATATTACTCAATCAGTTTCATAATTGGTACACTACCTTTTGTTGTTCATGAGAAGATTGTATAAAAATTTCGACATTGTAACTATCATAGTTTCGGAGATAGAAAAAAATTGCTAAAAAAGTAAAAAACCGATACTTAGGGAACTAAATTTAGTTAGGAAATATAATAGTTTATCTGTTGGTATATTGGAAAACATAAACAGAACTCTCAGTGTGCAGAATTAATTAACTGAGATTTTCCTATTAAAACTTATTTTTTGTTTTCGTAATATAAAAATCAGACAAAATTATTGTGTGTGTCTAATATTGTTGGGGAATAAATGTGAGTAACTGAATGTGTGTACGTGGGGCATTTGTCAGATTTAAAAGTTGCGTTATATACTGTCTGAAGTAACCTGCAAGAGTTACACAAGCCTGTTGTGGGAAAATGATCGTAGGGAATTTACCCACTTTGCTGATGACATATGTCTAGGTGTGATTGCTATTGTAACAGAGCAGCCAGAAAGTAAGCTGGATTAAAATCTGTATCTGAAGAATATTTCCAGAATTTTTGCCTTTTCGTTTCCGTTTATTAAACATTACTTTAATATTTGTATGTTTTAATGACGCAAATGCGTCTGTGTGTAAGGATTGGTGCAGGCCAGTTTTGGCACGAGCGTGATCATGGGCGAGCAATTGAGACAATTCCTGCTCGTTACCTGATAGTTATACTGGGAGTGACGCTGCAAGAAGGGGGTCGCTCACTAGCTTTGAACACGGACGGTCATGTTTCAGTATTCAACAACTGAGAAATTTTGGTGAGCAGTTTCTTTTTTAGAAATCCACAAGAAGGACCGAATATAATAACTCAAATTAGAGGTGAAATTAATGACTGTGAGAACGTTGTTCAATTCAGGTCGGGTTTGGACAGATTTCTGGCTGCAGTGTGTGTGTGAAATGTGTATGAGTTGTGAACTGGAAGAAAATAGACAATAGTTTAAATGTGGACTGAATAGTACTTTTTTTTGGCTATCGAGGACAAAATAAACATTTTTGTGTTGAAATTTTGGACATTATTTTTCAGAAGCCAATCCATTTTCTTACTGTCTGATAAAACTGAATGGCAGTTTCTCTGCAGAACTTTCTTTGATAACTAGAGTTGTGCAGCCTCAGTAATTGTAGATATTAGATGGTATTTTTATCAACACTGCTTTTACATCATCTTGTAAGTATCTATGTTACCGAGTGAAGGGACATCGAGGAGACACCGTTCTGAGGTCGGTGAATTTTAATGTACAGCTTGCACAGAGAACAAAACCCATCCCGCTGCAAGCTGCAATCACATCCTTGTGAAATGGTAAGGATTAGAGTGTCCAGGGGATGGAAACTAATCTATTGCTACAAGGCATTCATAAACAAGTAAATGAGAATAATGTGCAAATTAAAAATAAAATTAACAACTTAGGTAATGTTTCAGGATCTTGAATGGAGAAGACCGGAAGGTAGTTAGTAGGGAAGATGAAATGAGGTAATCTCAATGGCTATGAGGTTAGTTTCTCAGAAAAGGAAAAGAGTTCATAATGTGAGAATAGCTTATGTAGTGGAAGTAATGTAACTTCAACTGCATGCAGTAAATAAAGTGGTAGTGCTCATGACAGTAGTGGAAATAGTTCATTTGAGGTCCACAAGTCATTGGACAAAGTAACTCGAGAACAGACGAACAAGTCAGAGGATCAGAGATTGGAGGTGGAAGAGTTAACAAAGTCAGTGAGTGTGTGTGTGTGTGAAATAATATATTGTGTATGTGAAATAATATATTTTAAGCAAAAATGATGCTCTACACTGACCCGATGGATCAGCAAAAATAGCAGATGTGAATAACAATGTTTTCCAACAATGTTAAGGAAGTAAATGACCTGTCTATTACTTAAACAGTACTTAAATTTGAAATTTTGTATGGAAAGAAGATATTGCATATTTAAGAAAGAGGGATTTATTTTTTCGGTATGGAACATTGTTTCAAATGGTAATGTAATAGATAATGTGAATGTATTTAATGCCACATTTACAGAAGAAAATATTTGGATTTAAGAGGCAAGAGTAAAGTAAGACTTTTAGGGTAGGTTTTTGTCTCATAAGGGTTACCAAGCTTTGTTAGTGATCATGTATTTTGCCATTGAGAAATGCTGATACCTTCTTAGCAGCCAAGCAAAATAATAATTGAAATTAAATGTTTCATAAGCTAGGTAGAAAAGAGGGGAATGAAAATACTTATTCTTTTATCATAAATAGTATTTATTATACACTCTTAAGAAAGAGACACTCAGCAACAGATTATGTGAGTGCCACCTGGCTGAGAATGATGAAAACATGGAAGAGAATCAGTGACACACAATGGGAGGTTCATCTGGATGTGACAGATGTAAACTTGGAATAGGATCAGTGACAGGCAATGTGAGTACCATCTGATTGTGGGTGAAGAAAACCTGGAAAAGAGCCAGCAACACCTTAATTACGTGGCATCTGTGATGTTATTAAAAATGCAATGTTCGTTGATTAACATGTGTTACAATATTATCTATGTATTTTCTGTGATCTTTTCTTCAGAGAGAGATGGTAAGATAGTGGATGAACATTGATAAAGAGTTGCTAGAGATTGTACAGGTGTGTATTGTAATTTACATTGTCCTTATGTCTTATTCTGGTCATGGCTTGGACAAATCATGTTTGTTTGGTTGCAATAAATTGACAATCTTGAGTCCTGCACTTGTACCAAAACGTTTTTAGATGCCAACTGACAATTCAAAGTGTGTACAGGCGCATATGGACATCCTTGTTTCTTGTGTTCTCTTTTCGTAATGTCTATATTTTATCTTTCTGTGGTTACTTACGCTACTTTAAGCCTGAAATTTGAATTTCAATTATCTTTGTTAATATCAGTATTGCTCCCAAGGTCATAATCAAGCCCTTCCACACATTTTAAGCTGCATATTTTGGGTGTAGATACATAAATATATGTATTTCCCTTCCGCTGATACAGGACGTTCTGTGCTATGGGAGTCCAAAGAGATGTACAGCAGTGACACAGGGAAGTTCTGTTGTGTATATCATCTTGTTTCAAGGAAGTAAGTCGTCACAGTTTCAAGGTATGACTCAGTTATTAAACTTTTTTATAAGTGTCCAGGGCAAGCTTACTTTCATGCATCAATTTCTTTGTTACAGTTCAGGATTTACAGAGAATAAAATTCTTAGGTTGGATTAATTTCATATTGAGTTCATTGGATTGCTTTCATGATTAAATTCAGAGTTTTTCACAATATTGAGTTCTATTACCAAACGTAAGGTCACTCAGCTTCATGCCATTTAGGCAGCTTATAAAGTGAGCAATGAGAAACCATGCAGCTATAAACAGTTTATACTGATTTATATCTTTGTCTTCATGGAAAGTTGAAAGGTATGTGCTCCGAAGCGTTAATCCATTAACCCCTTAGCAGTAGTCCAGGAGTTATAATTGGGCAGCAGTAATTCTCATCGCAAGGCCACGGGCCGTGCAATAGCTTACCTCGTCGTCCGGGCAGAGGCAGGGGCTGCCTGACCGGCTGCGCGAGTCTGTGCAGACGACCTTGGGTGACACCTCATACGTGGTGTTGGCCAGGCACGGCACTCTCTCGTATGTGGTGTTGGCTGGGCAGGGCACACTCTCGTACTGCAGGGCAGGTGGTCCTTCATCACAGCAGCAGGAGTCACTGCAGAAGGGGCGGCACAGCAGGTTGATGGAGGCACCGGAATCCCTCATGTGGTACTACCAAATTAGTGATAGGTCTTCCGTCTCACTTCAATATGTACCTTCAAGGCACAATGAGTTACTCATTCACTTAACCTCCCTAGTATCATTGGGATTAATATGAACCTATAAGCAAACTGGAAATCTATATCTCCCTTCTTTTCAAAGCTATTATTTTCAATGTATATGACTTTCTCCCACTGAGCCAATTGTATCCAATCATACTTTATTCAGTTTTATGTTTACAACACATTAAAATTTAGTCACAACTTTTTGAACGGAGTACAACTGGGGGCAATACAATCCCAAACTAATTTTTTTTGTTACTTGAGTAAAACATTTATGAAAATAGAATGCTGACACTTATGTTGATCAGCTATAATATATGTCTTTTTGTCAGTTCAATAAACAACTGTCAATATATTCCTTAAATTACTTAGGGTGTGGATAGCAGCGGTACTCTGTGGGGAAAAAAAAAGTTTAATATATAACTGAAAGGAAGCAGATGTGTTATGTAGCTAACGCTGTTTCATGTTCTTCTGAATGGGAACTAGTTAATACTGACATACCGCACTCCTATTCATTATATTCTTCTACTTAACATTCAACAAGCAGAATCGGTACTTTTTACAGATGATACTGGTGCTATAATAATCCTATTAGAGAGTAAGCAACAGAAGAATGGTAAATAACATTATCCAAAGAATTCTTAAGTGGTTCTCAGAATATGGACACTCCCTAAATTTTGAAAAGAAAAAAGCACACAACACTCAGTCCTTTACAATAAACAGTCATATCAACAGTTGATGTAGCACATGAACAGGAGTCAGTAAGTAGGGTACAATGCTTCAAATTTTCAGATGTACATATCAATGTAAACTTGAACTGGAAGAAACATAGTACTGAGCTTCACAAACAATTAAGTTCAGCTACTTTTCCTCTTCATATAATTTCTAATCTCGAAAACAAACAAGTCAACCTTCTGACATATTTTGCTTATTGCTACTCAGTAATGTCTTAGAGAATAATTTTGTAAGTTAACTCATCACTTAGAAAGCAAGTATTCAATGCACAAAAGGGGCAATGAGAATAATATGCGGTGTTTACAGACAGATATTATGTAGTTACTTCTTTGAGGAGCTAGGCATTTTAACTGTGCCATTACAATACATATTTTTGCTAATGAAAATCCTCATAAATAATTGATCACTGTTTGCGAAGACCGATGATGTACATAGCTACAACATCAGAGTGAAAATGACCTTTATTACCCATTATTAAAGGTGTTGGTGACTTGGAAGGAGTTCAGTATACAGCAAGAAAAATGCTTGATCTTTTTTCCAATAGCATAAAATGTCTGACAGGTAGCAAAGAAAGTGTTAATGAAATTTAAAGGCATCTCTCCTGCACAACTCCTCCTATTCCATTGATGGGTTTCTACTTAAAAGCTGGTAGCCAGGAGGAAAAACAAGAAAAAATCTTTTTTATCAGTTCAGTTGCATGAGTTGGACTAAAAAGAAGAATGTGTTAATTATGTATACATATCCTGTAAATTAACTCATTCCACATCATGCCGATAAAAGAATTTTTCAAATGATCCACAGGACATTGTAATGTAACCATGTAAGCCCCCCCCCCCCAGCATTACTTGGGATTTTTAACTGGGTATCGGTACTTTCTGTTATACAAAGAATAAAAATCATGCCACTATGGCACCTTTTCTTGTTATGTAATTGTACTATATAATACTATGAACGATATTTAAACCAAATTTACAAATAATTAAATAATATGTAAATATGTAACATAATAATCACTATGAACCATAAACATTTACTCAGAACTATAATAATCAGTATGTAATTCATTTGATTATAAGTAGTTATAAATGTTAGCATCATTATTACTTTTGTTAATTAACTGCAATTATAGATCTCAAAAGTTCAGTTTGGAAAATGTTATTGTAAATCGATCAAAAAGCAAGAACCAAATTTTAATTCACGTAATTTCAAGTGATATGTAATTTCAAACCCAAATGTGTAAACCAGATTAATACCATTACTAAAATAATTAATTGATCATTGTTAGCACATGTAATTAACTCCATTACTTATGTTTGTATGCATATTTCAAAATTTGTTAATTAACTGCAATTATAGATCTCAAAAGTTCAGTTTGGAAAATGTTATTGTAAATCGATCAAAAAGCAAGAACCAAATTTTAATTCACGTAATTTCAAGTGATATGTAATTTCAAACCCAAATGTGTAAACCAGATTAATACCATTACTAAAATAATTAATTGATCATTGTTAGCACATGTAATTAACTCCATTACTTATGTTTGTATGCATATTTCAAAATTATGAGCCATTAAAGAGGTTAAACAACTTGTGTATATAATATGTAAATGTTAGCAATATTTTCCGATCGATAATTGATTTGTATTTATTAAATTAATGAAACACATTATTGTAAAAAAGTCATATTTAATTTTCAGTCTTAAGTTGTACAATTTCTAACCTAAAACTCATATGTAATGAACTAATATTTTATGCTGTAAGTAATCTGATTGTCAACCTTTTGTATATTTGTAACTTTTAATTGTAACTATTAATTTCACGATGGTGTAATAATTGAAGTAATAAACACTCATTGTTTGGAATATATATAAGCAAACGCGGCAATGCAGCATCAGTTCGCTTAGGGGTTCACTTTGTAGTGAAGTCTTTTCGGTCAGTAAGTCAGTCTGTCAGCCGTTGGTTTGTCAAAGAGACTGTATGTGAAGTTTGATATATTCTGCAATGACTGTGGAAAAAGTTATCATCAACAAATAAACCTCCACAAATTGTCTGACCTGGAGTTTTAATTAGAAGGAATTACCAGCTACCCGACTCAGGCAAATTACAGGATAAGTACAACAAAAATACTTTGTTATACATCGCCCTTACTTACGTCCACTCCAGGTGCAAATACAGTATATAAGTAATTATATTAACGCACCGGTAAATAAATCATATGCATTCATAAAGTAAGGGAGATGTCATAACATGAAACTAACTAACAAGGTCCACTATTTGTACTGCTCCTGTTCTAGCTATATCTAAATAGTATTCTTTGCTAATGATCCGAGTATCATAATCTTAATCAACTCAGTACACATGCACAACCAAAAATGCAGTAAATGAAATATTCAGTAAAGCTGAAAAGTTAAAATGAGCACAGCACCACTTCAAGTGGGTTAATGTGGAGGGTACATGTCCATAAATCACTGCCACAAACATGTAGCCAACTAGATGAGAAGCAATTACGTGACAGCCTCTGGATGCTACCATTTGAATTACAGTCTGATGCAGCTCTCCAAACTAGTCTTTCCTGTTGTAGCCTCCTCATATATGTATAGTTACACAAACACCTGGTACATACATCTGAACCTGCTTACTGTACTGAAGTCTTGGTCTTTCCCAACAACTTTTTGTCCCCCTCCCATTCCCCCCCCCCCCCCCCCCACCATCCAATTAACAAATTAACGGTTATCTTATGCTTATGCTTATTAATCTAATCTAAAGTATGTATACTGTCAGCCTATTCCTCCTTTTAGTAAAGTTAGGCCATAGTACCCTTTTCTATACAGTTCAACACTGTAACTCTTGATTATTTTTCGTTTATACCCAACTAATCATTAGCATCATCCTGCTGCACTACATTTCAAATGCTTCTATTCTCATCTTATCCATGCTGTTTCTCTTGCATATTTCTCTGTTATCCAGAGAAATACTTTTAGAAAAGTGTTCTAGACTTTAATATTTAGATTAGCTGTTGATACATTTTCCTTTTCAGAAAATATATTCTTGCTGTTGTCAATATGCACTTTATACCATCTTTACTTCTATCATCAGTTTTTTTCTGTCCAGCATGGTATCACTATTTCCATAACTTGTCTTTGTGGCAGGAGTTTAGTCTGTAGCCATTGGAAGTTAATTAGTAGTTGAAACATGCATCTACAGCAGCAGATATCACAGGATGTTATTTCCACACCTCCCACAATCACATCTGATGGACCTTTTCCACACCTCCCAGAATCTCATCTGATGGACCTGACCCAGCAGTATCCTGAGCTGAATTCATCGTAATGAGTTGACCTTTTATAGTATGATTTTATTGCTGAAAGCTTAAATTCTTTTCTAAAAAGAGATGGAGCCTGTTGGCAGAGTGAAGTGTATTTCCTCTCGAGAAAAGCTGGTGCATTTGGACTGGTGGTCGTGAAATTTTAACAGCAGCCCACTCCACAACACACAATGCCTCTCTCGTAGTGGCAATCATTGCAGTTTCACAACAATGTCTGTGAAGATCTCCAACTAACTAAACAATCTCGTGATCATACACACTATACTTCTTTAAATATTTTCTGTCTCCTCAGTGAACTTTGTGTGTTATCCACCAGTGAACACTGTGGGCTCAGTCAAACTTCTTTGCATACTCCTGCAGTCACTGTTAAATTTGATAACTGTTGTCTATTGAAAACAAAGTGTTGAAATTATTCACAGTATGAAGATTTGAATCCAGTAATCAAGTATGATCAATATTCCATAAGGCCATATTTTGTTCACCAGATGACAGTGTGGAACTATTTCAACTGCCCTCTGAAAAACAAGGAAAATTGCATCAATCTACCCACCATTACCATTTATCCTCTAAGACTCAGCACAAATACATGAAGAAGACTTTTCCAAAAGTGTTGTTTGGGAGTCCATATTTAGTTTTGGAGAGAAAGTTTGTTTGCTAAAAATGGTCATAATATGCGAGTGTAAAATGTCTTCAGTAATTCTACAACAGATTGGCATAAGTGACACAGGCTTATAGTTACTCATAAGGACAAGCGTATTCCATTTATCTGCCTTGGTGATGACTGCCTTGTGTTCTTGTAGTTTCTTTCTTTAGTTTTCTGGGTTAGTTTTTTCTGTTGCTTCTGTTTGTGAGTTGATATGGGTTTTTTAAATCACAAAAATTGATAAACCTCCAGAGGAGCTTCCATTATGAGCAATACGGTTCTCTCGAGGCCATGCCAAGCATTGCCCATGAAAGTCTACAACAAATTCAAGAATACAACACTACAGATGCACAAAACAATTCTCAACATCAGATTTAACAAAATCTGTCTGAGTAATAATATTATTCCTGGTTTTGTAAAAGTCCATGCAAGCAGCAAGTCACGTGAAGCTCAAGTAGCCAAAAGAATAGCAGAAATTATTTGGTTTGAAATGAAATTGTTTCCTTGTTTCCTACATGATAAAAAACAGCTGTTCAATATTCACTTACATAAAACACACTTTGAGTTAGCTAATCACATAAAACCACCAGCCAATGGTGGCATCAAACAAGGAGTCCAATCATACACAGAAACACTAATGAAAAGGAAGAAACAAACACAAAACAAGAAACTGAATTTCGTTGTGATACAACATACCAATGAAAACAAGAAGACAGAATGGATGCCCAACACAAGTTCCATGATAAGACTGGTCAATTTAATTGAAATAAAATGAACAAAGCAAGAAAGAGATTTCCTTGAAAAGGGGTCCAAGCACAACACAAATACAAACATGTCACTCAAAATAATAGAAAACCCAATCACAGAAACAGAATTCATAATAAAACAAGAAGAAAATTAGAAACCCCAAATTTCGTGTCAACTTGGCAAGGGAACTGGTAGCAGATGAGCTAAAACACATAACTGAGGAAAACAAGATCCATGCCAACCAAAAGTAAACAGAAATACTGAGGCAGATAAAAGGATCACCCTGGTCCTTATGAGTGAAGTACAATACATCAACAAAAAAAAATGGGTGCACGGAAGTGAACAACATCATTACATAATCAGTGATCCCATGGTGAGGTACCCAAAAAAATGTACAGAAACTCCTAAAAACCCTCAAAATTAATACCATAAAAGCTTGAGCAAAATACATAACACAAAAGAATCCCAAAGCACCCATCTAAATAGTTTACCAAAAATACATACAAATAGCTGTCCAGTTAGACTATTAATTACCTTCAAAAATGCATTATCTTTACACGTAGACAGACACAAACAATACAAACCTAAGAAACACCAGTAAAATGATAAAAAAAGACTTGCATGATGTCAGTCAGTGGCATCGTGCAACACGTGACCTGACGTGATAGAGAGGAGAGGAGAGAGAGGCACTCTGCTCAAGGAATGGTTTAATAGATCTGGCATCACAAAAAATGGCAGAGAAATCTTCCCCAACATCAGGCCATTCACAAATGTGATAGTAAATGTACACTTAGGGTGTAAGTCTTCCAGTTTTAAAGTCAATGCCATTTTCCTGAATGTCTAAATTTCTGAATAATTAGCAGCTGTGAGAAGTGGAACTGTTGTAGATGAGCAATGTTTGTTTGGCGTCTCTGAATACTCACTTATCTGAGACCCAATGTTGCTCATGAATAAGTCACCAGATTTTCAGTCCTTCACGAATAGTCTAGTTGATCCTGAAACTGCAAACACCCTGCATTTTGTTAAACTTGAGGCACTTTGAGTGTTCTGGGTTAGAGCATGGTTGGTTGGTTGGTTTTGGTGAAGGAGACCAGACAGCGTGGTCATCGGTCTCATCGGTTTAGGGAAGGATGGGGAAGGAAGTCGGCCGTGCCCTTTCAGAGGAACCATCCCGGCATTTGCCTGGAGTGATTTAGGGAAATCACGGAAAACCTAAATCAGGATGGCCGGACGCGGGATTGAACCGTCGTCCTCCCGAATGGGAGTCCAGTGTCTAACCACTGCGCCACCTCGCTCGGTCTTAGGTTAGAGCATGTGCCTGCTGGCACTCGTCACTTGCATCTACAGGTAGTGCCATGGCTTGATGCACTGTCTTACTGCCTCACTGAAGCGTCTGTGCTACCAACCCCATTTAAGTTTTGTTGGTTACTATAATGTCCTCAAAAACAGCTGTTGCCTTCCTGCCTCTGTAGCATCACATTTGGCCTTGCTAGTTTGTGCACCAGTGGCCCATAGATGGCTCTGACTGTGCCAATTGTGGTTCGGAGCCTGCCACCATAACCACGGTAACTGCTGCACGAATTATTGTTCTCACATGCAATCGTAATATTGTCCACCTCGCATGTCAGGTCATCTGTAGGAAGCTCGGTGAAGACAGAGAAAATAGCTCTGACATTCTAACATCTATATAGTCCAAAATTGTCAGACACTGTCAAGACAGGTGTACATCTCCCACCAGTGCATGAAGTACTTGTGAAGAGGAACCACTGGAACAAGTGTCACTTTCAATAATTCTGTGTAGCCACAAATCAGGTGGTAACACAAAATAGTGGAGCATTGTCTCCTTAAGAACTGCATGTGAGTGTTGGTGGAGATCATCATCCATTTGTTATGTGCGTTCAACTGTACTGCAACCACTGTAAACTGTTATGATTCTAACACCAGTCCATATAAACGAAAGATGGCTTCCACCTGTGTTAGTCATAGCTGAGCCACTGTGGGTCTAAAAGGCAGAAGTCTGATGTTATTGTTCCTGTTGCCAACTCCCGTGTCATGGATTGGATTGTTTGGGGGAAGAGACCAAACAGCGAGGTCATCGGCCTCATCGGATTAGGGAAGGACAGGGAAGGAAGTCGGCCATGCCCTTTCAAAGGAACCATCCCAGCATTCGCCTGGAATGATTTAGGGAGATCTCAGAAAACCTAAATCAGGATGGCCAGATGCAGGATTGAACCGTCATCCTCCAGAATGCGAGTCCAGTGTGCTAACCACTGTGCCACCTCATGCAGTCCTGTGTCATGGTTGGTTTGTTGTTGCTCTATGTAGCTGGTGAAGGCGGAAACAACATTGCTAGCTTCCAGCAAGCTCTGGTGGCTCCTCTTTCACTGCTATGTTATCGATCAGGTCTATTGTTCCATGTTCAAGTGTAGAGTATTAGTTTTGGCATCACCACTGTGGTCATCATTGTGATCCGCTGTAACCTTGTGTGTGGGTTATGAGTAATTAACTCTTTTATTCTGAATTAATTACATTTTATGCAAAGCAGGATACTTTTACTACACGACCAAAACAGTGAAAGCCATACACAAGTATCACAGAAGCTAGTACTACCAAAGGCAAAGACAATCTGCATATCATAGATTAATTACTGTTTTAATTTTTGCATTTGTCCTCTGTTGACTGTGTTTACTGATGTTGCCACAGCCTCGAGAGGACCTTCCAACCTGAGCAATATGATACAGTACTCAATTTTGCAAACAAACAAAATGTAACAGATGAAACTAGCTCATTAAGTTCTGTCCTCTATTCACTTCTTTAGTATAATATTAAATAAATGGTTCTTAACCAGAAGGCTTAAGATACTACATGGTCTATTTTACGTCTTTGCAGTACGCCAATTTATCGTAAGACAGAGCAGTGTGGTGATTCTCCTTTGACAGAGCCATTCTGAGTGCTTTTATACTGGCTGAAGTCTAACTACTATATAAAGATTGTTCTAGCAGCGTCAAAATACTCTCTGCTTTCCCGTGTGAATGTCACACCCATGTAACTTTAGGGTGTGCTGACTATTCCACCTTGCCGCACCTATCGACTCACCGTATCCTATATGTAACGTCCACGCATCCGCCTGCTTAACTTCATTTCAAAAGCTCTCTCTTATGTGAATCTAATTACAAAGTAAATAGCTTATTCACATCACCATATGGGTGGCATGAATTATTCTTCTCTGAATTTAGGTGATGTCTTTACTTCATTATTACTACCAAAAAAATTACTTGTGGCTTTAATACATAAAAATGAAGGAGAAAAAAATAGAGGGAGAAATGTCTATACATTACTAATAACATAGTTGAACCATTACAGACAGATTGTACACCAGTGGGAAAGATATATAAAATTTGCAGGATCTTATGTAGGGAAGGACTATTACATGCATAAAAGCTGAGACTGCTGTTAAAATATTTCTCGAGTACTCCAGTGAGCTATCTCCATTTTTTGTGTTCACATTTAAATTGTTTTATCAGTTCTGGAGTTTTGTTGCTCCATCCTCATATGCTGACACATCTATCCAGGTCATTAAACAAGGCCATGCTGTTCCAACATTGCCCTACAAGGCACCCACTGTCAGCCATCAGCTCCACAGCTGGAAGCTGCATGCCCTCTGAGTGTTCATGATCACCCCTACCTACGGCCGTGTGGCCAGTGCAGTACTGACTGTTCACTTCTCAGCTGACTGCCCACCACTGTCCGCAGGTAAGCAATTTGACCTGGAACAGCCTGCATCATACAGAGAAGTTCAATGAAAACTCAGTATAAGTGCAGAAGATACACTGTGGAGGCCAACTTTAGAAGCAGGCAGTTCAAGAATCTCCAGTAACAGTCACACTCATTATGAAATACATGTGGTGTCTAACACAAACTACATGTCACGAATAGCAGTTAGTTAATAAGGCATCCGCTAGTGGCTTTATCTGCAACGGTAGGGCAGTTACTAAAGTGGTCTCGCACAGTATCTCTTCTGCTTGTACAGTGTCTGAATTGCTCCATGTACTCTGTGGTTAATTGATCTGGACAACACCACAGACATCTAAGGACAGAGTTACGACAGGTATTTTTATGGAAACCTCATCTAAGGAAAGGGAAAGATGTTCGCAGACAGAAACTGCTGTCCCATCTATTTGTTTGGCCTACAGTTTGGTCAATAATTAACACCAAAATTTTCTGTTTATAGGATTGACCTACAGAGACCATCTGTAGTTGGAATGGCAGTCACACACAGCTGCTGGAATG
Source organism: Schistocerca nitens (assembly GCF_023898315.1). Taxonomy (NCBI): domain Eukaryota; kingdom Metazoa; phylum Arthropoda; class Insecta; order Orthoptera; family Acrididae; genus Schistocerca; species Schistocerca nitens. Next base: position 150,461,220 of record NC_064614.1, read on the forward strand.
GACAGCTGTGTCGGGTACTTCCCGATTTGTGTTACAGCATGTGGTGAACACGTACAAGGGAAAGTACGTCACAGCAGCCCTACAACATACACTGAGCACTAATGCTGACTCTGCTATCTACAGAAGTGTGGTTCACTGCTGAAACTTCTTGTGAATTTTGAGTCCGACATGTGTTGTTTAGCAAAAGATCTTCGTAACATGACAATTTAGTCCTGATGCCTCAATATGTAATCCGTCAACTGGTTTCTTCTTTTATTCAAGTCGTGCTATAAATTTATCTTTTACTCAGTTCAGTTCAGCACCACCTCATCTGTTTTTCTTCAGCATGCCTCCACTTCACCACATTTCAAACACTACACTTCCATTCTCTTCTCGTCTGCACTGCCTATCATCCGTATCTCATTTCCAAACGAGGCTACACTTCAGAAAAGACCTTCTAATATTTAAATTTCTGTTGAATGTTAACAAATTTCTCATTTTGAAAAATATTTTTCCTGCTATAGTCAGTATTCATCTTAGAGTCTCTCTACTTTTGGCCATTTACTGCCCAAATGATGGAAATGAATGAATGTCTTTGATTTTAGAGACCCGTCCAAAAGTCACTCTGTATAATTCTGAAATTTGTAACATAATGGAAATAGGAACTCAATAAATAAAAACTCTTTAGTGGAATGGTACACTCTGACTTATTAGTAAATATAAGAGGAATGTTCTGAAATATGAACAGCACAAGAAAGAAGAAATAATGCAATTTTCACTCCAAGGTACGATTTTTGGGAACATCCTGTGTACGTGTGCTACTGACGCTGGGGTGCAACACACAGACAGTTTCTTGACAAAAGCAAAAGTTTTTACGTTTTCTAGTACATTATGCAGCGCATTACTAGTGGTGCACAATTACCTTGGAGGGAAGATGTTGAAGCGGCCCTGGCCACGGTCAAGGAAGGTGAAGGGGTCGTCCCCAGAGATCTCGCAGCTGCAGTCGATGGAGTCATCCTGGCCAGGGGTCGCATGGGGCCACATGGGGCCCGGGTCCACCCATGGGCCCAGCGGGTCCTGGAGCGGCATGTCGATGAATTCCTGCAGAATGACAGAGAGTCAGAGAACTGACTACTCTACATTGAAGCCATTTTGTAGTTGTAGCTCTTTCCTTGTCTGTGTTTGCTCCTTATATGTAATGAGGCAAACACAAATTTTCTTTTTTTAGTATCCAAACACATTTCGGAGAAGCTCTTCATCCTCTGTTAAATAACATAAAGAATTTGTGCATTATAATAAAGAACAGTTTTAGAGGTTATAGTATTTACATTAATAAAAATAGTATCAGAAACATTAACAGGAAAAATAAATGTATACTTTAGTACAGGGTGGCGCACGAAATGTGTTACCAATTGTTTCTTTCACAATTTATGACGCACATTAGATATCCCACTGGGATCTCTACAGCAGTTCCAGCAGAGCTTGGAAAAACAAATGAGTTACAAAATGACGTGTAATTCACGATACTGCCGCTAGGAGACTAGTAAGCAGCAATGGCTGACAATGGAAGACTGACGACACAGCAACGATCGGCAATTGTGTTACTTTTTCATGAAACGAAAAGCCTTGTTGTGACTCAGAGGTGTTTTCGACAACAGTTTAACACACGATGGGTCCCTTGCAAGAAGAACATCCACAGGTTGTACAATAAATTTGTACAGGAAAGAACAGTATTGGAAGCGAAGCGACCTTGGCCTAAGCCTGTTTGTTTGCCGGAGAATATTAAAGCGGTACGAGTTCCTGTACAGAGAAGTCCCAGGAAATTGTGTAGAAAGGCAGCAGTGCAACTCTGAATATCCAGACGCTCCGTTCAATGCATTCTTAAAAGTGACCTCCATATGTACCCATACAAGATGACCTGTGCACAGAAGCTCACTGAAGAACACAAGCAGCAGAGACTACTGTTTGCTCAGTGGGCGGAGGATAGGAAAGAAACTCTCAACAACGTTTGGTTTTCAGACGAGGCGCATTTTCATTTAGCCGGTGTCGTTAACAAACAAAATGTATGCTTTTGGGCCACTGAAAACCCACAAGTGCTTCATGAGCGGCAACATTATACTCCGAGGATTTGCAGTGTATGCAGCCATTTCCAGTCACGGACTTATTGGACCCTTTTTTCTTTGAAGAAACTGTGAACAGCGAGCGTTATTTGAGAATGCTTCGCAATAGCTTCATTCCACAGCTTCCTGCTACTGCCTTGCCCTTCAACACGCAGTGGTTCATGCAAGATGGAGCAAGGCCACATACCGCAAACACTGTGATGGAGTTTTTACATGAGCATTTCGACATGCGGATCATTTCACTCAGGTTTCCAGGTCGCTTCAATGACGGACAAAATTGGCCCCCCAATAGTCCAGATCTCAGTCCATGTGACTTTTTTCTTTGGGGGTACCTAAAGCAAAAAATTTTCCTGAAACGTCCACATAATTTAATGGAGCTCAGAAGACTTATTCTTCAAGCTTGCAGTGAAATTACGGAAGACATGTGCCATAGGGTAATCACAAACTTCAGTGTTCGTTTGACGGAAGTTAGGAAATGAAAGGGTGGACATATTGAGCATGTGCTGAGTTAGAACAAATCTCCATGGACGGCTCTTAATTGCAGTATATGTTCCTTTCAGATTGTATTGACAATAATGTTGATATTCAAAAACAAAATGGTAACACATTTCGTGCGCCATCCTGTATTACCTACTGATGCTCACATGGCTGTCCGATATTTGCAGTACAGCTACAATATTACCTTTCAGTACATCATTTGCAATCAATACACATTTATCAATGTTTTGATATGTAATTTGCCAAATTTTATGTCTAGTGCGAAACTATAGATTTTTTTTCTTTTTATAGCTCTACTGTCATAATACTATGTTGTGTTGTAAACAAAGATTCACACTATTACTCTTTAACCAACGTTTTTCAGATTATAATATTAGTTTTCAAAAAATGTGTTGAGGTATTTGCTCACTCTGAATAGGCTTTGCTAAATGGTGAGTGGATAGGGAGATGGGGTTGGGGGACTATGTATGTAAATGCAGTTACTTACTTTCTGCAGATGTCACGTTTTCATACTTCTTCAAGGTGACTGAGTGAAGCTTCCTAACACACTGTTTCACTGTTTGTGTGATGTGCACTTGTTCTCTCATCTTGCTCTGTGCGGCCTGGGTGGGAGCTTTCAATTCTATAGTGACACTCGGCTCAGTGTGTGTGTGTGTGTGTGTGTGTGTGCGTGTGTGTGTTTGCGCGTGCATGCCAATTTTCTGATTGTTCTTTTACAGCTGAGTACAGGGTTCCATTGCTTTGTGCTCTGCATTCATTGGTTAATTCTTTTCCTTCCACTGTGCTTTTTTGAATATTGTAATTTTCTTCTATTATAAGTTTCTGTGGAGAACTACTGTTGCATTATGAAATTTTTAGTTTGTATTTATGTCTGTTGGTTTGTGTTTCTTCCCCAAGATAAGATAAACAAATGTGGGATGACTGCTGTCACTCTTGAAGTGTTCTTCTGCATTCATTGTATCTGATGTTCTGACGAGATGGTTCATTTTTTGATGTATGGTTGTGGTGGTGCTTGTGGGTTTTCTGATTATGAAAAATTGGTTACATTATTATGTCTGCATATTGCAAAGGCTAAGAAATTTAGCTTTTTGACCTTTTATGATTCTAAGGTGAATTTTATTTGTGGGTGAAACGTATTTATATCATTGTGCAGTTGTATATGATCTGATGTTTCACCTAGAAGGCACACGACCATCTACATAGCAATAGCAGTATATTTGCTGCATTGTTAGGGCTTCACTATGGTTTCGAATATTTTGTACTTAGTGTGATTTAAGATGTTGGTTAGGAGTACACTGATTGGTGATCCCATGGGGAATCCATCCTGTTGTAAGTAGAAATGGTTGTCAAATGTGAAATAGTTTTGTTCTGTGACTAATTTTGGAATGTTAGTTTTTTTTTGTGGGGTTTTGGGATGTCTTTTTCTTGGTCTAATTTCTGTTTGAAGATGTCGATGGTTACTGTGGAGGGGATATTGGTGTAAATGGATGTGATGTCAAATGATGTGAGTGTGGCTGTTGTTGGTATGTTGATATGTTTAGTCTTTTCTATAAGTTCTTCAGTGTTGTGTATACTTCTATTGGTAGATATACTGTTTCTTTAAGTGTGTGTGTATTTCTCTGCCTAGGTGATATGTGGGTGCACTGTAAAATTTATGAATGGGTGTACTGGCATAACTTTTTAATTTTTAATATTATTCATGCAGATGGATGTTTCTCTATGAACCATTATTCCTCACACTCTACAGCAAATCCTCATGTCACACCAATAATACCACCGTTGAAGAAAATGTAGTGACTTGGGTGGGACATCTGAAAAATTAATTTGTGAATTTGTCTGCTAATAGAGTATGTTATATAAAATGGGATTTTCTGTGTGAAACACACACTGGACAGAGTAATGTTGAAACTATGTTTGATATATTCTTCAGCAAGTATATTGAGGTCTGGTACACTTGTTCACCTCTAAGAAAGAGTAATTTCAAAGGTAAGCATAGAAAAAGTTACCAAGCTGATATATTAAAGAACTAGGAAGTAGTAGGGAACAAATTTTAATAGTGCAATAAGTGCATAAAAATAATTGTAACACACTCACTAGACAGTCTGACAGGAAATAATCGAAATATATTTTTTTTGTAATACTAAGCTGCTTAGGCTATGAAAAGTTTATAGAAACTGCTCCAAACAAGTTCAAAGCAGCATGGTAGATTATCACATAAGAACACTCTCCTTCCCACACATAAGAAGAGTCACTCGAACCAGACCAATCGAATGAATCCTTTGTGTCTTCAGTGAAAGAAGTTGGAAACTAGAGTCAACTCAGCCAACACATCAACAAGTGAAATACTTGGCACGCAGCTGCCAGTGAAACAGACTTTTAAGTGGAAAATTATCACATCCACAGGTGTAACAAGAAACATTACGAAATTCTCCCTCTAAAACTATGGATAATTACTGACTTACCTACTTCATTATCAAGACAACTATTCATTTGATCTTCAAACCTTTAGAACACATTTTTAACAAATGTCTTCAGTGTGGAATCTTCTCTGAGTCATTACATATTTCAAAACTTTCACCATTTTTTTTTTAAAAAAAAGGAGACAATAATCTCCCATAAATTTATTGATCCATCTCAATAATTCCTACAATTTCCAAAATATTTCAAACTCTTGTATACAATCAACTATTTTCAGGAAAGTAATCTCCTTTCAGACAATCAGTTTGGTTACAGATGGGGAAGAAATACCAACTCAGCAGTTCTTAACATTGTAAACCAGGTAATCATTGCTTCTGAAAATGAGAACAAGACCTCAGTCAGTTCTATGTCACCTAAGTAAAGCCTTTGATTTATTCCCTACAAAATGTTGCTTGAGAAGTTTGAATTTTAAGGTGTAGTTAATAATTAATAAAAGTAACAGCTTTGTACTTAAATAACAAAAAACAATATGTCTCAGTGAGAAACAGACAATGTCTGGTAAAAATTGTTGAGACAGGGGCACTATAGGGTTCAGTTCTTAAACCATTTATTTATTTATTTATTTTTTACATAATTGGAGTCATTGATTTGCCCAGCATGTTCTTCAATCTGCGATCTGCAAGGCTGATGACGCGGAAATAATTGCAACTCATCAAGACAGCTCAGTATTACAACAACTATCATTGGAATCACTAGATGCTGCAGTGAAATGGTTCTCCTTTAACAAACTTCTGTGTAACCCTGACAAGATCTATCATCTTACATTAGATTTAGCAATATAGGATTTCATATTGACTCCAAGTTGACATGCGGAGAACACATCTCGTCATTCCCACTCCTTCCCTCTTTGCTGATGCAGCAACCGTGGGTTGCGAAAGCTTGAAAATTGTGTGTGTGTTTGTGTTTGTTATTGTTTCTATCAACGTACCAACATTTTCGTTTCATAAGTTACAGAATCTTTGTTTTTAGATATATTTTTCCCACGTGGAATGTTTCCCTGCAAAAAGGTACGGCCAAACTTTCAGGAAACATTCCTCACACACAAAGAAAGAAAATATGTTATGTGGACATGTGTCCAGAAACGCTTACTTTCCATGTTAGAGCTCATTTTATTACTTTTCTTCAAATCACATTAATCATGGAATGGGAACACACAGCAACAGAACGTACCAGCGTGACTTCAAACACTTTGTTACAGGAAATGTTCAAAATGTCCTCCGTTAGCGAGGATACATGCATCCACCCTCCGTCGCATGGAATCCCTGTTGCGCTGATGCAGCCCTGGAGAATGACGTATTGTATCACAGCCGTCCACAATACGAGCACGAAGAGTCTCTACATTTGGTACCGGGTTGCATAGACAAGAGCTTTCAAATACCCCCATAAATGAAAGTCAAGAGGGTTGACGTCAGTAGAGCGTGGAGGCCAAAGAATTGGTCCACCTCTACCAATCCATCGGTCACCGAATCTGTTGTTGAGAAGCGTACGAACACTTCGACTGAAATGTGCAGGAGCTCCATCGTGCATGGACCACTTGTTGTGTCGTACTTGTAAAGGCACATGTTCTACTAGCACAGATAGAGTATACCGTATGAAATCATGATAATGTGCACCATTGAGCGTAGGTGTAAGAACATGGGGCACAATCAAGACATCACCAACAATGCCTGCTCAAACGTTCACAGAAAATCTGTGTTGATGACGTGACGTGATTGCACAATTGCATGCGGATTCTCGTCAGCCCACACATGTCGATTGTGAAAATTTACAATTTGATCACGTTGGAATGAAGCCTCATCCGTAAAGATAACATTTGCACTGAAATGAGGATTGACACACTGTTGGATGAACCATTCGCAGAAGTGTACCCGTGGAGGCCAATCAGCTGCTGATAGTGCTTGCACACGCTGTACATGGTACGGAAACAACTGGTTCTCCCATAGCACTCTCCATACAGTGACATGGTCAACGTTACCTTGTACAGCAGCAACTTCTCTAGCGCTGACATTAGGGTTATCGTCAACTGCACGAAGAATTGCCTCGTCCATTGCAGGTGTCCTCGTCGTTCTAGGTCTTCCCCAGTCGCGAGTCATAGGCTGGAATGTTCCGTGCTCCCTAAGACGCCAATCAATTGCTTCGAATGTCTTCCTGTCGGGACACCTTCGTTCTGGAAATCTGTCTCGATACAAACGTAGCGCGCCACGGCTATTGCGCCGTGCTAATCCATACATCAAATGGGCATCTGCCAACTCTGCATTTGTGAACATTGCACTGACTGCAAAACCACGTTTGTGATGAACACTAACCTGTTGATGCTACGTACTGACGTGCTTGATGCTAGTACTGTAGAGCAATGAGTCGCATGTCAACACAAGCACTGAAGTCAACATTACCTTCCTTCAATTGGGTCAACTGGCGGTGAATCGAGGAAGTACAGTACATACTGACGAAACTAAAATGAGCTCTAACATGGAAATTAAGCGTTTCTGGACACATGTCCAAATAATATCTTTTCTTTATTTGTGTGTGAGGAATGTTTCCTGAAAGTTTGGCCGTACCTTTTTGATATATATATATCACGGATAGCCTGGGCTTCAGCAGTGGTGATGTTGGGAGTAGGATTAAGTTTTTTTTAAGAAGGATTGAGATGCAAGGCTGGAAGTCAGAAATTCCTGGAAGGTTTGGAGAGGGTGATTTTGAGGAAGAGGAGGTGGGTCCCGCTGCGACGGAGGACGGTACTGTTCCAGGCAGGGTTCAATTTGGATAGTGTCCTGGGGAGTTGGATCATTAGGAGTAGGATTAGGATCATTTTTCTTCGTGGCAAAGTGATATTTCCAGCAGAGAGTACGAGAGTAGGACAGTAAATCTTTGACGAGGGCTGTTTGGTTGAATCTGGGAGTGGGGCTGAAGGTGAGGCCTTTGGATAGGACAGATGTTTCGGATTGGGAGAGAGGTTTGGAGGAAAGGTTAACTACTGAATTAGGGTGTTGTGGTTCCAGATTGTGTTGATTGGAATTTTGAGGTTTTGGAGGGAGTGGAGTTGGATGTGGGAGATTGAGTAGATGAGAGAGACTGGGTTTGTGTGCAATGAGAGGAGGTTGAGGTTTGCTGGAAAGGTTGTGAAGGGTGAGTGAGTTGCCTTTCCGGAGGTGGGAAACCAGGAGATTGGATGGTTTTTTGAGGTGGAGGGTGGCATGCTGTTCTAATTTGCGGTTGGCCTGTAGGAGGATGCTCTGAACAGCCAGTGTGGATGTGGGAGAGGAAAGATTAAGGACTTTTATTAAGGACAGGAGTTGACAGGTGTGTTCATTGGCTAAGTTGATGTGTAGGTGAAGGATTAGGTGGGTGAGGGCAATGGATTGTTCAGTTTGGAACTGGTATAGGGACTGATGGAAAGAAGGGTTGCAGCCAGAGATGGGAACTTTAAGTGTGAGGCCTTTGGGGGTAATGCCAAATGTTAGACAAGCCTGAGAAAATAGAATATGGGAGCGTAATCTGGCTAGGGCGAAGGCATGTTTGCGGAGGGAATGTAAATAAAACTTAATGGGGTCGTTGTGGGGGTGTTGTGAGGGTGACATGGTATTAGAAGGTGGAAAGTGTAACATGAGGCTGAAATGAAAATGAAAATAAAAATATATGGGGAGAGATAAAGGTGAACTGGAAAGTAACTGGAGATCTGGTGTGAAAAAGGCGAAAAGGTGTTGGTTACAGCTGGGCTATGTTGGACTTGGGTTGGTAGATAACGATGTGCACAAAGGTTAGGTGGTTGTGTTGCCGCCAAAACACGTTAAAGGACGGAGAAATTCGGGAAAATTTCGAAAAAACTGCGTGTAATGTATTAAAAGGAGTGGTTTTGTGGTGGCAGATTATGAAAATGAGGCTAACAATTGTCTGACGAAGAAATAATGACGTTAAAACCTGTGGGAAGCGGCTAAAAATTATGAGTGATGTGGGAAAAACGGAAATGGAAATAAAGCGAAAGTTATTAGAAATAGCCGAAATTGTTGTTTAAAAGGTGAAAGGAACTGTTTGTGAACTAGAAACGGTGGATTTTATAGCAGCGGTAGTGTTGAAAGCGGCAAAAAAAAATATTTTTGGTTATGGTTTGGAAGTGGGTTACGTATTATTGAGTATATATAGGCGGGATAAAATTGTATAGCAGATTACGGTAAAAAGGAGAAGGTGAATACAAAGTGAAACTACTGGCAAAAACACAAAGAGAAAATAAGACGACAGGAAAGATTTCGAAATACAACAGTGACAATAACAAACGTAATTTTTGGGTTCAAATTAATGATATTAATATAATAGAGGGAAACATTCCACGTAGGAAAAATATATCTAAAAACAAAGATGATGTGACTTACCAAACGAAAGCGCTGGCAGGTCGACAGACACACAAACAAACACACAAAATTCAAGCTTTCGCAACAAACTGTTGCCGCATCAGGAAAGAGGGAAGGAGAGGGAAAGACGAAAGGATGTGGGTTTTGGGAGAGGGTAAGGAGTCATTCCAATCCCGGGAGCGGAAAGACTTACCTTCGGGGGAAAATAGGACGGGTATACACTCGCGCACACACACATATCCATACACCAAAATACCACCCTCTGCATGATCCCTGCCTTTTAATATTTTTTTTTAAATGTGTAACTGGTTGGTGTATGGATATGTGTGTGTGCGCGAGTGTATACCCGTCCTTTTTTCCCCCTAAGGTAAGTCTTTCCACTCCCAGGATTGGAATGACTCCTTACCCTCTCCCAAAACCCACATCCTTTCGTCTTTCCCTCTCCTTCCCTCTTTCCTGATGAGGCAACAGTTTGTTGCGAAAGCTTGAATTTTGTGTGTATGTTTGTGTTTGTTTGTGTGTCTATCGACCTGCCAGCGCTTTCGTTTGGTAAGTCACATCATCTTTGTTTATATATATATATATATATATATATATATATATATATATATATATATATATATATATATATAAACCTCTGTTTATACACATATGTTTCTTCACCACCCAATAAACTAAATGCAAAAGAATTTTGAAAGGGAAGGAGGTGTACGCCAGCACAACATAGGGGAAAAATTAAAGAGGATATTCCAAGAGACAGACTGGTAAAAGCAGGCTAGTCCCCATGAGTCAGCTCCCTAAAAGTCTTTAACAAATTACCACCCTCTGCATGGTCCCTGCCTTTTAATATTTTTTTTTAATGTGTAACTGGTTGATTGAAAATCAATTTTGTAATATACAAGAATTTTTTATGTAAATATTGGGAACATATGTTAAAATTTAAAATGTATGCTAAATCTTTGTAATTTTGTATATAACTAAGCATATGTGTATGAATGAGAGATGTGTGTGAGAGATGAAGCCTGTTCCATTGTGTAAATGGGCAGTGGCGAACAAATATGAATATCGTGCTTGTGCACCTTTGGTATGTTTTTTGGTGTGGTTACCTTTGGGTTCTTATTTTTTAGTCATTTTACTTTTTTAGTCTTGTGAATGTGAGTGAAATGACATTAAGTTCAGGTTGGATAAATTTTCTTTACAATGCTCATTCAATGTGCATATGAAGCTGGATTTCTGTGGTAAGCATCTTTTGAAGCCTAATTCAATAATGATCTGTGAGTGTGTGTGTGTGTGTGTGTGTGTGTGTGTATGTGTTTTACCCATGCAAATGCAATCATGAAACAAACTGGCTGAAGAAAATACCATAGCATCATGAAGACCTGCATCACAATCCCGATCCAAAATATTTTGCAAATGGTATGACTGCAGCAGGTGAAAAGGTTGTAAAATACAAGAAGTGGCAATCTTGCCTGTGACATTTATCACAGTATGCATTTTTCCTGAGTATATGTATAAAGGAGACTCTCTAGACTCCAAAGTTTAAGTTCCTTTCAAGTAGTAAGTCCATGGAGATAAGACAGAGACTTGGTGTCAGGTTTGGTTGGAAGCAAACGTGTTTACTGGTGTGGATGTCTAATTTTCGAATGGTATTGCTGAAACCTGCAATTTATTAAAGAAGGTAAAATCCAGCCATGTGCACTAGCTTTGTAGAAAGTGAAATAATGCATTTAGGGAACATTTTCAATTTTGGTTTTTGAAAATTACATAACTTGCATTGTTTGACTATTATGGTACCAGCACTGTCATTTTATTATCTGGTAAATGTGTGAACTCAGGAAAGGAATACCTCACTCTATATCCCTTTTCATCTTTAAATATTGAATGTAAATTTTGCTCAAGGAGTTAATTCTATGAATGTTTGAAGTTTTGCCTGCAGTATTAATTTGAAGAGCTTTATATTTGGTGTTTTCATTAAAGCCATAATATCAGTAACACTGTCTTGTTCACACTCTTCCAATTTTGCTGACTGAAACAAAAACCTGAAGTTTAATCAATACTATCAAATTATGCAGCCTTAAGCCTCCACAACTTGCTATTCAAAAGTTTAAAGATAAAAATATTTTGGACTTGCATTGTATCTCACAAGAACCCACTGTTAACGACATTTTAAGCTGATGCAATACCTTGCATAGCACATGGTATGATTATTTAAATGACAGCACAGTAGTGTGATTTACCTCAGGAAAGTAGTTGCAGGGCACATCTGTTTATCTGTCTTCACAGAGATAAGCCACAGTGGTTACACAGGTCAAAGTATATCTTCTTGTTTGTTTTGAAGATTTAGAAACTGAGGGTGGAATAGATGCACTATGCCTGTCTGAACATCATATAGTCACATATATGGAAAAGTAAATGTAGATAGATACAAGCTTTCAGTACTTGTATATAGAGACACTATGGAGAGATGACGAGTTGCCACAAACATCAAAATCTGTCATAGTGTGAAAATGTAGAAACTAAAATGTTTTGTGTTGAGCAACATAATAGATTAGATTAGTACTTGTTCCATAGATCATGAATATGACTTCGTAATGATGTGGAACGTGTCAGGTTAATAAAAGGTGTCTATACAAGATATTACATTACAAAAAATACACTCCTGGAAATTGAAATAAGAACACCGTGAATTCATTGTCCCAGGAAGGGGAAACTTTATTGACACATTCCTGGGGTCAAATACATCACATGATCACACTGACAGAACCACAGGCACATAGACACAGGCAACAGAGCATGCACAAAGTCGGCACTAGTACAGTGTATATCCACCTTTCGCAGCAATGCAGGCTGCTATTCTCCCATGAAGACGATCGTAGAGATGCTGGATGTAGTCCTGTGGAACGGCTTGCCATGCCATTTCCACCTGGCGCCTCAGTTGGACCAGCGTTCGTGCTGGACGTGCAGACCGCGTGAGACGACGCTTCATCCAGTCCCAAACATGCTCAATGGGGGACAGATCCGGAGATCTTGCTGGCCAGGGTAGTTGACTTACACCTTCTAGAGCACGTTGGGTGGCACGGGATACATGCGGACGTGCATTGTCCTGTTGGAACAGCTAGTTCCCTTGCCGGTCTAGGAATGGTAGAACGATGGGTTCGATGACGGTTTGGATGTACCGTGCACTATTCAGTGTCCCCTCGACGATCACCAGTGGTGTACGGCCAGTGTAGGAGATCGCTCCCCACACCATGTTGCCGGGTGTTGGCCCTGTGTGCCTCGGTCGTATGCAGTCCTGATTGTGGCGCTCACCTGCACGGCGCCAAACACGCATACGACCATCATAGGCACCAAGGCAGAAGCGACTCTCATCGCTGAAGACGACACGTCTCCATTCGTCCCTCCATTCACGCCTGTCGCGACACCACTGGAGGCGGGCTGCACGATGTTGGGGCGTGAGCGGAAGACGGCCTAACGGTGTGCGGGACCGTAGCCCAGCTTCATGGAGACGGTTGCGAATGGTCCTCGCCGATACCCCAGGAGCAACGGTGTCCCTAATTTGCTGGGAAGTGGCGGTGCGGTCCCCTACGGCACTGCGTAGGATCCTACGGTCTTGGCGTGCATCCGTGCGTCGCTGCTGTCCGGTCCCAGGTCGACGGGCACGTGCACCTTCCGCCGACCACTGGCGACAACATCGATGTACTGTGGAGACCTCACGCCCCACGTGTTGAGCAATTCGGCGGTACGTCCACCCGGCCTCCCGCATGCCCACTATACGCCCTCGCTCAAAGTCCGTCAACTGCACATACGGTTCACGTCCACGCTGTCGCGGCATGCTACCAGTGTTAAAGACTGCGATGGAGCTCCGTATGCCACGGCAAACTGGCTGAAACTGACGGCGGCGGTGCACAAATGCTGCGCAGCTAGCGCCATTCGACGGCCAACACCGCGGTTCCTGGTGTGTCCGCTGTGCCGTGCGTGTGATCATTGCTTGTACAGCCCTCTCGCAGTGTCCGGAGCAAGTATGGTGGGTCTGACACACCTGTGTCAATGTGTTCTTTTTTCCATTTCCAGGAGTGTATTACATGACACTTAATATTTTTTTTGGGTAGGGGTTGGGGAAATTACCCACTTATTAACTTATTACATCCAAAAATTCATCTAATGAGTAGAAGGAGGTGCCTTTAAGAAATTCTTTTGTTTTCCTTTTAAATGCTATATCGCTTTCTGTCAGACTTTTGATGCTATTAGGTAATTGACCAAAGACTTTCGTGGCACCATTATTTACCCCCTTCTGAGCCAAAGTTAGATTTAACCTTGAGTAGTGAAGATCATCCTTTCTCCTAGTGTTGTAGCCATGTACACTGCTATTACTTTTGAATTCGTTCGGATTGTTAATCACAAATTTCAAAAGTGAATATATACAGGGTGTTTCAAAAATGACCGGTATATTTGAAACGGCAATAAAAACTAAACGAGCAGCGATAGAAATACACCGTTTGTTGCAATATGCTTGGGACAACAGTACATTTTCAGGCAGACAAACTTTCGAAATTACAGTAGTTACAATTTTCAACAACAGATGGCGCTGCGGTCTGGGAAACTCTATAGTACGATATTTTCCACATATCCACCATGCGTAGCAATAATATGGCGTAGTCTCTGAATGAAATTACCCGAAACCTTTGACAACGTGTCTGGCGGAATGGCTTCACATGCAGATGAGATGTACTGCTTCAGCTGTTCAATTGTTTCTGGATTCTGGCGGTACACCTGCTCTTTCAAGTGTCCCCACAGAAAGAAGTCACAGGGGTTCATGTCTGGCGAATAGGGAGGCCAATCCACGCCGCCTCCTGTATGTTTCGGATAGCCCAAAGCAATCACACGATCATCGAAATATTCATTCAGGAAATTAAAGACGTCGGCTGTGCGATGTGGCCGGGCACCATCTTGCATAAACCACGAGGTGTTCGCAGTGTCGTCTAAGGCAGTTTGTACCGCCACAAATTCACGAAGAATGTCCAGATAGCGTGATGCAGTAATCGTTTCGGATCTGAAAAATGGGCCAATGATTCCTGTGGAAGAAATGGCGGCCCAGACCAGTACTTTTTGAGGATGCAGGGACGATGGGACTGCAACATGGGGCTTTTCGGTTCCCCATATGCGCCAGTTCTGTTTATTGACGAAGCCGTCCAGGTAAAAATAAGCTTCGTCAGTAAACCAAATGCTGCCCACATGCATATCGCCGTCATCAATCCTGTGCACTATATCGTTAGCGAATGTCTCTCGTGCAGCATTGGTAGCGGCGCTGAGGGGTTGCCGCGTTTGAATTTTGTATGGATAGAGGTGTAAACTCTGGCGCATGAGACGATACGTGGACGTTGGCGTCATTTGGACCGCAGCTGCAACACGGCGAACGGAAACCCGAGGCCGCTGTTGGATCACCTGCTGCACTAGCTGCACGTTGCCCTCTGTGGTTGCCGTACGCGGTCGCCCTACCTTTCCAGCACGTTCATCCGTCACGTTCCCAGTCCGCTGAAATTTTTTCAAACAGATCCTTTATTGTATCGCTTTTCGGTCCTTTGGTTACATTAAACCTCTGTTGAAAACTTCGTCTTGTTGCAACAACACTGTGTTCTAGGCGGTGGAATTCCAACACCAGAAAAATCCTCTGTTCTAAGGTTCAAATGGCTCTGGGCACTATGGGACTCAACTGCTGTGGTTATCAGTCTCTGTTCTAAGGAATAAACCATGTTGTCTACAGCACACTTGCACGTTGTGAACAGCACACGCTTACAGCAGAAAGACTACGTACAGAATGGCGCACTCACAGACTGCGTTGTCTTCTATATCTTTCACATCACTTGCAGCGCCATCTGTTGTTGAAAATTGTAACTACTGTAATTTCGAAAGTTTGTCCGCCTGAAAATGTACTGTTGTCCCAAGCATATTGCAACAAACGGTGTATTTCTATCGCTGCTCGTTTAGTTTTTATTGCCGTTTCAAATATACCGGTCATTTTTGAAACACCCTGTATATTGTGAGGCTACAGTGAAGATCTATAGCTCTTTAAATGTCTGCAGAATGATCTTGGATGAGCTCCAGCAATTATTCTGATTACACGCTTTTGTGCAATGAACACTCTTTTACTCAATGATGAGTTACCCCAGAATATGATGCCATAGGAAAGCAGAGAATGAAAATAGGCATGGTAAGTTAATTTACTCAGATGTATATCGCAAAAATTTGCAATGACCCTAATAGCATAAGTATCTGAACTCAAATGTTTCAGCAGATCCTCAGTGTTTTTTTCCAGTTCAACCCTCATAAATGCATACACCTAGAAATTTCGAATATTCTACCTTGGCTACCGATTTCTGATCGAAGTCTATATTTATCAATGGTGTCATTCCATTTCCTGTGTGAACTGTATATACTGTGTTTTGTTAAAGTTTCATGAGAGCCCATTTGCAGAGAACCACTTAATGATTTTCTGAAAAACATTGTTATACAATTTCACCAGTTCATTCTTGCCTATTGGGTGTGATAGCTATACTTGTATCATCGGCAGAAGATATGCTGTATGTGTGTCTCAGCTTAAACTAAATAATGGTACTTTTATGATTTTAGCCAGTTATGAAAGACTTGGATTCTTTGTTGTGCTATCTGTCAGACAGAGGGAAGCAAATTATTGTTTGTGGGGATTTCAACGTAGTTTTTTGGAAAGAGTCTGAAACAAAGCTTAACCTTGAAGTATTACTTGGTTCTTCCAATTTGATGTCAGTTATTGATTTTTGTTCAAATGGTTCAAATGGCTCTGAGCACTATGCAACTTAACTTCTGAGGTCATCAGTCGCCTAGAACGTAGAACTAATTAAACCTAACTAACCTAAGGACACCACACATATCCATGCCCGAGGCAGGATTCGAACCAGCGAACGTAGCGGTCACCCGTTTCCAGACTGTAGAGCCTACAGCCACTCCGACTGGCTATTGATTTTTGTACTAGAGTATTACAGGAAAGCAACACACTAATAGATAATATTTTATAGACCAAGATCAATCGAAACAAAAAGAACTTTTCCTGTTAAATATGGTCAGTCTGATCATGGTGCACAGCTAGTTACAGTATATGACATTGCTCCAGACAATAATGCAAAACAGTCCTCCAAAATAGTCTGTTCAATTAACAATTTAACAACTGGAAATTTTGACTGGGATGAAGTGTACAAGGAACCTGATGCTAATTTAAAATTTAACCTATTTCATGATATCTTTGTCAGTACATTTGAAGTCAATTTCCCTAAGAAAACAGTGAAATATAATTGTGAAAAACCACCTAAAAAGCCATAGCTTATTAAAGGGATAAAAATATCTTGTAAACAGAAACGGGAAATGTATCTTATAGCTAGAAGGAGTAATGGTTCATAAACAGTAAAACATTACAAAAACTACTGCACTGATTTAAGAAAAGTTTAAAAAGTCCAGAAGTACGTGCATTATGTCTGAGATTAGAAGATCTAATAATAAAATTAAAACAATTTGGAATATTGTTAAAAGGGAAACAGGGCAACTGAGAGCACAGGAAGGCTGCATTACTATCAGACTCAATGAAAAGTTTCTTAACAAAAAGACAGAAATAGAAAACATTTTTAGTAAACATTTTTTAAGTGTTGTAGAGAAACTAGGATCCAGCTATTCATTAGAAAATGCAAGGCAATATGTGGAAGAGGCAATATCTATGCAAATTTTATGAAATTGGAATTCAACCCACCTTTCCTACTGAAATCAGTAAAATAATAAATTCACTCAAAAGTAAAACCTCACATGGAATTGATGGCATTTCCAACAGGGTACTAAAAGCTTGTTCCCAACAGATAAGTAGAATTCTCAGCCACATATGTAGCATCTCACTGAAACAGAGTATTTTTCCAGATAGACTGAAATATGGTATTATTAAACCATTGCATAAAAAAGGGGATAGGTCTGATGCTAACACCTACTGCCCAATCTCACTTCAGACAGCTTTATCCAAAATTATTGAAAAAGTAATGTATTCAAGAGTAGCAACACATATTCGTTAAAATGAAGTACTAACAAAATGTCAGTTTGGTTTTCAGCAAAGGTTTCAAACAGAAAATGCTATATATGCTTTTACTGGTCAAATATGAAATGCATTGAATAACTGAACATCACGCATTGGGATACTTTGTGATATCAAATGCTTTTGATTGTGTGAATCATGAAATTCTTCTAGGTAAGCTTAAGTATTGTGGTATGAGTGGGACAGTGTAAAAATGGTTAACTTCATATTTAATTGGAACAATGCAAAAGGTTGAATTTAACAGTACAGTTAATCTACAAAAATCAGGAGAGTCCTCTAACTGAGGTGGTCTCAAGCATGATGTCCCACAGGGTTCATTCTTGGCTCCCTTACAGTTCTTAATATATATTAATGACTTGCCACTCTATATCCATGAAGATGCAAAACTAGTTCTTTATGCTGATGGTACAAGTATAGTAATCACATCCAACAAAGAAGAATCAGCTGAGGAAATTGTAAATAATGTCTTTTAGAAAATTATTAAGTGCTTCTCTGCAAATGGACTCTCACAAAATTTTGAGAAAACACAGTATATACAATTCTATTCAGTAAATGGCATAACATCATATTGATAAATATAGACTATGAACAGATATCTGTTGCTAATGCAGAATATTCAAAATTTGTGGGTGTGTGCACTGATGAGAAATTGAATTGGAAGAAACACATTGATGATCTGTTGAAACACAAATTTAGATGATAAACATATCAGTAAATTAGCCTACTACGCTATTTTCATTCATTGCTTTCATATGGCATATTTTGGGGCAATTGATCATTAAGAGAAAAAGTATTCATTGCACAAAAGCATGTAATTACAATAATAGCTGGAGTTCACCTAAAATCACCTTGCAGACATTTATTTAAGGAACTCAAGATATTTGCAGTACATTCGCAACACATATATTCACTTATGAAAGTTGACATTAACAACCCCTCTCAATTCAAAAAATAGTAGCGATGTGCCTAGCTACAACATTAGAAGAAAGGATGATCTTCACTATTCTGGGTTAAATCTGACTCTGGCACAGAAAGAGGTGAATTATGGTGCCAAAAAAATGTTTAGTCACCCAATCAAAGTTTAAAAACAAATTTAAAAAATTTCTGAGTGACAACTCCTTCTGCTCAGTACATGAATTTTTAGATATGAAGCAGTAACTGCAAAAAAACTTATGTTAAACTGACACATTTCAAATCATTACCCACAAATCACACACTGAATTTTTACTTTTAAGGTGTTGTACATATGTACAAACTATAACTTTTCAGTAAAATCTAAATAACAACTTTAAAATACAACATTTTTACCCAAATACAATAACTTGCAAATATATTCAGTCTAAATTTCGGTTGCCATCAAGAGACAGCCTTTTCTTTGTTAAAAAAACTGTACAGTAAAACTGGTAGAATCTGGTTCATACTACATTTGCTGCCAGCATGCTGTGTGTGTCAGTGTGTGACGAAGCAAGAAGGGATCTCTTTACTTCCTCCCTTGTTTTGTCATCTACCTCCTTCAATTCATTTTTACTTTCATTTTTGCCTAATTACCTGTAACATACATCAGTATCATCTCCATTTGCATAAAAGAGAAAGGTTGGCCCTCAGTCTTAAGGATTATGGTACCAGGTCTAATTTTGTGCTTAATTATGTGTATGTCATCAATTTCCTAATTTATTTTAACTAATCCTAGTTACTATATTTTGTTATAGGATGAAATCAGTAACTGTTTGGGGACCTAGATTCTATTGTTAACTTACAAACAAATATAAATTCTGTACTAATTATAAACATTTGGAGGATGAACCACTAGCATTCTTTAAGTATTTATTTGGCTCTTTCTGAAAACATGTTAGCAAAGGCAGCCCCTAATTCCAAAATAATTACCAGGTTTGTCAAAAATATTGTTTTTATAACTATATCTATTAAAATCATCATTTGAACAAATAATTCGGCCTAACCTTTGTAGAAGCAGAAACTGTTAAAAAAAAAGATTTTTTCTACATTTTCAGTTAGTTGAATGAGTTATGTTTTAATTGTAGTTTCTCAACTTAAACATCAAACAGTGGTTAGTTTCAGTGCCTATTTTTGTGAGCATATAATTATAAAGGCCCAATTTTTTGTCCCGAGAGAGTCACTCCGCAGCCCATTTTCAGACAAGAAAACTGTATTGGTTACATCAACAACAATGCACCAACTTAACCATGAAATAAATGTAACACAAATAGGCCATGTGTTAAAACAATGACAGTGTCTGTTCAATAGTGTCACACATACCGGATTATTCTGCAAGAACAGTGTGGTTAGGTTTTCACTGCTCATAGATGTTGAATGGTAAACTATTGTAGCAGTATTCTGATGTTTGCCTGCAAACTATTAATGAGGCTTATCAAAAGTTAACCAACAGTGAACTGGTCATATATTAACTGTGTAATACTGGAGGGTTATGCACAGTGAAAGTAAAGAACTGTGAAACGCAACTGTGCAACTGTTAGTTACATCATTTACAGTAGTCAGTGTTAAACTTTCATCCCCCCCCCCTTCCTCCATTTTTCAGCCTGTATAACAATGCTGTACGTCAGTGCCAAGGACAATCAATGAAGAAATAAAGTAGGTGAATGTTACAAGTACCCTTACATTCTTACATTCTTCCTCCTATCCCCCCCCCCCCTTTCCACCCACTGTCAGCTCTCCACTCAAGGTGAAGCTACTGTGTTTATAACGGTTTTTAGAGGTTGTGTGAACTCTCCTGATTGTTTGTTCTATATTTGTGGGACTTATACTGTAAAAAGCAGCAGAGAAATATTTCTGATTTTATTAAAATGTATACTTTGCCTACTTTGGTATGAAACTGAGCTATCAAGACAAATTTTGGGCTCCTCACAAAGAAGAACTAAGATAATGGTTTCAATGTAAGAAGAAATCATTTCGTTTTGCAATACCTAAGATTTGGAGAGAACCAAAAAAATATCTGTGAAGACTGTTGTTTTGCTGTTGCTGCATTAACGGTTTTAATTTGAAAATAAAAAGAAGATTTTGTATCCGAACATTCCAACAGCTATGTGAGCTGTTCCTCATTGGCTTCATTTACCTGTACCTTGTCCTCCAGCTACAGTTGAAAACGCTTTAGATGATGAAACTTCCTGGAAGATTAAAACTGTGTGCCCGACCGAGACTCGAACTCGGGACCTTTGCCTTTCGTGGGTAACTGCTCTACCATCTGAGCTACCGAAGCACGACTCACGCTCGGTACTCACAGCTTTACTTCTGCCAGTACCTCGTTTCCTACCTTCCAAACTTTACAGAAGCTCTCCTGCGAACCTTGCAGAACTAGCACTCCTGAAAGAAAGGATAATGCGGAGACATGGCTTAGCCACAGCCTGAGGGTAGTTTCCAGAATGAGATTTTCACTCTGCAGCGGAGTGTGGGCTGATATGAAACATCCTGGCAGATTAAAACTGTGCGCCGTACCGAGACTCGAACTCGGGACCTTTACCTTTTGGTGGCAAGTGCTCTACCATCTGAGCTACCCAAGCACGACTCACGCCCCGTCCTCACAGCTTTACTTCTGCCAGTATCTCGTCTCCTACCTTCCAAACTTTACAGAAGCTCTCCCGCGAATCTAGCAGAACTAGCACTCCTGGAAGAAAGGATATCACGGAGACATGGCTTAGCTACAGCCTGGAGGATGTTTCCAGAATGAGATTTTCACTCTGCATCGGAGTGTTCGCTGATATGAAACTTCCTGGCAGATTAAAACTGTGTGCCCGACCGAGACTCGAACTCGGGACCTTTGCCTTTCGCAGGCAAGTGCTCTATCATCTGAGCTACCGAAGCACGACTCACGCTTGGTACTCACAGCTTTACTTCTGCCAGTACCAGTAGCTTGTGATCCAGTGCAACTTTGCAGATACTGAAGACTGGCATACGGCATTAAATAATGTGAAACGCTTTAAATTCTATGTAGAAATAAAAACATTGTTTTACTGTTTCGATAGATGATCTTTCCACTGTACTTCGTGTTTAGAAAATAAAAATTCAGACATTCAAAAAATAGGTGCAGATTAGCCACAAACCCTACAGAGAGAAAGAACTATACTTACAATATTTTGAGAAGTGAATTTTGTATTAGTTTATGATGAATAAATAATCAAACAAACAAGAATGCTTTAAATAAACTTCTATTAAGTCATATTTTACTTTTTAAGGTCATAGTTATGTAAGTTTTAGGTCATAAATGCTTGCATACTTCACTGTTTTTTAGGTAGTTAAAAATCCGGGCCCTAGCGATTTTACAATGGGTTTTAGATCGTCTGGCATACTTCACTGTTTTTAGGTAGTTAAAAATCCGGGCCCTAGTGATTTTACAATGGGTTTTAGATCGTCTGATGCGTTTACTCGACGGTAAATGACAGAATGATGTGCAAACAATGTACGAGGGTTGCTCAGATTGTTGGTAAATCGCTTATATAGTTCAGCAACAGCAAAAGGCTTTTGAGCATTTCAGCTCCGTTTTACTCGACGACTTTCGTCTATTACTGTAACCTTTCCGACAGGAAATCACGGATCCAGTAGCACGGCGTGGCCTTCAGGTTTGTTGGGTGCACATGGAGAAGGCAACACAGCACGCCCCTAGGACGTGTAAGGGAAACTTGGGCGCACCAGAAAGACCGAACCATGGAGGTGAAAATAAGAGGAGTAGTCATGACGTCACAAACTTGAAGCCGACCCAAGTGAAGATCCGCCATGTTAGCTACCCCAAAACATTCGCTTCTGGTAGTTGATTCTGTGTAGTTGTGAAGTATTTTGATAAAAAATGCCGGTTTGCGTCGCTTACTGGTGTACTAATCGTTCTGATTGTAGTCTAAAGTTTAAACAAATCACATTTCATTCGTAAGTGGACTTATTTAAGCGCTATTTTCTTACGTATACTTGAAATTCTGATGCACTGTAAAGTTTTACAGTATGGTTTTATTTCTGTGCTTTGACTTTAGGTTTCCTATTAATCCAACGTGAAGAGCTCTCTGGAGGTGAGCAATACACTTGGTTTTCATTGTTTGGTTATTCCCAAGTAACTGAAAAGTCCTGGCAAGAAATATCCTGGAAATAGAACTAATGTTTTAAAATGCGATAATTTAATATAAAAGTAATGTAACTACATGTAGTTCATTAAATCTGGAGTAAAATGTGTGGAACACCTGTTACAGTGGTTAAATTATAAGTACTTAAAGGGTTACATATTTGTTAAAGCAAAGTTCCCTATGTCCAGGCTATTTAGATCGTTACATTAATCATTGTGTTGTCGTGTTACCCTGTAAATTGCTGTTATTTGCCACACTGAATGTCACTTGGTAGGTACAATTTAAAAACAAAGCAGATGTGTAAACTACAATGTGCCTGACAATCTTAAATTCCGTTAACGAATTAATTTAACGAATCTTTCACTTTGTTGAGATGACAGCTAGCTTGATTATATCATCCCTGCATACATCTATGGAACACCAAAGGAAATAAGTTTCTTGCAAAACTTGAACATTTGACTTAAAAATGCAAGGAATACAAATCGGTGCCTCTTAAACTATCAATCATTGCTTTTGGAGTTCTGGCTTTATCAATTATCGTCACAAACACAATAAAGTGAATAGAAATGGATTACGAAAGCACGCTTTTCATAGCACATACTTTTCTTCTCGGTTATTCTAAGTGTATAAACAAAAAGGAATTACAGTACTGAGGCCAGAAGCGTCATATTTTTTGTGTCGTATACACTCACTGCTATAAAAGTTGTTACAGTTTGACAGATGGAGCGACGCTAGCGCTCCAAGCGGCGAGTAAGATGAACGTCAGACGTGTCGTAAGCATAATGTTTGTCTTGCATCCATTTCCTACGTAATTTACGAAATATTTGAGTTATTTTCTTTCCTCTAAGGGTTTGTGTAGTATCAGAAGGCATATATGTTTCTAAAAATGATTCTAAAATAAGCGCAAGTGTGGACAAAAACCGTGAATCGAGTGGCAAGCTACAACACATTCGTGAAGAAACACTTGATACATTGGATAGAACTGCAGTTTACCACGTTGATATCAAAAGAATATAAACACACAGATTCACACGTAAGAAGCACAGACATGTAACTGTACACGCAAAAGCGATCGACAGCTCATTTATCGTTCTGTAGGCCTACTGTGTTTGTCATTGTTGTCACGTGTTGCCACAAGTACGACCTTCATCTTTATATTATTGTAAGTGGGACAAACAACTGCCAAATAGTTGGAGAAATATTATAATCAGCTGATTACATTACATTTCACGCAAAACCAAATATTTGAGTAATTTTCAAACAATCTGTCGGTAGTGAACAAGGTGCTAACAAAATAATGTCATCACACGAAAGAAGCAAGGAAAATTAAGTGACTAACAACAGAAGTGAATGAAATACATACCAAACGCTTTTGTAAGACACGATTAACTCCACTTAATCTAACCATTTCCTCGTCATAGCATGTCTGTGTTGACGATTCACACGAATTTGCCACTGATACATGGAGAGTTGAACTGGCTGCTTCTGTGTCATAGGACTATTTTACAGCTTTAGATGGATTGTCGAATCTTTGTGGCAGTTTCCTCTTCATCGTCAGTTGAGGTAGCTTTTTTGGGATCTCAAACAATGTGGGTACTGCATTCTATACGAGTTTATTATTGTCTGCATTCATGAACTGGTTTTGTTCGAAATGTAGCGAACAATACCTAATGTTATTATACAGGTAAGCTGGGTCTTTTTTCAGATGGTCTTCTCATCTGCTACTAACTAACCATTTTCTGCTCCTAAAACGAAACATTAATCATTAATACACATGTAGTTTGCAAGTGAATCCTGACGATACAGTTTAGTAATATGATGGTATATACCTCTCAGGATCCTTAGGAAACGTAAAAAAGACAGCTGTGGTGTCTTCTTCCTGTTGTTGCTGGAATTTATTGCGCTACAAACGCTCCAGCTTGTGAAAACCATTGTAGAAATCAAAATAAACAACCACTATTCGCTTTCACAATCGCGCCGAACTCACAGTTTAACCTACTGGTCGCTTGGGGCACTGCTGGCGCGGTAGGCAATAAAATCGAGGCGAAGTGCCGTGACTGTTAAGCCCGTATTACACGATGTGTCTAAACCGTACACCTCTACACCAACGCCCCTAACGTGCATACCTGTAACTACAGACTGGTTCACTTCCGGCCTATTACACCATCCCAGGCCCCCACAACCGCACGAGTGGTCGACTGTGAAGAGCGGACAAATTGAATAGCGGGGCGGCGGCCATTAGAGTGGTAAACTGACGCGCGGAGTTCGAATGTTTATACATCACTTTTGGTTATAAAATGCCTTCCCTTGAGTTAGGTCACAAACATAATGCCTCATTTAAATACGTTACTACAATATACTTTTTAATTTATGAACAAACAGCAACTAGTCACTGTTTATGAATTTATCTTACGTACTACATGGAATCTGCCGTAGCTAAAAGTTACGTACTGGACCCCTAGCATTTTTCGTAGTTCATTTACGATAGATGTACGCAAAATGCATCAAAATACTCGAAGATTTGCCCGCTATATTAATAGATATTTTCTGACTCTACCTTGCTTTAGATTTTATGACGAGAAGTGCGTTATATATGGCATAGTGCTTTGGCAACTCACGACCAAATTATCAAGTTTCAACCTAACCTAGACCATGAAAACACTACAGATCACCCAACTTTCTTCAAAATGATCAGAACACATAAAATGGTATTCTGTCGGTCGGAAATGTTGCCTCCTGACAGCATGTAACCATTTTTGTAACAGCTATGGTTTTGAGAAAGGAAACCTGCAAATAGATGCACAGACATTATGCTAATACCGTGTTACAAAAACATTTATTAAGCAAGTGCACTGACATACAAAACAACTTAAAATATTCACTTACCTGTGAAATGTAATATTCGTTCCTTTCTCGAATTTACTTGTACAATTAATCACTGCATGACTCTTCACCATTGTACTTCATTTGATTGGAACGTACAGACAGTAGAATTACGAGTAAAAAATACCGTATGTACGTCCCAACAAATATACAACGTTGAATCAGGGTCTTCATAAACAACAGTACTACACAACACATCAGATTACAACCACTATAATGGCGCCCAGCCGAAGGTTCAAATTATCCTGCGACTGCAGCGCCAGTTATTTTTTACAAGGTCTTTGCACCATCCACGCGAGATATACCTAGCGCGCATGCGCAGCAGCAGACTGTATGCGCGAAAATAAAATAGATGTCTTATGTCCTGATGTCTTGTAAAGTCGTTCGTTCTACCGCGCGCAATTCAAGGGTGACTGTATGATATACTGAAGCGTCATATGTTCAAATTATTTGTGAACTCAAGGTTCCTATTTATAAAGAAATTGTTTTCTACCATTATGTATTAATAGTTTTTCTTTAATGTAGGTTAGTACTGTTCTGAATTACAGACGCAACAGTTTTATATTACGACACTTGATTACACAGGTATATGTATATCGAAATTTACATTTATACAGCATATTGCACATGGAGGATCCACTTGTTTTTGGAGCTATTGCCCTGGCAGTGACATAGGGCAGAACGGTGACGAAAACGAAAAGTCAAACGTTCTTGGGTTCTACTCTGGCTGACAAGAAGGGTGGAAGGCAGGGAAATATATTCACTGTTAATGAAAGAACTGAGGCCCGAAGATCCGCAAGAACTTCGTTAGGATGGACATGGCCTGTTTCGAAAAGTTGCTGTCTATGATAGAAGATGGAAACAGAAAGTGTGACACAGTCATGAGTGGGGCTATTTCACCTTCTAGAGAGTAAGAATTATATGGTTATGTTATGTGATCATTCCAGCCTAGATCACTAATAAAATACCGGTGAATGCCCTGTTATGTTGCTGGCTGGTTGTAACATTACGTTTCCTGGCGAATGGGGAATCTTTTAAGAGTCTGGCTTTTAGCCACAGAATAGCACAGCCCACTATTTCAAAAGTTGCTGTGGATGTATGCACTGCAATTTGCAACACATTAAATGACCAATACTTAGGTAACCTTGTGTTATTTTTCCAAGTTTGGACTATACTCAGAATTTTGCAGTCCTCGTCTGTCGCACTGGGGCAAACTGCAAGGACTTTCTCTCTTTCACTGTCAGTTTCTCTTTTCTGGCATGTTGAAATCAAGCAAGAGGTGCAATTAAATCAAACCTAAACTTTCGTAAACTAAGGCATTACGATACAAATCGAAAATCACCGTATAACGTTATATGCATATTCCTCAGAAAAAAAGGATTTCCAACTACCTTATTATGATACAGTGGTCATACATACACCTTTCCTTGCTGTACGCCTGATTTCAGACCCTTGATTCCTCTCTGCTCCATTTCATTTCTAGAATACGAAGATATCAATAGAAAAAATCTTTTCACAAACAGCTAGTATATAAGAGTCTACTGCAAAAAAAGTCTCTTTTCTGCATTTGTGAAACCTGTTTACTGAAAAAAGGCAGAAGATCCCCAACGTGAAAAATCCCCAACACGAACGTCTGTAATTAGCCAGTCTGTAATTAGCCACTAGACTCCTAACAACAACCAAACAACAAGTACAAAAGCACTGTGGTACACCCTTCTGCGCATGCGTGAATTATCACTGGCTACTGCGCATGCGTGGATTGACGGCAGTTTAGAACTGCGTGCAGATAATGTATCTGCTAATTTTCGTCGTTTCACCCATTCTACCGCTAGATGGCTGTCGCGATAGACCAGTACCGTTCGCGGCGGATCGTCGTGCACTACCGGCGTTATGTTTATTTAGACTGTGGTATTACTGTATTGAATACACATTTAAGACCAGAAACACGTTTGAAGTTGCGTTCTTTATGCTGTGTTGTTCGCTAAAACAGAGTAACATTTGCTATATAAAATAAATATCGCGTGCACACGACAGAAATAACGAACGAGAATTGTAAACACTCGTCTGCTAATGTTTTGGAGGATCCAAGATGGCGGCAGGCCCCGCCCACTGGCTTCAAAATAACGTACAGCGTAAAGCCGGTATTAGACGACGGTCCGCCGTGAACGGTACCGGTCTGTCGCGACATCCATCTAGCGGTAGAATGGGTGAAAATACGAAAATTAGCAGACACATTATCCGCGCGCCGGAAAAGAGAGCAGTTCTAAATTCCCGTCAACCAGCGCATGCGCACTAGGCTGCGAAACTTGCGCATGCGCAGAAGCGGGTACCGCAGTGCTTTCTGCTTGTTGTTTGTTTATGGTTGGGTGTGTAGAGGCAAATTACAGTTTTTCGTGTTGGAGATTTTTCCGCATTTTTTTCAGTAAGTAGGTTTTCATAAATGCAGTTAAAAATAGTATTTTTTTGCCAGTTGACTTTCTTTTATACTAGCTGTTTGTGAACGCTTATTGTTCTATTTATTGCTTCATATTCTAGAAATGGAATGGAAAAAACAGGCTTTAAGCATCCTCATTCAGGCGTACAGTGAAGAAAAGTGTATGTACAACCCGCAGGACCCGCTATATCATAATAAGGTACATCGGCATCGTTTATTTCTGAGTGATATGCATATTATGTTACACGATGATTTTCGATTCGTATATCAATGCCTTAGCTTACGAAAGTTCATGTTTGATTTCATTGTATCTCTTGCTTTATTTCAGAATACCAGGAAAGAGAAACTGGCAGTGATAGGTAGTAAAGTTCGCGCAGTTTTGCCCAACGCAACAGATGAGGACTGCAAAACTCGATTCATGTCTCTGCGGTCGCACTTTTGTGGAGAGCTAAAAAAAATTAGAGCCAGTGAGCATAGTGGTGCAGGGGCAAGCGAAGTTTACGAGCCTGCTGTGTGGTGGTTCAATGCATTGAAGTTTTTGAAGTACTACGTGACACCGAGGAAAACAGTGACAAATATCCCAAGCCGTATGGTAAGTACGAACATTTTGTTGCCTTCCTTTGTAGGAATTCTGATTTCTGTAAGACAGCTTATTCTGATTTCAGGTTGTAGATGGATATTCCAGCTCAAGTAGTACATATGCTTATATTAGTGAATGATATTTTGGAAAACAAATCACACTTTAATACTACCATGTGTATTCGTATTTTTCAGTGTTATGAGAGGTTCACAATCTGCTATAGACTAACATGGGCCTTTAATATTTCAGATACCACAGTCACTCTCATCAAATCCATGTAGCACGACCACTGTCAATGACCCTTGTGTAAGTATTTACCTACATTTAAATAAAAGTTGTAAACAGTAATTGCAACAAGTGAAAAACACATCAACTATTTAAGAATACTGAGGTGACCACAGTTACTGAAGAGACCATAGTAAATGAGGGATATATTGAAGATGACAACAGCAATGTAAGTGCATAAACAGTATTCTCATGTATGTCAATGACAGTTCATTAGCCATGAAGCTCTCTTGACCAAAAGAATGTAACACTTTGATTGTATTGTATATATTTGCTCCAACAAAATAGTACTTCACTTTCATACAGGTTACTTACATTGATACCACTGTAGTTTACATAACAACTTTAATGTTAGATATTGTAATACGTATGTAGCACAATACTGTATCAGTTTTCTTTTTCCAGTACTCTCAAGACATATTTACTGTGGCATTGTCAGAGGGAAGTACACCTGTGTCGACACCATCACCTCTAAGTGAGCAGCCTTATGCTTCAGCCAGAAAGAGGCGTAGGAAGGACACTGAGGATGAACTAGCCACCTCAACATTGTCAGTCTTAAGAGACATTAGAGTTTCAATTAGTGGCAGTAATGAAGATGACAAGTTTGGTCAGTATGTTGCTGCTGAATTGAAGAAATTGAAAAATCCAGCAATTAAGGCTGATGTGAAATTGAATGTCATGAAATGTATCATGGATGGCATACATAAAGGAATCTGTAACTGATTTTAAAGTTAAGGCATTGCATTACATTGATGAGTTATTTTTAAATAAAAGATTGCCTTTTGTACATTATTACTGTTAAAAGTTGTACTTCTTAACGGCTTCCCACTGCTATGAAACATAACCTGTTGTACTAAAGAATTCACAAAATTTTTCGCGCCCTTCCCTGGCACACAGTGACGTGCGATTTCCACTCTGCTGGGGTATGCTAGAGAGAGATTTCTCTCCTCGCCAGGAACCATTGTTTATGGTGCACAAGTCTGTGTTTTCTGTATCAGCAGCTGTCAGATATGTGGTGTCTGCCTCTTCAATCAAGTAGTTGTGCAGTATGCATAAAGTCTGAACAATTAATTCCACTTTCTCAACAGGTAGTCGAATTGTACGGAGAAGAACTCTGAAGCGGTTGGCCAGAATTCCGAAAGTGTTTTCCACTACTCGCCTTCCTCTTGACAATCTGTAGTTAAAACTCTGTTTGGACTTCTGGTTCTGGCAGTCTCTATAGGTTTTCATGATATATGGCTCTAGGTGAAAGGCATCATCAGCAAGAATCACATATGGCACTTCAATGTTTGTGCCAGGAAGTGATTTTTGCTGTGGTACCTTCAACCAGTTTTCCCGAAGTGCACTGCTGATCAGGCTGTTTGCATACACCCCACCATCACTCACTCTTCCATCGCACCCAATGGCAATCAAAGAGAATCGGTACCTAGCGTCCACAATAGCTAGTAAAACAACACTGTGGAATTTTTTATAATTGAAGTATGTTGAGTCAGCAGTTCGTGGTGGGGCAAATGCTATGTGTTTCCCATCCATTGCACCTGAAAATAAAAGTAAGTAGTTTTATATAGCAGTACATAGACTTGCAGTGTGGGAGATAAAGAACTGCCTAAAGCTGAGTCTGATGTACTTCATTAAAAGCATTTTAAATACATTTCATTATTGTCAGATTTTCTCCATATTATGTAACTTAATTCTGTGGCTTACCAATGCAGTTTGGGAACTGCCACAGTTCATCAAATTCTTTGGCAATTTTATTCCACTCTTCTTCTGTTGATGGTGCCTGTAATGTTATATACTTAATTACTGTCTGAATGGCACATATAAATACACACATGTATATCTTCCAAACGCGACAAAATAACACAAATGTACCTTTAAGTACTGGTCCTTTAAAGTTTCGCAAATTGCAGTGCATACATCCACAATAACTTTTGAAGTGGTAGGCTGTGCACTTCTGTGGCTGAAAGCCAGACTCTTAAAAGATTCCCCAGTCGCCAGGAACCGTAATGTTACAGCCAGCCTGCAACGTAACAGGGCATGTAACGAAATTGTATGAGACATCTTGGTTGGTATGATCACAAAACGTATAAACATACAATTCTTACCTTCGAGAAGGTGAGATACCCTCCCTCATGACTGTGTCACACTTTTTGATTCTATGTTCTATCATAGACAGCAGCTTCTCGAAACAGACCATGTCCATCCTAACGAAGTTCCGAAATTCTTGCGGATCTTCGGGCCTCAGTTCTTTCATTAAAAGTGAATACATTCCCCTGCCTTCGTCCCTTGTTTTGAGCCAGGGTCGAACCCAACAACGCCTGGCTTTTCGTTTTCGTCGCCGTTCTGCCCTAATCTGAAGATTTACTGCCACTGCCAGGGCAATAGCTTCAAAAACAAGTGGATCTTCCATGTGTAATATGCTGTATAAATGTAAATTTCGATATGTGTCGTAACATTAGATTAGATTAGATTAGATTAATACTAGTTCCATGGATCATGAATACGATATTTCGTAATGATGTGGAACGAGTCGAATTTTCCAATACATGACATAATTAGGTTAATTTAACAACATACTTAAGTTAATATAACAACTTTATTTTATTGTGTTTTTTTGTTTTTCTTTATTTTTTATTTTTTTTATTTTTTTTATTTTTTTAAATTTTTTTTCTTAATTTATATCTAAAAATTCCTCTATGGAGTAGAAGGAGTTGTCATTCAGAAATTCTTTTAATTTCTTCTTAAATACTTGTTGGTTATCTGTCAGACTTTTGATACTATTTGGTAAGTGACCAAAGACTTTAGTGCCAGTATAATTCACCCCTTTCTGTGCCAAAGTTAGATTTAATCTTGAATAGTGAAGATCATCCTTTCTCCTAGTATTGTAGTTATGCACACTGCTATTACTTTTGAATTGGGTTTGGTTGTTAATAACAAATTTCATAAGAGAGTATATATACTGAGAAGCTACTGTGAATATCCCTAGATCCTTAAATAAATGTCTGCAGGATGATCTTGGGTGGACTCCAGCTATTATTCTGATTACACGCTTTTGTGCAATAAATACTTTATTCCTCAGTGATGAATTACCGCAAAATATGATGCCATATGAAAGCAATGAGTGAAAATAGGCGTAGTAAGCTAATTTACTAAGATGTTTATCACCAAAATTTGCAATGACCCTTATTGCATAAGTAGCTGAACTCAAACGTTTCAGCAGATCACCAATGTGTTTCTTCCAATTTAATCTCTCATCAATGGACACACCTAAAAATTTGCAATATTCTACCTTAGCTATATGCTTCTGATTAAGGTCTATATTTATTAATGGCGTCATACCATTCACTGTACAGAACTGTATGTACTGTGTCTTATCAAAATTCAGTGAGAGTCCGTTTACAAGGAACCACTTAGTAATTTTCTGAAAGACAGTATTGACAATTTCATCAGTTAATTCTTGTTTGTCAGGTGTGATTACTATACTTGTATCATCAGCAAAGAGAACTAACTTTGCCTCTTCATGAATATAGAATGGCAAGTCATTAATATATAATAAGAACAACAAAGGACCCAAGACTGACCCTTGTGGAACCCCATTCTTGATAGTTCCCCAGTTTGAGGAACGTGCTGATCTTTGCATGTTACGAGTCTGTAATTCAGAACAGTTGTAACCTACATAAGAGAAAACAATTACTTAGTAAATAACGGTAAAGAAAACAATTTGTTATTAAATACGAACCTTGAGCTCACAGAAATAATTTGAAAATATCCAGTGTATCATACACTCGTTCCTGAGTTGCTCGCGGTAGAACGGACGACTTTACAAGACAGCACACACTTATGTTTTCTTTCCGCGCGCGTATCGTCTGCTGCTCGCGAATATCGTCTGCTGCTGCGCATGCGCACTAGGTATATCCCGCGTGGACGGTGTAATAGGTCGGACGTGATCCAGTATGTAGTTACAGGTATGCACGCCAGGGGCGCTGGTGCATAGGCGTACGCTTTCGCGCATTGTGTAATACGGGCTTAAGTCTGTAGCGCCATCTTCTCTCATTCTACCTCCATGGGCCGAACGATCGGCACAGGGGAGGCGGGAGCGCAGTGTGCGGCGTGTGCGCTCGCTGCCTACCTCGGGCTGGCGGGCGGTGACGGTGAAGGAGGCGGTGGCGGTGGCGGAGACGGGCGACTGGCCGTCGCTGGAGGCGCTGGCGGGGCAGTCGCGGCTGAAGGTGCGGCGCACGACGCCGCCGGAACTGCGCTCCACCTCGTACGAAGACTTGGCCGGACAGGGGGCGGCGGCCGGGGACGGGTAGCAGGCCGCCGGCGACGGGCACGGCGAGCTGCGGCAGCGACGGGGGGAGGTAAGGCGGCTGCACCACACTCCACCTCTCTCCCTCCAGAAGCTACCAGCCACTTGTGCGCAAAAGCCTCGATTCCAAACAGCACCCGAGTTTTTCTCTGAGCTCGTGCTACGCTCTTAGAAAAACCCGAGTTATATGGAATCTCTGTTTTTACACGTAACTGA
Organism: Schistocerca nitens; assembly: GCF_023898315.1. Classification (NCBI taxonomy): domain Eukaryota; kingdom Metazoa; phylum Arthropoda; class Insecta; order Orthoptera; family Acrididae; genus Schistocerca; species Schistocerca nitens. The sequence continues at coordinate 150,494,527 of NC_064614.1, forward strand.
TTTGCATCGTACTTAACAGACAGAATGCAAAAAGTTGCGCCAAGTAATGTAGGAACGGTGGCAAATTTTAGAATTATCGTCGTCTCGCTTTTAGTCTCCATCGTATCCGCCCTTTGTCAATGCAATAGGAAATTAACGCCTGACGCCAGAATGGTTGTTAGTCGTTCAACCAGTTAACATCGAGCACTGGCATACTACTCACTATAGTCTATTCACTGTAGGAACAATCTCGTTGTAAACATTACGCTGCATATTCTTCCATTGCCTATTACCACGCAGAATTTCATTTTCTGTGGAGCTTCAGTTGTGTTTCAAAAAGGACTTTACAACTTCAAAAAGTCATATACATTTATTTAAAGAAGATACAAAGCTGAGTTTAGTGTTATTTTGTAGGGAAATGCATCAAGTTCTTTTACCTTAAACTAAAGATGTTGTATGTGGCTTCCGTTGGTTATGCTGCCCACATCTCATCGGAAGCCAATTTCTTCCCACACTCGCTGTACCATTCCAGGTGTAACTTGCTATAAGTTCAGGTAAAGCCGGTACAGGAGGTACACACACGATATCCTTGATGAATCCCCATAAAAAAATCGAGTGATGTCAGATCTGGGGAAAGTGGGGGGCATACAATTGTCGCACCACGGCCAATCCATTGAGCTGGAAAGCAGTCACTGAGAATATCTTGGACGTCAGCCAGGCAGTGGGGTGGTGCACCATCTTGCAGGAAGCAAACATTTCGTTCTTTGTCACCCTCATCGACCTGTGGTATCAAAAATTGTTGTAACGTATCCAGGTACACTACCATGTTGATGTTCTTGCTCAATGCACAAAAAACGTTCAGTTTAGGGCTATCACGAACATGTTTGCAATGTTTGATGTGGATCTTCACAACCCCAAATCTTACAGTTATGTGTGTTAACCTAGACACTTAAGTGAAAAGTCGACTCGTCAGAAAAGATGATTTTGGCTGACAAATGTCCATCTTCATGTAATACATTTAACATATAGACACAGAAGTTTTGGCAAGCAATTTTATCAGCGTCTTTTATTGCTTGTATGATCGTCAGTCTGTACGGTTTCAAATGCAAACGGTTTCTCAACACACGCCAAACAGTCTTATGTGGGATTCACAGTTCGCGACATGCATGCCGGGTCGATTTCGTGGGGCTGTTGACAGAACGTTGTCTCACTCGCTCAACGACGTCGTCAGATGTGCTTGGACAACCTAATGATTTCCCATGTCTTACCGAGCACCCTGTTTCTACAAAATATTTATGCCACTCATAAATTGTAGACCTACTGAGAGGATCGTTAGTATACCTTGTATGGAAGTTACGCTGAACTGTTGTCGCCGACTTCGATTCTACAAACCAAAACACACAGCTAGCACCCTCGGGTTCCATGAAGGCAGCCATCTTCAACGCAATTGTCACTAGCGCTTCTTACGGTGCGATTCGGCACTAATGAACTATGCGACACAAAACTTGATGTATTTCCCTAGAAATTGGCACTACACTCACCTCTGTAGGTAATACGAATTAATTTACATGAATTTTCAAATTTGTAAAGTCCTTTTTGAAACACCCTGTACAGTCGGATACAACCACAACCCACAGTACTCAGCGAAGTACTCTTTATAGTTTTGTGACGTTACATCTCTAGACTAACTCTTTTTGTACAGACCGCCACTGGACCTGTGAACTTCCTTCATGCCACGAACAAATGGCGAAGAGTGAACGACGCTGAAACGACGAATCTGCTGAAACAAAGAGAACTGTGCCAGCCAAAGAATGTGACACTGCAATAGTAAATGGAATGTGGTGCCATTCCAGGTACTTCCGATAAGGACCGAGCAAACAACAGAAGACACAGGTGAGAGTTCTCAAAATCTATTACGCAGTTGCATAATTCTGAGGTCGCATAGGTTTCACTATAAAATGACATTGCAACACCATGGAGGAAGAATTTAAAGATTTAGTTGACAATAAAAGAGCAAAAAATTACAACGAATGACATACGTGATACACTGTTTCTCAACCTTTGATTGCGGCTCCATACACAATCATTAAATCAGCTCCTGGGAGGTAGGGTCTCCTTCCCTATTCCTCCACTGGGGTAATTCCTGTCTGGAACGTCCACATTGCAGCGGTGGGCTTCCTACACTTCAGAAGGCTGGATTGATAGGATAGCTTAGTTCAGGCAGGGACCCAATCCTGTGGGATATAACACGGAACCCATGCCCAGAGTTATGGGCAGAGAGCTTAATGGCAGCAACGACAGAGAAGAAAGACTTCGGAATGGCGGAGCTGGCAGATGAGGCAATCCTCCTTTATGGCGATTAAATGAGAAGGGAACCACTTCCTTTGGGTGGAGGAGAAACTTCAACCCCAACAGAATATCCATTCTTGCGTTAGGCCTAGCAAGCCAGTAGGAAAGTCTTCATATATTGCTTTCAAAATACAGACAAGCCTCAGAACGAACCACTCAGAATTTGACCCCACTGCTTCTTCCAAGTACTGGTGCGAATGATGGGAGACCGAATGATATTCATCAGTACAAGAAGATGAAACCAAATGGAGTAAAAAATAACCTAAATGTTGGCACCCTTAATATATTTGTGCTCAATATGTATTAACAGAGAGAAAGTTAGATATTTTGGGATTAAGCAAAATGAAGTGGAAGGGAAAAGGTGAGAAGAATTTGAGATGAGGAGGAAAACTGTACTGGAGTGGGAACGACTGGTTTGGAAGAAATGGTGTGATGATGATGGTGAATAAGACTGTACATAGCTGTATCGAATCAGACAGGATCATAATCTTGAACCTGAGATTCTAAAGAGAGACACTAAAAGTTATCCAGATTTATGCACCTCAAGTGGGATGTAGCGAAGAAGAGAAGGAGTACTTTGAAAATGAGTTAGAGGGCCATATATATAGTGCTAATATAGTAATGGAGATTTTAATCCACAGGTAGGCAAAGACAGAAGGGGATTTGAGCAAGTATGGGGATGTTTTGGATATGGAGGCAGAAATGAAGAAGGGGAAAGATGCCTGGGTTTGTGCCAGAGAAATCGAATGAAAATTGCAAACAGCCGGTTTATGAAGAGAGAAAGTCATGTTATCACCAGATACAGTTGGGATGGAAGAACCAAGAGTGTAATTGATTATATTCTAGTAGATAGGGAATGGGGAGAGAGAGTAACGAATGTGAAGGTAATTCCAGGTGTGAGTGCAGATGGAGACCATAGATTACTGGTGGGACAATGGAAAATGAATCAGTGTGTGAAAAATAGAAAACAGAAGAAAGTGATGAGGAACAAGATTGGAAACTGAAGGAGAGTGAAAGTGCTGAGAAGGATAGAGAATTAATCACACAAAAAATTCCAAAAGAAGTTTTCTGCAATGTAGAAAAAGAATGGAGTTTATTCAAAGACAATTTAGTCGAAGCAGCACAAAAAGTACCTGGCAGAACATCTGGAAAGGAAAAAATAAGACAGACAAGTTGGTGGGATGATACCACAATCCAAGCTGTTACTAGAAAAAATGGAGCATGTAGAAAGTTGTGGAAAACTAAAAATGACGAGGACCATAAAAGATATATAGAGTAAAAAAAGGAATGACAAAGAAATAGTGGAAACAGCAAAGAAAAAGGCATGGGATTAGTTTACAAAAAAACTTGAAGTTGTGAAGAACAATAAGAAAATGTTCTATAAAATGATGAAAAATAAAAGGAATGCTTCTGAAGTACCAGTAATGATGGAAACAGAGGATGGTACTGTGATTGAAGATCCAGGGAATATAAAAGATCTCTGGAGAGAAATTTTAAGAAACTGTTAAACACTGATGAGCAGGTACACGAGGAAACAACAAATAATGGAGAAATTGAGAGAAGCTGGAAAGCAGAATTAGGACAAATTACACAGGAAGAAATTGAAATAGCTGTGAAGAAGACGAATGGGGAGGGAGCCCCAGGACTGGATGAAGTATCAGTGGACATGATAAGAGCAGCAGGTCCAGTGGGAATACAGTGGCTGTATAGAGTTTGTGATGAAGCAAGCTGGGATAATTTTAATTCCCCTCTTGTTTTGCTATCTGCATCTTTAAATTCGTTTTGTTACTTTTAACTATTTACCATTAACATACGTGAATATTATCTGCATTTCCATAAAGGAGAAAGGTTGTCCCTCCGTTTTAAAGAATATAACATCAGATCTTATTTCGTGCATAGTTTTATGTATGTAATTGATTTTCTAATTTATTTCAACTATTCCTAGTTTGTATCTTTCATTATAGGGCGAAATCAGTAATTGTTTCATAACTTAAATTCTATTGTTGACATATAAACAAATACAAATTTTGTACTAATTATAAACATTTGGCAAACGAAATGCTAGTATTCTTAAAGTATCTACAGAGGGGTCCAAAAAACTGTATCCACTCTTTAAAAGTCCATAACTTGCAAGTAACTAGGTGCAACTAAGAACAAAACACTGACTATCGGGGAACTGTCATCTGACAAAACAAAACAACGCAATACAATGCTTTTGTGGCGATTGCTGGAACTGCAAACTATTACACTACCAAAGATGAGACAACTCTGTCAATTAGTTTGCCAGTTATGGACTTTTAAATAGTGGATACATTTTTTTGGACCCCTCTCTATTTGGTTATAGTCGGAATCATTTAGCAAAACCAGCACTTTATTAATTCCAAATTAATTAACAGTTTTGTCAAAAGTATTGTTTGTGTAATGATATTGGTTAATTGCATCATTTAAACAAATAAATTGGCCTAACTCTTGTAGAAGAAGAAACTGTTAAAAAGACGGAATTTTTTGATGTATACAGTTTATTTAATGAGTTAACTTTTAATTGTAATTTCTGTAAATTAAACTTCGAACAATGTATAGTTTAAGCACCTATTATTGTGATGATATATAAGGGCCCGATTTTTGGTCACGAAAAAGTCAGTCCACGGCCGAGTTTCAGGCAAAGAACCTGTGTTAGTTAGAATGACAACAATACATCGACTTAACAGTGAAATAAGTGTTACACCAATAAACTGTGTGTAAAAATAATGACATTCTCTGTTTCCATACGTACCCTTCTATTCTTCAAGAACTGTGAACTTTGTGGTTAGGTTTTTACTGCTCGTAGATGTTCAACAGTAAATTATTGTAGCAGCATGTGGAGGTTTGCCTGCAAACTATTAATGAGGCTTATGGAAAGTTAAACAATAGTGCACTGGCCATATTAAATGTGTATATGGGAGGTTGTGAAAAGTGAAAGTAAAAGACAGTGAAATGCAACTGAACAGCTGTCAGCTACATCTTTGAAGTAGTTTATGTTTGACTTCGACACCCCATTTTTTCAGCCAGTACGTCGACACTGAGGACAACAAACGAAGAAAATAAAAGAAGACAGAACCGCTACAAGTGTGTGGAGAAATAGTACAATACCTGATGATTGGAGGAGATGTTGTTCCCATCTTCAAAAAAGGCAATAAAAGATTTTGTGAAAACTACAGAGGAATAAACCTTATGAGTCATACAGCCAAGATTTTACTAAATAGAATAAGTGAAATGATAGAAAAGGAGCCGAGTGAAGAACAGCATGGGTTTAGGAAAGGAAGAAGCACGATCGATTTGATATTTTCTGTTCGTCAACTGATGGAAAAAGTTGGGAGTATAACAAAAGAGTGATAATGGTTTTTATTGACATTGAAAAGGCATATGACTCAGTGTACAGCAGGGAAAGACTCTGGGAAGAAATGAAGAAGATAGGTGTAGGAGATGGATACCTTAATGTAATAAAGACAATGTACAGAGGACACAACTGTAGAATCAGAATACCATTGGGGAACTCTGAATACTTCGAAATAAGACAAGGACTTAAACAAGGAAGTATTCTATCTTCTGCACTTTTTAATGTCGTGCTGGAGGGAATGAATAGGGAAGTTATAGATATAGAAAAAGAAAAAAGACAAAAAGATGATTTTTGCAGATGATGTGGTAATATGGGGTGATAAAGAGGTGGATGTACAGTTACAACTTGATGTTTGGAAGGAAATAATAAAATGGTATGGATTAAAAATAAACAAAGATAAGCGTGAAGTAATGGTATTTGGAAGAGACAAAGGGATCAATGGGAATGGAGAACCCCTCAAAGTGGTAGACAGTTTCACTCATTTATGGAGTGAAATATCTAATGATGGAAGAATAACCAACGAAATTAATAGGAGGTTACAGAAGGGAGGCAATGTCTACCAAACAATAAAACGGCTGATTTGGAATAAGGAAGTTTCAGAAAATTCAAAACTCCATATGTATAAGAGTTATTATTTCCCCATTGTTACCTATGGAGGAGAAACATGGACAATGACAGAAAGGGATTGGAGCAGACTGCAATCAGGGGAAATAAAATTTCTCAGAGCAGTTAAGGGAAAAACAAGAATGGACAGAGTAAGGAATGTAGATATTTGAAAGGATCGTAAACAAGACCGTATGAGAGAAGAAATCGAAAAAAAGAGATTAAGATGGTACAGGCACGTTAAGAGGATGTGTGGACGGAGACTTCCCAAAATTATGGAAGAACTAATGATGGTTGGAAAAAGACTTAGAGGGTTCCAAAGAACAAGGTGGAAAACGGGAGTGAGAATATATGTGGACAGGAGAGGTGTGACCTGGCAGCAAGTGGAGGAAGAAAAGTGGTGGGAGGACCGAGCTAAATGGAGAGGACTCGTCAGCACCCAGACCCGGTAGTAGCTGGAGCGGGATCCGGATACATACATACATACTGTATCTCTGTGCCTAATTTGCAGGCATGGAAGCACGTGAAGAAATTGGTGGTACAAATAGTGAAATTTCTCAAGTCGCACCCATTATTCCACTGTCAGTTGCAACAGTTTTCGATGGAACTGAACGAAGGTTATGGACACGTTGTATATTACTGCAAAGTACTATGTTGGTTAAGTCACGGCACGTGTCTGAAACGATTCTTCAATTAAAACCCCGCTGTTGTTGAATTTATGAAGGTAAAACAAGAGCAGGAACGAAAATTAGAACATAAGGAATGGATTGCAGACTACACATTTTAAATGGACTCGACTGCACACTGCCCACATTAAGGTGCTGCAATGTGAGAAACAACTTTTTTCTGATTTGGAGAGGATGCATTTAAAAATAAATTCGTATTGTAGAAGTGGCAAATTCTGACAAACACAATTGAGTTCTGTAAGGTCACTGGCGTCAAAGAAAATAGTTGTGACGACAATGACACTGTTACATCGGTTTTCGAGCTGTTTTCGAGACCGTTTGCCATTTCGATTGAGAGTGCCCTCTGCATTGCGCAGATGGTTCAAATGGCTCTGAGCACTATGGGACTCAACTGCTGAGGTCATTAGTCCCCTAGAACTTAGAACTAGTTAAACCTAACTAACCTAAAGACATCACAAACATCCATGCCCGAGGCAGGATTCGAACCTGCGACCGTAGCGGTCTTGCGGTTCCAGACTGCAGCGCCTTTAACCGCACGGCCACTTCGGCCGGCTTGTGCAGATGTAACTGATTATTCGGCAGTGTAATACCCCTTTCAAAGACAAATCCTTTTACGTTGAAACTGTCCAAAACGTCTACACTGTTTCCCTCACGTAGAGTTTCCACGACTCTATAATGGGGCTGCAAAAGTAACACAATATTTCAATCAACTTATGCGTGTAAAAGACGTGTTGACTTTATGAAAGTACATAAGTCATGGCAACATGAGTCCGAAAATCTATGAAATTGTCTGTGTCTGTTCGCATGCTGATAGTTTCTATCAGATAAAAATCATATTACTTGTTCAATGCGCCAAAATAATTAAATAATATTGAAAATTTGTTTCGTTTGTGATCAATGTTATTCAGAAGTAGTAAATAGGAAACGAACTCTTTTGCAGTGCGACTTCATTGCCATCTAAATACGACGCATTCGCAGTTCGCCCCTCCCCCCCCCCCCCCGCCCCCTCCTGTTCAGACACCATCAACACACCTCGCTTCAAATTGCGCTTTCAAAAATTCCGAGTACACGATTTCCAGGTTCATACAACATTACAACTTCATATTATTTTGTTCACGGAAAATGAATTTAAACATGTTAATAAACGCGAGTACATACAGCATCAGAAAAAATGAAAAACAGAAATTACATTCATGACAAATGCATGGCATAGAAAGAAACACAGCATCCAAAGGACCTGTTATCTCCACACAGGTAACATTCAACGAACAGAAATAGTACTTTTTGCAGACAATACAATGCAGTTATGATAATTACAGGGAAAGCCTTAGAAGAGATTGTTAACAATGGTTTTAAAGAATTAGTAAGTGGCACTATGAAAACAGGCCTCTCCCTAAACTTAGGAAACATACTACATCCAGTTTCGTACAACAAACAGAGTCATACCAACAACAGAGTAACACGTGAACAGGAGTCAATAAATAATGCAAAGCGCTCCACAATTTTGGGTGCACGTGCTGATGAAAACTTAAAGTGGAAGAAGCATATTACTGAGCTTCTCAGACACCTAAGTTCAGCTACTTTTGCTCTTCATATAATTCCTGATCTTGTAAACAACCGAAACAACCTCCCGAGATATTTTGCATAGTTCCGCTCAATAACGTCGTACAGAATAATGTACTGGAGCAAGTCATCGCTTAGAAAGAAAGTATCGACCGCACAAAAGCGAGCTGTAAGAATAATGCGTCGTGTTCACTCACAGATGGCACACATGTACCTAAAACTTTGAACATAGGTGCTAAGATTCAGTGACTGTGTCAGAATTATATTAGAAAAAATAAACTCTCGGTCACAAATATTAAGTCAAAATTGACCAGGTTTCGACACTACTATGAGCGTCGTCTTCAGAATTAAATCAACTGTTCTAAAACATATTAGGTAGATAATACATTAATGTTATTAATGTATTATATACCTAATATGTTTTAGAACAGTTACATTAATGTTATTAATGTATTATATACCTAATATGTTTTAGAACAGTTACGCTACGGTCGCAGGTTCGAATCCTGCCTCGGGCATGGATGTGTGCGATGCCCTTGGGTTAGTTAGTTTTAAGTAGTTCTAAGTTCTAGGGGAATGATGACCTCAGAAGTTAAGTCCCATAGTGCTCAGAGCTATTTAGAACAGTTAATTTAATTCTGAAGACGACGCTCATAGTAGCGTCGAAACCTGGTCAATTTTGACTTAATATTTGTGACCGAGGGCTTATTTGTTCTAATATACGTATGTACCTGTTCAAGTAGTTGGGCATTTTAACTGCACCACCACAGTAGGCATATTCTCTACAGAAATTCGTGATGCAGTGATGCACATACCTACAACACTAGTGGGAGAAATGATCGTATCACCCACTGCTAAAGCTGTCAGTGGCTCAAAAAGGAGTTTAGTATGCAGGAACAAAAGTCTTTGATCGTTTGTCCAATAACATAAAATGCCTGACCGGTAGCAAAGCAAGTTTTAGATCTAATTGAAAACAATTTCTCCTGCAGAACTCCTATATCATGGACAAATTTCTGTTTAATAACTGTTAGTCTAAAAATATTGTTTTTAGTGCAATTGCACGAATAGGACTACAAATTAATGTGTTTGTCTAACAATAATGATGTATACATATCCTGTAAACTAACTCAGTCCACATGATTTCGATAACAGACTAGTTCAAATTACCTATGGAGCTTGTAACTAAGAACCAAAGTTGTTATAAAATTTTGCTCGCATCTCGTGGTCGTGCGGTAGCGTTCTCGCTTCCCGGGTTCCCGGGTTCGATTCCCGGCGGGGTCAGGGATTTTCTCTGCCTCGTGATGGCTGGGTGTTGTGTGCTGTCCTTAGGTTAGTTAGGTTTAAGTAGTTCTAAGTTCTAGGGGACTGATGACCATAGATGTTAAGTCCCATAGTGCTCAGAGGCATTTTTTTTGTTATAAAATTGTTTAAAAGGATGGGCTGTAGAACTTGTACAAAAGCATGTACTGGAAACTTTGCGGATTTATTCTTGACATCAAAACATTACAAAAGTACATATAAAGATGAGTCAGAAAATCCTTCGTCGGATTCCCTGTAATGGCTCATGGCTGTGCATGCTTCCACACTCTAGAGTTTGCTGTTGGCCATGGCGTTTGTTTCGTCTGATTATCGTGTGTTCTGCTGTAGAGTAGCTTCCATTGCGACACACCATGACTACGTGTCCAATGTCTGGATGGGCACGCGGTGGCAGCACGTTCAATTTACACTCAGCGTTATCCTGAGAGTCCGTTGGGTTGTGCAAGATCGTTTGTACGACTCCAGCAATGGCGGCGAGAGACAGGTTCACATGGGAAGAGAGTTGCACTGGCGGGAGACTGGCCACATGTTATACGAACATCTGAGCTCCGAGAACTGGTCCTTCGTACTGTGGATGAAACTGCAACAGAAAGGGAAAGAAGATCCGCGAGAAGGGAAGCCGTTAGTCACATCTGGAATGTTTTGGACGAAATCTTCTGCACTTGTGTCACCTTTAACGGACGAAAGAATTCAACAACGCAGGCTTACAGCAGAGAATGACTTTCTTTCGGTGCATATTAGGGCTGTGTTTCTGCAACAATTAGCATGTACCTTATTCACTGATTGGTCTGGATTTTGACGTCATGGGATCTTCAATCATCGTAACAATCACGTTTTGACTTATAAAACCCGCCCTGTGACAAAACGAATATTAACTGTGGTTCAGCCTCGACGTGTCACGGTTTCTCATTGGCTTCTACTTCCTTCAGTGACATCTTACAGCAGAAACGAATCTACAGTTTTTCAGACTTGAGTGGCTTCATTTACGTGATGATGTACATCTAGACGTCATCCAGACGCGAAGATCTCCAGTCTCTGGAAAACCAGTTCCAGAACAGTTGTGTTGGTCGAGGGGGATCCAATGCATGGCCTGCTAGGTCACCAGATTGGAATCGAAAGCAGTATTTTTTCCTATGGGGACATTTAAAATCGGAGTATCCAGAACAGATTTGACCAAATACTGAGAGGAACAGGAATTTCCCAGGCACGGGGTAGGCTCGGAAGCAGCAGGTGGCCACTCCGAGCAATTTTTGGAAATGTTAGTGTGTTAGTGTGTTTGGTAAATGTATCTTCCTTGCGCTGTGAATAATAAATTATAAATTGTTTCATACCTCCATAACGAAGGATCTTCAGATCTACGTGCATATGAATGTTTGTAATGTTTTGATGCCAAGAATGAATCCATAACGTTTGCGTTACTTATTGATGATATTTTAAATAACTCATAGGAAAACGATTTATGACGTTTGAAACAGTGAGAAGGAATTCTCAGAGGTAGAGAAGTAGAGAGGATATAATGTAGACTGGCAATGGCAAGGAAAGCGTTTCTGAAGAAGAGAAGTTTGTTATCATCGAGTATAGATTTAACTGAGAGGAAGTCGTTTCTGAAAGTATTTGTATGGAGTGTAGCCATGTATGGAAGTGAAACATGGACGATAAATAGTTTGGACAAGAAGAGAATAGAAGTGTTCGAAATGTGGTGCTAGAGAAGAATGCTGAAGATTAGATGGGTAGACCACACAACTAATGAAGAGGTATTGAATAGAATTAGGGAGAAGAGAAATTTGTGGCACAACTTGACTAGAAGAAGGGATCGGTTGGTAGGACATGTTCTGAGGCATCAAGGGATCACCAATTGAGTATTGGAGGGTAAAATCGTAGAGGGACACCAAGAGATGAATACATTAAGCAGATTCAGAAGGATGTAGGTTGCAGTACGTACTGGGAGATGAAGAAGCTTGCACAGGATAGAGTAGCATGGAGAGCTGCATCAAACTAGTCTCTGGACTGAAGACCACAACAACAACAGCATGATCATATGGAGTATCAAGTGAAATTTGTGTCTGGATTGAGGACTTTTTGGTATCTGAATCAGTCACATCTGAATGGTTAAAATAAAAGGAAGTGATTATACATGTTTCGTATTTGGAAATGTAGTCCACTGGCAACAAATGTACTGCTGATAGACGACGAAAAGCATCGGAGCGCGAAGTTCTCATAATGTAACGAAATAACTGATTATTTAGTTTACAGGAGTTACCACAGAACAGTGTTCAAGATATTTCATTATACAGGGTGTTACAAAAAGCTACGGCCAAACTTTCAGGGAACATTCCTCACACACAAAGAAAAAAAAATGTTATGTGGACATGTGTCCGGAAACGCTTACTTTCCATGTTAGAGCTCATTTTATTACTTCTCTTCAAATCACATTAATCACGGAATGGAAACACACAGCAACAGAACGTACCAGCGTGACTTCAAACACTTTGTTACAGGAAATGTTCAAAATGTCCTCCGTTAGCGAGGATACATGCATCCACCCTCCGTCGCATGGAATTCCTGATGCGCTGATGCAGCCCTGGAGAATGGCGTACTGTATCACAGCCGTCCACAATACGAGCACGAAGAGTCTCTACATTTGGTACCGGGGTTGCGTAGACAAGAGCTTTTAAATGCCCCCATAAATGAAAGTCAAGAGGGTTGAGGTCAGGAGAGCGTGGAGGCCATGGAATTGGTCCACCTCTACCAATCCATCGGTCACCGAATCTGTTGTTGAGAAGCATACGAACACTTTGACTGAAATGTGCAGGAGCTCCATCGTGCATGAACCACATGTTGTGTCGTACTTGTAAAGGCACATGTTCTACCAGCACAGGTAGAGTATCCCGTATGAAATCATTATAACGTGCTCCATTGAGCGCAGGTGGAAGAACAAGGGGCCCAATCAAGACATCACCAACAATGCCCGCCCAAACGTTCACAGAAAATCTGTGTTGATGACGTGATTGCACAATTACGTGCAGATTCTCGTCAGCCCACACATGTTGATTGTGAAAATTTACAATATGATTACGTTGGAATGGCCTCATCCGTTAAGAGAACATTTGCACTGAAATGAGGATTGACACATTGTTGGATGAACCATTCGCAGAAGTGTACACGTGGAGGCCAATCAGCTGCTGATAGTGCCTTCACACGCTGTACATGGTACGGAAACAACTGGTTCTCCCGTAGCACTCTTCATACAGTGACGTGGTCAACGTTACCTTGTGCAGCAGCAACTTCTCTGACGCTGACATTAGGGTTATCGTCAACTGCACGAAGGATTGCCTCGTCCATTGCAGGTGTCCTCGTCGTTCTAGATCTTCCCCAGTCGCGAGTCATAGGTTGGAATGTTCCGTGCTCCCTAAGGCGCCAATCAATTGCTTCGAACGTCTTCCTGTCGGGACACCTTCGTTCTGGATATCTGTCTCGATACAAACGTAGCGCGCCACGGCTATTGCGCCGTGCTAATCCATACATCAAATGGGCATCTACCAACTCTGCATTTGTAAACATTGCACTGACTGCAAAACCACGTTCGTGATGAACACTAACCTGTTGATGCTACGTACTGATGTGCTTGATGCTAGTACTGTAGAGCAATGAGTCGCATGTCAACACAAGCACCGAAGTCAACATTACCTTCCTTCAATTGGGCCAACTGACGGTGAATCGAGGAAGTACAGTACATACTGACGAAACTAAAATGAGCTCTAACATGGAAATTAAGCGTTTCCGGACACATGTCCACATAACATCTTTTGTTTATTTGTGTGTGAGGAATGTTTCCTGAAAGTTTGGCCGTACCTTTTTGTAACACCCTGTATACACAGAAGTGCCAAAGAAACTGGTATAGGCATTCGTGTTTAAATACAGAGATACGCAAATAGGCAGAATAGGGTGCTGCGGTCAGCAACGCCTATACAAGACAAGTGCCTGGCGCAGTTGTTACATCGGTTACTGCTGCTACAATGGCAGGTTATCAAGATTTAAGTGAGTTTGAACGTGCTGTTATAGTTGGCGCATGAGCGGTGGGACACAGCATCTCTGAGGTAGCGATGAAGTGGGGTTTTTCCCATATGACCATCTCACGAGTGTACCGTGAATACCAGGAACTGGTAAAACATCAAATCTGCGACATCGCTGCGGCCGGAAAAAGATCCTGCAAGAAAGAGATCTGTGACGACTGAAGAGAATCGCTCAACGTGACAGAAGTGCAACCCTTCCGCAAACTGCTGCAGATTTCAATGCTGGGCCATCAACAAGAGTCACCGTGGGAACCATTCAATGAAACACCATCGATAACGGGTTTCGAAACCGAAGGCCCACTCGTTTACCCTTGATGACTGCATGACACAAAGCTTTACACCTCGCCTGGAACCGTCAACACCGATTTTGGACTGTTGATAACTGGAAACACGTTGCCTGGTCGGACGAGTCTGTTTCAAATTGTATCGAGTGGATGGACGTGTATGGGTATGGAGACAACCTCATGAATCTATAGACCCTGCATGTCAACAGGGGACTATCAAGCTGCTGGAGGCTATGTAATGGTGTGAGGTGTGTGCAGTTGGAGTGATATGGGACCCCTGATACGTCTAGATACGACTCTGACAGGTGACACGTACGTAAGCATCCTGTTTGATCACCTGTATCCATTCATGTCCATTGTGCATTCCGACGGACTTGAACAATTCCAGCTGGACAATGTGACACCCCACAAGCCCAGAATTGCTACAGAGTGGCTCCAGGAACACTCTTTTGAGTTTAAGCACTTCCGCTGACCAGCAAACTCTCCAGACATGAGCATTATTGAGCGTGTCTGGGATACCTTGCAACGTGCTGTAAGGAAGAGATCTCCACCCCGTCGTACTCTTACTGATTTATGGTCAGCCCTGCATGATTCATGGTGTTATTTCCCTCCAGCACTGCTTCAGACATTAGTCGAGTCCATGGCACGTCGTGTTGCGGCAGTTCTGCGTGCTCGCGGGGCCCTACACGATGTTAGGCAGGTGTACCAGTTTCTTTGTCTCTTGAATGCCGTTTCCAAAACGCTTAAACATTAAAATCATTTCTGTTCGCCAAAGTCACGAAAGTAATTCTCTACACAGCCAAACCAACTTCAGTCGACCACTCGCCGCAATAACTACAGCAGTGTCACATTTCATTTCTTTCACATTTTCCACAAATTATGAAATTCTCCACATGTTTCAAAGAAAGGTATAGAATGCTTCACCATTTGGATCATCTTCACTCAAGTTGTGTTTTTTTTTAATTTTTGCGTTATTTTTTCATATGGAAAAATTACAGCTTTAGGCTCTACCTTAAATCTAACCAGATATCTTTTGTCAGTTAACATTCAACATGCAAGGTTGCTTTGGAAAGACTCAGCATCAGGGGTGGGCATAAAATGATAAATTTCATCCTTGTATTACCCATCAAACTGACCTCCTAAGGTAAGCAAAAACTTTAGAGAAAGCCTCAGTTCACTTGTATGTAAGTTCCTCTATCATACTGTAATCACTGGGGGAGGCTTCAAAATGGTTCAAATGGCTCTGTGCACTATGCGACTTAACTTCTGAGGGCATCAGTCGCCTAGAACTTAGAACTAATTAAACCTAACTAACCTAAGGACATCACACACATCCATGCCCGAGGCAGGATTCGAACCTGCGACCATAGCGGTCGCTTGGCTCCAGACTGTAGCGCCTAGAACCGCGTGGCCACTCCGGCCAGAAGGCTTCAATCACCAAAAAATTAACTGAGAAAATTACAGTTTTGTTAGTGGTGGGTGTGATAAAACATCCTGTGCAACATTACTACATGACTTCCCAGAAACCCACATAGAACAGATAGTTAGGAACCCCACTCATGATGGACATATATTGGATCTAATGGCAACAAATACACCAGACCACTTTGAGGGTGTCCACATCGAAAGTGATATCACTGACCATAATGCAGTTGTGGCAGCAATGATTACCAAAGAACAACTAAAACAAGCAAAAAGATGTTATTTCAGTAACCTAGATAAAAAATCAGTAGTGTCATATCTCAACAAGGAATATGAAACTTCCAACATGTGGCAGACACATGTGGAGGAACTATTGCTTAAGTTTATAAGAATAGTGGACCATGTACTGGATAGATATGTACCCAGTAGAACACTTGATAATGGGAGTGGACATGCATGATGTATAATCACTCTAAAGAAACTTCTAAAAAAACAGACTACTGTGTAATAGGTGTAAAACAAAGCATAGGACTATAGAAAGAAAGATGCTGAATGAAACACATTTGGTTGTCAAGAGTGCAATGTGTAAGACCTTCAATGACTATCACAGCCGAATATTGTCAAATGACATTTCACAAAATCCAAAGAAATTCTGGTTGTATGTAAAGGCTGTTAGTGGCACCAAAGTTAGTGTCCAGGAACTGAAATAGAGGTTAGTTGAGCTTAACTCTGTTTTCAAATGTTCCTCTACAAAGGAAGACCAAGCAGAATTGCCCCAATTTAATCCTCATACCACTGAAAAGGTGTCAGGAAGTCGTTTCAGAAAGTATTTGTATGGAGTGTGGCCATGTACGGAAGTGAAACATGGACGATAAATAGTTTGGACAAGAAGAGAACAGTAGCTTTCGAAATGTGGTGCTACAGAAGAATGCTGAAGATTAGATGGGTAGATCACACAATTAATGAAGAGGTATTGAACAGAATTAGGGAGATGAGAAATTTGTGGCACACCTTGACTAGAAGAAGGGATCGGTTGATAGGACATGTTCTGAGGCACCAAGGGTTCACCAATTTAGTACTGGAGGGCAGCATGGAGGATAAAAATCATAGAGGGAGACCAACAGATGAATACACTAAGCAGATTCAGAAGGATGTAGGTTGCAGTAGGTACTGGGAGATGAAGAGGCTTGCACAGGATAGAGTAGCATGGATAGATGCATCAAACCAGTCTCTGGACTGAAGACCACAACAACAACGACATGATCATATGGAGTATCAAGTGACTGGATTGAGGACTTTTTGGTGGGGAGTACTAAGCATGTTATATTGGATGGAGAGTCATCATCAGCTGTAGAGGTAACTTCAGAAGTGGCCAGGGAAGTGTGCTGGGACCCTTGCTGTTCATGTTGACCTTGCAGCGGATATTTATAGTAAAATCAGCATTTTTGCAAATGAAGCAGTTATCTATAATGAAGTACTATTTGAGGGAAGCTGGATATATATTCTTGATAAGATTTCTAATGGTTCAGAGATTGGCAACTTACTCTAAAAGCTCAGAAATGTAAAACTGGTCAGTTCACAAAAGAAAAAACGTAGTCTCTTACAATATCAACGAGTCACTGTTGGAATCGGCTACATCATACAAATACCTTTATGCAACACTTTGTAGGGATATGAAATGGAATGATCACATAGGTTCAGTTGCAGGTAATGCAGGTGGTAGATTTCAGTTTATTGGTAGAATAGTGGCGAAGTGCAATGAGTCAACTAAAGAGATTGCTTACAAATCATTCCTGTGACTCCATACTAGAATAGTGCTCAAGTGTTTGGGACCTGTACTACACAGTAGTATCTGGGGATATTGAATGTATACAAGAAGGGCAGCACGAATGATCACAGGTTTATTTATTCCATGGGAGAGTGTCACAGAGACCTTGAAGGAAATGAAGTGACAGACTCTTGAAGACAGATGTAAAATATCTTGAGAAACTTTATTAACAAAGTTTGAAGAACTAGCTTTATATGATTACTCTCCGGATATACTACAACCCCGTACATATTGCTCACAGAGGGATCGTGAGGATAAAATAAGAATTATTCCTGGAGGCATAGAGGCATTCAATCATTCTTCCCATACCTCATATGTGCATGGAATAGGAAGAAATCCTAATGACTGGTACAATAGGACGTAGCCTGTGCCATGCCACAGTGGTTTGCAGAATACAGATGTCAATGTAGATGTAGATACATAACAATATTATTAATGATGGTAAATGAAGTAATGAATGTAACGTGTTACAGGAATGCCACGTTTACTGGTACCATGAACAGAGAGATTCAGGGTCGGAAACGGGGATGCAAGCCATAGTGTAGCACCAGACTTACATGTCAGCGATTTTGTGATTGTCGATTCGTGCAGATTGTTCTCTGTTGTTAACGCTTACTTCCGTGTCACTTGTAGCGTTAAGTTCAAAATGGTTCAAATGGCTCTGAGCACTATGGGACTTAACATCTGTCACCAGTCCGCTAGAACTTAGAGCTGGTTAAACCTAACTAACCTAAGGACATCACACACATCCATGCTCAAGGCAGGATTCGAACCTGCGACCGTAGCGGTCGCGTGGTTCCGTACTGAAGCGCCTAGCATTAAGTACTGAGTGATTATTTTTCCCTCATGGTATCCACTACGAGCAAATAGGAAGTGATGAGCATAGATGCTGCACGGAGAAGTCAGAGGAGAAGCCAGAGGGGAAGCCAACACCGGCGAAGCTTGCCTGGCGGCAGAGGCCTGTTTGGCTGACGTGAGGAGAGTTGTATGGAGAACATCCAGCAAACCCAAAACACATCTCTCTCGGCCTCCAGCTCAACTGTTTTCAGGTCAGCAGGCAAGCTATGTGTTCACAACAGTCATAGTGTCTGACCTTGACCATTTCACGGAAGATGTGTGGTGGCACATAATATTCAGCACATATGCTCATGGCGAATATCCAAGAATGGAAAAACCTGTTTTGCGTATTAAAAAGCAGAAAATTTTTAACGAAGAGAACGGACTACGTCGACGTTATTGAAATACTTGAGTTTTGCATGTCAGAGACTGAACCACAGATGGAAGTTACTTACGGAACAAAGTGGTGTTGTTCGTGCAAGGAGTGTGTTTTCCAAATAATTCAAAAGATCAAACAAGCTGTCATGTCACGGGTACGGTTAACTTAGTGGACATGGATCAGAGTATTGTTAGTCCAAGTAGTTGAATATGCTAGGTTCTAGCCCAGTCGAGGTTAGAGCAGGTGCTGTTTTGCATAATACAGTTACGTTCTGTGATACCTTCTGATCCGTTATCGCAACATATGCTGACTGTGTAGTGACAGGACAGTGTTATTTTAATACTGTTTTGAAGAACCTGCTAATAGATGTTTCAAATCTGGTAGGAAGTGACTTGTTCTATTTTGCATTCGTGTAATTTAGTATACAAAATGAGGATTAAAGAGTATAACTCTAATCCGAATTTTCGCAGTCGAACAAAGAATGGGAAAATCATAAATTTGGTATCAAATTGACAATTTTTAGATCTAGATTTGCAAAAAAGAGAAATTTAATTGGTTGAAAGTAATGTGGGTAATTTAGAAACTTAATTAGTGATTACACAGAATATTGAGATATTCCACGAACAGCTACTGCTGGATATGTAAATAAAATGTCAAAAAATAAAAACTGAAATTGCTCTGCTTTCTCTTGATTTCCAGACACAGGGAAGTGAATAAGTGGCAGATAAAGATACAGGACCTTTTTGGAAAAATTAGAAAAAGAATTAACCATTAAATTGTAACCAGGCATGAAAAGAGAAATAGATGAGAAGGGAGGAGTAGAAAGAATTCCTGTTAGCGAAATCTAGGGAAGGGCAGAAAGAACTCAGTGGGCAGATAAAAGCTGAAAATCTGTTAGCAAATCGCAGGAGAAAATGGGAGAAGGGCAGAACAAACTGAGGTAAGAACTGAATGGATCAATAAAAACTGTTAGCAAAAAGGTAGACAAGTCACAAAAGGAGCTAAATCGAAAATTGAAACGAAGCATAAAGGACTTTAAACGAGAGTTGGAAGATGGGTTAGCAAAGAAAATGTCTGTGTTCAGGTTGGAGGTAAATAAAGATTCTGATAAATTCAAAGATGATGTTGAATAGACATTTAAGGACACAGAATCTTAATTAAATGAAAAACAAAAGAAATATGAGAGCTTTATATAGAAAAAGGTAAAATGCTCAAGCTGAAAAATGTTAACAAAGAAGAATAGAAGAGAGGGAATATTGTGATCGAGTTTCCATGAACATAGCCAGAAGAGTCAGGTGGAAATGAAAGAAGTTAAAAGGACCACTTCTGTTATTGAGAATAGATTAAGGAGTTCGGAGAGAACAGTATGAGATAGAAGTGGTGCAGCTTCAGTTGTGGTCGTACATGTGGGTAGTAGTTTAATAGCATAGCGCTTGATCCTAAAGGGAATGTACATCCTGTGTCTTTTATAAATAGTTTAAGGAGTCAGTTTACTGTAGAGAGGATAGAAAAAGATAAGTTAAGGAGGGCCACTGCTTGTTTGGATTGGGAAGCGGATGTGCCTGATAAATATGAAACTTTTGAGGAATTTGTGCCAGTTTTTCTGGGAGAGTACTTGTCCAAATAGAAACAAACTGATGTTATAGAACAGGGGCGGGCAAACGTTGCACGCGGCTCATGAGCATACGGCGCTGCACGTGTGCTGCTCGCGTGCAATCGTGAAACGGGACAGTGACAACAGCCAGCAGGTTGCGGCAGTGTAGTACCAGGCTAAGCTGCAGACGTTGAAGCGAAGCGAACGTTGTATTTCAAGAACCGGAAAATGCAGAGTGAATCAAGTAAACGGAGAAGTGGAGATTTGCTATCTTTTAAAAAGGAATGGGAGAATCATTTTTTCTTTGTGCAAAAATGTGAAAATTCGAAATGTACGTATAATGTGACAGTATTCTCGCTGGTCAGCGGAAGTTTAATATTGAACGCCTTTATAAAAAATTTCAATATGTTCCCATACTTAGTGCGTTGAAAGAGGAATTTCTCAAGCGATTTGGGGATATATTATACTTATCCCAAGGTTTTGAATAGTTCTCAAGACAATTTGCTATTTCTGTAGATGATATTAATCCCAGTTTGCAAATGGAATTAATAGATCTGCATTGCAGATTCTACAGCACAATTCTCGTCTGAGAGACAAGTTCCTTTTGGCAAGACGTTTAATAGATTTTTATCACGACTTTCCACAGCAAGAGTTTCCTCGGCTCCATCGTGAAGCCACGAAGGTAATGTCAATGTTTGGTTCGACATACGTTTGTGAGAGATTTTTTCTGTTATGAAAATTAATAAGTCTCGGTTAAGAGCAAACATCAGTAATGAAAATTTACGTAACTGTTTGCGTTTGTCTGTATGTAGAAATCTTGTTCCAGACATTAAACGTATTGTAAACTCCACCTGTGACAATTAAATAAAACGTATCGTAGGTAATAGGTACTCTTTCAAACCACGATATCTTTCAAGCAGCTGGCCGCGGTGGCTGTGCGGTTCTAGGCACTGCAGTCCGGAACCGTGTGACTGCTATGGTCGCAGGTTCGAATCCTGCCTCGGACATGGATGTGTGTGATGTCCTTAGGTTAGTTAGGTTTAAGTAGTTCTAAGTTCTAGGGGACTGATGACCTCAGATGTTAAGTCCCACAGTGCTCAGAGCCATTTGAACCATTTCTTTCAAGCACTCCTACTAACCTTATTCCTTCATTCAATAAAGCAGGCCAGGAAACAAAACGAATTACAGAGGAAGAAGTGGAGAGACGGTATGGTGGGGAGTGGAGAGAAGCGGGTGGCCAGCTTGCCCCTGTGTGCACGCAGAACATCTGTTAACTGCACACGTGCAAGTGCATCGCACACGTGCAGGGTTCCTGCCTGCCCCTGTTACAGAAGGTTTTAATAAAGCTTTGTGATATGATGGGAGAAATAGGGAGAGTATGCAAGGACACTGTGAGAGGTGGATCAATAAAATGAAAGATTTAGATAGTACACAGAGTGATAGGTATGCTATACAAATACTAATGGATAGGTTACCTCCAAACAAAAGATGTGGATTGATAGGGCATAATAATAATAATGTTAAAAGATTCCTGAATAATGTGAAAGATGTAGATAGATAGCAAACAAATTGCTCATTTTATGAAAACAGAGACTTGGAGTGATACCAAGAGAGCCAGGAGCAGACTTACAGAGAGAACCAAGTAAATGTGAGAGGTAGAGGAGGAAGAGGTCGAATAAGTTCTCGGGGTAACAGTAGAGGCTACGACAGAAGAGTAGAATTTCAGACAGGACATGAAATCCCACAACAGTGAGGAGCCGTGCTGAGACAGATCAAATATTTGAGCCTACCAGAGGTACAAGTCGCCCTGGTGAGACAAGAAGTTTAGTAATATATAATACAGGTGATACTAGTTATGATGACAGGAAAAGTGGAAGTCAGAATTCGGTGATTGAAGAGACAGTGCCTGAAGTTAATTGCAGAAGTAATGTAGAGTCAGTGGGTTCATGTGTGGAAATGTTTTCCCAAATGTATTATGGAGTTAAAGAAAGTGTTGATAGAGTGGAAGGAGATAGTGGTGAAAGTAGCTATAATGGAGAAGAAGAAGAAGAAAGGAAACAAAGGGATGAATTTCTGTTGTATGGTAGCTTGCAGGAAAACAATAAGGAAGGAGAAGGGAAGATTTCTTAAATTGCTGGATGGGAGACTTTTATAAATACTATAAAGAGTGATACAATGCAGATGTGGAGGAGAATGTTAATATTTTCATCATTGGTAATGAAAATTAAATAGCAACTTGTAAGGAAGAAACACGAAGTTTATGCACAGTTAGAAAAAAGTCTAGAGAAGTAGTAAATCCATAGTTAGATTGTACATATTTGAAACATGCCAATATTGAGAGGGGTTTAGTACATGAGGAAGAGGAGGTTGATAATATTAAAGCTGGACAATCGTTTATAAGAATAAGAGCCTATGGTCACTGACATTGAAATTTGTGCAATTTCTGAAGGATTTTATAACTGTATAAACGATGTAATGGAAGTGTCACTCTTGGGATTGAAAATAGTGGGTGATACGAGTAAACTGAGTAAAGGTGTTAAGGGTCAAGTTATTTTGGAGTTTGAACTCAGTGGCGTACGTCTGGTCCACAATTTTTTGTGGTGCCTGGTCTGAGTGTGGATATTATTTTAGGGATGAATTGGTTAATGGGATGCAGAGCAGAGTTCAATGGTGGAGACAGTTTTGTCAGTTTTGGTACTGAAGGGTCAGAACAGAAAGTAAGTTTCGAAGGGGTGGTAATGGATAATAATTATTTAATGGGACAACTAGAAATAAAAGTGACACCAATAGGAGTCGGTGTGAGGGGTTTAGATATGAACCTAGACGAAGATGGTAGTGGAGACAAGGGAGGAATAATGGAAGAATTGAAGAATCAAATAGATAAAGTAGAAGGATTGTATGAGCAACAGATAAAGGAGTTACAAGAAATTTTATTACTGAATAGAGATGTATCCTCTGGTAAACCAAGTAAAGTTAATAATTTTCAGTATAAATTAAATGTGAAACCACACGAAACTTTTGCATCAAACCCTTTTTCTGTACCAGAGAGAGAAGCAGTGTACAAAGAAATTGATAGGATCATGAAGGGTGATGTTACAGAGAGGAGTAAGAGTGGATACAACGTTCTGCTGCTCATTGTGGGTAAAAAAGACGATAATGTCAGGGTGGTCATAGATGCTAGATGTTGAATACAACAGTGAGTAGAGAGGCTGCTCATCCAGAGAATACGGATGGAATATTATGAAAATGCTACAAGACGATTTACATGACCAGTATTGATTTGACAGCTGGTTACTGGCAAGTACCACAACCAGAAGTATATAGTAAGTATATTGCATTTTTGGTTAATGGAAAGTGTTACCAATATACTGTGGTTCAATTTGGGTTGTATAGTAGTGTGTCAGTGTTCATATGACCACTAGACCGAGTTTCAGGACTGGAATTGAGTTCCTAAATAACATTGCATGTGGATGACCTGTTCATAGACACTGAATCTTGGGAAGAGCGTTGTAACCTGTTGGATGAGGTATTTCAAGCTTTGAAGAAAGGGGACGTGACCCATATGCTTAAAAAATGTGAATTTGTGAGACAGGAAATAAAATTCTTATGTAGTATCTTATCGACCATTGGCATTAGAGTAGACCCTGAAATGATAAGAGCAATTAGCGAATGTCCATATCCGAAGAACTGGTGACAGTTAAAGACTTTTCTCAGTTTGTGTAATTTTTATAGAAATTTTATACCTGGACAAGTGTTTAATAACTCATGTTTGAATAGGTTGTTAGGTCCTTAGGTAGCGTTTGTTTGAATAGATTAGTGTCCAGAAGCTTTTAACCATCTTAAGGAGGCCTTGAAATAGGACCTTAGTCGATTTTTTTACCTAGGGACTAATTCTAGTGATTCAGGATTGGAGTAGAACTGTTTCAAAATTTTGGAATGATGAGAAGGAAGACCATATGACAAGTGCCTTCGTAAGCAGATCATTGATGAGGTGCAAGAGAAATTGCGGCATGATGGAGTATGATGCTTTGATGATAATTTGAGGATTCGGAAAGTTCAGAGATTCTCTGTCGGGAAACAAAACTATCATTTACACTGATCGCCAAGCCCTTATATTTTTCAAGAAATTTACACTAAAGGTGGACAGTGTTTATGCAACAATTTGAATTTAAAATCAATTACGTCAAGGGTACACAGAACAAAGTAGCAGAGGCATTATTCAGTTTACCACTGGGAGGAAATGATGAGGTAGGGCAATATGTAGATGACAATGATGTATAACTATGTCATATAAAAGGGGTTCTGGGAAAGAAGAACATAGAAGGGAATTGTGAATATGGGGTTCGTCCAGAATGTAAAGCACAACATTTTTTTTCTCAGCCAAAAACAATGCTACAAATGTGAAACGTTATGTATGTATCATTTGAAATCTCCTGAGTGAGTGCGCCAAGTTTCTGTCAATTCCAACAGACAGCAGAGTTGCAGGACAGATTCAAAATGGCGTCTGTAGCTGATTTACGTTACAAGCAATATGCCATCATTGAATTTCTCACTGCAAAGAAAGAAACTGTGGGGAATATTCACAAATGCTTGTGCAAAGTCTATGGAGCATCTGCTGTAGGGAGAAGTACAGTTAGTTGCTGGACACTGAGGGTCAGGTCATCTGAAGGACGTTCAGCAGAGCTCCACGATTTTCAGCAATTAGGGAGATCATCTGCAGCTGTCACACCTGACATGCTGCAGTGACCTCATGTTGTCATTCACGAGGGCAGACACATTACGGCTCGGCAGTTGGCACTGCATCTGTCAATTGGCAAAGGAAGCGTGGGTTCAATTATCCGCACTCTTGGATATTCAAAAGTGTGTGCAAGATGGGTCCCATGGTGTCTAACAGTGGATCACAAATAGCAGAGAAAAAACATTTGTCTTGATTTGTTGCAACGTTTTGAAACTGAGGAGGAGAACTTTTGCTCCTGGATTCTAACAGATGATGAAACATGGGTTCACCATTTTGAGCTCAAAACAAAACAACGGTCGGAATGACGCCACTCCCACTGCCCATAGAAGAAAAAATTCATGATCACCATGTTCTGGGGTTGTGAAGGTGATTCTCATTGATGTGATGCCTAGAGGCGGTACCATTAATTCAGAAGCATATTTCAACACATTAACAAAACTCAAGACTCACTTCCAGCTACTTTGGCGCCACAGCAACCCAGGAGATGTTTTGCTCCAACTCGGTAACACTCGGCCCCACGCAAGTCTGAGGACTGCTGAACACATCACAAAACAGGGTTGGACAGTGTTATCCCATCCACTCTAAAGCCCTGACCTAGACCCCTCGGACTTCTACTTGTTTGGCCATTACAGGGCGCCATTCATGGAATACATTTTGAGGATGATGAGAAGGTGACTCACACAGTGAAGCACTGGCTCCACCACCTGGAGAAGGATTGGTATCGATAGGTCATACATGCTCCTGTTTCATGCTGGAAGAAGGCCATAGAACGGGATGAAGATTACATGGAAAAATAGGGTGTGTAGATGAAGCACCATTCTTTCGTGTGTGTAATTCTCATTATGTTCATTAAAGAACTGTTGATGAAAAACTTCGGTGCATTACTTTTTGGGCAACTCTTGTAATGAAAAGTATCAGCATCATAATGAGATATGGAAGATGATAAAAAGGAACTTTTATAAGCCAAATTGTAAGAAAAAACTACTGAAATAGGAGAAGATATATGGTGGAGTTTTTTAAAGATGTACAGGCCTAGTGAGTACGTGGATGTGTAGGTGCTAAGGAGTCTATACAAAAACTAAAGAGAGGGTATAATTTTTGGCAACATGGTAAGGAGGGTAAATAAACCATATTAAAATGTGTGGCAAGTGTCAGAGAGATGCGGTAACTTACCATACATGTACTAACACAAATGATTAGATGGAATTGTTAACAGTGGACTTTTACAGTTCCTTGCTGAAGACTAAAGGAGGTTTTTCCTACATCTTTGTAGTGTTGGAAGTATTCTCTAAATTTATAAAGCTCTAACCTCTGTACAAAGCAAGTGGCAGAGAGATTTTGAATAAGTCAGAAAAGGACTCTTTTGTGACATTTGGTAAACGAAAAGTCATATTTTCTGATAATGGTTCACAGTTTATATGTAAAAAATGGAAGGTAGGTCTTACCAGCTGGAATAGCAATAATATATACATCAATATATACGAGGGGCGTTTGAAACGTTCGTGCAAAGTCCGAGAGATGGCACCACCAGCGCGCATCGAGGCCATGTTTAGTTAGTAGAATCTTTGGAAAGAACGCACACCAAATTTCAGACATATTGGTCTATTTCTTTGTGTTTGGCATTCGTGTGAATCAAGGAAGTCGAGTGGTTGTCAAAAAATTGTCCAAAAAGAATTTCGTGATTAAACATTATTTTATGAAAGGCAAAACGCCTCAGGAGACTAAAGAGAAGCTTGATAAACATTATGGTGACTCTGCACCTTCGATTAGAACAGTTTATCAGTGGTTTCAAATTTTCGGCGTGGCCATATGGGCATAAGTGATGCTGAACGTTCTGGACGCCCTGTGGAGGTCATGACTCCAGAAATCATTGGTAACATCCATAATATGGCGATGGATGACAGAAGAGTTTAGGGCACGTGAGATTGCTAGTGCTGTGAGCATCTCGAATGAATGGGTACGTAATATTCTGCATAAACATTTGGACATCAGAAAGCTATCTGCAAGATGGGTTCCAAGATTGCTCACGTTTGACCAAAAA
Organism: Schistocerca nitens; assembly: GCF_023898315.1. Lineage (NCBI taxonomy): Eukaryota > Metazoa > Arthropoda > Insecta > Orthoptera > Acrididae > Schistocerca > Schistocerca nitens. Next base: position 150,521,596 of record NC_064614.1, read on the forward strand.
CGGAATCGTGTGAGGTGTTGCAAGGATGGTTTACAGCTATTTGGGAAGAATCCGCAGGACCTTAAGTGTCGTTTCGTCACTGTGGGTGAAACATGGATATATTACTATACTCCTGAGACCAAACAACAATCTAAACAATGGATTACCATGGGAGAATCTACACAAAAAAAGGGCGAAGATAATTCCTTCAGCCGGAAAGGTTATGACGACTGTCTTCTGGGATTCGCAAAGGATAATCCTCATTGACTATCTGGAAAAGGAGAAACTATTACAGGTGCATATTATTCATCGTTATTGGACCGTCTGAAAACCGAGCTGCAAGAAAAACGCCGGCGACTGGACAGCAAAAAAGTCCATTTCCAACACGACAATGCACCAGCACACACCTCAGCAGTTGTGGTCGCAAAATTAATGGAAATAGGATACTAACTCGTTTCACATCCCCCTTATTTTCCACACTTGGCTCCCTCGGACTACTATTTGTTCCCCAATTTGAAGAAATAGCTGGTGAGACAAAGATTTTATTCAAACAAGGAAGTGACTGCAGCAACTAATAGCTATTTTGTAGACTTGGACAATTCCTATTATTTGGAATGGATCAACAAATTAGAACAGCGTTGGAGTAAGTGTATAAGTCTAAAAGGAGACTATGTCGAAAAATGAAAAAGGTTTACCCCAAACACACAAGTAGTTTTTATTTTTGCACGGACTTTTCAAACGCCCCTCGTAATCTGGCAGGAAATGCTGCAGCACTTTTTTATAAGAGAAACTGGATACGTGCATATACTGTAGCAACAATCACAGCTTGTGCAGAGACATTGTAGGGAATAGTCAAGATGTAACGAATAGTGTAATTCATGATGTAATAGGATTTTCTCCTTATGAGATGATGGAGACAGAGAGTTCTTTGAGTTTTGTAGAAGAGAAGCTGGATTTTCCCCTTACAAAAGAATAAAGTTGGGATGAGAAGATGAAAAGGGTACGGGACTTGGTGGAAAGAAAACTGTAGGAGAGAAAGAGAAGATAGGAGGGGAAGATAAAGAAGGTTTATATTAAAGTGAAGATTTAGTGTTAGATAACAATGGAAACTCCAGGTAGGAATATCAATAATGTACCTAAAGAAGACACATTAAGTTGCAGACACACAATCAAAAGACACTTATGTAAAATGTTCGGCCACAGCCTTCATCAGTAAAAGAGATACACACACCATTCATACACATAAGCAAGCACAACTCACACACACATGGTCACCAACTCCAAGAGCTTGGTCCGGAATTTTCAGGAAACCTTGGGTTGGAATTTTGGTCCGAGCTGCTGAGAGTTGTCAGACATACAAGTATGTGGTGTGCTTGCTTCTGACTGTGAATGTGGTGTGTGTCTATTTTACTGCTGAAGGATGTGGCTGAATGTTTTATGTAAGTGTCTTTTAAATGTGTCTGTCTGGAACTCAGTGTGTCTTCTTTGCAGTTAGTGTTGGTTAAGACATATGAAAAATCCAGACATAAATAATGATATATCAAAATTTCTTGATGTGTACAAAGGTCCATTTAAGGTAATGAGTATACCACACCTGTATGTATTCTGTTCAGTTTACCCAAAGTAACAGACAAATTTTATCTTGAGAACATAGTGAATTTGAAACCATATAAGGTTAAAGTGACACAAACAATGAAGGTAAATGCAATGAGGGCAATAAATTCTCTATGTTTAGGACCCAGAAGGAGAAATGAATGGAGGTGTAGAGAGAATATAATTTTGTTTTTTGAAGTATAAAACTGAAAGTTTTAATCTTTTTGAGTTTGCAAGGCCATTTAAGGCAGAGGACATTTAACAGGACAATGAGCATTAATTTAATAGTAGTTCAATGTTTCTGAATTTGTTTACACCATGCAAATGGAGAAATAACACTAGGAAAAGTAGCAAAAGACAAGAGTTACATCAAGTTGTGAACAGAATTAGAATTTGTAAAAGTATGTAGTTTTCAGTTGATTACATAGGTTAGTAGTAAGAAACAGGTTGAAAGACTGCTTATATCATGAAACAAATAACAATGATTTCCATAACATTAATAGCTAAACAAATGATTGCACAGAGATGGGGAATTCTTGTGTGAGAAGTTAAGAAATGAAAACTTACACAAAACAACAAAAAATAATAAAAGTTGAAAGGTTTATATGTAAGTAGAACAACTGTATTATGTTTTGTTGTATGGAAATGAGGGTAGATGAAAATAATTCTTTATAGACTGTGTCATGTTACTTCTGTTATTGGTAAGATAATTCAGGAATTTAGAAGGAATGAAAAAGTTATTTTTATGTGTTTCTCTCATTTTCGTTATACATTGAAAAAGGGACATCAGAATGATTTTTGTAAATTTACTTCTTGGTATAATTGTGTTTCTGTTTATATAATGTAGCTGTTATGAATGTGATTGCCATTTTCAATTATTCTGATGTTGTATACTTTCTTATTTGTTAGCATGTTATTTGAATTCACTTTCTATCGACAGAGTAATATGAAATTGTGTTTTCTATAAAACTGTAAATCGATGTAATCAGAATTTTTGAAAATTTTATATGATGAAGTATGAGCAATGTAGACTCATATAGAATCGATAGAGAAGGCGTCAACAAAGACTCGGAAGTGTGAAAAGAGGAGGGGAGGGGGGGGGGTGGTGACTGTCGCGCCGCGCATGTACTGCTACACGTTGTGCCTGTTACCGGTGAGAAATGTCAGTGTTTGGAGAGTGATACATTTATGGTCTCGGTGTGTACCACGATGAAAGATCCAGTAACTTTACGAGTCACGTTGCTCATTTGCCAGAGATTTCTTTTGACTCTTTAAATAAAAATCTTTGTTGTGCAGACCAGTAAGTTATATGCACACCATAAAATATTGTTTTCAACTGTAGACAACACAAACTGTTTAGTGGATACCAAGGACTGTGGACGAAACAGAAAATATGGTAACACATTTTCGTGTCATATACTGATACGAATAAATTTTGCTGCGAGTGTTACGGTATGCTGATCACTGCGTAATTGAATGGATTGTGTAGGCAATTGCTGACTACTGATGTACAGTAAAATCGACGCGATTTATTTTCATAGTGCGGACGGATATACTGTGAAAAGTGCCGCGCCACGATAGTAAACCATAAATCTGAAAACTGAGGCTAAAGTGTGTGATAAACATTCTGACGTCTGATTACGTCGCACATTAGTGGGGAAGAGCGTGTCTTATTTTCGTCTTTGTATGCAGACTGGTAGATTGGACTTCATTCTCCAAACATCGAGCGTACCTATTCTATTCATAACTGGCGCTCACGATCAAAGACATCAGCAGGACGTCACCAATTATTGGATTACACGATTAAGGATCATGGATTAATGACACAGATATCGACAACTCGTCAGCAGCATGAGCTAAGTGGAAACTGTTTTTAAGGATCATTGGCTAAGAAACATTGCAAACTACATCGTTCTAATCAGTGATGTAAAAACTGTTGATGTACAAACAACAATAACTTTTCTTTGTCATTCATTTTACATAATTGTAAGTTGTCATACTGTAATACTATTCAACTTTATTTTCAATAGCGTTCAGAACAGTACTTAAAATTTGGTTTCATTTATTTAATTATTTGTTTTACTAACCACAATAATTTTCGAAACAGTCATTTTTGCAAACAACAGTTACTAATACTATCGAAATAAGAGTTAAACAGTTTTGGTTTCTTTTCACTTGCTTTTAATTGCCAATGTTGCTTTATTTATGTACTTTCTATGTGTTTACCATACATTTGCATATTTCGCTGTTCTACATTTAACCTCTACGAATTACTGTGCTCTACTGATGGTTTCTGTGTGTAGGTACAAATTGTTCAGTTTGTATAGGAGAATATTTATCAGTGGTAATCTGTTTCATTCGACCTAATAGGTGACTGTTCACAATGTTATAGTTTTGTGTAATTACTTGAATGTGCGAATTAATGTCAGCGAAACTGAAGAAGAGTAGAATATTTCAAGAAGAGTAGAATATTTCTGGTTGCAGCTAACTTAAAATTTCAGAGTGCAGTAAATTTATAGGAAGCGGATTGGAGTACTGTCAGTCCAAGTAGTTGAACACAGTCGGTTCTAGACCAGTTGAGGTTCGAGGAGGTGATTTTTCAGATGATATAGCTACATTTTGTGATATCCTGTGGTCCGATATCACCATAATGGACTGCTGAGCATTGTGAAGGGTGGTTATCAGTGGAAGGAATCACTCATGGGTTTCAAAGTGCTACCAACAGTACAGCTAGTACAATGATTGTGCCTAGGGCATTAAGAAGACTGGGTACAATGGTCTAACAGCTCACAATTAGCCACACATTTCTGTAGCCAACGCTAAGTGACAAAGTGACACTTGAGGTGGTGCAAACAGTGAAGTGATGAATCACACTGTATCCGGTGGCAACCCTACAGAAGGGTCTAGCATTGGCAGACACCTGGAGAACGTTGTTGTTGTTGTGGTCTTCAGTCCTGAGACTGGTTTGATGCAGCTCTCCATGCTACTCTATCCTGTGCAAGCTTCTTCATCTCCCAGTACGTACTGCAACCTACATCCTTCCGAATCTGCTTAGTGTATTGATCTCTTGCTCTCCCTCTACGATTTTTACCCTCCACGCTGCCCTCCAATGCTAAATTTGTGATCCCTTTATGCCTCAAAACATGTCCTACCAACCGATCCCTTCTTCTAGTCAAGTTGTGCCACAAACCTCTCTTCTCCCCAATCCTATTCAATACCTCCTCATTAGTTATGTGATCTACCCACCTTATCTTCAGCATTCTTCTGTGGCACCACATTTCGAAAGCTTCTATTCTCTTCTTGTCCAAACTGGTTATCGTCCATGTTTCACTTCCATACATGGCTACACTCCATACAAATACTTTCAGAAACGACTTCCTGACACTTAAATCTATACTCGGTGTTAACAAATTTCTCTTCTTCAGAAACAATTTCCTTGCCATTGCCAGTCTACATTTTATATCCTCTCTACTTTGACCATCATCAGTTATTTTACTCCCTAAATAGCAAAACTCCTTTACTACTTTAAGTGTCTCATTTCCTAATCTAATCCCCTCAGCATCAAACGATTTAATTTGACTACATTCCATTATCCTCGTTTTGCTTTTGTTGATGTTCATCTTATACCCTCCTTTCAAGACACTGTCCATTCCGTTCAACTGCTCATCCAAGTCCTTTGCTGTCTCTGACAGAATTACAATGTCATCGGTGAACCTCAAAGTTTTTACTTCTTCTCCATGAATTTTAATACCTACTCCGAATTTTTCTTTTGTTTCCTTTACTTCTTGCTCAATATACAGATTGAATTGGAGAACGTTACCTGCCATAATATGTAGTGCCAACAGTGGAGTACAGATGGGGTGGTGTTATGGTATGGGGGTATTTTTTTGTGGTTGCAGTGTCAAACCCTCATTGCGCTTAGAAAACGCTAGATGTTGGAGGATATTAACATATTTTATGCCATTGCATACTGCTAACAGTAGAGGAACAGTTTGGAGACAAAAATGGTTCAAATGGCTCTATGCACTATGGGACTTAACATCTGAGGTCATCAGTCCCCTAGACTTAGAACTACTTAAACGTAACTAACCTAAGGACATCACACACATCCATGCCTGAGGCAGGATTCGAACCTGCGACCGTAGCAGTACCGTGGTTCTGGACTGAAGCGCCTAGAACCTCTTGGCCACAGCAGCTGAAATTTGAAGACAATGAAAATGCACCCTGTCATAAATCAGCGTTTGGGAGGCAATGGTTTGAAGACAATAACAGTCCTGAACACACTAGCTTGTCCATCACCATCAGTTTGAGTTGGAACAGCGATTTCGCTTCACACCCCACCATGCAACATCGCTATCTTCTCTGGTTTTGGCTGCTGAGGAAGAACAGACGTCCATTCCTGACACAGACTATCTAGACACATTGTTAAAAGTGTTCTCAGCAGAGCTCAAGCCATCACAAAGGTGAAATCTGGGGACATATTCCACATTAATGACAACTGATAATCAGCTAGTATATAGTACCACCCCTTTTTGTGATGAAAGGTACTATAGCTCTCTATTTACACCTAACAGGATCGTTGTATTTTCATATAGTCTTCTTAAGGTGTTTATAAATGGAGTGGGGTACCGTCTTTTCTTCATTATGCTCAACAATTGTTCTTTGTCAGATTCATCAAAGGCTTTATCCAAATCGACAAATGTCAAATGAATTTCCCCACATTGTTGTCAATTCTTACAAATTAAATTAGCTGATGCTGAGCGAAATGGCTTAGGAAATGAAACATTAAAAGCAGCAGATGGGTTTCACTAGCTGGGCAGCACTATTAGGTATGAAGGAGGTGGCTGGTAGTTCTACCTACGTGCGCCGCGGCGTCGACTTTGGTGAGATATCACCCGTCAGTGTGTAGAAGCCCTTGGGAACGCTGCTGCGGAGGCGTCCCGGGGAGGCTGGGCAGGGCTCCGGAGATGGGGGCGGAGGTGAGCAGCAACAGGACTCGACTTCACGCCCACTGTAGTTGCTGCCGTAGAATGGGTCTTCGTCGTATTCCAAGCTTACTGACTTTGCCAGAGCTGCACAGAGTGGAAACTGACTGTTTACCTCTTACCTCTACTTCTGTATCTACATATTATGATGAGCAAAAACATTGTAATGACTTTGACAGTAAAATTGAATGCTGCCTGGAGATGTTGCTGAAGCTTGGTGTGCTGAGGAAAGTGTGTAAGTGGAGTAGACACAAATGGTGAATCATTCTAGTGATGATATTGGCCACAAATAGGGAAATCCACTGCCATAAGCGACTTTGACAAAGAGCAGGTTGTTATGGCTCAGTGCCCAGGAATGAGCATCTCGCCTCAGAAATGGCAAAGTTGGTTAGCTGTTCACGGGTTACTGTGATTAGCTCCTGTGGGAAGTGACTAAAGGACAGTGAAACCACAAGCAGACAGCAATGTGCAAGATGTCCACAGCTCATCACAGAATGTGGAGGTCGGAGCTGTGCTTCCTCTGTGAACAGGACAGGTGCTGATCACAACATTCAGCAACCACTGCTCCAAATGGAACTATGTAGCAGATGGTGCCTATGTGTTTCTATGTTGACTCAGTGACATAGTCGATTATGGTTGCAGTGGGTTTGGGATCAATGACATGGGACTGTCACCAATGACACTCACCATACAGTGGCTTGTGGTGTGTCTACGTAAATGCAGAATGTATGTATTGCCACATATTATTGGTGGGAAGGCTGCCAGTATGATTCTGAAAATTATATATGTTTGTGTATTCAGTGTGCACAGAGTGCACGACACAACAGACCACAAATCCTGTTGCAAAACCTTGCCTGACGCTCTCAAGTCATTTGGAGTTGTGTACTGAGATAATATGGGTCCTATTCCGCACACTGAACTAGAGAACAAATATATTCTGTCATTTATTGCTCATTTTTCGTAGTACTTGGTCCTCATAGTATTTGTCAATATTATGGAGAACATCCTCTTCCAGTCTGAAGCTAATAGCCGAATAGAACAGGTTAATAAAACCATAGTTAAAATGTTATGATATGAAAAATACACATAATGATTGGGATCGATATCTGTCATACATCTTGTCTGCTTACAACAGTAGGTTCCATGAGTCAAAAGGACATGCACCCAATGACATAGTATATGGCTGCCCAATGATTCTTCCTTTGAGTTATGTAGGTTTCTACTGTTAATATGGGTGAAGTGGAGAGTTTATCCCAACAGCTTAAGATGAAATGGAAAAGAGTAAAACTTCAAGGCAACTCTGAGACAGCTTCATAGAGGCAATAAGGGAGCAATGCTAGCCCTGTATCATCCAGATGATTGGGTGTTGTTGTAGAATTCCATGATCAGAAAGTGAAAAACAAAAAAGTTCTCTCCTCTCCTGTATAAAATTGTATGTCTGACATATCCAATTAGTAAAGAAATATGGTTTCACAACACTCTGCAATCATCCATTTCGATAGAGTGAAGCACTGTCACAGACAAGCAGTGCTAGGATGGGGCAGCTATCAGTAGAACCAGCTCAAGTCAAACCCAGTACTGCAGAGGGTGCTCCGAAGTGGAGGAGTTTCATGCCACACCATCACCTAGGTATAGTTTGCATTCTAGGTACCCTTGCACCTTTTGATGTGAGATTAAATCCTTTCTGCTAATTGTAACTATCAATGATCTTCAGTCATAAAATGGAAACTAATCCTCCAGGGACCTGAAACCTACAAGATGTCACTGCCAACTATTAAGATCCCAGCTAACTGTAACAGTACTTCAGTTTTAGTTTTCTCCTGTTATGGTCAATCCTGCCTTCTGTCGTATTTCCTGTTATTGTGTTAACAGAGAGCCCAAATGTACCGGGTGATCAAAAAGTCAGTATAAATTTGAAAACTGAATAAATCACGGAATAATGTAGAAAGAGAGGTACAAATTGACACACATACTTGGAATGACATGGGGTTTTATTAGAACCAAAAAAATACAAAAGTTCAAAAAATGTCCGACAGATGGCGCTTCATCTGATCAGAATAGCAATAATTAGCATAACAAAGTAAGACAAAGCAAAGATGATGTTCTTTACAGGAAATGTTCAATATGTCCATCATCATTCCTCAACAATAGCTGTAGTCGAGGAATAATGTTGTAAACAGCCTGTAAAGCATGTCCGAAATTAAGGTGAGGCATTGGCGTCAGATGTTGTCTTTCAGCATCCCTATAAATGCCGGTCGATCATGATACACTTGCGACTTCAGGTAACCCCAAAGCCAATAATCGCACGGACTGAGGTCTGGTGACATGGGAGGTCTAGCATGACGAAAGTGGTGGCTGAGCACATGATCCTCACCAAACGACGCATGCAAGAGATCTTTCACGCGTCTAGCAATATGGGGTGGAGCGCCATCCTGCATAAACATCGTACGTTCCAGAAGGTGTTTATCAGCCAGGCTGGGGATGATGCGATTCTGTAAGATATCGGCATACCTCTCACCCGTCACTGTAGCAGTTTTGTTGTCCAGCGCCATCTGTCGGACATTTTGTGAACTTTTTTTGGTTCTAATAAAACCCCATGTCATTCCAAGCATGTGTGTCAATTTTTACCTCTCTACCTACATTATTCCGTGGTTTATTAAGTTTTCAAATTTACACTGACTTTTTGATCACCCGGTATGACTGTAATCTCTTTGTCATTTAACTGGTTCTGTTGCAGATGATTCTTTGCAACTATTCAAAGTACAGCATGCTGTGAAATAAGTGACAGTCCTATGGATGCAGCCCTCCTGAACTGGCTCCAAACAGTACAGTTTCTTGCCCAAGGGGAACATTGAGTCTGAAAGTTGCAGTGGACCTGACAAGATACAGGATGGTAACAGGAGCAAATTAAAAATACAGGAGTAAATTCTGATTGTGAAAGAGTAGTCTCAATAATCTTCTTTTCATAAACTAAAATGTGGGAATGATTTACAAATAATACACAAAAAATATGGCATTATTTTTAGTATTTGATACTTTACACTTCATCTCACATCCAGTTTGTCCACATTCCCATTCTGTTAAATATATACATGACACTGAGTATGTAGGCCATCTTATAGTTTATAACCAATGGGAATAGATACTTTGCACCAAATTGCTGTGTTCCATATCTCTTATTATAACACGACTACACTTTCCATCAACACACACACACACACACACACACACACACACACACACACACACACACGCTCGCGCGCGCGGGTTGTAGCTCTTTTAATGTAATTTCATTTTGCTTTCTTTTTGTATTTTTATATTTTTATGCAGTGCAGCTATTGTAAGCTTGGCCTAGCAGCTTCCTCTGTTAAGGTTCAAGTGCCTGTGAACTGGATTAACCACCATGGCTTGACTGGCTGTTTACTACCAGATAACCTGGTATATTAATAGTGGAACTCACTGCATAGGAACCAATGAAAACAGAGTTTCCTAACCCATGACAATTTATCCTCAATATTTCATATTAGGACACTTCATATTTAAATATTTATGTCACACATTATTGGCATTCTCTGTATGTGTGCCATCATCTCTTCAGCCATATACACTGAAGTGAAAAAGGTTATGGTATACCTCCTAATATCGTGTCGGACCACCTTTCGCTCAGCACAGTGGAGCAACTTGATGTGGCATGGACTCAACAAGTCATTGGAAGTACCCTGCAGAAATATTGAGCCATTCTACCTCTGTAGTCATCCATAGTTGCGGAAATGTTGCTTGGGCAGGATTTTATGCATACATGTTCGATGGGATTCATGTCAGACGATGTAGGTGGCCAAATCATTCGCTAAAATTGTCCAACTGTGAACAATTTTGGGAACATGAAGTCCACGGATGGCTGCCAAAGGTCTCCCAGTAGCCGAACATAACCATCTACAGTCAAGAATCGTTTCAATTTTATCAGAGAACCCAGTCCATTCCCTGTAAACACAACCCACACCATTTATGGAGCAACCGTCAGCTTGAACAGTGCCTTGTTGACAACGGCTTCGTGGGGTCTGCACCACATTCTAACCCTACCTTCAGCTCTTACCAACTGAAATCGGGACTCACCTGACCAGGCCACGGTTTTCCAGACGTCTAGGATCCAACCGATATAGTCACGAGACCAGGAGATGCACTGCAGGCGATTTCATGCTGTTAGCAAAGGCACTCGTGTCAGTCGTCTGCTGCCATAGCCCATTAACGCGAGATTTTGCCGCACTGTCCTAATGGATACATTCACGTTCATCTCACATTGATTTCTGCGGTTATTTCACGCAGTGCTGCTTGTCTGCTAACACTGTCAACTCTACACAAAAGCTCCTGCACCCAGTCGTTAAGAGCAGGCCGTCTGCCTCATCTGGGTAAGAAGAAATGCCTGAAATTTGGTATTCTCGGCACACTCTTGACAATGTGGATCTCTGAATACTGAACTCTCTAACCATTTCCAAAATGGAATGTGCCGTGCGTATAGCACCTACTACCATTCCGCTTGAAGGTCTATCAATTCTGACCGTGCAGCCATAATCACGTCGGACAGCTCTGTGAATATGCTCTTTGTGTATGCACGTATCGCTCTCCCACAACTTTTGGTCATGCCCGTGTTTTACAACAACATTCAGGATGTAAGAAACTTTGGCAATTGCATGGAGACACATACATCTACACAACAGATGCTTCACAAGTACCTCTCTGCCTTCACCTCTACAGTCTGCCTCTATCTACATCTACATCTACATCTACATTCATACTCCGCAAGCCACCTGGCGGTGTGTGGCAGAGGGTACCTTGAGTACCTCTATCGGTTCTCCCTTCTATTCTAGTCTCGTATTGTTCGTGGAAAGAAACAATTGTCGGTATGCCTCTGTGTGGGCTCTAATCTCTCTGATTTTATCCTCATGGTCTCTTCGCGAGATATACCTAGGAGGGAACAATATACTGCTTGGCTCCTCGGTGAAGGTATGTTCTCGAAACTTTAACAAAAGCCCGTACCGAGCTACTGAGCGTCTCTCTTGCAGTCTTCCACTGGAGTTTATCTATAATCTCCGTAACGCTTTCGCGATTACTAAATGATCCTGTAACGAAGCGCGCTGCTCTCCGTTGGATCTTCTCTATCTCTTCTATCAACCCTATCTGGTACGGATCCCACAACGGTGAGCAGTATTCAAGCAGTGGGCGAACAAGTATACTGTAACCTATTTCCTTTGTTTTCGGACAGCATTTCCTTAGGACTCATCCAATGAATCTCAGTCTGGCATCTGCTTTACCGACGATTAATTTTATGTGGTCATTCCATTTTAAATCACTCCTAATGCCTACTCCCAGATAATTTATGGAATTAACTACTTCCAGTTGCTGATCTGCTATATTGTAGCTAATAAAGGATCCTTGTTTCTATGTATTCACAGCACGTTACACTTGTCTACATTGAGATTCAGTTGCCATTCCCTGCACCATGCGTCAATTCGTTGCAGATCCTCCTGCATTTCAGTACAATTTTCCATTGTTACAACCTCTCGATAAACTACAACATCATCTGCAAAAAGCATCAGTGAACTGCCGGTGTTATCCACAAGGTCATTTATATATATTGTGAATAGCAACGGTCCTACGACACTCACCTGCGGCACACCTGAAATCACTCTTACTTCGGAAGACTTCTCTCCACTGAGAATAACATGCTGCATTCTGTTACCTAGGAACTCTTCAATCCAATCACACAATTGGTCTGATGGTCCATATGCTCTTACTTTGTTCCTTAAGCGACTGTGGGGAACTGTATCAAACGTCTTGCGGCAGTCAAGAAACACGGTATCTACCTGGGAACCCGTGTCTATGGCCCTCTGAGTCTCGTGGACGCATAGCGCGAGCTGGGTTTCACACGATAGTCTTTTTCGAAACCCATGCTGATTCCTACAGAGTAGATTTCTAGTCTCCAGAAAAGTCATTACACTCGAACATAATACGTATTCCAAAACTCTACAACTGATCGACGTTAGAGATATAGATCTACAGTTCTGCACATCTGTTCGACGTCCCTTCTTGAAAACGGGGATGACCTGTGCCCTTTCCCAATCTTTTAGAACGCTACGCTCTTCTAGAGACCTACGGTACACCGCTGCAAGAAGGGGAAGATCCTCCGACCGTCTCGGTATTTTGACGATGTATCGTCCCAGTTGGACAGAACTGGACACGAAATACCTTAGAAGGACATCCAGCAACTCTATCAATCCGTGCCAGGCCGAATAACTAATTGCATAAGGGCCAGAGATGGACCAATACGTTATTGACTTGCTCAATTTATGAAGCTCTGTATGTTGAATAAATCACCCAGTTGTTCTTAAATTGTAATTATGGATTTATCTATACATGTATATGATATCTGTCGATTTCCGTCCCATTCGGATAATTACTTCATGGTGCATCATTGTTTTTGTCGATGCATTTGTTTCTAGATACAACAGAATGTTGCACCTTGGAACACGTTTTCACGTTTTCGAGAAGTCTCGATTTTCCGGAGTGATTTTAATAATTTCGGAAAAAGACTGGCGTACATAAAAAGTGAATGCTATTATTTAAAATTAGAATAAGAGAAAACATTAAAGTTCTATTTTGGGATGGTAGAGGCGAAAGTGTGAGAAGAGTCACAGGGCACAACACACTGCCCCATCACTTCTTGGACCGAGACAGGTGGCGAGCATCTCTCCAGGCTTGTTCACTTGTGATCTGTGAGGAAGCTTAAAAGGAGAAGTATACGAAAGTATCCCTGAAACTGAAGACTGACTGAAGGAGACATACACCAGAGTACTGAAACAATCGATGTTATAGTGCTGCTTATAGAAGTTAAACGTGATTTCGGGAGCACAAAAATGAATAGAGATGGAGGTAATCGTTTTCAAATATGTCGTAACCGAGTGACCAAAAGTAGTGTGAAGAGTTCTCCCATTTTAAAGAGTGCCGGTTAGATGTCGCCTATGGCGCAAATGTAGAAACGAAGTCTACACAGACGAGTAGTGAATGTAACGGCATTCCGCGAGTTAACCGTTTTTGAATGGGGGATGATAATCAGAGTAAGACGCATAGGTGATAGGATATCAGAGATTAGAAAAGAATTTCGGTTTCGTAGATTGACAGTGTGAGGGGTGGATCTATGAACTGCGTATCCACACGCAGGAATCTGCTGGACGGCTCTGCGGAGCCATGCAAGGCGAGTGTGGGGGACCTGGAAACCACTCTGGCCAGTACTGCGCAGAGAGAAGTGGTCCACGTGTGCTGCGGAAGACACCGGCTCGCTGGCACGGTGAGTCAGACCTCGGTAGCTGGCGCGGCCACCGGGGTGCCAGACAGTGGGGGGTTGTGGCACCACTAGATGGACTCCACTCTCAGCTGTGTGTGAGGCTGCGGCGGTAGGCATCTCACCGAGCACTGGAGGCTGGACGTCGCGTCCGGACGGTAAGTGGCTCGGCTGTGGTCCGGCCGGTGTTCGTGCGACTGCAGTTATGTCACAATGTCCGGCTGCTGCAATTTGGGCATACTATACAGAGGGGTCCAAAAAATGTATCCACTGTTTAAAAGTCCATAACTTGCAAACTAATTAACGGAGTTGTCTCATTTTTGGTGAAAGTGTAGCTTAAAGTTCGAGTTAAAGATACAACTATAGGTGTTCTAAATGGTCACCATTAACATCCATACACAAACGATTCCGGCGAACTGCAGCATGAACTATTGACTGCAACGTGTTCAGTTGGATATTTGCACATGAATGTACGATGGATTCTCGAAGTTCATCCAATGTGCGTGGCTTTTGTCGATAAACAACGTTCTTTAGTGTTCCCCACAGGTAAAAGTCCAGAGGAGTTAGGTCTGGGGAACGTGGTGGATACTCCACAGCACCTCTACGCCCTATCCATTTTCCTGGTAGATTTTCGTCGAGATACGCTCTAACACGATTTTGGTAGTGGGCTGGGGCACCACCTTGTTGAAAGTAAACTCTTCTGTCTGCGTACTAGTCTCGGATGGCAGGTAAAATGGATGTCTGAAGCTTCTGAAGGTACACCTCACCGTTAACTGTGCCATCAAAGAAGAATGGCCCAATCAAGTGCTGGTAAGGCAACCCACACCACACATATACTCCTGGCAAATTCACGGCTTTGTCTACATGGACGTTCGGATTTTGGGCGGCCCAGTAGATGCAATTATGGCGATTTACTGTACCATTGAGTTTGAACTGTGCCTCATCACACCACACAATCATCTCTGCAAACTATTCATCGTTGCGCACCATGATAGTAAACCACTCGCAGTACTCCATTCTACGAAATGGGTCGTTCTCGTTCATTGAGTAGCAATTGTGGGATGTAGCGCTTCCACTTTGCTGTCTTCAAAATTCGCCGAACACTTGAGCGACTCACTCCAGTTTCACGGGCACACTGTCTATACTTCTGTGGTGATTGAGTGAATTGTAACACACGACGGGAGTTAGCTGGATTTGTTACTGTTACAGGTCGTCCAGATCGTTGTTTGTGTACATCTTTAACACAGCCATCGGCTTCAAATTTGTCTCGAATACGACGAATCGTTAAACGTGTCGGTGGCACTGTTTGGTACTCATTTCACCATTGCCGTTGAACCTCATTAATGTTTTCATACTTAAAATACTACTTCAAAACTGACTTCCTTTCATCGAATGTAAGCCTTGCAACAGCCATGTTTACTCGAGTAACTAGGTGCAACTAAGAACAATACACTGACTATCTGGCGACTGTCATCTGACAAAACAAAACAACGCAATACAACGCTTGTGTGGCGATTGCCGGAGCTTGAAACTATTACACTACCAAAGATGAGACAACTTCCGTCAATTAGTTTGCCAGTCAGGACTTTTAAACAGTGGACACAGTTTTTGGGTCCCACTGTATTACTGTAGTAGACTGCATCATTCACCTGGTATTAGTCTGCCGGGACGCTTATTGTGAACTAGCTGGATGTTAGCTGAGCAGACAAAGTGTTAGTCAGACCTCTGACAGGGAACACCGGTCGCTACGGAGCACTGCAGATGCTGCCCCAGGCAGTCGTGTCACTGTCCATCACTAAAGCGAGACGTGGCTGTGAAGATGCGTGCACGTGGCAGTCGGTTGTACAGGACCAGCGCAGTAAAATGTGTCCACATGGAGACTCGACACAGTGGCGGATAGGAGCCATCGTGTTGGGACGTGTCCACGACCACACCGTGAATGAAGATGCTCGATTCGTCTGCGTATCGATGCATTTACGAAGAATGTCGTAACATTGGCATCCGCCTGACATGGCATGCAGATCGAGGCACTTATGAGACACCGTTAGGTGGGGAGTGGGGACGGGACGTGCCCTTAGCGCTAGGATTTCACCTGGAACAAGTCCCGCCCATTCACCCCCCTCCACGCCTCTCCATAGTGTAAGGCCCTCCCCTAAACAGCCGCCAGTTCCGCACATGCCCTTAGCGCTAGGATTTCACCTGGAACAAGTCCCGCCTATTCACCCCCCTCCACACCTATCCATAGTGTAAGGCCCTCCCCTAAACAGCCGCCAGTTCCGCAAACTGGAAGCTACATCAAATTTCTTATCGTCACAGTCCAACACATGTTACACTGTGATGAAATTCAGTAATGATAAGAAATTTATGTTTTTCTGGATAGTAATATAATATGAATGTGCATTATTAAATAAATAAAAATATTTATAGGGAACTGAAAGCATCGCCAGCAATAGAAAACAAAAAATAACGTGATGTTATTTAAGGGCAATAAGGACAAATTTTCATTAACTAATTCATTTATTATAATACGTTTGTTTGAGGGAAACAGCAGAGCAAACATACAATGCGAAAACAATGGTTTTGAATCTGTCATGTCAGTAGTAAAGCCACGGATGCAGTCGCATAACTCTGTTGTCTAAAATCAACGTTATATAGAAGTAAGTCAAAGTCGTTTTGTTTATGTAAGCCCTCACAGTAGCTCACGAAACTTAAAGAATATAAGAATGCCATAACGTAGAAATGCCTAATGAAAGCAGTAAGATATTTGGTTATATGACATATTTCGTTAGTATTTCCATGGGTAATGGGTGAATTTTAAATATTAATTTCTTCCAATGCCATACCTGAGCATTATAAACGAGGTTATAAAGAATTGTGGCTGTTTCTGTGTTATTAGTGTCCTATATTCTGTTGCAAACGTCTCAGGAAAATAATCTGTCGTTATTCTTTGTCCTGTCAGTTTTTAACTAAAACATTTATTAATTTCGTAAATGTCATTCAAACCATTTTTTTAAAATAATAACGATGATGTGTATGTTTGTCACAGAGCAGATACGGAGGAAATAAATGCTACTGTGTTTCAAGGATGTAAAACGTCCTTCATGCTGTGCTAGTTCTTCTTCCACCCCTAAAACGTTTCAGCAAAGATATTTAGTGAATAACACACAAAATCAGTTCGGACCGATCTGGCAAGAACAAAGTAGTTTTGATGCCCTCTGGAAGTATAGTGAACATTGGTGCTTGTTTCACATATACTGTCTGAGTTCTGAAACTTAAGTGTCAAGTATACTGTGGTTCCTCTTTCTCCAAGCAAATTATTCTTTGAGGGTAGGTTTTTCCTGTTTTAGCTTTGGGTGCTTTTTCTCACCTAGAAGTATGTTTCTTCATAGGCTATTCATCTGAATACTGAGTTTTCGTATTTAAAGAATTCAGTGCTAAATTGTTTTCTCTTATGTTTGCTGTGGAAGTACCTGGCACTGCTGAGGCCAATTGTGCATGTTTTGTAACATGTCTTTTAACTATCTGGCAAAATTTAAGACCTAGCAAGATATTAATTCAACATTCACTCCAAGTGCATCCGAACGCGGTAAACCACGTGGGTCAACTGAAGCGATGCCCAGGCGCCGAACAAAGACCAGGAAAACCGAGGGTGAGTGGGCGGGACTTGTTCCGGGTGAAATCCTAGCGCTATCGATTCCTGGGGATGGGTGTCGCACACCACCGGTGAGGCCTGGCTCCACCCTAGTCGGGAGCGGCTGCTGTCAGTAAATGCAACTCCTCCTCCACTAGAGAACAGTGTGAAGTGAACGGCACGCATAGGACTTTCGCTCACAGTGGCAAATCCGTGTGTTATCAGTGGGCTCCACAACACCTGACTGTCGGCTCATATTGCGGCGGCACCGATCGTGATTTTACATCGACGACTTGACGACGATTTTGAACCGCAGAGTGGAGAAGGTGTAGTTCAGTCTGGAGGTGGTTCCGTGCTTTTAGCACCGTGACTCAGGTTCACTGTGAACGTGAACTGGGGCTTTCATTTCAACATTCTTGATGGCATAATATTGCCTGATCCTCTACATCTTTGTAATGAATATGCTGTAGACACTTCCGTTTTTCCATTCAACTCGGTGTAGAACACAATGTTTTTGATGACTTCCACTGACAGTGAGGCAGAAACTAGTGGAACAAACAGGCGGTCGTTGTGACGGATGATGGCGGTTTCCACGAAGTGAACGGCTAACCACAAGCAAATTCCAGTGCATAGCGAAAGTCGTCGTAAACAGGCACAAAAAGTCCAGGGAGAAATCCCAATCGGAAAACGTATACACAGGCAACGTCAGTCACGCAGTTATCGATGGCAAATATAAAAGGCTGCAGAAAATAGCGAAACCTTCCAGATAACTGAGGGGCCACAATGTTTACGAGTGTCCACGCATCAGTGGATGGGCCCACATAACATCGATGTCTACATCTACATCTGTATACCACAAACCTCTTAAACGTGCAGCAGAGGGTACTTTGTGAGTAGAATAGCTATAGGGATACACCTCTGCACTGTTGCCAATTTTCCCATTCCTACGATATCACCGATGACATCACGCTCCGCCAGATTACCTCTCTTGCACACTGCACGATGTTTACGAAATTCCTATAAATTTTGGGCACCAAACCGACGTCCAGTGGCGTCCCAGACGTGTTCAGATCGGATGAATCTGCTGGCTCTGCTGTTGTTGTTCCTCCAACACGCTCACGGCTAATTTGTACCCTTGTCAGTGTGAGATAGCGTTGATTCTCTAATGATCTAGACGAACACTGCATCTGAAACTCCATTTCATACTCGTATAAACAGAAATGCAATCTGGTGGATAGCACTGCAATTTCTAACTGACTCATAACACAAACTGAACAGCTCAACTTCTCCCCAAACTGCTAGCAATTGCATCAGATGTGCCAAATGTTTTACACTAAGTCCAACGAGAAAACTATACCAGACAATGGGTATGCTAGAGGGCTGAAACCTAAGACTACAGCTCAGGGCAGTTTATCGTTTGCACCGAAATCCGAATACATATGAGGTATACTGCCACAAACATACATATCGCATTAGGATGTGAAGACATTACAAATCAGGGCTCGTTCAGAACTGCATAGTCATACTTCCATCACTCCATTTATGAAAGGAATGGGAAACGGAATGACTATCAGTGTTACAAGGTTTCCTACTATTATTGTTATTATTACTACCATTATTATTAAGTGTGTGTAACTGCATGTGTCTTCATTGTTTTCATTTATTATTTCACCTCAGTGCGAAGATCTACCGATGTTGATGGCGCGGTGTCTGATAAATTTGAGCACCAGAGAAATCAACTCAGCATGCTGAAAGTAGCCCTGATTCAGCGCCTGATGTATTGGTGCAGGTAACATAACTATTTCCAGACTTCGACTTTCCTATACATCCAATGTCTGCACTGTTTATCAAATCGCCAGCGTTCCTTAGGGAACTAAACATATTCGAGCAGAAATCATGTCAACATGCAGAATTCCTTCCCGACTTTGAGTTACTGCTATCACCAAAGTCTGCACGACTCGTTGGGCCATTAGCACTGTGGAGCACACCTGTGAAAGTGGTGGTGTTATCTGCAACGTACAAGCTGAACGTGAGTGGCAGGAGATTTATGATTGTGGACCTTTCCTCAGATCACGAGTTCAAAGTAGAGGTAACTTCTGAAAATCTACGATTTAGAAACAGTAAAGTAGTGCTTTCATACCCTTTGCATATCAGTTTTCGATTCCTCAACTGCCACAATTTAAAAAACGCCTAGAAATGCTATATGTCCTATGTATAACATACAACACTTGCAATTTATATGTAAAATGTCATAAGAATCATTTAAAGAGCAGTGCTACCCTGAATATTAGAACTATTTCTATTTATAGGAAGGGAAATTGGAGTTCAAAATATCATCAAAATCGGCACTGAATTTCCATCACACTGTGGTCTACCTACAGCGAAAAATCACTGTTAGTTAAAGAATAACACAGTCATCTGTCAAAACAGTATGTGAACATTGTGGTACAGCCGGTTGCGAATGTGTCGTATGAATTTACTACTACTGCAGCTAGGTGGGAAGCTATTTGAAACCACAGTATGAATCTACTGCTACTGCTTACTGAATTCGCCATTGGACCTATTGTTTCAATCTATGACATGAAAGTACCATTACAACAACCAGTGGTACTCTACCAACTGTTCCACACTAATCACACGTTTTATAAACTATTTTCAGGCATTTCCCCACATAAGCACCTTTATACGATCAGCATAATAAAATAACGGAAATCAGAGCTGGTACGGAAAGCTATACGTGTCCGTTCTTTCTGCATGCTATACGAGATTGGAATAATAGAGAATTGTGAAGGTGTGTTCGATGAACCCTTTGCCAGGCACTTAAATGTGCTTTGCAGAGTATCCATGTAGATGTCGATGTAGATCTTGGATTCTATACTTAGAACAAGTGAACTCACAACCACGCAGGCTGACTAGGTATGTCCAGGTCGTTCATCTCGGATTCTGATGTTGCAGTGCAGCGGACAAGCCCAGTGGCCATGCTGGATTGCCATCTTGGATTCACGGACCTACACGACACTTTAGACTTGGCTCATTTCTCCAGGTCAGCCATCTTGTATCGCCTTCTTCGATTATGATGTCACAGTTCATGAGACTAATTTAAGCAGTCTCAGAACTTGACTTATACCCTCAGGTCCGCTATCTTCGATTCTATAGGTAACACAAGTGATCTTCTTCCCCCACCTCGGATTTTCAACCAATATGTTGTGACCAGGCGAAACCCCTTTCATCTGGCCACAGCTGTAAGTTTCTTGAATGCTCTGGGAGAAGGTGCATCAACTAGAACACATTAAATATTAGTTCACTTTATAACATTAATGAGTAAAATATTTACTTAACTTTGACACACTTCTGTGTGGAATAGCAGAGGACCACTTGATGCACTAATTAACAAACTGTCATCTTGAGGTGTAGCGCTATCAACACTACCTGTTCATTTGAAATTTGAAACTAGCTACTCGTTGATCCTGGATGATGATGTTGACTGCTGTAGCTGAGATCTGGAACTGGTTGAGCTCTTGCACGCTCAACCCTGTACTGGCCTCAGTGTGAGGGAGGTGTGGCCTTCTGGAGCTACACCCCCCCCCCCCCCCATCCGTCACTGCAGGGAGCCCTCACTGATGTCTGTGGGATCGCTTCGTGTTGTGGACTTTGCTGTGACACCATGATACCCGCATGATACCATAAGTATGATAATTGTCCATCTCGATTTTTTTTAAATTTCCCTCCAGGTTTCACTTAGGACAACTAGCCTCTATGCTTGGATGTCATAGGACTGAGAGAAAGCTTCTTGCAAAATTGGGCTATTGTGAAATTGCCAGCAAGCTGTAAATTTCCCACTGTTTTATAACTACAGCAAATGGTGTATCATGTCTGATGGGAAAACTGGCACCATGCATGATGTTAATGGTAAAGTCGTATGGACAAGGTGATGGGCATATCTGCCAACAATGGAGAATCGGCTCATACCCCATAGCAACTCAACTTTCATGTGCCACTGTCACTCTGCCTTTTCAGAACCTATCATCACAGTGCAGGAAGAGATCCAGTAGACATGCTGGATCACCACCACAGATCTCCAGACTTGGCTCATTTCTCCAGGTCCAAATGGTACATGGGAAGAAAGATTGCTACTGAGCCTCTGTTAGAGTTCAAATCTCTGTAATTTTAGCTTCACGGTCTTTTTTGGAGCTATACGTAGGAAGGAGCAATGTATTTGTCGACGCTTCTAGCAATGTATGCTCCAGACCTTCGACAGTAAACTATGGCATAAAGCAAAATGCCTATCTCGCTGTGTTTGCTGTTGGATCCAGCTGAGCCTGTCCAAGAGGCTTTCAGACTGACTTAGTGAACCTCTGACAATAGATGCTGTTCTTCTCCAGATTTCTCTATTCCCTGTATCAGTCTTATCTAGTACAGACCACAGACTAAAAAAGGAATATTCAAGTACAGCTCGTACAAAGGGACTGAAAACTGCTACTTTTGTGGGTTGACTATATTTCCTAAGGATTCTTCCAAAGAATGATAGTCTGGCCTCTGTAATCCATGGATTAATTTTATACGGTCCTTTCACTTTAAATCACTACATACACATAATCCTAAATGTTTCACGGATTTGATGTGATGCTTGTGCAATCGCGTAATCGTACAGTAATGACTATTTTTGTCTGTTTTTGCACAATATGTTCCATTGATTTAAGGTGAGGGTTAATTGACAACCCTTGCAACAAGTACCAATTCTCTTTAGAGCTTCCTGCATTATGCTACAGTTTTCTAGCGTTGCAACTTGTCTGTACAGGAAAGCATTATCAGTGAAAAGTCTCGTGGAATTTCTGAAGTTATCTACTATATCATTTATAAATATTGAGAAAAGTAACGGTCCTGGAACAGTCCCCTTGGGTGTACACAATGTTGCTTTTATGTCCGAATATTTCTGTCTGTTGAGAAGGACACACTGTTCTTCGATCCAGTGACACAGCTGGTCTGATATTCTGTATGCTCGTATTTTGTTCACTAGGCGACAGTTCAGGACAGTGTGGAACGTCTTCCAGAAGTCAACAAACGCAGCATCAACCTCGGTGCCAGTACCTACACGTCCCCCACCGCAGTGCCGCCCTCTGCAGGAGCCAGCTCTGACTGTGATACGAAGCCTGAGTATCTCTGACCTTCGCTCCATATCAATACTTGGACTGACAAGTCGACAGCTGTGCTCACAGGGCTGCACTTGCATGACCCTAATCCCATAGGTAATATCTCCAACCATTTGTAACAGGGAGTATAACATAGCAATTAGCTTCCCAGAATTTGATAGTACTACAGGGCATAAGCATCAGCGAGTGATTTCAGCTGGACATATACAGTCTCACTCATCTAGATGAGGTGACAGAGGCAGTGCCACAGGGTATTAACATAACATGTCTGCAGGAAGGGGGGACAACTTTTTTTCCAGTGAGACTGAGTATAGCTGCTCAGATGAGAACACCAGCTGATGTATATGCAGAGGCTCACCTGCTAGTGGCGAGAAGTAGCGCTTGGGCCGCCGTATGTTGGCGTACGGGTCCGGCGAACAGGGCGGCGGAGAAGGGGGCGCAGGTGCGCAGGGCGCAGGCGCACAAGGTGAAGGCGCGCAGGGCGCAGGGGCGCAGGGCGAGGGTGCGCAGGGCGGCGGGGTCCTCGCGCGCCGGCCTGCATCACAACAGGGCACAGTCCGCATCAGTCTGGCTCACTCATACGTCTGCTCAAGTGGGAGCAACAAGTCCCACACTGGCAAACTAACACTCCCACATCTCTGTGCCTGTGATGTATGCTGATAAATTTACCCCTCGAGCAAGAGTATTTTATCTGTTTTCAGTAGTATAGCTATGCTGTTTCTTGTGCATACCTAGTTCTGTACGACACTCAGTACTGTACGTGTGACTGACAAATGCACGCTGCGTACGTGCACTGGCACGAGAGCAGTCAGCTGCTTTCTCACCATGCGAGGGTAGATCCCAATAAGAATTACTGCGTACTGTAAATAGCAGACTCGGCTGTGAGAGTGTGTGCCACTGTGTCCTGAGGATGTGCCCAGCTGGATTGGCACACATTCGGACAGCAGAAGGAGATGTGGAGGCCATAGCAGTGACTGAGCTTAGAGGAGCTGCACGACTATTGTGAAGTCATCAGCAGATGATGCCAATTAAGAATATCATAGTAGATTTCTTATACAGGGTGTTACAAAAAGGTACGGCCAAACTTTCAGGAAACATTCCTCACACACAAATAAAGAAAAGATGTTATGTGGATATGTGTCTGGAAACGCTTAATTTCCATGTTAGAGCTCATTTTAGTTTCGTCAGTATGTACGGTACTTCCTCGATTCACCACCATGATTTCATATGGGATACTCTACCTGTGCTGCTAGAACATGTGCCTTTACATGTACGACACAACATGTGGTTCATGCACGATGGAGCTCCTACACATTTCAGTCGAAGTGTTCGTACGCTTCTCAACAACAGATCCGGTGACCGATGGATTGGTAGAGGTGGACCAATTCCATGGCCTCCACGCTCTCCTGGCCTCAACCCTCTTGACTTTCATTTATGGGGGCATTTGAAAGCTCTCGTCTACGCAACCCCGGTACCAAATCTAGGGACTCTTCGTGCTCGTATTGCGGACGGCTGTGATACAGTACGCCATTCTCCAGGGCTGCATCAGCGCATCAGGGATTCCATGCGACGGAGGGTGGATGCATGTATCCTCGCTAACGGAGGACATTTTGAACATTTCCTGTAACAAAGTGTTTGAAGTCACCCTGGTGCGTTCTGTTGGTGTGTGTTTCCATTCCATGATTAATGTGATTTGAAGAGAAGTAATAAAATGAGCTTTAACATGGAAAGTAAGCGTTTCCGGACACATGTCCACATAACATATTTTCTTTCTTTGTGTGTGAGGAATGTATCCTGAAAGTTTGGCCGTACCTTTTTGTAACACCCTGTATATGTTACATATCTTAAATTAAAGGTCGGAATGTAGATTCAATGTGTAACAACATGAGCTATTACCAGAATTCTAAATAAAACGTTGAAACTAGTGTAAGCATTATGAAGTAAAATTAAATCACCAACTTATGAATTTATTCACTTTCATTTGTCGATACTTATGTGCAACATAGTAGCATAAAGTAACGTTTACCATCAGGTGAAGCAATTATCGAAGAAACTATTTAATTTAGGATAACACCAATGGCATCAATGGATAGTTGAGGAAATTTACATATAAACTGGTGTATGATAGATATACATACATACGTATATATACCATAAGATTAATAGCTTTTAAGGGTGTCCTGCAGATGAGAAGTTCGTGTCCTTGACTGAGGCCAAGACGAGATCTCGGAAAAGCGGCCGCCATCTTGTTCAGTCAGGTGGCCACCAGCGAGCAGCGTTCGGCTATGAGACTCAACTTTCTATATATTCAATGTCTGCACTGTTCATCAAATCGCCAGCGTTCCCTAGGGAACTAAACATATTCTAGCAGAAATTGGAAAGAACGCATAGGAAATATTGTGGGGAAAGCTAAAGAAAGACTGCGTTTTATTGACAGGACACTCAGAAAATGTAACAGATCTAATAAGGAGACTGCCTATACTACGCTTGTCTGTCCTCTTTCAGAAAACTGCCATGCAGTGTAGGATCCTTACCAGATAGGATTGATGGAGTACATCGAAAAAGTTTTGTATTATCGCGAAATAGGGGAGAGAGTGTCACTGAATTGATAAAGGATTCGGGGTGGGCATGATTAAAACAAAGGCGTTTTTTGTTGTGGTGGAATATTCTCACGAAATTGCAATCACCAACTTTCTCCTCCGAATGCGAAAATATTTTGTCGACACCGACAAACATAGGGGGAAACGATCATCATAATAAAATAAGGGAAATCAGAGCTGGTACGGAAAGATATAGGTGTTCTTTCTTTCCGCTCGCTATACGAGATTGGAATAATAGAGAATTGTGAAGGTGGTTCGATGAACCCTCTGCCAGACACTTAAATGTGATTTTCAGAGTATCCATGTAGATGTAGATGTAGATGTACAGCTTGGATTCTATACTTAGAACAAGCAAATTCACAACCATGCAGACTGGCATGGTATGTCCAGCTCGTCCAGCTCACATTCCGATGTTGCAGTGCAGGGGACAAGCCTAGTAGAGATGCTGGATCATCATCTTGGATTTACGGACCTATGCGACACTTTAGACTTGGCTTATTTCTCCAGGTCAGCCATCTTGTATCGACTTCTCCGATTATGATGTCACAGCCGTGCGGGATTAGCCAAGTGGTCTAAGGCGCTGCAGTCATGGACTGTGTGGCTGGTCCCGGCGGGCATGGGTGTGTGTGTTTGTCATTCTAAACATACAGAAATATTCGGACATAAAAGCAACATTCTGTATGCCCAGGGGACTGTTCCAGGACCGTTACTTCTGGAAGGCGTTCCACACTGTCCTGAACTGTCACCTAATGAACAAAATACGAACATACAGAATATCAGACCAGCTGTGTCACTGGATCGAAGAACAGTGTGTCATTCTCAAGAGCCAGAAATATTCTGACATAAAAGCAACATTGTGTACACCCCAAGGGACTGTTCCAGGACCTTTACTTCTGGAAGGCGTTCCACACTGTCCTGAACTGTCGCCTAATGAACAAAATACGAGCATACAGAATATCAGACCAGATGTGTGACTGGATCGAAGAACAGTGTATCATTCTAAACATACAGAAATATTCGGACATAAAAGCAACATTCTGTATGCCCAGGGGACTGTTCCAGGACCGTTACTTCTGGAAGGCGTTCCACACTGTCCTGAACTGTCACCTAATGAACAAAATACGAGCATACAGAAAATCAGACCACCTGTGTCACTGGATCGAAGAACAGTGTGTCAGTCTCAACGGACAGAAATATTTGGACATAAAAGCAACATTGTGTACGCCACAGGGGACTGTTCCAGGACCATTACTTCTGGAAGGCTTTCCACACTGTCCTGAACTGTCGCCTAATGAACAAAATACGAGCATACAGAATATCAGACAAGATGTGTGACTCGATCGAAGAACAGTGTGTCATTCTAAACAGACAGAAATATTCGGACATAAAAGCAACATTGTGTATGTGCAGGGGACTGTTCCAGGACCGTTACTTCTGGAAGGCGTTCCACACTTTCCTGAACTGTCACCTAATTAACAAAATACGAGCATACAGAATATCAGACCAGCTGTGACACTGGATTGTAGAACAGTGTGCCATTTTCAACAGACAGAAATATTCAGACATAAAAGCAGCATTGTGTACACCCCAGGGGACTGTTCGAGGACCGTTACTTCTGGAAGGCGTTCCACACTGTCCTGAACTGTCGCCTAATGAACAAAATACGAGAGAATATCAGACCAGCTGCGTCACTGGATCGAAGAACAGTGTGTCATTCTCAACAGACAGCAATATTCGGACATAAAAGCAGCAACGTGTACGGCTCAGGGGACTGCTCCAGGACCGTTACTTTTCTTAATATTTATAACTGACAGAGTAGATAACTTCAGAGATTCCATGAGGCTTTTCACTGATAATGCTCTTCGGTACAGACCATTTGCAATGCTAGAAAACTGTAACGAAATGCAGGAAGATCTAAAGAGGATTGACACTTGTTGCAGGGGTTGTCAGTTAACCTTCACCTTAAACCAGTGGAACGTATTGTGCATAAACAGACAGAAATAGTCGTTACTATATGATTACACGGTTTCACAAGCATCACATCACATCTGTGAAACATCTACAAGTATCTTCATACAGGGTTAAGTGAAATTCGTGCACTCGGGCTTTAGAGCACGACACCTCACATGCCAGCGATAAAAAAATGTCACTCACCAAATTTCGTCCGTCGGTACATCTGGCAGTAAAAGGACGTTACAAAGTGGAAATCTGGCAACACTGTAACTACATGTATGGTAACAACCTCTGTCAGCAGATGTTACGCGTACTGTACAGTTGGTGCAGTGGATATAGTTTTGGGTTAGCATTCAGGAGGTTGAGTGTTCGAGCCCGGATCGAGGCGCAGTTTTTTTTTATTTGCTAATTTCATTCTGGCATTTCGTACTGTAACATACACTGTTTCTTAGGTCACATGTACCCTAAATTTACAATATTTTGTAACATCGAACATAACATATATGTGCTTAGACAAATAAGAAATAGACAGTTGAAACAAATGACCTGTCATAGGACAGAATAACTACAAAAACAATATCAATTCGAGATGCTAAATATGATAGCACAGTGCAATAACACAATATCTGCTTGTCATTTATACTAAATGTAATATGAGCGCTCAGATGTCGCACATTAGCAACCAGTGACAATAATAATGTCCATATTAATGACCACATGACCTTCACAACAGAATACATTGTCCTCGGAACAATAGATGGTCAAAGCAACCTCCCTGCAGGTCCAAACTTGCCCAACCCGCCAGATCATACAGCTCTGGACCCTTTGCAGCAAAGTTGCGTCCACAGAAATAAGAGTTCCATAAACACGCACTATCAATTGTTCGATATTCGTCAGCAGAGTAGAGTACACGTGTCCTCACAGGAAAAAATCCAGGGGATTTGGGTCAGGTGAATGCGTTGGCCATACAACTGGACCTCCACGTCCAAGCCATTTCCTTGGAAATGTTCTGTCCAAATATTGTCGCACATTAATTCCAGTGTGTGGAGGTGCATCATGATGTTAGAACCATATCTTTTGCCGAACATTTAGTGGAGCACCTTCCAGCACATCAGGTAGATAGTTTGAGAGGAATGCATGATACCTTCATGCAGTCAACCGGTCAGGCAACATGTAGGGGCCCAAACACCTATCACCCACTATTCCGACCCAGACATTGATACTAAAGCGAACTTGATATCCATGGTCGTGGTTAACGTGTGGGTTAACCTCACACCAATGGTGGGCATTGTGCATATTGAAGACACCCTCACTAGTGAATGCTGCTTCAGTCGACCATATTACAGTGTTCACAAAGTCATCATTGGCTTCATGTTGTTGTTGGAATCATTCACAGAATTGCATCCGCTGATGGCGATTTGCAGGATGCAGGTGTTGTGTGAAAGCATATTGATAGGGGTGGAGCCCATGCTCATGCAGCACATTAACAACTGATTGTTGCCAGACATGCAGCTGCCTTGATATGCTAAATGTACTTTGCCAAGGTACTTGATATATGACATCCACAGTAGCTGGATTACGGCGAGTCCGTGGACAACCTCTGTAACGTGATGATGGAAGGAGAGAATCTCACTCCCAAAGGTGCATCTCCAGATGGACACATTTTTATCTGGATGACGTCGACGAGGATATCTCGCAGCATATTCACAAGTGGCAACACCGGCCCGGTTATCCGATGCAACAAGGACCAGAAGCATATCCACATATTCATTGTTTGTGTATGCCACATGTCTGCTGCACTGGTTTAGAGGTTTACAGTGGGAAAATTCGATATATGCAAGCATGTACATTGGAGTCTGTCATGGGCACGCTACTCATCTCGCAACTAGTCCCTGTCTGGTAGACAATGAATACAGCATAAACGTGCCATCAGTCCTGCGCGCTGTTCAACCTAATGTGCATTACCTCTTTGATGGATATACTTCTGCATGATTCATCCTGACACTGCTAATTGTGAAGTGTTCGGTTTCGAATTACACTGTTTCACTAACACTAATAGATGTGATGTTTCCACAATCCCATCGAAAGAATAATAATAATAATAATAATAATAATAATAATAATAATAATACTGGAACATACCAACACAAAATCACACATTTGCTATACATGGATGATCTAAAACTACTGGCAGCAACAAATCAACTACTCAACAAATTACTAAAGATAGCAGAAGTATTCAGCAATGATATAAATATGGCTTTTGGAACAGACAAATGTAAGAAAAATTGCATAGTCAAGGAAAAACACAGTAAACAAGAAGATTACATATTGGATAACCACAGCGACTGCATAGAAGCGATGGAAAAAACAGATGCCTATAAATATCTAGGATACAGACAAAAAATAGGAATAGATAATACAAATATTAAAGAAGAACTAAAAGAAAAATATAGACAAAGACTAAGAAAAGTACTGAAAACAGAACTGACAGCAAGAAACAAGACAAAAACTATAAATACTTATGCTATACCAATATTGACCTACTCATTTGGAGTAGTGAAATGGAGTAACACAGAAGTACAAGCACTCAATACACTTATCACAATGCCACAAATATAGAATATGTCACATACATTCAGCAACAGAAAGATTCACATTAAGCAGAAAGGAAGGAGGAAGGGGATTTATCGACATAAAAAACCTACATTATGGACAGGTAAACAGTTTAAGAAAATTCTTTATAGAACGAGCAGAAACTAGCAAAATATACAGAGCAATCACTTATATAAGTACATCGGCTACACCATTGCAATTTCATAACCACTTCTACAACCCTTTAGATCACATAACATCAACAGATACAAAGAAAGTAAATTGGAAAAAGAAAACACTACATGGCAAGCACCTTTATCATCTAACACAGCCACACATCGATCAAGACGCATCCAACACGTGGCTAAGAAAAGGCAATATATACAGTGAGACGGAAAGATTCATGATTGCAATACAGGATCAAACAATAAACACCAGATATTACAGCAAGCATATTATTAAAGATCCCAATACCACAACAGATAAATGCAGACTTTGCAAACAACAAATAGAAACAGTAGATCACACGACAAGTGAATGTACAATACTAGCAAATACAGAATACACCAGAAGACATGACAGTGCAGTAAAAATAATACATCAACAACTTGCCATACAACATAAACTAATAAAACAATACGTTCCCACATACAAGTATGCACCGCAAAATGTACTGGAGAATGATGAATACAAATTATACTGGAACAGAACCATTATAACAGATAAAACAACACCACATAACAAACCTGACATCACACTCACCAATAAAAAGAAGAAATGAACACAACTGATCGAAATATCCATACCCAATACAACAAATATACAGAAGAAAACAGGAGAAAAAATTGAAAAATACATCCAACTGGCTGAGGAAGTCAAGGACATGTGGCATCTGGATAAAGTTGACATTATACCAATTATACTATCAACTACAGGTGTCATACCACACAATATCCACCAGTACATCAACGCAATACAGCTACATCCAAACGTATATATACAACTACAGAAATCTAATTATTGATACATGTTCAATTACCCAGAAGTTCCTAAATGCAATGTAACATATACCGTACAGTTAAAAGGAAGTCATGCTTGATCAAGGTCCACGTCACTTTCCATTTCTAACCAGACATAACGTCTGAGAAAGGGCAGAAATAATAATGCATTGAGAAATGTACTAAACAACATGCAGTTACTAGACTCGATACTAAAAGGCATAATTATTGGGGACTGTGGTGATAACACAAATAGTAACCAAGTTTGGACATTATTCGTAAAGCATGTTGTTAGTCCTACTGGTAACGTAAGGCATTAACGAAATGTAGTGGAACTGAACGAGGCAAGAATAATAGTTGGTACTAATCTATGGCACCATTGAAGGAGGATACAAGGAAAACATGTTTCGCATCTAGTAGAGGAAGTGGCGCGAATAAATTCACGCCCACGACACGGAAAGGGTTTGTTTCAAAGCTGCCCAATTTTCCATTTCTACAACTGTTGCATACAAGTGCAAATGTGCGGGACTACAATTACCAAATAAACAACATATGCCTCAACGCAGGAGCGAACCAGCGACGTCCTCCATGCTAACTCAAAACTATATCCACTGCACCAACTGTACAGCATGACTAGTAAGTGCTGATAGAGGTATTACCACACATGTGGTTACAGTGTTGCCAGATTGCCACCCTTTAACATTCTTTTTCCGCCAGATGTACTCGCTGGACGTAAGTTTCCGAGAGACATTTTTTTATCTCTGGCATGTAAGAAGTCGCGCTGCGAAGCCCGAGTGCGCGAATTTCGCTTCACCCGTATATCGACGTAAAGTGGAAAGACTGTATAAAGTTAATCCATGGATGGCAGACGCCAGACGGACATTCTTTGGAAGAATCCTCAGGAAATATAGCCCACCCACAAAAGAAGTAGGTTTCAATACCCTTGCTCGAGCAGTATTTGACTGTTACTTGTTTAGTCTGGGATCTGTACCAGACAGGGCTCATAGAGGAAATAGAGAAATCCAGAGAAGAACAGCATGTATTGTCACAGGTTCACAGGTTCATTACGTCTGTCTGCAGTCTGCAGCGACGTATAGGTGGGGGGGGGGGGGGGGGGCTCTGGAAGACTACGGCACCCTCACACTGAGGCCAGTACAGGGTTGAGCATGGAAGATTTCAGCCAGTTACACATCTCAGCTACAGCAGTAAACATCATTATCCAGGATCAACGAGTACCTAGTTTCAGATGAACATGTAGTATTGATAGCGCCACACCTAAAAATAGCAGTTTTTAATTAATGCATCAAGTGATCCTCTGCTATTCCACAAAGAAGAGTGTCAAAGTTAAGTAAATCTTTTACTTAGTAATGTAATAAAGTGAACTAATATTTAATGTGTTCTAGTTGATGCACCTTCTTCCAGAGCATTCAAAGAACCTACAGCTTTGGCCAGATGAAAGGGGTTTCGCCTGGTCACAACATATTGGTTGAAAATCCGAGGTGATGGAAGAAGATCACTTGTGTTACCTATAGAATCGAAGATAGCGGACCTGAGGGTATGAGCCAAGTTCTGAGACTGCTTAAATTAGTCTCATGAAGTGTGACATCCCAATCAAAAAAAGTGTTAAAATGTGTGTGAAATCTTATGGGACTTAACTGCTAAGGACACTGTTCTTCGATCCAGTCACACATCTGGTCTGATATTCTGTATGCTCGTATTTTGTTCATTAGGCGACAGTTCAGGACAGTGTGGAACGCCTTCCAGAAGTAAAGGTCCTGGAACAGTCCCTTGGGGTGTACACAATGTTGCTTTTATGTCAGAATATTTCTGGCTCTTGAGAATGACACACTGTTCTTCGATCCAGTGACACAGCTGGTCTGATATTCTGTATGTTCGTATTTTGTTCATTAGGTGACAGTTCAGGACAGTGTGGAACGCCTTCCAGAAGTAACGGTCCTGGAACAGTCCCCTGGGCATACAGAATGTTGCTTTTATGTCCGAATATTTCTGTATGTTTAGAATGATACACTGTTCTTCGATCCAGTCACACATCTGGTCTGATATTCTGTATGCTCGTATTTTGTTCATTAGGCGACAGTTCAGGACAGTGTGGAACGCCTTCCAGAAGTAAAGGTCCTGGAACAGTCCCTTGGGGTGTACACAATGTTGCTTTTATGTCAGAATATTTCTGGCTCTTGAGAATGACACACTGTTCTTCGATCCAGTGACACAGCTGGTCTGATATTCAGTATGTTCGTATTTTGTTCATTAGGTGACAGTTCAGGACAGTGTGGAACGCCTTCCAGAAGTAACGGTCCTGGAACAGTCCCCTGGGCATACAGAATGTTGCTTTTATGTCCGAATATTTCTGTCTGTTTAGAATGACACACTGTTCTTCGACCCAGTCACACATCTGGTCTGATATCCTGTATGCTCGTATTTTGTTCATTAGGCGACATATCAGGACAGTGTGGAACGTCTTCCAGAAGTCAACAAACGCAGCATCAACCTTGGTGCCAGTATCTACACGTCCCCCACTGCAGTGCCGCCCTCTGCAGGAGCCAGCTCTGACCGTGGTACGAAGCCTGAGTATCTTTGATCTTCGCTCCGTATAAATACTTGGACTGGCAAGCCGATAGCTGTGGTCACAGGGCTGCAATTGCATGACCCTAATCCTATAGGAAATATCTGACACCACTTGGAGCAGGGAGTATAACATAGCAATTAACTTCCCAGAATTCGGTAGTACTGTAGGATGTAATCTTCTGTGAGTGATTTCACCTGGATATATATAGTCTCACTCACATAGATGAGGTCATTATCGATGACAGAGGCAGTGCCACAGGGTATTAACATAACATGTCTGCAGGGAAGGGGGACAATTATTTTCCAGTGAGATTGTACGGCTGCTCAAGTGAGAACACCAGCAGATGCATACGCAGAGGCTCACCTCGTATTGGCGAGAAGAAGCGCTTGGGCCGCCGTATGTTGGCGTACGGGTCCGGCGAACAGGGCGGCGCCGAGGAGGGTGGAGGTGCGCAGGGCGCAGGCGCACAAGGCGAAGGCGCGCAGGGCGCAGGGGCGCAGGGCGAGGGTGCGCAGGGCGGCGGGGTCCTCGCGCGCCGGCCTGCAACACAACACAGCACAGTTTGCCTCAGTGTGGGGCACTCACGTGTCCACTCAAGTGGGAGCAACAAGTCCCACGCTGGCAAAATGGTTCAAATGGCTCTGAGCACTATGGGACTAAACATCTATGGTCATCAGTCCCCTAGAACTTAGAACTACTTAAACCTAACTAACCTAAGGACATCACACTACACCCAGTCATCACGAGGCAGAGAAAATCCCTGACCCCGCCGGGAATCGAACCTGGGAACCCGGGTGTGGGAAGCGAGATCGCTACCGCACGACCGCGAGCTGCGGACCACACACTGGCAAACTAATACTCCCACATCTCCGTGCCTGTGATGTATGCTGATGAAAAATTTAACCCTCGAGCAAGTGTATTTTATCGATTTTCAGTAGTATAGCTATGCTGTTGCTCGTGCATGCCTAGTCCTCTACCACCCTCAGTACTGTACGTGTGACTGACAAATGCATGCTGTGTACGTGCAGTGGCACGAGAGCAGTGAACTGCTTTCTCACCATGCGAGGGTGGATCCCAATAAGAATTACTACGTACTGTAAATAGCAGTCTCGGCTGTGAGAGTGTGTGCCGCTGTGTCGTGAGGATGTGCCCAAATGGGTTGGCACACATTCTGACAGCAAAATGAGGCGTGGAGGCCGAAGCAGTGACTGACCTTAGAGGAGCCGCACGACTATTGTGAAGTCATCAGCAGATGATGCCAATTAAGAATATCAATAGTAGATTTCTTATATACGTTACATATCTTAAATTAAAGGTCGTAATGTGGATTCCGTGTGTAATAACATGAGTTTTTACCAGAATTTTTAACGAAACGTTGAAGGTAGTGACAGCATTACGAAGTAAACTTAAGACATCGACTTATGAATGTATTCAGTTTTGATTTGTCTATACTTATGTGCGACATAATAGCACAAAGTAGCGTTCACCATCAGGTGAAGCAATTATCGAGCAAACCATTTAAGATAAAACGAATGGCATCAATGGATAGTTGAGGAAATTTACATACAAACTGGTGTGTGGTACATGTACATACATACATGTATACAATACAAGATTAATAACTTTTAAGGATGTTCTGCAGGTCAAAAGTATGTGAGCCTAACTCAGGGCTGGCCGGTGTGGCCGAGCAGTTCTAGGCGCTTCAGTCTGGAACCGCCCAACCGCTACGGTCGCAGGTTCGAACCCTGCCTCGTGCATTGATGTGTGTGATGTCCGTAGGTTAGTTAGGTTTAAATAGTTCTAAGTTCTAGGGCACTGATGACCTCAGATGTTAAGTCCAATAGTGCTCAGAGCTATTTGAACTATTTGAACCTAACTCAGGACGAGACGACAACTCAGAGAAGTGGACGCCATCTTGTGCAGTCTGGTGGCCAGCAGAGAGCAGCATTCCGCTCTGATACTCAGGAGAGTTCGACACACACACACACACACACACACACACACACACACACTGACATAATTCAGCTATCAACTTCGAATAATACATGTTAGGCCAACCAGTCTCAACTCTGCACTTGGCTGATTATTTGCAAGTGGTCCCAGCTTGTAATTTTAACTATTCGATATGGTGGAACTAGTTATTCTGAATGAACGTAGGTTTGTTTTTGTAGATTTTTCCAAAGGTTTACGCGACACTCGATTTGACCTCTCACACAGTCATACTTCAGTTCAATTATGATCAATAATTAAGCAATTATAGTGTTAAAGAAACAGGTTTTGTTAACTGTACGAAGAATATTCAGAAAGTAGGGGATGTTTTGGCATTAAAAAAACTAAGTACATGAAATACATTTTATTACACACATCTGAAAGAGCGACTGACATACTAATTTTCCACATAGTCACTACAAACATTGAGGCACTTATCATAGTGGTGGACAAGATTTTCAATACCTTCGTTGTAAATTTGGGCCGCCTGAGAACTCAGCCAGTGAGTCACGTCCGCCTGGAGTTCAGCGTCATCATTAAAGCACTGCATTGCAAGCCATTTCTTCATCTTGGGAAACAAGTGCAAGTCGCTTGGTGCAAGATTGGGGCTGTAGGGCGGATGAGGGAAAATTTCCCATTTGAATGAATTAAGGAGTTCTTTAGTGCAGTTTGCTGTGTGAGGTCGGGCATTGTCGTGCAAAAACAAAATTTTGGACGTCAGCTTTCCTCTGCGTTTGTTTCAAACTGCTTTTCTAAGGCTGTGCAAAGTTTGACATTACCAGGTAGAATTTACGGTTGCTCCACGTTCGAGAAAATCAATGAGAAGCACACCTTGCCTATCCCAAAACAATGTCGCCATCAGCTTCCCTGCTGACAAGGTTTGCAAACATTTTCTTTGTTTTGGGGGGGGGGGGGGGGACCTTGTGTGCCCCCACTCCATGGACTGTAATTTTTTCTCGCAATTGACGTGTTTCACCAAAGTCTCACACTTCGCACAGTTCACGCTAAATTTCTATAGGTTTTAGGTTTTTCGCCAACAAAAACCGTATCACAGACCATACCTCACAAATGGCGGGATTTTCGATTGCAGCGCAAATTTCACATTCGGATATCCAAAAACCCAGAGGCGCAGAGACGTTCCCACTGTCACGGATGGATGCCGACTGAGCTGCTGAGCATGCACATACCAAAATACATGCGATCCGCGCGCGCCTAGCGGTGTCAGACGGAAACGTTCCCTACTTTCTGAATTGCCCTCGTACAATGCTGTGAGATGGGAACTCTATTTTCCGCTGCAAATTCTTGCCTGTATATTTTTCAACTTAGCGACTAGATTTTGAGGGTAAATGGGACAAATGTGATTGGTTAGTCCCTAGACATTGGCATAGGCAAATCTTAAGAAACAAACTATGCATTCTCAAGCCCTGCAAACTGTGACTTTCAGTTACTTTCAATATATAATTCTTACACCTGCACTTGGGGCCCCAAAAGGTAAATTCTACAGTACAAGATCTTGTCAATAACTATTTGTTTCCAAGCAACTAGTCGGCAGCAGTGTAGCAAATAAACATTTGTTTGGTCACATATGTTCTTCTCTTCTGGGATCAACAAGCCAGTGAACCTGTCAGTGCTTTGTAACATCTAAACATGTGTGAGAATTGGGATACAAATCGTAATCTCCTCCTCCCCCTCTCCCTATCCCTCTCCTCCCCCCTCCCTTAGTCCATCTTTTCCTCCTTCCTCTATCTCTGTCCATCACCTTTTCCCAGCTCCCTGTACATCTCTTATCCCAAACTCCGTATATCTCCTCCTCCCTCCTTTATATACTCTTCCTCCCCTTTCTCTGTTCATCTGCCCTCTCTCTCTGGCCTTGTCTATTGTTATTGCAAACAGAAACTTGATTGGGAGTCGAAAGGAGTGGTTAAAATGGTCGGAATCATTGGAACACGAGGTATGAGAGAGATCTGTAGAGACGATCCTGTAGTTGGCTTGCATCATGCTTATCACTGACTGATACTGGTGGTATTTTTTCCATTTACGTGAACTATGGACTGACATTAACTGAATGTTTGCAACACGCCAAATGACCACAAACTGACATCAATTCAGTCTTTGCAACACACCACAGATATGTTCACCACCGATAACACACTGAAGTATCTGTTTCAATTGTATTCTTTTTCACAAAACATGAATACAGTATTCAATGCGGAATTTGTTGTTATGAAAACATGCGACAGCAGAACTGTCAAACTGAATGTCACAATTTTTTGTGATGGAAACATGTTACAGCAGAACAGTCAAGTCTTCCGTCCTATTTTTAACCATTAAGATTTTCATACAAAAACTGATTTTTATTCATATACAGGGTGAGTCACTAACTATTGCCACCAAGACTAACTCCGAAAGTATGATAGTAGCTGAAAAGTTTGTGGGACAAATGTTGCATGGGACAACGGGGGCCATAATATGACGTTGGCTTTTTGTTGCTAGGTGTGGTTGTGTCAGAGATATGGAGGTCAACTTTGTTTCTTTAACTGGGATGCTATAGTTTGGTACTTAGTTTCTGATAGCGGCTGTCGAGACGAATCCAATGATGTGTAACAGTAAGGTCTCTTATCAGGGATTGAGTGGCATTCCCTATCACATCGGCACTTATCGAAGCACAAGCTCTGACAATTCTCTCTCACATATCTTCAGGTGTAGTTGGAACGTATTTATAAACAATGTCTTTTACGAATCCCCACAAGAAAAAATCCAGAGGTGTCAAGTCCGGCGAACGAACCGGCCACGACACATCTCCTCCGCATCCAATCCAACGATTTGGGAATTGTCTCTGCAACTCATTTCTACCCATCAGCGAAAGATGTGCCGGACAACCATCGTGATGGTACCACATTCTGTTCCTTGTTCCTAAAGGTATTTCTTCCGATAACAGACCCAATGTCTCTAGCAGGAATGTGGTGTACTTCCTACCATTAAGATTTCCTTCGATGAAATAGGGGCCTATAATACTGTCCTCCAGAATCCCATTCCCCGACCACGGTTTTTGGTGTGCAACTTGCCCAACTTGCCCAACAACGCGTTATGCAAATTAACATTTCCATGGTTCGTGAATGTAGCCTCGTCAGTAAATCAAATCAAATTAATAAATGTGTCATCTCTCTGAATCTGCCCATTGGCAGAACTCAATGCGACATACAATCCGTACCAGTTAATTCTTGGTGGAGACTGATGTGGTAAGGATGATATTTATGGCAATGCAGAACACGAACAACACTACTCTGGCTCATGCCAGATTCCCTTGCGATCTGACACGAACTAATACAAGGATCTCGAACCACAGTGGCAAGAGTACCAATTTCCGTTTCCTCATTAGTAATTTTTCTTCGTCTGATTATGTTTCCGATGCATTAAAGATCCAGTTGTTCTCAGTTTATCATATACATATTTAAACGTACGAAGTCATTGTACATTGAGGATATCTTTCAGCGTATAAGTCTCTAGCTCTTACTGAATTTCGTTGGCATTCTCCGTAAATGAGAAGCATATCGACTTGTTCTTCGAAGGAATACATCACTCACATTTGCTTGATTCGATGATACTAGTCTTACCATTCCTATTAGTGTTGTATTGCAAAACCGTCGAATGGTGTTTACAAGTCAATGGAACCTTAGATGCATACGCAGTATTCGGCGCATATTTACTATTTGCACGTTTTACGAGAGAGAATTGTCAGAGCATGTGCTTCGATAAGTGCTGAAGTGATGAGGAGTACCGCTCAACCCATGATAAGAAGATTGCAGTACTGCATTGATACCAAGAGTCATTACTTTGAACGCCTTCTGTAAATGGACGTTCGTGCCACCTTTTTGACCTTTATTGACCTTCAAAGACCTTACTGTTACACATCATTGGATTCGTCTCGATAGCTGCTATCAGGAAATAAGTACCAAACTATAGCATCCCATTTTAAAAAAAAAAAGGTTAACCTTCATATCTCTGACGCGACCCCATCTAGCAACAAAAAGCCAACGTCATGTTATGGCCCCTGTTTCCCCATGCAACATTTGTCCCACAAACTTTTCAGCTACTATCATACTTTCAGAGTTATTCTAGTGGGTCTATGGGGCAATAGCTAGTGACTCACCCTGGTAGATTCGTTCGTCACATTTGTGGACTTAGGTCCAGGGTAGTCCACAGCAAAAAAATGGTTCAAATGGCTCTGAGCACTATGGGACTTAACATCTGTGGTCATCAGTCCCCTACAACTTAGAACTACTTAAACCTAACTAACCTAAGGACATCACACACATCCATGCCCGAGGCAGGATTCGAACCTGCGACCGTAGCGGTCACGCGGGCCCAGACTGAAGCGCCTAGAACCGCACGGCCACAACGGCCGGCAGTCCACAGCAAACTGACGTGGTCGGCAGTGTGGGATTGTGTGTGAAACTATATCAAACTATATATCTACATGAAAGGTTCGTAGGGCCAGCAGCACAGCCACACACTGCACTGCCACGATGCAGCCAATGGTGGAAGTCAAGAAGTCACAACAAGGGGGAGGGGGGTGGGCAGCGGCACATCTTAGTACAGCGGATTACATCAGTACAGCAGCAGTAGAGTCGTAACAAGCAACAAAAGTTACGTGGTGCAGCAGGTGCGTCATTTTTTTAATTTTTTTTTTTTTTTGGGGGGGGGGGGGGGACCCAGCTCACTTGCTAGCCACAGTGACGGAACAAGAAATTAAGAAGTCGCCTTGTGATTGTCAGGCCACAGCTAGTAGAAATGTGCCTCAGAGCCTACAGAGGCAGGATGTAGCAGTAGAAATGCCATCACCCTCAATACTTAGTTCAATTATGAACCAGTTGATCAAAATGGGTAAGTTTAGCGGTGATCTGAACATCAGAGTTGGGCGTCTGGATAATCTGGGGAATTATATACATGATCTGGGTGGTAAAATTGGTAATATAGTCTGAAACTTCGACGTTAAGAAGAAGGTTACCCGAAACTTTATGCTCGGAATTTATATATTGTCCTACCGATTCCACTAAAAGTTTCTTGGATTTTATAGAGAGGATGAATCGGGCAATGTGCCATAAACCAAACTTTTAGGGTAATAATCAGCGAAGCAATCAGAGGCGCTACTAAGATAATAGGAATTACAGAAACTGGGAGGGGGGGGGGTGTATCAGCCGAATCAGAACAGTAATAGCAATCAGAATGAGAATTGGAGACGAAACAGGGGTTTAGTGATGAGAACAGGAATCAGAAGGATCCATGGAAGAATAACTACAGGAATGAACCAAGGAGAATGCAAGAAAAGAGGCTCACCATCGGTGAACTGAATAATAGAGGACATCAGTGACAGAATTTGGAAATATAAATTTTATTCTAACTAGGGTCCACAATAGGAGAAGAAATAATGTATGACATAGGACTATAAGATGGGGATACAACTGTAGGCGAAAAACATGGGTTGTTTCAACAACAATAACAATTGAAAAGTAAGGAAAGAGAGAATAAGTGGAATGAATATAGTTTTGGGAAATAAAAATTATGAGAAGGCTGGTTTGAGCACCAAGATAAAATTAACGCTAGTACGAGAAATTTGTGCAAAGAAACAAGGTCTCAAAGGTCGGAAATTAATGCTGGAGGTTTATTTAATCAAGGGAATGTTTTTGTTATGAATGCTGAAGAAAATAGTGTTGGTTTTGCGTCAGTATTACTGAATGAATCACAATCAGCTGTGCAGCCTGAGAAAGTAAACATGTGCTGTAGTGTTATAAGAGAGAGAGTGAACTGCAACAGTAATAATATTAAACTAGGTGGAACTGGATTTACTTCACTGGAAGCCAGTGTTGACTATGTGTTGACAATAGAGCTTCAAACAAATGTTTTTATGAGTGAGTGTGTACAAGAAGGTGCAGCCTCCAGTGATGCAGTTAAGATTAATTCTGAGCAGTCAATGGATGCTGTAACAGATGTTTCGGCAGTGGTTCTTGTGATGTGCAGATGTATCTGCAAATGGGTTTTTGTGGTTGAAACTGTGAGTGATACACTAAATCTGAAGGAAGTATATTCCGTTGCCAATGGTATGAATCAAGAGGTTGGGCAGGTTCGTTTATTTGTTGAAGATAGCACAGGTAATCATGATACTAATAATACTAAAGTTAGTGGAATTAGTGGGGATGATGATGAAATTAAAACATTTTTGACTATTAATGATGAACAAAATGTGGTTGATGATAATGACGATGGCATTGAACCTTGGCTGACTGAGGAGGAGAGTGAGTTTTATGGCAATGACTGTGTAGCTAAAACTAAATGGTTTCTGAAAGGGGCACATCATAAGTGGGCAATTCTTAAGTTTGATTATGCAAGCCGTGTAAAGGAACCTGCTGAGAAGGACGCTAAATGTAATGGTGTTTTTGATAAAGTGATTGCTGGGGATAAGGATTTCTGAGTGTTCAGTGAGGAACAGATGCATGTGATGAGCAAACGTTACAAGGGAGTAGAAGAGGTGGTGCAATTGAGTGTAATGGTAAGACTGCTAATACCGTAAGGGGGGGGGGGGGAGGTAGTTCAGAACATTGAGGCAGTAGAAAGGGAACAGTTTATGATTAGTGGGTTATCAGGTAATGTAAAAGAGAGTGGTTTAGTGGGCACTGATAGTTATCTATGCAAGGTGTCACCAGAGTTTGCAAATTTTATCTGGGGTACAATAGATTGTGAAAAACATTCAGTCACAGGTATATGGATAAAACTACAAATGGAGAATTTTTGTGCACCACTAAGGATAAAGGGATGTTTTGTATGGATGTAGAGGATGTACTGTAAAGACTTGTTTTCCCGGTAATTCTAGGGCCAAATATTACCAAGAGTCTTGCAAGGAATTTCTTAAGAAGGTATAAGGCAAATATTTTTGGGAACGAACAGGCATGGCAATTAAATTCTGATAGTGCTGTACATTAAGTGAAATTTAAGGACACATTGACTGGAAAAAAAAATCCATGATGGCCTTTATGTGTGAATCAAGACGTGAAAGAAGGAATATGTTAATATTTATCACCAATGTACACTAGTGTGGTAGTAGATGAAGTGTTAATTTATAGTTCGCTTCTATTTTGTGGAACATTATTAGGTAGATATGTTTAGAGATTAGATTTTGAAGAAGCAATAAAAGCAAAGACTATGCAAGCAGCAGATGTTGATATTTGCGATGAATCGAGATGGAATACAGGCTGTTTATAAATTATTTATACAAAAGTAACCTTTAATTGTCAAAGGTGTAAGTAACTTATATAAATGTGTGACACAGCACTGACCGTAGTATATCTTCAAGTTCTATTCCGTCTAACACTGTTAGTTCCTCACATTCCCACTAGGTGGCATGTGTGAATGAGTTAATCCAACAGTCATCATGGAGTCGTATAACTGTGTAGATCGTTAGTAATGTTGTTTATGTTTTCATGAATCCAAATCCACTACTACAATTCGGAGACAATTCAGGACTCAATGCGCCGGCCATGGTGACCGAGCGGTTCTTGGCGCTACAGTCTGGAACCGCGCGACCGCTACAGTCGCAGGTTCGAATCCTGCCTCGAGCATGGGTGTGTGTGACGTCCTTAGGTTAGTTAGGTTTAGGTAGTTCTAAGTTCTAGGGGACTGATGACCTCAGAAGTTAAGTCCCATAGTGCTCAGAGCCATTTGAACCAGGAGTCAATGCTGCAAGCCACCATATCAAAAACAAACTGTTTTCAATTGATACAACAGTTTCACAGAAACTGGCTGCGAGGTACACACAGGATGCCGGCAGTCTCTGACGCAGCAACTGAACAAGTTCGGCAGTCTCCCATTCTTAGCCCCGGTACATCAACGAGATGTGCCTGCTCAGAATTGAATATGCCTATTGTTACAGTGTGGAAGGTACGAGGGTTAACTGAAAACTAATGCCTCCACTTCCGTAATTCTTCAACAGTTGGTAGCATTGATATTCGGCAGGTACTGGCTTGTTCCGTAGCCTCTTCCCTACAACTCCAGTTGGCGGGAAGCCTTCAGTCGTCAGCACACGGACCATGCAACCGAACGTTGAGCGAGTTTCTGACGTCATAGCGTGGAATAGCACGTTCGGGAGTCGTCCGAACGTGCAGAGTAATATCTAGAACGTCAGATATTCTGAGAGTGCGTCTGCGTGTTGACCAATGAGATGGCACAACGCCACCTACGTCACACACACGCTGTCTTCCT
Organism: Schistocerca nitens; assembly: GCF_023898315.1. Taxonomy (NCBI): domain Eukaryota; kingdom Metazoa; phylum Arthropoda; class Insecta; order Orthoptera; family Acrididae; genus Schistocerca; species Schistocerca nitens. The sequence continues at coordinate 150,565,245 of NC_064614.1, forward strand.
TCAGTACAGAGTTGTGAGGCGCCATATTGGCATTCATTTCACGCCTATACGTATATATGCCGTTTCTGGGCACCAGCAAATTGAGAATCACTGGAAAACCCGTTGTTAACTGTGTGATTCGTTCCAATAAAATAATGAGAAACATCATATTCGTGGCAAAAGAATTATTGTAACTTGCGTGTTATGAGATTATGCTATTTGAAGGCAGTGACACACTGAAGATCCACTCGAAACGCATTGTTCTTGGTACAATTTATTATAATTAAATTTCAGTTAGTAACATATCTACGACTAAGGTTTTCAGCTCGTGCTAACATGCTATGATTGAGCGTTAGCAGTGCGTTGTTGGTGTATCGAAGTGAGTAGCGTCACTGATCCGTTTGACCTATGGCAGCGCCATCTAGCGGGCCAACCATAGCGCCATTTGGTTTCCCCCTTCAAGCTAGACGAGTTTCGTTCTTTGTAGTTTTTTCGTTTGGTGCTTATTTCGTGAGGTATTTGGCCTGGTCACTATCAATGGACCACCCTGCTGTATAGAGTCTCACTCGCCTAGCTGCGGTCGTTACCGATGACACAGACGGTGTCACAGAGTATTAACGCAGTTTGTCTGTGGGGAAGGGTGGACAACTATTTTTTCCAGTGAGATCGAGTACGGCTCCTCAGGTGAGAACACTACATCTACATCTACATCCATACTCCGCAAGCCACCTGACGGTGTGTGGCGGAGGGTACCTTGAGTACCTCTATCGGTTCTCCCTTCTATTACAGTCTCTTATTGTTCGTGGAAAGAAGGATTGTCGGTATGCCTCTGTGTGAGCTCTAATCTCTCTGATTTTATCCTCATGGTCTCTTCGCGAGATATACGTAGGAGGGAGCAATATACTGCTTGACTCCTCGGTGAAAGTATGTTCTCGAAACTTCAACAAAAGCCTGTACCGAGCTACTGAGCGTCTCTCCTGCAGTCTTCCACTGGAGTTTATCTATCATCTCCGTAACGCTTTCGCAATTACTAAATGCTCGTGTAACCAAGCGCGGTGCTCTCCATTGGATCTTCTCTATCTCTTCTATCAACCCTACCTGGTACGGATCCCACACTGCTGAGCAGTATTCAAGCAGTGGGCGAACAAGCGTACTGTATCCTACTTCCTTTGTTTTCGGATTGCATTACCTTAGGATTCTTCCAATGAATCTCAGTCTGGCATCTGCTTTACCGACGATCAACTTTATATGATCATTCCATTTTAAATCACTCCTAATGCTTACTCTCAGATAATTTATGGAATTAACTGCTTCCAGTTGCTGACCTGCTATATTGTAGCTAAATGATAAGGGATCTTTCTTTCTATGTATTCGCAGCACATTACACTCGTCTACATTGAGATTCAATTGCCATTCTCTGCACCATGCGTTAATTCACTGCAGATCCTCCTGCATTTCACTACAATTTTCCATTGTTACAACCTCTCGATACACCACAGCATCATCCGCAAAAAGCCTCAGTGAACTTCCGGTGTCATCTGCAAGGTAATTTATGTACAGGGTTATTATAAATTATTGAAGCGATTTCATAAATTCACTGTAGCTCCATTCATTGACATATGGTCACAACACACTACAGATACGTAGAAAAACTCATAAAGTTTTGTTCGGCTGGAGCCGCACTTCAAGTTTCTGCCGCCAGAGCGCTCGAGAGCGCAGTGAGACAAAATGTCGACAGGAGCCGAGAAAGCGTATGTCGTGCTTGAAATGCACTCACATCAGTCAGTCATAACAGTGCAACGACACTTCAGGACGAAGTTCAACAAAGATCCACCAGCTGCTATCTCCATTCGGCGATGGTATGCGCAGTTTAAAGCTACTGGCTGCCTCTGTAAGGGGAAATCAACGGGTCGGCCTGCAGTGAGCGAAGAAACGGTTGAACGCGTGCGGGCAAGTTTCACGCGTAGCCCGCGGAAGTCGACGAATAAAGCAAGCAGAGAGCTAAACGTACCACAGCCGACGGTTTGGAAAATCTTACGGAAAATGCTAAAGCAGAAGCCTTGCCGTTTACAATTGCTACAAGCCTTGACACCCGATGACAAAGTCAAACGCTTTGAATTTTCGGCGCGGTTGCAACAGCCGATGGAAGAGGATGCGTTCAGTGCGAAACTTGTTTTCAGTGATGAAGCAACATTTTTTCTTAATGGTGAAGTGAACAGACACAATGTGCGAATCTGGGCGGTAGAGAATCCTCACGCATTCGTGCAGCAAATTCGCAATTCACCAAAAGTTAACGTGTTTTGTGCAATCTCACGGTTTAAAGTTTACGGCCCCTTTTTCTTCTGCGAAAAAAACGTTACAGGACACGTGTATCTGGACATGCTGGAAAATTGGCTCATGCCACAACTGGAGACCGACAGCGCCGACTTCATCTTTCAACAGGATGGTGCTCCACCACACTTCCATCATGATGTTCGGCATTTCTTAAACAGGAGATTGGAAAACTGATGGATCGGTCGTGGTGGAGATCATGATCAGCAATTCATGTCATGGCCTCCACGCTCTCCCGACTTAACCCCATGCGATTTCTTTCTGTGGGGTTATGTGAAAGATTCAGTGTTTAAACCTCCTCTACCAAGAAACGTGCCAGAACTGCGAGCTCGCATCAACGATGCTTTCGAACTCATTGATGGGGACATGCTTCGCCGAGTGTGGGAGGAACTTGATTATCGGCTTGATGTCTGCCGAATCACTAAAGGGGCACATATCGAACATTTGTGAATGCCTAAAAAAACTTTTTGAATTTTTGTATGTGTGTGCAAAGCATTGTGAAAATATCTCAAATAATGAAGTTATTGTAGAGCTGTGAAATCGCTTCAATCATTTGTAATAACCCTGTATATTGTGAATAGCAACGGTCCTACGACACTCCCCTGCGCCACACCTGAAATCACTCTTACTTCGGAAGACTTCTCTCCATTGAGAATGACATGCTGCGTTCTATTATCCAGGAACTCTTCAATCCAATCACACAAGTCAATATGCTCTTACTTTGTTCATTAGATGCATACGCGGTCACTCACCTCGTATCGGCGAGAAGAAGCGCTTGGGCCTCCGGATGTTGGCGTACGGGTCTGGCGAACAGGGCGGCGGTGCACTACGAGCTGGCGAACAGGGTGGAGGCGCGCAAGGGGATGGCGCGCAGGGTGCAGGCGCGCATGGGGATGGCGCACACGGCGGCGGGGTCGGCGTGCGCCGGCCTGCGTCACAACACGGGTCAGCCTGGCCGGGTCACTCACACGTCCACTCTAGTGGGAGCTCAAAGTCTCACGCTATCGGGGACAGAGCCAGTGTCACGGGGTACTTACTAATATAACTTCTCTTGAGGGGGGGGTGGGAGGGTGGAGGCACAATTATTTTTCCATTGACTACATAGGTGAACACAGTGGCAGACGTATCAGCAGAGGCTCACCTCGTAGTGGCGAGAAGAAGCGCTTGGGCCGCCGAATGTTGGCGTACGGGTCCGGCGAACAGGGCGGCGGCGATGGGGAGCGCTGGCCTGTGGGACAACAGAGCACACTGTGCGTCAGTCTGGAGCAGGCTCACCTGTCACTCACCTGTCTAGTGGAAATGGAACTTCTCACACCGTCTTCCTAACATTTGCTGCACGCTACGGAACTCGTGTTGCAGTATTTCGTGGCTGTGGGATAAGTTACTTGAAATTTAATCCACGTGTGAGTGTATTTTCGGTGTTTTCAGCAAAAAAACTGAAACATCCCCTTGTTGTTGTTGTTGTGGTCTTCAGTCCTGAGACTGGTTTGATGCAGCTCTCCATGCTACTCTATCCTGTGCAATCTTCATCTCCCAGTACCTACTGCAGCCTACATCCTTCTGAATCTGCTTGGTATATTCATCTCTTGGTCCCCCTCTACGATTTTTACCCTCCACGCTGCCCTCCTGTACTAAATCCCTTGATGCCTCAGAACATGTCCTACCAACCGATCCCTTCTTCTAGTCAAGTTGTGCCACAAACTTCTCTTCTCCCCAATTCTATTCAATACCTCCTCATTAGTTATGTGAACTACCCATCTCATGCCCGCATCTCGTGGTCGTGCGGTAGCGTTCTCGCTTCCCACGCCCGGGTTCCCGGGTTCGATTCCCGGCGGGGTCAGGGATTTTCTCTGCCTCGTGATGGCTGGGTGTTGTGTGCTGTCCTTAGGTTAGTTAGGTTTAAGTAGTTCTAAGTTCTAGGGGACTTATGACCACAGCAGTTGAGTCCCATAGTGCTCAGAGCCATTTTAACCATTTTTTACCCATCTAATCATCAGCATTCTTCTGTAGCACCACATTTCGAAAGCTTCTATTCTCTTCTTGTCCAAACTATTTATTGTCCATGTTTCACTTCCATACATGGCCACACTCCATACAAATACTTCCAGAAACGACTTCCTGACACTTAAATCAATACTCGATGTTAACAAATTTCTCTTCTTCAGAAACGATTTCCTTGCCATTGCCAGTCTACATTTTATATCCTCTCTACTTCGACCATCATCAGTTATTTTGCTCCCCAAATAGCAAAAGTCCTTTACTACTTTAAGTGTCTCATTTCCTAATCTAATTCCCTCAGTATTAACTGATTTAGTTAGACTACATTCCATTATCCTCGTTTTGCTTTTGTTGATGTTCATCTTATACCCTCCTTTCAAGACACTGTCCATTCCGTTCAACTGCTCCTCCAAGCCCTTTGCTGTCTCTGACAGAATTACAATGCCATCGGCGAACGTGAAAGCTTTTATTTCTTCTCCATGGATTTTAATACCTACTCCGAACTTTTCTTTTGTTTCGTTCACTGCTTGCTCAATATACAGATTGAATAACATCGGGGATAGGCTACAACCCTGTCTCACTCCCTTCCCAACGACTGCTTCCCTTTCATGCCCCTCGACTCTTATAACAGCCATCTGGTTTCTGTACCAACTGTAAATAGCCTTTCGCTCCCTGTATTTTACCCCTGCCACCTCCAGAATTTTAAAGAGAGTATTCCAGTCAACATTACCAAAAGCTTTCTCTAAGTCTACAAATGCTAGAAACGTATGTTTGCCTTTCCTTAATCTTTCTTCTAAGATAAGTCGTAGGGTCAGTATTGCCTCACGTGTTCCAGTGTTTCTACGGAATCCAAACTGATCTTCCCCGAGGTCGGCTTCTACCAGTTTTCCATTCGTCTGTAAAGAATTCGCTTTAGTAATTTGCAGCTGTGACTTATTAAACTATTAGTTCGGTAATTTTCACATCTGTTAACACCTGCTTTCTTTGGGATTGGAATTATTATATTCTTCTTGAAGTCTGAGGGAATTTCGCCTCCCCTTAGAAAAGTCCGCAGCTCGTGGTCGTGCGGTAGCGTTCTCGCTTCCCACGCCCGGGTTCCCGGGTTCGATTCCCGGCGGGGCCAGGGATTTTCTCTGCCTCGTGATGACTGGGTGTTGTATGATGTCGTTAGGTTAGTTAGGTTTAAGTAGTTCTAAGTTCTAGGGGACTGATGACCATCGATGTTAAGTCCCATAGTGCTCAGAGCCATTTGAACCTTAGAAAAATTATAAATGACAATGCTGGTAAACCTCTTACGCTATTTGATTTTCAAACAGCTGAGCAAAACTGAACGTACTCAGACATTTTTCTCTTTACTTATTCTGATCAACACTAAACTGACACACTATTTTTTTTTAACTGCGCAACGCAATCTGACTTTCAATAACCCCTTCAGAAGAATGGCCCTGACTAACAATAACCTATACCTTTCATGAATCACTTACCTCACAAAAATCTTCGTATAGGTTAATGGTAGTCAGGGCCATTCTTTTGTAGGGATTTTTGAAAGTCAGATTGCGTTGCGCTGAAAATATTGTGTGTCAGTTTAAGCACAGTCTTGTATAAATTGTTCAAAGGGGACGTTTCAGATTGTAGAAATAGGTGAGTACAATGCAGCAAACTGGAACAGCTAATATTTACAGAATTAACACGCTGTCAGAATGAAACATTGTATGCACTAGTAATGAGTTTATCACACAAAAAATAACTAATCTTGACTATTGAGACCAAGTGCTGTCAAAACTGAAATCTAACAAACATTGTTACTTGAGCTGGCTTAACAGTCTCTGTTAAGATATTCATCTATGGAATAGGGGTTGCCCATCAAAAAAATCTTTCAAACTCTGTTTAAACCGTGCTTTACCTGAAACCGAGTTTTTAATGATTGCTGGCAATTTATTGAAAATGTGTGTTCCTCGTTATTGGACTCCTTTTTGGACCAAGATAAGTGATTTAGGTCTTTATGTAGATTTTCTTATTCCTATTATTGATATTATGTATTGAGCTATTGGTTGGAAATAGAGACGTATTACTTGCAACAAATGTCATTAAGAAATAAATATACTGAGAAGCAGTGGTTAGAATACCAAGTTCCTTGAACAGTTTTTACATGATGTTTTTGAATTTACACCACAAATGGTTCTTATCACACGCTTTTGCGCCCTAAAAACTTTTGCTCAGTTTGATGAGTTGCCCCAGAATATGATCCCACATGACATAATAGAATGAAAGTAAGCAAAGTATGCAAGTCTTTTATATTTATATCTCATACATATGACATCATTCTCACTGCAAATACAGACTTGTTTAGGCGCTTGAGCAATTCTGTGGTATGCCATTCCAAACTGAATTTATTATCGAGTTGTAATCCCAGAAATTTAACACTGTCGACCCCTTCAAGTCAGTCACATATCTGAGAAACTAAACCGTATGCTTGGACCTTCGTCAATGGGCTGCAGTGGGACAAAGTGTGAAATGATTTCCGGAAATCTAGGAAAATGGAATCTGCCTGTTGCCTTCCGTAGGGTATCATGTCAGAAAAGAGCCAGTAGAGTTTCACTCGAGTGATGCTTCCTAAATCTGTACTGATTTGTGGTCAGAAGCTTTTCTGTCACAAGGAAATTTATTATATTCGAACTCAGAAAGTGTTCAAGAATTCTCCAGCAAACCGATGTTAAGGATTTTTCGTCTGTAATTGTGTGGATCAGTTATTTCTCAAATCTTACGAGGGTAATCCAAAAAGTAAGGTCTCTTATTTTTTTTATAAGTACAGAACTCTGTGTGGCAGTTGGTCACACTGTTATGAAGAGTGCTTCACGCGGTGTGCGTAAACATGCACTTGGCAGCCGTTGAGAATGGAGCTCCCGTTGAATGTTACCGCCAAGTGCGAACTGCGCGCAGTTATTCGGTTTTTGAACGTAAAGGGCACTGCGCCGATTGAAATCCATCGCCAACTGACGGAAGTGTATGGTGAGTCGTGCATGGATGTCCAAAATGTTCGTTAGTGGTGTAGAGAGTTTGCAGCTGGTCGGACCGAAATTCACGACAAACAGAGGAGCGGGAGACCGTCAATTTCTGAGGAGACAGTGTTGAAGGCTGAGCAAAGCATGCGTGAAGATCGGCGGATCACGCTGGATGGTCTCTGCGCGTTGGTTCCTGAGGTTTCCCGAAGCACCGCTCACCGAATTTTAACGGAACATTGAACTACCGGAAGGTGTGCGCAAGATGGGTGCCACGCATGCTGACTGAGACCACATACGGCAACGAGTTGATGCTTCCCGCGCATTTCTTCACCGCCTTGCAGCCTAACAGGACAACTTTCTGGACTCAATTTTCACGGGTGACGAAACCTGGGCATACCTGAGATCATAACTTTCTAAACAGCATGTCGGCGAGCTGGTATGACATGGACATACAAAAACTGCCACAGCGTCTGCAAAGAATCATCGACAGAAATGGTGATTATGTCGAAAAATAGCTAAATGTTCAAGCTGTAAAATGATGTAAACCATTGTAGAAATAAACAGGTCTATCTACTTATAAAAGAATAGGAGACCTTACTTTTGGGATTACCCTCGTATATACAGGTATCACCCGCGCTTTTTTCCATTCGCTTGGACTTTTTGTTCGGTGAGAGATCCACAATAAATACAGGCTAAGTAAGGGACCAATGCCATACTCTCCATAAAACCGAATTGGGATTACAGACGGACTAGGTGGCTTATTTCTTTTCAGCCCTTTCAGCTGCTTCTCTACGGCACTCATGATAGTTTCTCTGTCCTCCATGTGGATATCTGTGTGACAATAAATCGACGATATGATTGCAGCGGATGTTGCGACATAATTCTGAAACAGAGTGCCTGATTAAACCAGCATGTGGCCACCAGAAACGTCAATAGCTTACGGAGAACCTCATTGTGTCAGTTTGCAGTAACATAAGAGAAGAAATTTCATGTTTATTTTCATACTAGGTAGTTCTTCTTTCACTAGCTGTCACTCATTCTTAAAAAAATTACAGTACTGTACTGAACAAAAAATAAAATAAAAAACCATAACTTCTGCTATATCGTCATAGATAAGGAAGTTCCAGGTGTTAACGATCTGGCAAAATACTCTTCTCCTTGTCGTTCACCAAAATCTCGTTTCGATATCTCCATTGGTTTAGGGAGCATAAGGGATGTTGTGAATATACCATTCTCTCGTGTGTGTGATTGTGAATAAACGAGCTACATACGATCAATTTTCTTGAGATTGGAGACAGAGACCTTCTCCCATATCTAAAGAAAAATTTAATATGTCAGCTAAATTTAGTACAGAGAAACATATGGTGTAACATGCCCCAAAAGCAAAATCATATGGCCCATATTTTTCATTGCAAACTTTTCGAATTTTGTGCAGTGCCTTACTTAAATGTGTATACACAATAGTACGACCATTACTGAGATAATGGGCACTTCATAATGAACCTGACATATAAAGCTAAACCTGGCATATAAAGCTACATGTAACGCAAAAACGAAGTGTTTTAACCAAATAATTTCCGTAAAATCGTTTGAGAATGATTGCAGGGTGCGCACTTCGATTCTGACAGCACAGCGCATTGTCAACCAGCATATGTAAAGAAGTCAATGTGTCTCAATATGTGCAGGGCATGCCGGCATGAGAACGTGTGCATTGCACTGTTATGTTGTATTTCTTCACATGCTCTATACACATTTCTATTTGCGCTTAGCCTTAGGCTTTCTGTATACCAAATGAGTGAACAGTAAGACTCGTGTATTGGTGGTGCGCTTCCGCCTCATGACAGTCATCGATGTATGCAGTCTGCACGGAAGGTACCTCTTTGATAAACGAAAAGTGGATGTCATGCACTACTACTAGAGTCAGCACAGGATATGATGGCTGGTGGGTAGTGACCAGTTTTCGCCTGAAGTGCTGGGCGAGGTCATTTGTTTGTACAGAAGGAGAGGCTGACAGTGTGTGGCTGCTTCCGGCCATAAGAATCGACAACAGAATCGAGGTGCAAGCCCTGCAGTCTTTCACAAACTGTTGGTAAAAAATTTCATTTCTGCATTACTGATAGCTTTATATATCACCTTCATGGTAATGGTCATATTTATTGTAATAACTGCATTTAAGTAATGCACTGTGCAAAATTTAAAAAAGTTTGCAATAAAAAATAGGAGCCCCTTTGATTTTGTGTTTAGTGTGTGTCACATAATACATTGCTGTGTATGAAATTTAGCTAACATATTGAATTTTTCTTCAAACTTGGATTGACGTTTCTGTCTGTCACCAATCTTGAGAAAATTGATCTTATGTTGCACACTCATTTGCGATTGTGTGCCCCAGCAATAAAGCCAGAATGAAATATCGGCAACATTCCTCATATTTCATAAATGGTCTGAGTTATTGAAATGAGATTGTCGCAAATGGTAGCACGCAAAGAAGAGAATGTTTTTCCATATGGTTGTTACGCAAAACTTCATTACCTATTGTGTTATTCCACTAATTACAGATGTTTTCAATGAAAGAATGCAATTTTTAAGGGCCATAGATAGCTGGTAAAACTAGAAATACTGTCAGTTTAGGAAGGACATAAGTGAAGACATTACACTTTTATTTTTGTACCGGGGATGACCTTTTCATAAGCTATAGACCTTAATTTCCCTCAGTTCTTCATTTAATACAGGGTGTCCGAAAAGTCTTTCCCTGATTACATAAATTGATAACTCAGGCTAGAAGTAAGATGCAAATATGAAACTTGTGTCGAATTGTTTACAACTATCAAAGTTTTTTCTGTTTTAGGTTCGCAGTACGTAAGTAGTGGATGAGGTGCAGTGCACCAGAGGCAGTCCAAAGGTGAATGTTTGGTTCGCGCTATTGCACGATCGAATTATCAGGCTATTCTTCTTCGCTGAGGCTACCATCACATCTGCAGTGTATCTGAACATGTTACAACTGTATGCTGTTCCTCAGCTGCTTCAGTATCACCCCGATGTCTTGTTTCAGCAAGACGGTGCACCGCCTCATTGGGGTTTGGACACCCGAGCCTATCTCAATATGACCTTTCCTGGGCGATAGATTGATCGTGATGGGCCAACGGTTTGGCCTCCACGTTTTCCTAACATAACCCCATTAGACCTCTTTTTATGGGGTTATGTCAAGGACGAGGTCTACCGAACACGTGTACCAGATCTTGAAACCCTGCGGCAACAGATAACCACAGTCATTGAATCGATCCCTCCAGTGATGTTGGCTAATGTGTGGACGGAAATTGAATATCGCCTAGATGTGCTACGTGCTACCAAGTGTGCTCATTTGGAAGTTTACTGATGTGTGAAAAAATCTTTGATAGTTTGTAAACAATTAGACACCAGTTTCATATTTGTATCTTACTTCTAGCATGAGTTATCGATTTATGTAATCAGGGAAAGAATTTTAGGCCACCCTGTATACTTAATAAACCACTGTTTCAAATTTCTCTCGCAGTTGTATCTACGCTACATATTAGAGAGGTGACATTGTGTAAACACAGCTATGTTTTGGTAAATAAAGCAAATTTGAACATGGCAACAAGAGAAATATAGGTTTTACTAAACATTCGCCATTCACGATGCTTCTCTTGAAGTTGCAAATGTTTAACAAACCAGGCGAAAAAATCGCTGGTTTTGTTGCATTTTCAGTGTAATTATTTTTAGATACTTATCAAAGCAGAGGTAACAGTAGACCACATGGGAATGTGGTTGTTGAAGGGCTCCACTTAATACGTACACTCCTGGAAATTGAAATAAGAACACCGTGAATTCATTGTCCCAGGAAGGGGAAACTTTATTGACACATTCCTGGGGTCAGATACATCACATGATCACACTGACATAACCACAGGCACATAGACACAGGCAACAGAGCATGCACAATGTCGGCACTAGTACAGTGTATATCCACCTTTCGCAGCAATGCAGGCTGCTATTCTCCCATGGAGACGATCGTAGAGATGCTGGATGTAGTCCTGTGGAACGGCTTGCCATGCCATTTCCACCTGGCGCCTCAGTTGGACGTGCAGACCGCGTGACACGACGCTTCATCCAGTCCCAAACATGCTCAATGGGGGACAGATCCGGAGATCTTGCTGGCCAGGGTAGTTGACTTACACCTTCTAGAGCACGTTGGGTGGCACGGGATACATGCGGACGTGCATTGTCCTGTTGGAACGGCAAGTTCCCTTGCCGGTCTAGGAATGGTAGAACGATGGGTTCGATGACGGTTTGGATGTACCGTGCACTATTCAGTGTCAACTCGACGATCACCAGTGGTGTACGGCCAGTGTAGGAGATCGCTCCCCACACCATGATCCCGGGTGTTGGCCCTGTGTGCCTCGGTCGTATGCAGTCCTGATTGTGGCGCTCACCTGCACGGCGCCACTCACGCATACGACCATCATTGGCACCAAGGCAGAAGCGACTCTCATCGCTGAAGACGACACGTCTCCATTCGTCCCTCCATTCACGCCTGTCGCGACACCACTGGAGGCGGGCTGCACGATGTTGGGGCGTGAGCGGAAGACGGCGTAACGGTGTGCGGGACCGTAGCCCAGCTTCATGGAGACGGTTGCGAATGGTCCTCGCCGATACCCCAGGAGCAACAGTGTCCCTAATTTGCTGGGAAGTGGCGGTGCGGTCCCCTACGGCACTGCGTAGGATCCTACGGTCTTGGCGTGCATCCGTGCGTCGCTGCGGTCCGGTCCCAGGTCGACGGGCACGTGCAATTTCCGCCGACCACTGGCGACAACATCGATGTACTGTGGAGACCTCACGCCCCACGTGTTGAGCAATTCGGCGGTACGTCCACCCGGCCTCCCGCATGCCCACTATACGCCCTCGCTCAAAGTCCGTCAACTGCACATACGGTTCACGTCCACGCTGTCGCGGCATGCTACCAATGTTAAAGACTGCGATGGAGCTCCGTATGCCACGGCAAACTGGCTGACACTGACGGCGGCGGTGCACAAATGCTGCGCAGCTAGCGCCATTCGACGGCCAACACCGCGGTTCCTGGTGTGTCCGCCGTGCCGTGCGTGTGATCATTGCTTGTACAGCCCTCTCGCAGTGTCCGGAGCAAGTATGGTGGGTCTGACACACCGGTGTCAATGTGTTCTTTTTTCCATTTCCAGGAGTGTATTTACAAAAAATGTGAGCATAGGCTTCGGTTTAGAACGACACTTCCCCTTAAAGTGCCTGCCGGTAATCCCATTACTAGTACAGCACCTACCCACAACCACCACCACATCCACTCTCCCCACGTGTGCCCTGCTGATTGCACATCTGCCAGCCACATTACACTCTACCTCAAATTTTTACAGTGTCATGGTCTATAAAAACTGATTAACGATTTGCACCATCATTTGACTCCACTTTAATTATTCTCTTGTTCCTTTACATCTACACAGAATCAACATTACTGTTTGCCCATGTGTAAATGTGTTTTGAAGGCAAAAGCTGATGTAAACCATATCTTGTTTTTGTGTCCCAAATTTGACTGGGAAGGACCAGTATTTTTGAAGACATTGGTGAATACAGGAAACAATCTCTCTTAGCTTCTCATGTATTGTCTTCTAAGGATAATTGCCTATAAAAGTGATTGTTAATTTCCATAACAGTACAGAGAAAAATCTGTGGTTCTTAATGGTATTCATATTTTCATTTCTTTGTATAACTTCTGTTTGAACTTAAGAAGTACTGTGAAGTGATAACACAAATGTGTCAAAATGCTTATTTTGCCAATTGTTACAAATTTATCGCGGAATACTTGCGACAGCTGGTCCTCTTACTTCAGTAAATATGCATTTATGTATTTTCTCCGTATAATGAAGTACGTAAACATGCTAAACAGAGCACACACTTACTGTAGGAGGGGCAGGGTATCTCGCGGGACAGGCCGCCGCTGCCAGAGAAGCGCAGCGCAGAGGGCGGGCTCATGCTGTCGATGCCGCCTGGGGAGAAACGAGCACAGCGTAAGCAAACCCAGTACGACGGCTGCGCAGCTACTGTTTCTACTACAATGCTACCTGCCTCTACACTACCAGTTGAATAGCACTATGTTAATTCCTTCCCTTTCACAGCTTACACATGTGATTCAGTCTGCTAATCATTATTACAACTTTTGTTAATTAGGATCGTAAATCAGCACGATTTTGTAAAATATAAAGTCGGGTTTACACATGATGCACTCTGAATTTATTCACCACAAAGGTGATGGCCGTAGAGGACTGAAGTTCAAGGCACTACAACTCTACTGCCCTGCCACCCACACTACACTGTCAGACAAAATATCTGCCAGTTATGACACACCAATCACGAGAGATATTAGTAATCAAATTTATAACATAAAACATTACATTAAAACTCCTACACCTCGGTGTGTGAGGATGCTGAAATGAAACTGCTGTCGACCATGAGGCACATAGACAACATCCTGAGAATAACTTAAAAAGATTTAAACAGATTACGGAATAGTAAAGTAAGACCAAAACATTTACAGACATGCATTATGGATTTCCAAATTCACAACAGCAAACGATCCCTACTGATAAATCGTTTGTGACAGCACAAAAGGTGCATTTGTTCTGCAAGAGTATGCATCTTTCAAAGTCACAGACAACATTATAACACACATAAAGCATGAATATTATTAAGAAAAACGGAGGGGATTGGACTACACAATGGGCGTCAAATGGTATCTACTAATGTTTGTTTCACAAATATTACAATCACTCAAGATTAAAACCCATCTCATTCTTCAAACAGCGCATGTCAACGAAAGGCCGAGTAGCGGATCAGTGGCCATAGAGAGCCTGTATAGGGAGAGAGTGGACAACTGGACGATACGGCGGCCATTTTTCTGCCAAACTGCGGGCGGGACTTTAGAATGGCCAGTAGTGGAGTACACACTCACCGAATCAAAAGGATGAGGCAATATGGCGAAACCATTCGTTAAATGCCTTTCTTTACAGCTATAATATACTCATAGTAGCCTACTACGTACAGCACAGGACAATTTGATACAGTGGCTGTAAAAATTATTCGTTACTTGCATTTATTTCCTTTAAAGTTCGTTTACTAGACATATTGAAATGAAAGTAACGTACCGTAAATAAAAAAAATATAGTGTTTAGCATTTGTTTTGTATCGGATTTATGTCAGCTCTGTTGACTGCGACTGCCCACTGCTTTCGTCTTTCTTCATTGCGTCGAAACGCTAACATGCGAAATCCACCTTCGCCTCTATTGGAACAACCAAATGCAGCACAACCTGGCATCGTTTACGAACGTCTGCAGAACGAATTACAGATGTCAAAAACAATACTGTACAATTACTAACGTGTTTACTTCAAACGTGTAGACCTACCGACTTCATCACAAAATGCTTCATTATTTCAACTCGTACTTAAGATCGCAAACGCTACTTACGTACTAAAAACGATATACAACTAAATCGAACATGCATGCACAACGCATAACAAGTCTCTCAATAATTCAAATACCTTTTAATCGTTTCCCAAAGTCCTCTGAACTTCAATTCAACTCAAAAGCATGGCGAACATAGGAAGCGCGAGAGACGTTTGGCAGAAAAATGGCGCCAAAGCTAATCAACCAATAACGGGCAACTTCACCTATGGCCACTCTTTCCCTATACAGGCTCTCTATGAGGCCAGCGCCTACAGCGCACTCACTTGCATGCGGCAGCAGTCGAAAACAATGGTGAGTACTTCAGGCGGTGGGTGGCAGTGCGACTACTGACTGAGCGTTAAATTGGCAACGCCACAGTAGACACGAATCCCAGCGTGCCAGACCGTTGCGTGGGTAGGTCATGTGACTCGACACATTATATACCTCCCACGAATCTGCTGAGTGCAAATGTGGCGTATGCACCTACTCCACTTTTCATTCGTTTACGCTGGGGTAACACTCAGTTTCCAGGATTTCATTCACATCTTACCTCATTTTGAAATCACATGCAGTATCGAAGAAAGCAGGAACAGCTACCGACTTCTGTTAGGCCGGTATTACACTATCAAATTTCTTTGTCAAAGATTTGATCAAAGACATGATGAAATATTTGTCAAATTTATTTGACAAAGATCTTTGACATGGCACTGAAAAGGGTATTACACTGTCATCATATTTTTCGTCAAAGTTCAAGATGGCTGACAACAACAACTTGTTATTAACCACAGCAGTTGCATGTACCACAATTGCACTGTGTGCACATGTGGAAGAGAAGTGGGGAAGAAAAAGGAAACGTACCTGGGTGAAGCCACAGGTTTTACGACGAGACGATAAAAGCATTCAACAAAACTTGTTACGTGAGCTTGTAGTGGAGGACAGCAAGTCGTAAATAAATTACTTAAGAATGGATGAGCATACATTTCAGTATTTGCTCAGTGAAGTGTATCCTCATATCACAAAGCACAATACTCACTTAAGAATTTATTTATCTGCAGAAGACAGGCTCACTGTAACACTCCGATTCCTTGCTACAGGAGAGAGTGAGGTTAGGTTAGGTCTCCAATTTCTTAATCTATTTTTGTATTCAGGGTGCCTCATGTTGTAAAGCGCCTCATGAGCTTCATACATCTGTATTAATTTTGTAGTTATCGGTACACACCAATTGTATATACCGGCAATGTTTATAAACACACTACAGATGGCAGAACGCTGCAGCAGTGGTAGCGCTCCTTGTGGTAACATGTCACATTGCAGTCAACAGAAGACAAGCGACTTTTATGATCAAATCTACAGCGAGGCCCTAGATCTGATCAAATTTATTTGATGACAGACGAGATTTGACAAAGTGCCCTATTACACCATCAAACTTCTTTGACAAAAATATTTGACATATCAGCTTTGACAAACAAATTTGATTGTGTAATACTGGCCTTAGCGTTCGTTGCAGGGTGCTTGGAAGTCTCCATATTGCATTTCGCAGTTACGTTTTCGTGTCATAAATTGTGTATTATGGAAGAATACATTTTCAAGGCAATAGCATACAGAAACCTTACAAAAACACGTTGTTCTTGGTTCGATTTGTTATAATTAAATATCACTTGATGGCATATCGGCAGTTAAAGCTGTCATGAGATCTCAGTTACAACCATTTCCATTTTTTTCCACCTTCGCATTTTTGAAAGTTTGGGACTTGCTTGTTAATTTAATACAAGTATGTTCTATAATATTTGCTGTTATGTACTTATAACAATGCGCCCTTAGGAGTGAGTTGGCATTGTCAGTTAAGCATAAAACACATGAAGGCGAGCAAATATTCAAAACACGTTGATCATGTGATAAACTACAACTCAGACCTATAAAATATAATAGAGAATTTACGGGCTAGATCATTGAATTTAAGTACACCTTGAACCACCAGTATGACGTTTTTCGTCATTTACAACAAATTCTACCAATAGCGAAGGTTTTCTAGAGAGCCTCAACATGTTGTTCTAGAACAGCATTTATTCGTAGAACTAAGTTAAATGAGGCGCCCTTTTAATTGGTCTGCTAGAATAGTTGTCCATCCTTTTTAATGGCAGTCCAAATCCTGAAACTAGTTTTCATAGTTCCAAATACAAACTTACATTGTTGAGACAGCTCAATGAACACTGATGTACGTATTCATTATTAGATTCAGTGCTGGGTGTCTTGAGGCTGTTCTCTACTTGTAAATCAGCAGACGCCTCACCTTCAGGATTGATGAAGGCGTATTAGGAAAAACAGTTAGTACAACTCTTTCAGTAAATTGCAGTATTAATTCTCGCAAACGCCCAGCCCACATGAATGCAGAACTCGACAAATTCAACGTAAACTAGGGCTTGACGTACCCTGCAGTATTAAAAAAAATAGAAAATAAAAACAATAAAAGAGAGAGAGAGAGAGAGAAAAGGCGCAACCTCCAGGTCTCTGATTGAGGCGAATGTTAATGTTTTGAACGCCATGTTCGACTCACTTGTAAATCGAACGATCACGAAAGTCGACAAACAGCTCTTTCGTCTTCGATACAGCTTGTGACGTCAAAATGGCATCATGTGCGCATGAAGTCTTGTGATCTGAGTGTTGCCCTTTAGGACCCAGGCGTCGCTTTGACTGAGCGGTGTGGCGCGGTGGTTAGCAGTAGCGCACTGGACTCGCATTCGGCAGGACAACAGTGCAAAGCCGCTCCCGGCACTCATACTCACGATTTCTACGATTTCAGTCAGTCGCTTAAGGCGAATGCCGAGACGGTTCTTTTGAATAGGGTACGGCCGTCTCTAACGACCTCGATGTCGACGGGGTGTTGGTTACTAACTTTCCTTCCTTCCTTTCTGCGTTGCTTGAAAGAGAAAAATAAACTCTTGGCAATGTCACAACAGGAACAAAGTCTGGTGGCACGCAGTTTGCCTTATAAAAGGCAGACGCTAGAAATGATCGAACTTCATATTTTGTTAAAGAATATGCTCTGTCGATGTCTCTGACCAGGAACGATATAATAATAATAAAATAATAATAATAACCACACAAGTGGTGCACGAGTTCACTAATTATTAAAGTGTGTGATAATGTATACACATCACAAAAAATATTTACTGGTACAGAAGTGAGTTTCTCTAATTCTATGACTGAGTCATCACGCACAGCTCATAACATTACTATAGAGAGTTATCCCGACCTGTAAACTCACATGCGAAAAGTACTTCAAAACACAAACAACGTTTGTGAAACTTATTTGTCGTTATATCAAGCATTTGTTACATAAAACAACTTCAAAATTTCCATTTTGTTTTCTTCTCTACCTCTCTTCCACTATTTTCTCCTCTTCTGCTTTTGTTTCCTTTTCTGTAGATCTGATATTCTTCCTAACACCATTTTCCTCCTCTGCCTGTGTTGTGTCTTGTTCTGCTTACCAACAAGGTGTAAATGTAAGTGTAGTCAGCTCTCAACAGACTTCCACTAGGAAATCAACTGTCTCAAAAAAAAGTAGAAATAGGAGGAAAATTCTGTTGTTAGGTAGTAGCTATGGAAGATGTGTAGGGCAGACCTTGCAGGAAAAATTAGGTGATAGGTACCAGGTCACAAGTATTTTCAAGCCCAGTGCATGTCTTAGCCAAGTGATAGAGGATGTAGGATCATTGTGCAAGGGTTTTACAAAGGAGGAACAAGTTGTGGTAATGGCTGGAGCGGGAAACAGTATTGATAGAGATCAAGGCCACAATATTGTGTGTGACCAGGTAAAAATAGCATCTGCAACGAACCATACAAATGTTGGCTCGGTTCCTGCTTTCATGTGGTTTGATCGGCCACAATTCAACAGCTCTGTCAGGAGGGTCAATATGCAGCTAGATCTGCTGCTTCAAGTGGCTACTTTGTCACGCATAACTTTGGTTCCTGTTGGTGGTGTTGGTAGGTGGGACTTCACAAGACATGGCCTGCATCTCCATACGAAATGGAAGGTTAAACTGGTTGGGATGATAGCAAAACCTTTAAGGGGAGGGGGCACTGAAACTCATGGGAGTACATCTTTTTTAGGCTACGATCAGTGTCCAATCATCTGATATTGATTGAAATTAAGTTAAATGAGAAGCTCAGACAGGTGGGTACTAGAGATGTTAAAATATCACAATATTCTCATAACAGTACAGTGAAAAATAATGTTAGGATGTTACAAGATTCTTATAAAAGCACAGTGAAAAATAATGTTAGCATATTTCATCAGAATATCAGGGGATTAAAAAAAAAGTTGATGAGCTTCCTGTTTGTTTAGAAGATATAGAAATTGGGTGGAACAGATGTACTATGCCTATCTGAACATCATATAGTCACAACTATGGAAATGGTAAATGTAGGTGGATATAAGCTTTCTCCACATGTAAGTAGAGACACTACGGAGAGAGGAGGAGTTGCAATATATGTTAAAATCTGTCATAGTGTGAAAAATTTAGAAACTAAAAAAAAAGTGTAGATCAACATATAGAAGCATGTGCGTATGAGATTAAACTAAATAATGGCACTTGCATAATTGTAGGTCACCACTGGGAGATTTTCAACTATTTTTGAAAAACTTTGATTCTTTATTGTGCTATCTGTCAGAAGAGGGAAAGAAATTATTGTTTCTGGCGATTTCAATGTAAATTTTCTGAAATAGTCCAATAGAAAGCTTGGCGTTGAAGTATTACTTGGTTCTTTCAATTTGACATCGGTTATTGATTTTCGTATTTCGGTGGTATAGGAAAGCAGTATACTGAAGGATGTTTTCATAGCCCAAGATAAATTTAATCAAATAAAAATTAAGAATTGACTCTCTTATCATGTTGCACAGCTAGTTACAGTATATGACATAGCTCCATACAGTAATGGAAAACAGTCCTCCAAAACAATGTGTTCTGTTAACGATTTAACAATTGAAAATTTTAGGGAAAGCTTGCAACAGTTGGATTGGGATGAGGTGCACAGGGAACCTGATGCTAATTTTAAATTTAACCTACTTCATGGTGCCTTTGCAAGTATATTTCAAAACAATTTCCCTAATAAAACAGTGAAATGTAATTGTGAGAAACCATCTAGAAAAGCCATGCCTTACTAAAGGGACAAAAATATCTTGTAAACAGAAACGTGAAACGTATCTTATAGCTACAGGGAGTAATGATCCACAAACAGTTAAACATTGCAAAAACTACTGCACCTATTAAGAAAAGTTATTAAAAAGTTCAAAAGTATGTACATTAACATCTGAGATAACAACATCTGATAATACTGTTAACAGAGAAACTGGGCAACTGAGAGCAAAGGCAGACTGTATTTCTATCAGACTCAATGAAAACATTGTTAACAAAAAATCAGAAGTACAAAAAAATTTTTAATAATCATTTTTTAAGTGTTGTAGAGAAAATAGGATCCAGCTATTCTTAGAAAATGCAAGGCAGTATATGGAAGAGGCAATACCTATGCAATTTAATAGAATTGAAATTCAACCCACCTCTCCTACTGAAATTAGAAAAATAATAAATTCACTCAAAAGTAAAAGCTCACATGGAATTGATGGCCTTTCCTACAGAGTACTAAAAGCTTGTTCCCAACAAATAAGTAGGATTCTCAGCCATGTATGTAGTAGCTCACTGAAACAGGGCATTTTTCCAGATAGGCTGAAATAAGCTACTCTTAAACCATTGAATAAACAAGGGGATAGGTCTGCTGCTAACAATTACCGTCCAAACTCACTTTTGACAGCTTTATCCAAAATTCTTGAAAAAGTAATGTATTCAAGAGCAGCATCACACATTTGTAAAAATGAAGTACTAACAAAATGTCAGTTTGGTTTTCAGTAAGACTTTTCAACAGAAAATGCTGTATATGCTTTCACTGATCAGATATTAAATGCATTGAATAACTGAACAGCACCTGCTGGGGTATTTTGTGATCTCTCAAAGGCTTTTGATTGAGTGAATCATGAAATTCTTCTAGGTAAGCTTAACTATTGTGGTATGAGTGGGACAGTGCACAGATGGATTAATTCATATTTAACTGGAAGAATGCAGAAGGTTGAAAGTAACAGTACAGATAGTCTGCAAAAATCAGCAGAGTCCTTCAACTGGGGAGGTATCCAGAATGGCATCCCACAGGGTTCAGTCTTGGGTCCCTTATTGTTCTTACTGTATTCAATGACTTGCCACTCTGTATTCATGAAGATGCAAAGCTAGATCATTTTGCTGATGATACAGTTATAGTAATCACACCCAACAATCAAGAATCAGCTAAGAAAATTGTAAATAATGTCTTTCAGAAAATTATCAAGTGGTTCTCTGCAAATGGACTCTCCCTAAATTTTGAGAAAACACAGTTTATACGATTCTGCACAGTAAAGGACATAACCACATTCATTAATATAGACTGTGAATAGAAGTCTCTTGCTAAGGAAGAATATTCAAAATTTCTGAGTGTAAGCACTGATGAGAAATTGAATTATAAGAAACACATTGATGATCTGCTGAAATAGTTAGGTGCAGGTGCTTATGCTATTAGCATTATTGCAAATTTTGGTGATAAACACATCAGTAATTAGCCTACCTTGCCTATTTTTATTCACTGCTTTCATATGGCATTATATTTTGGGGTAACTTATCATTAGGGGAAAAAGTATTCATTGGACAAAAGCGTATTATCAGAATAATAGCTCGAGTCCACCCAAGATCACCTTGCAGACATTTATTTAAGGAACTTGAGATATTCACAGTACCTTCGCTATACATAAATTCACTTATGAAATTTGTCATTAATAACCCATCCCAATTCAAAAATAACACTGAAGTGCATAGCTACAACACTAGAAGTGAGAATGATATTCACTGTCCTGAGTTAAATCTCATTTTGGCACATAAAGGGTTAAATTATGCTGCCACAACAATATTTGGTCATTTGCAAATAGCATTAAAACTCTGACAGACAGCCAACCAACATTCAAATTAAAAGAATTTCTGAATGACAACTCCTTCAACTCAGGAATTTTTAGATATGAAAGAGTCACTGTAAAAAAAAAAAAAGAAAAAAGTTCATTAATTATTTCGTGTAAAGGAATCTCATGTTAAAGTGACACATTCCACATCATTACGAAATGTCATATTGATGATATATTGAAAAAGTATTAATGTATGTATGCACAACGTGTAAAAATCATCAACCATTCGCACCGCTAAGTTCTTGTACACATTCCACGGCAAGTTGTGGTTAACACAATGATCAAGACATCTTCATTTACAGGGTCATTCAGTAAGGTATTTTTGTAGCAGTATTTTTGATAAGAAACTTCCTATACTTCATTTCTCTCACAGTTGTTCTGCGAAAACAATCTTTCTTTAATATTTCTCTGTTTTTCGCGTGACCAGCACGTTTGGTAAGAAGATGTCTCGGACTCCGCAAATATGATACACTGATTACTAAGACGTTAGGCCAAAGTGCTTAGGTACCGAATCGATTGCTTCTGTCTACCATTCTTCATGTAGAACTCCCACATATTAAATCTTGATTCTGATGTAACATAACATACATTTTTTGCTAAAATTTAAGACTGCTTGAAATTTCCTTTTTTTCTTCATACCAATCATTCATTCACTATGTCAGCTGTTATCATAAAATTGAAGTTTCTGCTTTTGCTGTTCTTTTTAGGTATTATGCCTATTGTTGCTACATCTTCAGTACAGTACAGATAGTGTGCAAAAATCAGCAGTCCTCTAACTGGGGAGGTATCAAGAAAGGCATCCCATAGGGTTCAGTCTTGGGTCCCTTATTGTACATGTCCCTTATTGTACATGTAATATGTCTTGTGAGGGGCAGATTCCGTGAGCTTACTGCACGGAACTGAGGACGTGAAAGGCCTGCACTAATTACTTTTGAACTTTTTCCCGGAAGAAGCTTTCTGAACTAACTAAACTAGATAAAAATCGAAGACAGAGGTCAAAATGTCTCGACTAAGCCACCTAGTTCCTCCCACAAGACTGTGTTGAAATTAATATGAACTAATCAGAACACCGACACATAACATACACAATGTGGAAATCCTCTTAAAACTGAGCACAACGTGAGCTGACATGAGGACAAGGAGACGCTGTGGGTCGCAAGTAACACCGCGCCTACTGTCTCAGCCGATTTACGCAGTTCCTACTTACAGCGTGTCTGGACGCAGACTACGTTCACTGTACGGGAAGATGTGTGGCGCCAGGGAAGCGACTGGGCTGGTTTTTCTTATAAGGGGATCTTATGACCCCGCCCTCTTCGTTTTCCTCTGTACTTGTACGATCTGAACCTCAGTGCACAGACAGCAATTTCCTAAAGCTGTACGAAGCAATTTTTATACAAACTCGAAAAACATCAAATTTCATGATTTCAAAATTTGGAGCACTTAACTAAAAACTACCTCGAGGATTTTCAAAGAGCTGCCATTAGCCGAGGTCGTAGCATAGAAGTTTTATAATCTCTGGTCTAGCCACTTTTTTTCTCTTGTTTGAATTCAGTACCGACCTATTTTGAAATGGATATGTTGATTAATTAATACTGATTACAATTTTTAGTACAAATAATACCTTTCTATATGTTAGTTACTAATCGAATAAAAATCCTAGTATCCAGAAAAGATTGAAATCTGGCACAAAATTGCAACATATCAAACAGAAAATAAAATACTTTTCTATTTGTCGAGACTGAATAGTGTCCTTGACATTCGCTTGTTATTTTCGGGTATGCCCCAGAGAAGGGTGCTGGGACCATCGCTGTTCATGTTCTATGTTAATAATCTTTGAGACGAGATTAATAGTAATGTCAGACTTTTAGCCTATGATACAGTCATTCATAATGAAGTACTGTCTGAGAAAAGCTGCACAAATATCCATTCAGATCTTTATAGGATTTCAAACTGGTGAAAAGATTGGCAACTTCCTTTTAAACACTCAGGGACGCAAAACTGTACACTTCACAAAAGAAAAAAAAAAAGAAAAAAGAAGAAAACAAAAACATAGCATGGTATGACTGCCATATCAGTGCGGTGTAATCAGTCAAATCGTACAAATACCTAGCTGTTACAGTTTGTAGGGATATCAAATGGAACGTTCATGTACGCTCAGTCGTAAGCAAAGCAGGTGGCAGACTTCAGTTTATTGGTAAAATACTACAGAAATGTAATCAGTCAACAAAGGAGACTGCATTCAAAATACTCGTGGTGCCTATTATGGAATATTGCTCAAGTGTGTGGGACCCTTACGAAGTAGTACTACCAGGGCATACTGAACGTATACAAAGAAAAGCAGCACGAATGGTCACAGGTTTGTTTGACCCATTAGAGAATGTCACAGAGACGCTGAAGAAATTGAATTGGAAGACACTTGAAGATGGATGTAAACCATCCCGAGAAAGTCTACGATCGAAGTTCCTGCAATGAATTTTGACTGATGAAACTGGGAATGTACTACTCTCCTAGATACTGCTTGCATATGGATCGCGAAGACAAGATTAGATTTATTACAGCATGGATGGGATTATTTAAACAATCATTCTTCCGATACTACATACGTGAATGGAACGAGAAGAAATCATAATAACTGGCACAACACGATGTACCCCCTGCTGTGCACTTCACAGTGGTTTGCATAAAGTAGTTGTAGACTGCATTTTGTACTTCACGAGCAAATTTTAATTTATTTTCATGCTATTAGTAAGTGAAAATAAAAATGTTATTTTCATTAAAATTGTGAGTCAGTATTTATTAAGATTTACTTTCAAAATAAAAATATAGAATTCAAATAAAAGTTTAAAAAATGTCGCTGCTAGCGTGAATCGAACCCCAAGTTTCACGATAACATGACTTTTATGATATGAACTTGGCTTACAGTGGCTCTGTTAAAATGCTCGAAATGTTTTCTACTTAACAGTGATGCAGAATCTTCAAATATTCAAAGGTGACATTTTCGAGTTCGTTTGAGAATTGTTTCTTACTGCTTTAGGAAACTGATGTCCAGAAACTAATTTTCAAAACCTGAAAGTATGAAAAAAAACTGAAGACCGCCTATCCTCATTAGATACGCGGGCGCATTCTCACCATGTTTGGGGGCAAAAGGAAACCGCGATGAAAAGGATCTGAGCACTGAGTGAGAATCCCTGACACAGTAGTGCAGAAGTAATGCGAAGTTGATGCACCAGGACTTACAGAAGACGGGAGACCACACAAACGAGAAGTTAAGACGAGGTCTGTCTGGTGTCGCCCACTGCCTGTGTAACTGATTATGTGCGCCAGTGCATCCAAGTGCCAAGTGGATGATACTACTAAGTAACACACTTATTACCTCCGCAAGGCTGACGCAGTTACTTGTCAACACGATGTGGTCAGAGCTATTGTTTCCCATCAAGGTTGATGACTTCCAGCTAGAGTAACATTTTTGTGTTAGGGTCTATGTACAGAGAGTAACAGAACGATATTGACAAACTCCTGTGAGTGCTAGAGGGTGTTCTTTCTTTTGGATTCATTGGCTTTTGGGACGTGCCCATTCAGCCACCTCAGTAGTAGAATGTCAGTTATGACTATACGAATGTAAGGACAAGATGACAGCCAGTCTACGAGCGGAGAAAATCTCTGACCCAGCCGGAAATCCAAGCAGGGCCCCTTCACTTAAACATCCGCCACATCTACCGGACAAACTGATTACATGAAACCAGGTCTGGAAGTGTCAACAGACGATGCTAGGGAGAGTCCAAACTATGGGGCCCAACAAGCAGACTCGTTGTTTTGGCTGATGTGGATATGCTCGGCGCCATGTAACGACCTGAATATTGTCAAAGCAATCACGAAAGTTCCAATTGCGGTCCGTTAGTATACAGACTAAAGTGTGCTGCCAAAGATGTGGCAAAGCAATGGACGTTCGCCAGTATAAATTCCACACTATGTAGCATCGTCAGAAGACGTTCCTGGACCTTCCCAATTTTTTCTTCATGACACCAACAACAACCCCTCGAAGGTTTTCCATTACACGTACTGTATATCGGCCCTGCTTTCAGGGGAATACATGTTATACTTAACATACAATATGTCTTCTACTCATGCCAAACTACTCTAAGTTGTAAGGGCAGTTGTTCTATTACCTTATTTCATAGAAAATATCAATTAATAATGCATTTTTTTTGTTTTCTTCGTCACGAAATACAGGTAGACACAAGAAAATATATATTCGGACACCTGCGTAGGTGAAGAACCAGATCTTCAGTTCTACACTCGAGACAGTTGATAATGGATGGTACCTCTGAAACATATCCTAACTTTGAAGTAAAAAATAAGTAAATCGCAGTTGAGCCTAAAATGTATCTCCAGGATAGGAAAAATTCCTGTAACGAAATAGTCAATACAAATTTCTGGTCTATTGTACAATACGAACTTCTGAATGTGTGACAGCATAGAGACGACCACATGAAAGCAATCATTTGCTTCAGTATGGTTTGTAACATTTTTTGCGATGTTATCGTCGAGCAGAATACGTACGTATAACATGTACGAATACAAGTTCCTCATCTCATCATTTATTTTGGAATAGAGGGGGTACTTACAAATAAAAAAGGAAGGTTTATGTAAGTTCGTAGGCTTCCACGGGGAGTGTCATTCTGAATAAAATGACGAATACAATGAAGAGGAGTGCAGCAAGTTGGGAATTTAGTTGCTTTAGTGCTTTAAAATGACGTGGTCTAACACCCAAAATGATTTCATTCAGAAGCTCTGTGTTTCTGTGCTTGTCTACTGCACAATATACTCAGTTAGTAATGGGTGACATATAATTTCGAAATATTTTCTATTGAAACTTATTATTTAGCATTTGGTGACCAATATCGTAAATGGAAGAATGTAATTAGCTTCAAGGAAACATGTTATTTAAAGAGTAAATCAGAAAATATGAGTAAAATAAAACAGAGGTTCATTTCCACACGGACAAAAGTTATTTGGTTTAAGTATGCCATATGTTAATGGAAACGTTGTGTTATCTACTGACGAAAGAATAACCTACTTTCATCGAGAAATATTTCTATTAAAAATATTGTCTACAGTACAAACTTTGGAATTCCGTCAACTTCTGTTACAAATTTGAAATAAATTTAAAAGGCAAATATAACATTTTTCTTACAGAAACTGTATTTCTGAAAATATATATGTACTTTTATTGAAATGCATATTCTAATTAGAAAATTATAGTAATTAAAAAGTGTAATTTAGGGGAAGGTTCTGGTTAGAAGAGGCAGGTTACAAGCAGAAGCGAAGCGTGGCAGCTGCCAAATTTTGCAGTTCAGTCACTCTCTTGTCCTCGGTACTTCGACATGGAGGTGATTGAGTTTTTAAGATGAGCTTCGACATTTTTTTGTGTTTTGTCTATTTTCACGATATTCTTTTTTGAAAAGTATTTTTTGGGAAAAAATAAATGTCAAGAAAGGCTGTGGAGCAAAATATTTCGATCGATAACAAATCCGTCGCTGTAGACGACGATATGTAAGCGAGCTGCTAATGATCTGCAAGAGAGCCAGAAAAAGAAGTAAAATCTCTTAGTGTTTGTCACTATTTCTCTCACGTTGTAATTATGTAGCCCAACATTGGTTTTAGATTTACCCAAAAATGCACTCGCAACAAATAATGTTTGATTTCACGCTTATCACTATTTTGGAAAAGGTACATTACAGTGCGGTTTCCTCGTCCGGGAGTATTACGATTTGTGTAGCTGAACCGGGAAGGAATATTGCAAGTCGAAAAGATGGTGTCATTTCGTCACTACAAGGCACGGAAAACAGTGTGTTGGGAAACAGTCTGAAAAGCTAGTAAGAGTGTTGCAGGGTAGGTTCGGCTGCAAAACAATTGCGAAGGAAAAAATTCGATACGTTGCGCCATTACCGAGTTAACTCGCACTGAGGTTGGCCAGTCGGGCCGTCGCGCGCAAATTCGAGTGGCCCGCCAGAAATGTTGACGTCAAACGTGTCCTCCGTTCGTCTCTTAAAACAGAACAACAAAGCGATAAGAAAATTGGAGACCGGACGATAGAAAGCCGTCGGAACACGGACCGTGCAACCGAACGTTGAGCGTTGAGCGTGTCGAGTTTCAGACGTCATAGCGTGGAATAGCACGTTCGGGAGTCTTTCTGAACGTGCAGAGCGATATCTGGCATGTCAGATATTCTGAGCGTGCGTCTGAGCGTTGGCCAATGAGATGGCACAACGCCACCTACGTCACATGCACGCCGTCTTCCTTCAGTACAGAGTTGTGAGGTGCCCTATTGGCATTCATTTCAAGCCTATACGTATACATGCCGTTTCTGGGCACCAGCAAATTGAGAATCACTGGAAAACCCGTTGTTAACTGTGTGATTCGTTCCAATAAAATAATGAGAAACATCATATTCGTGGCAAATGAATTATTGTAACTTGGCGTATTATGAGAGTATGCTATGTGAAGGCAGCAACACACTGAAGATCCACCCAAAACGTATTGTTCTGGGTACAATTTGTTATAATTAAATTTCAATTAGTAACATATCTACGATTAAGGTTTTCAACAAGTGCTAACATGCTATGATTTACGGTTCAAAGAACGTTGTAGGTTTAGCTGAGTGAGTAGCGTCACTGATCCGTATGTAGTTTCAAATTTGGGCAGCGGTTTGCGACTCGACACTTCCAAATTTTTTTCCTAACATTTGCGTTTTTATTAGGTTCTGATACTTTATTATTAGTTTAATATAAATATATACTATTTGATGTTATGTAAACAGTTCATATTTTTTTGAAGGGTGACTTTGTTCGATTGGCTTAATCTATAGGCCAGCTTGCGCTACTTGTATAAAGATATTTTGCTCAATTTTCGTTTACCCTTCGTAATTCACATGTTACAAAGATTCTGCTACTGGGTAGGAACAGTGACCAAGTCAGGTTGACCTTAGGGTTTTACTAAAATGTGGGAATGATGAAATAATGTTTATCTTATGTGGAGAAGTATTGCAAATTTGTATCGCACTGTCTGTAATGGAACTTTTATAAGCCTATGTCTTTACTGATTGGACATGATACTTTCCTTCTCGTGGACGATGAAGGAAATGTGCGTTTTAATAGAGCTAACGTGGGAATTTTATGATCCCGGCCTCCTATTTAAAATCCAAACCTATGCCCTTCCTGTCAACTACATCCGTCTGATGGCCTACTTCCTCTCCCGCCGCCCCTCCTATGTTACCATCCATAATGCCAATTCCCACACCTTCTACCCCTTTGCAGGTGTACCCCAGGGCTCTGTCCTCTCCCCTCTCCTCTACCTCTTGTACATGGCAGATATGCCCCAACCCCTCCCCCTCCCCTTCAATACACCTCTTGCAGTATGCCGATGACACCGACGTCCTCGCCCTTGCTCCTACCCTCCATTGGTCCCAACGCCTTCTCCAGAATCACCTTGACCTTTTTGCCATTTGGTGTAGCCAGTGGCTCCTGAAAATCAATCCTTCCAAGACTCAGGCAATCATTGTAGGTCATACCACTCGCTCCTTCTGGCTCCTGGATTTCTCCCTTACCATCTGCACCCGTCCTGTCCGCCTCACCCCCACCCTCACCTACCTTGGCCTCGCCATTGACCGTCACCTCACCTAGATCCCTCATCTCCGCTCCATCCAATCCAAAGCCCACAACCGCCTCCAACTCCTCAAACTCCTCTCTGGCCGGACATGGGGGTTGCATCCCTCTACCATCCTCCACACCTACAAATCCTTAATCCGTCCCATCCTCTGTTATGCCAGTCCCACCTGGATATCTGCCCCCCCCCCCCCCCAAATTCTATAAGTCCCTCCAGACCCTTGAGAGTCATACGCTGGGCCTCGCCTTCCGTATACGCCTCCTGTCCCCCATGCGGATCCTCTATGACCTCATTCCTTTCCCCCATCTGCTCCTGTTCCTCAAACATATCCGCATACTCTACACCTCCTGCCACCTTGATCCCCCTCACCCTCTGATTGCTCCTCTCCTCTCCCATCCCCGCCCCCTGCCATGTTTTCACTGTTGTGTCCCCCCCTAACCTCCATCTCTACACCCTTCATCTCCATTCCCAAGATGGCTTCCATCAACTCCCCCTCCCCGATGATGCCCTCTCTCCCTCCATTTATCCCTCCTATCAACTCTGATCCTCGCTCCCCCTCCTTTCCTCTGTCCTTTTCCAGGGCTCCCTCTCCTCCCCTTCCATCCTCTTTCTTCCCCACCTACCCTCTCTCTGACCCCCTTCTCTCCCCCGAGTCCTTTTGCATTTCCCTCCTATGCCTTTTCCCATTTCCCTCTCACGTCTGCCCTGCCCCTTTCCCCCCTTATGAGAACTCTCCCTCCTTTGGTTCCCCCCCTTTCGTTTTTTCCTCCACTCCCTCCTTGTTTTCCCCCTCATCCAGGTCCCCCCCTCCCCCATCTGCCCTTGGCTAGGGAATGTCATCTTTGTGCCGACATTTTCGTGCAGTGTTTTGCAGTGATTGTTCCATGTTGTGTGTCTTTTGGGAAGTGTTGCGAACGGCCATCATACTGTCGCTGGGTGTGGTTTTTTTATCTCTTGTGAACAGAAACCTGACTGTCACCATGTTTTTTAATTGTGTGTCTACTATGTTACTTGTCTGATTCCTGTGTATTTTATTAACATTGTCAACCCCTTTTGCTTTCTGTTTTAACTTTCCGCATTTTTCCGCCATTTTACACTTTAAGTCACCGTTTTATCGCCTGTTTTTCTTGTTTCTTTTCTTCTTACGTTTTTAAAAAGTCTGTAAACTGTAGAGCAGCGTACTAAGCTGCTGCCAGCCCGCCCCCTTCGGGAGGAATTGAAATTCAATAAAGGAAAAAAAAGGAATTTTATGAGCGCCCTTCTCGTAAAGAGTGTGATTTACGAACTAGAAACATCCCGCAACTGCCGCTGGAGTGCGTTGTGATCGCGTATACCACATTGGGAGGACGTTGAACTTAGCACGGTCAACGTTGACGTTCGACAGCATGGCCCTTGTGCCGACGGCTTAAGCATGGAACCCGAGGCAGCAGCTGAGCAATATCGCGGGCTGTCATGTACGCTGTGAGAACAACTGATGGTATCAAGCGGGCCGCTCGAATTTGAAGACGCGACGGCCTGCTTGGCTAAGTTTCACGCTAATTAAGTCGGAAACGTGGCAACGTATCGAATTTTTTTCCTTAACAATTATATCTGAGCACAGTCTACACTGCAGTACGTTTAACAAGCTCTTCAGACAGTTTCCGACCACCCTCGCATACGACATCCACGTCCAGTGTGTTGCGGATGGTGGCGCAGCCGCGTGGTGCGAGCTGGGAACTAGTGGAGCCCGCGTGTGGACACCGTGTGTGCGCGCCTCGCCCCTCCCCCAGCTGCTTGTCTGCGGTACTCACGGGCCGCCGGGCACACGGCGAGCGGCGACGGCGTGCGGCGTCGCGACGCCGGGCACGGTGACAGCGTGCGGCCTGCTGCAACAGAGGGGAGGGGGGCGCTGACGATGCCAGCAACACACGCCGGGAGGGTCACCGACACTCTAATCAGCACCGGCGTCGCAGCGTACGGTGTTTGACAGTGTCAGGATATTTGACACTGTTCACAGTAGTTGTTCGTCGGGCAGTTTGTGAGGTACAACTCCGCCTTTTCCTCGGTACTAGTCGAGACAAATACAGGGTAGTCGGAAATTCCCGTTACAGACTTCTAGGTCTTGTAGAGGGGAGTGAGTACATCGTATTTTGAATAGGAACACGTGTCCAGAAACATCATCCAACGAGACTACAGAGGGTCAGAGTTATAGGCGCGGGCGTCTGTAAATGTACGTATACATGGGGTGATTCCGTGATGATGTTACAGACTTTCTAGGATGATGGAGAACGATAAATGTACACTCCTGGAAATGGAAAAAAGAACACATTGACACCGGTGTGTCAGACCCACCATACTTGCTCCGGACACTGCGAGAGGGCTGTACAAGCAATGATCACACGCACGGCACAGCGGACACACCAGGAACCGCGGTGTTGGCCGTCGAATGGCGCTAGCTGCGCAGCATTTGTGCACCGCCGCCGTCAGTGTCAGCCAGTTTGCCGTGGCATACGGAGCTCCATCGCAGTCTTTAACACTGGTAGCATGCCGCGACAGCGTGGACGTGAACCGTATGTGCAGTTGACGGACTTTGAGCGAGGACGTATAGTGGGCATGCGGGAGGCCGGGTGGACGTACCGCCGAATTGCTCAACACGTGGGGCGTGAGGTCTCCACAGTACATCGATGTTGTCGCCAGTGGTCGGCGGAAGGTGCACGTGCCCGTCGACCTGGGACCGGACCGCAGCGACGCACGGATGCACGCCAAGACCGTAGGATCCTACGCAGTGCCGTAGGGGACCGCACCGCCACTTCCCAGCAAATTAGGGACACTGTTGCTCCTGGGGTATCGGCGAGGACCATTCGCAACCGTCTCCATGAAGCTGGGCTACGGTCCCGCACACCGTTAGGCCGTCTTCCGCTCACGCCCCAACATCGTGCAGCCCGCCTCCAGTGGTGTCGCGACAGGCGTGAATGGAGGGACGAATGGAGACGTGTCGTCTTCAGCGATGAGAGTCGCTTCTGCCTTGGTGCCAATGATGGTCGTATGCGTGTTTGGCGCCGTGCAGGTGAACGCCACAATCAGGACTGCATACGACCGAGGCACACAGGGCCAACACCCGGCATCATGGTGTGGGGAGCGATCTCCTACACTGGCCGTACACCACTGGTGATCGTCGAGGGGACACTGAATAGTGCACAGTACATCCAAACCGTCATCGAACCCATCGTTCTACAATTCCTAGACCGGCAAGGGAACTTGCTGTTCCAACAGGACAATGCACGTCCGCATGTATCCCGTGCCACCCAACGTGCTCTAGAAGGTGTAAGTCAACTACCCTGGCCAGCAAGATCTCCGGATCTGTCCCCCATTGAGCATGTTTGGGACTGGATGAAGCGTCGTCTCACGCGGTCTGCACGTCCGGCACGAACGCTGGTCCAACTGAGGCGCCAGGTGGAAATGGCATGGCAAGCCGTTCCACAGGACTACATCCAGCATCTCTACGATCGTCTCCATGGGAGAATAGCAGCCTGCATTGCTGCGAAAGGTGGATATACACTGTACTAGTGCCGACATTGTGCATGCTCTGTTGCCTGTGTCTATGTGCCTGTGGTTCTGTCAGTGTGATCATGTGATGTATCTGACCCCACGAATGTGTCAATAAAGTTTCCCCTTCCTGGGACAATGAATTCACGGTGTTCTTATTTCAATTTCCAGGAGTGTATTTATTTGAATTAAGGATCCCTCTACCGGAAACGAACGAGGCGAAAGTCATAAACGAAAACCGTTCTGATACTTCTGACAGTTGAATACATGGTTCAAATGGCTCTGAGCACTATGGGACTTAACTGCTGAGGTCGTCAGTCCCCTAGAACTTAGAACTACTTATACCTAACTATCCTAAGGGCATCACACACAGCCATGCCCGAGGCAGGATTCGAATCTGCGACCGTATCGGTCGCCCGGTTCCAGACTGAACCGCGTAGAACCGCACGGCCACACCGACCGGCAGTTGAATACATGTACCGGTTCTTGTGTTGTGGAGAGCGTAGGGTTGGTAAATTTCAGAGGCTGGCACGGCCGGCAAGATGTCCAATAAACGTGGGCTCTAAAGTGCGTACCTTAACAGCTACGAACACTTGCTCAATAGAGGAGATGTGTTTCACGTTATTCAAGATGAACGAATGGTCATAGGTCCTCAGGTACGCATTTTAGAGGCCACGTTTACTGGACATTTTTTCTTGTTTTTGTCCACATTCGGTACTTTTTCGTCTGTCTCATTGCCGTCAAGAGAGACGAAAACATGAGAATACGCTTATAAGGCGACGGTATTTGGCGCCTTACAAGATCGATTAACGTAAATAATTTTATCGATCAGATTAACACATTGCAAACAATGGATTCTCCAGGTAGGACTATCAGCAACGTAGCAAAAGACGTATTGCTACGAGGGTAAGTCAATTATCATCCGCAGAGTAGTAATAGAATTTTATTGTAATCAAATAGGAAACTAATAAGAACATTTTTCGACACAGTCTCGTTTCATTTCAACGCACTTGGTCCATCGTTGTACAAGCTTCCTGACGCCCTCGTAAAAGAAGGTTCTCGGTTGAGTTGCGTGCCAGGAATGCACTGCTTCTTTCATTGCTTCGTCCGAGGCAAATCGACGGCCCCTTAATGCCTGTTTGAGTGGACCAAACAAGTGATAGTCAGAAGGGGCAAGATCGGGACTATATGGAGGATGATTCAGCACTTCAAATTTGAGTTTCTGGAGCGTTTCAGCAGTGTGGGCGGATGGGCATTGTCGCGCAACAACACGACACCTTTTGACAGCAATCCTCGGCGTTTGCTTCGGATTGCAGGCTTTAGCCTGGCAGTAAGCATCTCACTGTAACGTACACTGTTTATTGTTGAGCCCCTTCCCCATAATGTTCCAGTACTGGACGTTGTCCGTCCCAAAAAGCCGTAAGCATCAGTTTTCCTGCGGGCTGTTGGGTTTTGAACTTTTTCTAGGAGGGCGAATTTGGATGTTTCCATTCCATACTCTGCCGTTTACTCTCCAGCTCATAATGATGGATCCATGTTTTGTCACCAATAGTGATCCTGTCTAAGAAGTTGTCCCCTTCGTTACCATAGCGATCCAAATGCTTTTTGCAGATGTCCAAGGGCATTTGTTCATGCAACTGTGTGAGTTGTTTCGGGACTAATCTCGCACAAACTTTATGAAACCCAAGTCTGTTGTGGATGATTTCGTAGACAGAACCGTCATAATTTCCAGCTGATGTGCCACTTCGCCAATAGTTAATCGTCTGTGTAAGAGAATCATTTCTCGTGAACGCTCAATGGTTTCTTCATTTGTGGCGATAAACGGTCCTCCGGCTCCTTCATCTTGCGTAACACTTGTGTAACCATTTCGGAATTTTTCAATTCATTCGTACACACTCCATTGTGACAAAACACTGTTCCTGTACTGTAGTGAAAGTCTTCGATGAATTTCGACCCCTGATACGCCTTCCGACCACAAAAAACGGATCACTGAACTTTGCTCTTCTTTGGTGTAAATAGACAGCGGAGCAGCCATGATCAACAGCACAGCAGCGATAACGAAACTAACCTAGCAGCTTGAAAATTGCAAAGATATAACAACAAATAAATAAAGTATGCGTCATCAATGTAAGACGACAGTACTACCAAAATAAACAAAAAAATGACTAAATTGCGGATAATAATTGACTTACTCTCGTACTTACCGTAAAGAAGACATGTCAAGTTGCTGATAGGCACGATTAAAAGACACTGACATATACCTTTCCACCACAGCCGTTTTCAGTAAAAGAGACATGTACACTGACATGCGCCATTCACGCATACACACAAGCAAGCATACCTCACGCACACACGACCGCTAACTCCAGCATCTCAGGCCTGAATGCAACATCACGTGGAATGCAAGCAGCATTCTGGAGGGGGTACGGAAGGGGAAGCGATAGTAGTGTACGGGTGGGGAGAGAGACGAGTGGGGAGAGAGAAGAACGCTGTCTGGTGGAGTGTGCAGGGACTACCCTGCCGACAGGTGCAACGTCAGGACGCTGTGGGAAGTGGGGAAAAAAGGAGTGAAAAAGCAGAGGAGCTGGGAAAGACGGGTCGGTGCATTGGCAGAGGCCTGAAAATAAACAGAGTGGGAGACGAGAATGGGGAGGAGATGACAGGACACAGGGGGGGGGGGGGGGAGCTGTTGGATGGAGGGTGTAGGAACCGTATGTTCCCGTAGGTTTAGACCGGGTTAATTACGGGAGCAGAGAATATATTGTAAGGGTAACTCCCATCTGCGCAGTTTAGAAAAGATGCTGGTGGAGGGACTGTCCCCACACCCTCCACCAAACGGTTTCCAACCCCTCTGTCCCTTTCATATGAACCATGCCAGCACTCGTGTCAAGCACCTTACAGCAATGCTGGACGACGTACACCTGGATGGCCCTGCTCACTAACGTGGGTCCCGTGTGAAAAGTCCTGCTCCGGTGAGCGAGCAGCTGCCACGCATCCACCTGTACTGCTTCTGTTGTGCCTGGTGCCTGGAGCTGGATGCGATGTTCGAGTTGAGGGGAAGCCTAACTGCTTCTCGATTACCAACAAAGCATCGTCGTCAACAGTTCAGCCTGTGACACTTGCTACTCTGCTTGCTGCTGTTCTGCTGCCAGACGCTAGTCGTTCGACGTCGAGTACTGCGCCCCTGTTTCCGCCAGATGGCGTCAATCCACGCATGAGGAGAGTACGCCGGGCATCGCCACACGAACTGCCGACGCTTCTCTCGCTGCCGGATCTAGCCGGTGCCCAATACACCGTGTTCATGTATCCGTTTTCAGTAGTGAAATTTATTTCTGTTTTAAAGAACATGTAGGCATCGTGATGTCAATGGTTAATCAGAACTCTGCAGAGAAGATTTCAGTGTTCGGTATTCTGTTCCTTTATACAGGGTGTCCCACTCAAACCTCCCTGATTTCAGGGACCCAGGAGAGAAAAACCACTGTAGATACAATGAAAAATGCACCACATTGTAGAGCATCTCAAAGAATTTATATTCTCGCGTCAGAAGTGCCAAGTATAATCGCCAGAGTACAGCATGGTCGCATGGAAGTGAAAATGGCGACCCCACAGCAATGCACGCAAGCAGCAGTGTGGTTTGCAGAAACAAAATCGCTGATTACTGTGCAAAGAAATTATCGTCGTGTGTATGAATGTGATCCACCCGATGTGAAAACAATTAAGGAATGGTATAGGAAGTTTCTGGCAACAGAAAGTGTTCTGAAGCATTCTGGCAGTGCACGTTACGGAGTTTCAGAAGAGAAAGTGGAGGACATCAGACAAACGTTTCACAGAAGCCCACGTAAGTCAATTCGTCAAGCATCTAGGCAACCTGACGTACCTATATCAACATTGCATCGTATAGTTCACCAGTGTCTTCATATGTGTGCTTACAAAGTGCAAATTCTGCACCATCTGACAACGAACGACAAACCGTGCCGACAACAATTTGCTGCAGATATGCTGCAGCGTATTGATATGGATGCCAGCTTCCTGGAAAGATGTTTATTCTCAAATGAGGCATCTATCAGGAAGAGTTAATAGGCATAATGTTCGGATTTGGGGTTCGCAAAATCCGCACGTTGTCACTGAACATGTTCGTGATAGCCCTAAACTAAATGTCTGGTGCGGGCTAGTGCACGGCAGGATTGTTGGACCGTTCTTCTTTGCAGAACAAACAGCGAATGAGTCAGTGTACCTGGACATGTCGCAACAGTTTGTGCACCCTCAGATACAAGAGTTGCAACCCTACATCACTTTTCAACAAGATGGAGCTCCGCCGCATTGGTTAACGGCTGTTCGCAAGTTCCTGGATAGGAAATTTCCCAGTCGTTGGATCGGACGCAGAGGACCCATTGCCTGGCCACCACGTTCACCTCACATTACGCCACTTGATATCTTCATGTGGGGGGATTCGTGAAGGACTGTGTGTATGCGACCAAAGTGGAAAACATTCCTAAGTTGCGACATCGTATCACTAATGCGGTTGCAACAATAACAGAGGAAATGCTAAAAACAACTTGGCAAGAAATAGAATATAGACTCGATATTCTTCGTGCTACAAATGGTTCACATGTTCAAAAATGGTTCAAATTGCTCTGAGCTCTATGGGACCTAATTGCTGAGGTCATCAGTCCCCTAGAACTTAGAACTACGTAAACCTAACTAACCTAAGACATCACACACATCCATGCCCAAGGCAGGATTCGAACCTGCGACTGTAACGGTCGCGCGGTGCCAGACTGTAGCGCCTAGAACCGCTCGGCCACCACGGCCGGCCGGTTCACATGTAGAGGTGTATTGATGATAAATAAATAAATTCTTTGAGATGCTCCACAACGTGGTGCATTTTTCATTGTCGTATCTACTGTGGTTTGTTTTCCAGGGTCTTTGAAATAAGGGTTCAAATGGCTCTGAGCATTATGGGACTTAACATCTGAGGTCATCAGTCCCCTAGACCTTAGAACTACTTAAACCAAACAAACCTAAGTACATCCACACATCCATGCCCGAGTCAGGATTCGAACCTGCGACCGTAGCAGTCGCGCGGTGAAAGACTGTAGCGCCTAGAACCGCTCGGCCCCCGCGACCGGCTGGAATAAGGGAGGTTTGAGTGGGACACCCTGTGTTTAGTGTACATCACACCTTCAATAGCGCCAGAGTCCGTTAATTTTGTCTCCTACAATGGTCTCTTTGTTCGTTCTCGACTACTGTTGACCGATTTTTTATTTTTTGTTTTTGAGATTTTATACAGTATTTTAGACTGTGCTTGCCATAAGTGGACTCAAGGAGAGTTGATCTGAGCCCGTAAGCGGCTGGAAACTGCGCTGGCCACGGTGGACGGGCTTCACGCTGTAGCTCAAAGGTGCAGGCGGCGGCATGACATCATTGGCGAACTAGGCGACGGAACGCCTGAGTGACGCGCTTGTCGCTGCGACCTCAGACTCACACCATCTGACCGGTTCCTCTTCATTGCAGAGTGGGTTGCGGACAACGATCGGTTTGCGTGTCACTGGCCGGAAGGCGAGAGTGGGAACAGCCCGCACAGTTGACTGCTCGCGCATTAGCAGCAGGCACGACGTGCTACCCAGTGCTGGTAACATATTTGAGCAGGCGCGGGACGCCTCTCCTGTGGGACCAGTGATCGATTTTCCTGCCCAGTCCGAACAAATACAAAGGGTGGGACGTCACTCACTGTGAGCGCCAACGTTACGCTCGTAATGCAGCCCCTGAGTGAAACAGCCAGTCCTGACAAAACTCTACCATCTGGTCAGCAAGATGTATCAGGCAGGCGAAATACCCTCAGACTTCAAGAAGAATATAATAATTCCAATCCCAAAAAAAGCAGGTGTTGACAGATGTGAAAATTACCGAACTATCAGTTTAATAAGTCACAGATGCAAAATACTAACGCGAATTCTTTACAGACGAATGGAAAAACTGGTAGAAGCCGACCTGGGGGAAGATCAGTTTGGATTCCCTAGAAATATTGGAACACGTGAAGGAATACTGACCTTACGACTTGTCTTAGAAGAAAGATTAAGGAAAGGCAAACCTACGTTTCTCGCATTGGTAGACTTAGAGAAAGCTTTTGACAATGTTAACTGGAATACTCTCTTTCCAATTCTGAAGGTGGCAGGGGTAAAATACAGGGAGCGAAAGGCTATTTACAATTTGTACAGAAACCAGTTGACAGTTATAACAGTCGAGGGGCATGAAAGGGAAGCAGTGGTTGGGAAGGGAGTGAGACAGGGTTGTAGCCTCTCCCCAATGTTATTCAATCTGTATATTGAGCAAGCAGTAAAGGAAACAAAAGAAAAATTTGGAGTAGGTATTAAAATCCATGGAGAAGAAATAAACACTTTGAGGTTCGCCGACGACATTGTAATTCTGTTAGAGACAGCAAAGGACTTGGAAGAGCAGTTGAACGGAATGGATAGTGTCTTGAAAGGAGGATATAAGATGAACATCAACAAAAGCAAAACGAGGATAATGGAATGTAGTCGAATTAAGTCGGGTGATGCTGAGGGAATTAGATTAGGAAATGAGACATTTAAAGTAGTACAGGAGTTTTGCTATTTGGGGAGTAAAATAACTGATGATGGTCGAAGTAGAGAGGATATAAAATGTGGACTGGCAATGGCAAGGAAAGCGTTTCTGAAGAAGAGAAATTTGTTAACATCGAGTATAGTTTTAAGTGTCTGGAAGTCGTTTCTGAAAGTATTTGTATGGAGTGTAGCCATGTATGGAAGTGAAACATGGACGAGAAATAGTTTGGACATGATGAGAACAGAAGCTTTCGAAATGTGATGCTACAGAAGAATGCTGAAGATTAGATGGGTAGATCACATAACTAATGAGGAGGTACTGAATAGAATTAGGGAGAAGAGGAGTTTGTGGCACAACTTGACAAGAAGAAGGGACCGGTTGGTAGGACATGTTCTGAGGCATCAAGGGATTACCAATTGAGTATCGGAGGATAAAATCGTAGAGGGAGACCAAGAGATGAATACACTAAACAGTTTCAGAAGGATATAGGTTCCAGTAGATACTGGGAGATGAAGAAGCTTGCACAGGCTAGAGTAGCATGGAGAGCTGCATCAAACCAGTCTCAGGACTGAAGACCACAACAACAACAAGTGAAACAGCAAGCAGGCCGCCACACAATGCCAGTGTGCACCCGGTATGTTTGCCAGGGAAAGGGGGGGGGGGGGGGGGAGTGTGCAGATTGCACCGCCGACCGCTACCGAGTGCACTGGGTGCAACCGGCTGTAAATCGTGACTCAACGCCTACCACTTGGGTTATAAGGTTATCCTTGGTTCCTTTCGGCAGATGGATCATTTCATGACAGCAGCCAGCATCGACGTGGGGTGCAGGCAAAGCTCACTATTTGCAGCATAGTACCCAGAGTCGACTGCAGACCTTTGGTTTGGAACAGAGTGGAAGGTCTAAACAAGAGGCTCAGATGATTCTGTGACGGTGTCGGATGCGAATTTCTCGACCTCCTCTACTCGACCTCCGCTGTCCAGTCGAGAACTGTAGGTGCCCCTTAACAGATCAGGCGTGCACTGCACGCCGCAAGAGGCTATTAGGGTAGTGGAGTACATGTTCCATGCACATGAGGCTTTCTTTAGGTTAGAGGAACCCCACACCCCTCTTTGGGATGAGAGGTGAACTGCCTGCTGAAATCGAAAATACATCAGTCACGCTATTCTCACAGAATGCTTGCCCTCGCAGATCGAAAATAGAAAAGATTTATATGACAATAGTGAACTGCAGCACCATCCATGGTAAAGTACCAGAATTAGTATAGCTTATTGAAAGTACAATTCCCTGATAGTATTAGGAACAGAAAGTTGGTTGAAACCGGAAGTGAATAGCAACGAAATCCTAAATTCGGATTGGAATATTTATCTTAAGGCTACGTTAGACGCAAAAGGTGGCGGCGCATTTACTGCAGCAAAGAATTCGATAATATCTAGCTAGGGTACCTCGCATTCCAAACGGGAATTGATATGGGTGAACTTGAAACATCGAAGGTCGGTCAAAAATTGTAATCAGATATTTTTATAGACTGCCGAGGTCAGCAGCTGTAGTGTTAGAGCGCCTGAGAGAACTTGCAGAATATTGTTGACAGCTTTCCTAATGATGCGCTTGTAATTAGGGGGTGACGTCAGTTTGGCAGGCATATATTGGGAGAGTCATCCCATCAAAACGGATGCGACAGACAGGGATTCGTCTGATATTTTTGTGAATGTCTCGTCGAAAATTACTTCCACCAGATAGAGAATCGACTCCTGAACGTCTTAGACCTAATAGCTACCAACACACCTGAACTTTTCGAATCAGTTAACGAAGAGGAGGATATCAGTGATCATAAGGCCGTGACAGCGCCTGTGAGTACGGTTATTACAAGGAACGTTAACAGAGGTAGTAAACCATTTTGGCTTAGCAAGAGTGACAGGATACGAATCACAGAGTATATGAGTAGACAGCTAGAAATATTCAGTGCTGAGGACGAAGATGTGGAGAACAAATGGGAAAAAATTCGAAAGCACCCTTCAGTACGCCTTAGACAAGTACGTCTCGAACAAGGTTTTAAGGGATGGGAAAGACCCACCGTGCATTAATAGCCGTGTTAGAAAACTGCTACTTGAAAAAAGAAAAGTCACAGATTTAAGGCAAGTCAAAAGCTAGCTGACAAACAGAAGCTGAACTAATGAGCCTAAGGACAGCAATGAGAGAAACGTTCAATGTCTTTGAAAGCAAAATTTTGTCAATACGTTGTGACTAAAAACTCTTAGAGAGTTTGGTCTAACGTAAAATCAGTGAGCTGATAGAAATCATCTATTGAGTCATTCAGTGACCATGCTGGCCCCGAAACGGAAGATAACAGAGACGAGGTCAAAATACTGTATTCAGTCTTCCAAAACTGTTTCAAAGTGGAAGATCACAAGACGGTCTGTTCTTCCAATCGCTGTACGAATGTCGAGGTTGCAGATATTGAGATAACCGACCGTGGAACAGAAAAGTAACTGCTATCACTTTGTAGTGGAAAGGCGCCAGGACTGAGAAACGTATTCGATTCTAGAAAGATTATGTGAAAGAACTTTCTCCCTTCTAGCAGCAGTAGGTCGCTGGAACAACGAAGGGTACCCAGTGGCTGGGAAAAAAGCGAAGGTCATTGCCGTTGTCAAGATAGCTCGCAGGCAGATGCACATGATTATGGGACTATATCGTTGACGTCAAGCTGTTGCGGAAGTGTGAGACATGTTTTATACTCACGTATTACGGCTATTTTGGAGAACAAAAACTTCTATAAAATCAACATGAATTTGCAAACACATCTCGATCGAAACTCAGCTCGCTCTGTTCCGCCATGAGATCCACAGCGCTGTAGACAACGGCGATCACGTTGATGTGGTTTCGATAGCTACGACGCCACAATGTAGTTGCGCTCTGCTAGGTTGGCACTACGACAGACACCGACGACAGCGCACTCTAGCCGGAGCGCGAGAGATCTAGGAGGTCCGCTCCAGATTCTCCCCATTTGACCAAGAACAGAAGGCCGGGACACCCTGCTTGCTATTGAGACTATGTACAACTTACGACGCGTCTAAGGCTTCGCACCTCAGTGCAAAGTTAGGTATTCAGTTAACATTGCGATATAGTAAAACCATTTCTAAGAGCATTACCGACAGACTTTCACCTTTTCCTACTCCTACTCACTCCCTACAATCGGCTTACCCTTCAGTTTACAGCAGCAGACCCACGCGCCTCCTTCCAAGCGCGAAGGAAAAGGTCTATTAACACACATTCAACATGGATTTAGGAAATATCATTCTTGTGAAACACAAGTAGCTCTTTACTCGCATAAAGTGTTGAGTACTATTGACAAGGGATTTTTGATTGATTCCGTGTATCTGGATTTGCGGAACGCTTTTGACAATGTACCACACGAACGGCAAGTAGTGAAGTTGCGTGCTTATGGAATATTGTCTCAGTTATGTGACTGGATTTGTGATTTCCTTTCACAGAGGCAACAGTTTGGAGTAATTGATGGAAAGTCATCGAGTAAAATAGAAGTGATTGCTGGCGTTCCCCAAGGTAGTGTTATAGGCCCTTAGATGTTCCTTTTCTATATAAATGATTTGCGAGACAATCTGAGCAGCCCTCTTCGGTTGTTTGCAGATGACGCTGTCGTTTATCGACTAATAAAGTCATCAGAAGATCAAAACAAACTGCAAAACGATTTAGAAAAAATATCTGAATGGTGCTAAAAGTGGCAGTTGACCCAAAATAACGAAAAGTGTGAGGTCATCCACATGAGTGCTAAAAGGAACTCGTTATACTTCGGTTACACAATAAATCAGTCTAATCTAGAAGTCGTAAATTCAACTAAATACCTAGATATTACAATTACGAAAAACTTAAACTGAAAAGAACACATAGAAAATGTTGTGGGGAAGGCTAAGCAAAGGCTGCGTTTTATTGGCAGGACACTTAGAAAATGTAACAGACCTACTAAGGAGACTGCCTATACTACGCTTGTCCGTCCTCTTTTAGAATACTGTTGCACGGTGTGGGATCCTTACCAGATAGGACTGACGGAGTACATCGAAAAAGTTCAAAGAAAGGCAGCACGTTTTGTATTATCGCGAAATATGGGAGAGAGTGTCACAGAAATGACGAAGGATTTGGGCTGAAAATCATTAAAAGAAAGGCGTTTTTCGTTGCGACGGAATCTTCTCACCAAATTCCAATCACCAACTTTCTCAAAATGGTTCAAATGGCTCTGAGCACTATGGGACTTAACTTCTAAGGTCATCAGTCCCCTAGAACTTAGAGCTGCTTAAACCTAACTAACCTAAGGACATCACACACATCCATGCCCGAGGCAGGATTCGAACCTGCGACCGTAGCGGTCGCGCGGTTCCAGACTGCAGCGCCTAGAACCGCTCGGCCACCCCGGCCGGCACCAACTTTCTCCTCCGAATGCGAAAATATTTTGTTGACACCGACCTACATAGGGAGAAACAATCACCACGATAAAATAAGGGAAATCAGAGCTCGTACGGAAAGATATAGGTGTTCATTCTTTCCGCGCGCTATACGATATTGGAATAATAGAGACTTGTGAAGGTGGTTCGATGAACCCTCTGCCAGGCACTTAAATGTGATTTGTAGAGTATCCAAGTAGTTGTAGATGTAGATGTTGATGTAGATGTGGCTGTTTGTAAGAAACTAGCAACAGAAGAAGACAGTGTCATTTTGCAAAATAACCTGCAGAAGAAAGATCAATGGTACAGGCTCCCGGCAGTTGGCCCCGAAGGTAAATAAATGTCACATACACTCCTGGAAATTGAAATAAGAACACCGTGAATTAATTGTCCCAGGAAGGGGAAACTTTATTGACACATTCCTGGGGTCAGATACATCACATGATCACACTGACAGAACCACAGGCACATAGACACAGGCAACAGAGCATGCACAATGTCGGCACTAGTACAGTGTATATCCACCTTTCGCAGCAATGCAGGCTGCTATTCTCCCATGGAGACGATCGTAGAGATGCTGGATGTAGTCCTGTGGAACGGCTTGCCATGCCATTTCCACCTGGCGCCTCAGTTGGACCAGTGTTCGTGCTGGACGTGCTGACCGCGTGAGACGACGCTTCATCCAGTGCCAAACATGCTCAATGGGGGACAGATCCGGAGATCTTGCTGGCCAGGGTAGTTGACTTACACCTTCTAGAGCACGTTGGGTGGCACGGGATACATGCGGACGTGCATTGTCCTGTTGGAACAGCAAGTTCCCTTGCCGGTCTAGGAATGGTAGAACGATGGGTT
Organism: Schistocerca nitens; assembly: GCF_023898315.1. NCBI lineage: Eukaryota > Metazoa > Arthropoda > Insecta > Orthoptera > Acrididae > Schistocerca > Schistocerca nitens. The sequence continues at coordinate 150,610,151 of NC_064614.1, forward strand.
CGATGACGGTTTGGATGTACCGTGCACTATTCAGTGTCCCCTCGACGATCACCAGTGGTGTACGGCCAGTGTAGGAGATCGCTCCCCACACCATGATGCCGGGTGTTGGCCCTGTGTGCCTCGGTCGTATGCAGTCCTGATTGTGGCGCTCATCTGCACGGCGCCAAACACGCATACGACCATCATTGGCACCAAGGCAGAAGCGACTCTCATCGCTGAAGACGACACGTCTCCATTCGTCCCTCCATTCACGCCTGTCGCGACACCACTGGAGGCGGGCTGCACGATGTTGGGGCGTGAGCGGAAGACGGCCTAACGGTGTGCGAGACCGTAGCCCAGCTTCATGGAGACGGTTGCGAATGGTCCTCGCCGATACCCCAGGAGAAACAGTGTCCCTAATTTGCTGGGAAGTGGCGGTGCGGTCCCCTACGGCACTGCGTAGGATCCTACGGTCTTGGCGTGCATCCGTGCGTCGCTGCGGTCCGGTCCCAGGTCGACGGGCACGTGCACCTTCCGCCGACCACTGGCGACAACATCGATGTACTGTGGAGACCTCACGCCCCACGTGTTGAGCAATTCGGCGGTACGTCCACCCGGCCTCCCGCATGCCCACTATACGCCCTCGCTCAAAGTCCGTCAGCTGCACATACGGTTCACGTCCACGCTGTCGCGGCATGCTACCAGTGTTAAAGACTGCGATGGAGCTCCGTATGCCACGGCAAACTGGCTGACACTGACGGCGGCGGAGCACAAATGCTGCGCAGCTAGCGCCATTCGACGGCCAACACCGCGGTTCCTGGTGTGTCCGCTGTGCCGTGCGTGTGATCATTGCTTGTACAGCCCTCTCGCAGTGTCCGGAGCAAGTATGGTGGGTCTGACACACCGGTGTCAATGTGTTCTTTTTTCCATTTCCAGGAGTGTATTATGCATATATAAGAAGAGAATCCACTTCAACCGTTGGTGACACATCGCTGGAATCAGTATCCATCGGAAAATACGTGGGAGTAACTATCCAGTGGAATGACCATATAAAAGAAACAGTAGGAAAAGCATACGCCAGAAGAATCTTAAGGAAATGTAAGTCATCGACTAAAAAACTTTCTTACAAGGCACTTGTTCGATCGATTCTTGATTACTGTTCACCAGTCTGGGAGACTTAGCAGCGAGGACAGACAGAAGAGAGAGAGAGAGAGAGATGACGCAACGATGAGCGGCGAGTTTCGTCACGAGTGTGGGCCGTTTAGCCCGCGCGGGAGAGTTGCGGAGGTTTTTATTAATACACTCCAGTGGCAGTGGCAGGCGCTGCAAGAGAGGCATTGTCCACCACGGGGAGGTCTGCTATTAAAATTTCGAGAGAGCATTTTCCGGGAGGAGTTGGACAACGATATCACTTCCTCTCACATACAATCGCACCAAAAAGTATTAGCACAGTAAAATTTTTGTGGTTGTTGGTTAAACAAAACATATATTTCAGAACAGAATCCAGACACATGCCACCCTACATTACATAGGTTACAAATATGTCCAAATCAGTGCTATGAAAATAAACATCGCTCTTCTGCATCCAAAAAAGTATGGACACATGCGTATGAATCGGACAGTGTGTTCGTTTTCTTCATTGATGTTCAGCTGCTAATAGCTGGTGTGCATCCCTGTAGCATCTATAACAGCACGTAAACGCCTAGGAATGCTTTGTTTTAAATTATGGGTGATATCGGGGGTAATTTTCGACCTCCAGCGGCACTTTCTTCAAGTCTTTTTACCGGACGGACACCTTTTTCTGACTTGTGTGTCAAGATGAGATCACAGGTTCTCAATGGGGTTCAAATCAGGGCTCTGAGGTGGTGATAGAACCATTCTGGGGGCATTGTAGAGTAATCACTCACGGGTTTTCATGGCGGTATGTTTTGGGTCGTTGTCTTGCTGGAAATGAAACACCCCAGTAAGGCCCAATGTCTGTGCACTTGCGTGTAAATTATCTCGCAACACGTCGATGTATCTCATATGATCCATTGTACCGTGGATTACAGCTAGATTTCCAACGTCGGACGCCGCCATACAGCCCCAGACCATGATGCCGCATGCATGTTTTTGAGGTCGAGTTACGTATTCGGCTTCGCCAAACTTTCTTTCTTGCATTTTCTTGCATCAAATCCGAACACATTGAACTTCGATTCGTCGGTAAATATCACAGTGTTACAAAACTCCATCGGCTTGCTGATGTAGTCCTTGGCAAAATGCAAGCGTTTCTGCCTGTTAATTTCCGATATGTATGGCTTTTTCCTTGGAGAACGTCCATGCATGTTAGCCTCATTCAACACATTTCGTATAGTTTGAACAATAACCGTCTTGTCGGACGTTGTCTGAACAACCTCAGCAATAGTTGCTGCACTTGCAGCAGGTTCCTTCCGAGCAAGTGCGATGATACGGCGACGCTCTCGGGTTGTAAGCACTTTTGGACGTCCAGGACGACACTTATTCACTGTTGTTACAGTCTCTTTATATTTATGAATGACGGCTCGTACCGTAGTATAGCTAACAGACACCTCTGCTCCAATTTGTCGATAGCTTCTCCCTTGTGAATGGGGCAATACCACTCTCACGCAACGCCACTGAATGTTCCTTCTTCGGCTCCATGCTGACCACTATCGCGCAATACAGCAACATACTACCCACTGGGCCGTCAACAACACGCAGTGTCTACTGCGTCAGCAGATGGCGTTGCGGTACCTGAAAACCCAGCAATATACCGAGAAGCCACGCTCTGTGCCAATACTTTTTGTGGGCAGAGGAGATACATGTTTGCCCTTAACGCTGCATTTCTTTGTTAATGGTAGGCACTGTGGGCAGAACTGTAATGTCTGGTATGTGAGGTAGCACGTACATGTGCTGTGTACCAGCAACGATAAATTCGCACGTGTGCCAATACTTTTTGGTGCGATTGTGGGTGTCACGCAGTGGCCACAACTAGAAAATTCGAGCAATTAGAGCTGACACACAGGCGTAGCGACAATCATTCTTCCCGCGCACCATTCGCGAGTGTAACAGGGGCAGACCGTCAGTTGCCGGTAGATACGTATTTTCAGGTAGTGAACAACTGAAAAGAGCGACAGTGTGACGGAACTTTCGGGGCCTGCACGGGGGAGTACAGCGAACGAGTTACAGAGGGAGGCCTGGCGCATTGGACCAACATACCGTTTCTACGAAACGCGAAGCGGTGGTCGTACGGGGCTGGACCAACACCGACTCAAAGGAAGGCCTCGGCGATTGTTCGTGACGTCACGTCAGCTAGGCACGGCGAACGCCAGGTCTCTTGCACGCATACTCATAATGGTGGTGTCTCCCTATCTGACACAGGAAAATGTGAAACTATTGGCGGTAGTTGACCAACACACACTGTTCTGAGAGATTTCTGCACTCAATTAATTGTGCAATTCATTACACTTCTTAACAAATAGTGTACTCCTGAACTTAAATTTCCACCTGTTTTAAGGACTGACATACAAAAACAACTTCATGGTCCAGCAGCAACAGAATTCGTGCTTCTTTACCTTACTTGTAAATCTGAGGAAGTCACGTTTATACTGGGTTGCTTTTACAAGAAACTGTGAACATATTGGTGCTCTTCTTTAGGTATCTTGGTTGACTATGGGGTGAGGAGCACTGAATGTTAATGAAATATCTTGCGATTGTACACGTTGGGCGAGGCGGTGGGGGACAGAGGAAGAGGCAAAAGAGAGATACTTGTTTTATCAAATAAAATTTTTTTATCTTATAAAGTTTCTATATTTTGACTAAAGTTCAGTCTCGATCACTTCATATCTGTTTTAATGATATAGGTAACCGGTTTCGGTTCTTTCTACAAAACCATCATCAGACCTGTGGATAAATTTTAAGAAATACTAGATACCAATCTTTAAATAAAATGAAAGAGTCTAATGATGTCAAAATTTAACAAGATAAAATAAAATTAATTATACCCATGGCTCCCTTAGGATGGTAGGCGGAGCCCTCCTCGCTGCTACGCAGTCAACTGATGGTTAGCCGGCCGAAGTGGCCGTGCGGTTAAAGGCGCTGCAGTCTGGAACCGCAAGACCGCTACGGTCGCAGGTTCGAATCCTGCCTCGGGCATGGATGTTTGTGATGTCATTAGGTTAGTTGGGTTTAACTAGTTCTAAGTTCTAGGGGACTAATGACCTCAGCAGTTGAGTCCCATAGTGCTCAGAGCCATTTGAACCATTTTTGAACTGATGGTTATGAGTGCTGAGCACGAACTTAAATATGCAGAGACTAAGCCTACTTCCTATCACACTACTTCACAATTGCCAATCAGCGTTCATAATATGACGCCATCGTCAAAGTATAAAAGTAGGAAATACACTAATAACATAAAATTGATTCATTTAAATATGCTGCACAACATAAAAAAATTAAATTGACATTATTATAAAAACTATTAGATCGATGATTTAAAAAAAATTAATCAGCAGTCTCATCAGTTATTCAGATATACATAATGTGGAACGTACTCTTGGCTGCTACCCTACTGCTATAAAGAATATTGCTGTAAAAACTACAGTTAAAACAAGACGATTCTGCAGCATCCAGCAAAGATGCAATTGTGATGTAGGCGACTCGGTATAATCGATATATACCACAACGCCAAAGACTTTCACATCTTTGATGTAACTAGCACTGCACTAGTATTAAGGTTGCCCATAGAGGGCACAACTATTACACATCGTAGTTCACTGTTTTTATCCAAAATATAAATAAGTTGTAGACATACTAACTATCTGTTAATCAGATATTTAATGAATCAGTTTTATGTTATTAGTGTATTTCCTACTTCTATACTTTGACGATAGCGTCATATTATGAACGCTGATTGGCAGTTGTGAAGTAGTGTGACAGGAAGTAGGCGGAGTCTCTGCATATTTAAGCTCGTGCTCAGTACTCATAAACATCAGTTGACTGCGTAGCAGCGAGGAGAGCTCCGCCTAGCATCCTAAGGGAGCCATGGGTATAATTAATTTTATTTTATCTTGTTAAATTTTGACATTATTAGACACTTCCATTTTATTTAAAGATTGGTTTCTAGTATTTCCTAAAATTTATTCACAGGTCTGATGATGGTTTTGTAAAAAGAACCGAAACCGGTTACCTACACCATTGAAACATAAATGGTGTGATCAAGACTGAACTTTAGTCAAAATATAACAATTAATTGATCACTGCTTTCCAAAAATGTTTACCAAAATTGCTATAAAGTTTCTCCTTTCAGTTGCAAGAGGGGAATATTTATCTTTTCTAATGTGCATGTTTAAAAAAGTTTAAGCTCAGCAGTATTTTCTATGTATGAAGCTATTTTGCTTCCTGTTTAGAATTCCTTTCGTTGAAAACGACTGTAATCTAATGACTGGCTACAGTTGGACATTTACACATGTAAATTAGTTGACATTTCCAGTGACGATGTCAAACGAACATAAATAAATAAAAGAAACGAGATCATTGTAAGGGGTTTGGGGTAAGTTTCGATAACAAAATGGATCAAGTAAATATAGTTACTTGAATGTAAAATTTCCGAAGCTTGCAATGGGGCAAAGCATCTTCTAATATTGATCTACGTTTGTTTCGACAGGATTCAGTAATACAGAACTATGATCTTCATTTGTAGCTTTACGATAGTAAGAAAATCTTTCATCTAAATAAAACTGCAGAATCCAAAACAATACCAAACAGTTTATCCAAAAATGAGAGATTTATAGTGATAAGCACGCCCAGGCGTTTCTGCCTGCAACAGACCTGGCGTTCGCCGTGCCTAGCTGACGTGACGTCACCAACAAGCGCCGAAGCCTTCCTTTGAGTCGGTTTTGGCTGGACTCGCAGTCGGGGAAGACGGTTCAGATTCCAGTTCGGCCACCTTCACTGCTCAAGGCGAATGCTAGTACGGTTTCCTAAAATGACTCTACCGGTTTTTCTTCTGCAACAGTCCCCATAAGGCCATGGGGTCTATTTGTAATGACTTCGTCGCTGATAGCACGTAAAACTCTAGCATTTTTTTCTTTTTTCCCCCATCATTGCCCAGCGGTCAATTGTAAATCGAAAAATGGTTCAAATGGCTGTAAGCACTACGGGACTTAACATCTGAGGTCATCAGTCCCCTAGACTTAGAACTACTTAAACCTAACTAACCTAAGGACATCAGACACACCCGTGCGCGAGGCAGGATTCGAACCTGCGACCGTAGCGGCAGCGCGGTTCCGGGCTGAAGCGGCTAGAACCGCTCGGCCACAGCGGCCGACTGTAAATCGAAGAAAGTGTCGATGTTGAAAATTCGTACGGATTCGATTATTCGGGCCGCCAGGAGACGCAAGAGGAACTAGCATTACATTTCATCTGGGGAAATGCGAAAACTTCGTCCACCGCCGGGGTTCGAGCCGGTGCGTCACGAGTGGAGAGCCGGCACAGTGAAGCGGAAGGTGCGGGCGCGGTGCTCACCTCGCGGGCTCCTGGAGAGGCCGGCGCTGCCGCTGAAGCGCAGCGCCGAGGGCGGCGTCACGCTGTCCAGCTGCCGCCCACCTGCCGACACAGCACAGCACGGGCCACATACAGCAGCCGCACAACCTCTCAGGCACAATTTCCGTCAACCTACATCCCTCAGCCGCGGCTTGTCAACTGGTGGGTATTCGCCCCACCCTCACACCCCACCCCGCCACTGCAAAACGTGGACTCTACAGACGTGAACTACAGACAGCGGCAGCGGCGATAAAAATAGCGGTCACCTCAACACTAGTGTTTTGGTTGACGTTAACTATTGCTTACGACTACATTACTGGCCATTAAAATTGCTACACCACGAAGAAATGCAGATGATAAACGGGTATTCGTTGGACAAATATATTATACTAGAACTGACATGTGATTACATTTTCACGCAATTTGGGTGCATAGATACTGAGAAATCAGTACCCAGAACAACCACCTCTGGCCCTAGTAACGGCCTTGATACGCCTGGGTATTGAGTCCAACAGAGCTTGGATGGCGTGTACAGGTACAGCTGCCCATGCAGCTTCAACACGATACCACAGTTCAACAAGAGTAGTGATGGTGTATTGTGACGAGCCAGTTGCTCGGCCACCATTGACCAGACGTTTCCAATTGGTGAGAGATCTGGAGAATGTGCTGGCCAGGGCAGCAGTCGAACATTTTCTGTATCGAGAAAGGCCCGTACAGGACCTGCAACATACGGTCGTGCATTATCCAGCTGAAATGTAGGAATTCGTAGGGAGCGAATGAAGGGTAGAGACACGGGTCGTAACACATCTGAAATGTAACGTCCACTGTTCAAAGTGCCGTCAATGCGAACAAGAGGTGACCGAGATGTGTAACCAATGGCACCCCATACCATCACGCCGGATGATACGCCACTATGGCGATGACAAATACACGCTTCCAATGTGCGTTCGCCGCGATGTCGCCAAACACGGATGCGCCCATCACAATGCTGTAAACAGAACCTGGATTCATCCGAAAACATGACGTTTTGTCATTCGTGCACCCAGGTTCGTCGTTGAGTACACCATTGCAAGCGCTCCTGTCTGTGATGCTGCGTCAAGGGTAACCGAAACCATTATCTCCGAGCTGATAGACCATGCTGCTGCAAACGTCGTCGAACTGTTCGCGCAGATGGTTGTTGTCTTGCAGACGTCCCCCTCTGTTGACGGGATCGAGACTTGGCTGCACGATCCGTTACAGCCATGCGGATAAGATGCCTGTCATCCCGACTGCTAGTGATACGAGGCCTTTGGGACCCAGCACGGCGTTCCGTATGACCCTCCTGAACCTACCGATTTCATATTCTGCTAACAGTCATTGGATCTCGACCAACGCGAGCAGCAATGTCGCGATACGATAAACCGCAATCGCGAAAGGCTACAATCCGACCTTTATCAAAGTCGGAAACGTGATGGTACGCATTTCTCCTTCTTTCACGAGGCATCACAACAACGTTTCACCAGGCAACGCCGGTCGACTGCTGTTTGTGTATGAGAAATCGGTTGCAAACTTTCCTCATTCCAGCACGTTGTAGGTGTCGCTACCGGCGCCAATCTTGTGTGAATGCTCTGAAAAGCTAATCATTTGCATATCACAGCATCTTTGTCCTGTCGATTAAATTTCGCGTCTGTAGCACGTCATCTTCGTGGTGTAGCAATTTTAATGGCCAGTAGTGTAGTAATTGACACTGTGGTAGTCTCCACGAGTGAACTTAAGAGATATTGTGTTTGTAGTTAGAGAAAGATTGGCTGTGGAGCTTTTCAGTCGGACGCTTATGAATCGTGTTAATTGCAGTTCACTTCTTATGGTATTTTACGGTTCTACTTGTCGTGGCAAAATCGCTGATAGTATTTTCATAATTCAGCTTGAGACGTCATTCTGTGGTTTGGTGTGGCCCTCCGAAGAGTTTAAAGTCCCAGATATTTTCTTACTGCCTTGCTGAGGTTGCCTTGCAGCAGTTGTTGACTTGTCTCTTGTCTATCCCACCGTACTGCTGTTTGGTGCGGTGCGGTATAGTCGAAGTTTTCAGTAGTACCGCATCTACTCGCTGGCCCGTTTTAAAATTTGCGAGCCGCACCCACATCGACGTATAATCCCAGTATAGTATTTGTGTTAGTTCGTTGCGCCCTGTTAACGTTTTGTACATCGTAGAAAATCTTTCCCGTGCCGCATGTGATCCTGAAAGTGGGCACGGTGCACAACAGTGTATGACCACGACGAAATCAAAAGATATGTATTGTATACATTTTTAACGGATCTAATCACTGAGATTAAGAGTTGATTTGTGTCTTTTTATTTGTTTTGAAAGGAAAAGATTGCATAATTGGTTAATTATAACATCTATGCTTTATTATTTGTCATAATCCGTTGGGTGTAGTACGAGGTGCATTCAAGTTCTAAGGCCTCCGATTTTTTTTCTAATTAACTACTCACCCGAAATCGATGAAACTGGCGTTACTTCTCGACGTAATCGCCCTGCAGACGTACACATTTTTCACAACGCTGACGCCATGATTCCATGGCAGCGGCGAAGGCTTTTTTAGGAGTCTGTTTTGACCACTGGAAAATCGCTGAGGCAATAGCAGCATGGCTGGTGAATGTGCGGCCACAGAGAGTGTCTTTCATTGTTGGAAAAAGCCAAAAGTCACTAGGAGCCAGGTCAGGTGAGTATGGAGCATGAGGAATCACTTCAAAGTTGTTATCACGAAGAAACTGTTGCGTAACGTTATCTCGATGTGCGGGTGCATTGTCTTGGTGAAACAGCACGCGCGCAGCCCTTCCCGGACGTTTTTGTTGCAGTGCAGGAAGGAATTTGTTCTTCAAAACATTTTCGTAGGATGCACCTGTTACCGTAGTGCCCTTTGGAACGCAATGGGTAAGGATTACGCCCTCGCTGTCCCAGAACATGGACACCATCATTTTTTCAGCACTGGCGGTTACCCGAAATTTTTTTGGTGGCGGTGAATCTGTGTGCTTCCATTGAGCTGACTGGCGCTTTGTTTCTGGATTGAAAAATGGCATCCATGTCTCATCCATTGTCACAACCGACGAAAAGAAAGTCCCAATCATGCTGTCATTGCGCGTCAACTTTGCTTGGCAACATGCCACACGGGCAGGCGTGTGGTCGTCCGTCAGCATTCGTGGCACCCACCTGGATGACACTTTTCGCATTTTCAGGTCGTCATGCAGGATTGTGTGCACAGAACCCACAGAAATGCCAACTCTGGAGGCGATCTGTTGAACAGTAATTCGGCGATCCCCCAAAACAATTCTCTCCACTTTCTCGACCATGTCATCAGACCGGCCTGTGCGAGCCCGAGGTTGTTTCGGTTTGTTGTCACACGATGTTCTGCCTTCATTGAACTGCCGCACCCACAAACGCACTTTCGACACATCCATAACTCCATCACCACATGTCTCCTTCAACTGTCAATGAATTTCAATTGGTTTCACACCACGCAAATTCAGAAAACGAATGATTGCATGCTGTTCAAGTAAGGAAAACGTCGCCATTTTAAGTATTTAAAACAGTTCTCATTCTCGCCACTGGCGGTAAAATTCCATCTGCCGTACGGTGCTGCCATCTCTGGGACGTATTGACAATGAACGCGGCCTCATTTTAAAACAATGCGCATGTTTCTATCTCTTTCCAGTCCGGAGAAAAAAAAAATCGGAGGCCTTAGAACTTGAATGCACCTCGTATGCATCACATGTAGGAAAGTTTATGGTGTAAAGTGTTTAAAAGAAAGGAAAATATTTTGTGATACGGTGCACATCGGAGAGGCTACGGCGTTTGAGTGTGAGTTGATAGTAATAAGATTTTATTGCATTTAAGTTGTTTTAATTAAAAATGTCATGATCAATATTTTATGGCCTTTAGAGATCACAGGTGATATCTTCAAAAATTTTGGTATTGCCATGTGGCGTTAGAATCTTGTATTTAACCTTGCATTACGCAATTTGTATTTTTTTTCTTTGTTTGAAAAGGGACTTTTAGTTTAATCATTATAAATTGATTCTGAGGACTGTTCTTTGATCTGTTAAAATAATACGAGGGATATTGGGAAAGTAAGTTCCGATCGGTCAAGAAGTGGAAACTACTGTGAAAATCTAATAAAGCATTGCACATATGTGTTCGACAGTGCCTGTCGGTTACTTCACTTCGCTCTTTTCAGTTCTGAGCGCATGATGAGCACATAAAGATGCATAGAAAATAATGACTCCCGCCAAGCATGAGGTCTTGGTGATAGATTTCACCTGATGTTATGCAGCCCACGTTACAGAACTGTCATATGGTTCCTACTTTGTGACAATTCTCGGTCGCAACCTGCAGGGGCAATGAAAATGCCCTTGCAGTGTTTTCGATGGGAAGTGTTTGGTCACCCGCACTGTAGCCCGTAATTGGCTCCCTCTGTGTTTCATCTCTGCTCACATTAACTACTGGCTATGAAGACAAGGTTTTCGCACAGACAACGAGCTATAGATGAGCGTAGAGAATTGGCGAGAACCACAGGCAGCTGCCTTCTATGACGTGGGTATTGGAAAGTTGGTACAACGCTACGACAAGTGTCTAAGTCGGAGTAGTGACTATGTAGAGCAGTGGCTGGAAGCTTAAGCTAACTGTTGCAAATAAAATATTTCTGATTTTCAAAGTGGTTTCCATTTCACGATCAATCGGAACTTACTTTCCGAATAGCCCTAGTAGTTCAGGAACTTACATTAACGAACTATATTAATGATCTTGTTGTTCATGATGATGAATGTTCACTTACTATTTTAAAATCAAGTTAATAAAGTTTTTAAATTTTAAAGATAAAAACAGGCTTTTATTAGAGAAACGGTGCCTGCCCGTGCTCCCCACAACTTCCACGTATTCAAAGCATTAGCCTTCGGGTGTTGTCTGAAGTTTTTCGGTATCTATCCCAGCTAACGCCTGCAGGGCCATGTCATGCTCTGTTTAACAATACTGGACACACAGGCTTACCGAGCAGCTACGATGCAACTGTTTGAACCTTGCGCCCTGAACCGTGATGTCACAATCACAAAGACTGCTGACTTGTGTTGGTATGTATCGAGGGGAACGGCAATGCACAGCGACACGACTACGTGAACAGACCATGCTACCTTTTGTAAAAAAATTATTTCTCATTGTGAGTTTTGCCACAAATTTACCAAATTCGAAACTCGTGATTTTTATGGCTGGGACAGGGTGTTATATTATTGAAGAGGTACATCCTGACACGTAAAGTTTCAGAAATGAAACCATCGTTTGAGAGTGTTGCTGTAGCGTACATGCAACGTAGTACGACATCAGTGCGGGCACATAAGCGTCAACAAGTAGGGCAGGCAAGGGACTATGGTGGCATCCATGTCTTTCCAACGTGCGAGCGGTAAACATGGAGACCTGAACTATGGCCACATTATAACCAAATGCTTTCAGACAGGACCGACGTGCTGCTATTCTTTTCTGGACTACGGAAGAACTAGCTCCAGTAGACATCCATCGGAGAGCGAAGAATGTGAATAGGACAGCATATTTGTCGAGAAGCATTGTTGTCGAATGGTGCCAGAAATGGTGCCGCTGCTCGATGACAGCGCACGTCCTCAAATCGCAGATCTCGTCACTCCAATGGGACACACCCACCCTATGGTCCTGATCTCTCCCCATGCTATTATCACGGCTTTTGTCTCATAAAAAAGGCCGTCAAGGATCGACGATTCCTGCCGGATGAGGATGTGCAGCACGCAGATCTCCTCCACACAGCACCGGCACATCGTGTTTTACCAGATGGCTGTCTTCATCCAGGTGCGTCGGTGGGATGGTTGCCTCAATGTTCATGGCTATTCTGCCTGATTGGCACACCAATTCTGGACTGTAACGCATTGCCGAGATAGCTGTTGATTTATATCATGATTACTAGTTTCATCAAAGTTCTATTACCATCTTCAGATCTGTAAGTGCTACAAATACAGGGTGTTTATAAATAAATATTGGGGTTTTAAAACTTTATAATAATTATTATATTAAACTTACAGTTAATGAAAGAGCAACTCAAACAGTTTTACCAAGAACCTTATAAATGTTCGAGGCAAAGGCCTATCCGCAGTGGATACACTGGTTCCCGTGAGATCACCGAAGTGAAGCGTTGTCAGGCGTGGCCGGCACTTGGATGGGTGACCATAAAGCCGCCATGCGCTGTTGCCATTTTTTGGGGTGCACTCAGCCTCGTGATGCGAATTGAGGAGCTACTCGACCGAACAGTAGCGGCTCCGGTCAAAGAAAACCATCGTAACGACCGGGAGAGCGGTGTGCTGACCACACACCCCTCCTATACGCATCCTCAACTGAGGATGACACGGCGGTCGGATGGTCCCGATGGGCCACTTGTGACCTGAAGACAGAGTGCTTTCTTTTTTATAAATGTTCAATGTGAGCACCATTTGTTATATGGCACACATCAAGTCTATAGTCAAGTTCTTCCCAAACGTTATTAAATGTGTCTTCAGTGATTGTAGCAACAGCTGCTTCAATTCAGTTTCTTAATTCAGGGAGGTCTGCTGGTAGCGGAGGCATGTACACACGATCCTTGATGAATCCCCAAAGGAAAAAAATCGCATTACGTTAGGTCTCGTGAACGTGGAGGCCATTCAAAGCAAGCCCTGTCATTGGGCCCCTTTCGTCCTATCCAGCGCTTGGGTACAGTGAAGTTCAACCAATCGCGTACTTAGCTATACCAGTGAGGTGGCGCACGATCTTGCTGGAAAATGAAGTTCTCTGATTCATCTTCTTCCAACTGAGGGAAGAGCCATTGCTCTAGTGAATCAAGGCAAGAAGTGCCAGTTACAGTAGGTTCACCAAAAAAATAAAGGCCCATAAACTTTCTGCCAGGAATATCGTTGCATTTGTACCACCTCGTGAGGATTTTCTGAGCCCCATATGCGCATATTGTAAGTATTAACATGTCCACTAAGGTGAAAGGTCGATTCATCACTGAAGACAACATGATCCAGAAAATCTTCATCGTCATGAAACAACATGTCGTTTGCGAAGTTGGCACGTAATCCATGGTCTACCGGCTTTAGAGCCTGTAATAACTGTAAATGATAATGACGTAGTTGTACGTGTTTTCTTAAAACTTTCCAAACAGTCGACACAGGAACTTATAATTCACGACTAGCCTTCTGGACTGATTTCTTTGGGCTACGCGTGAACGACTCCCTCACTCGCTCAACAGTCTCTTCCCTAACTCTTGGTCGTCCTGCGCTCTTCCCTTTACAAAGGCAGCTGGTATCTTCAAATTGATGATACCATCTACGAATGTGATTATCACTTGGAGGAGCACAACCGAACTTCAGCCGGAACGCACGTTGCACAGTAACTACAGGTTCGGTCTTTGCAAACTGCAAAACACAAAATGCTTTCTGTTCACTAGTGGCCATCTTCGCTACTACCGCTGTCTAGCGGACTGCGGCGGAAACATTGCGCGCTGTGCGTGGGGACTGGTGCCAAACACAACTGTTTGAGTCGCTCTTTCATTTGACATATTATTTATAACTGTAAGTTTAATGTAATAAATATTACACTACTGGCCACTAAAATTGCTACACCAAGAAGAAATGCAGATGATAAACAGGTATCAATTGACAAATATATTATACTCGAACTGACATGTGACTACATTTTCAGGTAATTTGGGTGCATAGATCCTGAGAAATCAGTACCCAGATCAATCACCTCTGGCCGTAATAACGGCCTTGATACGCCTGGGTATTGAGTCAAACAGAGCTTGGATGGCGTGTACAGGTACAGCTGCCCATGCAGCTTCAACACGATACCACACTTAATTAAGAGTAGTGACTGGCGTATTGTGACGAGCCAGTTGCTTGGCCACTATTGACCAGACATTTTCAGTTGGTGAGAGATCTGGAGAATGTGCTGGCCAGGGCAGCAGTCGAACATTTGCTGTATCCAGAAAGGCCCATACAGGACCTGCAACATGCGGTCGTGCATTATCCTGCTGAAATGTATGGTTTCGCAGGGATCGAATGAAGGGTAGAACCATGGGTCGTAACACATCTGAAATGTAACGTCCACTGTTCAAAGTGCCGTCAATGCGAACTGGAGGTGACCGAGACGTGTAACCAATGGCACCCCATACCATCACGCCGGATGATACGCCAGTATGGCGATGACAAATACACGCTTCCAATGTGCGTTCACCGCGATGTCGCCAAACACGGATGCGCCCATCATGATGCTGTAAACAGAACCTGGATTCATCCGAAAACATGACGTTTTGTCATTCGTGCACCCAGGTTCGTCGTTGAGTACACCATTGCAGGCGCTCCTGTCTGTGATGCAGCGTCAAGGGTAACTGCAGCCACAGTCTCCGAGCTGATAGTCCATGTTGCTGCAAACGTCATCGAACTGTTCGTGCAAATGATTGTTGTCTTGCAAACGTCCCCATCTGTTGACTCAGGGATCGAGACGTGGCTGCACGATCCGTTACAGCCATGCGGATAAGATGCCTGTCATGTCGACTGCTAGTGATACGAGACCGTTGGGATCCAGCACGGCGTTCCGTATTACCCTCCTGAACCCACCGATTCCATATTCTGCTAACAGTCACTGGATCTCGACCAACGCGCGCAGCAATGTCCCGATTCGATAAACCGCAGTAGCGATAGGCTACAATCCGACGTTTATCAAAGTCGGAAACGTGATGGTACGCATTTCTCCTCCTTACACGAGGCATCACAACAACGTTTCACCAGGCAACGCCGGTCAACTGCTGTTTGTCTATGAGAAATCGGTTGGAAACTTTCCTCATGTCAGCACGCTGTACGTGTCGCCACCGGCGCCAACCTTGTGTGAATGCTCTGAAAAGCTAATCATTTGCATATCACAGCATCTTCTTCCTGTCGGTTAAATTTCGCGTCTGTTGCACATCATTTTCCTGGTGTAGCAATTTTAATGGCCAGTAGTGTATAAAGCGTTAAAACCCCGATATTCATTTATAAACAACCTGTATGTTACAACGTTTACAGTTATCACATACAATTTCTAAAAAAAGCAGTAACTGAGTTTTACATACCATGGCTTAGGTGAATATAAAGCGACTACATGTGGTAGGGTAGGGCGAGGCTAGTTGAGCATAGGGGACAGTTGGGCTATGGAAATAGTACATCAAACAGCGGAAAGAAGGGGTCGTGGGATGGGAACCCATCGCGCAACCGCCAGTGGCGACTTTTCCATCGAGAGTGAAGGACGAGTAAACGTGAGCCTTGTTTAGTTTGTGGTCAAAAACTAAAATAATCGTAAACCGCAATATCTCTTCTGTAACAGTCAAATGTTATCCATTCTCAATCAGGTAAGTGTTAAACTCTCATAAATTTAGTGTATTTTTGATATGCATAAAAGTTCTGGATATAATGCTAACCTTTGTTCATAACCTCACTTTTGCTTTAAATTTTTGGGTTAACCCCATGACTGGGAACGAAAGTAATCTGGTATTCCGGTCCGACGATTCGGAAAGCCCGCCGGAAGGCACGGACTTGGACGACGGCCGCTGGAAAGCATCTGCCAAACCCGCGAGCGCCGCCGTCGCCGCCACAGCGCTACGCACGGACACACGCCCACCGCGCCGCAGCGGCCGCGGGGCCACAGCACGCTCTTTTCCTCTGTTATGCCCATCACACCTGGATCGCCGCCCCTCCTACCTTCTACAGATCCCTTCAAATCCTGGAACGCCATTCGCTCCGCCTCCCCTATCGCATCCGCCTCCCCTCCCCCACACGGATCATCTACGACTTAATTCCGTTCCCACACTCCTCCTTTTCCTCGAACAGATACGGATCCTTTACACCTCCCGCAAACTTGATCCCCCTCTCCCAATTGTCTCTCCCATCCTATCCCACCACCGTCCGCTGCCGTGCCTGTACTCCCACATCCCACCCACTCTCCATCTCTCCACACTCCGTACCATTGTCCGTGGTGGCTTCCGCCAACTCCTCCTCCATGATGATGCCCTCATCCCCTCCATCTACCCCACCTACCAACTTCGATCCTTCCATTCCTCCCCCCGTGTTTTTTCTCCAGGGCACCCAATTTCCCTTCTCTCCCTCATCTCTTCCTCCCTCCCTCCCCTCCCCCACTCCCAGGGCTTCCACACAGCCCCCTACCCTCTCCTCTCCGACTGGCATCAACCCCGTCCCCCTCTCCCTCCTACCCTCACCTCTACCCTCTGGCAGGCCCCCGGATTTTTTGTGTGCAACAGTGCGTCTTTCGAGCACCGCGCACCGCAGCAGATCGTCGCCGCAGTGTTCGTGTTTATCGTCCCGTCAGTGCACCAGTGTCTCTCCGTCAGAGCTCCTCCTCCGTTCACGCGTAACATTCTGTATTCTCCGTTGTGTGCAGTGTTGATTTTTTTTTTTATCCGAGCAGTGCGTCAGTGAACGACTTCGTTTATTTTATTATGTTTGTCTCCCGTTTTTGACCTCCATGTATGTTTGTTTTTCTGTATTCCTGTTGTACAGTATGTCTTTTCTATGGCCGAAGAGCGGCATAAGTAGGCCGCTGCCAGCCTACGTTGTTTGTAAGGTATCAAAATGACAATAAAGAGAAAAAGAAAGCACGCTCTTCTATCGTCTCGACTCCGCTTTCGTGAACTTCTATTGCTTATGTTTATTTTGTTTTAGGGTGCGGACTTATAAAAGAATGCCTACAAGAAGTTCTTACACTGCTGAAGACTTAAATGATGGTGCGAAGGCTGTAGATGATGAGGGAAAAAGTGTGAATACCGCCGCCAAAGAACTCTGCATCAAACAAATAACTGTGACAAGATTTTTGGAGAAAAATGCAACACTGAGGACTCTTCAAAAATACTTGTTACAAATGGCATCAATCTTCTACGGATATTCCCTAAAAGACGTTCGTCGCCTTGCCTACGAGTGTGCTGCTAAATTTGGCATTAAAATTCCTTCCTCCTGGACTGCAAATAAGATGGCCGAAAAAGGATGGGTTCCGATGTTTTTAAAACGAAATCCGGAGCTATCCATTCGAAAGCCCGAACCCACCAGCCTTGGTAGGGCAACGTCATTTAATGCCGAGAATGTCAAGGTTTTTCTTCTTACAAATTAGCTGAATTAATGGATAAATATGGATTCAGTGCGTCAGACATATGGAATGTAGATGAAACAGGAGTGTCCATTGAGCTGAAGCCAAACAAAACTGTAGCTGCCAAGGGTAAGCGTTAAGTCGGCGCCATCACTTCTGGAGAGCGAGGGACTAACGTTACAGTAGTAACTGCTGTATCTGCTTATGGAAACACAGTTTGTGTTTCCCAGAAAAAAATTTTAAGAGACACTTTCTTAATCGTGGTCCCTCTGTTTGTATAGGAGCAGCCAGTGCCAGTGGATGGATTACAGACGAAGAATTCCATCAATTTATGCAACATTTTCTAAAACACGTAAAACCGTCCACGGAGCACCGTCTTTTGTTAGTATTAGATAATCACTCCTCTCATTTGAACGTGATGACAGAAAATTTGGCCAAAGAGAACGGAGTTGTAATGTTGTCCTTTCCGCCGCATTGAAGCCACAAGCTGCAGCCATTGGATGTCTCAGTCTTTGGACCAATCAAAAAGTACTGCGCTGCTGCTCATTACGTGGCTACGAAATATCCCGGGCAAGATCCTCCCTATTTATGATATACGAAAAATTGTTGCTAATTCGTTGTCAATGGCTCAGACAAGTATAAGTATTATCAACCGTTTCCGAAAGACTGGCATCTTCCCGTGTAATGCGAACATTTTTAGAAAGGATGAGTTTTCATCATCATTTGTAATCGACCGTACAGTTCCAGAAACTGTCGAGCTGGAAAAAGATCGTCCAGAGCAAGTTGTAGGCCTAATGTCCAACACTGAACCTAATCCCAGTCCTATGTCCACCAGCCAAACTAGACCTGAACCTGGTACAAGCAACAAAGAAAACGAGCTGTTCGATCTAACGCATACATTTGCTCCAGAAACTGTCCGACAATATCCAAAAGAAGGTCCTAGAAAAACAACAAAAACTAACAGACACTCCCGAAAAGAACGCATTGCAAGAGGAACAAAATAAAACCACTACAAAAATTAAAAAGATAAGATAGAACATTGATAAAAAGGAAAGAAGAGTGTTTCTAAAAAAATACTTCAGTCAAGTGAGGAAAGCAACGATGATGACTGTTTCTGTCTGGTTTGTTATGAAGGCTACTCTGCAAGTTTACCTGAGGGAACTTGGATCCAGTGTCAAGTTTGCCGGCAATGGGCACATATAAAATGTGAGTCAGATGCTGGTCTTACATTCATTTGTGTTAATTGCAACAGAGACTATGACGATTACATTTCCAAGATCTTATTAATTTTTATTTTTTAATATAAACTATATTGATAATTACGTAAATATTCAAGTCGGATTTTGAATAGAAATACTGAGTCTAATCCAAAAGTTAATCTTAAGATACGTTAATATTTTGTTGATTCTATTTCTTGTTTATTATTAAAAGAAAATTACTTTTAGTTTTACTGTTATACCATTAAAAGACTATAAATAAAAAGTTGATTGGCTTCGGAATACTTCTCAAGTCCTTCTGCATTATAGGTGTTTTTTAGCGTGTAAACCTCTTTTCTAGATTGGTTTTCTCTAAATTTTTATGTTGCACGTAATGTTTTATTATTGCATACTTTTTTTACTTGTTAGTCAATTTTCTGCTTATTACGTAAGTAACGGTGACAAATTTTACATATATTTTATAAAGTGTAATAACCGTTTTATTCTCAGCATTTTAGGCAAATTCGCACATTAGCATGGCCTGGTTAATGCTTTTATGAGATGCATTCGGCTTTACCACTGTTTACGTTACAATTATATGTCAACAGTCTTAATAATTTGTTAACAATCTTATCACGTCCTCTAATGTTGGTTTGTCATCACTATCACTATCTCGCTGCATCTAGTATAAAATGTTGAGTACTGATAATCACCGCTCTAGTGTAGCATCTATGCATACTGCCAATATAGTAACACACAGTTATATGCCTCACACTGTCCTGCTGTCATTTACAAGATTTTGTAATTGTATGACGTCATGTATCCTACCATGCTTTATTTTTATTGTATCTATAAAACCGTAAAAAAGTGTATACATATGTATTGCTATCACTTTATTTTACCTTCAAATTGTATTGTTTTTAATGCTGGAACATATTTTAAAAGTAACGGAAACGTAAATTATTTTCTGTAAATATTTTTCCATCACTATGATCGCAAAAATTACTGCATACTATATCATGTTGCAATAATTTTGTAAGCTTGGTGTTGTTGTAAGCAAACTGGCATACTTCGTATATAGCTTAATATTGTTGATACATTACACACAGTTCGTCGAGATTGCAGCCACCAGGTGGGGCTCTGTAGCATTATGTAACTCTTTTGACAACTTTGTGGTAGTACAGAGCCGATTGTCAACATACATCTTACAGAAGCGCATGTGCTCTATTCGTTGTACCTGGCATTTATTTTAGTGTCTTATTGTTGGATGGGAGTAATCTTTTCTGTCAGGTAGACATTATATTAGTTTATAACGTTGGAGTCACACAAAAAAATTTTTAGCTCTTTCTTCTACGTAATATTTTTAATTTCACAGTTTACCTCCACGGCTTCAATTGCCAGATGGCAACATTCCACAAGTAGTAGCTTTATAATTCACGCATGTTGTAGTATGTAAAACTGAATTACTGTTTTTTTGGAAATTAAGTTTGATAATTATAAACGTTGTAACATATATGGAACACTTACAGATCTGAAGACGGCAATATAACTTTCCTAAAACTAGTAGTCAGGATAAAATCATCTGTGATCTGGGCAGTGAAACGTCTTCTATGCTGGAAGTATTTTTTTTGACACTGATACAGAGATCACTCTCCTTGTGGCAATGTGAGGTAAATACAGGAAACTTTTTGATCGCATCTTATATACAGGGTGGTCCATTGATAATGACCGGGCCAAATATCTCACGAAATAAGCATCAAACGAAAAAACTACAAAGAACGAAACTCGTCTAGCTTGAAGGGGGAAACCAGATGGTGCTATGGTTAGTCCGCTAGATGGCGCTGACATAGGTCAAACGGATATCAACTGAGTTTTTTTAAATAGGAACCCCCATTTTTTATTACATATTCGTGTAGTACGCAAGGAAATACGAATGTTTTAGTTGGACCATTTTTTTCGCTTTTTGATAGATGGTGCTGTAATAGTCACAAACATATGGCTCACAATTTTAGACGAACAGTTGGTAACAGGTAGGTTTTTTAAATTAAAATACAGAACATAGGTACGTTTGAACATTTTATTTCGGTTGTACCAATGTGATACATGTACCTATGTGAACTTATCATTTCTGACAACACATGCTGTTACAGAGTGATTACCTGTAAATAGCACTCTGTAACTAAACATTTGCGGACCTACGTTTATATGAACTTTTTTCTTTAGTTTTTCTTGTAGACTAACATACTAAAATATTTGCATATCTTCGTTAATCACCCTATATATAGCTCCACTCGGTGCAAAACTATGTGGCCTTCCTTTCTGCAATATCTGTATTCCCGGAATATGGTAATACCAAGCAGCCAGAATCCGACCAAAACAACTGCCGTTGCAGTCAAAACTGCTAATCTCTTATCCATTAGGTCAGAGTCATAAAAATAAAAGGTAAGCTTGCAACATTATTCGATCACTGAGCATCGCAAATTTAATCGGAGGTGTTTGAAGAGGGATATGAGTTGTGAATTCATAAGCTGTGATTTTTAGAATCTGACAAATTGGAACTAAAAGTTGCAGTTACCAAAACAACAGCGTTCACAGAAATGGCCACAGTCTAACATAACAGTCGCGACACTCACTGCAGTAAAAGTTGTTACAGTTTGACAGATGGAGCGACACTAGCGCTCCAAGCCACGAGTAAGATGAACGTCAGACGTGTCGTAAGCATAATGCTTGTTTTGCATCCATTTCCTACGTAATTTACGAAATATTTGAGTTATTTTCTTTCCTTTAAGGGTTTGTGTAGTATCAGAAGGCATATGTTTCTAAAAATTATTCTAAAATAAGCGCAAGTGTGGACAAAAACCGTGAATCGAGTGGCAAGCTACAACACATTCATGAAGAAACACTTGTGACATTGGATAGAACTGCAGTTTACCACGTTGATATCAAAAGAATATAAACACACAGATTCACACGTAAGAAGCACAGACATGTAACTGTACATGCAAAAGCGATCGACAGCTCATTTATCGTTCTGTAGGCCTACTGTGTTTGTCATTGTTGTCGCCTGTTGCCACAAGTAGGACATTCATCTTTACATTATTCTATGTGGGACAAGCAACTGCCAAATAGTGGGAGAAATATGTTGAAAACATTATAATGAGCTGATTACATTACATTTCACGCAAAACCAAATATCTGAGTAATTTTCAAACAATCTGTCAGTAGTGAACAACGTGCTAACAAAATAATGTCATCGCACGAAGGAAGCAAGGCAAAGTAAGTGACTAACAACGGAAGTGAATGAAATACATACCAAACGGTTTTGTAAGACACGAATAACTCCACTTAATGTAACCACTTCATCGTCAAAGCATGTCCCTGTTGACGATTCACACGAATTTGCCACTGATACATGTAGAGTTGAACTGGCTGCTTCTGTGTCATAGGACTGTTTCACAGCTTTAGATGGATTGTCGAATCTTTGTGGCAGTTTCCTCTTCATCGTCAGTTGAGGTGGCTTATTTGGGATGTCAAACAGTGTGGGTATAGCATTCTACACGAGTTTATTACTGTCCGCGTTCATGAACTGGTTTTGTTCGAAATGTAGCGAACAAAACCTAATATTATTATACAGGTAAACTGGGTGTTTTTTCATAAGGTCTTCTCGTCCGCTACTAACGAACCATGTTCTGCTCCTAAAACGAAACATTAATCATTAATACACATGTAGTTTGCAAGTGAATCCTGACGATACAGTTTAGTAACATGATGGTATATACCTCTCAGTATCCTTAGGAAACGTAAAAAAAGACAGCTGTGGTGTCTTCTTCCTGTTGTTGCTGGAATTTATTGCGCTACAAACGCTCCAGCTTGTAAAAAACATTGTAGAAATCAAAATAAACAATCACTATTCGCTTTCACAATCGCTCCGAACTCACAGTTTAACCTACTGGCCGCGCCCCCTACTGGCCGCTTGGGGCGCTGCTGGCGCGGTAGGCAACAAAATCGAGGCGAAGTGCCGCGATTGTTATGTTAGACTGTGGAAATGGCTGACGCGGAAAGTCGTCGGAGTCATAGATAATTGTACGTACTGGCGGGGCACGGCACAATGCTCTCGGCGGAGAGGCTGCGGCGCGGCGACCGCCGCGACGCGCTGCGGAGGGCGCGCGAAGTCTCCAGGCTGTCCGGCGTCATGCTGCCCGTCGGGCTCCTCGTCCTGTGGGCGGGAGGTGCACACGTCGCCTCACTGCCTTTTCATTCTTTCCTAGCGTCGTATCTGAGTTCAGCGAGGCACACAGTTCTCAAATCAATGACACACCAGTGGCAACTTGTCGTCTCCAAAGTGATGGAATCTGTGAATCTGCTACCACTGAAGCCCAGTTTTCGCGTGTTTGCTTTAGGGTGCAGAACAGCTGAAGTCATAAGCGCCCAAATTGTGACCTAAAACGAACCCTTTCTATGGGAAGCACTCCACGGTTCTCGAAGCTGGTACACATGGGAGCCTAAATGGCATCAACAGATGTGTAAAAGTCTAATTACTTCTGATGGTGAAAGTGGAACGCCAGTAGAAAAGCAACAGACACAGTGGAATGGTAAAATGGACAATTACGACGACTGCCCTTTTCTAGGACACTATGGGAAATTAAATCTCTCTTATGCGATCTTAAGTTTTCCTGGCGTATTTCCAATTTGAACAGTTCTTGGGTATCCGACCGGGTAGCGTCGTAATTTCTCCACAATATTTCGGCAGATGTACACGCTGCCATCTTCAGGTGGTTCCTGACGAATGCTGTGCTGTTCCTCTCGGCGCCCTATATATACAGGGTGGCGCAGGGAAACGGGAAATTTCGAAATAACGTCATTTCCATGAATAAATTCATAAAACTAGTAATTTATTAACGAAAGTGAATGTATTCAGTATGCCATTATTCAGTATGTCTTTACAATCAAAATGTCCAAAAGTGTCTCTTTACTTTTTTAAAGACGACATCGGAAAGATGTGCTCCCATTCGGCGTTCACACTCTAACAGCCTGTTATGAAAACTCTGGAATGTGCGGTGTAGCAAATCTTGGGAGTGGAATGATCATATAAAATTAATTGTTGGTAAGGCGGGTACCAGGTTGAGATTCATTGGGAGAGTGCTTAGAAAATGTAGTCCAGCAACAAAGGAGGTGGCTTACAAAACACTCGTTCGACCTATACTTGAGTATTGCTCATCAGTGTGGGATCCGTACCAGATCGGGTTGACGGAGGAGATAGAGAAGATCCAAAGAAGAGCGGCGCGTTTCGTCACAGGGTTATTTGGTAACCGTGATAGCGTTACGGAGATGTTTAATAAACTCAAGTGGCAGACTCTGCAAGAGAGGCGCTCTGCATCGCGGTGTAGCTTGCTCGCCAGGTTTCGAGAGGGTGCGTTTCTGGATGAGGTATCGAGTATATTGCTTCCCCCTACTTATACCTCCCGAGGAGATCACGAATGTAAAATTAGAGAGATTAGAGCGCGCACGGAGGCTTTCAGACAGTCGTTCTTCCCGCGAACCATACGCGACTGGAACAGGAAAGGGAGGTAATGACAGTGGCACGTAAAGTGCCCTCCGCCACACACCGTTGGGTGGCTTGCGGAGTATGAATGTAGATGTAGATGTAGATGTAGATCTCGTTTTCAATGTTCTCCTTCATGGAATGTTGCAGGACGTGTACGGTACACCTTGCCTTTAAGATATCCCCACAGGAAGAAGTCGCACACACTAAGATCAGGGGATCTCGCAGGCCATGCAATGTCATCGTTACGTGAAATAATGCGTCTTCCAAACAATTGACGAACTGCTGCCATCGATTGTCGAGCAGCGTGTGACGTGGCTCCGTCCTGCTGAAACCACATGTTTTCGACGTTAAGCTTAAGCTCATATAGTCTCGGTGTAAAGAATGTTTGAATCATTTCAACATATCGAGCGGATGTTACTGTCACTGCACTACCATCCTCAAGTTCAAAAAAATAAGAGCCGATAACACCATGACATGATACAGCACACCATATTGTGACCTTGGCGCTATGTAGTGGTCGCTGGTGAAACTCACAAGGATTGTCCTGTGTTCAATAACGAAAATTCTGTTCGTTCACGAATCCGTTCAGGTGGAAATGGGCTTCGTCTGATATCCATAAGTTACCAAGGAAATTCGCGTCCTCGTTGATTCTAGCCAATATCTGGCTACTAAACTCCATATGTGAAGCTGGGTCTCGTTCATGTAAGTGTTGCACAATTTGCAACTTATAGGGATGGAAGTCTAATTCGTGCAGTATTCTTTGTAAGCTTCGTCGCTTAATCCCTAGCGAAGATGCATGCTGTCGAACGGAGTGACGAGGACTTCTCTCGATTGCAGCTCTAGCAGCTGCAATATTCTCTGGGGTATGTACCGTTGGAATGCCACCTGGAGGCTTCTTTTTCAAGGCAGATCCTGTTTCTTCAAAATTATGCACCCACGTTGTAACCGCATGCGCAGATGGGACACGTCCATGACGTCCAAGCTGGTAATGCTGTCGAAATGTTCTCTGCGCTGCAGTCGCACTATCACCATTTTTGTAAAACACTCTCACAGCTACTGCACGTTCCGCACCAGTCCAATTCTCCATGATTACTAAATGGCAATGCGTTCACATCAATTGTGCAAAGTTTCGAACATCTGCCGGCGCTACAGTGCTGCCAACTGTAACGTTCAAAATTTCCCGTTCCCCTGCGCCGCCCTGTACTAGCCGTTACCCCCTCCACCTTTCCTCTCCTGGTGTCTGCGGTGTGGCCGGCGCGGCGGCTACTGGAGGTGGTGGGGGAAGCGGCGCCTGGGTCTGAACTGTGGTCTGCAGTCTCCCTGCTGCCGCCGTCGGGGGCGTGAACTGTGGTCTGCAGTCTCCCTGCTGCCGCCGTCGGGGGCGGTCCTCGATCTCTGGGACCGCATCTTTCTCTCCAGACTGAGTGTAGGGTTCCAAGCCAGACTAAGCTGAAGGCCGCTGTCTTTATTAATTAGATCGTCCCGAGGTCGGATTTCGATGGCCTCTTTATACTGACCCCCTGCAAAAACCTTGACTATACTGGGTTCAGTGAAAGATGACCTAGGCCTTCGAAAACCAGGCGTTTATCAAATTCCCTGTCAGTGCGGAAAATCATACATTGGGGGGGGGGGGGGTGTACAGTCTGCACAGTAGAAGAGAGATGCCGCGAACACAAGCGCCATACCGAATTACACCAGGCCACAAAATCAGCCGTGGCTGACCATTGTATAAAGACTGGCCATACTATGGACTATGAAAAAACAAAAATACTCTGTCAATCGTCCTACTTCTGGGACTGCGTTACTAAAGAGGCCATCGAAATCCGACTACAGGACGATCTAATTAATAAAGACAGCGGCCTTCAACTTAGTCAGGCTTGGAACCCTGCACTCAGCCTGGAGAGAAAGATGCGGTCCCAGAGATCGAGGACCGCCCCCGAGCGGCAGCAGGGAGACTGCAGACCACAGTTCAGACCCAGGCGCCGCTTCCCCCACCACCTCCAGTAGCCGCCGCGCCGGCCGCACCGAAGCAACACCGACTCAAAGGAAGGCCTCAGCGCTCGTTGGTGACGTCACGTCAGCTAGGCACGGCGAACGCCAGGTCTGTTGCAGGTAGAAAAGTCTGGGCGTGCTTTTCACTATAAATCTCTTATTTTTGGACAAAATATTTGGTATTGTTTTGGATTCTGCAGTTTTATTTACATGAAAGATTTTCTTACTATCGTAAAGCTACAAATGAAGATCATAGTTCTGTATTACTGAATCCTGTCGAAACAAACGTAGGTCAATATGAGAAGATGCTTTGCCCCATAGCAAGCTTCGGAAATTTTACATTCAAGTAACTATATTTACTTGATCCATTTTGTTATCGAAACTTACCCCAACCCTCTTACAATTAACTCGTTTCTTTAATTTATTTTCGTTTGATATCATCACTGGAAATGTCAACTAATTTACATGTGTAAATGTCCAACTGTTGCCAGTCATTAGATTACAGTCGTTTTCAACGAAAGGAATTCTAAACAGGAAACAACATAGCTTCATACATCGAAAATACTGCTGAGCTTAAACTTTTTTAAACATGCACATTAGGAAAGATAAATATTCTCCTCTTGCAACTGAAAGGAGAAACTTCATAAGATAAAAAAAAATTATTTGATAAAACAAGTATCTCTCTTTTGCCTCTTCTTCTGTCCCCCACCCCCTCCCCCAACGTGTAGAATCGCAAGATATTTCATTACCATTCAGTGCTCCTCACCCCGTAATCAACCAAGATACCTAAAGAAGAGCACCAATATGTTCACAGTTTCTTGTAAAAGCAACCCAGTACAAACGTAACTTCCTCAGATTTACAAATAAGGTAACGAGGCAGTAATTCTGTTGCTGCTGGACCATGAAGTTGTTTTTGTATGTCAATCCTTAAAACAGGTGGAAATTCAAGTTCAGGAGTACACTATTTGCTAAGAAGTGTAATGAATTGCACAATTAATTGAGTGCAGAAATCTCTCAGAACAAAGTGTGTTGGTCAACTACCGCCAATAGTTTCACATTTTCCTGTGTCAGAGAGGGACACACCACCATTATGAGTATGTCTGCAACAGACCTGGCGTTCGCCGTGCCTAGCTAACTTGACGTCACGAACAAGCACCGAGGCCTTCCTTTGAGTCGGTGTTGACCGAAGACACCAGGAGAGGAGCGGTGAAGGGGGTAACGGCTAGCATATATAGGGCGTCGAGAGGAACAGCACAGTATTCGTCAGGAACCACCTGAAGATGGCAGCGTGTACATCTGCCGAAATATTGTGGCGAAATTACGACGCTACCCGGTCGGATACCCGGAAACTGTCCAAATTAAATCTCTCTTGCCACTTTGCTATGACGGGTAGAAGGTAGAACGTGTTGTACAGCCCGTACTGTTTCTGCTAAGACCTCGGGTAGCTCAAAGGAGACACACACATTAAAACGCAAGTAGTTATAAACAGACACTGGGTTAGAAAGTGGCGCACATTTGTAGTCTGTTGCGATGGGGAGAAAGTTGTGTGAGGTTGTCAAGTAACAGATGACGACGACGTAAAAGAAAGAATGCAGCCCAGTTAAAATTATCTCTCTGAGAAGACCCCGAGAGGAATTCGCCCAGGCTGTAGGGAGGGCTTTCATTTCTGTGAACTCGTCCCACAGAGAGGCGACCAGTGTTCGAACCACAGTGATACGACGTGAAAAAGTCGGAGGGGGCAGCGCTGCTAAAATGTCTGGGGAGCTGAGCTGCAGCCTGTGACAGTACTAGATGAATATTTCTAGTATGCAAGGATTGCTTTGCGGAGAGCGAGCGCGCTACATGGTGCGCGATTCGCGGAAGCGCGTGGCGCGCCCGTGCGAGATTTGCAACGGTCGGTCTCCACGGCCGGGCGACCACGTAGCCTGCGGCTTGGGGCATTGTTTGGGTTTTCGCGCATTACGCGAAAACTATGTAACTTACGGTGGAGAGCGATGCGGCAGTGGATTGTGGTCAGCAATATGCACCTTCTGAAAGATCGATCTTTATTTCAAGTCACGAGATGCAAAAATTATAGTAACCTCAAAATCGGTTAATATCACGAATACTGAAAGATTAATAAAAATAGTAAATAACAACGTAAACGGATGAGCGAGCACTCATTACAAACGTTACGTCATAGTGGATCGAGTGCCGTAGTTATGATAAGATTCATAAATAATTAAGCCTCTAAAGAGCAATAAACAAAGTTTGAGGGAAAATTGTTTATAAAATTCAACAGAAAATTCATGACGTAAAGAACGGCACTATATAATATTTTGGGTGGCATCACACGTATTTTGAACTAGGTAAGTTATACTATACACTTAACTTGCAATAGTTTTCTTTGTTTGCAAATTATTATTAACATATATCACCCATAATTAATTAATTGTTATATATATGAAGATCTTGAGCAGCGCAATGTGTAGATCGCTATAGATTACGTGTAAAAACGGTGCTATATGCAGTTCTATGTTAATTAAAACTTTGCAGCACAGATGTCAACAAACAAATCTGCGCTAAATGGCGAAACTTTGCAAAAACTAAAACTTGATTTACGGGCGATAGAATAATCCTAGAAATTAACGTCACATGGTAAATAAGATGTACATTTAGCGCGGCTTCGATGGAGTACTTATTTCTGTCGAGGAATGTATGTATCAAAATTTGTAACTTTAACTGGTGAGACTGGTACTTGCATAACCATGGGGTTGACGTCCGATCCTATATAAGGGAGTGGTCATCTTGGCCTGTATTAATGGGTAACCCTACCCAGACGTACGGATAACTTCGCAGTTCCTCGCTCCTGCGATCTCCTCGATTCTAAACACTAACAATGCAGAGGTGACAGTAGACCTTTTGAGTTGGTCACCATGCTTGTGCAAGCGTGGAGGGGCTCACACCTTTATAAAACGGCCAGGGGTCAGTCATTGGTCGGTCGTTTTGGAGGGTGGCTGGCGAGAAAGCCCCACTTGAGGGTGGCCCATGTGGTCGTTTGAGTAAGAATTTTTCGCGCCGATTTTTTTCGACAAAGAGTATTGTTTAACAGTGCAAGTGTGCAAGCATATATTTAGTGAACTGGAAGTGCTACAATTACTAGTGTGAGTGCGAATTACGAGGTGTACAACGTCGTAAGTGAACATGTGGCGAACTGTGATTTCGCGCCAAAACTGTTAGAACAAAGAGGACAATGGGACTTGTGGTTCTGTTCGAGTTGATTGAATAACTTTCGATTATAGCAGCCGACATTACTGCTACTGGGGGCTCCGAGTCAAATTACTATTGGAGTAAAACTGTAAACCGTCTCACCAGCGATAATTTCATTGTGTGAAAGAAAAGGACAAAGACAATAAATAGTGATTGAACTGTGTCGTGAAAAACTGATTTTAATATAATAATCGCCTAATTCTTGTTCCCTAGCACAAACTGCACTTATGTCTGAGTGAATAATTAATTCAAAAAACTATAACAAATGCGCGGTGTGTGGAAGTGTACTATAGTTCAATTCTTTTATCTTGGCGTTTCGCGCATGCCCGCCCAGACGCGGGAGATTGCTGCGTTGCCAGTTGCACGCGCCAAGAGAAGCAGCGCCATAGTATAGTTCGCAAACTCACGTTTAGGGGGGAGCGCGCAGTTTATGAAGTAAAGCCACCAGGGCCACATTAACCCTTTCGCTGCTACAGAGACGTGCTCCCCGCATTCCGCGCTGTGCGCAATTTTGTCATCACTGCACTGCTCGCCTGTGCAGACACATGGTGTTTCGACTGCTTTGACACACTTTATGATTCGATTTCACAAATACTATTTGGCCCAATAATTTGATTTTTACACATCTCCTTGACTGATGCCTTCCCCCCATAAATGACTTAATTTTGTTTCGATGTTCAACGCAGTTATTGTGCAGCATTAGATGTAGTAAACCATTGCACGAAATTTTTAAGTTTGCAGAGGTAAAAGTCCATGACGTATACTTTCCGTATTGTCGATTTCAGTTGCCACTAGAAATTTCAAAAAATTACATTCAAACGAATAAAATTCATGAAGTAAGACACTTCGATATTGTTTTTAAGTAAATAAAATGTTAAACTCTGAACAAGGTTTGAACTCAGAACTTCGCACTTAGCAGCTAAACACTTTAACCGTTACGCTACTGCACCTCATCATTCAAAAGATCTTCCGAAGGAGTTTAAAATAGCACCCAAAATACCGACAAACACTGTTGATATCACTATGAATTACTCATGTATCATCGAAGTACAATAGGAAATAAACAATTATCGCTGTTCTTTATTGCGAAAAAGCGGTTAGTGAGAATGATACAAACACCTTTCCTTGCTATCGCCTAAATTAGGAGGTTTATTGCTTGTTTGGTTTAATTAATTAATAGAATATGAAGCCATTGGTATAAAGAAAGCTTTTTTCCAAACTTTCTATAAAAGAAAGTCTACTATCAAGACATTGCTTTTGTTCGATTACTTTATTTATGACTGAACGTTTCTAAACCTGAAGACATTCGTCCCTGCTCTGCACTGCAGTCGAGCTCTGGCAACATCGTTCTCTGTTCATTGGCTGACTGTGTTTTGTGACATCAGATGAGCAGAACGAACCTAAACTCGGCCGCCGTCGTAAATGACGCGCACTTTGATACACCAAGTGTGGAAATCATCCCCTGAGACTCACGTGAGAGCCAGAATTTGCAATAACATTTTTTGACCAACATTTGTATACGCATTTTCGTGTGAGAACGCTGCAACCGCACTTCTTCTTCTTTATTTACCGCCCCGGCACAAGCCTCGGTAGCAGCAACAGCAGCCTCATTCCCTGAGATGGCACGTCCAGGAGTCAGTATCAGCACCGGCAAGCGAGTGAAGGCATTCCTGGATCCGTTGTACTCAAAGGTGGTATCTATACGTCACACAGAGGCACTGCAGATGATGGATTTGGAGCTACCGTGTCACTGGACGTACAAGCTGACAAGATACAGGAAGAACAGTTTTGCAGTAAAAACCAGGCACCTCTTCGCCCACAATAAAGGCGTATCCTGTACCACGACCATCCTCAGTAATTCAACCAGTGTAAGCAGGTCCACTGTCGTATGCAAACGACCTTCTGTCGGTTACATAACAAGCAGAAATAGTTCCTTTTGCAGAGGACACTAGCATTGTAATCAATCGAAACATACGCACATCAAAAGCAGAGACGGTAAATAATGCTCATAAAAGCATCACTCAGTGGTTTCTTGCACACAGACTCACTCTCAATTTCAGAAAGGCACAGCATATTCAGTTAGCCACATCTAGAGGTACTACGCCAATGATAAATGTAACATGGCGAGGACGTAATAACTAAGTTCGATACTTCAGAGTTTTAAGTGTCCCCATTGAAGAGAGTTTCAACCGAAAAAAAAGAACACATTCTTGAACTCCTGGAACAACTTATTTCAGCCACACTTGCACTGCACGTCAATGGAAACCTTTGATAGAAACAAGTCATGAAGATAACATATTCTGCTTGTTTCCATTCAATAATGACATACAGAATAATGTTCTGAAGTTATTCACGTCTAAGAAAGAAAGACTTCATTAATCAAAAACGTGTCGTAGGAATGATATGTGATGCTCACCCACTTTCATCTTGTAGAGAACTGTTTAAGAATCTAGCCACTGGATTATCGTTTCGCAACGTACTTAAGCCCTCAATGCACAATAGTACAAAAGGAACAATCATGTATATATAACAGGCACTAAGATGAAAACGATGCAGAAGCAAGAAAATTAAGTAAACTATTATTTCAAAAGTAATCGCATTGACTCTTAATGCAGTTATTCAACTGTGGGATAAAACATTGGATGCCTTCATGGAAAAATGTCGTATGGTGGCCTGCAGAACCGTGATCGTGGCCAGGCATGAACTTTAATGTGCGAAGCAAATCGACGACCACAAATGTATTTCTTCAGGACTCCAAAAATATGGAAATCACACGGAGAGAGATGGGGACTGTGCGAAGGACGTATAACGGCTTCCCAGCGAAACTTCTGCATTGTAGTCGAAACAACAAGTGCACCATCTCCGTAAAAGACATGATGACCTTTTTCTTTGTATGCAAGGGGTTGTTGCTCATTGACTTTCTCGAACACGGTGCCACAATTAAAGCACAAAGATACGTGAACGCTTTATAAAAGCTAAACACGCCCTCAAGTCCAAACGCCCACAAATGTTGATTGGCGGAGTCATTCTCCTGTATGATAGTGCGTGCCATCACACTGCAAAGGTTGTTCGACAACGCTGCGGAGGACCTTACGCATCCTCAATTAAGTTGCGATTTACGTATTTTTGGAGCCCTGAAGACAGACATTCGTGGCCGTGATTTGCTTCAGACGAGCAGTTGCACACCTGGGCAAGTCATCTTTCGTAAGCAATCGCAAACATTTTTCCGTGAAGGCATCGACTGTCTTGTCTCATAGTGGGATATATCTATTAACAGTTATGGTCATTAGTTTTGAAACGATAAAGAGTTTAGTTAGTTTTTTCCAACTGTCTCGTTTTCATTTGACTGCCCTATTTAATTATAATACCAGAAGAAAGAAACGACATTAACTACAACCCGTTAAGGTTGTCTTTAGCAAAAATTTGGAACACAATGCTGTCACTAAAATTTTTGATCACTTCCGAGAGATATAAAATGTCTGAAGGAGAGCAAAGTTAAAATTGAAAATAAACTGAAAAAGTATCTCCTTGATAACTGTTTCTGTTCCTTACAAGAATCTGTATTTCTAAAGGTAGTGGGTAGGAATACTAATTCACGTACAGAAGTATCCATACACCCCGAAAAACATACGTTTTTCATATTAGGTGCATTTTGCTGCCACCTACTGCCAGGTAATCCATATCAGCGACCTCAGTAGTCATTAGACATCGTGAGAGAGCAGAATGGGGCACTACGCGGAACTCACGGACTTCGAACGTGGTCAGGTGATTGGGTGTCACTTGTGTCATACGTCTGTAAGCGAGATTTCAGCACTCCTAAATATCCCTAGGTCCACTGTTTCCAATGTGGCAGTCAAGGGACACGTACAGCACAAAAGTGTACAGACCGACATCGTCTGCTGACTGACAGAGACCGCCGACTGTTGAAGAGGGTCATAATGTGTAATAGGCCAACATCCATCCAGACCATCACACAGGAATTCCAAACTGCATCAGGATCCTCTGCAAGTACTATGACACTTAGGCGGGGGGTTAGAAAACTTGAATTGTAAATGCCAAGCGACGCCTCGGTTGGTGTAATGAGCGTAAACATTGGACGATTGAACTGTGGGAAAACGTTGTGCGCAGTGACGAATCACAATACACAAAATGGCGATCCGATGGCAGGGTATGAGTATGGCGAATGACTGGTCAACGTCATTTTCCAGCGTTCGTAGTGCCAACAGTAAAATTCGGAGGCGGTGGTGTCATGGTGTGGTCATGTTTTTCGTGGAGGGGGCTTGCATCCCTTGTTGTTTTGCGTGGAAATATCACAGCACAGGCCTACATTGATGTTTTAGACACCTTCTTGCTTCCCGCTGTCGAAGAGCAATTCGGGGTTGGCGATTGCATCTTTCAACACTATTGAGGACCTGTTCATAATGCACGGCCTATGGGAGGGTGGTTGCAAGACAATAACATGCCTGTCATGCACTGGCCTGCACAGAGTCCTGACCTAAATCCTATAGAACACCTTTGGGATGTTTTGGAATGCCGACTTCGGACCAGGCCTAGACCGACATCGATACCTCTCCTCAATGCAGCATTACATGAAGAATGGGCTGCTATTCCCCAAGAAACCTTCCAGCACCTGATTGAACAGATGCCTGCGAGAGTGGAAGCTATCATCAAGGCTAAGGTTGGGCCAACACCATATTGAATTTTAGAATTACCGATGGAGGGGGCCACGAACTTGTAAGCCATAATCATCCAGATGTCTGGATACTTTTGATCACATATTTTATCTATTTAAAACGAAACCTTTGTAAATGGTCAGCATGTAGTCATAGTTACAAATGATTGTAGGTTGGTGCACAGGCTAGTAGCGTTTTTCTGTAAGTTTAATGAACACAACACATACACATAACAGAGACTTATTCTTCACTAATATATTGTCCTTCACTATTTGTATTGTATTGTATATGTTAACCGGGGACCTAGAAACGATGGAGAGGCTCTGTCCCCACCGCAACCGCAGTGGTCCACAACCCCATGATTACTGCAGACCACTTCACCCCTCCGCCACCCTACACCGAACCCAGGGTTACTGTGCGGTTTGGCCCCCAGGGAACGTCTCACACCAGATGAGTGTAACCCCTACATTTGCGTGGTAGAGTAATGGTGGTGTATGTGTACGTGGAGAACTAGTTTGCACAGCAATCTCCAACATAGTGTAGCTGAGGCGGAATACGCTCCTTCCCACTCCGGAAAGCTGTGCGTTAGACCGCTCAGCTAACCGGACGGGCCCCTTCACTATTTACAACAGTCTACCAATGCTGGGGTAACTTTACGATTCTGTGGTTCTGAGCCGAAGAACTCGTCGAGCCATGTTTGGAGCACATTTTCATCTGGAAAAGAAATTCTTTGAGAATAGAAAATGTGGAAATCTGTGGGCGCAAAATCAGATGAATAAGGTGGGTGTGGAATGCCTTCCGAATCCAACTCCTGTATAGCGTTTTTGTTAATCGAGCAGTATGCGGGCAGGTGTAATTGTGGAGTAGCATCACTTCATGCAGTCTTCCCGGTCGTTTTTCTTGGTCTGCATCTGCAAGAGATTTCAGTTGCTGACAATAAATGTCAGCAGTGATGGTTACATCTCGTGGAAGCAATACGTAATACTCCACACTGTCGCTGTTCCACCAGATGTATAACATTATCTTTTGTGGCTGCAGGCAGGTCTATGTACGGTGAGTTACTGCTTTGTTTTGGTTCAACCAGTCCTTTCTATTCCTCATGTTAGCATAGACACCATTTCTCGTCATCAGTAGCAATACAGGGTAGGAAGGATCGGTGTTGTTATGAGCCAATTAATGACGAGCAAGCAGAGATGCTCATATGGCCACCTGCTGATTTTTGTGATCTTGGCTTACAGCATGAGGCACTCAAACATCCAATTTCTGAACCTTCTGCATTTAAATACAAATGGCGCACAATGGTACTATGATCACAGTTCATCAGATTTTCCAGTTCTTGAGTATGCTGATATGGATCATTGTGTATTACTGCGTTTAAACAATCTTCACCGAAAGCCAAAGATCTTTCTGAATATGAAGAGTCAACGATTTCCTTAAAACGATGAAACCATTTTCTTCCATGCCCTGTGGAATGGCATTATCCCCATACATGATGCAAATGTTTCTGGGACCCCCAAAGGCTGTGTCACCTGTCTACTGAACTCAAACAGATGAATATGTCGGAATTGTTCCAATTTCTCGATGTGGGACTCCATTTTCTAGCATCCACAACTGCACTCGCTATCTCCAAATGACAATATGTAAACTCAAATAGCAACAGTGAGCTATAAATTTAAAAAAAAATGAAAATCGATCAATAAACTCATAGCATCTGGAATACCAACATACAGCCGCAGCTTCGTGAATTCGAGTCGCCTATGCTGCAGTGGGTGGAGGCGATCCGTGACAAGCTCAGGGATATAACTGTATCTTGGAGGCAGAGCGATATCAGTATTTTATACACTCACCTGATAGTTCTTTATTTTTGTAGTAGATATAATCAATGTTCTTTCTTTGCATAGCAACCGGAATATCAACATGCAAAACAAAAATGCTGTGAAGTTATGAGTAGTGGAGCAAAGAGAATTCTAGCAACATCTCGATATCAAATGAGCTGACTAATTAATTAAATTGATAAATTAATCTCCCTCTCCCAATGGGAAAACCCCTCCCCTCCCACCCCTCACCCTCTCCTCCACCCACGATCGACTACTCTCCCCCTATTGGCCAGAAATTAAAATTTTGGTGGGAAATTCAAATTTTCGCAGTAAATTCAAATTTCACTGTAAATTCAAATGTCAATTACACTGTAAGGGATATAATAATAATAAATTCTCTATTTCTAAAAATTCAATTTAGATATGATTGAAGCTAAAAGATGTAGGGTATTCTCTTTATTTCGCAATTTTTGGAAGTTTCAAGTATTACTCTGCTGGAGGCTGAACAACTATATGCCTAACTACGTAAATACCCTCCACAGATCATCACCAAGAGTAACCCACTTTAAAAAATCGTATGTCTATATGCACAGCTACAGATCCAATACACAGTACTACAGATGTTGCAAAAAATGGTGCCCCAACACAACTATCAATCATACAAAACATTCCTTACGCACTCCCACATACCAGAAAGGAATTCTAAAGATTATACATGATAATAAGAACTCCACCTTCCATGGGAGATGGTGGAGCAGAGTGCACAGCCATCCCATGCATTTGCCGCCGTAGCCAGCAGCTTAAAGACATTGCAGTGCTGTGCAGGGAATGGGTGTGCCACTAGCATCCAGTGGCTACTGAGTCAACTGAGGCCTGCACGTCGGCAGACGCGATCTTAGGAGGCCTGCACAGCTATGGGCAGCCTATTGGCTTGTGGGCCTCCCCTCCAGCTCACTGAGTACCATAAAAAATCCTACGAACTCGCAATGACTAAGTGACAAGCCGAGTGGTCTATCATTCACATGAATGTGGCCTGCGTACAGGATGTCTTGGGTGTTGGTGGAATCCTAGGTGCTTTACTCAGTCTTCTCACTCCTTTCTAGTTGAGAGTACTTTTAGTTGCATACATCACTGCCAGGATACAGTTTTTTAAACAACCTCTTTGTTTTTCTTCATTATCATCTTCTTCTACTATAATGATGTGCAGCTTTCAAATCTTGGCTGAAATTAGCCCCCAAACCCAATTTAATTTTACCATGCATGATTTTATCAACTACAAATACTGTAATGTGTTGACTTATACCAATATCCCCTCTTGCACACATTGCCTTAGCTTTATCAGCTAAAATTTCGATCTGCAGTGTGACATCCTGGGATAACTTTATTTGCTGCATATGTAGTGTTGTGTTCCATACACGCTTTGTTGTGCAAATTAATCCCTTATGGTCATTTGCCAACCGCTTTTTAAACTTTGTTCCAGGTCCATGGTAGTTATATCAGGGAATCTGTCATTCAACCAGTAGTTTGTTGAGAATGCCACCACCTCTTCTAATGAGTCTCCTGCCATGCATGTCATGCTACTGAGGTGGTTATGATCTGTACACCCCATTATATAGCAAATCATCAACGTCGATCCAACTGTTTTATGTTGCAGGAAAACCAAGCCATTTAACTAGCACACTATTCCCTCGATGTCTTATGACCCTCTCTATGAAAAACACATCCAGCTCCGAGCTTCTCTGTAACTCTTCTGTGCAATTTCTTCTCCTTTGCTGTCCTTTAAGTTATAAGTTGTAGGATTCGTTCCTTGCACGTTGGAAATGGTAAATATCGCAGTTGATCAGTTTGGCCTGGTATGATTTCTCAAAGGCAGCCTTATACTTTGAAATATGTACTAAATTGCCTACATTAAATTTCTGTTTGCACGGATCCATCATTTTAATGCTATTGTGTCCTGAATGTAGTAGTCGAGTATCACGAACATCAATAGCTCTCATTTTTATCACGTGATGTTTAGTTTTGTTATATTGGTCAGGTATTTCTGGAAGTATATCACTCCGTTTGTATGAGCCACAAAGATTAAAATGCATCCACATTTGACTTTTCACTGTCCTATTCAAACATCTGATGTTACTTTCCTTCAGATGGATGAATGCTGAGTAGTGGTATATTTCACACTGCTCCATCACAGTCTTGAATATCTATAGCAAAACTCTCCAACATGATCTGTTTGAGGTCGTCCAAACATTGGTTTGTCGCCATCTACGTCAATTGGTCAAACATCAGTGCGACATCTCTCCCTGTTTCTGTTTTTATAGGTAACGCAGAGGCAAATTTAGAATATGTATCAACAACGATTAAAATATTTTTGAAACCTTTATTTACACATGAAAACTGCACTATAAGACACAAGATCAGCCTGCCATGTCATCCAAACCTTTTATTATATATAACATATCTATTAGGATATGTTTTTCGTGCAGATTTGTGTAGTTCTCAAACTACTGTTTCCATACTCCTCTCCCTCTAAGACCAGAAATTATTGAAACAACCTTATTCAAATGAGCTGCATTACCAGTGGAAGCTGATGCCATGAGCAGTCATAACTGATCTCTTAGCTTTTGGGGGTTGTCATAATATTTGTGCTGTAGGATTGATTGTTCAGCCTTTTATGCTATCATCGATACTGTTTTCACCATCTATTATAAGTTTTATAATGGATTTGTATTTGACACTGCTACGGCCTTTTGGTACTCCATTTATTTTCTTATGTACATCAGTCAAATGCAGTATTTCATTATATATATATATATATATATATATATATATATATATATATATTCCAGATCATCAGCTGAAGAGATGTTCTTTGAAACTATCACCAATCTGTATTGTGTTCTTGGTTAAACATATAGGCTGCATGCCTAGCAAGTATGGTATTGCCATGTTGATGCTGAATATTTTATCTATCCTAGCATCACTGTGACATTTAATGAAATTGGCAATGCCATCGATGTTGTTACGTAATTTTGCCGAGAGTTGCCTGAGAGAATCAGTAATGAAAACAGCTTAAAAGTTTAGTGTTTGTTCCCACTCCAAATGGACTGACCTTAGCAGCCATAATTTCTCTTGAACATCCTTCCATGCTTGGATGACTTTATGCTTAGTCAACATCGCATTATATACTTAAGAATAAGTATAAGGTTATACTTATTCTTCAGCATCTCTTTTTCTGTAATATCAGCATTTACAGTTAACTTGTTTACTTTCTTCTCAATTGTATTAACTCCCCAATTTAACATGTTGATGGATCTCAGACGAGCCATATAATACATCTCTAACTCCTTGCACACATTTTATGTTCAAGAATCTGAATTTTTGCATCCATGTACAAGCAAATGTTCTGTCTATGTACACCCATCCCATCTTATTGAGTTCCCAACATGCGTAGGAATTTGTCCATGGTGTAATGTATATTTATGTATGCAGCTCTTTGCATAGCGATATACATAGAAACTCCTGGCAGTTTCGTTCGTATCTGCCATCATTCACTTTTCTTGTTTTATCGATAACGAGAAACCCATGTTGTGTGCCATTCCAGCAATCTCCACATATCTTTACAAATTAAATATCACTTCGTACATGCACATAGTAAATGTGCTTTAAATTCAGTTTGCCTTGTTTGAAGGCTATAATGAGGTTTGCACAGCCATTGCTTTGGAATTCTGGAATATGTCTGACTCAAATAAAGTACATCAACACCAATATGGTGCCCAAAACAGAAATACCTCCGAATTTGATCCCAGTTTTCCACACCAATATAAATGCAGTGTCTGGCATTACTTTTTCCTGTAAATGGATATCACTGCTTTCACTGAATGTTGTGATGTCATATCATCTACACCTTGCAATATCTCCTGTAATAGCAGGTATTTGTGCTGAGACAGCGTTTTTGAAAATACGCAAGCAGACTTCATCCAGATGTGTTAGCAGCGACATCAGAACATTTGTCTTTTCACTGTTTGATGGACCCACAGTTATCACTCATATATTATCAGAAAGGAGTATTCCATTCTTCTTCTTCTTCTGGTGTTCTATGCCGTCACAAGCCCAGTCACTTACAACAAAATTCTTGTGATGAGGATGCTTCACCTACCTGCCACGATACCCACTAAATTGGGCATTGGCCTGCAGTGGGCTTTCATAAAAAAAAAACACTTATAATGATAATATGTGTAGCCACTATAGTGGAATCAGTAACTAGTAACTTACTGAAAGAGCTATAATGGCTACACATATGTACATTATAATGAGAGGGCTATGAAGCAAGAAAAACAAATGAGTTAAAGTAATTTGTTATTTGTTTACTTACACTTCAGCAATAGCATTACTTATGTTACAGAATATTAGCAAAATCCTCTGGTTCATCTTACACAGAAGTACAGTATTTCTTGAATAACTGTTCCTTGCAAGCACTAAATTCTGTTCATATTTTCCTCAATCTGAGAGGAGAATCATAAAACTCAGATATTTGATCTGTAAATTTGAAATGGATGGACTCCATGTCTACTGGAGCAATAGTATCTGAATTTGGCACTGCACTGGTACATTATTCGAAACATTAGTCTAAATTGTTCACTTGTATACAATGCACACAAAGATAATTCACAACGTCATTGTATGCAGCTTCTGTACATGGTAGCCAGCAATCCAGTTTCTCTGACTCAAGAGGTAGCACCATCCTTAGTTTAGGTAAGTTTGTAACGGTACAGTGCTGTAAATAATTCGGCAAGTTCCCATACTTCAGCATGAGTGCTGCATCATCGTACACTGATGTGACAGATAGTGTCACACAACTATAATAAATGTCTGGGACAGAAAGAGATGGGTTACACTCTGTAGTCATCTGAGCACTGATGTATGACACTCCACTACACACCCCCTCACATTCTGACTGAGTACACGGCACTTTAACGCCATTCATCACACTCTCGATCTCCATCACCACACGCCACTCACTGTCTGCTTCTATCCCTATATTCAGATGCTTTGATCCACTAGCAGTTAAATTATATGCAGAAACGAATAGCATTAGCGCACTGGGAGCAATTGGTATCTTCTCATACACTACATACACCCTCTGTCCTTGTAGTATCAGGCAGAATTTTCCCCACTTCAGTGGATGGTGCGTATCTTGTAGTCCAATATTGGTCTTTGCCATGCCCAGTGCACTTCTATGAGTCCTGGATAGTATACGAGGTGTGGTTAGAAAAAAACCGGACTAGTACTGGTGAAACAATAAAACGAATGCAATAAGGCTGAAAGTCGCGTGGCCTGTCACGTGACTCTCGCTCCGCCTACTGCTCGAGTTTCATCTGCCTCCTGCACTCAGTCTGCCCGTGGCGTCTGTTTTAAATAGTTGACGTTTTGTCTGTGCGTCGGAAAATGTTGAGTGTACAGAAAGAACAGCGTGTTAACATCAAATTTTGTTTCAAACTAGGAAAATATGCAAGTGAAACGTTGTAATGTTACAACAAGTGTACGGCGATGATTGTTTATCGCGAACACAAGTGTTTGAGTGGTTTAAACGATTTAAAGATGGCCGCGAAGACACCAGTGATGACACTCGCACTGGCAGACCATTGTCAGCAAAAACTGATGCAGACATTGAAAAAATCGGTAAACTTGTTCGACAAGATCGCCGTTTAACAATCAGAGCAGTGTCTGAGTTAACAGGAGTTGACAAGGAAAGTGTTAGGCAGATTCTTCATGAAAGTTTCAACATGAACAAAGTGTGTTCAAAAATGGTTCCAAAGTGTCTCACAATTGAACAGAAGGAACGCCGAAGAATGATTTGTTCTGACATCCTGGAAAACATTGTAAGTGATCCCACCTTCTTACAAAATGTTATTACTTGCGATGAATCGTGGTTTTTTTACTTACGATCCCGAAACTAAACGCCAATCGATGCATTGGAAAACTCCTGGTTCTCCACGACAAAAAAAGCACGAATGTCAAAATCGAAATTCAAGGCAATGATGATTGTTTTTTTTTTTTGACATCAAAGGGATTGTGCACATTGATTGGGTACCAGAGGGACAAACAGTGAATCAGCATTACTACATTAGCGTCCTGACTACCCTACGTGAGCGAGTACGGAGAAAACGGAACGATTTGTGGAGAAA
This sequence comes from Schistocerca nitens, assembly GCF_023898315.1. Lineage (NCBI taxonomy): Eukaryota > Metazoa > Arthropoda > Insecta > Orthoptera > Acrididae > Schistocerca > Schistocerca nitens. The sequence continues at coordinate 150,652,482 of NC_064614.1, forward strand.
AAAGTCATGGATCCTTCACCAAGACAATGCCCCAGATCACAGTGCGTTGTCAGTGAAGACGTTTTTGGCAAAACACAACATTCCCATCTTAGATCATCCACCCTACTCACCTGATTTGGCCCCCTGTGACTTTTTTCTTTTCCCTAAAGTCAAGTCAGCTTTGAAAGGAACTAGATTTGAGACTGTTGAAGCAGTAAAAGAAAAAGCGACGGAAGTAATGCATGGACTTACCGAAAATGATCTGCAGCATTGCTATGAACAGTGGAAAATTCGTATGGAGCGGTGTAGAGACCGAGGAGGAGACTACATTGAAGGAGATAACATGAAATTGTAAATAATTGTAAATAAATGTTTTTCCAGCATCAGTCCGGTTTTTTTCTAGCCGCACCTCGTATCCACACTCTGCTGTCGCCACTGTGTATCTTTGACACACAAATTGATGAGTAGCACAGATAATATCAGTTCCTTGTCCTGTTCCAACATGGTGACCAGTTCCACTACAGGACCCCATGTGCTGTCATGCTGTGGGGCCCGACAAGCCGGAAGTCACCACCACTGCTGCAGGTTCTGACAGGCTGGGTTGTTATGCTGCTGCTGTACAAAGGAGGAGAGGATGCATTACATGTGATAATAATAATGGCAACAACAGATGTAGATGTGGCAGACATGTACTCGTAATATTATTATTATTAAGCAGGAGGTAATTACCCTTCTGCTTCTTCCCATTCTGCTGGACAATCTCGGTTGCTGCTGCTGCTGTTGATGCTTCACGATCATTCCACCGATTGAGCTCGATGAGTTGCCACGCTCGCCTTATATCCCTGACGTCACAATCATATGAACAGATGCAGGGTTGGCAGGCATCACTCAGTCTAATCAGTGGCAATCGCCTCTGATACAGAATGACTAGTCATTTAAAAAAAATAGGCACTTCCAGCACAAGCAACGGTCTGTATCAGTGGCGAAATGCATCTCCACGCCATCTCACTATATCACCATTATCTGCCAAAAAGTATTCTTCTTCTTCCACTCCTCCATTACCATTTCTTTCCAATCCTCAAGTAGGAAACTACGGATGCAGTCCTCGGCTGCATGCTTACTGGTAATACAGTTATTAAAGTCCTCTCTGTCAGGCACCACCTCCTGATCAATTGAACAGATTATGCACACGACTGAGGCCAAAGAGTGACTGCGCTTTTCGCAGGGAGCCCCCTGATGGTAATATTGCAAGCACACACATGTGCATGGCTTGAATTTCCCACTAAAATTTGAATTTCCTATCAATTTCTGTTATTATTATTATTAAATTACTATATCCCTTGCAATGTAATGGACATTTCAATTTACTGTCAAAATTTGAATTTACCGCCAACAGGGCAACAAGGGAAGGCGGTTTGAATTTCCCACCAAAAATTGAATTTCCCATCAATCTGCGTTATTATTATTATTAATATTATTATTATATCCATTGTAATGTAATTACCATTTGAATTTATCACAGAAATTTGAATTAGGCGCCAATATGGGGAGGGGAGGGGATGAGAGGGGAAGGGAGTTATGGACTGGGGGGGGGCGGATTTGCCACAGGGAAGGGGATTTGTCAGAGGGTGGGGCATGTGTAGAGGGAGGAGATTAATTGAGCAATTTAATTAATTAGTCAATTAATTTTATATCAATTTGACATCAATACTACTGGTATGCACCAACCTAATATAATACGAATGTGCAGAGTAGTTATAATAAAACGTTCGCTACTAGAGCCAGTTTAGATGGAAATATATTTACTGTATGGGTACGCAAGTTTACAGGGATGATGTGCAGACTGTGTGCTGCAGGATTTGTGTTATTGGTAGTGTTAGTATCACGACTTGCCGTTAGGCTCCCATAGTGGTATGGCGACATAGGTGTGAAACGAACATCAGAGGGCATAGCAGGTGCTGGCAGTGAACGTGGGTCCCGACAAGACGGGCAGGAATTTAGCCATAAAGCTGCGTTATCGAAACAAAAGCGATTGTGCTGCTGCTGCTGCCCCTCACGAGTATCGATGCATTAGAGTAACATGGAGAGGTCCACAGCTGAACTGAAGAACATGACTCGGAATTTCGAAGTAACTGGCGATTTGGAGAACGCTCCTGAGAGAGGCTGACGGCCAATTGCGCCACGAATCGTTGAAGAAGCCACTGTTGCCACTGACGAGACTACCAGGCGCCATGTGCAATTTTCGGGCACGGTACGAGCTGTCACGACAGCTGAACGTCCTACGGTCCACCGTTCGAAAAGTGATGCGAACAATTGTCAAACTGAATTTTTAGTGCAGTTGTGGGTTGTCACGGATGCAGGTGGCCAACACAATGGAACGTAAAAGTGTTACCGTCTTACGCGGAAATTTGTTTCAACGGTTTACTCGTTATGTTTCTTTTACATCTACTACATCTACTTACATACTCCGCAATCCACCATAACGTGCGTGGCGAAGGGTACCTCGTCCCACAACTAGCATCTTCTCTCCCTGTTCCACTACCAAACAGAACGAGGGAAAAATAACTGCCCATATGCCTCTGTATGAGCCCTAATCTCTCTTCTCTTATCTCTGTGGTCTTTCCGCGAAATATAAGTTGGCGGCAGTAAAATTGTACTGCAGTCAGCCTCAAATGCTGGTTCTCTAAATTTCGTCGGTAGCGATTCACGAAAGAATCCAGTGACTAACACCCGAGTTCCTGAAGCATTTCCGTAACACTCGCGTGACAATAAAACCTACCAGTAACAAATCTAGCAGCCCGCCTCTGAATTGATTCTATGTCCTCCCTCAATCCGACCTGATACGGATCCCAAACGCTCGAGCAGTACTCAACAATAGGTCGTATTAGTGTTTTATAAGCGGTCTCCTTTAGCGATGAACCACATCTTCCCAAAATTCTACCAATGAACCGAAGACGACTATCCGCCTTCCCCACAACTGCCATTACATGCTTGTCCCACTTCGTATCGCTCTGCAATGTTACGCCCAAATATTTAATCGACGTGACTGTGTCAAGCGCTGCACTCCTAATGGAATATTCAAACATTACCGGATTCTTTTTCCTATTCATCTGCATTAATTTACATTAATCTATATTTAGAGTTAGCTGCCATTCTTTACATCAATCACAAATCCTGACCAAGTCATCTTGTATCCTCCTACAGTCACTCAACGACGACGCCTTCCCGTACACCACAGCATCATCAGCAAACAGCCGCACATTGCTATCCACCCTATCTAAAGATCATTTATGTAGATAGAAAACATCAGCGCACCTAACACACTTCCCTGGGTCGCTCCAGATGATACCCTCACCTCCGATGAACACTCACCATCGAGGACAACGTACTGGGTTCTATTACTTAAGAAGTCTTCGAGCCACTCACATATTTGGGAACCAATCCCACATGCTCGTACCTTATTTACGAGTCTGCAGTGGGGCACCGAGTCAAACGCTTTCCGGAAGTCGAGTAATGTGGCATCCGTCTGATACCCTTCATCCATGGTCGCAAGATATCATGTGAAAAAAGGGCGAGTTGCGTTTCGCAGGAGCGATGCTTTCTAAAGCCGTGCTGATGCATGGACAGCAACTTCTCTGTCTCAAGGAAATTCATTATATTCGAACTGAGAATATGTTCGAGAATCCTGCAACAAACCGATGTTATGGATATTGGTCTGTAATTTTCAGGATCCGTCCTTCTACCCTTCTTATATACAGGCGTCACCTGCGCTTTTTTCCAGTCGCTCAGGACTTCACGTTGGGCAAGAGATTCGCGATACATGCAAGCTAACTAAGGAGCCAATGCAGTAGAGTACTCTACATCTACATCTAGATCCATACTCCGCAAGCCACCTGACGGTGTGTGGCGGAGGGTACCCTGAGTACCTCTATCTGTTCTCCCTTCTATTCCAGTCTCGTATTGTTCGTGGAAAGAAGGATTGTCGGTATGCCTCCGTGTGGGCTCTAATCTCTCTGATTTTATCCTCATGGCCTCTTCGCGAGATATACGTAGTAGGGAACAATATACTGCTTGACTCCTCGGTGAAGGTATGTTCTCGAAACTTCAACAAAAGCCCGTACCGAGCTACTGAGCGTCTCTCCTGCAGAGTCTTCCACAGGAGTTTATCTATCATCTCTGTAACACTTTCGCGATTACTAAATGATCCTGTAACGAAGCGCGCTACTCTCCGTTGGATCTTCTCTATCTCTTCTATCAACCCTATCTAGTACGGATCCCACACTGCTGTGCAGTATTCAAGCAGTGAGCGAACAAGCGTGTTGTAACCTACTTCCTTTGTTTTCGGATTGCATTTCCTTAGGATTCTTCCAATGAATCTCAGTCTGGCATCTGCTTTACCGACGATCAACTTTATATGATCATTCCATTTTAAATCACTCCTAATGCCTACTCCCAGATAATTTTTGGCATTAACTGCTTCCAGTTGCTGACCTGCTATATTGTAGCTAAATGATAAGGGATCTTTCTTTCTATCTATTCGCAGCACATAAACTTGTCTACATTGAGATTCAATTGCCATTCCCTGCACCATGCGTCAATTCACTGCAGATCCTCCTGCATTTCAGTACAATTTTCCATTGTTACAACCTCTCGATGTACTACAGCATCATCCGCAAAAAGCCTCAGTGAACTTCCGATGTCATCCACAAGGTCATTTATGTATATTGTGAATAGCAACGGTCCTACGACTCTCCCCTGTGGCACACCTGAAATCACTCTTACTTCGGAAGACTTCTCTCCATTGAGAATGACATGCCGCGTTCTGTTATCTAGGAACTCTTCAATCCAATCACACAATTGGTCTGACAGTCCATATGCTCTTACTTGGTTCATTAAACGACTGTGGGGAACTGTATCGAACGCCTTGCGGAAGTCAAGAAACACGCCATCTACCTGGGAACCCGTGTCTATGGCTCTCTGAGTCTCGTGGACGAATAGCGCGAGCTGGGTTTCACATGACCGTCTTTTTCGAAAACCATGGTGATTGCTAGAGAGTAGATTTCTAGTCTCCAGGAAAGTCATTATACTTGAACATAATGCGTGTTCCAAAATTCCACAACTGATCGACGTTAGAGATATAGGTCTATAGTTCTGCATATCTGTTCGACGGCCCTTCTTGAAAACGGGGATGACCTGTGCCCTTTTCCAATCCCTTGGAACGCTACGCTCTTCTAGAGACCTACGATACACCGCTGCAAGATGGGGGGCACGTTCCTTCGCGTACTCTGTGTAAAATCGAACTGGTATCCCATCAGGTCTAGCGGCCTTTCCTCTTTTGAGCAATTTGAATTGTTTCTCTATCCCTCTGTCTTCTATTTCGATATCTACCCTTTTGTCATCCGTGTGACAATCTAGAGAAGGAACTACAGTGCAGTCTTCCTCTGTGAAACAGCTTTGGAAAAAGACATTCAGCATTTCGACCTTTAGTTCAAATGGTTCAAATGGCTCTGAGCACTATGGGACTCAACTGCTGAGGTCATTAGTCCCCTAGAACTTAGAACTAGTTAAACCTAACTAACCTAAGGACATCACAAACATCCATGCCCGAGGCAGGATTCGAACCTGCGACCGTAGCGGTCTTGCGGTTCCAGACTACAGCGCCTTTAACCGCACGGCCACTTCGGCCGGCCTTCGACCTTTAGTCTGTCATCCTCTGTTTCAGTAACATTTTGGTCACAGAGTGTGTGGACATTTTGTTTTGATCCACCTACCACTTTGACATAAGACCAAAATTTCTTAGGATTTTCTGCCAAGTCAGTACATAGAACTTTACTTTCGAATTCATTGAACGCCTCTCGCATAGCCCTCCTCACACTACATTTCGCTTCGCGTAATTTTTGTTTGTCTGCAAGGCTTTGGCGATGTTTATGTTTGCTGTGAAGTTCCCTTTGCTTCCACAGCAGTTTTCTAACTCGGTTGTTGTACCACGGTGGCTCTTTTCCATCTCTTACGATCTTGCTTGGCACATACTCATCTAACGCATATTGTACGATGGTTTTGAGCTCGTCCACTGATCCTCAACACTATCTGTACTCGAGACAAAACTATTGTGTTGAGCCGTCAGGTACTCTGTAATCTGCTTTTTGTCACTTCTGCTAAACCGAAAAATCTTCCTACCCACCGAGCGAGGTGGCGCAGTGGTTGCACACTGGACTCGCATTCGGAAGGACGACGGTTCAATCCCGCGTCCGGCCATCCTGATTTAGGCTTTCCGTGATTTTCCTAAATCACTCCAGGCAAATGCCGGGATGGTTCCTCTGAAAGGGCACGGCCGACTTCCTTCCCCATCCTTCCCTAATCCGATGAGACCGATGACCACGTTGTCTGGTCTCCTTCCCCAAACCAACCAACCAACCATCTTCCTACCTTTTTTAATATTTCTATTTACGGCTGAAATCATCGATGCAGTAACCGCTTTATGATCGCTGATTCCCTGTTCTGCGTTAACTGTTTCAAATAGTTCAGGTCTGTTTGTGACCAGAAGGTCTAATATGTTATCGCCACTAGTCGGTTCTCTGTAGTTTTCAGATAATGCACTGGATTCTTTGTCCCTGCCACCCGTTATAAACGTGTAAGTCTCCCAGTCTATATCCGGCAAATTAAAATCTCCACCCAGAATTATAACATGGTCGGGGAATCTACTCGAAATATTTTCCAAATTTTCCTTCGGGTGCTCTGCCACAACAGCTGCTGAGCCAGGGGGCCTATAGAGACATCCAATTACCATGTCTGAGCCTGCTTTAACCGTGACCTTCACCCGAATTATTTCACATTTCGGATCACTTTTCACAGGGGCCTCTCGAGTAGAGAAAGTTTAATTACGACCGCCCCGGCAAACGGCCCGCTGCGCGTCGAGGCAGCCGCAGAACTGGCTGAAGTGAGTCACCTGATGCGGCGGCAGGGCGAGCCGGCGCCGACGGGCGAGGGCGGCGAGTAGGGCAGCGCGAGGCGGCGGGGGGCGGGGGCGCACTCGCAGGGGGTGGAGGTGGCGGGCGGCGGCGTCCACGTGACGCGGCGCGTCGCGGTGCCGATGGCGGCGCCGGTGCTGCGCGGCGGCGTCACGGCGGGGCAGGAGCCGGCCGGGGGCGGCGAGACGCGCGCCGCGGCGCCCGCCGTCGTGCGCTCCTCCGTCGCCACGACCGAGCCGTCGGCCAGCCGCTCCGCCGACCGCCGCACCGCCATGCGGCTCGCCGTCGTGTACACGGGGCCACCTGCCGACACACGCGCCTTTTGTCCCTGCCGACTCACACTTTTACACCAAATTCCTAATTTTTTTAAAGAAGTCACGAAGTCCTCGGACGGAATCAGTGTACCCCAGTTGTCTGCATCTAGTGTAAACCGTGAAATTGTGTGAACGTGTTTCAAATGACCAGTGAATTGTACAACTGAGGCGGAACGTGGGGACCGGCCTGGTATTCACCTAGGGGGATGTGGAAATCCGCCTAAAAGCCACATCCGGGCTGGCCGGCACACCGGCCCTCGCCGTTAATCCGCCGGGCGGACAGATCCGGGGCCGGCGCACCTGCCCGTGTCCGGGAAGCGGCGCATTAGCGCTCTCGGCTAACCTGGCGGGTACCTCATTCTTTTGAATGTCTGGGAGAAAGAAGCATGTACTAAAGAACATATTTTATTGGAAGAAATGTTGTTGTTGTTATTATTGTGGTCTTCAGTCCTGAGACTGGATTGATGGATCTCTCCATGCTACTCTATACTGTGCAACCTTCTTCATCTCCCAGTACTTACTGCAGCCTACATCCTTCTGAATCTGCTTAGTGTATTCATCTCTTGGTCTCCCTCTGCGGTTTTTACCCTCCACGCTGCCCTCCAATGCTAAATTTGTGATCCCTTCATGCCTCAGAACATGTCCTACCAACCAGTCCCTTCTTCTTGTCAAGTTGTGCCACAAATTGGAAGAAATATATGCCTAAAAATTCACAATGGGGTTGCTGCGTTTGAAGAAGTACCACTGTGAGTCAAATGAAAACCTTATATTAAAAGACGATCGTGTGAAACCCAGCTGGCGCTATTCGCCCACGAGACTCAGAGGGCCTTAGACACGGGTTCCCAGGTAGATGCTGTGTTTCTTGACTTCCGCAAGGCGTTTGATACAGTTCCCCACAGTCGTTTAATGAACAAAGTAAGAGCATATGGACTAACAGACCAATTGTATGATTGGATTGAAGACTTCCTAGGTAACAGAACACAGCATGTCATTCTCAATGGAGAGAAGTCTACTGAAGTAAGAGTGACTCAGGTGTGCCGCAAGGGAGTGTCGTAGGACCGTTGCTATTCACAATATACATAAATGGCCTTGTGGATGACATCGGAAGTTCACTGATGCTTTTTGCAGATGATGTTGTAGTTTATCGAGAGGTTGTAACAATGGAAAATTGTACTGAAATGCAGGTGGATCTGCAGCGAATTGACGAATGGTGCAGGGAATGGCAATTGAATCTCAATGTAGACAAGTGTAATGTCCTGCGAATACATAGAAAGAAAGATCCCTTATCATTTAGCTACAATATAGCAGGTCAGCAACTCGAAGCAGTTAATTCCATAAATTATCTGGGAGTACGCATTAGGAGTGTTTTAAAATGGAATGACCATATAAAGCTGATCGTCGGTAAAGCAGATGGCAGACTGAGATTCATTGCAAGAATCCTAAGGAAATGCAATCCGAAACAAAGGAAGTAGGTTACAGTACACTTGTTCGCCCACTGCTTGAATATTGCTCACCAGTGTGGGATTCGTACCAGATAGAAGAGAGAGAGAAGATCCAACGGAGAGCAGCGCGCTTCGTTACAGGATCATTCACTAATCGCGAAAGTGTTACGGAGATGATAGATAAACTCCAGTGGAAGACTAAGCAGGAGAGATGTTCAGTAGCTCGGTACGGGCTTTTGTTGAAGTTTCGAGAACATACCTTCACCGAAGAGTCAAGCAGTATATTGCTCCCTCCTACGTATATCTCGCGAAGAGACCATGAGGATAAAATCAGATAGATTAGAGCCCACACAGAGGCATACCGACAATCTTTCTTTCCACGAACAATACGAGACTGGAATAGAAGGGAGAACTGATAGAGGTACTCAAGGTACCCTCCGCCACACACCGTCAGGTGGCTTGCGGAGTATGGATGTAGACGTAGTGCAAACCATGAAATTGTGCGAGCGTGTTTCAAATGGCTGCGAATCGTGTAACTGAGGCGGCATGTGGGGACCAGCCCGGTCGGTAGTCACCTAGAGCGATGTGGAAAACCGCCTAAAAGCCACATCCAGGCTGGCCGGCACACCGGTCCTCAGCGTTAATCTGCCAGGCGGACTGATCTGGGGCCGGTGCACCTACCCAAGTCCGGGAAGAAGCGCATTAATGCTCTCGGCTAACCTGGTGGGTAACTCATTCTTTTGAATGTCTGTGAAAAAGGAGCATGTACAAGAGAACATATTTTATTGGAAGAAATATGTGCCTAAAAAATTCACAACGGGAGTGCTGTGTTTGAAAAAGTACAGGGCGAGTCAAAAGTCCTTGGACACCTTCATAAGTTGGAAGATTAATGGGAAAATTGAAATGTGATGATGGGAACATAGGTTTGACGTGGGGTCGCAACTTTTGGAGTGAATGTCATTCATGGCCGCCATCTTGAAATTCCCCATTTAGGATTCATGTCTTTTTTAAATGGGACGGGGGGTGTATGACACATCAAATGACACTCTCTTGAGCTCTGGATTGAGTAGTGTAATTTGTTTTTGTCTATCCCGTACAGTTTAGAGATTATTAATGTTCAAAGTTACCTCGGTACCGACTACAGTTATGCATTGCACGGGATGGACAACACGTAGAACACGTGTTGTAGCAGTCGGTATGAAGGTAATTTCCCAACTTTGAACATTAATAACCTCTAAACTGTACAAGATACACAAAAACAAATTACACCACTAAATTCCAGAGCTCAAGCGATTATTATTTGATGTGTATGCACCTCCCTTCCCTTTAAAAAAAAAGACTTGAATCCAAAATGGCGGATTTCAAGATGGCTGCCTTGAATAAAATTCACTCCAAAAGTCGCGGCCCCACATCAAACCTATGTTTCCATCATCACATTTCTATTTTCCCTTTAATCTTCCAACTTATGAAGGTGTCCAAGGACTTTTGACTCGCCTTGTATAATTCACTTGAGTACGATAATCTCTGAAACAGTCTTGTATGGAGAGACTCACAACACACTGCTTACACCATCATCCTGTTTCTTTTCCTACTCCTTTCCCAGTTTCTTTTTCCCCTTTATCTGCACAAACTTAACAACACCTCGTTGCATTTTGTTTACACGCTGCAGCTGGGATATTTTCTGTGAAGTGTCGGCAAAACACTGTGTCTGCCGTTGGTGATGGACCACACTTCAATCGTGAAGCCTCTCCACACCACCTTGACTAGTTAGCTGTTTACCTAAAGCCTCGATGAAGCACACCAGAGATGTTGTCTTTTTTGTTATTTGTTGGTACGCAACCCAACTATTTACTCCTGGTAAAAGAAAAAAGTGAAAGAGAGCCTCCTTCCACCGTTTCAGTGTCTTCTGACAGATAGCGCTACAGCTCGGTAGCAGGTCAACCCTGTCTATTCCAATTTCACCCTCGTTATAGTCGGTTACATCTGCTTTACGTCTGTCTGCTTGCCCTCCTTTGCTTCTGGTATTAGTTACAGTTGAATTTCCTCGATGTCTGGTTGAAAGACAACACATCTCTCACTGACTTCCATTTTACCTCAAGCGAACGTACCTTCCTACAAAACATGATTCCTCCCTTCCTAAGCTTCACATTATTCATTTCATCAAGCAGACCTTTCCTGTGTTTCATTGCAATGCCTACACAAGAGATTTAATTCTCCATAGGCAGTCCAACACAGTAGGGCGTCTGTAGAGCCTCTCCACGTAAATGCAGTGTGCTTTTTCCAAAATAATCTCCACACAACTCAGTAGACAGTTATCTACATTCTTTGCTTTGCCTTTGTAAGTTTCACAATTCAAAGCATAACCTGTTGTTGAGCTACACAGCAAACAAAGTTCGATACGGTATTTATATGGTTTGTTTTTCATACAAACTCTAAATCCTATTCTGCCTCCGAAGGGGCATATCCTTGATCAATTGTAAGATGCATCTGTGCTTCGATGTTGTTCTTGCACTCTGTGAGAAAAGAAATGAAGAAAGGTCTAATTTTGTATAGCGGATAATGTCCTGGCTCACCTTTTGTGAATTTCTTGCTGTCATTCAGGTGCAACATAAAATTGAAGGGGATCCGTCTGTACTCATTGCCTGCTTTCCCATCAAATATTCAGAAATGCATCCTTTGATCAATAGTCACTTACTTTTGGCAACTTCCCTACACTTATATGCAAAATAATAGAGAAAAACAAGTAAATTTCATGTATCTTTACAATTGACCATCGATGCCATATAGAATTTCTCTTCATAGACATCTACTTAATAATTCCGTGAATTTTTCGTCCTTTATACTTGTTTGCTTCAACTATTGTTGGCTTTATCATCTCAGTACAGAAAAATTCTGAGACACATTCAAATTCAGTACTGTTTTCATCCAACTGCAAAGATACACCACTACTGCTATGCATTAAAAGCAAATCAGGCTGGTTGTCAACTCAGGACCAGTTGCACACATCAGTAATCACATTTTGTGATGTATCAGGACAAGCACCAGTACTAGAACTCACACTTCCATCAGTCCATGAATAAATAAACAGGCATATACACTGATGAGCCACAACATAATGACCACCTGCTTAATAGCTCGTTCGAACGAAATACATCGCTGATTCTGCGTATCAGGGATCCGATAGGTTGTTGGTAGGTTTGTAGTGGTATGTGGCATTACGTATCTAACAAGGGAACCTCCTCATCGCACCCCCCTCAGATTTAGTTATAAGTTGGCACAGGGATAGGCCATGAAAAACTGAACACAGATCAATCGAGAAAACAGGAAGAAGTTGTGTGGAACTATGAAAAAAATAAGCAAAATATACAAACTGAGCAGGCCATGCGCAAGGTTAGCAACATCTAGGAGAGTGTCAGCTTGCGAGCGCCATGGTCCCGTGGTTAGCGTGAGCAACTGCGGATCAAGAGGTCCTTGGTTCAAATCATCTCTCGAGTGAAAAGTTTAATTTTTTATTTTCAGACAATTATTAAAGTTCAGGCACTCACACATAATCAACTTCGCTCTCCAAAATTCCAGGACATGTTTAGATTTGCTTGGACATATGCAGGATTTGACGGTCTACACAAGGAAACATTTTAAAACGTAAAAAACATATGTTTTGACAGAACACAGGGAAAACTGTGCGACTGTGAAACTGTTGCATTCATTTGTTGCAGTTTATGAGACAAACTCTTATGTATTCATCACTTTTTTGGGAGTGATTATCACATCCACAAGAAAACCTAAATCGGGCAAGGTAGAAGAATCTTTTTACCCATTCGCCAAGTGTGCAAGTTAGGTGGGTCGACAACATATTCGTGTCATGTGACGCACATGCCGTCACCAGTGTCGTATAGAATATATCAGACGTGTTTTCCTGTGGAGGAATCGGTTGACCTATGACCTTTCGATCAAATGTTTTCGGTTCCTATTGGAGAGGCACGTCCTTTGGTCTACTAATCGCACGGTTTTGCGGTGCGGTCGCAAAACACAGACACTAAACTTATTACAGTGAACAGAGACGTCAATGAATGAACGGACAGATCGTAACTTTGCGAAAATAAAAAAAGTAAAATTTTCACTCAAGGGAGGACTCGAACCAAGGACCTCTCGATCCGCAGCTACTCACTCTAACCATGGGACCACGGCGCTCCTGATCTCACATTATCCTTGATGTTTCTTATCTTGCACATGGACTACTCAGTTTGTATATTTTGCTTATTTTTTTATAGTTTCATACAACTTCTTCCTGTTTTCTCGATTGATCTGTGTTCAGTTTTTCAAGGCCTATCCACTGCGTCAATTTATAACTAAATCTGAGGGGGGTGCGATGGGGAGGTTCCCTTGTAAGCACTGGTCACGTAATTCGCGTATATAATGAGCCGCTGATTCATGTACGCGGTGATGGCGCCCGATAGCGACCCACATGGGCTCCGTAGGATTTACATCAGGCGAATTTGGTCGCCGAGACATCAATGTGAACTGACTACAGTGCTCCTCAAACCACTGCAGCACGGTTCTGGCTCTGAGACAAGGACAACTATATGCTGAAAGAAGGGGAAGATATCAAGCATGTAGGTATACAGGTGTTCGCAGCTGTCAGCGTGTCTTAGATTAGTAAGACAAGTCCCATGCAAGCGCAGGAGAATGTCCTCCATGAAATAATACTGCTCCCACTAGCCTGCGTCCACGGAACGCTGCACGTGTCGAGCCGCCGTCCACATCGATGACGGCGTCGTGGAGACGGCATCGACGTAGAGGAGGGAAAATGTGATTCACCCGAAGGGCCGACACGTTTCCATTGATCGACGGTCGAATCCCGAAGGTCCCGTGCAATCGCATTGTGCTCTTTTGGCAGAGGTTGTAACACCATAGCTCTAATGCTCTACTCATCTATTTTGCTTTTTTTTTAACTTAATATTACACCGTTAAGAACCTGTAAATGTTTTTGATTGAATAGATAACACAATATTGTATACTCTTTTCTTTGTTAAAACTTTGATGTCGTAGTTTGTTTCAATGCAAAGTAGTGTATCTGTACTGTAAATACTTTGTCCCATTTGGAGGGAACAAAACTTACTGTATATAATTGTAATTCTGTGTGAATAATTTTTTGTAGAAGTGTCAATATGTGAAAATGTTCTGTTTTATTTAATGTGTTTGTTTGCTGTTATGTAAACTGCTGACCTTCACTTAGGGCTCTTAATTATTCTGTATGTAAAAGGTGTAGTGGTTCCCCTCGGGAACGGAACTGTGTAGCGCGCGCAACTTGTGGTTGGCCTAGGTGGAAAAGGTGGAACTGATAGTCAGTCGGGGACGAGCCAGCAGTCAGAGATGAGCTACGAGTCCGTGCACTGCCGTGTAAAAGTTGCATAGTGCTGGTTTCGAGAGAGGCTTTTCTGTTATTTTCCAATGCCTCGGATGGATGGATAAATAGCTGGGCTATTCTGGAATTTGTATCTATCATCGCCACCAAGAAATGACAGAGTCCAGCAATTCTGCCTGCAATTTCACCTACCAACATGCAGTTGCCACCACATTGCGCAATCATTGCAACGTAACACTATAATGATGTACAGTGAAGGATCAGCTTAATGAATGTGTTATTGTGCTGAAATATAAGGTAATTTATATCTGAATTCATGTACCTACCTTGACTTTTCTCCTCATCATAACACCTCTCAGGGTCCTCTCCGTTTGAACTAAAGTGATTACCGAGTGTCCTTACTGAAAGTACGTTAAAAATCCAGTTTTCTAATTAATGCCTCTTGAACATAGTAAAGTGAAAGTTAAAGTTGATGTGGCAAGAGAGTGAGTTAGAGTTAATGATGCTTGCTGAAAATAACGTTCTTAGTAAAAATACTTATTAATGTGTTGTTGCCAACTACAAATTAAAATCTCTCAAGACTGAGGCTTATAGAGTTTTGCTTAGTAAATGATCACATTACTGCCTGTTGTTGATCTCAGAAAGTGGGTCAGTGTCTTACATTAATGTTAATTTTATGTCTCACGGTAGTAAAAGTAGAAATCTGCATAGTAGGAAATTATATGTTCATGATTACTAAGTGCTTGTCTATCTTGTGTGCATATTAACAGTATAAAGACCACTCAGTTTGTGTAAGCCCTGAAAGTGATAGTGTTTTTCTGTACCTGTTATAATTTTGCAAATAGTTTGTGCGGCTCCAATTGTTAGCTTCAATCTTAAAACATGTGTGTGTCAGAGTTCATTGCATTCGCGTGTGGCCAAGTCTAGGTTGTGTTTGTCCATTAGAGTTACTAATAACTACTTTCTTGAACGAGAATGTTAATCATTCTCTTGCCTAGTTAGGCTGGCGGCCGTTTTCTTTATCCGTTGAACAGTGCAGATAAACAAAATTTTGTTTGGTACTGTTCAAATATTTACGTAATTCTGACTTTCAATTCCGATAAGCCACCTCCGTTAGGGACAACACGGTCAACTTAACAAAATTCCTCTCAGAGGGTAACACTGCTCTGGTGCTTTGTACCATAATTGCTTTTACAAAATAGTTTTATGTCACAACCTGTTTCTAGCATTGAGGTTATGGTGCAGTAATAACAGCAGACAGGTAGTGTTATAAGGTGCCACAGGTCATCATCTATCATACACTCCTGGAAATGGAAAAAAGAACACATTGACACCGGTGTGTCAGACCCACCATACTTGCTCCGGACACTGCGAGAGGGCTGTACAAGCAATGATCACACGCACGGCACAGCGGACACACCAGGAACCGCGGTGTTGGCCGTCGAATGGCGCTAGCTGCGCAGCATTTGTGCACCGCCGCCGTCAGTGTCAGCCAGTTTGCCGTGGCATACGGAGCTCCATCGCAGTCTTTAACACTGGTAGCATGCCGCGACAGCGTGGACGTGAACCGTATGTGCAGTTGACGGACTTTGAGCGAGGGCGTATAGTGGGCATGCGGGAGGCCGGGTGGACGTACCGCCGAATTGCTCAACACGTGGGGCGTGAGGTCTCCACAGTACATCGATGTTGTCGCCAGTGGTCGGCGGAAGGTGCACGTGCCCGTCGACCTGGGACCGGACCGCAGCGACTCACGGATGCACGCCAAGACCGTAGGATCCTACGCAGTGCCGTAGGGGACCGCACCGCCACTTCCCAGCAAATTAGGGACACTGTTGCTCCTGGGGTATCGGCGAGGACCATTCGCAACCGTCTCCATGAAGCTGGGCTACGGTCCCGCACACCGTTAGGCCGTCTTCCGCTCTCGCCCCAACATCGTGCAGCCCGCCTCCAGTGGTGTCGCGACAGGCGTGAATGGAGGGACGAATGGAGACGTGTCGTCTTCAGCGATGAGAGTCGCTTCTGCCTTGGTGCCAATGATGGTCGTATGCGTGTTTGGCGCCGTGCAGGTGAGCGCCACAATCAGGACTGCATACGACCGAGGCACACAGGGCCAACACCCGGCATCATGGTGTGGGGAGCGATCTCCTACACTGGCCGTACACCACTGGTGATCGTCGAGGGGACACTGAATAGTGCACGGTACATCCAAACTGTCATCGAACCCATCGTTCTACCATTCCTAGACCGGCAAGGGAACTTGCTGTTCCAATAGGACAATGCACGTCCGCATGTATCCCGTGCCACCCAACGTGTTCTAGAAGGTGTAAGTCAACTACCCTGGCCAGCAAGATCTCCGGATCTGTCCCCCATTGAGCATGTTTGGGACTGGATGAAGCGTCGTCTCAAGCGGTCTGCACGTCCAGCACGAACGCTGGTCCAACTGAGGCGCCAGGTGGAAATGGCATGGCAAGCCGTTCCACAGGACTACATCCAGCATCTCTACGATCGTCTCCATGGGAGAATAGCAGCCTGCATTGCTGCGAAAGGTGGATATACACTGTACTAGTGCCGACATTGTGCATGCTCTGTTGCCTGTGTCTATGTGCCTGTGGTTCTGTCAGTGTGATCATGTGATGTATCTGACCCCAGGAATGTGTCAATAAAGTTTCCCCTTCCTGGGACAATGAATTCACGGTGTTCTTATTTCAATTTCCAGGAGTGTACTTTACAGAGCAGACAAACCTCTGAACCCCGCGTTCTGTGAAGAGTCGTGCACGTCCAACCACTTAGCGCCTAGCGGTAGTTCTGCTGTCCTATCTCTTTCCATAGATGCTAAGGACAGTAGTACATGAACATTCGACCAGCTTCACCGTTTTCGAGATACTTGTTCACAGGATTAGCGTCATAATAATCTGCCCTGTGTCAAAGTCGCGTATCTCAATAGATTTCCTCATTTTCAGCCCATATCTTCGCCAGGGTTATCACCCATCCGTGCCTGCTTTTGATACTGTGTCACATGCCCGCAACGTCACTAGGCGGTACCCAAAGTCGCTGTGGGCTGTGGTCACAATATTTTTGCTCATCAGTGTAAACAGCTAAAACTACAGTATAAAATATTTTCAGGAAATATTTGTTTTTATAGTAATCTACGTATTATTTCGTACTGAAATTTTTCGATAACAAAAATTCATATTAGTTACCTGAACTGCTGGAACTTTCGGAAAAACCACCTCAAGGTTCGTAGTCAGTATCCATATCATTGTTTTCCTCCTCAGATCCGGAAGATGGTTCAAATGGCTCTGAGCACTATGCGACTTAACTTCTGAGGTCATCATTCGCCTAGAACTTAGAAGTAATTAAACCTAACTAACCTAAGGACATCACACACATCCATGCCCGAGGCAGGATTCGAACCTGCAGCCGTAGCGGTCGCTGGGTTTCAGACTGTAGCGCCTAGAACCACACGGCCACTCCGGCCGGCTGATCCGGAAGAATCATCAAAAATATCCCTGCTCCTAACAGAACACAGACACGTAAGCTGACCCAAGAAGTGAACTAAGACCATATCAAAGATTAGGTTACGACGATGACACAAATCGATCGTGTGTTGTCTATACTCAAGCCGCACACTCACAGTAACCTCTGCTGGAAAGTACATAAACTACACTTGCCACCAGTTTGCATGAAAAAATGTACGTTTTGCTGAATTAAAAAGTGCAGGGAACAAAGCAATGTATGATATACAGGCACCGTCCAAAGAGCTGTGTTTGCGAGAATGTATTGTCAACGGGCAATAGTGAAAAGTGTTAGGGGCCCTACAAACGCACAAATTTATCACCACACGACTGCTACGATCGCAGGTTAGAATCCTGCCTCGGGCATGGATGTGTGTGATGTCCTTAGGTTAGTTAGGTTTAAGTAGTTCTAAGTTCTAGGGGACTGATGACCTCAGTTGTTAAGTCCCATAGTGCTCAGAGCCATTTGAACCATTTGAACGAATTTATCGGCCGAGCTACCAACAGGTAGCACGTGTGTACACTTGTCTGCCGACAGATTTTCCTTGTCGGGCAGTTGGTTGGGTATGGCCACCGAACAGCCAAGACCTCCGCCTCCCAAACCACTTCGTCCAACAAACCGTCCCGAGAGTATAGGTCTCGCCATGATACGAGGCCGATGCGCAGTGAGCAGATTTCGTCCAAAGAGCTGGGCGAGTTCATTCGTTTGTTTAGAAGGGAAGGCTGATAAGCGTTTGCCACCTTTCGGCCGGTCGGCGATGACAGAATCGACCCGCACGCCCTGCAATCTTTCTCAAACGATTTTACATCAACTATTCGGTAAAAAATTCATTTTCGGTTGAATTGTAGCTTTATATGTCAGGTTCACCATGATATGCCCATCACGGTTAATGATCTTAGTTATTGGGATATTTACGTGGAAGTAAGACACTGCGAAATTCGAAAAAAGTTTGCAATGAAAAATAGGGGTAGCTATCATTTTGCGTCTGGTGCTTATTACATAGTATGTTGCTGTGAATGAAATATTTATTTTGAATTTTTCTTTAGACTTGGTTGGAGGTCTATATCTGTCACCAATGTCGAGAAATTTGATCTGACGTAACATCGTCATTTGCGATCGCTCCACGCCAGCGATAAAGCCAGAGTGAAATATCCAAAACATTCCTTACATTTCATAAATGGTTTGAGACACTGAAATGAGATTTTGGCAAATGATAGCACAGAAAGAGGAGAATATTTTGCCATATGATTATTATGCAAAATTTCACTATCTACCGAGTTATTCCACTAACTACAGACGTTTCTGATAAAAGAATGTAATTTTTAAGGGCGATCGATAGCTGGTGAAACAAGAAAAGCTATGGGATTTGGAAAACGTGTGTGAAGTCGTTATACGTTTACTTTGTTCTGAGCATGTGCTTCTTCATAAGATGCTGACCTTAATTTTCCTCAGTTCCTCATTTAATAAATTTGATAAATCACTGTTTCAGAATTCTCTTGCTACTGTGTCTTCACAACATGTTAGTGAAGTGAGACTGTATAAACTCCGCTGACTGTTAGAAAAAGAAGCCAATTTTAATATGGCAAAAAGAGAAATGTGTAGGTTTTAGTCAATATTCACCACTTGTGACTCTTCTCTTAAAGTTACAATTTGTTATCAAACCAGACGAAAATAAATCTCTGCATTTTCGGCGGAATTCTTTTTAGATACTAACCAAAGAAGAGGTGACAGACGTTTTTGAATGGTCACTATGCAAGTGTGGGCGTGGAGGGGCCCCATTTGATATTTCCCAAAAATGGGAGTGTAGGCTTGAGTTTAGAACGGCACGGCACTTTCCCTACAGCGTCCGGCGTTTTCCCTACAGCGCTCTGAGCTACCCCCCCCCCCCCCCCCCCAAATCACTGTTGCTCTGTCGTACCAACTGCCTGACACAAATTCGTCTTCTGTCACTGTGCGCGGGAGTAAACGCTGTCTGATGTACGATTAATAGGCTAGAGAGCGTGCGGATGTAACTTTGGTGACTGAGCTTCTGGATAACCTTAAAGATTGTACACGTAGATGTTTGTGAGACACGGCGCATGAGTAGTAGAGCGACAGAGATGCAGGAAATGAAGCACTAACTCCATTTTTTTTTTTTTTAGCGGTTTCGTAATGGTTCCATGTGCCACACAAGAGACAGTAAAAAGTATATAACTGCGTAAGCTTCCGTGGCCATAGTCAGCTACACGAGAGTTTTTTGGGTACGATACCACGTCATATTGTAAATAACTATCACTGATCGCACTGACGTTTCGGTCTTGTGTGGCCCATATCCGGCACGAGGAAGGCAAGGATCCACATGCTGTTCACCGATGACTATCGACCGTGGCACACATTGTAAGAGGCAACAGATGACAACAGATCTGCACTCCCTCCACCACTGGAAACAAATTACAATAAAGGCTCCAAGTCCCTCCGCCACAAGAGATCAATAATACGAACGTTTTTTTAAAATTGTGACGTAATGAAATGCTCAGTAGAACACTCATCGAATAATGTAGTAGACCAGTAGACCCAGAAGCAGCTCGCTGTAACTGTGGACGAAATGTTGGTTTCATTACTCAAAAAAATGGTTCAAATGGCTCTGAGCATTATGGGACTTAACATCTGAGGTCATCAGTCCCCTATAACTTAGAACTACTTAAACCTAACTAACCTAAGGACACCACACACATCCATGCCCGAGGCAGGATTCGAACCTGCGACCGTAGCGGTCGTGCAGTTCCAGACTGAAGCGCCTAGAACCGCTCGGCCATCCCGGCCGGCATTACTCATAATTATCCACAATGTGACACGATGCCATCATGAGAAAACTTTCATGTTAACTTAGTAAAAGATATATTTTTTATAAATAAGATTCCGTCAACTATGAGTATTTCTGTCTTCAGGTTCAAAAATTAAATGTATAAAACGAAATGCGGACGAATTACTTTCAGACACATATCATAAATAAAACCGAAGTACAGTCAGTGCTTCATTGTATCTAGAGCTTATGGGCAGTCAAGTGTAGGATTTTGTTACACTTCTAATAGCTGCTAAATGCGTTATTTCTTATGTATCTATTGCTTTATTTATTACATGATGTACGCCACCAGCTTTTCACCATTTTTACTCTTTCTACTTCTAATATGAAATGAGTTTCTTAAACTTGTAGATAACATCTTCTACGCTTCATCCATAAGTAAATACATAGCGTTTATACGAGAATAATGTGTTTTGCTTTACTATGCTCTGTTTCCTCAGGCGCCTGTTATTTACAGGGTGTTTCAAAAATGACCGGTATATTTGAAACGGCAATAAAAACTAAACAAGCAGCGATAGAAATACACCGTTTGTTGCAATATGCTTGGGACAACAGTACATTTTCAGGCGGACAAACTTTCTAAATTACAGTAGTTACAATTTTCAACAACAGATGGCGCTGCAAGTGATGTGAAAGATATAGAAGACAACGCAGTCTGCGGGTGCGCCATTCTGTACGTCGTCTTTCTGCTGTAAGCGTGTGCTGTTCACAACGTGCAAGTGTGCTGTAGACAACATGGTTTATTCCTTAGAACAGAGGATTTTTCTGGTGTTGGAATTCCACCGCCTAGAACACAGTGTTGTTGCAACAAGACGAAGTTTTCAACGGAGGTTTAATGTAACCAAAGGACAGAAAAGCGATACAATAAAGGATCTGTTTGAAAAATTTCAACGGACTGGGAACGTGACGGATGAACGTGCTGGAAAGGTAGGGCGACCGCGTACGGCAACCACAGAGGGCACGCGCAGCTAGTGCAGCAGGTGATCCAACAGCGGCCTCGGGTTTCCGTTCGCCGTGTTGCAGCTGCGGTCCAAATGACGCCAACGCCCACGTATCGTCTCATGCGCCAGAGTTTACACCTCTATCTATACGAAATTCAAACGCGGCAACCCCTCAGCGCCGCTACTATTGCTGCACGAGAGACATTCGCTAACGATATAGTGCACAGGATTGATGACGGCGATATGCATGTGGGCAGCATTTGGTTTACTGACGAAGCTTATTTTTACCTGGACGGCTTCGTCAATAAACAGAACTGGCGCATATGGGGAACCGAAAAGCCCCATGTTGCAGTCCCATCGTCCCTGCATCCTCAAAAAGTACTGGTCTGGGCCGCCATTTCTTCCAAAGGAATCATTGGCCCATTTTTCAGATCCGAAACGATTACTGCATCACGCTATCTGGACATTCTTCGTGAATTTGTGGCGGTACAAACTGCCTTAGACGACACTGCGAACACCTCGTGGTTTATGCAAGATGGTGCCCGGCCACATCGCACGGCCGACGTCTTTAATTTCCTGAATGAATATTTCGATGATCGTGTGATTGCTTTGGGCTATCCGAAACATACAGGAGGGGGCGTGGATTGGCCTCCCTATTCGCCAGACATGAACCCCTGTGACTTCTTTCTGTGGGGACACTTGAAAGACCAGGTGTACCGCCAGAATCCAGAAACAATTGAACAGCTGAAGCAGTACATCTCATCTGCATGTGAAGCCATTCCGCCAGACACGTTGTCAAAGGTTTCGGGTAATTTCATTCAGAGACTACGCCATATTACTGCTACGCATGGTGGATACACTCCTGGAAATTGAAATAAGAACACCGTGAATTCATTGTCCCAGGAAGGGGAAACTTTATTGACACATTCCTGGGGTCAGATACATCACATGATCACACTGACAGAACCACAGGCACATAGACACAGGCAACAGAGCATGCACAATGTCGGCACTAGTACAGTGTATATCCACCTTTCGCAGCAATGCAGGCTGCTATTCTCCCATGGAGACGATCGTAGAGATGCTGGATGTAGTCCTGTGGAACGGCTTGCCATGCCATTTCCACCTGGCGCCTCAGTTGGACCAGCGTTCGTGCCGGACGTGCAGACCGCGTGAGACGACGCTTCATCCAGTCCCAAACATGCTCAATGGGGGACAGATCCGGAGATCTTGCTGGCCAGGGTAGTTGACTTACACCTTCTAGAGCACGTTGGGTGGCACGGGATACATGCGGACGTGCATTGTCCTGTTGGAACAGCAAGTTCCCTTGCCGGTCTAGGAATGGTAGAACGATGGGTTCGATGACGGTTTGGATGTACCGTGCACTATTCAGTGTCCCCTCGACGATCACCAGTGGTGTACGGCCAGTGTAGGAGATCGCTCCCCACACCATGATGCCGGGTGTTGGCCCTGTGTGCCTCGGTCGTATGCAGTCCTGATTGTGGCGCTCACCTGCACGGCGCCAAACACGCATACGACCATCATTGGCACCAAGGCAGAAGCGACTCTCATCGCTGAAGACGACACGTCTCCATTCGTCCCTCCATTCAAGCCTGTCGCGACACCACTGGAGGCGGGCTGCACGATGTTGGGGCGTGAGCGGAAGACGGCCTAACGGTGTGTGGGACCGTAGCCCAGCTTCATGGAGACGGTTGCGAATGGTCCTCGCCGATACCCCAGGAGCAACAGTGTCCCTAATTTGCTGGGAAGTGGCGGTGCGGTCCCCTACGGCACTGCGTTGGATCCTACGGTCTTGGCGTGCATCCGTGCGTCGCTGCGGTCCGGTCCCAGGTCGACGGGCACGTGCACCTTCCGCCGACCACTGGCGACAACATCGATGTACTGTGGAGACCTCCCGCCCCACGTGTTGAGCAATTCGGCGGTACGTCCTCCCGGCCTCCCGCATGCCCACTATACGCCCTCGCTCAAAGTCCGTCAACTGCACATACGGTTCACGTCCACGGTGTCGCGGCATGCTACCAGTGTTAAAGACTGCGATGGAGCTCCGTATGCCACGGCAAACTGGCTGACACTGACGGCGGCGGTGCACAAATGCTGCGCAGCTAGCGCCATTCGACGGCCAACACCGCGGTTCCTGGTGTGTCCGCTGTGCCGTGCGTGTGATCATTGCTTGTACAGCCCTCTCGCAGTGTCCGGAGCAAGTATGGTGGGTCTGACACACCGGTGTCAATGTGTTCTTTTTTCCATTTCCAGGAGTGTATGTGGAAAATATCGTACTATAGAGTTTCCCAGACCGCAGCACCATCTGTTGTTGAAAATTGTAACTACTGTAATTTCGAAAGTTTGTCTGCCTGAAAATGTACGGTTGTCCCAAGCATATTGCAACAAACGGTGTATTTCTATCGCTGCTCGTTTAGTTTTTATTGCCGTTTCAAATATACCGGTCATTTTTGAAACACCCTGTACGTTGCCTGTTGTGAGTTAGAGCCCGCGATGAGTTGTGCCATTAGCTAGAAACCTTACAGCTACGAACATCTCCTCACAGCTAACAGCTCCTCTCTTCACAGTATTCTTTTATTCGAATATGACTTGACGAGCTTGAGCAGCTCAGGAAAACATTTCTCATCCATTCCTAAGCAATTTCGGAAATCAACAGATCCCAGCTCCTTCAGTAACGAAGCACGCACGGGTGGATTTGTTCCTTCGAAGAAGCCATTCGTTTTGCCCCAGCTTTCTCTCGCCTTCAAAGGCCTTCTCAGTCCTAAAGCAGTCGAGACAGATCCAAGTTTTCCCGTCTTTGTTATACAAAACAGCATCTCGAGCAACATAACCTCAACGAATCTACCATAAGCAACACGAGGAAACAAAACGAAGCTGTGTGGAGAGTGACACTATGCTGATCGCTCGGCCAATGAAATTGGTGCATGTAAAAACAATGGAGGTGCGCACACTACACCAGCGAAGATGCGAACTCGGCACGAGGACGTGGCGGGAGAAAAGGGAGAAGCGAAGGAATACCCTGAAGTGTGGGACGTGTCTCGCAACGAAAGCCGCGATAATATTATGAGTATCAGAGAGACGCACGGCTTCAAGTGCTAGAATAGTTACGTGAGGTTTGATGCGTAACTTTAATCTTCTCTCGCATCTACGAACGCTCCTTTCAGCAGCTGTAAACTAGCAATAAGTGAGGCCAAAACCTGCAGCTGCGTTCATTAAACGTATTTACAAATGAAATTATCAAATACTGCCTGCTTTCTTCTGCCGTTTGTAGGTGACACTGGTATTGTAATCAACCCAAGCATACATACGGAAACAGAAGAAATGGTAATCTAAGTTCTTAAAAGTATCATTGACTGGTTTTCTGCGAATGGTCTCACACTCAATTCCAAAAAGACTCAGCATATTCAGTTCTACACATCAGAGAGGTACTACACCAATTGTAAGTGTAACACTTGGCGGGGAAATAATAGATACGGTGGAAACTTCAAAATTCTTTGGGGTCCATATTGATGAGAACTTAAATTGGAAAAAAGACATTCTGGAACTCTTAAAACATTTGCACTTACAGTATTGCAAATCTTGGGGAGAGACAAATCCGAATGATCACATATTTTGCATATTTTCATTCAATAACTTCATATGGAATGATGTTCTGGGTTAACTTATCTTTAAGAAAGAAAGTCTTCATTGTGCAAAAACGTGCTGTGAGAATAATATGTGGAGCTCACACACGATCATCTTGAAGACACTGCTTCACAGTATATTTATTTATTCCCTCACGAAGTATGTTGCAAATAATCCACTACAGTTCAAGAGGAACGATGAGGTACACAACTGCAACACCGGAAGGAAAAATGACGTTCATTACTTCACATTAAGTTTGTCTTTAGCACAAAAAGGGTTGCACAATGCTGCAACAAAATTTTTTAACCATTCGCCCAGTGATATAAAATGTCCGGCAGACAGCAAATTAAAATTTCATAACAATCTCGGAAAATTTCTCCATGACAATTCGTTCTATTCCGTGGAAGAATTTCTATTATGTGTAAAAGGTAGCGGGTAGGAATTACTTATTCATATCTGCATATCTTTTAAAAAAAGATAGAAAAGTTCAGAATGCAAGCGTATGCACAAAATAATTTGCAATGTGAATGTATAATGACTCGTTTCACGTCATTGCGATCTATCGTGCAAAATGATGCATGGAAGATGTTACTAACAAACTAACAATCCTGCAGCCACACTTCCTGCGCGATGTGGTCGTGTGTGTTCCAGACGACTTTTTACGCTGCGACCAGGCGCGTCTGTTACTCGCTCGTGTGAATCCAGACTAAGTTTCCTTCTTGGGGCCAATACTACTGTGGCCTAGCGAGTTATACGTTACACAGCCAGGTAATACCTTCCAGAAGCCGACGACAGCAAATTCGTGGCCGTGCGGTAGCGTTCTCGCTCTCCACGCTCGGGTTCCCGGGTTCGATTCCCGGCGGGGTCAGGGATTTTATCTGCCTCGTGATGACTGGAGGTTGTGTGATGTCCTTAGGTTACTTATGTTTAAGTAGTTCTAAGTTCTAGGGGACTGATGACCATAGATGTTAAGTCTCATAGTGCTCAGGGCCATTTTTGAGCAAATTCCCGGTTATGCGAGTGCAATTATCCGTGCATAGCTGGGTGATTTTTGAAGCCAGTAGTTGTTGTTGTGGTCTTCAGTCCTGAGACTGGTTTGATACAGCACTCCATGCTACTCTATACTGTGCAAGTTTCTTCATCTCCCAGTACCTACTGCAACCTACATCCTTCTGAATCTGCTTAGTTCAAAAATGGTTCAAATGGCTCTGAGTAGCCGGCCGAAGTGGCCGTGCGGTTAAAGGCGCTGCAGTCTGGAACCGCAAGACCGCTACGGTCGCAGGTTCGAATCCTGCCTCGGGCATGGATGTTTGTGATGTCCTTAGGTTAGTTAGGTTTAACTAGTTCTAAGTTCTAGGGGACTAATGACCTCAGAAGTTGAGTCCCATAGTGCTCAGAGCCATTTGAGCCATTTGGCTCTGAGCACTATGGGACTTAATTTCTGAGGTCATCAGTCCCCTAGAACTTAGAACTGCTTAAACCTAACTAACCTAAGGACATGACACACGTCCATGCCCGAGGCAGGATTCGAACCTGCGACCGTAGCGGTCGCGCATGAATCTGCTTAGTGTATTCCTCTTGGTCTCCCTCTACGACTTTTACCCTCCACGCTGCCCTCCAACACTAAATTGGTGATCCCTTCATGCCTCAGAACATGTCCAACCAACCGATCCCTTCTTCTAGTCAAGTTGTGCCACAAATTTCTCTTCACCCCGATTCTATTCAGTACCTTCTCATTAGTTATGTGATCTACCCATTTAATCTTCAGCATCCTTCAGCAGCACCACATTTCGAAAGCTTCTATTCTCTTCTTGTACAAACTATTTATCGTCCATGTTTCACTTCCATACGTGGCTACACTACATACAAATACTTTCAGAAACCACTTCCTGATGCTTAAATCTATACTAGATGTTAACAAATTTCTCTTCTTCGGAAACGCTTTCCTTGCCATTGCCACTCTACATTTTATATCCTCTCTAGTTCGACTATCATTAGTTATTTTGCTCCCCAAATACCAAAACCCCTTTACTACTTTAAGTGTCTCGTTTCCTATTCTAATTCCCTCAGCATCACCCCACTTAATTCGACTACGCTCCATTATCCTCGTTTTGCTTTTGTTGATGTTCATCTTATATCCTCCTTTCAAGACACTGTCCATTCCGTTCAACTGCTCTTCCGAGTCCTTTGCTGTCTCTGACAGAATTACAGTGTCATCGGCGAACCTCAAAGTTTTTATTTCTTCTCCATAGATTTTAATACCTACTCCGAATTTTTCTTTTGTTTCCTTTACTGCTTGCTCAATATACAGATTGAATAACATCGGGGAGAGGCTAAAACCCTGTCTCACTCCCTTCCCAACCACTGCTTCCCTTTCATGTCCCTTGTCTGTTATAACTGCCATCTGGTTTCCGTACAAATTGTAAATAACCTTTCGTTCCCAACCTTCAGAATTTGAAAGAGAGTATTATCTCTTCATAAACAGAACAAATAGTTTTGTTTGGAATACACGACCGTGCACGTGGCTTATGTTTTATCGCCGGAGGATGACGCGGGTTCCAACACCACCGGTCGGCCACCCCTGAAATATTTTTCCATAGCTGCCCTTGTAACATGTCCGCAGCCGATTATCTCTTGCTGTTTTTACCAAGGCCTCTCCCTGTAAAGCTCGATAATTTCCAACTCAATTAAAACCAAAAGTAAAAGAAAATTATTTATGTTTTATTCTCAGGCGAAGTTGGCGATAAGAAACACGTTGAAACATTGCTACAAGATGACGCTGCTAATTCGCTGATATCCCCTGGAACATTTCATCACATAAACACGTTCACATTTAATAAATAGTCAACGTACGCGAATGTGAAATTGATTGATCACAAAGATTTCGTCAAAGGTAAAGTACCTGCAGTGCTTAGGATCATTGGTGGTAAAATTCTTCGAAGCGGTGTACGAACCCGATACCTTATGAGATGACTGTATGACACGTGCCAGAAAACTGTTCCTGTCCGTAGAATTCATGCTGTGTGGGACTACAGAGATAATGGCTTGAGTGTTAGTTTAACCCGTGAGAGAGCGTCAAAGAATTTTGGAACAATGTGAAATGGTAACAACTGAGGACAGACGCATATCTTTTCAAGAAAACCAGCTTTCCGAAAATTTACTACTGTTTTAATGGAAGAAACATTGCTACAAGATGACGCTGCTAATTAGCTGATATCCCCTGGAACATTTCATCAAATAAACACATTCACATTTAACAAATAGTCAACGTACGTGAATGTGAAATTGATTGATCACAAAGATTTCGTCGAAGGTAAAGTAGCTGCAGTGTTTAGGATCATTGGTGGTAAAATTCTTCGAAGCGGTGTACGAACCCGATACCTTATGAGATGATTGTATGACACGTGCCAGAAAACTGTTCCTGTCCGTAAAATTCATACTGTGTGGGACTACAGAAAACAATGGCTTGATTGTTGGTTTAACCCGTGAGAGAGCGTCAAAGAATTTTGGAACAATGTGAAAAGGTGACAACTGAGGGCAAACGCATATCTTTTCAAGAAAACCAGCTTTCCGAAAATTCATTACTAGTTTAACGGAAGAATTCTAAGAGTAGTCACGAGGGTCAACATCATCTTCTACAATTACTTGTGATCAAATTCCCAACTGAAAAAAGAACGATATTATTTATAAGTGTAAATAATGGCAACAATTTCCTTCATAAATTAGCGAGACATTCTTTATACGGCAACGGATACTTCCGCCGCAAGTACTACGACAACGCTTGGTAGATTCGCCCGACCGATTGCGTTATCCGGGCATGATTCCTGAATAAGCAGATATCCAGCACCAAACCGTTTCTATGAGGACGGACAATGCTACCAAATAATGACATTTCCACAGTTTCAGTCAAACCTGCTAGTTATATACCATCTGGACTCTCGTGAATGTCGTCAAGTCTGAATTAGCATACAAAACTGTTTAAAATTGTATTAGATCACTTAATCAAATGGTTCAAATGGCTCTGAGCACTATGGGACTTAACATCTTAGGTCATCAGTCCCCTAGAACTTAGAACTACTTATACCTAACTAACCTAAGGACATCACACACATCCATGCCCGAGGCAGGATTCGAACCTGCGACCGTAGCAGTCCCGCGGTTCTGGACTGTAGCGCTTAGAACCGCACGGCCACCGCGGCCGGCAAATCACTTGATCACCACATGTGAGGACAGGCTATGTAAACAACGCACCCCGGGCAAGTGGCTAAACCGCGTAGTAAAAAACTCAAATGAATAATAAATTTTAAAAAAAAATCGGTCCTTACCCGTAATTATAACGTATTCTCGATATTGTTTCATCGACAAATTGCATTGAAAACTCGAGCTCGGTGATTGCCTCCATCTTTCTCACCAAAAACAACTGACTGTCGTCTGTTGCCACGCTGCCAGAGATTTTGTCAATAACATAGTGTAGGAAAATCTGTAGAGTGAGCATAGGGTACTGCGCATGTTGCCAAACAGGGACGTGATGTGGGTATGACGCTGTGGTAAACTTTTTGTGCTAAGACATTAACTTCAGTATTCCACTATGTAGCCTGTTTTCACACTCTTATTTATGATAAATTGCTACTGCTATTTGTGCAATTCGAAATTTGTCAAAGGAGGAAAAAGAACTCTGAATCGGTATGTATCAGAAAGATGCAATTATAGGTCTGAATAGCGATCGCATCTTCGGACTTATTTGATATCCAAAAGGTCCCTTTCCAGACACTGCTTCCGTATCAGAACAGGAATTTACCAGGCCCATCTGATAGCCTCGGAAGCCTGTGGCAGTAGCTGTGAAGCCGCCTGCAGTGTGAAGACACGCGAAGAGAAGGCTGAAGACGCGTTTCTCGGCGTACAGCTGAGCCACTTTCAGGGGCAGTGGACAACCCGTGGCCACTTTGTCAGTCATTTCACAAAAGTCGCTTGCACTCAACGTGTGACGAAACGGCTTTACACTCCCAGGCGGAAAGCGATCGGCCAATAGATTTAACGAATCTCTGACAAGCAATTTTGTAAACAGGGACGTCACATTCAGGCTGTACACAATGTCCTTAGTCCGACTCTGATACGCTCAAATTATCGATCGACATGTGAGGTCTGTATTCGCTGTCATAAAAAGCACTGAGGCAATCGCGATGAAATCGACGACGATACAATGGCGGGAGATGAGCCGGAGAACAAACGCTCCTAAGTGCTGAACTCCATTGGACTAATGACATTTTCTGTGACACTGTCGGACTCCCTGCACATCGCGAACAGCCGCCTCAACAGTCAGGCTGTGAATCTCGCTGTGGGCACTGACGATGTGTTCCTACTGTTACTCCTACACAAGGCGCCTGCCTACGAAATACGAGGAACTCGAGTTCGAGTCCCGGTGACGTGTTCGGAACAGCTGTGAGCTTTTAATGCTATATTGGCGGCAACAATAGACAGTTTTAAGTTTAACGTCCCATGGGTAACTGGGTACTGGGATTCTAGCGACGTGGGCATTGACGTGACTTGCAGATAGCACCAACTTAGTCCCCACATCTCCTGTCTCGCAGAGCCCGTGAATACTTCAGTCTAAAGATGAGTCTGTTCGGTCTGTACCCGTCAACAGACCGGGCGTTGTCTCGGCTCACGGTGCAGCCACAGTGGAGTTCTACTGACCGTTACATGTCGTGGTGCAGTAAATAACGGTCTGTTTCTGGAGGCGCAGGCGAATTTTTAATTCTGCTTTTCTTGAAGAAAACAGAGCTAACGACTTAGGATGAACATCGAAGAGCACACTGTTAATCAATAAAGCCAACGAAACCTGGAAGATCATATCTTAAATACCTATTACTGTAATATTTATTTTTTCTTGATCGCAAATTTAAACAAGGGTGAGCGGTTTGATTGATCAGATCTTCTCATCTACGATAAGCAGTAAAAAGTGTTGTTCGTAAACTGTTCTAACTACGTACAACATCTAGATCTACATCTACATACATACTCCGTAATCCACCATACGGTGTGTGGCGGAGGGTACCTCGTACCACAACTAGCATCTTCTCTCCCTGTTCCACTCCCAAACAGAAAGAGGGAAAAATGACTGCCTATATGCCTCTGTACGAGCCCTAATCTCTCTTATCATATCTCTATGGTCTTTCCGCGAAATATAAGTTGGCGGCAGTAAAATTCTACTGCAGTCAGCCTCAAATGCTGGTTCTCTAAATTTCCTCAGTAGTGATTCACGAAAAGAACGCCTCCTTTCCTCCAGAGACTCCCACCCGAGTTCCTGAAGCATTTCCGTAACACTCGCGTGATGATCAAACCTACCAGTAACAAATCTAGCAGCCCGCCTCTGATTTGCTTCTATGTCCTCCCTCAATCCGACCTGATACGGATCCCAAACGCTCGAGCAGTACTCAACAATAGGTCGTATTAGTGTTTTATAAGCGGTCTCCTATACAGATGAACCACATCTTCCCAAACTTCTACCAATGAACCGAAGACGACTATCCGCCTTCCCCACAATGCCCTTACATGCTTGTCCCACTTCATATCGCTCTGCAATGTTACGCCCAAATATTTAATCGACGTGACTGTGTCAAGCGCTACACTACTAATGGAGTGTTCAAACATTACGGGATTCTTTTTCCTATTCATCTGCATTAATTTACATTAATCTATATTTAGAGTTAGCTGCCACTCTTTACATCAATCACAAATCCTGTCCAAGTCATCTTGTATCCTCCTACAGTCACTCAACGACGACACCTTCCCGTACACCACAGCATCATCAGCAAACAGTTGCACATTGCTATCCACCCTATCCAAAAGATCATTTATGTAGATAGAAAACAACAGCGGATCTACCACATTTCCCTGGGGCACTCCAGATGATACCGTCACCTCCAATGAACACTCACCATCGAGGACAACGTACTGGGTTCTATTACTTAAGAAGTCTTCGAGCCATTCACATATTTTGGAACCAATCCCATATGCCCGTACCTTAGTTAGGAGTCTGCAGTGGTGCACCGAGTCAAACGCTTTCCGGAAGTCAAGGAATATGGCATCCGTCTGATACACTTTATCCATGGTCGCAAGATATCATGTGAAAAAAGGGCGAGTTGCGTTTCGCGTGAGCGATGCTTTCTAAAGCCGTGCTGATGCAAGGACAGCAACTTCTCTGTCGCAAGGAAATTCATTATATTCGAACTGAGAATATGTTCGAGAATCCTGCAACAAACCGATGTTATGGATATTGGTCTGTAATTTTCAGGATCCGTCCTTCTACCCTTCTTATATACAGGCGTCACCTGCGCTTTTTTCCAGTCGCTCGGGACTTTACGTTGGGCAAGAGATTCGCGATAAATGGAAGCTAAGTAAGGAGCCAATGCAGTAGAGTACTCTCTGTAAAACCGACTTGGAATCCCATCAGGACCTGTACTGTATACAAAAATTAACAGAGGACACGCTATTATGGAGTTATTGGGAGATTGAATTAGTTCTCGCTGTTGACGAAGAGAGGGCAATACTTGTACTATACAGTGCAGCATGGCGGACAGCGATACGAGACCTGTTTAACAGTGGAAACACTACGCTTTTCGATCTGTGTGTTACTATCGAGTGCAATGAAAGGAACATAGCTACTTAGTGCCTCTAACACGTCGTGTTTCGTATCTACAAAGGACGATTTGCGGAAAATGTTGCTACTATGTTTTCATCTAGACAGTTCTCCTGCGGAACGTCGTCGTTCACCAGTGGAAGCGTACGGAGATGTTCTCTCAAAAACAACCTGCAGAGATTGGTTTCGACGATTCAATCACTAAATGGTGTACGTTACGAAGAAAGAATTACTCGATTTCAATCGCGCACTTCAAGCCAAACACCCGTAATATGTTCGGTGACACGATAGAGTCATTCTGCTTCATGACAATGCCAGTCCACATGTTGCAAACCAAGTGAGGGAAACCTCCAATGGACTTCGATGGGATGTCTCAATCCCCCGCCCCTCCCCTCCCGATGTTGACCAGACGTCAACCCTTCAGATTACCGTTTGTTTTTTGTTGTCGACCGTGCAGAGTCACCTTTCCGAACAACACGCCACATCTTTTCGAGGGCTCAAAAACTGGCTCCATTAGTGGATCATCTCAAAAGAACGTGAGCTGTTTTTCCAGCGGGACCCATTCATTACTTGAATATTGGGAAAAAGTTGTAGCTGCCAAAGGACACTACTTTCAGTAAATCATCCAATGAAAATAAACATGAGTTTTCGCCGCGTGGTTTGAGGCACCATGTCATGGACTCAGCAACCCCTCCCGCCGAAGATTCGAGTCTTCTCTCGGGCATGGGTATGTGTGTTGTTCTTAGCATAAGTTAGTTTAAATAGTGTTTAAGATGAGCTCAGCGGTTTGGTCCCTTAGAGATTCATACACATTTGAACATCTGAACGCGAGTTTCCTGTCCAACAAACGACGAGAATTAATTCATGTAACCACTACAGTAGTTCACGAGCAATACATTTTTATGTCTACTGTAGACCTGGGGATCATTTCTGATCAATAGAAACTCGTCATCCTTGTATAAATTTGCGCTCGAGACAAAATAAATTTTATACTGAAAATTGCTATCGCGTTTTCCACAAATTGACCAAGTCAAATCTTATAAAACATACGTACGGCATTAAGCTGTAGATAAGAACTACATCTATTACTTGAAATCAGAAATCTTGCCATACCTTACGCCAATAATGATTTAAAAAAAGAAAATGACTCCGCAGGGGAGTCTCGTAGGACCGTTACTACTCACAATATACATAAATGACCTTTTAGATAACATCGGAAGTTCACTGAAGCTTTTTGCGGATGATGCTGTGGTATATCGAGAGGTTGTAACAATGGAAAATTGTACTGAAATGCAAGAGGATCTGCAGCGAATTGACGCATGGTGCAGGGAATGGCAATTGAATCTCAATTGTCTTAAGTGTAATATGCTGCGAATACATAGAAAGAAAGATCCTATATCATTTAGCTACAATATAGCACGTCAGCAACTGGAAGCAGTTAATTCCAGAAATTATCTGGGAGTACGTGATTTAAAATGAAATGACCATATAAAGTTGATCGTCGGTAAAGCAGATGCCAGGCTGAGATTCATTGGAAGAATCCTAAGGAAATGCAATCCGAAAACAAAGGAAGTAGGTTACAGTACGCTTGTTCGCCCACTGCTTGAATAGTGCTCAGCAGTGTGGGATTCGTACCTGATAGGGTTGATAGAAGAGATAGGGAAGATCCAACGGAGAGCAGCGCGCTTCGTTACAGGATCATTTAGTAATCGCGAAAGCGTTACGGAGATGATAGATAAACTCCAGTGGAAGACTCTGCAGGAGAGACGCTCAGTAGCTCGGTACGGGCTTTTGTTGAAATTTCGAGAACATACCTTCACCGAGGAGTCAAGCAGTATGTTGCTCCCTCCTACGTATATCTCGCGAAGAGACCATGAGGATAAAATCAGAGAGATTAGAGCCCACACGAGGCACACCGACAATCCTTCTTTCCTCGAACAATACGAGACTAGAATAGAAGGGAGAAGCGATAGAGGTACTCAAGGTACCCTCCGCCACACACCGTCAGGTGGCTTGCGGACTATGGATGTATATGTAGAAATAAGGTATAGCAGTTGGCAACAGATGATGATAGTTGATTACCTAAGATGGTGGAAGCAATGAGAGAGCGGCATTCGACAAACTTTCTCACGAATATGAGCGGCGGCATAATGAAATATAATTATGTAGGTTATGATGAACTAACCACCACGTTGGAAATCGCCACATATTTTGAATAAAACCGTACGCCATAGGCCTACATCTCGAGGTAACATCACCCTGCATAGGACTTTCAGCTGTTTTCTATTTATTCCAATGAAAATCATTTCCCTTACAAAAGTATTTTTTAAAAACTGGGTTGTTTTGAAAATCAGCCTTATGCAAACTATTATTTTTTTCTTATATTTACCCAGACATGTCTCGACACCAATGTGTCATCTTCTGTGGGTCAAATTTTTATTTATGTAAAGTACAATATCACATTTACAATAATTTAACTGCTGTAGGCCGAAGAATTTGCTTTGTTTTGCTTAGGCACACCTAAAAATTACATGGCTAACTGAACTGTATTACTATACACCGGTTTTAGTGCTCGTTTTCGTCGTGTGTTTGACAGCACGTCATCTGCAAACCAGCCATGCAGAAAATTATTGCGTATTTGTGTATTTTTTATTTCATTTTGATGTTTATCTCGTGTATGTATATTCGATTACAATACAATATTGGCCGTCCGGGTTGGCCGAGCGGTTCTAGGCGCTACAGTCTGGAACCGCGCGACCGCTACGGTCGCAGGTTCGAATCCTGCCTCGGGCATGGATGTGTGTGATGTCCTTAGGTTAGTTAGGTTTAAGTAGTTCTAAGTTCTAGGGGACTGATGATCTCAGAAATTAAGTCCCATAATGCTCAGAGCCATTTGAACCAATACAATATTGTCTCAACTTCAGGTACCAGTTAGGCGTGCATTCGATTCTCGTTGCACAGTCAGCACGTACGTGATAGTCACACAACGTCTTGAAATCGATTATACACTGGTGTCTAAAATTATAGCAACAAACCGCTATATCCGCGTCTGTGTCTAATTCACGATATAGTTGTACAAACTGTCAACCAGATGTACGTAATATCGTGCTGTGCACGGAAGATGGCATTTAGGTCAACGTACAACCATGCTAACAGTGACGTCAGGGCACCTATGAAACGGTGTAGTGTTTGCCGGGTAGCCCCACATCCTGAATCGCTGCGTACTCAGTCACAGACGGTGCAGTATGGCAAGAGAAGATGCCTACCAGACTCACTGTGGTGGACGGCCTGAGAAAGATAGGAAACAGGACAGTCGCAAACTGATGTGACCCGACGGTGAATCGTTCTGTTACTTCTCGGATGTGGCGACAGTGTATAGAGACCGAAACTGTATCCCGAAGACCAGGGCGGGACCGACTGTGTGTGACTTCAGAAGAGAGGACTATTATTTGGCTGTGAGGGCACGACAGTACCGCCTCAGTACTGCACGGCACTGGAAATGTTGTATCGAGGCAAACGGTGTGCAGAAGGCTTCGGCAGAGTGGCCTTCATCGTCGGAAACATGCTGTATGTCTACCTCTGAAGCGTCTTCACAGAAGGGAAAGTTACAGTGGAGTCATCAACACGCCACCCGGACGGTCGAACAGTGGGCCAATGTCGTTTTCACAGATGAGTTCCAATTTGGTTTGCAGAGTGATTCTCGATGGATTACATTTGCGACATGAGGATTTCCCGGACGTGGTTTTCGACAGAGATGGACCGCTATACACATTCTTCATTCTCTGACTGCACCGGTGAGTGTCCTTTGGCAGCCAAGAACAGATTACCAGTATGATTGACCTCTTTGGATGCATTTAGTAATAACGTCGCCGTAGTTCACGTATCCGCATTCGCCCCACGCACGTCGAAGAGACACGAATGTTATACTAATCCCTTACCGATATGTCTGTGCTTATATACCCGCAGCGGATTCGCGTTACTTTGCCTATAAGGTGTAACAACTTCCGCAAAGGAAAGTTTTTGATCTCCTCTTATACATACAAGGGTAGGCCACGACATAGGGGTCACGGATTTACTTCAAACTTTGTACACCTTTAGTAGACCATTAAAACAACGTAATGTGAAAGCAGTAAGGTGCACTACTGTGGCAATTCCGAGAAAATCGCAAGAGAAATTTTAAGCGTACCTTATCATCTATCTGTGCAAAGCAGCTGGCCACATAATTCATTGTCGTCATGTGGTTAGTGTTCGTCCATGGCAAGAAGGTCGAATCGCGCTAGCACTTGTTTTATAATCTATATTTTCTTCATCACTGGTCTCATTATTTATATGAAATTTGAGGGGCAATACAACGAAAACAACCCACATGCATTTTCATGAAGTTGTAGTGAATTTCATATGTTATTTGACTGTTTGATACTTGTAATTAAATTTTCAAAGGCGAGGGACAGGCTTGGAAAGCCCAGTCAGACCTCGATAAATAATGATGCGAATGTTATTCACAATCAGTAATATAATGAGTCACAGTGTGCCAGACCAAGGGTAACATAGAATTACTTGTCGGATGTGCTCTTGCCATCAGGATGCTATTTGTCATACATACATGGAAAACATCAATTGAAACTTCACGCAAATGGGCGTGTGTGTGTGTGTTTTTTTTTTTCTTTCATTATACTGCCTCTCAAGTGTCATGATTCGCATACGGAGGGAAAGTGGAACACGATTTCTGGATCCAAACATTGTGGGAAGAGACCAATATCGAGGAGGATCCCTAATGGTATGGGCAGGGTTTATGTTAACCACTCGAACCCCTCTTCATGAAATTGTGTGGGTGAATCGACAAGGTTTAAACGCTGTCAGGTATCGTGACGAGGCCTTGGGACCTCACCTGCAGTTGTTGCGAGGTGCTGTGGGCCAACACTTCGCACTGATGGACGATACTGCTCTACCTCATAGAGCACGGGTGGTTGATATTTTCTTGGAGACGGAAGATATTGCACACAGAGCGTGGTCTGCTCGCTCTCCCGATTTGAATCCCATAGAGCAAGTATGGGATGCACTAGGGAGACGTGTTGCATCACGTTACCATTCACTAACCACTCTCCAAGACTGTGAGCAGCTCTGCAGGAAAGATGGGCATTATTGCCTCCACATGATGACATGATTCACAACATGCCCCGTCGTTGTCAGGCCTGTACTCCTGCCAGAGGAGGTCACACCCCATACTGAGCACATTAACCAGCCGTTGGAATCTGTGTGCAGATCGGTTAAGTTGGAAGTCCGGAACCGCGCTGCTGCTACGGTCGCAGGTTCGAATCCTGCCTCGGGCATGGATGTGTGTGCTGTCCTTAGGTTGGTTAGGTTTAAGTAGTTCTAAGTCTAGGGGACTGATGACCTCAGATGTTAAGTCCCATAGTGCTTAGAGCCAAATGAACCATAGTGCTTAGAGCCATTTGAACCATTTTCTCTTTCATTTTGGATACTAGAGATCTAGAAACACAGACGACGGCAGAGTACTCTGGCAGTGTTGTGTGGAGGGGGCGCTTATAACGGTAACACCGACCACCTTAAACGGCAATCCGTGCCAACTTTAAACCTTAGCGAGGAATTTTTGAGGAAGTTGTAACCGTGAGATAACCTAATGGGAACAGAACAATCAGACTGGGATTCGTTTCCGAAACTCTCCTGCAGAGTATAACCAATAGTAAACAGGTGGGTAGGGAACATACGTTCTCTCAGCACAAAAGCAAGTTGTAACATTACGTATTAATATCGGTCGCCGTCCTAATTGGGCATTCTTGTGTCAAGTATTTTGTGTGTGTATGTGTTGTCCTCTTCATTTCATCATCATTCATGCAAGTGGAAGATTGGACTGAGAAACGGTTGGGAATTTGCACGGGCGATGATAACCGCGCAGTTGAGCGTCCCACAATCCGAACATCATCATCATCAAGTGTCAAGTATTATAATAAAGCAGGAGGCAGTGCTAAGGCTAACCTAACCTTCCTTGTCACACACACACACACTAAACTCTTTCTTTATATCTGTTCAAACTGCAACACAGTAACCCAAGTTTGCAGATAAATGAACTACTAACTTGGAAGTCAGCCAAACAAATGGTCAATCAGATAGCAAACGGTAACACGGGCCCTCAGCAACACGTACCTTAAATGAACTAGATGCAGCAGTTTATAGAACCAGTCACCATTACAAATGAAACTAATAGCAGTACTAAACAGGGAGGAGCATGAAATGATTCTGACTTAAATCAGCGGTTTTATTAATGACCATACTCTATAACATCACTGCTTAGTACAGGGTCTCCATGCTTGTGCATTAACCAACTTGCGATAGAATAGATAACACAGTAAATATTTATTTCTTAAGCTCGTTTGAAGCAATTAAACGGAATGCAAATCTAACTACACTGGCTCTGAAGGAGCCTTTGCTTTGCTTCATTAATTAACTAGCCTAGTACATGAGGGCCCTTAAACTTTCATGCTTTGAAGAGCCATGGTCATTAGCAGAACTACAGACCAAGCACTTTCTCATGAAATGAACACTGCTAAAACTTTGTAATTCCGATCAAAGTGCGTAACTGCGAGAATTAATAATCTTCTTCACTTCAGATCAATATTATTTTTCATTTAACGAACAACTGTACTATTCTCAGGCAGATTTTCAAGTTAAGAAAATTATTTAAGAAGATGACTGCAGATCGATTTAAAATGCACTGGAAGTGCAGTATTTCTCAAATTATAAAACTGGACTTTAAACACTATAACTCCAGGCTTTACAATGCAATCACAAGCATTTTTACTTCTGTGTAATAAGTCCTTCCATAATAAATTAGGACACTCGGAATTAAATTCACTAGGATAGGATTCCTGTCCAGATTTGTGATTTGGAATAATCACATGTGTAAGATAGAGTTTTTAGCAATACCACGATTGTTGTTGTTGTGGTCTTCAGTCCTCAGACTGGTTTGATGCAGCTCTCCATGTTACTCTATCCTGTGCAAGCTTCTTCATCTCCCAGTACCTAACGCCACTTACATCCTTCTGAATCTGCTTAGTGTATTCATCTCTTGATCTCCCTCTACGATTTTTACCCTCCACGTTGCCCTCCAATACT
Organism: Schistocerca nitens; assembly: GCF_023898315.1. Lineage (NCBI taxonomy): Eukaryota > Metazoa > Arthropoda > Insecta > Orthoptera > Acrididae > Schistocerca > Schistocerca nitens. The sequence continues at coordinate 150,692,267 of NC_064614.1, forward strand.
AAATTGGTGATCCCTTGATACCTCAGAACATGTCCTACCAACCAATCCCTTCTTCTAGTCGAGTTGTGCCACAAACTCCTCTTCTCCCCAATTCTATTCAATACCTCCTCATTAGTTACGTGATCTACCCATGTAATCTTCAGCATTCTTCTGTAGCACCACATTTCGAAAGCTTCTATTCTCTTCTTGTCCAAACTATTTATCGTCCACGTTTCACTTCCATACATGGCTACTCTCCATCAGTGGCGTAGCGTGTTTGTAAAGGTCTGGGAGACTACATTTACTATAGGGAGACAAAATAGTACAATAAACAATAATTTAAACAAATGAAACAAAATGTATCAAATAAAACAACAACTACTACCACTACTATTACTACTACTACTACTACTAATACCACTACCACTACCACCACCACCGCCACTAATAATAATAATAATAATAACTAACATGTTCAAGAAACGATGACAAATTTGTAGAACTCCAGCAGCAAGAGAAGAAGCACTTATATTTTCTTGTACACAAGTGTAATGCGCCTGTCTTTTCTTTCCACGAATAAGTCTATAACTCGGTCTACAAAGATCTGATCACTGGATAGCTCTCCATGTAGTGTCTTTTCTATCGCTAACGTGCTCAAACACGACAGCCGGGTGTTGGACATTGAATTCCTTAAATAATTCTTCACTCGTTTAAGAGTACTCATGCTTCGTTCACTGCTTGCTGTAGTTGCGGGTAGGGTCAAAACCAAACGCAGGAACTTCGTTGTTTCTTATAAACAGAGTCTAAATCAATGTTGACAATATACTTCATGAGAATTCTTGTTTGAAAAAAGGGTACTGTTCTAATAACTGAAGGAGTTTCAACTATGGGAATTCTTTTTGATAGTTCGGGAAACACTTTTCGTTCAAACTGAATTTGGGGAAAGTCTTGAAATCTTCTTTCAATATGAACAATTTTCAAATCCAGTATCTCGTAAGTTAGTGCCCTGAGAGATGTCTTTTGGCTGTCACAGAATCATAAGTTGCCATTCAAACACAAGCTGCATTTAATGCATTCACCAACGAATGTTTCCGTTCTAAATTGTCGTAAGTTTCTCAAAACAGTTCTTATTTCGTAGTGGCAAGCAGTTATATTGACAGATTAAAGAGATGATCAACATAAACAAAGCACCCTTGGTAGAAGCAAACCAAGTAGATAAACATAGTATCATCCATCCGTCGTTTCATTCCCATAGCACAGCTCAAAGATTCTGGGTCCCACTGAGAGTCTGTATCATCAATTATATAATTAAAAACACTATATAGCTCTGAGAATGACTAGATATTGTTGATTCTGCCCTGGAACTAAAGTTGCAGCGAGTATTGCTGTATATGGCAGTATAAATCCTTTCTCAGTTAATAATACAGTTCGTTTTGATGATTTGCTGGAAAACGAATGGAATGTAGTAAGATCACTTACAAACATGCGTACTTGTATGATTTTGGAGGCATGTACAAATTCAGTTGGTGTATGTAACAATGATAAACAGCACATAGGGACAGAACTGCTTTACCAATTGTTGTAGTCCTCTTTCTCTGCCCGCCATTACTGAAGCGCCATCATATGTTAAACTAATCACTTTTCCTCCCACATTCCATTCTTTCTATACTGCATGAATAATGTTTGACAAACGTTCAGCAGTTTTATCTCCAGAAACATCGTAAAATCCAAGAATCTTACCTCAATTTTGTCTGCTATACAATACCTGAATATTATACTCATTTGACTCTTGCATGACACGCTAATGTTTCATCAGCCTGAATCGAAATGAAATTGTAGTTCTGAACTTCAGCTTTTATTTTCTCATTAACTGCCAGAGTTATCATTTCTACTACATCATTGTGTATATCTGGAGAAGTTCCTTTAAAGGTTGAAGATGATGACAGATGATCTCGGATTAACTGCTCTCCTTGAGCTACTAAATCCAATAGTTTCAAATAGTTACCTTTGTTGCTGGAGGATTCGTCTTTTCGATGGCTGCGAAAGGCTGGTTCTTGTTTACACAGAAATACAATTGCCTGTATAAGACGAGGCAATACTCTCCTGTTGGATGCAACTTGTTCGTTATATTTTATTGCTGTCAGACGAGCGGCTTCAGAAAGAGCGTGCTCAATTCTACTTTTGCCCAATAACTAAAATGATTCTTTGTTCTGCAGGTGCCGTTTTGATATCTGATGCTTTTGTGCTTTCCTGTCAAAGTTCTTTATTGTACAAATGCCCTCATTACACCATTCCTTTTCACCACCAAACAGAAGACATGTATAACAATATAATCTGTTATTATCTGCATTCGCAGTCAGCCAAGTATACTTTTCAAACTATGCAGTCTGAAACATGCGTTTTTGTTTGGCTTCACTTAAAACTACACTGAGTACGGGAGTAGGTCGTTTGTCCTTCAATTCGCACTTTTTTTTCGTACGTTAATGTAGAAAAAGGCGTTTTTAATAAAAATTCTATAAGGTGTTCAGTTGCTGGCTCACTCATGTTGACGACACTACGAAAATATGCACTAAAATCACACAAGAATGACCATGAACACAAACCGCGGAACTGTTCACTTCCGTGTTAACAGCCAGCATTGAAGCAGCAGAGACTAGTCTCGATACCTGCTAGCAAGTGCAGCGCACCGGCCTTCGTGGGAGAGGGAAAGTGGAGGGGAGCCGAGAATGCCACTACAGCGCAGGCACGCACAGTCAGGTAAGGGAAAAGAGGCAGAGACTGGGGGCAGTCGAGTCTCAAGCAGGCAAATACACCAATACTGAGGGTGCTGCGAGGGCTACAAAACTGATGTCTTCGCACATTTAGAGCTCTTAGTACAAAGTTGTATATATTTTTGTTATGAATTACTATTGCATCTTTTTTAAGCACGAATACAGGGGAGACTAAGTCTCAAAGTCTCCCCTCACGCTACGCCACTGCTCTCCATACAAATACTTTCAGAAGCGACTTCTTGACACTTAAATCTATACTCGATGTTAACAAATTTCTCTTCTTCACAAACGCTTTCCTTGCCATTGCCAGTCTAACATCATTATTATAAAATCAACCAAATTTCACAAATACCCGGCCCATTTACAGAGTGCCAAATACAAACAATTTAGTGGAAGGCTGGTGGGTACTTGTGGCGTAATTTGCAGTGGCTGTTAACATAGCGGCGATGCAGTCATGGCAGTACTGTTGGTCTCGCCCTGCTACAGATCTTCTTGGCGTCGGAATTATATTTTTATAGGGCCAAAAACCATGGCATGGTAATGCTATCACCAAATGGAGCATCCGAGGCCCGTAAGTACTGCCTTTAAGCTCTTCTGGCCTAAAAACTCCAAGAATATGAGCCACAATGATCCGCTACTGTTTGCGAGGTGTTAACCACAGCCATGCTCAAGCCAGACTCCATACCCGTCACAAAGGACGAGTTGCCAGTTTTGCGCCAACCACACCTTTCCACTCTGTCAGACCACTTCCGTAGCTGTGTGGCTTCCCCACGTCTTTTACATTCAACCCTGTGTTCCCTAAGTATGGACCAAGTCATTTACAGTACATTACATAACAATCGTTTTAGTAATTATTTAAATTCACAAGCATAGTGTAAACAACATCGCTCAAAAGTTTCACATAACTGAAACATGCATACACAGCCAAAGAATTTCCGTGACAGATACAACATTAAACATAAGCAATACTACAAATTGACATAGAAATCTCGATACAGATACAAAATAAGTCGAAGATAGGTGGTACACGCCTGCTCACCTCGGTACTCGGCGGCCCTGTTCGGCCGGAAATGAGCCTTGTGGTACGAGTCCCACTCCATGGGCTCGAAGCCGGACTCTTCTGACTTCCACAGCGGCGCAAAACTGCGAAATGAGCACGAAAAGAGGTTCTCGTCAGGCAAAGGAACAAACTCGCTCTACAAGTGGATATAGACCTATATCTACATTTACATGGATACTCTGCAAATCACATTTAAGTGCATGGCAGAGGGTTCATCGAACCACCTTCACAACTATCTGTTATTCCAATCTCGTATAGCGCGCGGAAAGAATGAACACTTATATATTTCCCTACGAGCTCTGATTTCCCTTATTTTATCGTGGTGATCGTTCCGCCCTATGGAGGTCGGTGTCAAAATATTTTCGCATTCGGAGGAGAAAGTTGGTAATTGGAATTTCGTGAGAAGATTCCGTCGCAACGAAAAAGCCTTTCTTTTAATGATTTCCAGCAAGGATCCCACGCCGCGAAGCAGTATTCTGAAAGAGGACGGACAAGTGTAGTGTAGGTAGTCTCCTTAGTAGGTCTGTTACATTTTCTAAGTGTCCTGCCAATAAAATGCAGCCTTTGGTTAGCCTGCCCCACAACATTTTCTATGTGTGCTTTTCCAATTTAAGTTGTTCGTAATTGTAATGCCCAGGTATTTAGCTGAATTTACAGCTTTTAGATTAAACTGATTTATCGTGTAACCGAAGTTAAACGAGTTCCTTTTAGTACTTATGTGGATGACCTCACACTTTTCGTTATTTAGAACCAACTGCTACTTTTCGCACCATTCAGATATTTTTTCTAAATCGTTTTGCAGTTTGTTTTGATCTTCTAATGACTTTATTAGTCTATAAACGACAGCGTCTTCTGCAAACAACCGAAGACGGCTGCTCAGATTTTCTCCCAAATCGTTTATATAGATAAGGAACAGCAAAGGGGCCTATAACACTCCCTTGGGGAACGTCTGAAATCACTTCTGTTCTACTCGATGACTTTCCATCAGTTACTACGAACTGTGACCTCTCTGAAAGGAAATCACAAATCCAGTCACATAACTGAGACGATATTCCATAAGCACGCAATTTTACTACGAGCCGCTTGTGTGGTACAGTGTCAAAAGCCTTCCGGAAATCCAGGAATACGGAATCGATCTGAAATCCCTTGTCAATAGCACTCAGCACTTCATGTAAATAAAGACCGTTTGCAAGTCAAGAACGAAATTGTACACAGGTGTGCAAAACTTGAGCACGATGTGACAGTACCAGCTGACACATATATCGACGAAACTTGGACCATTAGTACACTACTGGCCATTAAAATTGCTACACCACGAAGATGACGGGCTACAGACGCAAAATTTAACCGACAGAAAGAAGATGCTGTGATATGCAAATGATTAGCTTTTCAGAGCATTCACACAAGGTTGGCGCCGGTGGCGACACCTACAACGTGCTGACATGAGGAAAGTTTCCAACCGATTTCTCGTACACAAACAGCAGTTGACCGGCGTTGCATGGTGAAACGTTGTTGTGATGCCTCGTGTAAGGAGGAGAAATGCGTACCATCACGTTTCCGACTTTGATAAAGGTCGGATTGTAGCCTATCGCGACTGCGGTTTATCGTATCGCGACATTGCTGCTCGCGTTGGTCGAAATCCAATGACTGTTAGCAGAATATGGAATCAGTGGGTTCAGGAGGGTAATACGGAACGCCGTGCTGGATCCCAACGGCCTCGTATCACTAGCAGTCGAGATGACAGGCATCTTATCCGCATGGCTGTAAAGGATCGTGCAGCCACGTCTCGATCCCTGAGTCAACAGATGGGGACGTTTGCAACACAACAACCATCTGCACGAACAGTTCCACGACGTTTGCAGCCGCATGGACTATCAGCTCGGAGACAATGGCTGCGGTTACCCTTGATGCTGCATCGCAAACATGGTGTACTCAACGACGAACCTGGGTGCACAAATGGCAAAACGTCAGTTTTCGGATGAATCCAGGTTCTGTTTACAGCATCATGATGGTCGCATCCGTGTTTGGCGACAAAGCGGCGAACGCACATTGGAAGCGTGTATTCGTCATCGCCATACTGGCGTATCACCCGGCGTGATGGTATGGGGTGCCATTGGTTACACGTCTCGGTCACCTCTTGTTCGCATTGACGGCACTTTGAACAGTGGACGTTACATTTCAGATGTGTCACGACCCGTGGCTCTACCCTTCATTCGATCCCTGCGAAACCCTACATTTCAGCAGGATAATGCACGACCGCATGTTGCAGGTCCTGTACGGGCCTTTCTGGATACAGGAAATGTTCGACTGCTGCCCTGGTCAGCGCATTCTCCAGACCTCTCACCAACTGAAAACGTCTGGTCATTGGTGGCCGAGGAACTGGCTCGTCACAATACGCCATCACTACTCTTGATGAACTGTGGTATCGTGTTGAAGCTGCATGGGCAGCTGTACCTGTACACGCCATCCAAGCTCTGTTTGATCAATGCCCAGGCGTATCAAGGCCGTTATTACAGCCAGAGGTGGTTGTTCTGGGTACTGATTTCTCAGTATCTATGCACCCAAATTGCGTGAAAATGTAATCACATGTCAGTTCTAGGCTAATATATTTGTACAATGAATACCTGTTTATCATCTGCATTTCTTCTTGGTGTAGCAATTTTAATGGCCAGTAGTGTAGAAAGGACTACCACAGTGTAGTACAGAAGGTAACTGGAAGCACTGTACCCTCATATGGTGAGGGTGAGAACACGCAATGGATCCAGGAACATTGTCGAACGCGACCGTTTTGGTTGTCCAGGTGTTACAGTGCGAGGATGTATCACGTTGCACGGGCGTACTGGCCTCCACTTCTCACCAGTAGACGTTGCCGTGACACTGCACTCCTTCTTCACGTGCCTCTCTGCACCCGTGTACTCGGCCCTTACTTCACTTTTGCGGATGACAACGCGCGTCCGCACCGATCATCACTGCTGGCGGATTTCGCGGAAGGAGATGACACTCGGCGAATGGACCGGCCCGTCCCTTCTCCCGACTCAAGTCCAACGACGCACGCGTGGCATGAGTTTAGGCAACCGCGCTGCTAGAGGAATGGAACGCCCTACCACAAGAACCCCTTACCAGCATTGTGGCCAGCAAGGGAGCACCGTGCAGAGAATGCTTTGCCGTCCGTGGCGATCGCACACCGTATTAAGAAACGTAATGACCAGGCCACCATAAATTGCGGTGACCGCAGTTCGTTTATTGTCTTTGAATAAAAGTGTCATTTCAGTCAGTCTCATTCCTTATTTCTTCCAGTTACTCACTGTACTATACAGTAGCAGCTCTTTCTTTGTATGCTCCAAGTTTCATAGAGCTTTGTTACTTGGCAGTAACACTTCCTGCGAAAGTTGGTTCCGCTTTGCACAATATTGTGTGTGTGTGTGTGTGTGTGTGTGTGTGTGTGTGTGTGTGTGTGTGTGTGGGTGTGATCGCGGCTTTCTGCGACGGTCGTCGTCTTCAGCTTCTCAACTTCCATAGTTTTCTATCAGTACTATCTTCCCCCTGAACGCACCTTGAAATCTTCTTACCATTAACGTCTTTTATCCATCTTCACGCTGCCCTTCCACGTTTCCTTCTTTGCTCAGCTGCCGTCCATTCACAAATTCTTTTCGGCCATGCATTATCTTCCATTCGTTGGAGCTGGCTACACCAAGTTGATATTTGGTCCCCTTTACCATTTTTCCGCCCTCCCCCTTTACATTTCCCACCAATGTCAAAGTGATGACTTTTGTCCAGGATGTGGTCCACCAATCAATCTCTTGTTTTAGTTAAGTAATGCCACAAATTACTTTTCTTCCCAATTCTGTTCAGTATCTCCTCTTTAATTAAGCTATCTACCCATTTAATTTTCAGAATTTCTCTGTAGCATTACACTTCAAAATGTGCCATTCTCTTCTTGTCCGACCCTCGTCCACGTTTCACTTTCATATAAGGCTACACTCCAGAGAAGTGCCATCAGAAAAGACTTTCTATTACTTACATTTATATGTTAATTTATCCGTACTGGATCTTCTGAACACGATATGGCATGGACTCAACTAATGTCTGAAGTAGTGCTGGAGGGAAGTGACACCATGAATCCTGCAGAGCTGTCCATAAATCCGTAAGAGTACGAGGGGGTGGAGATCTCTTCTAAACAGCACATTGCAAGGCATCCCAGATATGCTCAATAATTTCCACAAGCTGCGATATTGTCGCGAATAAAACAGTGACCCGTATATATAATAAATTTCCTTTAATTTACGTCTATGGTCACAAACTTTTTGAGGTGACTGGTAACCTCAGATGTTAAGTCCCATAGCGTTCAGAGTCATTTGAACAAGCTTTTTGTTCACAGATCACCGGTTTCGGTCTATAATGACCATCTTCAGATCTGTGTTTTATAAAACCAGTACATTAGGACACTGTTTTTATAAAACACATATCTGTAGATGGTCATTATAGACCGAAACCGGTGATCTGTGAACAAAACGTTTGCGACCATAGACGTAAATTACAGGAAATTTATGCTCAATAATGTTCATGTCTGGGGAGTTTGGTGGTCAGCGGAAGCGTTTAAACTCATGGAGCCATCTGTAGCAAATTCTGGGTGTGTGGGGTGTCGCATTGTCCTACTGGAATTGCCAAAATCTGTCGGAATTCTCAGTGGACATGAATGGGTGCAGGATTCTTACGTACATGTCACCTGTCAGAGTCGTATCTAGACGTATCAGGAGTCCCATATCACTCCCACTGCACACTCTCCATACCATCACAGAGCCTCCACCAGCTTGAACAGCCTCCTGCTGACATACAGGGTCCATGGAATCATGAGGTTGTCTCCATACCCGTACACGTCCATCCACTCGATACAATTTGAAACGAGACTCGTCCCACCAGGCAACATGTTTCCAGTCATCAACAGTTCAATGTCGGTGTTGACGGCCCCAGACGAGGCGTAAAGCTTTGTGTCGTGCAGTCATCAAGGGTACACAAGTCTGCCTTCAGATTCGAAAGCCCACAAGGATGATGTTTCGTCATATGGTTCGCACGCTGACACTTGTTGATGGCTCAGCATTCACATCTGCAGCAATGTGTGGAACCGAAGGCGTGATAAACGCGCAGGGAGAGACCAGGAGAGTAGGGCTAGCGCTAGATGGTGTTCCACTTGAGTTGGAGGATCTTCTGCGTTACATTTGCGACATGGGTATTTCCCGGACGTGGTTTTCGACAGACATGGACCGCTATACACATTCTTCATTCTCTGACTGCACCAGTGAGTGTCCTTTGGCAGCCAAGAACAGATTACCAGCATGATTGACCTGTTTGGATGCATTTAGTAATAACGTCGCCGTAGTTCACGCATCCGCATTTGCCCCACGCACGTCGAAAAGACACAAATGTTATACTAATCCCTTACCGATATGTCTGTGCTTATATACCCGTAGCGGATTCGTGTTACTTTGCCTATAAGGTGTAACAACTTTTCCAAAGAAGTTTTTGATCTCCTCTTATACATACAAGGGTAGGCCACGACATAGGGGTCACGGATTTACTTCAAACTTTGTACATCTTTAGTAGACCATTAAAACAATGTAATGTGAAAGGAGTAAGGTGCACTAGTGTGGCAATTCCGAGAAAATCGCAAGAGAAATTTTAAGCGTACCTTATGTAAATCATGTATCTGTGCAAAGCAGCTGGCCACATAATTCATTGTCGTCATGTGGTTAGCGTTCGTCCATGGCAAGAAGGTCGAATCCCGCTAGCACTTGTTTTTTAATCTATATTTTCTTCATCACTGGTCTCATTATTTATATGAAATTTGAGGGGCAATACAACGAAAACAACCCACATGCATTTCCATGAAGTTGTAGTGAATTTCATATGTTATTTGGCTATATGCTACTTGTAATTAAATTTTCAAAGGCGAGGGACAGGCTTGGAAAGCCCAGTCGGACGTTCTCTCGACATGAGGATGCTATTTATCATATATACATGGAAAATATAAATTGAAATTTCACGCAAATGGACGTGTGGTTTTTTTTCATTATATTGCCTCTCAAGTGCCAAATAAATAAAATAATTAGACCAGTGATGAAAAAAATATAGATCAAAAGAGTAACTGTAAGCGGGATTCGAACTAGCGCCGCCTCCATTAGCTTCCTATCATGCGCAAACTCTAACCACATGACCATAGCGAAGTTTTACGGCTAGGCCTTTTGCACGAATACATTATTTACATGATAGAAGCGCAAAACTCCTCTTTCAATTTTCTCGGAATGGCGAGAGTAGTCGACCTTTCTACTTTCACATTATATTGTTCTAATGGCCTACTAAATGCATACAAAGTTTGAAGCAAATCCGTCATTCCAACGTCGTGGCCTCTCCTTGATGTTCAGCGTGCGTGGATCATTCGCGCACGCCACTAAATGTCTGTGAACTTTTATAAAGGCTGTAATGTGGTTTTTCTTTGTATGTACAGCGGCACGCGCAGCCAAGTGTTATGTCACCACTGTGGTAAAGATTCCCGCTTCTGAGTGGGAAATGTGCTTCTTGGTGGTATTGATGATGATAACGCGGGGTCTGTTTCGATTTCTCGCGGTATGAACGAGAGTGCGAATAGAACATCGGTTTCCTTTGTGGAATTCTTCTCGTGTTATCAACCGAGTGGTGGCGTCGTCTTGTCGCAACGTTTCGATGAGTTTCGTACCCATCATCTTCTGGCGAAGTGGGCTACGCCAAGAAAGACTGCAATCGAACACATCGGTTTCCTAAATGTCACATCCTTCCGTTATCCCAGCTACACCCTATCATTACTCAGTCTGGTGCAATGATAAATATCATTTACCTTTCGCGTGAAGTACAACGCGTATCGATGTATTATATTCTCAAATGGCATTTTTACTGTCTGTGCTTGGTCCAGGTTTAACTAAGTGTTCAATTAATTTTTCAGACCGTATGTTCAACAGTGAATCGAGACTTCGGCATTGGAGTCACACGCATCGTCCGTAACGCAATTTTGGAGGAATAATGTGAAATCCATTGTAATGTATGTAGAAGTGATATTCTGTCTCCTTGATTACTATATATAATGATGAAGATAGCAGTCCGTTGCATTTTTAAAGCAGCTGCCTGAAGCAAGCAATAAATGACCCAATAGATCAATTATTAAAGAGATAGAGTTGAATAAATTAAGGTAACAGCTTCTTTATAATGGGAATCTTTTACCCGGCGACCCATCCAAGAAAGGCTGGGGGTAGCAGTGTTCTATACAGTTTTCTGCCGAGCTTGGGTGAGATTCGGATTGACTAGGAGTCTGTCAGAGACAGCAAAGGAGGTGGAAAAGAAGTTGAACGGAGTGGACAGTGTGTTGAAAGAAGGATATTGAACAGTGTGTTGAAAGAAGGATATAAGATGAACATCAACGAAAGCAAAACAAGGGTAATGTCGAATGACTGAGGGAATTAGATTAGGAAGCGAGACACTGCAGTAGTTGATCAGTTTTGTTATTTGGGCAGCAAAATAACTGATGATGGGCGAAGTAGATGGGATATAAAATGTTCACCGGCAATGGCAACGAAAGTGTTTCTGTAGATGAGAAATTTGTTGACATTGATTATAAGTTTAATTGTTAGGAAGTATTTTCTGAAGATACTTGTCCGAAGTATAGCCACGTATGGAAGTGAAACGCGGACGATAACCAGTTTACACAAGAGGAGAATAGAAGCTTTGGAAATGTCGTGCTGTAGAAGAACGCTGACAATAAGGTGGGTACATCTTGTAAACGATGAAGAGGTACTAAGCGGAATTGGGGAAAAAAGAAATTTGTGGCACAACTTGACTGAAAGAAGAGATTGGTTGATAGGGATAGGGGTGGGTGTAAAAAGTGCATAGTCAGACCAAGAGTCGAGTACGGTAAGCAGGTCACAGTGGTTGTGCGGTCCTCTCTCAGTAGCTGAGTGGTCAGCGCGAGAGAATGTCAATCCTAACAAGGGAACCTCCCCATCGCACCCCCCTCAGATTTAGTTATAAGTTGGCACAGTGGATAGGCCTTAAAAAATTGAACACAGATCAATCGAGAAAACAGGAAGAAGTTGTGTGGAACTGTGGAAAAAATAACCAAAATATACAAACTGAGTAGTCCATGCGCAAGATAAGAAACATCAAGGATAGTGTGAGATCAGGAGCGCCCTGGTCCCGTGGTTAGCGTGAGCAGCTGCGGAACGAGAAGTCCTTGGTTGAAGTCTTCCCTCGGGCGAAAAGTTTACTTTCTTTATCTTCGCAAAGTTATGGTCTGTCCGTTCGTTCATTGACGTCTCTGTTCACTGTAATAAGTTTAGTGTCTGTGTTTTGCGACCGCACCGCAAAACTGTGCGATTAGTAGACGAAAGGACGTGCCTCTCCAATGGGAACCGAAAACATTTGATAGCAAGGTCATAGGTCAACCGATTCCTCCACAGGAAAACACGTCTGATATATTCTATACAACACTGGTGACGGCATGTGCGTCACATGACAGGAATATGTTATCGACCCACCTAACTTGTACACTTGGTGAATGGGTAAAAAGATTCTTCTACCTTGCCCGATTTAGGTTTTCTTGTGGATGTGATAATCACTCCCAAAAAAGTGATGAATACATAAGAGTTTGTCACATAAACTGCAACAAATGAATGCAACAGTTTCACAGTCGCACAGTTTTCCCTGTGCTCTGTCAAAACATATGTTTTTAGCGTTTTCAAATTTTTCCGTGTGTAGACCGTCAGTTACCTCGCATCGGACGGACAGATAATAATTGTCTGAAAATAAAAAATTAAACTTTTCACTCGAGGGAAGACCTGAACCAAGGACCTCTCGTTCTGCAGCTGCTCACGCTAACCACAGGACCACAGCGCTCCTGAGCTCACATTCTTCTTGATGTTGCCTATCTTGCGCATGGACCACTCAGTTTGTATATTTTGCTAATTTTTTTCATAGTTCCACACAACTTCTTCCTGTTTTCTTGATTGATCTGTGTTCAGTTTTTCAAGGCCTATCCACTGTACCAACTTATAACTAAATCTGATGGGGGTGCGATGGGGAGGTTCCCTTGTAAGAGCCCCGGTTCGATTCCCGGCTGGGTCGGAGATTTTCTCCGCTCAGAGACTGGGTGTTGTGTTGTCCTCATCATCATCCTTTCATCCCCATCGACGCCCAAATCGCCGAGGTGGTGTCAAATCGAAAGACTTGCACCCGGCGAACGGTGTACCCGACGGGAGGCCCTAGTCGCACGACATTGTGTGTAGTGGTTATGCGGAGACGAAGAGGATTGTACAGGACACGATAGCTCTGAGAGCTGCATCGAACCAATGTTCGGACTCTCAAGCACCACACTAGCAAGGAGTCTTTCATTTAACTAATCCTGCTAGGACAGGTTTTTCACCACACGCCTTGCCAAGCACCAGTTCCCTTTTAGCACAACTGAACGAGACGACTGTTTCCAACAAGCGAATGAATTGACCGTTTCCATTTGGTTGCTGCCACACGCGGAACGCGCCAGGCGTGTCCACCGGGCACCTACTGCTGTGCACAGACATATATTACTAGACTGACAATACCGTATACAGTATAATCGGTGTTACTGAAGCCAGCAGTTTAGCGTAGCAATATGGCGGTTAGCCCAAAGGACGTGTAAACAGCTGTTTATTTAGTGATAAAACAGTCGTAAGAAGTGGGGATAAACTGGTATAACTACGTCACCTTTAGAATTTTGACGAAATGGTTAATACATGCGTCGTGCTTGGCTCCAATCTTTCGTACAGCAGACGGAAGATACGAGAAAGGAACGTGTCACAGTTCAAGAATAACTAGAAACATTTTTCATATTTTTGCTTTTGTAGTAGTAGTAGTAGTAGTAGTAGTAGTAGTAGTAGCAGCAGCTTTATTCATCTGTAGATCTCTTCTTACAAGATATACGACTTGTCAAAGTATCACTCACTACACACACACACACACACACACACACACACGGGTGATGTCTGGGCCATTTTCTGTACCGCAACTTTCCATTTGCTATCCTGAAAACTGAGTCAGCATCCTTCCATAATGAGTGAGATGTTGAGCTCAGAAAGAGGAAGAGGTGTTAGTACTGTGTTATGCATAGCTTGGGGCTAAGTATTTCTAGAAAGGAAAAAAAGAAGGAAAAAAAAACATAAAGTGAAGGTGTTATGTGGAATGTTGGATGTTTTATAATCAACATTATTATTATTTATTTGTATAACATTTCCCCACCCCCCCCCCACCCACCCCCCACCCACGTTGGTTGGGAGGCTTGCGTGCCTCGCCTCAGCGATACAGATAGCCGTACCGTAGGTGCAACCACAACGGAGGGGTATCTGTTGAGAGGCCAGACAAACGTGTGGTTCCTGAAGAGGGGCAGCAGCCTTTTCAATAGTTGCAGGGGCTACAGTCTGGATGATTGACTGATCTGGCCTTGTAACACTAAAACGGCCTTGCTGTTGTGGTACTGCGAACGGCCGAAAGCAAGGGGAAACTATAGCCGTAATTTTTCCCGAGGGAATGCAGCTGATTAAATGATGATGGCGTCCTCTTGGGTAAAATATTCCGGAAGTAAAATAGTCCCCCATTCGGATCTCCGGGCGGGGACTACTCAGGAGGACGTCGTTATCAGGAGAAAGAAAACTGGCGTTCTACGGATCGGAGCGTGGAATGTCAGATCCCTTAATGGAGCAGGTAGGTTAGAAAATTTAAAAAGGGAAATGGATAGGTTAAAGTTAGATATAGTAGGAATTAGTGAAGTTCGCTGGCAGGAGGAACAAGACTTTTGGTCAGGCGAATACAGGGTTATAAATACAAAATCAAATAGGGTTAATGCAGGAGTCGGTTTAATAATGAATAAAAAAATAGGAGTGCGGGTAAGCTACTACAAACAGCATAGTGAACGCATTATTGTGGCCAAGATAGACACGAAGCCCACGCCTACTACAGTAGTACAAGTTCATATGCCAACTACCTGTGCAGATGGCGAAGAAATTGAAGAAATGTATGATGAAATAAAAGAAATTATTCAGATAGTGAAGGGAGACGAAAATTTAATAGTCGTGGGTGACTGGAATTCGGCAGTAGGAAAAGGGAGAGAAGGAAACATAGTAGGTGAATATGGATTGAGGCTGAGAAACGAAAGAGGAAGCCGCCTGGTACAATTTTGAACAGAGCACAACTTAATAATAGCTAACACTTGGTTCAAGAATCATAAAAGAACGTTGTATATATGGAAAAAGCCTGGACACACTGACAGGTTTCAGATAATAATGGTGAGACAGAGATTTAGGAACCAGGTTTTAAATTGTAGGACATTTCCAGGGGCAGATGTGGACTCTGACCACAATATATTGGTTATGAACTGTAGATTAAACCTGAAGAAACTGCAAAAAGGTGGTAATTTAAAGAGATGGGGCCTGAATAAACTGACTAAACCAGAGGTTGTACAGAGTTTCAGAGAGAGCATAGGGGAACAATTGACAGGAATGGGGGAAAGAAATACGGTAGAAGAAGAATGGGTAGCCCTGATTAGATTAGATTAGATTAGATTTGCTTTCATTCCAATTGATCCGTAGTGAGGAGGTCCTCCAGGATGTGGAACATGTCAGAAGAACAACAATACATGACAAATATTTACAATTAAAACAAATAAGCTAATGTACCATTCCACAGGTCCCAAGTGGAATGATCGTCATTTTTTAATGAACACTAAGAGTAATTTTACAAATACTAATGCACTGAATTTAAAATAAAAAAGTTTTTTATTTATTTATAAGGTAATACAACTACTGTAATACTTATTTACAATGAACACATTACTGCACTGAAATGGTGCAGAAGTTAGATTATACTAACACACACACATACAAATTTTCAATGAACACATTACTGCACTGAAATTGTGCAGAAGTTATGTTGTACTTATATACAAATCAGTTGGTTTTACTAAGAAATTCATCAATGGAGTAGAAGGAGTTGGCCACCAATAAATCCTTTAGGCTTCTCTTAAACTGAATTTCATTGGTTGTTAAGATTTTTATGGCTGCTGGCAAGTTATTGAAAATGTGTGTTCCTGAATAATGCACACCTTTTTGTACAAGACTAAGTGACTTTAAATCCTTGTGAAGATTATTCTTATTTCTAGTATTGATTCCATGAATTGAGCTGTTGGTTTGAAAAAGTGATATATTTTTAATGACAAATTTCATTAAGGAATAAATATATTGGGAAGCAGTAGTTAGTATCCCTAGTTCCCTAAACAGGCTTCTGCAGGATGTTCTTGAGTTCACACCACATATAACTCTCACTGCACGTTTTTGTGCCCGGAAAACTTTAGCTTGGCTTGATGAATTACCCCAAAAAATAATCCCATATGACATTATGGAATGAAAGTAAGCATAGTATGCCAGCTTTTTCATTTTTATATCCCCTATGTCTGACAAAATTCGCATTGCAAACAGAGATTTGTTAAGACGCTTCAGCAGTTCTGTGGTGTGCTCCTCCCAGTTGAATTTATTATCAAGCTGTAATCCCAAGAATTTAACACTGTCCACTTCTTCTATCTTCTTGTCATCGTATGTTAGACATATACTCTTGGGACACCCCTTACAGGTTCTGAACTGCATGTAGTGTGTTTTTTCAAAGTTTAGTGACAAAGAATTGGCTAGGAACCAGTGATTAATGTCCACAAATATTTTATTGGCTGATCTTTCTAAGACTACATTTGACTTGCTATTTATTGCAATGTTTGTATCATCGGCAAACAAAACAAACTTGGCATCTGGTAATGTTACTGATGAAAGGTCATTGATATACACAAGAAAAAGTAAGGGCCCCAAAATGGAACCTTGTGGGACCCCACATGTAATTAGTTCCCAGTTGGATGAGGCCTGATAGCTTGATACATGTCTCTTTCCTAATAACACCCTTTGTTTCCTGCCAGAGATATAAGATTTGAACCATTTTGCAGCATTTCCTGTTATACTATAATATTCTAGTTTACTTAAAAGGATATTGTGATTTACACAGTCAAATGCCTTTGACAGATCACAAAATATACCAGTTGCCTGCAATTTTTTGTCTAATGAATTAAGCACATTTTCACTGTAAGTGTAGATAGCCTTCTCAATATCACAACCTTTTAGAAATCCAAACTGTGACTTTGACAGTATGTTATTTGAGATAAGATGGTTATAAAGACGACTGTACATTACTTTTTCGAAAATTTTTGAGAATGCTGGCAACAGTGAAATTGGACGGAAATTTGATGCTATTTCTTTATCTCCCTTCTTAAACAGTGGCTTAACTTCAGCATATTTCAGCCATTCAGGAAATATTCCACTAATAAACGACTGGTTACACAGATAGCTTAATATGTTACTTAGCTCAGAATCACATTCTTTAATTAACTTTGTTGATATTTCATCATACCCACTAGATGTTTTTGATTTTAAAGATTTTATGATGGACATTATTTCTGTTGGGGTAGTGAGGGTCAAATTCATATTAAGGAAGTTACTTGAAATGTCTGGTCTAAGGTAATCCATAGCAGCATCTACCGAACCTGACAACCCCATCTTGTCAGTAACAGTTATAAAATGTTTGTTAAAAAGTTCTGCAACACTATACACATCTGTCACCAATGTATCATTTACTCTTAATGCTATTTGTTCCTCTTTATGCCTGGTTCTACCGGTCTCCTCCTTCACTATATCCCATATTGTCTTTATTTTGTTATCTGATATGACTATCTTTTCCTTGTAATATATTTGCTTTGACATCCGTATTACAGTCTTTAATATTTTGCAGTATTTCTTATAATGTGCTATAGCATCAACATTGGAAATGTTTCGGAGTGACAGATACAGTTTTCTTTTTGTTTTACAAGATACCCCTATTCCTCGAGTAATCCATGGCTTCTTTGTAGACTTTGCTCTAACCTTGGTAAGTTTTGGGGGAAAGCAGTGTTCGAATAAGGTAAGCACTTTATTAGCAAAAATGTTATATTTTTCATTCATGCCATGAACGCTGTAAACATCAGTCCAGTGAATGTCTCTGAGGAGTGTCCTAAAATAATCAATTTTTGGCTTACTGATTACCCTTTTGAGCTCAGATTTAACAGATTTTATATCCTGTTCAGTATTAACATTTAACAGAAGGAACTGCATGTCATGGTCTGAGAGGTCATTGACTATTGGTTTTGTAATATAATTTTGTTCATTGGACTTTTCTATAAAGATATTATCAATGGCTGTTTGTGAGCAAGTGGCTATCCTAGTGGGGAACTTTACTGTGGGAATTAAGTTGAATGATAGTGTTACTAACTCAAACAAGTTCTTATTGGGAGAGTCTTTAAGGAAATCTACATTGAAATCACCAGCAACCACTATTTCTTTGTTTTTGGTTGTTAAATGGGCCAGTACAGCTTCAAGGTGGTTGACAAACAGATTAAAGTTACCTGCAGGTGCTCGATATACACTTAATATTATGAAGGATTTTTTGTGAAATTCTAATTCTGTTGCACATGCTTCCATATGCTGTTCTAGGCAAAATTTATGAATGTCTATGTTCTTAAATTTATGACAGTTCCTGATGAATGTGGCAACTCCTCCTTTCTCCATTTCTGATCTACAAAAGTGAGATGCTAACCTAAACCCTGTAACACTTAAAAGTTCTATACCAGTGGTCACATGATGTTCAGAGAGGCAGATTATGTCAGCTGGGTTTGAAGACTCTAATTCATCTATGCAGATAGTTAATTCATTAATTTTATTTCTCAGTCCTCGAATATTTTGATGCAATAAAGATAGCTGACATTTCTCATTGACTGAGTTAAAATTGGGTGGAGTTAAAATATCTGCTGACAGTTGAAAATTCTTAACCAATGGCTGTTTATGCTGATGTAATAAGCTGGAATTATGTTTTTTGATTTCATTATCAAACTGAAGATTTGTCTCAGTTCTAACCTCTCTTAAAATTTGCTTTCTTTCTGTCCTCCCTACCCTAAAAAAGGGTCTTTTCTGAATCCTATAACCACTGGTATTTTACCACTCATGATAGTGCCTCCCCCCTTTAACTTTCCTGCTATTTCCCCAGCCAATTTACCCTTCCCCTTCCTGTTGAGGTGAAGGCCATACCTAGTATAATCCCACCTACTGAGAGAATCAACAGGAACCACACCAATGTGTGACCCCGCACCCGACATGAGCAGCCGTTCCAGCTCCAAATTAACTCTCTTGACAGAAGAGTTCAAATGAGGTCGGTCATGGCGCCCAAGAACAGATACAAACTCAACACTAGTATGCTTCGATGCTGACGCAATCTTCGCCAGGTCACACTCTATACTGTACCCAGGATCTCTGTCAATACTGTTACCTGCCCCACCCACTATAACCACGGTGTCTTCCTTAGTGAAATCTTTGCAAAGTGATCCTAAATCCTCTGTCACCTGCTCCAGACCAGCACTAGGTTTAAAAAAATTGGTGACCTGGTATTCTGATCCTAGTTCATCCTGCAAAAGTTGGCCAACACCTCTTCCATGGGAACTACCTAACAACAACACTTTCTTTCTCTTTACTGATTTCCCTACATTTTTACTTTTCAATTTGCTGCTGAAAGTTTGTTGTGCCCTGTCTACACCTGCAACTGCTTGAGGCTCACCAGCTTCTAACTGAAGCAACAGGTCAAATCTATTTTCCACATTCACCATAAAGCTGTCAGACAAAGTTCTAGGCCTGTTCCTCCTGTTGCCTGTTGCCACTTCCCACCTCTCTTTACCCTTCTCCCTCCTTAACCTGTCAAGATCTCCCCTGGCCTTGTCTAACTCAGCCTGAAGGGCGGCAATTTTCCCCTCCTGTTCTAGTATCTTCCTATCTCTACTACAAATCCTACAAAACCACTGATGAGTCTCATTTACTTCCCCTATTCCCACGCCACTACAGTCACCCACATGGAAAAAACTACAGCACCCATCACACCAAAGCCCAGACCTAACAATTCTACGGCAAGTCAAGCACTTTTCACTCATGATAAACGTAATAGTTTATTAAGAATAAGTCAGTTAAATTACAGATAAACACGAAATATGGTTACACAAATTTGGCCTATACGCAACTGTTTACGCAACTGTGTGTAAACAAAAACAAAAGTGCAAAGTTTCTGAAACAACAACTTTACGCTACTTTCCGGAAATGCTAGTTAAATAATGAAGAGGTACGCTAAGTTAAATTGCTGGAGAGAGCAAGGAACAACTAAACGAAATTCTATAGATTTGCTTCAGCAGAACGTAAACAGAAAATACGACTGTACGGTCTTTTCGTGTTTTCTGCTATATTACGTAAAGAAAAATGAAACCTTTAATGGTAGACTTAAACGGCACACTAATACACTTATTTACCACGTATTCAGTACTAATCTATATGTTTTATAATCTAAAATGACTTATCTTTACGAGAACACCAAAACTCGCGCTAGTCGCCTGGCTGCAGGCCAGTAGTGAAAGCAGCAGAGGATCAAGTAGGTAAAAAGACGAGGGCTAGTAGAAATCCTTGGGTAACAGAAGAAATATTGAATTTAATTGATGAAAGGAGAAAATATAAAAATGCAGTAAATAAAGTAGGCAAAAAGGAATACAAACGTCTCAAAAATGAGATCGACGGGAAGTGCAAAATGGCTAAGCAGGGATGGCAAGAGGACAAATGTAAGGATGTAGAGGCTTATCTCACTAGGGGTAAGATAGATACTGCCTACAGGAAAATTAAAGAGACCTTTGGAGAAAAGAGAACCACTTGCATGAATATCAAGAGTTCAGATGGAAAACCGGTTCTAAGCAAAGAAGGGAAAGCAGAAAGGTGGAAGGAGTATATAGAGGGTCTATACAAGGGCGATGTACTTGAGGACAAAATTATGGAAATGGAAGAGGATGTAGATGAAGATGAAATGGGAGATACGATACTGCGTGAAGAGTTTGACAGAGCACTGAAAGACCTGAGTCGAAACAAGGCCCCGGGAGTAGACAACATTCCGTTAGAACTACTGATGGCCTTGGGAGAGCCAGACCTGACAAAACTAATGAGCAAGATGTATGAGACAGGCGAAATACCCTCAGATTTCAAGAAGAATATAATAATTCCAATCCCAAAGAAAGCAAGTGCTGACAGATGTGAAAATTGCCGAACTATCAGTTTAATAAGTCACGGCTGCAAAATACTAACACGAATTCTTTACAGACGAATGGAAAAACTGGTAGAAGCCGACCTCGGGGAAGATCAGTTTGGATTCTGTAGAAATGCTGGAACACGTGAGGCAATACTGACCCTACGACTTATCTTAGAAGCTAGATTAAGGAAAAGCAAACCTACGTTTCTAGCATTTGTAGACTTAGAGAAAGCTTTTCACAATGTCGACTGGAATACTCTCTTTCAAATTCTTTCGGTGGCATGGGTAAAATACAGGGAGCGAAAGGCTGAGTGAGAACGACCACGTAATAAAATTCGCCGACACGGAAGTTCTGGCTGTAGAGAAGCACTATCGCACGCGCTTGTTCAGAGAAGCTGTAGAAATACAAAAACACGCGAACAGTTTCAACGAGAAAGAGGAAAGCCTTAAGGTAAACGGACCCTGGCTTCACGTACTGCAGCGAACGACCGTCACATGTAGCAAGAGGAGAACCGCACTGGAAATGACCGAGGAGAAGCCCTCGGACGTGGGCGCGTCAGGTACATGTAGTATGCGGCCGCGAGCTCGGCTCCAGTTCACCACCGGCAATGGAGGGTGAAGCTTTGACAATGCCAGCCACTCGTGCTCGCAAAACGTCAGTAAAATCACTAGATGAACGTCGGCCGAAGAACCCGAGACAGAAGCCAACAGGCAGTTTGTTAACTGGATGTTAACAATTCTCACAGCACGATTCGACAATGTATGTATTAACTTCAACTGGTACGCAGATATTTGCTCAGCAGCAGAACTTGATTAGACCACCTCGTAAAGGCTACTGCGTCATTTGGTTTCAGAAAGTCGTAGGAGTTCCGTGCACAAACTTGCTGACACCGCCATCTTACCTCGCGACACGTCAGGCTTCAGTAAAAGAAGCATCTTTGCCAGTCTCGTAATGTATGTGTGTGCTGCCACCTATGGCGGGGTGTACTCTGTGGACTTGCAGGGGCAGGCGGCGGCTCGCCACTAGCCGGTGGCTGGAGGCTTGCATGGTACTCACTAGAGATGGGTAGTTCGCGAACGAACGGGTGCAAAGGAACGGTTCACCAAGATGAACGAAAGGACCGAGGAACGAATTCCCAGGAACGATCGGTTCATAGTTCACTTCGGTCGCGGAGGTCTACTTACAGTTCCCGGGAACGAGGAACGATCGGTTCATAGTTCACTTCAGTCGCGGTGGTCTACTTATAGTTCCCGGGAACGAGGAACGATCGGTTCCTAGTTCACTTCGGTCGCGGCGGTCTACTTATAGTTCCTGGGAACGAGGAACGATCGGTTCATAGTTCACTTCGGTCACGGCGGTCTACTTATAGTTCCCGGGAATGGGGAACGATCGGTTCATAGTTCACTTCGGTCGCGGCGGTCTACTTATAGTTCCCGGGAACGAGGAACGATTGGTTCATAGTTCACTTCGGTCGTGGCGGTCTACTTATAGTTCCCGGGAATGAGGAACGATCGGTTCATAGTTCACTAGTTCACTTCTGTCGCGGAAGTCACTTCGGCAGTTCTCGTTCCAGCCTCGGTCGCGTGCTCGTCTCAGTCTCGGTCTCCCTCGGCCGCACTCGTCGTTCTTCGCATGACCACCTGTCTCAGTTCCACTGCCGACTACTCCTAGTTAGTTCAGTATCCAGTTGTTTGTTTCGTTTACTGCGCTCGCCTATTTTACATGTGTTCCAAACTGTTCTTGCACTTGGTTCTGGCTATTCAGCGTCCACGACCGGTAATCAAAAAGTATTTTATAGTTACGTAAATTACATGAAAATTACGTTGTATGTAATAGGTACGTCTTTTCAGGTAACAAAAGGGCGTATCAGCTCACTTCATTACACCGATGAACAGCAGAAGACATACTTATAACAAGGCAAGTTTTTTTTCTGTTATTCATATATTGTTTGGTTTCATCGACTTGATTTAGCAGCTAACTTTCAATAATTTGCTTAATTTTTAGTGTAAGAAAATTCATATAAAACGATTTTCGGGTATCTTTCATATACTAAACACTACATTTAGGAAGGCTGTAATTATTCTTAAGTTTGGTTGTTTCCGATTTGCATTACCTACTAGTTTGGTTTCTCTGGAAAAAAAGTGGGTTGTGGGTCGTTTTGGCTCAGTAGGAAAAGCGCTGCCTCTGCATTTGAAAAGACATAGATTGCCATAAAATCATATTTACTTATTATCTCAAAAACATTTGTTCAGAAGGAGCTTTCAAACCAAAAACTTTAGTACTGCGAACTTAATTATTATTATTATTGCTGTATTAACGTTAATAATGCAACATAAAAACCTAATTTTTGCCAAGCGTGTGACGCAAGTATGAGTAAACCACATTTTATTTTATGCTTCGCTCTACTTCGCCTACGAACTCAGAGACAACGTGAAGTACATATAGGGTGTAAACGTTTATTGTTTACAACTTAGCATAGCTATGTAGTAGAAGTCGAAACGAAGAATTTTATAGAAGACACTTGTGGTCTATTACGTTGGGAAACAGCCACCAACAGGTTTACAAGACTATATGTGCTATAGCCCATGCACGTCGCGTGAGATTTTCCTGTTCTCTTCTCCAGCTCTCTACACATCGTCATCGATTGTTTCGCAATTGTTGCTTGCATTAGCTTGTTATTTCTTCACTGACTAATTATTACGTGTTTGTCTGTTTGCTGTATATTCTCGTAACGGGCAACACATCGTCCGTAATTGGCGAGCAGTCTGTACTCGGGGCCGGTTTCCCGTGCGCCACCCTATATTATTTCCCTGCGATCAGCCACACAAGGCTACGGTTGGCTAAACGACAGGTTCTGCAGAATCACAGAAATTACTTCTAAAAGTGTGTAAGAATTCTGTAATGAATAAAAACACTATACTCCAGGAGGGAGGCAAGTGCCCCCTCTTGGTGCCATCCATCGTTCAGTCACCTACACTACTAGTTTTCAGTTTTTCATAAGAACCATATACCAAGCACAAATGAACGGCGAACGAGTAAAAATGAACGGTTCCCAAAAAAGAACGATTAGCAGTGAACTAGCTCCCAAGGATGAAAGAGTCTGCCCATCTCTAGTACTCACCGGACGCTGGAGTCGTCGCACGCGTCGGAGAGAGCGCGCAGAGCCGCGTCCTGGGCAGCGGCGCTGACGGCCGGCTTGTCCATCCAGGAGAAGACCATCTGGTCCGTGTCCTCGTCGTCCAGCTCGTAGGACCTGCGCGACAACAACACCCAGTGGCCAGTCAGTCACACGGCTCTTACAAATCAGCTCCTCCGCCATCTTAATTTCCCACGATCGCTCGCGACACGCATCACCAATGTAGCACCGCGGTGTATAGCAATGATGACTGTGAATAAGCAAACAACACAGATCAACTATAAAGCCGTCGGCACACGGACTGTGCATCCGAACGTTGAGTGTTGAGCCTGCCGAGTTTCTGACGTCATAGCGTGGAATAGCACGCTCTGGAGTCTTCCCGAACGTGCAGAGCAATATCTGGCATGTCAGATATTCTGAGCGCGCGTCTCAGCGTTAACCAATGAGATGGCACAACGCCACCTACGTCACACCACATGCAGTCTCCCTTCAGTACAGAGTTGAGAGGCGCCATATTGGCATTCATTTCAAGCCTATATGTACATATTATTCAGGTACTGAAGGGAGACGAAAATTTAATAGTCATGGGTGACTGGAATTCGTCAGTAGGAAAAGGGAGAGAAGGAAACATATGGATTGGGGGGAAGAAATGAAAGAGGAAGCCGCCTTGTAGAATTTTGCACAGAGCATAACTTAATCATAGCTAACACTTGGTTCAAGAATCATAAAAGAAGGTTGTATACCTGGAAGAATCCTGGAGATACTAAAAGGTATCAGATAGATTATATAATGGTAAGACAGAGATTTAGGAACCAGGTTTTAAATTGTAAGACATTTCCAGGGGCAGATGTGGATTCTGACCACAATCTATTGGTTATGAACTGCAGATTGAAACTGAAGAAACTGCAAAAAGGTGGTAATTTAAGGAGATGGGACCTGGATAAACTGAAACAACCAGAGGTTGTAGAGAGTTTCAGGGAGAGCATAAGGGAATAATTGACAGGAATGGGGGAAAGAAATACGGTAGAAGAAGAATGGGTAGCTCTGAGGAATGAAGTAGTGAAGGCAGCAGACGATCAAGTAGGTAAAAAGGCGAGGGCTAGTAGAAATCCTTGGGTAACAGAAGAAATATTGAATTTAATTGATGAAAGGAGAAAATATAAAAATGCAGTGAATGAAGCAGGCAAAAAGGAATACAAACGTCTCAAAAATGAGATCGACAGG
The DNA here is from genome assembly GCF_023898315.1 of Schistocerca nitens. Taxonomy (NCBI): domain Eukaryota; kingdom Metazoa; phylum Arthropoda; class Insecta; order Orthoptera; family Acrididae; genus Schistocerca; species Schistocerca nitens. Next base: position 150,717,655 of record NC_064614.1, read on the forward strand.
AAGTGCAAAATGGCTAAGCAGGGATGGCTAGAGGACAAATGTAAGGATGTAGATGCTTGTCTTACTAGGGGTAAGATAGATACTGCCTACAGGAAAATTAAAGAGACCTTTGGAGAGAAGAGTACCACATGTATGAATATCAAGAGCTCAGATGGCAACCCAGTTCTAAGCAAAGAAGGGAAGGCAGAAAGGTGGAAGGAGTATATAGAGGGTTTATACAAGGACGATGTACTTGAGGACAATATTATGGAAATGGAAGAGGATGTAGACGAAGACGAAATGGGAGATAAGATACTGCGTGAAGAGTTTGACAGAGCACTGAAAGACCTGAGACGAAACAAGGCCCCGGGAGTAGACAACATTCCATTAGAACTACTGGCAGCCTTGGGAGAGCCAGTCATGACAAAACTCTACCATCTGGTGAGCAAAATGTATGAGACATGCGAAATACCCTCAGACTTCAAGAAGAATATAATAATTCCAATCCCAAAGAAAGCAGGTGTTGACAGATGTGAAAATTGCCGAACTATCAGTTTTATAAGTCACGGCTGCAAAATACTAACGCGAATTCTTTACAGACGAATGGAAAAACTGGTAGAAGCGGACCGTGGGGAAGATCAGTTTGGATTCCGTAGAAATGTTGGAACACGTGAGGCAATACTAACCTTACGACTTATCTTAGAAGAAAGATTAAGAAAAGGCAAACCTACGTTTCTAGCATCTGTAGACTTAGAGAAAGCTTTTGACAATGTTAACTGGAATACTCTCTTTTAAATTCTGAAGGTGGAAGGGATAAAATACAGGGAGCGAAAGGCTATTTACAATTTGTACAGAAACCAGATGGCAGTTATAAGAGTCGAGAGGCATGAAAGGGAAGCAGTGGTTGGGAAAGGAGTGAGACAGGGTTGTAGCCTCTCCCCGATGTTATTCAATCTGTATATTGAGCAAGCAGTAAAGGAAACAAAAGAAAAATTCGGAGTAGGTATTAAAATTCATGGAGAAGAAGTAAAAACTTTGAGGTTCGCCGATGACATTGTAATTCTGTCAGAGACAGCAAAGGACTTGGAAGAGCAGTTGAATGGAATGGACAGTGTCTTGAAAGGAGGATATAAGATGAACATCAACAAAAGCAAAACGAGGATAATGGAATGCAGTCAAATTAAATCGGGTGATGCTGAGGGGATTAGATTAGGAAATGAGACACTTAAAGTAGTAAAGGAGTTTTGCTATTTTGGGAGTAAAATAACTGATGATGGTCGAAGTAGAGAGGATATAAAATGTAGACTGGCAATGGCAAGGAAATCGTTTCTGAAGAAGAGAAATTTGTTAACATCGAGTATAGATTTAAGGGTCAGGAAATCGTTTCTGAAAGTATTTGTATGGAGTGTAGCCATGTATGGAAGTGAAACGTGGACGATAACTAGTTTGGACAAGAAGAGAATAGAAGCTTTCGAAATGTGGTGCTACAGAAGAATGCTGAAGATAAGGTGGGTAGATCACGTAACTAATGAGGAGGTATTGAATAGGATTGGGGAGAAGAGAAGTTTGTGGCACAACTTGACTAGAAGAAGGGATCGGTTGGTAGGACATGTTTTGAGGCATCAAGAAATCACAAATTTAGCATTGGAGGGCAGTGTGGAGGGTAAAAATCGTAGAGGGAGACCAAGAGATGAATACACTAAGCAGATTCAGAAGGATGTAGGCTGCAGTAGGTACTGGGAGATGAAGAAAATTGCACAGGATAGAGTAGCATGGAGAGCTGCATCAAACCAGTCTCAGGACTGAAGACCACAACAACAACAACATGTACATATGCTGTCTCTGAGCACCAGCAAATTGAGAATCACTGGAAAACCCGTTGTTAGTTGTGTGATTCGTTCCAATAAAATAATCAGATACATCATATTCGTGGCAAAAGAATTATTGTAACTTGCGTATTATGAGAGTAGGCTATTTGAAGGCAGGGACACACTGAAGGGCCACCCAAAACGCATTGTTCTTGGTACAGCTTGTTGTAATTAAATTTCAATTAGTAACATAATTATCTACGATTAACGTTTACAGTAAGGGGTAACACAATATGATTAAGTAAAAGCAGCATATAGTTGGTTTAGTGAAATGAGTAGCGTCTCTGTCCACCCATTAGTTTTTGTTGAGGCAGTGGTTTGGGTCTTAACACTTCCAAATTATTTTTCCTAACATTCGCGTTTTTATTAGGTTCTGATACTTTATTATTAGTTCGAGTCTCGGTCCGGCACACAGTTTTGATCTGGGTAGGAGACGAGGTACTGGCAGAATTGAAGCTGTGAGGTCGGGTCGTGAGTCGTGCTTCGGTACCTCAGATGGCAGCCGGCACGGTAGCTCAGCGTGTTCGGACAGAGGGTTACTTACCCTCTGTAATAAAAAAACTGTGTTAACCGATCATCAACGAACTTCATGCGATGTCTTAAGACGTCCGCCCCGAGCAGATACAACGAACAACCGCGGACAAAATGAGAAAAAAAAAAATGGTAGAGCACTTGCCCGCGAAAGGCAAAGGTCCCGAGTTAGAGTCTCGGTCGGGCACACAGTTTTAATCTGCCAGGAAGTTTCAGTTTAATATAAGTATGTGCTATAATATTTGATGTTATGTAAATATAAGTTCACATTTTTTTGAGGGGTGAATTTGTTCGATTGGCTTAATCTACAGGACAGTTTGCGCTACTTGTATAAAGATATTTTGCTCCTTTTTCTTTTACGCTTTGTAATTCACATGTTGCAAAGATTCTGCTACTGGGTAGGAACAGTGATCAAGTAAGACTGACCTTTGGGTTTTACTAAAATCTGGGAATGATGAAATAATATTTATCTTATGTGGGGAAGTGTTCCAAATTTGTACCGCACTGTTTGTAATGGAACTTTTATAAGCCAGTGTCCTTATTGATTGGACATGGTACTTCCCTTTTCGTGGACGATGGAGGAAATGTGTTTTAATATAGCTAACGTGGTAATTTTACGCTCGCCCGTTGAGTAAACAGTGTGATTTACGAACTAGAAACATCCCTCAACTGCCGCTGAAGTGCGTTGCGATCGCGTATACCACGTTGGGGCCCACGTACCTTATGCACAAGTAGCATCGTACCTGAGCGTTCAGCAGCACGTTGAACTTGGCACGCTCAACGTTAACGTTCGACAGCACGGTCCGTGTGCCGACGGCTTAACACTCTTTTATTCACAAAAGGAGTGTACACGTCAGAAGCATCCGAGCTCAACAAAGTCGTATGACAGGCTAACAGTCAGAGAGCTTCGTGCGATATCCCTGTCAGTTGTCATCTATGATGTTTGATGACACAGTTTCCTCACAGAGCTTCCCCCCCCCCCACCCCCGCCCCCAATAGTGAACAGCACCGTGAGGGACGCTGCGTGACGTGTGGGCACAGCGAGATTTCGCGGAGATGGAGTGGTCCAACGGGCGCGTCGCCTGTAACAGAGTATTCGTTGGGAGGCGACGTATACTCGACAGCATACAGGTCGTCGTCGTGGAGCCAGCCCAGCATGCGGTGGGGGTGGGTGGTGGGAGGGGGGGGGGCGGCCGTATTCCATAGCCTGAGTGTGTGGTGGCGTCCGCAGTTGCACGAGTGGTGCGTGCATTGTCAGGCACAGACGGTGCCAGTGATGGTATGAGCTCGTTCAGAGGCCATGTGGGGCTGTGGTTGTGCGGACACGAATGGCGGAAAAAGAGGGGGTGAGAGCAGCAGTATCAACGTCGCGTGGTAATTTGACGGTCTCGTGGAAGTGACACGTGGCAGAGCCGTCTGCAGTGGTCTGTGTGCTCACCTTGACGGGGAGGTTACTGTGTGTCTGTTCGGTGTCTAGTCGGAATTCGAAGGCTGACGGTAAGCCGCTGGCTGTGGGAGGAGCAACATGTTTAGCAGAGGGGAGAGCTTGGCAAGTGTCGTCATCCGGCGAGTTATCTTATAGTGTCCACACTGTTGTAGGTTTGCAGTTTAATAATATGTGGAAGATACACTTGTCTCTTCGAAGCCCCTTGTCGGCGTCCAACTACAGGGGGCGTAGGGCAGGCGGTACTCTGTCATCTCGCAACATTATGAAGTCAGTCTTCAAAATGGTTCAAATGACTCTGAGCACTATGGGACTTAACATCTTAGGTCATCAGTCCCCTAGAACTTAGAACTACTTAAACCTACCTAACCTAAGGACATCACACACATCCATGCCCGAGGCAGGATTCGAACCCGCAACCGTAGCGGTCTCGCGGTTCCAGACTGAAGCGTCTAGAACCGCACGGCCACCCCGGCCGGCAAGTCAGTCTTCAGCTGCTTTATGGAGAAAGACTTTAGGCACTGAGTGAAGAAGGGGCGGAGGTGCGCAGTGTGTCGCTTGATGTGGTAGACCAGGTGGGGAGGTGTGGGGGCGTAATTGATGGTTCTTGGAGCACAAAGTCCGCCACCAGGAATAGCGTTTCAGCATACACGTTTTCAGTAATTTGAGATTTCGAAGCATCATAGCGGCAGTTCCAAATGACTTGAATCTTTACTTTTCTGACATGAGACACTCGCAAAGCCCAAAGTTTACAGTCTTTCTTCGTGTTAGCCCATACGAACTGGTTCAGCACCAGCCAAGTGGTTGGGCGACTGCCAGGGTGTGCCAAATCGTGGACCTGCTCGAAGACGACTCGACAGCATTACACAGGTACGGGTGGACTTGTCCGATTTTGTGAAACATCAGAGTGCCCGGCGGTCGCGGTCAGGATGGGTTGAAGTTCCGACTGTAGAGTTGTGAACGGGCCACACATGAGGGCTTGCGGCTGCTGATCTTGCTGTTGTGCCTCAGAAAACTGTTTGTAATCCAGGTGAGATGACAAGGCGCTGATGACGGAGAAACAGCCTGCCACTACGTTCTCCACGCTTCCCGGTGGAGGACACCCACAGTGAACTGGGCGGTGTAGTCTAAGTGCCGAAACTGCCAGGGGTAAGGGTCCTTCGCTGGGTTCCGAATAGAGTAGGAGAGTGGATCATGACCAGTCCAAATAATCAGGGAGTGGCCTTGAACGCCTTGACTGAAGTAATTCACTACTTCTTAGAGTGCTTATACACTACTGGCCATTAAAATTGCTACACCACCAAGATGACTTGCTACAGACGAGAAATTTAACCGACACGAAGAAGATGCTGTGATATCCAAATGATTAGCTTTTCAGAGCATTCACACAAGGTTGGCGCCGGTGGCGACACCTACAACGTGCTGACATGAGGAAAGTTTCTAACCGATTTTTCATACACAAACAGCAGTTGACCGGCGTTGCCTGGTGAAACGTCGTTGTGATGCCTCGTGTAAGGAGGAGAAATGCGTACCATCACGTTTCCGACTTTGATAAAGGTCGCATTGTGGCCTATCGCGATTGCGGTTTATCGTTTCGCAATATTGCTGTTCGTGTTGGTCGAGATCCAATGACTGTTAGCAGCATATGGAATCGGTGGGTTCAGGAGGGTAATACGGAACGCCGTGCTGGATCCCAACGGTCTCGTATCACTAGCAGTCGAGATGACAGACACCTTATCCGCATGGCTGTAACGGATCGTGCAGCCACGTCTCGATCCCTGAGTCAACAGATGGGGACGTTTGCAAGACAACAAACATCTGCACGAACAGTTCCACGACGTTTGCAGCAGCATGCACTATCATCTCGGAGACCATGGCTGCGGTTACCCTTGACGCTGCATCACAAACAGGAGCGCCTGCTATGGTGTACTCAACGACGAACCTGGGTGCACGAATGGCAAAACGTCATTTTTTCGGATCAATCCAGGTTCTGTTTACAGCATCATGATGGTCGCATCTGTGTTTGGCGACATCGCGGTGAACGCGCATTGGAAGCGAGTATTCGTCATCGCCATACTGGCGTATCACCCGGCGTGATGGTATGGGATGCCATTGGTTACACGTCCTGGTCACCTCTTGTTCGCATTGACGGCTCTTTGAATAGTGGACGTTACATTTCGGATGTGTTACGACCCGTGGCTCTACCCTTCATGCGATCCCTGCGAAATCCTACATTTTAGTAGGATAATGCACGACCGTATGTTGCAGGTCCTGTACGGGCCTTTCTGGATACAGAAAATGTTCGACTGCTGCCCTGGCTAGCACATTCTCCAGATCTCTCACCAATTGAAAACGTCTGGTCAATGGTGGCCGAGCAACTGGCTCGTCACAATACGCCAGTCACTACTCTTCATGAACTGTGGTATCGTGTTGAAGCTGCATGGGCAGCTGTACCTGTACACGCCATCAAAGTTCTGTTTGACTCAATGCCCAGGCGTATCAAGGACGTTATTATGGCCAGAGGTGGTTGTTCTGGGTACTGATTTCTCAGAATCTATGAACCCAAATTGCGAGAAAATGTAATCACACGTCAGTTCTAGTATAATATGTTTGTCCAATGAATACCCACTTATTATCTGCATTTCTTCTTGGTGTAGCAATTTTAATGGCCAGTAGTGTAGTTCCCTGTCGTATGCAGACCACTCGTATTCTGGTGGCGTGAGCTTGCACGAGAAAAAATGAAATGGCTGCTGCACGCCCTCCAACTATTGTTGCAGTAAAGTACCAGCGGCTGAGTCAGTCACATCTTCTGTTATGATCAGCTGTGCGTCAGGGTGTGAGTGCGCCAAGGTAATGCCGTGTGTAAGAATTTAACGCGTTTAAAAGTGGACCGCATTTTGATCGTCCGTGTGAGTTTCTTTTTACCGATGAGGGGCTTGCGTTAGTGGTGATTGCAGGGAGTCTACCGGTGGAAGGTGTCTTCTGTAGAAATTTGTTACGCCTAAGAACTGGCGCAGTGCATGTAGTCTCGTGGTGGTGGTGGTGGTGGTGGTGGTGGTAGCTGTTGAATAGCCTGTGTATGTTGCAGTGAGGGACTGATACCCGCAGTATTTACAGCATGTCCAAGGAAGATGGCTTCTTTGAGTCCAGGTTGGTATTTTTCCTTCGGCGGTCATGAGTCCATTGCGAGAGAGGGTATCGAGAACTTGAGGTGCATGTTGTGGAAGGCATCGTCCACTGAGAAAATTACGATATTATCAAGATAAGCATAACATAATGGGAACTTGAATAGTAAGCCATCAATAAGCGTTGCCATGTTTCTGCTGCGTTCTTAAATCTGTACAGCATAAACATAAACTCGAAAAAGCGAAAAGTGTGACAATGGCCGTTTGTGAACGTCTTCTGGACAGATAACGAGTAGATATTTGTAGGTGTGGAATTTCACAATCAATAACACGAAAAACGGAGGCGTTCGCTAAATAATGAGTGAAGTCCTGGAAGTGTGGTACTGGGTAGTTGTCCATAATGATACAAACATTACGGATTCTGTAATCAGGCACTACCTGTGAGATCCGTTTGTTGTTTTTTTTGGAGGGGGGGGGGGGCGGGGGATCACAGGGGCAAACTATCAGAAGGGTGCGCGAACCATCCCAGCTTGTAAGAGCTCTACATTTACATCTACATGGTTACTCTGCAATTCACACTTAAGTGCCTGGCAGAGGGTTCGTCGAACCATTTTCGTACTACTTCTCTACCATTCCACTCTCGAATGGCGCGTGGGAAAAAGGAAGACCTAAATCTTTCCGTTCGAGCTCTGATTTCTCTTATTTGATTATGATGATCATTTCTCCCTGCTTAGTTGGGTGTCAATAAAATATTTTCGCATTCGGAAGAGAAATTTGGTGATTGAAATTTCGTAAATAGATCTCGCCGCAAAGAAAACCGCCTCTGTTTCAGTGACTGCCCCCCCCCCCCCTCCCCCCAACTCACATGAGTGACACTCTCACCGCTGCTATTGCACGATAACACGGAACGAGCTACCCTTCTTTGCACTTTTTTTCCTCCGTCAATCCTACCTGGCAACGATCCCACACCGCGCAGCAATATTCCAGCACAGAACGAACACGTGTAATACAGGCTGTCTCTTTAGTGGGTTTGTCACATCTTCTAAGTGTTCTGCCAACAAAGCGCAGTCTTTGTTTGGCCTTCCCCACAATAAATATTATCTGCGTGGTCTTTCCAATTTAAATTGCTCGTAATTGTAACTCCTAGGTATTTAGTCGAATTGACAGCCCTTAGATTTGTGTGATTTATCGTATGCCCAAAATTTATCGGATTTCTTTTAGAACCTATGTGGATGACCTCACACTTTTCTTTGTTTAGTGCCAATTGCCACTTTTCGCACCATACAGAAATTCTCTCTAGATCATTTTGTAATTGGAATTAATCATCTGATGATTTTACTAGACGGTAAATTACAGCGTCGTCTGCAAACAACGTAAGGGGGCTGCTCAGATTATCACCTATGTCATTTATGTAAGCCAGAAACAGCAGAGAGCCTGAAGTGTTGCTAGAGGAGGCCGAAATGCACGCGTTTAATTACACGCAGACTGGTGTGAGGTCTGGAACAGGACAATGTCTTGAGAATTCCAAATAAAGTACGTAGATGATGTAATACTTAACTTTAATCCATATTTGGTGTACATCTCTCTTGACGGTACAGGTTTTATAATAAGCTCAATATAACTGGTAATGGCGCCTTGCTAGGTCGTAGCAAATGACGTAGCTGAAGGCTATGCTAACTATCGTCTCGGCAAATGAGAGCGTAATTTGTCAGTGAACCACTGCTATGAACGTCGGCTGTACAACTGGGGCGAGTGCTAGTAAGTCTCTCTAGACCTGCCGTGTGGCGGCGCTCGGTCTGCGATCACTGACAGTGGCGACACGCGGGTCCGACATATACTAATGGACCGCGGCCGATTTAAAGGCTACCACCTAGAAAGTGTGGTGTCTGGCGGTGACACCACAGAGCCTATGACACTACCTTGCGGAACGCCAGATATCACTTCTGATCTACTCGATGATTTACCGTCTACCACTACGAACTGTGACCTCTCTGAGAGGAAATCACGAATCCAGTCACGCAACTGAGACGATACTCCATATGCATGCAATTTGATTAATAATTGCTTGTGAGGAACGGTATCAAAAGCCTTCTGGAAATCTAGGAATATGGAATTGATCTGAGATCCCTTGCCGACAGCACTCATTACTTCGTCCACTGCTTCTTTGATGGACCTAAATAGATCCGGCAGTAATCAACGCGGCCTGTGATGCACCGCTCCGGTCGCAGGTTCGAATCCTGCTTCGGGCATGGATGTGTGTGTGATGTCCTTAGGTTAGTTAGGTTAAAGTATTTCTAAGTTCTAGGGGACTACGTACCTCAGATGTTAAGTCCCATAGTGCTCAGAGCCATTTGAACCATTTGATCTGCTATCCTGCTGCTGACTTGTCAGCTACCCTCCTGAAAGATAACAATCTTTGCAGAAACTTCGATGAGTAACGGAGCTAAAACGTGGATTTGGGAAATTAAAACTTTTTTAAAAAAAGCACTCCGTCTTCAGGCCATAAGTTGGCCCATCGAGTCCATACGACCGCCGTGTCATCCTCAGTTGAGGATGCGGATAGGAGGGGCCTGTGGTCAGCACACCGCTCTCCCGGTCGTTATGATGGTTTTCTTTGACCGGAGCCGCTACTATTCGGTCGAGTAGCTCCTCAATTGGCATCACGAGGCTGAGTGCACCCCAAAAAAAGGCAACAGCGCTTGGCGGCTGAATGGTCACCCACCCAAGTGCCGGGCACGCCCGACAGTGCTTAACTTCGGTGATCTCACTGGAACCGGTGTATCCACTGCGGCAAGGCCGTTGCTTAAATTAAAACTTTCCTATTCAATAAACAAGAACTCCCTCAAGATTAATAAATGACAATAAATAAAGCATTGATCTGATGTAGTAGCAAATTTGATGCACTTTTTTCGGCTGCGAAAAGGACAGAGTCTTCCACTGCGATAACTGCTGATTCGTTTGCGAGCGACAATCGTACATGCATTCGTCGACATTTATGACCCAGGACGGGTAAACTGGAATATTTCCAACTCTTATTTTCAGTTCAGCGCACACCTGAAACTGACGGTTTCGTCAGTCGGGATTCAGAATACGAGGAACGAACTTTCGCTACAATTGGTGTCGAGTTCAGTTCATCAGCTGAAATGTGTTGATACTTCCCACATGAAATTGCAGTGACTTCACAAAGATGACAGATTGACTGCTGTACTTGTGGATCACTTCAAGCACTTTCTGGATCATCCTCCACAGGCTCACGGCCACCTTGTATAGCTCAGACCGCCCGAATGTTCTCGCCCAGCTCCACCCTTGCTCACCAAATGCTTCCCTTAGCATGCAGTAGATTTCAGCCACCGGTTTGCGGTGTTCAAAACAAAACTTAAAATCAGCCATTTTCACACAGTAGAACATGGTGTAAAGAACTTGCGGGTGCAATGACAGTGACGCCACGTGGCAGACTGAAGGTTGAAATACGGAATTAGCAGCGCCTGGTAGCGGAATTCTGCACCACTGATCGTTAAGGCGTCCTCACACGCGATGAGTCTGCTGATGTAGCTGATGCTAAAGCCAACCACCCGTGACGCAGCACCCGCGTTGTATGAGACGTGCTAGAAATGGACCGGCGGAAAATTCCTATTAAACCTCATATTTGTTCCCTCATCAATATACTGGCTACGTTGTTCTGCCTGCAGCATACACAAATAAAATCTTCGATAGCCACGAACATCTTGTAAGGCAAAAAGGAAAGTTCCTTGTACAGTCGCATTAATGTGACCACCTGTCAAAAGCCCGAGCGGCCACCTTTTCCAGCATCGACCGCTGCGAGACATGCACGAAGAGAGACAGTGAGGTTCTGGGATGTACCGACAGGGATGTGGAGGCACGCCGACTTCAATGCCGTGGCCAGCTGTGTTAGGTTTCTCGGTTGAGGATCAGTGTCGCGAACAGCCCAATCAAGGTGGTCCCACAGATTTTTCATTTGATTTAAATCTGTGGAGCTTGGTGGCCAGGAGAGTACATTAGACTCATCTTGTTGCTCTTCGAACCACACATGTACACTGCGTGCTGTGTGATGTGTTGCATTGCCTTGCTGGTAGATGTCACTGTGATGAGGAAACACGAACTGCAAGTATGGGTGTTGCACCACAGTTCCGGGAGTGTCATTGTTTGATTTTGGCTTAATACAGGGTGTTACAAAAAGGTACGGCCAAACTTTCAGGAAACATTCCTCACACACAAATAAAGAAAAGATGTTATGTGGACATGTGTCCGGAAACGCTTAGTTTCCATGTTAGAGCTCATTTTAGTTTCGTCAGTATGTACTGTACTTCCTCGATTCACCGCCAGTTGGCCCAATTGAAGGAAGGTAATGTTGACTTCGGTGCTTGTGTTGACATGCGACTCATTGCTCTACAGTACTAGCATCAAGCACATCAGTACGTAGCATCAACAGGTTAGTGTTCATCACGAACGTGGTTTTGCAGTCAGTGCAATGTTTACAAATGCGGAGTTGGCAGATGCCCATTTGATGTATGGATTAGCACGGGGCAATAGCCGTGGCGCGGTACGTTTGTATCGAGACAGATTTCCAGAACGAAGGTGTCCCGACAGGAAGACGTTCGAAGCAATTGATCGGCGTCTTAGGGAGCACGGAACATTCCAGCCTATGACTCGCGACTGGGGAAGACCTAGAACGACGAGGGCACCTGCAATGGACGAGGCAATTCTTCGTGCAGTTGACGATAACCCTAATGTCAGCGTCAGAGAAGTTGCTGCTGTACAAGGTAACGTTGACCATGTCACTGTATGGAGAGTGCTACGGGAGAACCAGTTGTTTCCGTACCATGTAGAGCGTGTGCAGCACTATCAGCAGCTGGATCTGAGCACTATGGGACTTAATATCTATGGTCATCAGTCCCCTAGAACTTAGAACTAATTAAACCTAACTAACCTAAGGACGGCACACACATCCATGCCCCAGACAGGATTCGAACCTGCGACCGTAGCATATCAGCAGCTGATTGGCCTCCACGTGTACACTTCTGCGAATGGTTCATCCAACAATGTGTTAATCCTCATTTCAGTGCAGATGTTCTCTTTACTGATGAGGCTTCATTCCAACGTGATCGAATTGTAAATTTGCACAATCAACATGTGTGGGCTGACGATAATCCGCACGCAATTGTGCAATCACGTCATCAACACAGATTTTCTGTGAACGTTTGGGCAGGCATTGTTGGTGATGTCTTGATTCGGCCCCATGTTCTTCCACCTACGCTCAATGGAGCACGTTATCATTATTTCATACGGGATACTCTACCTGTGCTGCTAGAACATGTGCCTTTACAAGTGCGACACAACATGTGCTTCATGCACGATGGAGCTCCTGCACATTTCAGTCGAAGTGTTCGTACGCTTCTCAACAACAGATTCGGTGACCGATGGATTGGTAGAGGCGGACCAGTTCCGTGGCCTCCAAGCTCTCCTCACCTCAACCCTCTTGACTTTAATTTATGGGGGCATTTGAAGGCTCTCGTCTACGCAACCCCGGTACCAAATCTAGGGACTCTTCGTGCTCGTATTGCGGACAGCTGTGGTACAGTACGCCATTGCCGGACGCGGTGGTCTAGCGGTTCTAGGCGCTCAGTCCGGAACCGCGCGACTGCTACGGCCGCAGGTTCGAATCCTGCCTCGGGCATGGATGTGTGTGATGTCCTTAGGTTATTTAGGTTTAATTAGTTCTAAGTTCTATGGGACTTATGACCACAGCTGTTGAGTCCCATAGTGCTCAGAGCCATTTGAACCATTTGAGTACGCCATTCTCCAGGGCTGCATCAGCGCATCAGGGATTCCATGCGACGGAGGGTGGATGCATGTATCCTCGCTAACGGAGGACATTTTGAACATTTCCTGTAACAAAGTGTTTGAAGTCACGGTGGTACGTTCTGTTGCTGTGTTTCCATTCCATGATTAATGTGATGTGAAGAGAAGTAATAAAATGAGCTCTAACATGGAAAGTAAGTGTTTCCGGACACATGTCCACGTAACATATTTTCTTTCTTTGTGTGTGAGGAATGTTTCCTGAAAGTTTGGCCGTACCTTTTTGTAACACCCTGTATATTCACAGGAAATGGGTTTCAGCTGAAAACGACGAAATGTAAAATGACGTCTCACTAGTTCTGCTGGTGACATAGAAAGCGTTGATGCTTCTTATCGGTTCTACTTTAGGTGACACACTGCCGAAAGATAGCAGAACTTACTTCGTGTGCCACGCGCGGCAAGGCGTCCTCGATGTGGGATAACAGTAGTGACGTCACAGAAGTGGTACAGCTCTACATTCACACGGGCTTTTAGGTGTTTATTTATTGCCAAATTATAGACCTGTTACCTGATGTTTAAAACAGGTCGTACGTCTTACAATTTTCGTTTTTCATCTTTTTACAGTTTTCTTTCCTTTTGTTTTATCTACAACATTTACAAAGAATGATACTTTTCAAAATAACAGTAGTTTAAGGTTTAAATATAAATAAAATAGTTCAAATGGCTCTGAGCACTATGGGAATTAACATCTGTGGTCATCAGTCCCCTAGAACTTAGAACTACTTAAACCTAACTAACCTAAGGACATCACACACATCCATGCCCGAGGCAGGATTCGAACCTGCGACCGTAGCAGTCCCGCGGTACCGGACTGAGCGCCTAGAACCGCTAGACCACCGCGGCCGGCAATATAAATAAAATTTTGTTGTTTTTTAAGAAGAACATAAAAAGAAGATAGGATAGATGAGAGATTTGTTAGTACCATCACCGAATGTGACTGACGGTGAATACCTCGGAATCGTTTCTTCGAGCCGTTGACCGCCAGTCACACACACACACACACACACACACACACACAAATGGTTATTAGTAGAGAAATAATGTTGCTTATACTATTTATTACTAATCCTATGTATTAACTACTTTAGGTGCCCATCCATGTACAGCATTTGGTGTTTTCCTGGCTAGATTGCCAGCACTTTTCGCGGCTGGGATCGATGTGTCTCATTCTCAATCGCTCCCTCATGTCAGGGAGGAAGTCGTGCAGTCTACGTCCCTTATCACTTACATCCCACTCACCTTGCCATGTATCCAAACGCCAACTTTTAAGGTGTGGATAGTTTTAGGGCGCAACATTCAAACTGTCTGGTAGCGCCCCACACTGAAAGTTAGGGAGAGAGGCGGGGCGGCCGGGTACTCACGTGGACTCGTAGGCGCCCGGGCAGGGCGTGATGATGGGCGGCGAGCAGCGGCACGGCTGCGCCGGCGACGGCGCGCACTCGCACGGGTTCGCCGCGGGGGCGGAGACGGAGGCGGCCGGGCACACGACGCGCACCGGCGGCGGCGCCGGGGGGCGGCAGTCGCAGGGCGTGGAGCTGGCCAGCGGCGAGCGCGGGGCCGGCGAGTCGGGCGAGCAGGGGCACGGCTGCAGCTGGCCGGGGGCCGAGCGCCGCCGGCTGCGCTCCTTGGCGGCCGGCTGCGAACAAAGGCCGGGGCGGGGGCGGGTCAGGCGGCAAAGTCTGCACGTGGCGGCAGCTGCCAGTAACCTCCTCTAGAATCCAACTCCTATGTATGAAACAGCTTGAAACATGTTATCTATCTATACCTACATACCAGTAGCTGCCATCACCCTTCGCTGACCACATGTGTCCTTAAGGCGTTAGTGCGTAGGGCGCACTGTATATCTGATAATTTGCAAGAAGAGCTCATATACCCCAAGAGCATTTTTAAAGCGAATAGATTTTCTCCTCAAAAAATTCGTAGAGCATTCAATGTAAAACCTGTAGGTATGTGATGGGGAAGAAGATAGTAATTCCTTCAGATTGTGATGCCACGACTAATAACGAGATATAATTTTTTTTCCTTTCTTTTACTACCTTGTACTTCACAGATATACTTCTAATTATGTAGAATATTTTTCGTTTGGTTATATAGTGTAGAACATGAAGTGTGTGTGACTATGTTTTCTTTGCTGTTTTCTATACGACTTACTTGTGTAAGTTTTAATCTGCCAGGAAGTTTCATATCAGCGCACACTCCGCTGTAGAGTGAAAATTTCATTCTAGAAACATCCCCCAGGCTGTGGCTAAGTCATGTCTCCGCAATATCCTTTCTTTCAGGAGTGCTAGTTCTGCAAGGTTCGCAGGAGAGCTTCTGTAAAGTTTGGAAGGTAGGAGACGAGGTACTGGCAGAAGTAAAGCTGTGAGGACGGGGCGTGAGTCGTGCTTGGGTAGCTCAGTTGGTAGAGCACTTACCCGCGAAAGGCAAAGGTCCCGAGTTCGAGTCTCGGTCCGGCACACAGTTTGGATCAGCCAGGAAGTTTCATATCAGCGCACACTCCGCTGCAGAGTGAAATCTCATTCTGGATCGCTCCATCTGTCAAACGGTAACAACTTTTTCAGCAGTGAGTGTCGCGACTGTTATGTTAGACTGTGGTATTGTCGTTGGTTTAGAATAGAACTGCGTTACGTAAACTGTGCATTTAATGTTGCTCATTTTCTTTACTATGATATATGACATACGCTAAAACCTAACCGCCAATGTGGAAACTGTGAACTGTGTTGCTATGTGACCGTTTTCGCGGGAACAGTGTTATTGTGACCACGAATATTAACAGTAGATGGACTGTCTAACTTCGCAATTGGCAAATTATAGCAAATTGAATGTTAATTTATACACGATGTATGGACTGTGCTAAACTAACGTGTGTGAAAGTTGCAGTTAACTAATACGACCTTCGAGTGGTGCATAAATAGTTACTTTGTTCCAGCCTACGACAAATGGATGCTACGCAACTTATTACTACTGCCAGCCGAAACAGGATATATTAATGCCAAGGTCATGACTGGATGAACTTACAGGATTCATATTAGCAACTTCAAACTGCTTCTACCGCTCTCGCCACATCACACAGACCCAGGACAGATAAGACTGAGCCGGCCGAAGTGGCCGTGCGGTTAAAGGCGCTGCAGTCTGGAACCGCAAGACCGCTACGGTCGCAGGTTCGAATCCTGCCTCGGGCAGGGATGTTTGTGATGTCCTTAGGTTAGTTAGGTTTAACTAGTTCTAAGTTCTAGGGGACTAATGACCTCAGCAGTTGAGTCCTATAGTGCTCAGAGCCATTTGAACCATTTTTGAGATAAGACTGAAAACCATTCCTCTCTTCAAGAAGTTCACAATTGTAAACAATTTAATTTCTTTTTGCTTTGTAATAGACTATTTCTTAATGTTTCTCTCCGTAAATAAAAGTAGTGTATTGTAAAGACTTTTCACCTTCAGTGATCGTTGACCCCACCACTACCAGTATTTATTGCCATCATTTATTTGCTTTTGCTTTTCAGTGTATTTGTACTAGTCGTTGCATGTGTAGTATGTGTCTTTTGGAAGGGTGTGCTTCGATGTGTATATACAGTAGTTTAGACAGGAGAATTTATGTGTTGTACTGTGAAATGTGGCCAGACATCTAAGTTGAGGCATCCACCATTCAAATTATTTACATTGACCAATTACAAAGAAGTAGCTTATTCGCCATTGGTTCAAGTTGTCGTATTAGAGGTAACTATGAATCTAACAGCTATCAAAGTACGTGATCTTTTTTTTGCATGCCACTTAATGTCATATTTCCATTCATTCATGTTTAGATGCAAGTTTCTTGAGTTTAACTGTTACTGGTAGACAAAATTACAGTATACTGTGTCCTTATTCATCAAATTAACTTCAGAGTGGTTTACTGTTTTCACTATCAAAGGACTTTATTACCGGAATTTTAACAGGATTGGGAAAATTCTCAATAGAGGTTTGCTTTTCAAATGGTTCAAATGGCTCTGAGCACTATGGGACTCAACTGCTGTGGTTATCAGTCCCCTAGAACTTAGAACTACTTAAACCTAACTAACCTAAGGACATCACACACATCCATGCCCGAGGCAGGATTCGAACCTGCGACCGTAGCAGTCGCACGGTTCCGGACTGCGCGCCTAGAACCGCGAGACCACCGCGGCCGGCGAGGTTTGCTTTTGAAGTTTCTGGAAGTAAAATGGGTTTTTGGCATTTATACAATATTAATTTACTGTATGCAATTTTTCTTTGAACATATTCTGACTTCAAATTCACAGTCGTAGTAAATCTCCAGTAACCGTTTTCTTCACAAGATCAAGTGCGTTTTTGCCCTATGTGGGTGATCTTTCCTCGAAAGTAGGCCGTATTCTCGAGAAACATGGTGTTAAAGTGATCTTCCTGCCTCCGACGAAGATTGCAGCATTACTCTGCTTTGTAAAGGACTATTTATTGATTCGTAAGGCTGGTGAGTATCAGATTCCTTGCGGAAATCGTGAGAAGTCATAGCTCATAGGTCAAACAACACACGCCGTTCATGAGAGATGTGTGGGACATTGAAGATACACACGCTTACCACAACCAGACAAGTCAGCTGTGGCCGAACATTGTATTGATACAGGGCATTCCATGAACTACAGTGATGTGAAGATTCTGACATCCACCTCCTCCTTTTGGGATTCTGTCTTCAAGAAAGCTGTAAAGATTAGAGGAGCTAATAATTTAATAAGTAGAGATACTGGTTTTTATTTGGACAAAGAAGGTATCTGGCTCTAGGGGTAATTAAACTTCAGAGAAGTCGTCATGGTGTCATCGCCGCCGAAACATACATCGGTAGGTGAATCAAACGTCTGTACACCTTCGCCACAGACGGCGCGTGTGTAAGTATATCTCTTTGTTGTCGACCAGCGTCTGAAACTCGTAGGCATGTACCACCGCGATGGAGCATATGACGTCACACTTGGCAATTTTGCGTTGGTCATGCGACTCTGTCTGAGGATGGCTCTACGTGGACCAAACTTTAATGGAAGAAATTTTATTTGAGCGGCTGCATGCCCGAAATTAAAAATACACGATATCTGAACTTAGTGCATGAGAATCGTGGATGCATTATTATTATTATTCATGCTATTATATTTAACTAGTTGGCTGTCCATAGACCACTATAAACCTTTACGCATTCTCATTTCTTGTTTAATCGTTTAAGCCAGATTTTTCACCAATTCACTTTGGCTACCGATGTTTCATCATCATCATCATCATTTAAGACCGATTATGACTTTCAGCGTTCAGTCTGGAGCATAGTCCCCATTATAAAATTCCTCCATGATCCCCTATTCATTGCTAACATTGATGCCTCTTCTGATGCTAAGCCTATTACTTCAAAATCATTCTTAACTGAATCCAGGTACCTTCTCCTTGGTCTACCCCGACTCCTCCTACCCTCTACTGCTGAACCCATGAGTCTCTTGGGTAACCTTGCGTCTCCCATGCGTGTAACATGACCCCACCATCTAAGCCTGTTCGCCCTGACTGCTACATCTATAGAGTTCATTCCCAGTTTTTCTTTGTTTTTCTCATTGTGGACACCCTCCTGCCATTGTTCCCATCTACTAGTACCTGCAATCATCCTAGCTACTTTCATATCCGTAACTTCAACCTTATTGATAAGGTAACCTGAATTCACCCAGCTTACGCTCCCATACAACAAAATTGGTCGAAAGATTGAACGGTGCACAGATAACTTAGTCTTGGTACTGACTTCCTTCTTGCAGAAGAGAGTAGATCGTAGCTGAGCGCTCACTGCATTAGCTTTGCTACACCTCGCTTCCAGATCTTTCACTATGTTGCCATCCTGTGAGAATATGCATACTAAGTACTTGAAAACGTCCACCTGTTCTAACTTTGTTCCTCCTATTTGGCACTCAATCCATTTATATCTCTTTCCCACTGCCATTACTTTCGTTTTGGAGATGATAATCTTCATACCATAGTCCTTACATTTCTGATCTAGCTCTGAAATATTACTTTGCAAACTTTCAATCGAATCTGCCATCACAACTAAGTCATCCGCATATGCAAGACTGCTTATTTTGTGTTCGCATATCTTAATCTCACACAGCCAGTTTATTGTTTTCAACATAGGATCCATAAATAATATGAACAACAGTGGAGACAGGTTGCAGCCTTGTCTTACCCCTGAAACTACTCTGAACCATGAACTCAATTTACCGTCAACTCTAACTGCTGCCTGACTATATATGTAAAGACCTTTAATTGCTTGCAAAAGTTTGCCTCCTATTCCATAATCTCGTAGACCAGACAATAACTTCCTTCTAGGAACCCGGTCATATGCCTTTTCTAGATCTATAAAGCATAGATACAATTCCCTGTTCCACTCGTAACACTTCTCCATTATTTGCCGTAAGCTAAAGATCTGGTCCTGACAACCTCTAAGAGGCCTAAACCCACACTGATTTTCATCCAATTTGTCCTCAACTAATACTCGCACTTTCCTTTCAACAATACCTGAGAAGATTTAACCCACAACGCTGATTAAAGAGATACCTCTGTAGTTGTTACAATCTTTTCTGTTTCCATGTTTAAGGGTTGGTGTGATTACTGCTTTTGTCCAGTTTGATGGAACCTGTCCCGACTCCCACGCCATTTCAATTATCCTGTGTAACCATTTAAGACCTGACATTCCACTGTATTTGATGAGTTCCGACTTAATTTCATCCACTCCAGCCGCTTTATTGCACTGCAATATATTGACCATTTTCTCCACTTCCTCAAATGTGATCCTATTTCCATCATCATCCCTATCCCACTGTACATCGAAATCTGAAACATTACTCATCGTATTTGCACCTACATTGAGTAACTCTTCAAAATATTCCCTCCATCTGCCCAAGTCGTCAACAGGATTCACCAGCAGTTTTCCTGACCTGCCCATAATACTTGTCATTTCCTTCTTACCTCCCTTTCGAAGACTGCTAATCACTCTCCAGAATGGTTTTCCAGCAGCTTGAGCCAAAGTCTCCAAGCTGTTTCCAAAGTCTTCCCAAGATTTCTTCTTGGATGCTGCAATTATCTGTTTGGCTTTGTTTCTTTCTTCAACATACCTTTCTCTGTCTACCTGAGTTCTAGTATGTATCCATTTTTGATACGCCTTCTTTTTCCTTTTACAGGCTGCCTTGACTGTGTCATTCCACCAAGCTGTTTGCTTCATCCTACCTTTGCACACTACTGTTCCAAGACATTCTTTAGCCACTTCTAGTATTGTGTCCCTGTACCTTGTCCATTCCTTTTCCAATGACTGTAATTGCCTACATTCAACTAACTGGAACCTTTCTGAGATCACTGTTGTGTACTTGTGCCTGATTTCCTTATCCTGAAGTTTCTCCACTCTTATCCTCCTACATATGGACCTGACCTGCTGCACTTTCGGCCTCACAATACCAATTTCACTGCAGATTAAATAGTGATCAGTGCCATCAAAGAATCCCCTGAATACACGTGTGTCCCTCACAGCCTTCCTGAATTCCTGATCTGTTATTATATAGTCAATGACAGATCTGGTTCCCCTGCTTTCCCAAGTATACCGGTGAATGTTCTTATGTTTAAAAAATGAGTTTGTGATAACTAAGCCCATACTGGCACAGAAATCCAAGAGTTGTTTCCCGTTCCTGTTGGCCTCCATATCCTCTCCAAATTTACCCATAACCTTTTCATATCCTTCTGTTCGGTTTCCAATCCTGGCATTAAAATCACCCATGAGCAGAACACTGTCCTCGTCCTTTACTCTAACAACTATGTCACTGAGTGCGTCATAAAAGCTATCCATCTTATCTTGATCTGTCCCTTCAGAATGCGAATATACTGACACAATCCTAATTTTCTTGTTAGACACTGTCAAATCTATCCACATCAGTCGTTCGTTTACGTATCTTACTGCAACTACGCTGGATTCCATTTCTTTCCTGATGTAAAGCCCTACACGCCATTGTGCTATTCCTGCTTTGACTCCTGACTGGTAAACCTTGTATTCTCCCAATTCCTCTTCTTTCTCACCCCTTAACCGAATGTCACTAACAGCTAAAACGTCCAACCCCATCTTACTTGCAGCCTCTGCCAACTCTACCTTCTTCCCAGAGTAGCCCCCATTGATATTAATAGCTCCCCATCTCGTTACCATTCGTTTGCCGAGTCGTATCTTAGGAGTCCCTGGTTTGTCAATTGGAGGTGGGGCTCCATCACTTCCAAAGGTCCGAGGCATTTTGCTCTGATTGTTGCCAGCATCATATTTAAAGTACCAGGGAAGCAGGTTGCTAGCCTTACTTGCCCCGATGTTTATCTTACAAATTTCGCACGAGTTTTCCATTAGTCATTTCGAAAAGTCCCAAACGTCTCTAGTAGCGTAATAGATATTCTGAAGATTGTACTTGTTATGGGTGTATGTCCATTTTCCAAATATCCTTCGTAATGTTCATATATCGAGATACAGTTGTCTCTCCCGTCCCATCCACCTAGAGTCGGGCACTCTTTGAATGCGGCCGCAAAACCCAACTCTTGGCCTGCACATTACGTAAGTAATTTTCTAGCCTTTGGGATACCATTTTTAAAGGTGGATAATGCTTTTTTAAATTTAGGTCCTGTTGTTGCTGTTGCTGAGGTCTCCAGTCAGCAGACTCCTCTGACACAGCTCTGCACACCTAGCCTCTCCCTCCATCCCCCCCACCCGAATGCCTCAGCTGAACCCGCCTCCAGCTGAACCCACCTCCAGCTGAGCGCCCTTTCCCTTCACCGTCTCCACTCCTCACACTTCCCTCAGTTCCCTGACACTTCAGGACATGACCTATCAACCCGACCCCTTCTCTTAGTCAAGATCTTCCATAAATCTGTTTTCTCCCCAGTTCGATTCATTGCCCCTTCATTAGTTATTCAATGGACCTACCTATTGTTCAGTGTTCTTCTTCTGCACCATACTTCAGAAGCTTCTGTTCTCCTCTTGTTTCAGCTTTGTATCATCCATGTTTCACATCTGAACAGTGCTGCTCTACAAATTCCTTCAGGTAAGACTTCCAAACACATACATATATTGTCAATGTTACAGATTTTTTTTTATTTCTCGTAAATGTTTTTCTTCCTATTGGCAGTCTCCATTTTATATTCTTTCTTCCTGTTGTTGATGCTGTGGTCTTCAGTCCTGAGACTGGTTGGATGCAGCTCTCCATGCTACTCTATCATGTGCAAGCTGCTTCATCTCCCAGTATGTACTGCACCCTACATCCTTCTGAATCTGCTTAGTGTATTCATCTCTTGGTCTCCCTCTACGATTTTTACCCTCCACGCTACCCTCCAATACTAAATTGGTGATCCCTTGATGCCTCAGAACATGTCCTACCAACCGATCCCTTGTTCTACTCAAGTTGTGCCACAAATTCCTCTTCTCACCAATTCTATTCAATACCTCCTCATTAGTTATGTGATATACCCATCTAATCTTCAGCATTCTTCGGCAGGACCACATTTCAAAAGCTATTCTATTCTTGTGCAAAATATTTATCGTCCATGTTTCACTTCCATACATGGCTACACTCCACACAAATACTTCCAGAAACGACTTCCTGACACTTAAATCTATACTCGATGTTAACAAATTTCTATTCTTCAGAAACGCTTTCCTTGCCATTGCCAGTCTATATTTTATATCCTCTCTACTTCGACCACCATCGTCCGCAGCTCGTGGTCGTGCGGTAGCGTTCTCGCGTCCCACGCCCGGGTTCCCGGGTTCGATTCCCGGCGGGGTCAGGGAATTTATCTGCCTCGTGATGACTGGGTGTTGTGTGCTGTCCTTAGGTTGGTTAGGTTTAAGTAGTTCTAAGTTCTAGGGGAGTGATGACCATAGATGTTAAGTCCCATAGTGCTCAGGGCCATTTGAACCATTTTTCGACCACCATCAGTTATTTTGCTCCCCAAATAGCAAAATTCCTTTACTACTTTAAGTATCTCATTTCCTAATCTAATTCCCTCAGCATCACCCGATTAATTTGACTACATTCCATTACCCTCGTTTTGCTTTTGTTGATGTTCATATTATATTCTCCTTTCAAGACACTATCCATTCCGTTCAACTGCTCTTTTAAGTCCTTTGCTGTCTCTGACAGAATTACAATGTCATCGGCGAACCTCAAAGTTTTTATTTCTTCTCTATGGATTTTAATACCTACTCCGAATTTTTCTTTTGTTTCCTTTACTGCTTGCTCAATTTACGGATTGAATAACATCGGGGACAGGCTACAACCCTGTCTCACTCCATTCCCAACCATTGCTTCCCTTTCATGTCCCTCGACTCTTATAACTGCCATATGGTTTCTGTACAAATTGTAAATAGTCTTTCGCTCCCTGTATTTTACCCCTGCCACCTTCAGAATTTGAAAGAGAGTATTCCAGTCAACATTGTCAAAAGCTTTCTCTAAGTCTACAGATACTAGAAACATAGGTTTGCCTTTTCTTAATCTAGCTTCTAAGATAAGCCGTAGGGTCAGAATTGCCTCACGTGTTCTAACAATTCTACGGAATCCAAGCTGATCTTCCCCGAGGTCGGCTTCTACCAGTTTTTCCATTCGTCTGTAAAGAATTCGCGTTAGTGTTTTGCAGCCGTGACTTTTTAAACTGATAGTTCGACAATTTTCACGTCTGTCAGCAGCTCATTTCTTTGATATTGGAATTATTATATTCTTCTTGAAGTCTGAGAGTATTTCGCCTTGCTCACCAAATGGTAGAGTTTTGTCAGGACTGACTCTCCCAAGGCTGTCAGTAGTTCTAATGGAATGTTGTCTTCTCCCGGGGCCTTGTTTCAACTCAGGTCTTTCAGTGCTTTGTCAAACTATTCACTTTCCGTAATATTGCCCTCTGGTACATCGCCCTTGTATAGAGCCTCTATATACTCCTTCCACCTTTCTGCTTTCTCTTCTTTGCTTAAAACTGGGTTGCCATCTGAGCTCTTGATATTCATACAAGTGGTTCTCTTTTCTCCAAAGGCCTCTTTAATTTTCCTGTAGGCAGTATCTATCTTACCCCTAGTGGCAGACTTTCTTCATATTGCCACTTATTACGCTGCTTAAATAGCAAAACCCATCTACTACGTTGAGTGTCTCATTTCTGAATCTAATTCCATCATCACCACGTGATTTAATTCAGCTACATCTCATTAGCTTTAACTGATTTCTTCCAGGAGCACTAGTCCTGCGAGGTATGGCAGCAGAACTTGTATGAAGTATGGAAGGTACTGTAGGAGACGAGGTATTTGTGGAGGTACAGCTGTACAGACGGATCGTGAATCATCTCTGGGCTGTTGAGTTGGCAGAGCGTTGCTTTTGAAAGATAAAGCTCCCCAGTTCCGAGTCCCAGTTTGGCACACGGTTTCAGTCTGCCTTGCAGTTTCTATTACCCCTGTTTTCCTTCTGCTGGCGTTCATCTTATAACCTGTTTTCGATAGACATGTCATTTAAAAAATACTTTTGAAATTAAAACAAATTTCTTTACATCGTCACCATCATCATCTTCGTCTTGAGCTATTTTTCATCCACTGCCGGGTACAGGTTCTTCCAGACTCCTCCATACATAGTGATTTTGAGCTTTCCGTGTCTAAGTCACGCCGCTTTCTCGGTGTCGCCACGCCGTCCTCTAGGTCTTTCCTAATCACAAGGCACCCCACACTGACCCTCCTTTTCCCTTCTCTCCCAATATTTCACCCCGCAGTATGCGCAGTGCATCTCCATACCTCCATTCGAGTTTCGAAACAGTCCTCACTCAACGCTGAAAGTCCCACCTCCCTCCCTCCCCCCCCTCCCGCACATAGACACACGCACAGTCAAAACAACAAAACAATGAAAAGAAAAAAGTTTGTCACTTACTACATCTTCGCCTTTCACGCAGTAAAACCTCAGCATCAAATGTGATGTTTTAATTTATTACTTCTTTACCCTCAAGTCGATTCGCAACACATTTTGCAGACAGTAACCACATATACCAATGAGTGTTCGCGCAAAATCGTTTCATTTTACAACACAATGTTCAGAAGTTAGACGCCATAAACAACGAGATCAGTGAAAACCTACCATTAAAAAAAAAAAAGAAGAAAAAGTGAGCGCAAATTACCCAGACTATACTTATCCAGTGTTTGATAATGAAAGCTCTTAGTGACTTCCAGCCAACTTTAAACATAATTTCAAACCTCTCCTAAACTTATTCTCGCTCAAAGTAATGAAAGGAACACAGTCTATCGCTTACTTAACGTTCGTTCTTCATGCAATAAATCTTCAACATCAAGTATGACATTTTAATTTACTATTTCCTTAGTACTAACTCTATTCGACAACTTAAAGAATCAGGAAAACTGGGTGGGAGAAGTGGAGTGGTGTTGCTGTAATTTCCAGTATTATTTGTCTTGGAGAAGTGTTTCTCTTATGATATAATACTTTTCCCAATCCATCCCATTGTAACAGTTAAATCCGTTTTTGGACGTTTTTAATAGTAAGGGAAACGCTGGCTCCACAAATCTCCAAACGTTCTTGACCCATTTACTTCAAATTTTTACGTGATACTCTAACAAAAATTCGGACAGACAGACGTAAATTTTTAAGCTGTGTGAAGGTGTTCTGTTAAAACTGACTGCGAGAAGGAAAATGATGTGCTGTGCAGTGAAAAATGTATTGTTTCGTTTCCTTTCTCGCATTCGGTATTACCTATGACTGTGGCGCCATCAAACCATATATTTACAAAGATGGACATGTCCGAAAGAACAGATACCATCGGTGACCAAGCAGCTCGTTAGAATGAAATGACAATGAAATGAACACCCTTAGCTGCTTACAGGCGTTGACATACGTCAACGGGGACACATGGAAATGTGCGCCCCGACCGGGACTCGAACCCAGAATCTCCTGCTTACAGGGCAGACGCTCTATCCATCTGAGCCACCGAGGACACAGAGGATAGCGCGACTGCAGGGATTTATCTCTGGGACGCCTCCCGCGAAACCCACATTCTCAACGTATTGTCCCGCACTACATTCGTAGTGCCCCCGCCCATTAAACTCATTACTCGCGGCGCGTTACCGATTCCCGTAAGAGTTCGGGCACTGTTTGTGCATTCGCACAGAAGAAGAAGATGGTCAAGTGGCCGGTGAGCATTAACTATATATTTACTAAGATGGTATCTGTTCTGTCGGACATGTCCAATACCATCTTAGTAAATACAGGGTGTTTCAAAAATGACCGGTATATTTGAAACGGCAATAAAAACTAAACGAGCAGCGATAGAAATACACCGTTTGTGGCAATATGCTTGGGACAACAGTACAATTTCAGGCGGACAAACTTTCGAAATTACAGTAGTTACAATTTTCAACAACAGATGGCGCTGCAAGTGATGTGAAAGATATAGAAGACAACGCAGTCTGTGGGTGCGCCATTCTGTACGTCGTCTTTCTGCTGTAAGCGTGTGCTGTTCACAACGTGCAAGTGTGCTGTAGACAACATGGTTTATTCCTTAGAACAGAGGATTTTTCTGGTGTTGGAATTCCACCGCCTAGAACACAGTGTTGTTGCAACAAGACGAAGTTTTCAACGGAGGTTTAATGTAACCAAAGGACCGAAAAGCGATACAATAAAGGATCTGTTTGATAAAATTTCAACGGACTGGGAACGTGACGGATGAACGTGCTGGAAAGGTAGGGCGACCGCGTACGGCAACCACAGAGGGCAACGCGCAGCTAGTGCAGCAGGTGATCCAACAGCGGCCTCGGGTTTCCGTTCGCAGTGTTGCAGCTGCGGTCCAAATGACGCCAACGTCCACGTATCGTCTCATGCGCCAGAGTTTACACCTCTATATATACAAAATTCAAACGCGGCAACCCCTCAGCGCCGCTACCATTGCTGCACGAGAGACATTCGCTAACGATATAGTGCACAGGATTGATGACGGCGATATGCATGTGGGCAGTATTTGGTTTACTGACGAAGCTTATTTTTACCTGGACGGCTTCGTCAATAAACAGAACTGGCGCATATGGGGAACCGAAAAGCCCCATGTTGCAGTCCCATCGTCCCTGCATCCTCAAAAAGTACTGGTCTGGGCCGCCATTTCTTCCAAACGAATCATTGGCCCATTTTTCAGATCCGAAACGATTACTGCATCACGCTATCTGGACATTCTTCGTGAATTTGTGGCGGTACAAACTGCCTTAGACGACACTGCGAACACCTCGTGGTTTATGCAAGATGGTGCCCGGCCACATCGCACGGCCGACGTCTTTAATTTCCTGAATGAATATTTCGATGATCGTGTGATTGCTTTGGGCTATCCGAAACATACAGGAGGCGGTGTGGATTGGCCTCCCTATTCGCCAATTTGGCTCTGAGCACTATGGGACTTAACATCTATGGTCATCAGTCCCCTAGGACTTAGAACTACTTAAACCTAACTAACCTAAGGACAGCACACAACACCCTATTCGCCAGACATGAACCCCTGTGACTTCTTTCTGTGGGGACACTTGAAAGACCAGGTGTACCGCCAGAATCCAGAAACAATTGAACAGCTGAAGCAGTACATCTCATCTGCATGTGAAGCCATTCCGCCAGACACGTTGTCAAAGGTTTCGGGTAATTTCATTCAGAGACTACGCCATATTATTGCTACGCATGGTGGATATGTGGAAAATATCGTACTATAGAGTTTCCCAGACCGCAGCGCCATCTGTTGTTGCAAATTGTAACTACTGTCTGCCTGAAAATGTACTGTTGTCCCAAGCATATTGCAACAAACGGTGTATTTCTATCGCTGCTCGTTTAGTTTTTATTGCCGTTTCAAATGTACCGGTCATTTGTGAAACACCCTGTATATAGTTAATGCTCACCGGCTACTTGACCATCTTCTTCTGTGCGAATGCACAAACAGTGCCCGAACTCTTACGGGAAGCGGTAACGAGCCGCGGGTAATGAGTATAATGGGCGGGGGCACTACGAATGTAGTGCGGGACAATACGTTGAGAATGTGGGTTTCGCGGGAGGCGTCCCAGAGATAAATCCCTGCAGTCGCGCTATCCTCTGTGTCCTCGGTGGCTCAGACAGCCGGCACGGTACGTCAGCGTGTTCGGTCAGAGGGTTAGCTGCCCTCTGTAATAAAAAAACTGAGTCAATGGCTGAACACTGAACTTGAAAGCGTGTGATGGGACATCCGCACCCAACAAATGCAACGAACAATATCGAACAAAATTAAAAAAAAAAAGATGGATAGAGTGTCTGCCATGTAAGCAGGAGATCCCGGGTTCGAATCCCGGTCGGGGCAAACATTTTCATCTGTCCCCGTTGACGTACGTCAACGCCTGTAAGCAGCTAAGGGTGTTCATTTCATTGTAATGCCACAAAACCATTGCACAAATTGTTTCAGCCATATATATTTTCTCTCCATGTACAAATTTTTCAACAATAATGTGCTGTTTTGTTTTATTCCTCGCAATCAGTTTTAACAGAAAACCTGTACAGGTCTTTTAGGACGTTGGTATTCATGGCTTACTGCCTTATAAAATCTGAATCTTCCGTAACTTTGTAATGCTACCAGTTCACATGTACGCGAACTAATGTCACTGAAAATTCTGTCTTTACAAATCCAGCAACTGTAGAGGTCTGTGTCGTGCCACATACAGCAACGATCACAGCTGATTTACACACTCAACGTGAGCGAATCAGGATTTCTCAAAGAAAGTTCAAGGGCGAACACTGAAATATGTTGGAATTGACTTAGGATCAGGGCGTTTTTACTGTGGCCAACTGTTTGTGAACCCCCACTGGTAGTTGAGAAAACCAGTTCACTCTCTTACAACACAGTATCCAAATCATGAAAAATTTTATATATTCTGCAGTTTTGTAATTGTATTGTGCGCAAGAAAAATAGACAACTATTAAATAAAATAAAAACCGAAAACGAACAAAAAGGAGTCTTCTTCATTTACATTCCATAAAATTTACTATACTTTCAAGTTCCATGCCTTCAAAGTAGGCATAGTCGTTTGAGGAGCAGAATTTTGCATCCTGACATAAGTACCAGAGATACCGCAGACTATGACGTGCATCGAGTTCCCAATCATATTTAGCAATTACGAAGCACTGCCATGTTCGCTAGCATAATATGTGTGACAACTGCGCATTTATGCCAGACCGGGAGTCAAACTCGGACTTTAGTGCTTATAGTGAGCAGCCATACTGAGCACTAGTGAGTCTCAGCACGTGGCCATGGCCATGACAAACTCTCACTGACACTGATTTTAGGCGCAAACACTGCAGCCAGAGGTCCTCGCACCTGTTATATGGGAAAAGCACAACAGTCGGAATGGAACTGGTGAACGACCTTATGTTTCCCTGTCACCAGGCATCTAAGCTATGCATTGCACTGCAGGCTTTGTATAGCTGATATGATTTCACGTCGTTGCTACTTCATCGAATTCATCCCCATCGATTCGTTCATTTCATGTCAGTACATTTAATTAACTTTAGTAAGCCAATGTTAGTGAACTATTGTAAGCATGCAGCGTGTGTTTAGCTGCGCTCTGCTCGAGCGCTGTTCGTGTAACAAGGTGGGCGGTGGGGGGATTCACAGTGTTACAACGTGGCGCTTGCGTAGAAGATAGAATTGATTTTCATGTTGCCTATGGCGTGAGGAGGGGGGCGGGCAAGGGAGGGAAGAGCATATATATATATATATATATATATATATATATATATATATATATATATATATATATATATATATAAAGAGGAAAAGGAGTGAGTTTATGCTTCACAGATCTAGAAAAGCCTTTGACTGAATGAAGTGGAACAAGATGATGGAAATTCTAAAACTGAACAAGGAGAAGTGAAGGAGTGGAAGATAGAAAGCAACCATGATGCCAAGAAGTGTTATGACAGACAGGCTTGAAGTTGAAAAAGGTGTATGAAAAGGTTGTTGTTTTTTACCAGCTCTGTTTACCGTACATAGGAGAGACGCGATAATGGCTGGTTGCTACGGGGGATGAACGAAACAGCGAGGTCATTGGAACAATCCCAGTGTCTGCCCGAAGTGATTTAGCGAAAGCATGAGAAACCTAAATCAGGATGGCTGGATGCGGATTTGAACTGTCTTCCTCCCAAATGCGGGCCCAGTGTGCTAACGACTGCAGACTCGATAATGAACACGCTATACAGAGAGAAGAAAGGAGCGTGGAAGAGGAGCTGCGTCAGATCTGTTGATGACATGGCACTGCTCGGAGACTGAACAATCTCTCTGTACGAAAATCGGCACAGAGAAAAAGAAGTTGATGAGAGTACATACAAAGAAGATTTGGAGGTGAAGCTGAACAGATTGTTCAGTACAGGTATTTGGGGAGTGTACTAACTGATAAGTTGACGAGTGAAAAAGAAATACGATCAAGAACTGCAGGAGAAAATAAACTTTCCAGCAACACGAACTCTTATTATGCAGAAAAAATGTGGTTGGAGATAAGGAAAAGACTGCTTGAATACTTTGTGTGGAATGTTTTTCTGTGCAGCTGCAAAATCTGGACACTGAACGAGAGAGAAAGAGAAAAAACTGAAGTGTTAGAGGTATGGGTTTGGAGCAGAACACAGAAAAGAAAATCGGTGTGGATAAAGTAAAGACCACTGAAGCGATGGATAAGCTAAAGGAACAGAGAACTCCCCTAAATCTGCTTAAGGACAGGAGAGCCGACTGGGTGGGGCAACGAATTCCAACAGCAGCTATGAGAGGTACAGTGGGAAAACTAAAAAAAAAGTGGAGGAGAAGAATAAAACTAGCGCACAAAGTGAGAAGAGGGCGGTAGCGGACTACGAAGTAATTGTTCCATAACAGGGTCAGATGGAGAGGGCAATGGTGCCAGGAAACTGCCAACAGGCAGAACACCTTACCATGACGATGAAAATCAAATGCAGCAAGTGAGGCTTGAGGAGCGGAAGTGACAATATTTTTAGCGTGTAAACTGTCGCAGGGAGAGTTAGCGGTGACCCCAGACACAGGCGCAGAGATTGCTGCGTTGCCAGTTGCAAACGAGGCACGCGCCAAGAGAAGCAGTGCCATAGTATAGTATAGTTCGCAAACTTTCGCGCAGTTTATGAAGTAAAGCCACCACGGCCGCATTAACCCTTTCGCTGCTACAGAGACGTGGTCCCTGCATTCAGGGCTGTGCGCGATTTTGTCATCACTGCACTGCTCGCCTGTGCAGAGACATGGTGTTCCGACTGCTTTGACACACTTATCATTCGATTTCACAAAAACTATTTGGCCCAAAACTTGGTTTTTACACATCTTCTTGACTGATACCTTCCCCCCATAAATGACTTAATTTTGTTTCAATGTTCAGCGCAGTTATTGTGCAGCATTAAATGTAGTAAACCATTGCACGAAATTCTGAAGAGTTTGCAGAGGTATAAGTCCATAACGTATACTTTCCGTATGGTCGATTTTAGTTGCCACAATGTGGAGAATGAAATGTGGAGAAAATACCTAAGATTCATATAAAATTTACTGTATAACAATATCTCATTTGATTTAAGTACCAGATAGGTGTCGTATGTGATATTGAGAAATATTCCATCTTTCGCGACTGTAATAAAACTTTTATTTATACCAGAGTCATTTCGCTTTTTTCTAAAACTTTCTGATTAAAACAAAGTTGGCGAAGTACACAAAACTGAATTGTGGACGTAGTAGAACATAGAAACTAAAATATATTGTCAGAAAGGATGATCTTCACTATGCAGGGTTAAATCTGACTTTGGCACAGAAAGGGGTAAATTATGCTGCCACAAACGTCTTTGGTCACCTACCAAACAGCATCAAAAGCCTGACAGATAGCCAACTAACATTTAAAAATAAGTTAAAAGAATTTCTAGATGACAACTCCTTCTACTCATTGGCTGAATTTTTAGAAATCAATTAAGGGGGGGGGGGGGGAAATACCAACTTAAACATTAGTGTCATGCAATATTTTGTGTAATGTAATATCTTGTACAGACATCTTTTATTAACCGACACGTTCCACATCAATACGAAGTGTCGTATTCATGATCTATGGAACAGGTATTAATCTAATCTAGTGAGGCGCAGTGCGCAAACAATTTGTGTTTGTCACATCGGACAGCAAATACTTGCCGAAATATAGGTAGACGAAAACATTGAATATGATGTTGCCAAAGCAGCGAAGCAAAGAACTGTGTCAGACAATTACGTAGCTCGGCAACGTACGAGCCGAAATTCTGCTCTAAATAACTGTCGCAAAAGAATATATCTCAATATGAATAGTAAAACAGCGACTGCGGAAGAGAAGATATACAAACAAAACAGATAAAATGAATATTGTATGTGTGCCTTTTCATTGTTTTTAATTTCTGTGAAAAGAATATTGGAGGACAAAATTAGAAAAGCCGAAAACTTATGATTATAATGAAGAGACAAAGCACTAGAAATTTCAAAAAATTACATTCAAACGAATAAAATTCATGATGTAAGACACTTCGATATTGTTTTTAAATAAAGAAAACATTAAGCACCGAACAAGGTTTGAACTCTGAACCTTGCACTAAGCAGCCAAACACCTTAACCATTACGCAACGCAGCTCGTTGTTCAACCGAATTCCTGGAGGATGATACAAGTGTAGCTATCACACCCGACAGACAAGAATTAACTGGTGAAGTTGTAAACGATGTTTTTCAGAAAATTATTAAGTAGCTCTCTGCAAATGGGCTCTCATTAAACTTTGACAAAACACAGTATATACAGTTCCACACAGTAAATGGAATGACCCCATTAATAAATATAGACTTCGATCAGAAATCGGTAGCTAAGGTAGAATATTCAAAATTTCTAGGTGTATGCATTGATGAGGGGTTGAACTGGAAAAAACACACTGAGGATCTGCTGAAACGTTTGAGTTTAGCTACTTATGCTATTACGGTCATTGCAAATTTTGTCGATATACATCTGAGTAAATTGGCTTACCACGCCTATTTCCATTCTCTGCTTTCGTATGGCATCATATTCTGGGGTAACTCATCATTGAGTAAAAGAGTGTTCATTGCACAAAAGTGTGTAATCAGAATAATTGCTG
The DNA here is from genome assembly GCF_023898315.1 of Schistocerca nitens. Lineage (NCBI taxonomy): Eukaryota > Metazoa > Arthropoda > Insecta > Orthoptera > Acrididae > Schistocerca > Schistocerca nitens. The sequence goes on from NC_064614.1 coordinate 150,750,641, forward strand.
GAGCTCATCCAAGATCATCCTGCAGACACTTATTTAAAGAGCTAGAAATCTTCACTGTAGCCTCACAATATATATATATTCTCTTATGAAATTTGTTATTAACAAAAGTAATAGCAGTGTACATGGCTACAACACTAGGAGAAAGGATGATCTTCACTACTCAAGGTTAAATCTAATTTTGGCTCAGAAGGGGGTAAATTATGCTGCCACAAAAGTCTTTGGTCACTTACCTAATAGCATCAAAAGTCTGACAGATAGCCATATAGCATTTAAAAGGAAATTAAAAGAATTTCTTAATGGCAAATCCTACTCATTAGGTGAATTTTTGGATATAGTAAGTGGATAATTTCCCAACCTCCACAAAAAATAAATAAATAAATAAAATAAAATAAAATAAAAAATATGAAAAAATGAAAAAAATATTGAGTGTCATGTAATATTTTGTCTAATGTAATATCTTGTATAGACACCTTTTATTAACCTGACACGTTCCACATCATGATGAAGTGTCGTATTCATGATCTATGGAACAAGTACTAATCTAATCTAATAAAACATCACACAAAATACCGACAAACACTGTTGATAGGACTATGAATTACTGACGTTTCGTCGAGGTACAATAGGAAATAAACAATTATCGCTGTTCTTTGCTGCAAAAAAGCGGTTCGTGAGAATGATACAAACACCTTTCCTTGCTATCGCCTGAATTAGGAGGCTTATTGCTTGTTTGATTTAATTAATTAATAGAATATGAAGCAACTCGTATGAAGAATGCTTTTTCCAACTAAACTTTCTATAAAAGAAAGTCTGCTATCAAGACATTACTTTTGTTCAATTACTTTATTTATCACTGAACGTTTCTTAAACTGAAGACACTCGTCCGTGCTCTGCACTGCACTCGAGATCTGGCAACGTCGTTCTCTGTTCATTGGCTCACTGTGTTTTGTGACGTCAGATGCGCAGAACGAATCTAAACTCGGCAGCCGTCGTATATGACGCGCACTATAACTAGCTGCTGCAGCTCGCGGCTTTACGCTGCTCCTGTCTGGGGGTACGCTGCGCCTACACGCCTGCGCCATCTGCAGCTCATACAAAACAAAGTACTCAAAATCATAAGCAATGCTCCACGACACACACGCATCACGGACCTTCACCGGGAATACTGATTTGAGACTCTCACAGAGGTAATCCACAAACTCACCACAAGACTATACAGAAACTCCAGACATTCGCAGAACCCGTTTGTTCTGAATCTGGGGAACTACGACCACAACCATAGATGGAAACATAAAAGATCAAAAGACATACTTGTAAGGACCTAACATCTATGGCCAAGCACACGCAAACACAACGGTACAGGTGAGCCCCTGTTAAACAGACGCCATTACTGGATAAATGATGACTAAAGTGCGCGTCATATATCTTGGCGGCCGAGTTTAGGTTCGTTCTGCGCATCTGACGTCACAAAACACAGTCAGCCAATGAACAGAGAACGACGTTGCCAGATCTCGACTGCAGTGCAGAGCAGGGACGAGTGTCTTCAGTTTTAGAAACGTTCAGTCATAAATAAAGTAATAGAACAAAAGCAATGTCTTGATAGCAGACTTTCTTTTATAGAAAGTTTGGAAAAAGCATTCTTTATACCAATTGCTTCATATTCTATTAATTAATTAAACCAAACAAGCAATAAGACTCCTAATTCAGGCGATAGCAAGGAAAGGTGTTTGTTTCAATCTCATGAACTGCTTTTTCGCAATAAAGAACAGCGGTAATTGTTTATTTCCTATTGTACTTCGACGAAGCGTGAGTAATTCATAGTCATGCCAAGTGTTTATAAGTAGTTGCGTGAGCTGTTAGAGTCCTTATTGAGTTACACTACTCGATAAGCTGAGGTAGCAGAACGGTTAAGGTGTTGGGATGACTAGTGAAAGGTTATGAGTTCAAACCTTGTGTGGGGCTTAATATTTTCTTTATTTAAAAACAATATTGGAGTGCCTTACTTCACGAATTTTATTCGTTTGAATGAAATTTCTAGTGCTTTGCCTCTTCAATTAACTTTTTCGCTGCTGCAGACACGTGCTCCCCGCATTCCGCGCTGTACGCGATATTGTCATCACTGCACTTCTCGCCTGTACAGACACATGGTGTTCCCACTGCTTTGACACACTTATCATTCGATTTCACAAAAACTATTTGGCCGAAAAATTTGATTTTTACACGTCTTCTTGACTGATACCTTCCCCCCATAAATGACTTAATTTTGTTTTGATGTGCAGCATTAAATGTAGTAAACCATTGCAAGAAATTTTGAAGAGTTTGCAGAGGTAAAAGTCCATAGCGTATACTTTCCGTATGGTCGATTTTAGTTGCCACAATGTTGAGAATGAAATGTGGACAAGATACCTAAATTTCATATAATATTTACTGTATAACAATATCTCATTTAATTTAAGTACCACATAGGTGTCGTATGTAATATTGAGAAATATTCCGTCTTTCGCGACTGTAATAAAAGTTTTATTTACACAGGGCGCGTTTGGCTTTATTTTAAAGCACTTCCATCGGTGAAAGGTATGGCACATACACAATGGTATTCATGTTCTATTTCTTGTTTTTGTTCCACAGTCGCAGTTTTACCAATGGTATTGAAATATATCCCTCTTCTGCAACTGTAATAAGCGACTTATTTAGACCAGACGCGTTTCTCTCTTTTGAAGCATCATAAGAGGACTGTATTTCGTGTCCTCCATTGCCAAGTCACCTTTCGTAGTTTTGTGCTGCGGTAGCACAATATTCAACGTTTGTGTTGGCTCATCAGTGTTTTAGCAAATAAATGCTGTTTGTGTGTGCCACACACAAAATTATATTTGACATAGCTCTGAGCACTTCACTGACAGACGGTATATTCAAGTCCTAATGTTTTTGTAAGTCCACAGTTTTGTTTAATGTATTTTGTCTACTTCCTTTTGATTGATTGAAGTGCTTTAAAATAAAGCCAAACGTGCCCAGTGTAAGTAAAACTTTTGTTACAGTCGCGAAAGGTGGAATATTAATATTACATACGACACTTATGTGGTACTTAAATTAAATGAAATATATAGGTATCTTGTCCACATTTCATTCTCAACATTGTGGCAACTAAAATCGACCATCCGGAAAGTATACGCTATGGACTTTTACCTCTGCAAACTCTTCAAAATTTCGTGCAATGGTTTACTATATTTAATGCTGCATAATAACTGCGTTGAACATCGAAACAAAATTAAGTCATTTATGGGGGGAAGGTATCAGTCAAGAAGATAGGTAAAAATCTAATTTTTGAGCCAAATAGTTTTTGTGGAATCGAATGATAAAGAGTGCCAAAGCAGTCGGAACACAATGCGTCTGCACAGGCGAGCAGTGCAGTGACAAAATCGCCCACAGCGCGGAATGCAGGGAGCACGTCTTTGTAGCAGCGAAAGGGTTAATGCGGCCGTGGTGGCTTTACTTCATGAACTGCGTGCTCCCCCCTAAACGTAAGCTTGCGAACTATGCTATACTATGGCGCTGCTTCTCTTGGCGCGTGCGTCGTGTGCAACTGGCAACGCAGCAATCTCCCGCGTCTAGGCGGGCATGCGCGAGCCGCCAAGATAAAAGAATTGAACTATAACTGAAACCCTCAGCTGCCTACAGGTGTTGTTGATATACCTCGATGTGGACAGCTGAAAATGTGTGCCCCGACCGGGACTCGAACCCGGGATTTCCTGCTTACATGGCAGACGCTCTATCCATCTGAGCCACCGAGGACACAGATGAATAGCGCGACTGCAGGGACGTATCCCTTGCACGCTTCCCGTGAGACTCACATTCCCAACTGTCCACAATTATACATATGTAATGTACCTTATAGACATTTGCCCATCCACTCATTACTCGCGCACGCTTTGGCGATTCCCGTAACAGTTTGGGCAACCTGTGCGCATTCGCACAAACGGATAGAGCGTCTGCCATGTAAGCAGGAGATCCCGGGTTCGAGTCCGGTCGGGGCACACATTTTCAGCTGTGCACATCGAGGTATATCAACAACACCTGTCGGCAGCTGAGGGTTTCAGTTAGTCATCATTTATTCCAGGGAAAAGCTGCAGGGTCATCAACAGTATTCTGTTCTTTCGAGAACAGTTACTGTCTTCATATATATGCCATTACTGGATATCCAGCTGGAATACACTGCCGAATAGCTGGCACCACGCAGGGAAGCCGTACCATACACTGCATGCCGACAAACTCCACACATCCCCCACACAGGGAGATAATCTATGGCCGATCTCCCACTACTACATAACGATCTCGATTGTTCCAGGAATGTAGCGGCTGCAGCATCTGGGATACATCGCCATCGCTTGCCACGGTTAATGATGCATGATACCCATACTAACAAATCCAACCTTGCACGAACTATCGCAGCTAGTAAGCCACTACTGCTCTTACTACCCATTCCACTGTCGCAGCGGTTTTTTTCCCACGGCTCGAGCCTTGGCACTTTTTTCCCTCTGCTCTTCAAATCGCTACCCTCACTCGTGTTTCGTCCACTATCTACCAGCTGATGGACCGTGTTAATGCGTAGTCTTACCCAGACGCACGGATAACATCACAGCCCAGCGCCCTGTGATCCACTTACTAGATAACTAACATGTTGACGGAGGTGACAGTAGAACTTTCGGTTTGGTCACCACGTTGGTGCGGGCGTGGAGGGGCCCCATCTCTGCTACGCTCGCTGCGGTACTCGCCTTGGTGGCCCAGCTGGGGTAGGGGTCTGGGCTGAGCGCCATGTAGCAGTGGGCGCCGCGGTCGTGCGGCAGCGGCTGCACGGCCAGGAAGTGCTTGAGGTCGTGCGCCAGCATCGACGAGACGCCGGGCCGGTCGCCCGCGCCGCGCTCCGCCGCCGCCTCCGTGCCCAGGCGCCGCATCATCTCCGTCAGCTGCCACGACACAGTGGTTACAGTGAGCTACTGCCCGAAAAAAAACGTTCAGTCGCATCTCAATGGTGCAAAGACTGCCGACTTGCTTCAAGTGTTCAGCAATGTAAAATCGTCCACTCCACAAAACAAAAGAAAGTAGTACCGCACGACTATTTTTTATTTTTTTAATTATTTATTGTTCCGTGGGACCAAATGAAGGAGAAGTCTCCATGGTCATGGAACGAGTCAATACATACAATTATAACACGATAGTAGAAACAGGTAAAATGAAATATAAAAAAACATATTCAGGCGACAATTCGTAAGTTTAAATAAAGAAAATCAACAAAGTAACACTGGAATTTCCTTAATTTTTCAGCTCTTCCAGGAGCTCCTCGAAAGAATAGAAGGGGTGAGTCATGAGGAAACTCTTCAGTTTAGACTTAAAAGTGTTTGGGCTACTGCTATGAGTTTTGAGTCCTTGTGGTAGCTTATTGAAAATGGATGCAGCAGAATACTGCACTCCTTTCTGCACAAGAGTCAAGGAGGTGCATTCCACATGCAGATTTGATCTCTGTCTAGTATTAACTGAGTGAAAGCTGCTAACTCTTGGGCCGGCCGCGGTGGTCTAGCGGTTCTAGGCGCTCAGTCCGGAACCGCGCGACTGCTACGGTCGCAGGTTCGAATCCTGCCTCGGGCATGGATGTGTGTGATTTCCTTAGGTTAGTTAGGTTTAAGTAGTTCTAAGTTCTAGGGGACTGATGACCACAGATGTTAAGTCCCATAGTGCTCAGAGCCATTTGAGCCATTTGCTAACTCTTGGGAATAGGCTAATATTGCTAACAACAAACGGCATTAGAGAAAATATATACAGTGAGGGCAATGTCAGAATTCCCAGACTATTGAATAGGGATCGACAAGAGGTTCTCGAACTTACACCACATATAGCTCGAACAGCCCGTTTTTGAGCCAAAAATACCCTTTTTGAATCAGAAGAATTACCCCAAAAAATAATACCAAACGACATAAGCGTATGAAAATATGCGAAGTAGACTACTTTTCGTGTTGAACTTTCACTTATTTCAGATCCTGTTCTAATGGTAAATAAAGCGGAATTTAGTTTCTGAACAAGATCCTGGACATGGGCTTTCCACAACAGCTTACTATCTATCCGAACGCCTAGGAACTTGAACAGTTCAGTCTCGCTTATAATATGCCCATTCTGTCTGATCAAAATATCGGTTCTTGTTGAATTGTGAGTTAGAAACTGTAAAAACTGAGTCTTACTGTGATTTAGCAACAAATTATCTTCCACAAGCCACGAACTTATTTCATGAACTACATTATTTGATACTGTTTCAATATTACACACAAGATCCTTCACTACCAAGCTGGTGTCATCAGCAAACAGAAATATTTTTGAATCACCTGTAATACTAGAAGGCATATCATTTATATAAATAAGAAACAGCAGTGGCCCCAGCACCGACCCATGGGTAACGCCCCACTTAACAGTGCCCCATTGGGACTGAATATCACTACCACTCTCAATATTGCGGAGAATTACCTTCTGCTTTCTGTTCTTAAAGTAAGAGGCAAACCAATTGTAAGCTACTCCCCTTACTCCATAATGGTCCAACTTCTGCAGTAATATTTTGTGGTCAACACAGTCAAAAGCCTTCGTTAAATCAAAGAAAACACCTAGCGTTCAACCTTTTATTTAATCCGTCCAAAACTTCAGAGAGAAAAGAGAATATAGCATTTTCAGTTGTTAAACCATTTCTAAAACCAAACTGTACAGCTGACAGCAAATTATGTGAATTTAAATGCTCCAGTAACCTTGTATATACAACCTTCTCGATAACTTTAGCAAACACCGATGGCATAGAAATAGGTCTATAATTGTCAACATTATCCCTGTCTCCCTTTTTATAAAGTGGTTTCACTACCGAGTACTTTAATTGGTCAGGAAACCGACCACTCCTAAAGGAAAAGTTACAAATATGGCTAACATACATAGAACAATACTTCAGTATTCTGCTAGATACCCTGTCATATCCATGAGAGTTCTTGGTCTTTAGTGATTTAATTATTAACTCAATCTCCCTCATGTCAGTATCTTGGAGGAGCATTTCAGGTAACAGTTTCGGAACACTTTTTTCTAAGAGCGGTATATGTTTCCCTGTTGGGACGAGGTTTCTATTTAGTTTACCTGCTATATTCAGAAAGTATCGATCAGTCACAGCTGGAATCAGTCAACTCGTATAAAATACCCGGATGTACCACTCTATAGGAAGACGAAGTGGAGCGATCACACACAAGAGACTCAGTCGTAGGTAAAGCGGGAAGCGGGTGGCAGCCCTCACTTTATCCTTCTTTTTAGGTCTTCCCCCAATGTGTCAGTTAGCAGCAGTCCGCCACACTTTTCTGTCCTCAGCCTTCCTCTCGAGAGCTATACGGGTGCTGCAATCGGCATCCTCCGTTATCTCTTTGACGTATTCTAGTCTCAGTCTGCCTCTCGCATTTTCCCGTCCTACTGCCACTTCAATCCTACTTCTAACTATGCTGTCACCTCTCAGCAGACAGCCTAAGCCACTTGTCCCTTCCGCATTCGATCAAATTCGGGAGACTTCTCTTTCTCCACTCTGCGGAACACCTCTCCCTTCACTATGTCGTCTATCCTGGAAGTCTCGAGCATTCTGCAGTAGCACCACATCTCTGCTTCTCCGAGTGCCTGCGTTTCACTTCCACACAGCGGCACACACTAAACAAATGTCTTCATGGAGTTTTCCCTGAGACCTATGTCTATGCTCTTCGATGTGAACGGGTTTCTTCTCTTGTTAAAAGCAGCTTTTGCCTGGTGGACTCGGCTTGCAATGTCTTTCCTTGACCTTGTAATGGCTCTTTATTTACATGGCCATTACGTCACTCCAACCCCAGTCCTCGATACCAGTAATATCGTACTACTTTTGAAACGGTACAGTAGTTTCCGCTCTATAAGCAGCAGGTTTCGCTGCTTGCTCGCACCGGGAAATAGGAACAGAGGCGGCTCTGCAGCCAATTTTATTGCACGACGCGGCCGGCCGCGGGTGCAACAGAACCCATGTGGACGGGTGGAAAGGAATGTGTCAGGCTCCATGATACGTATTATGCATTTCTTATACGTGAATGTGAAACTGCACATGAACTTTCCTAACCTCCTTACACCTTTCCATAAAGCGTGGCCAAATCTTAATTGGGAAGTAGTTCTGTAGTATAGTAGTGCCAACCTTACTCCTGGGTAGGGGATCAGAGAGACAGCACAGGCAGGTAAAAGTCAAAGACTTTCCAATGTCACAAGATTTGGGGTGGAGAGGTTGGTCACGGCCAAGTGGTTCGACCACCCCCTCCACCGGGGCCCAGGAAGACCTCCGGGTGCCCGCCATATTCGATGAGGGGAGTGTTACAGAAGACAGGTAAGTGAGCAGACGTGCCCTCAGTGCGTCTGTCTCAATGTTCAAGCATGGAAGAGAGGTATTTGAATATTTGTACTAATTCTTTTATTTCCAGCTCCGGATTGTGTAAGGAAATGAATGTTCTCGTTCAATTTCGGAAATATGACCCCCTGTGTTAATGTATCTGGTCCTCAGTTTGCCCGTTATCCTCCTCACATAGTGAATGTCCTATGAAAAATATTGGGAGACTTTGGTGGTATACATTTGGCCAACGCAATTCCGTCTTACCCGTAGAAATGTGCATGCATATTAGTATATAATATACCCGAGCTATAAGTTGTAAAATTGTAATATCTGTAAACTAAAACAATTGCTGCAATCGCTGTAAAGTCGAGTGATAATGTTTAAAATAAATAGGTAATCAATTGTCATCAATCTTTAACATACCTTAAAAATCACAAAGGAGTCAAGTTAAAGGAATTCATTTAAAATAAAAGCTATAGAATGCAGCGACCCACACATCAGCGTGTGAGCCCTCCAGCCCCTTGCCTAGTATCGCACAGAAAGGACACGCTCTCTAGGTAGCGCTCTCAAGCTCCCTTCCCCAGTTACCCGTTGCGCAATTTTCATTCAGGGCTTGACGACATCAACTTTCATCTGGCGTCCCTAGGCAAGGAGGTTAGACGCTAAACCTTCACTTTTCTGCGAAGTAACAGACATATTTTTGTGACAATATTCACATTTGGTTTTATTAATGTATCGATATATTACAGTGATATGGTTCTTGTGTGTATTCATTTCTGTGAGACTGTCATAATCTTTGACTTACTTGTAACCGTCTTGGTGCGAATGCGCACAGAGCAGTCTTTGTTTTACTTTGCAGAAGTTAAGTTGTTATTTCGCTTTGTAAAAGAACAGTCGAGTCTTGTGTTTGGTTAAAGTGGAAATTAAACATATTAAGATTGATACAAAACTGTTTTCTTGATGATGTGACAATTAAGAAGAAGTATATGTGAATTTACAAGAAGTCTAATAAAATGTGGATCGTGAACACTAAGTCAAAAATTATTTCTACCATACCATTGTTCTGATCTGGGTTTGTTTGATCATTAAGGATCTCCTGAAAAACGCATTTGTTAGGTCTTCAAATATTGCTAAAATACAGATCTGTACCTTCTAGCAGTCACAGTGGAATCACCTTTGAATCGACAAGATGAGCCATGAGCCATAACAACTTCGACGAAATCTACGTGGGAATCCATTCAAGATAAGTGCCAAAATTAATGACTTTTTTACAGTGACTTCATTATTTACATTCTGACGATACCATCCACAGTCAATAACTTTGTTGTTGCCCGATAAAGCGAACATATGCTGCGTGAGCAACATTATTAATCTGATTTCTAACCTACTTTGCAAGTGGTGGTATTGTTAGAACCTTCTGCCTCTCTACGTAGGCAAAGGATTCGACAGCCTCCTGTCACTCAGTGTTAAGTGAGCAGACAGCTGTTCTGTCTGCTAACCACTAAGATTTCCGTTTTACATTTATTAATCTTCATGTTAGTGGAACAGTTGGAGTGCTTTCTCCCTGGGCCAGCACTGCTTCTAAAGGTTTCGCATATTTACTCAACACTGAGACATTATCAGCAAATCTCAGCCTGTCTATTTTCTTACCATGAATCTTCATTCCTCATACAGCTTCTAGTTTCTCTCTACCTTCATCTCGTCTGCGGTTCACTTGCAGGCCTCAGCTCCTGCACCGGTACACTTAAGTCTGGAGTGTGCCCTCCCTGATTTCCACTCCACACCAAAATATTTTATTCTGCATTACCACAAGGTCATCAGTCCCCTAGACTTAGAACTACTTAAACCTAACTAACCTAAGGACGCCACACACGCCCATGCCCGAGGCAGGATTAGAACCAGCGACCGTAGCAGCTGCATGGTTCTGGACTGGAGCGCCTAGAACCGCTCGCTCGGCCACAGCGGCCGGCCTTGCATTATCTCACAAGTGTGGAAGGTGATATTCGGTAATACTTTACAAGGTGTCCGCAAATTGTGGCCCTCGCTGCAGTGTCTCCAGGCAACCTGGGGCATCAACTTTCAACAGATTCTCAGCAATACCTGCTTCAGCAAAGTACTTGGAAAGTCTAGTTCTGGTACACACAAAGTCACAATATTTCCCGACAGGGAGCAGATATTACTGGACAGACTGACTTGTCCAGTTCCCAAAACGCCACTAGATGACACTTGCAGTGGCAAGTGAGTTAAAGAACTCAACACATCTACTGCCCTCTGAATGTAATCATTCAACAAGACAGGAGAGAATGGGCAACCCTGTTGTACACTCTGCCTAATGCTAACTTCTTCTTGACGTTCTCCACATGTTATCACAGCACCCTCTTCTCTATACAGTCTCTGCTTCACTTTTCTGCCATTATACTTAAAAATGTAGCGATCTTTATCATCATCTTAAAAAGCTCTCGCCAGTCTACCCTGTCAATTGCTTTTTCTAAGTCTATGAAGGCAGTGTATGCGTCATGACCCCTCTTTAGTCTATTCTCAAGCACTAAACGTAAGCCAAACATTGCTTCTCGTGTGCCTACATCTCTTCTAAACCCAAACTGGTCGTCTGTGATCATTGCATCTATACTGCCTTCTATCCACTTTACAATGATAGAGGTTGACATCTTTGAGGCAAATGTTACCAGGCTCAGGGTTCTACATTGTGAGCAATGCTTTCTTCGGTATCTGCACTGAGACACATTTTTAAAACTCTGTTGGGAGCCTCAGTTTCGTATGTAACTTGTATGAGATGGAACAGTTCCTCATGTACCTGTTCCCCAGGAGTTCTGATGGTATATCATCAACTCCAGTGGCTTCCCCAGGTTTCAGCTGCCTGACTGCAAGGTCGAACTCATCGTGTGCGATATAGTCCCCCTCTTCTTCCGAATCGATTTACTCAGTGTTCTCCAGTTACAGATCTTCATTATTTCCCGTATACAGCTTTTCCAGATGTTGTTTCCACTTTTCTAATATCTCTTCCTCCTCTTATAATACTATTCCAGTTTCATTTTGGACTCCACTGCATTTTACACTCCTCGAAATGGAAAAAAGAACACATTGACACCGGTGTGTCAGACCCACCATACTTGCTCCGGACACTGCGAGAGGGCTGTACAAGCAATGATCACACGCACGGCACAGCGGACACACCAGGAACCGCGGTGTTGGCCGTCGAATGGCGCTAGCTGCGCAGCATTTGTGCACCGCCGCCGTCAGTGTCAGCCAGTTTGCCGTGGCATACGGAGCTCCATCGCAGTCTTTAACACTGGTAGCATGCCGCGACAGCGTGGACGTGAACCGTATGTGCAGTTGACGGACTTTGAGCGAGGGCGTATAGTGGGCATGCGGGAGGCCGGGTGGACGTACCGCCGAATTGCTCAACACGTGGGGCGTGAGGTCTCCACAGTACATCGATGTTGTCGCCAGTGGTCGGCGGAAGGTGCACGTGCCCGTCGACCTGGGACAGGACCGCAGCGACGCACGGATGCACGCCAAGACCGTAGGATCCTACGCAGTGCCGTAGGGGACCGCACCGCCACTTCCCAGCAAATTAGGGACACTGTTGCTCCTGGGGTATCGGCGAGGACCATTCGCAACCGTCTCCATGAAGCTGGGCTACGGTCCCGCACACCGTTAGGCCGTCTTCCGCTCACGCCCCAACATCGTGCAGCCCGCCTCCAGTGGTGTCGCGACAGGCGTGAATGGAGGGACGAATGGAGACGTGTCGTCTTCAGCGATGAGAGTCGCTTCTGCCTTGGTGCCAATGATGGTCGTATGCGTGTTTGGCGCCGTGCAGGTGAGCGCCACAATCAGGACTGCATACGACCGAGGCACACAGGGCCAACACCCGGCATCATGGTGTGGGGAGCGATCTCCTACACTGGCCGTACACCACTGGTGATCGTCGAGGGGACACTGAATAGTGCACGGTACATCCAAACCGTCATCGAACCCATCGTTCTACCATTCCTAGACCGGCAAGGGAACTTGCTGTTCCAACAGGACAATGCACGTCCGCATGTATCCCGTGCCACCCAACGTGCTCTAGAAGGTGTAAGTCAACTACCCTGGCCAGCAAGATCTCCGGATCTGTCCCCCATTGAGCATGTTTGGGACTGGATGAAGCGTCGTCTCACGCGGTCTGCACGTCCGGCACGAACGCTGGTCCAACTGAGGCGCCAGGTGGAAATGGCATGGCAAGCCGTTCCACAGGACTACATCCAGCATCTCTACGATCGTCTCCATGGGAGAATAGCAGCCTGCATTGCTGCGAAAGGTGGATATACACTGTACTAGTGCCGACATTGTGCATGCTCTGTTGCCTGTGACTATGTGCCTGTGGCTCTGTCGGTGTAATCATGTGATGTATCTGACCCCAGGAATGTGTCAATAAAGTTTCCCCTTCCTGGGACAATGAATTCACGGTGTTCTTATTTCAATTTCCAAGAGTGTATTTGTCTGTTTCCAAAGGACTGTTCAACATTTATAGGCAGATTCCAGCTTTACTACCTTCATTAGTTCATTCACTTCATTGCATTCATCTTCCAAGAATTGTTGTTTAGCCTTTGTTGACTGTCAGCTGACTTCATTCCTCAGTGCTCTGCATTGCCTTTGACCTTCCTCGGGGTTATCTCGCTTCAGATTATGTCTTAAATTTCTTTCTTTTACTATGTTTTCTGTTAGCCTTTCTTTTTCATGCATTGCCTCCTGTCTCCCAATTGCTTCGTTTGCTGCTCTTAGGATATTGTTTTTCAAGGACTCCCGCCTTTCTTCAACATTTCTGCGGTCGTTAATTGTTAACTGTAGCCGTGTTTGTCTGTTGCTCATATGTCGACCTAACCATAGTATTCTTTAGTCTCTTCAGGTCCATTTCTCACAAGTTCTTTTCTTCAGGTTTCTGAATTCTGTTACAGTCACTATCAATGTCTGTGCCTGGGTAGTTTCTTCAGCCTCGTATTTGATTCCAGAACGTTTGTCAGACTAGAATGAGGTCGATATATCTCTTCATATCTCCAGTGGTTTTCCACATACACCTTCTCCGTGGATGATGTTGAAACCACGTTAGGTATTTCTAGTTGATGTTCTGTGCAGAATTCTACTAATCTGTCTCCCCCTTCATTTCTTTCTCCAAGCCCAAAAGGTCGCACTATGGTGCCATCTCTTCCTTGTGCCATTGATGCATTCCTGTCTCACATAATGATAGGTTTGCCTTGTCTTTTCACCTAGTTTTCAGCACCTTTTACCTCACTGTTCACTCTTTTCCATTTCTTGTTTGATAGGTTGATGTCGGCATGTACCCTTGGTTTATCACTGTCTTGTTCGGCTTCGTGTCCAACTGTAGAATACTAGGCAAAAGCAATAAGCTTGTAAAGAATGTTGCTTACAAACACTCATATGACCCTTCTATAATATGACTCAAGTGCGTGGGACCTGTACCAAATAGGACTAAAAGGGCATGTTCAACATGCTGAAAGAACTGAATTGGCAGATGCTCGAATACAGACGCAAACAGTGCCGAGAAATACTTCTTACAAACTTTTAAGAACCAGTTGCGAAGGAGGTAAGTAAGAATACGCTACGACCCCCTACGTATCATTCCCTTAGGGACCGTGATGAGACAAGATTAAATTACTTGCAGTGCACACAGAGGCATTTAAACAGTCATTATCACCATGCTCCACACGTGTTTGTAACAGGAAGAAGCCAGCTTCAAATGGTTCTGAGCACTATAGGACTTAACTGCTGTGGTCATCAGTCCCCTAGAATTTAGAACTATTTAAACCTAACTAACCTAAGGACATCACACATATCCATGCCCGAGGCAGGATTCGAACCTGCGGCTGTAGCGGTCACGCGGTTCCAGGCTGTAGCGCCTAGAACCGCTCGGCCACTCCAGCCGGCTAAGAAGCCAAGTAACTGGGACAATGTGAAGTACCCTCTGCCTATTTCTTCACAGTGGTTGGCAGAGAACAGGCATAGATGTAATCGACAATGGTGCCTTGGCTACTGTTGGCCTTTGTTACAGGGCCAAATTGTTCAGAATATTTCCCATCATTGTGGCCGTGCGGTTCTAGGCGCTTCCGTCTGGAACCGCGTGACCGCTACGGTCGCAGGTTCGAATCCTGCCTCGGGCAGGGATGTGTGTGATGTCCTTAGGTTAGTTAGGTTTAAGTAGTTCTAAGTTCTAGGGGACTGATGACCACAGATCTTAAGTCCCATAGTGCTCAGAGCCATTTGAACCATATTTCCCCTCCAACTACTGACAACGCTGCTGGCATTCTTCAGGAACCATATGTCAGTGTGGCTTCTCCAGAGATATCCCCTACATTGCAGCTATCTGCAGATCGGTATCGCTGAAGCAAGCAAGTAACTCCCCCTCCCACGCCCGTGCCCGCTCAGCTGGCAACACAGTTCGCTACGAGGAGGGGGCGGGGCCATCAGACCGCTGCCGCCGCTCACTCACTCACCGAAGCGCCGTCCTGGAAGGGCTGCAGCGGCTGCGAGGCGTCGGGCGGCGCCGCGAACACGCCCACCAGCCGGCGCCGCTGCAGCGCGAACACCAGCAGGCGCAGGTAGTCGGCCCGCATGCGCAGCGTGCCCGCCTCCTCCTCGCCCAGCCGGCGCAGCCACGCCGCGGCGCGCGCCTTCTCTGCACACGGCACCACACACGGTGCGTGAGTCTCACTCTCATTCGCCCGTGTTTCGAATAAATCTCGTAAAACGTGCGTGCCGTCAGTCTCATTCTAGTCTGTACAAAGCTGGTAACACAGAATACCGAGAACTAACAACTACGTGGCGACACAATTAATCAGAAACTACGGATAATCGCTGAACGCGAATAGTGTGTGATATCTTCTGTTCTGCTGTTCTTTGTTCACCCTCTTCATTCCCTTCCATGTGGTCGCAGCATAGTATTGTTCTCATATTTTTGTGCGATGTTGCAAGAGTGCAAAAACACTACTGGCCATTAAAATTGCTACACCAAGAAGAAATGCAGATGATAAACAGGTATTCAATGGACAAATATATTATACTAGAACTGACATGTGATTACATTTTCACGCAATTTGGGTGCATAGATCCTGAAAAATTAGTACCCAGAACAACCACTTCTGGCCGTAATAACGGCCTTGATACGCCTGGGCATTGAGTCAAACAGAGCTTGGATGACGTGTACAGATACAGCTGCCCATGCAACTTCAACACGATACCACAGTTCATCAAGAGTAGTGACTGGCGTATTGTGACAAGCCAGTTGCTCGGCCACCATTGACCAAATGTTTTCAGTTGGTGAGAGATCTGGAGAGTGTGCTGGCCAGGGCAGCAGTCGAACATTTTCTATAACCAGAAAGGCCCATACAGGACCTGGAACATGCGGCCATGCATTATCCTGCTGAAATGTAGGATTTCGCAGGGACCGAATGAAGGGTAGAGCCACGGGTCGTAGCACATCTGAAATTTAACGTCCACTGTTCAAAGTGCCGTCAATGCGAACAAGAGGTGACCGAGACGCGTAACCAATGGCAGCCCCTTCCATCACGCCGGGTGATACGCCAGTATGGCGATGACGAATACACGCTTCCAATGTGCATTCACCGCGATGTCACCAAACACGGATGCAACCATCATGATGCTGTAAACGGAACCTGTATTCATCCGAAAAAAAGACGTTTTGCCATTCGTGCACCCAGGTTCGTCGTCGAGTACACCATCGCAGGCGCTCCTGTCTGTGATGCAGCGTCAAGGGTAACCGCAGCCATGGTCTCCGAGCTGATAGTCCATGCTGCTGCAAACGTCGTCGAACTGTTCGTGCAGATGGTTGTTGTCTTGCAAACGTTCCCATCTGTTGACTCGGGGATCGAGATATGGCTGCACGATCCGTTACAGCCATGCGGATAAGATGCCTGTCGTCTCGACTGCTAGTGATACGAGGCCGTTGGGATCCAGCACGGCGTTCCGTATTACCCTCCTGAACCCACCGATTCCATATTCTGCTAACAGTCATTGAATCTCGACCAACTCGAGCAGCAATAAACCGCAATCGCGATAGGCTACAATCCGACCTTTATCAAAGTCGGAAACTTGATGGTACGCATTTCCCCTCCTTACACGAGGCATCACTACAACATTTCACCAGGCAACGCTGGTCAACCGCTGTTTGTGTATGAGAAATCGGTTGGAAACTTTCCTCATGTCAGCACGTTGTAGGTGTCGCCACCGGGACCGACCTTGTGTGAATGCTCTGAAAAGCTAATCACTTGTATATCACAGCATTTTCTTCCTGTCAGTTAAATTTCACGTCTGTAGCACGACATCTTCGTGGTGAAGCAATTTTAATAGCCAGTAGTGAATAAATCGTAATTCTTCACCTGTATCAATTGCGTGCTATTTTTGTTGCGGATAGTGTTCGCATGCGTGATGAGCCTCAGCAACTACGAATAACGAGAGGCATGTGAGGCGCAAGTTACAATGCACGCCTTTTCACTGGGACAGTCAGTGGGTGAACCGAACAGCGGGAGAGCCAATCTTCACTCTCAGCTGCGACTGACGGAAGTTCGCGGAAACACAGAGTTCAGTACAGCCCACTCCATTTCACCAGTCGACTGCATCGTGCCATCCGCGACATGTACTGAAGACACGATTCCTCTGTCTGTGCCACTATAGCCAGACCTGTGTTTCAAACTTGCATTCGAAGTTCAAACTCTGCTCTTATTGTCAGGCACTATTCGTCAACACTCACCGCTTGTAGATACCAACCAAGGACCACATGCTCTCAACTTGTAATATATATCGAGGCGTCTAGATGAAGATGAAATGCGAGATATGATACTGCGTGAAGAGTTTGACATAGCACTGAAAGACCTGAGTCGAAACAAGGCCCCGGGACTAGACAACATTCCATTAGAACTACTGACAGCCTTGGGAGAGACAGTCCTGACAAAACTCTACCATCTGGTGAGCAAGATGTATGAGACAGGCGAAATACCCTCAGACTTCAAGAAGAACATAATAATTCCTATCCCAAAGAAAGCAGGTGTTGACAGATGTGAAAATTACCGAACTATAAGTTTAATAAGTCACGGCTGCAAAATATTAACGGGAATTCTTTACAGACAAATGGGAAAACTGGTAGAAGCTGACCTTGGAGAAGATCAGTTTGGATTCCATAGAAATATTGGAACACGTGAGGCAATACTGACCCTACGACTTATCGTAAAAGCTAGATTAAGGAAAGGCAAACCTACGTTTCTAGCATTTGTAGACTTAGAGAAAGCTTTTGACAATGTTAACTGGAATACTCTCTTTCAAATTCTGAAGGTGGCAGGGGTAAAATACAGAGAGCGAAAGGCTATTTACAATTTGTACAGAAACCAGATGGGCGGTTGGGAAGGGAGTGAGACAGGGTTGTAGCCTCTCCCCGATGTTATTCAATCTGTATATTGAGCAAGCAGTAAAGGAAACAAAAGAAAAGTTCGGAGTAGGTATTAAAATCCATGGAGAAGAAATAAAAACTTTGAGGTTCGCCGATGACATTGTAATTCTGTCAGAGACAGCAAAGGACCTGGAACAGCAGTTGAACGGAATGGACAGTGTCTTCAAAGGAGGATACAAGATGAATATCAACAAAAGCAAAACGAGCATAATGGAATGTAGTCGAAGTAAGTTGGGTGATGCTGAGGGAATTAGATTAGGAAATGAGACACTTAAAGTAGTAAAGGAGTTTTGCTATTTGGGGAGCAAAATAACTGATGATGGTCGAAGTAGAGAGGATATAAAATGTAGACTGGCAATGGCAAGGAAAACGTTTCTGAAGAAGAGAGATTTGTCAACATCGAGTATAGATTTAAGTGTCAGGAAGTCGTTTCTGAAAGTATTTGTATGGAGTGTAGCCATGTATGGAAGTGAAACGTGGATGATAACTAGTTTGGACAAGAAGAGAATAGAAGCTTTCGAAATGTGGTGCTACAGAAGAATGCTGAAGATTAGATGGGTAGATCACATAACTAATGAGGAGGTATTGAATATAATTGGGGAGAAGAGAAGTTTGTGGCACAACTTGACAAGAAGAAGGGACCGGTTGGTAGGACATGTTCTGAGGCATCAAGGGATCACAAATTTAGCATTGGAGGGCAGCGTGGAGGGTAAAAATCGTAGAGGGAGACCAAGGGATGAGTACACTAAGCAGATTCAGAAGGATGTAGGCTGCAGTAGGTACTGGGAGATGAAGAAGCTTGCACAGGATAGAGTAGCATGGAGAGCTGCATGAAACCAGTCTCAGGACTGAAGACCACTACAACAACAACCTATAAAACATACCCTAAACACTGAGATTATTGGTCACAAGTCGCACTCTGAGTTTGGCTTCGCCTTCGGACATTAGTTACGGATGCCACAATTTCCAACGTGACCCTGCACCGAGTACTGTCTGCCATTAACAGCGCAGTCGTTTTTCAAAACCGTGCCGATATGCCTTCACTGTTCAACGTTGCCGATCAAGGGAACAGTATTTTTACAAAATGGCAGTATATGCACGGTATCGCAAACATGTACTGGCAACTTAGCAATAGGTTCACCAGAAGCTACAAGAAGGCAGCGGCTTCTACTATCAGAACAGTTCTGCACAATGAAAGAAGACATACTCACACTCCTACAGCAAATCGAGGAAGTTCACCCCATAACAATGACTTACAACATCTGAAGGAGCTAAGACTGCCGTGTCGACAAGCAATCACAGCCTTGGGGTTGGTACCCTACACTGAGGGCAGCAGGCAGGGAAGTGTACCTCCCTGTGGCGTGACACAAATGGCAACAGCGGCCGACAGCTCTGAGAAGGAGCACCTCCATACCAATGTTGCTATTCATCGAGGACAGGAGTCTGACTGAATCAGTTCCATTCCGCAAACTCTCCAACCTCTGTGGCTTCAAACCCCACCGTACTGCCAGCTATCGTCAAGCCAGTATTGAGATGCTTCAATTGTGCTATCATATTCTGAAATCATTGACGAGTCACGGCACTTCGTGGATATCTGTTCTATCTCTAGTGCTATTTGTGCTGCAAGCCGCCATTAAACCTGACGCTGGGGTGTCTGCTGCAGAATTCGTTTACAGTGAAACCTCTGACTTCTAGCAGAGCTCTAGGAACAATAACAAGGGTGTCCTCTTTGTGAACTGTCCTTTACCTGTAAATTTCTCCTGTTGTCTCTTCTTGGCATGTTGTTGTTGTGGTCTTCAGTCCTGAGACTGGTTTCATGCAGCCCTCCATGCTACTCTATCCTGTGCAAGCTTCTTCATCTCCCAGTACCTACTGCAACCTACATCCTTCTGAATCTACTTAGTGTATTCATCTCTTGTTGGTCTCCCTCTATGATTTTTACCCTCCACACTGTCCTCCAATACTATATTGGTGATCCCTTGATGCCTCAGAACGTGTTCTACAAACCGGTCCTTTTCCTAGTCAAGTTGTGCCACAAACTCCTCTACTCCCCAAGTCTATTCAATGCCTCCTCATTAGCTATGTAATCTACCCATCTAATCTTCAGCATTCTTCTGTAGCATTCTCTTCTTGTCCAAACTATTTATGTTTCATGTTTCACTTCCATACATGGCTACAATCCACACAAATACTTTCAGAAACGCTTTCCTTGCCATTGCCAGTCTACATTTTATATCCTCTCTACTTCGACCATCATCAATTATTTTTCTCCCCAAATAGCAAAACTCTTTTACTACTTTAAGTGTCTCATTTCCTAATCTAATTCCCTCAGCATCACCCGACTTAATTCGACTACATTCCATTATGCTCGTTTTGCTTTTGTTGATGTTCATGTTATACCCTCCTTTGAAGACACTGTCCATTCCGTTCAACTGCTCTTCCAAGTCCTTTGCTGTCTCTGACAGAATTACAATGTCATCGGCGAACCTCAAAGTTTTTATATCTCCTCCATGGATTTTAATATCTACTCCGAATTTTTCTTTTGTTTCCTTTACTGCTTGCTCAATATACAGATTGAATAGCATTGGGGAGAGGCTACAACCCTGTCTCACTCCGTTGGCATACGGACACGAATGTTTTCATATACACTTGCGTTCAAAATTAAAGCAACAAACTGCTATTTCCCCGTCCTGTGTCTAATTCACGATATAATCATACAAACTGTCAACAGACGCCGGTACGATCGTGTTCTGCACGATCAATGGACAACCACGCCAGAAATGACGTCAGGGCACTTATCAAGTGGGGTAGTGTTTGCAAGGTAGTCCCACATCCACAAATCCACAATCGCTGTGTATACGGTCACAGACGGTGCTGTACGGCACAGATAAGACATCTACAGACTCTCTACTGTGGAGGGCCATAGGAAGAATGGAAGCAGAAGAGTCACAAACTGATGTGGCCCGATGGTTTAATGTGAATCATTCTGTTGTTTCTCGGATGAGGTGACAGTTTGTAGAGACCGGAACTGTATTTTGAAGACCACGACAGGGCCGACCACGTGTGACATCAGAAGGAGTGGACCATTATTTAGATGTAAGCGCGTACCGCCTTAGTACTGCACTGCAACTGGGACCTGACCTTGCAGCATCACATGCACATGTTGTATCGAGACAAACGGTGAACAGAAGGTTTTAGCAGAGTGGCCTTTATTGTCGGGGACCTGCTATCTGTTTACCTCTGACATGTCTTCACAGAAGGGAAAGTCTAGAGTGGAGCCGTCAACATGCCACCTGGACGGTCGAACGGTGGGTCAATGCTCTTTTCAAAGTGAGTCCCGATTTGGTCTGAAGAGTGATTATCGATGGATTCGCATTTGGAGGGTACGTGGAACACGATTTTGGGACCCAACCATTGCGCAGAGAGACCGATATTCTACATTTATACTCCGCAAGCCACCCAACGGTGTGTGGCGGAGGGCTCCTTACGTGCCACTGTCATTACCTCCCTTTCCTGTTCCAGTCGCGTATGGTCTGCGAGAAGAACGACTGCCGGAAAGCCTCCCTGCGCGCTCGAATGTCTCTAATTTTACATTCGTGATCGCCTCAGGAGGTATAAGTAGAGGGAAGCAATATATTCGATACCTCATCCAGAAACGCACCCTCTCGAAACCTGGACATCAAGCTACACCGCGATGCAGAGCGCCTTTCTTGCAGAGTCTGCCACTTGAGTTTGCTAAACATCTCCGCAACGCTATCACGTTTATCAAATAACCCTGTGACGAAACGCGCCGCTCTTCTTTGGATCTTCTCTATCTCCTCTGTCAACCCGACCTGGTACGGATCCCACACTGATGAGCAGTACTCAAGTATAGGTCGAACGAGTGTTTTGTAAGCCACCTCCTTTGCTGATGGACTACATTTTCTAAGGACTCTCCCAATGAATCTCAACCTGGTACCCGCCTTACCAACAATTAATTTTATATGATCATTCTACTTCAAATCGTTCCGTACGCGTACTCCCAGATATTTTACAGCAGTAACTGCTACCAGTGTTTGTTCTGCTATCATATAATCACACAGTAAAGGATCCTTCTTTCTATGTATTTGCAACACATTACATTTGTCTATGTTAAGGGTCAATTGTCACTCCCTGCACCAAGTGCCTATCCGCTGCAGATCTTCCTGCATTTCGCTGCAATTTTCTAATGCTGCAACTTCCCTGTATACTACAGCATCATCCGCGAAAAGCCGCATGGAACTTCCGACACTATCTACTAGGTCATTTATATATATTGTGAAAAGCAATGGTCCCATAACACTCCCCTGTGGCACGCCAGAGGTTACTTTAACGTCTGTAGACGTCTTTCCATTGAGAACAACATGCTGTGTTCTGTTTGCTGAAAACTCTTCAATCCAGCCACACAGCTGGTCTGATATTCCGTAGGCTCTTACTTTGTTTATCAGGCGACAGTGCGGAACTGTATCGAACGCCTTCCGGAAGTCAAGGAAAATGGCATCTACATGGGAGCCTGTATCTAATATTTTCTGGGTCTCATGAACAAATAAAGCGAGTAGGGTCTCACACGATCGTTGTTTCCGGAACCCATGTTGATTCCTACAGAGTAGATTCTGAGTTTCCAGAAATGACATGATACGCGAGCAAAAAACATGTTCTAAAATTCTACAACAGATCGATGCCAGAGAAGACGTTGAGAAGGATCCATAATGGTGTGGGCAGGGATTATGTTGACCATTCGAACACCTCTTCATGAAATTTTACGAGTGAACCAGCAAGATTTAACTGGTGTCACGAACGTGAGGAGGTCTTTAGATCTCATACGCAGTTGTTGCGAGGTGCTGTGGGCCCAGATTTCATTTTGTTGGAAGATAATGCTAGACCGCATAGACGTTTTTTTGGAAACAGAAGATATTGAACGCATGGTGTGGTCTGCACACTATCCCGATAGAGCACGTCTGGGATGCACTAGGGAGACGAGTTGCATCATGCCAGCATCCATCAACCACTCTCCAAGACTTGTGGGCAGCTCTGCATGAAGAATGGGCGTTATTGTCTCAACATGAGATTGATGACATCATTCACTGCATGTCCCGTTGTTGCCAGGCCTATATTGATGCCAGAGGTGGTCACACCCCATACTGAGCACATTAACCAGTTGTCGAAATGTGTGTGCAAATTCGTTAAGTTGGAAAAAAAACATTTTTGTCTAGCATTATGCATATTACAGTTGGTTATGTACTATATTCTCTACATTCTTTCTACTTTACTGTCACCTGTTTATACTGTTTTGTGGCAAAATAAACGCCACCTTGCAAAATTACCGTTTGTTGCTTTAATTTTGGACACCAGTGTATGTAGAGCTCTCACGTTATATTAGATATGAATGAAGTCAGGGCGCCTTCACAAGCCCCTTACGCTGGCCCTTACCACAGCTTGGTGTGTGATGAGCACACATTGGAGATGCTGATAAATGGTAAGCGCACGATTGTATCTTTGGAGTGGCTGAAGCTAGCCTACCTGGTGCCAGGCGATGTTTCTACGAACGGACCGGCGTAACATTTTCGCCCGATACATACACCAGGAAGAGGATGTAGATGAAGATGAAATGGGAGATATGATACTGCGTGAAGAGTTTGACAGGGCACTGAAAGACCTGAGTCGAAACAAGGCCCCGGGACTAGACAACATTCCATTAGAACTACTGACGGCCTTGGGAGAGACAGTCCTGACAAAACTCTACCATCTGGTGAGCAAGATGTATGAGACAGGCGAAATACCCTCAGACTTCAAGAAGAACATAATAATTCCAATCCCAAAGAAAGCAGGTGTTGACAGGTGTGAAAATTACCGAACTATCAGTTTAATAAGTCACGGCTGCAAAATGCTAACGCGAATTCTTTACACACGAATGGAAAAACTAGTAGAACTCGACCCAGGGGAAGATCAGTTTGGATTCCGTAGAAATATTGAAACACGTGAGGCAATACTGACCCTACGGCTTATCTTAGAAGCTATATTAAGGAAAGGCAAACCTACGTTTCTAGCATTTGTAGACTTAGAGAAAGCTTTTGACAATGTTGACTGGAATACTCTCGTTCAAATTCTGAAGGTGGCAGGGGTAAAATACAGGGAGCGAAAGGCTATTTACAATTTGTACAGAAACCAGATGGCAGTTATAAGAGTTGAGGGGCATGAAAGGGAAGCAGTGGTTGGGAAGGGAGTGAGACAGGGTTGTAGCCTCTCCCCGATGTTATTCAATCAGTATATTGAGCAATCAGTGAAGGAAACAAAAGAAAAATTCGGAGTAGGTATTAAAATCCATGAAGAACACTTTGAGGTTCGCCGACGACATTGTAATTCTGTTAGAGACAGCAAAGGACTTGGAAGAGCAGTTGAACGGAATGGATAGTGTCTTGAAACGAGGATACAAGATGAACATCAACAAAAGCAAAACGAGGATAATGGAATGTAGTCGAATTAAGTCGGGTGACGCTGAGGGAATTAGATTAGGAAATGAGACATTTAAAGTAGTAAAGGAGTTTTGCTATTTGGGGAGCAAAATAACTGACGTTGGTCGAAGTAGAGAAGATATAAAATGTAGACTGGCAATGGCAAGGAAAGCGTTTCTCAAGAAGAGAAATTTCTTAACATCAAGGATAACACCGAGTATAGATTTAAGTTTCAGGAAGTCGTTTCTGAAAGTATTTGTATGGAGTGTAGCCATGTATGGAAGTGAAACATGGGCGATAAATATTTTGCACAAGAATAGAATAGAAGCTTCCGAAATGTGGTGCTACAGAAGAATGCTGAAGATTAGTTGGGTAGATCACGTAACTAATGAGGTGGTATTGAATAGGATTGGGGAGAAGAGAAGTTTGTGGCACAACTTGACTAGAAGAAGGGATCGGTTGGTAGGACATGTTCTGAGGCATCAAGGGATCACCAAATTAGTATTGGAGGGCAGCGTGGAAGGTAAAAATTGTAGAGGGAGACCAAGAGATGAATACACAAAGCAGATTCAGAAGGATGTAGGTTGCAGTAGATACTGGGAGATGAAGAAGCTTGCACAGGAGAGCTGCATCAAACCAGTCTCAGGACTGAAGACCACAACAACAACAACCTACACCAGAAGGTGCAGGCTCTATTACGAAATTTTTGAACAACTCTATAAACGACGGCCACGAAACTCTTGCCTCTGCCACGTGCTCGACGTCTGTATCTCAAACTATGGAAACAAGCGAAGACACGTTACGCTCCTAGTCCATCTGGTGGTCTCAACGAAAGCATTGACACACGTTATGTTGCTGCTGAAGAATCTTCAAGCATTACAGCGGCAATTTACGAGAGTTTGATAATTAGCGAAGACCAAGAGCTGTGGCCTCTTAATATTAATAGCGATCTTGTTAATATTTTAGTTAAACGTGGTCCTGTTCCGGTACATAATCATATTTATCCCATTAACGACGAGGGAAGAAAGTTTGCTAACACTTACTGTTACAGAAATCTTTCTAATGGCGAAAAAGTCAAAAGGGCCTGGCTTCTTTACTCTTTACGAAAGGATTCAGTGTATCCTTTCTGTTGTAAAATGTTTTTGCAAAAGTGTAAGTAGTTTCGTCTGATATGAACGGATTTTCAGATTGGCAGCATTTATCATTAATTCTGAAAAGGCACGAAACAAGTGATTCCCACAATGAAACTGTGAAGTCATGGGTACAACTGAATAATATGTTACAAACAAAGAACTCTGTAAATCAGATGCAACTGAGACTAACAGAGAAGGAAAAAAAGCAACAGTGTGATGTACTAGAAAGTATTATTGCTGTTATTAAGTTTTTGTCGCGACAATGTCTGACTTTTCGCGGTTTTTCCAAAAATCTATTAACATGATAATGGAAATGTTTCGAAAAGCAGTAGAGATGCTGGCATCTTTTGATCCAGTTATTCGCAGAATTGAATCAAAATCTGACTCAAGTCGGATGATATGGCCCACTATTTAGGAGATCACATTCAAAATGAAAGTATTGATGCACTAGGCGCAATGGTAAAAAAAAAACATATTTTGAAGAAAGTAAGAGAATCTAAATATTTTTCCATCTTATGAGGCCGCACACCAGATGCAAGCCACACAGAAAAAATACCAGTAATACTTAGGCATGTTTATCTACATCACACACGCAAGAAAGTAGATGTATGTGAACATTTCGTTGGTTTCTGTGCGATTATTAGTCCAACTGGCGAGGGTTTGTCAAATTTCGTTCTGAATTTATTTTCCGAATTGAACCTGGACATTCAAAATTTGCGCGTACAAGGTTATGATAATGGTTCTAACATGCGTAGAAAACACAACGGACTGCAGAAAAGAATTTTGGATATCAATAAGCGTGCATTTTACATCCCGTGCTCAGCTCAGAGCTTAAACTTAGTGGTAAATGATGCAGCAAATATTTCTCACGAGGCCATCATTTTTTTCGACGTAATTCAAAAAATTTACGTCTTAATTTAATCATCAACATTAGGCGGTTAATCATTTGCAAACATTTACCAGTCTGAAGCTTTAAGTGCTACGAGGTGGTCTAGCAGGATTGAAGCAATCAAGCCCTTACGGTCCTACACAGAAAACGTATTTGATGCTCTGTTGGAAACATCCGAAACTACTTCTACTTGGGATTGTACCATCACTCTCAAAGAGATGATGCAAAAGAGCTTGTTTGACAAATTCACACAAATCGCACAGATGAAAACTTTGAAACAGTTTTAAAGGAAGCTACCAACGTGGCAAATAAACGAAATGCTTAAGCAAGTTTCCCTCCAGTAAATACAGGGTGTTTCAAAATGAATATACGGGTTTTAAAGCTTCCTAGCGTTTATTACATTCAACTTATAATTATAAATAATACATCAAATGAAAGAGCAACTTAAACAGATTTGTTTGTATGCCCGTGCGCTAAGGGAAGAGTATGGAACGACCAAGAATAAGTGAAAAACGTCTTGAACGAGTTAGAGTCTTATCACACGTAGTCCCAAGAAATCAGTTCGTCCTTGTCGTTCGCACTTGTTACAAGCTCTAAAGTCTACGGTGTACGTGCCAGCTTTGCAAATGAAATTTTGCTGCATGCGATGAAGATTTTCTGGATCGTGTCGTCTTCAGTGGTGAATCGACAATTCACCTAAATGCAAATGTGAACACACGTAATGTGTGTATCTGGGGGGTACGCAAATCCCCACAAGATGATACAGTTGCAACGAGACTCCACCGGACTTACTCGGTGAGGCAACTGGAACTTGTGTTTCTCAGCAGCAAAATGGTGCGCCATCTCACAGGCATAACTCAGCACGCTACTGGTTAAACGACGTTGTACCCGACCGCTGAATTGGCCGCAAGAGCTAGTTTTATATGATCTTGATGTTCACACACGATCTGATCCCATGCGATTTTTGCCTTTAAGGGTTCATAAAGGATTATGTGTATGCGTCTCCGCTACCAGGTGATCTGTCCGACTTCAGAAACAGCACTGTTGCAACAATTGCTATAGACATAGTGACCAAGGTTTTAAAAAAACTCGCCTATCGACACGATGTGTGACGATGGTGCTCACATTGAACACTTTTAAGAAAAACTTTTATAGTTGCTCTTTCATTTGATGTATTATTTACAATCGTAAGTTAAATATAATAAATGCTACAAAGCCTTAAAACCCGTATATTCATTTTGAAACACCCTGTATACTTCGCCCAAGAAGAAAATGGACTCAGTTTCAGTATGAACATAGTGACGAAGTTTTGTTGGATTCCCAAAATGAATTTCAAAGTAGAGTTTTTTTCCGAATTCTAGATCAGACATTTCTTAACAATGAAGAGTAAGAAAGTTTAGAAGACGTATTTGGTTTTTTCAGTAGTACATTATTTAGTTACCCTAAAGAAGAACTGATGAAACGTTGTAAATATTTGCATATGAAACTTAAATGATCATTCAAGGAATGAAATCGACATTGACAATACTGATTTGTACAATGAAATTAACGCTTTAAGGTTGCATTTTCTAGAAAATCAGCCTTGTGATCCACGTACGATTCTTTAAAATCTTTTCAAAAATGATTTAACAGCAACTTTTCCCAACGCAGCAATAGCGCTAAGAATATTTCTTACTCTGTCAGTCACAGTAGCACCCGTTGAAAGAACGTTTTCGAAATTAAAAACTATATAAAAATTATCTAAGATCAACAATGCATCAACAGAGATTTACAAATTTGGCTATTTTTTCAACAACACAGTTTAGATACTAGACGGACAATAAAAGATTTCGCAGTTATGAAAGCAAGAAAAGTTCAATTTGTGTGAGTACACGTGTCGAATAAACTTTCACTGAAGTCAGCAAACAAGCTAGAATTAAAGTGTTCTTGGTTCTGCCAACAGTGATCCTCATTTGTATGTAATAGCTAGTAAAGTAGTACGTAACTGGATTTTCCTTATTATCGATAAAGAAATTTTATATCACGGAAATACCGATGACAAGTTTTTGTTTTTAATACGGATATTGAAGGGCGGGGGGGGGGGGGGGGCGGAAAAACCTGGTTTGCACGCGGGCGTCATGGGCAGGCAGCGGGCCTGTAGCTGAGCTGACAAACTGTACGTGAAGGAGTTTGATTGAAACAGAATTGTACGCAGGTTTGATTTAAATGATTCCAGTGCACGATAAAAACAACTGTAGTTCCATTTCAAAAATTGTTTCTCTTTGCTGTAACTCTTTGGAAAATAACAGAATAAACTAATTTTATGGCTCTGCAGAAAGTGTAACATTTCTTGTGTTGACATACCGCTATAAATTTTGCCAGTCACCTATTAGTCTGTAAGGTACAGAGGCAAACACTTTTACCGAAGCACACTGGATTATAAATTAGTCCTCAGCTATCATGATGCAAGAGGATCTGCCATCAGCAAGCCCAACGGCAGAGCAAATGCTGTCCAGATCGTTGTCTTTGATATGCTAAGAAGAAGAATTAGAGATTGCGATGTCACGAGCATTCTCGTTTAACTAGTGACGTAATGAATATGTCGTCTACGCATCTGACTACGTAACTTATAGTGACACTATAATGGCATATATTTGACTGTATGTTGAACTACAAATGAAATAAATAGCTGTCATTACAAGATTCTGTGCGTCAGGAAAAAACCTTTAGTTACAACTACGACGTTCATTCACTGATCAATAACAGAAATATTTATCACAAAGAAAACGGATCGAATATCGTGAAAAAGATGCTCTGTCGGTGGAGTAGACACGACGATACACAGCACGATCTAAAAAAAGGAAAGAAACGTATTTATAGAAATCAGATCTAGTATCGCAAGAAAACTTGCGCTCGTACATCTTCAGTGCAGAAAGCGATACACAGTTGGTGAAATATGTATGAATCATGAAAATGGAAGCGATTACCGCATCGTAAATTTACCTTAACTATTTATAGGGAAGAATACAATGGCGTATCGAAAAGAACCTCTACAGCTGTAGTGGAGACCACGACACAGTGAAAAAGAAGAGAGAACGATACACCGTACACGCGAAAATACACTCCTGGAAATGGAAAAAAGAACACATTGACACCGGTGTGTCAGACCCACCATACTTGCTCCGGACACTGCGAGAGGGCTGTACAAGCAATGATCACACGCACGGCACAGCGGACACACCAGGAACCGCGGTGTTGGCCGTCGAATGGCGCTAGCTGCGCAGCATTTGTGCACCGCCGCCGTCAGTGTCAGCCAGTTTGCCGTGGCATACGGAGCTCCATCGCAGTCTTTAACACTGGTAGCATGCCGCGACAGCGTGGACGTGAACCGTATGTGCAGTTGACGGACTTTGAGCGAGGGCGTATAGTGGGCATGCGGGAGGCCGGGTGGACGTACCGCCGAATTGCTCAACACGTGGGGCGTCAGGTCTCCACAGTACATCGATGTTGTCGCCAGTGGTCGGCGGAAGGTGCACGTGCCCGTCGACCTGGGACCGGACCGCAGCGGCGCACGGATGCACGCCAAGACCGTAGGATCCTACGCAGTGCCGTAGGGGACCGCACCGCCACTTCCCAGCAAATTAGGGACACTGTTGCTCCTGGGGTATCGGCGAGGACCATTCGCAACCGTCTCCATGAAGCTGGGCTACGGTCCCGCACACCGTTAGGCCGTCTTCCGCTCACGCCCCAACATCGTGCAGCCCGCCTCCAGTGGTGTCGCGACAGGCGTGAATGGAGGGACGAATGGAGACGTGTCGTCTTCAGCGATGAGAGTCGCTTCTGCCTCGGTGCCAATGATGGTCGTATGCGTGTTTGGCGCCGTGCAGGTGAGCGCCACAATCAGGACTGCATACGACCGAGGCACACAGGGCCAACACCCGGCATCATGGTGTGGGGAGCGATCTCCTACACTGGCCGTACACCACTGGTGATCGTCGAGGGGACACTGAATAGTGCACGGTACATCCAAACCGTCATCGAACCCATCGTTCTACCATTCCTAGACCGGCAAGGGAACTTGCTGTTCCAACAGGACAATGCACGTCCGCATGTATCCCGTGCCACCCAACGTGCTCTAGAAGGTGTAAGTCAACTACCCTGGCCAGCAAGATCTCCGGATCTGTCCCCCATTGAGCATGTTTGGGACTGGATGAAGCGTCGTCTCACGCGGTCTGCACGTCCAACACGAACGCTGGTCCAACTGAGGCGCCAGGTGGAAATGGCATGGCAAGCCGTTCCACAGGACTACATCCAGCATCTCTACGATCGTCTCCATGGGAGAATAGCAGCCTGCATTGCTGCGAAAGGTGGATATACACTGTACTAGTGCCGACATTGTGCATGCTCTGTTGCCTGTGTCTATGTGCCTGTGGTTCTGTCAGTGTGATCATGTGATGTATCTGACCCCAGGAATGTGTCAATAAAGTTTCCCCTTCCTGGGACAATGAATTCACGGTGTTCTTATTTCAATTTCCAGGAGTGTATAAACCGAACAACAGAAATCAGAATGCACGCCAGGAAGTAAGTGACTTCACAGCGGCCGTTACTGCTACGACAGTGGTCAAAGCCGATGGTTAGTACCGCATATTATTCCTCTCGATCCCAAACTGGCATTATTTAAGTGCTCTCGTAGTTCAAAGTAGGCACAAAGAGCTGCTTTCTATTCGTCATTAGGAATCAAAAGAAATATAAAGGAAAAAAAAAGCTGCCGTATTTTTTGTTTAAAGTGATTTTAAAGAAAAAACTACAATTTGAAGCTGACTTTTTTCCACAATGAAGCGCTCTCGCAGTTCACTGTGTGTTCGGCAGAGACAGATTTATTGGAAGAATCGTAAGGAGACATCCGGTTACAAAACCCTAGTTTAAGCAGTTCTTACGGCGGCTACTGTTCGTCGGTCTGGGACCCGAAAAGAGCAGTCAAATGAAAACGAAACGGATGGACAAAGGCAAGTTCAAATGGCTCTGAGCACTATGGGACTCAACATCTTAGGTCATAAGTCCCCTAGAACTTAGAACTACTTAAACTTAACTAACCCCTGAGGACATCACACACACCCATGCCCGAAGCAGGATTCGAACCTGCGACCGTAGCAGTCCCGCGGTTCCGGACTGCAGCGCCAGAACCGCACGGCCACCGCGGCCGGCAAAAAGGCAAGTAAACTGTTTCCAGAATATCCGTTCTTTCAGGAGTGCTAATTCTGTTAGGTTTGCAGGAGAGCTTCTGTAAAGTTTGGAAGGTAGGAGACGAGGTACTGGCAGAAGTAATGCTGCGAGAACGGGCCGTGAGTCGTGCTTGGGTAGCTCAGATGGTAGAGCACTTGCCCGCGAAAGGCAAAGGTCACGAGTTCGAGTCTCGGTCCGGCACACAGTTTTAATCAGCCAGGAAGTTTCAGTTTCAAGTAAACTGTTCATTACTTCAAAAGTAATCGCCACAAGTGTTAATATACTTATCCTACTGTGAAGCAATACAATTAACGCGGAAAATTGTTTGCGATTGCCTACGGACACATGACTATACCGACGCGTTCAGCTCTTCGTCCGAAGCAAATCGATGGCCAGGAATGTCTTTCTTCAGGACTTCAGAAATACGGAAATCGCACGGGGAGAGATCGGGACTCTATGGATGTATAGCGGCTTCCCAGCAAAACTTCCGCGGCGTAGACGAAGCAACCTTGGCAACGTTTGGGCGGGAATTACCCTGCTACCGAATCGAGGCCTTACACATCCTCCATATTGTATATTACCGCCCCCCCCCCAGCTATATCCGTATTTTTGTACATTTGCCCACACCTTTTTTTCTCGGCCTCAGCGATCCAGAATGCTTGCTATGAGACGACTCAGCCTTAGTTTCGCCGTCGTATTAGTAAATCCATCATTCCTCATCTGTTTCTCACACGTCATAGTAGTTCTGCATCGTTGATCAGCCCTGAGTAACTTGCATTCGCTGCTGATTTTGCTGGAAATTCTTCATTTTTGGGACAGATTTTGCTGCCACACCTTTCGTACCCGAACATCATCAGCGACTTGTGATTCGCCGATTTCTTTCACTTTTCCCACGATTTCATTGTTTGACGATGTGCTGGGACGTCCAAGACAGACGTCATCTGCAGCGTCTTCGTGGCCTTTTACGAAACGCTTATAGCACCCGCAACACCTTGTCCTACTCATATTGACTCACCAAGGGCATAAGCAATTGGCGATACTACCGAGACGCATGTAACCTTTTGACAGCTAACAAGAGACTAAATAGGCGATAAGGGTTACGCTCTACAGGTACCTTCCAGACAACTTTACCGACACGACGACGAAAAAAATCGCGTGAATCTACCATAACAAGGGAAATTAATAGTTTCTTTTGCTTTTTAAACAGACCTTGTAGCATGATTCTTCCCTGGCTGTTTTAGTCAGCATGGAAGATGCACAGACACGCTCAACACATTTCAGTGGCAAATTAAAAGAGAAGGGCGTCCAGGACACAGAGACGAACTGTACTTGTTTCATTACCTCTATTTCCATAACTTGCGTTTGCAGGGAAAAGTTAACGCATGTGACACTCTGCCGATATTCTTGCGTAATATTGGCAGAGTTACCCTGGATATGGCAAAAAGAGAATTGTCCCTGCAGCGTACACATCACATGGACTTTCACATAACGACTACACCGACGACGAGTAAGGTAAGTCGTCTCCTGTGTAATTACAAGTACTTTTTTAACGCTCTTCTTTTGTTGTTGCTGTAGTGACCACTGTAAACACACTCATAACGCCCGCCACCAGAGTCGCATAATCGATTTACAATCTGTCTGCAATGAAATTGTAACGGTATTTCAGCTTCGAAACTCCTCTTACGAAGTTTTACACACTTCGCAACACCACAGTCTATACCAGGGCCGGCCAAACGCTGCACAATGTGCAGACGTACGGAAGTGCTGCATATGTGCACACGTGCGCGACGGCGAGCGACAGCGACATCTGTTATTAGACATGTGTCCTAAATGAACGGCGGCGGCTCCACCTCCCTGTTTATGTGGTACAAGCAAGAGCGCAACATACCCAGTCTCGTTTACCTCTGGTAACCGTAACCTTAACAGAGAAGTACTGAGAAATGGTAGGTACTGTGAAAAAGCAAAGGACGGGAGATCTATGTTCTCAGTCGTTTAAAAGTGACTGGGAACTGCAATCCTTTTTTGTAGCCGTTGGTGAAAACTCACAGTGTTTGCTATGCCGCCGAATAATAGGCGGCCGGCGTAAGTTTTCAATTGAAAAACACTACAATGCATATCACAAAGACGAGTGTAGTGTACTCAAGAGTGAAGAACGGCAAGCAAAATTAAATGTCCTTAAGAAAATGGATGTGACACATCAACTCGATTATCATTTCTCATGACCAGTGATAAACGTGTTTGGATTTATTCCTTCCATAATTAAAAATTATTGTTTACTAACTGTGCATTAGTGCCTCATTCTGCTCCATGTTACATTATTATCAGGAAAGTTGGTCATTAAACCGATTGTTCCAATGTGTACTTACATTTACCGTTTTTTTTTTTTTAATTTGTGAAGGGCTACGCTCAGCTGAAGTCGAGAAAACGTAACATTCATCTAATTGTCAGTTATTATGCAGATTTCAGACGGAACTGATGAAAGATGTAGCAATAATGGTATTGAAATAACAGGTGATCATAGAGAGGTCTGCGGTTATCATTCTGTTCAGAGATCAGTGAGACAGAAATTATGTGGGTGTAACTGAGGGCACCGAGAATTAGTTATAGGAAACCTTGCATTAGTTTAATGTTATTTGAAATCGTGAATAAGGTTCGTTGGAAGTCGCTAAGTGCTCTCTTTCTTAAATACTAGATCAAAAACATTACTCGTATTTACGTGCCGTCAGTCAAGTTGCCTTAATAAAAACCTACGGTTGTTAACTGTATTACTTGTCTTACTGGGTTAAACTGTTAACATAAAAGTAGACGTCTCAATGGATAGACTGTGACAGTATTTTAAAGGTTTAATACGCGAAATACCTTCCCATGGTTGGCTTGCAAGCCGTGGAAACAGCACTAGAATGCGCCGGTACAGAGTATCCCAGCAAGTGGATAAAGCGACATCTGTGGGTAGAAACATGCACTACATGAACGCCGACGGCTGCGGCGTGCAGGTTGTGAACCGGAAGTTGCACATGTGCAGGAGCAACGCACGCGTGCAGGATTTCTGGCCGGCCCTGGTCTATACGGTCCCTCCTTTCCTCCTCCGGAAGTACTCTATATATGCGACAAAAAGTCAAACAATTGTCTACGCTGGATCAGCATGGAATTAGATTTTTCCATGTGAGAGAATACGCCGAAGAAACGTCAAGAACACCAGACATCACGCTCACTATCGACAGGAATCGTCCGGGTTTCCCAAGCAAATCACAAATAATTCACCGACGTATGTAATTTAGAGCATCTAAAGGAACGACTGAAAACTGATAAAAATGATGATCACAAACAATTGGTCATAACGCCAGCCACCAGAGTCTCATGAACGATTTACAATCGCACGTTCGATATGTATCGTTTAGACACCGCGACTTCGATGGGCAATCCTTCTTGGAAATTACCAGAGACAAGGTCAATTTAGTGGGTCTGATAAAGCACTTCATACTGCCTGGTACTAAAGTCATTACAGTCGGATTTCAGTCCTAGAAGACTCTGAAAGCTGAAGGATTCGACCACGAGTTCGTGAACCACTCTGTAGAGTTCCTGTCTTCGGATGACCCCAGTGTGCACACGCAGAACATCGAGCAGCTATGGAAATCTGTGAAGTCTTCCATTAAAAGAGAAGGGCGTCCAAAGAGACGAACTGTACTTGTTTCAGTACCTCTATTTCAAAAACTTGCGTTTGCAGGGAAAAGTTAACGCATGTGACACTCTGCCGATATTCTTGCGTGATATTGGCAGAGTTTACCCTGGATATGGCAAAAAGAGAAATGTCCCTGTAGCGTACGCATCACATGGACTTTCACATAACGACTTCACCGACGACGAGTAAGGTAAGTCGTCTCCTTTGTAATTAAAAGTACTTTTTTAACGCTCTTCTTTTGTTGTTGCTGTAGTGTTTCAAATGGTTCAAACGGCTCTAAGCACTATGGGACTTAACGTCTAAGGTCATCAGTCCCCTAGGCTTAGAACTACTTAAACGTAACTAACCTAAGGAGAACACACACATCCATGCCCGAGGCAGGATTCGAACCTGCAACCGTAGCAGCAGCGCAGTTCCAGACTGAAGCGCCTAAAACCGCTCGGCCACAACGGTCGGGCGTTACTGTAGTGACCACTGTAAACACACTCATAACGCCCGCCACCAGAGTCGCATAATCGTTTTCCATTCGCCAAGTTCGTTATGTATCGTTGGACCCCGCGACTTCGATAGGCAATCATTCTTGGAAATTACCGACGTTACAAAAAAGACGCTGTGTATCACGGAGAGCGTTATTTGACGGAATTCAGAGAGCCTACGTTCCAAAACGAATTACGAAACATACTTCCTCCCCCAACGTACATCCGGCGTAACGATCACAGAGAGATTCCGGCTCATAAGAACGGGTACAGACTGTCTTTCTTCTACATCTACATCTACATTTATACTCCGTAAGCCACCCAACGGTGTGTGGCGGAGGGCACTTTACGTGCCACTGTCATTACCTCCCTTTCCTGTTCCAGTCGCGTATGGTTCGCGGGAAGAATGATTGTCTGAAAGCCTCCGTGCGCGCTCTAATCTCTCTAATTTTACATTCGTGATCTCCTCGGGAGGTTCTTCCTGAGTACCACACGCGAACTGAACAGGAAAGGGAGACAAGGGCTTTCATTGGCACCCTCCGCCACACACCGCACGAGAGCTCACTGAGTACAGACGCAGACGTGGGTGTCACGAGCCGGCACAACGGACGCAGGCACTGAAAAAGTCTTCAGCACCTTCCTGAGAAAACACGACAGTTTCCTGACCGCAGCACGGAAGATTGTTTCCATCAGTAGCTGACACACAAAAGGCGAGCAGCTCGCCGTTTATGTCGGAAGTTGGCGGAAACTCACCGTCGGCATCGGGCAGGCTCAGCGCCAGCGGGTTTGCCAGCTTGAAGTAGAACTCCAACTCCTCCTTCGGGTCGTCCGGCTCTCCCATGGTGTCTGCACGGCGGCACGGAAATTTTGAGCGCGCGTTGGCGGCAATGAAACGTCAATTGCCAAAGAGTTTCGGCAACAGATTCTGAATTTTCTGTCGTCTCAGTCCCATGTCCGAGCGGCAATCGCCAGGCAACGAAGTGCCGCCCGCGTTCATTGTCGGAAACAATGGTGCTCGGGAAGTTCCCTGCCAGCGTCTGTTCGTCGTACCTTACTATACAGGGTGTTACAAAAAGGTACGGCCAAACTTTCAGGAAACATTCCTCACACACAAACAAAGAAAAGATGTTATGTGGACATGTATCCGGATACTCTTAATTTCCACGTTAGAGCACATTTTAATTTCGTCAGTGTGTACTGTACTTCCTCGATTCACCGCCAGTTGGCCCAATTGAAGGAAGGTAATGTTGACTTCGGTGCTTGTGTTGACATGCGACTCATTGCTCTACAGTACTAGCATCAAGCTCATCAGTACGTAGCATCAACCGGTTAGTGTTCATCACGAACGTGGTTTTGCAGTCAGTGCAATGTTTACAAATGCGGAGTTGGCAGATACCCATTTGATGTATGGATTAGCACGGGGCAATAGCCGTGGCGCGGTATGTTTATATCGAGACAGATTTTCAGAACGAAGGTGTCCCGACAGGAAGACGTTCGAAGCAATTGATCGGCGTCTTAAGGAGCACGGGAGATTCCAGCCTATGACTCGCGACTGGGGAAGACCTAGAACGAAGAGGACACCTGCAGTGGACGAGGCAATTCTTTGTGCAGTGGACGATAACCCTAATGTCAGCGTCAGAGAAGTTGCTGCTGTACAAGGTAACGTTGACCACGTCACTGTATGGAGAGTGCTACGGGCGAACCAGTTGTTTCCGTACCGTGTACAGCGTGTGCAGGCACTATCAGCAGCTGATTGGCCTCCACAGGTACACATCTGCGAATGGTTCATCCAACAATGTGTCAATCCTCATTTCAGTGCAAATGTTCTCTTTACGGATGAGGCTTCATTCCAACGTGATCAAATTGTAAATTTTCACAATCAACATGTGTGGGCTGACGAGAATCCCCACGCAATTGTGCAATCACGTCATCAACACAGATTTTGTGTGAATATTTGGGCAGGCATTGTTTGTGATGTCTTGATTCGGCCCCATGTTCTTCCACCTACGCTCAATGGAGCACGTTATCATTATTTCATACGGGATACTCTAACTGTGCTGCTAGAACATGTGCCTTTACAAGTGCGACACAACATGTGCTTCATGCACGATGGAGCTCCTGCACATTTCAGTCGAAGTGTTTGTACGCTTCTCAACAACAGATTCGGTGACCGATGGATTGGTAAAGGTGGACCAATTCCATGACCTCCACGCTCTCCTGACCTCAACCCTCTTGACTTTCATTTAAGGGGGCATTTGAAAGCTCTTGTCTACGCAACCCCGGTACCAAATGTAGAGACTCTTCGTGCTCGTATTGTGGACGGCTGTGATACAATACGCCATTCTCCAGTGCTGCATCAGCGCATCAGAGATTCCATGCGACGGAGGGTGGATGCATATATCCTCGCTAACGGAGGACATTTTGAACATTTCCTGTAACAAAGTGTTTGAAGTCACGCTGGTACGTTCTGTTGCTGTGTGTTTCCATTCCATGATTAATGTGATTTGAAGAGAAGTAATAAAATGAGCTCTAACATGGAAAGTAAGCATTTCCGGACACATGTCCACATAACATATTTTCTTTCTTTGTGTGTGAGGAATGTTCTCTGAAAGTTTGGCCGTACCTTTTTGTAACACCCTGTATATTAAACATTACTATATATCCGACACAACCGTGAAAAATGCAATGAGAGATGCATTTAAAATATCTAGTATGTTTTCATTAAAAGTGCAAAGAACGGTGATGTATACTACAGTAAAATATAGTGAGGTGATGCTGAGGCAGCTACAATAGGAAATGAGACAGAGACACGAAAAGCTGTAGCAGCATTTTACTGTTTCCGTGGAGAGATTACTGACGATAGCCCAATTGAGAGGATAAATAATGGAGACTGGCTATAGCAACGAAATCGTTTCTGACCAGGGGCGGTTGTAGAAGTCTGTCAAGGGTGGGGTTGGGGTGGGCTAATTGGTGGAAGGGGGATTGGGGGAATGGAATATCGCTTAACGAAAGGAGAGTTGGGGTCCTCCGCCGACAAATTGGTAAAATTTGATGTTGCTTAAAGTAGTTTTTGGTAACTGTTTTGGAGTTCAGGGTAAAAGAAACTTATTTTCACATGAGAGATTTTATAAATTACATAAACCTAGGGTTACCAGACATCCGCATTTACGCGGACATGTCCTCATTTTTGACGTGAAATGTAGCGTCCGCATACATTTTTGCGAATTCTGTTGACGTCCGCATTTTTTGGTTTTGGGAATGAAGATCTTTTGATTTTTGTTTTCATGTCGTATCGTCAACAATTTATGTACTTTTTACTACGGTCATTGAATTGCATCATTTGTTAATAGCTTAAATTCGATCTGTTACACTCACAAAATCGAAAATATCGATTTGTATTGCATACAAAATATGTATCTTTTACCTTCGAGATAGCTGCTTCGACCATAAGTAGTATCTATGGTCAAAGCATAGCTGTGATTGTCTACGTGCTGTTTGTTTTTGTGTGACACACGTGTTTTTAGCGAACTTGTTGTTCATCCAGCTGCATCTTTACTTTCCGTATTCATCTTATTTGGTAAGTTTCGTGAATTTCAAAATATAGATTATGGTACAGAATTATAGTTAAGTTTTGTAAGTGAAGACTTTTTCATGGTTTAGCTGAACAATACGTTTTGATCATTCTTTGTTTACCTTTTGTTTAAGATAATTTCTCATCATGCCAAAGAGGAAGTGTGCATTTACGGATAAACTCCGAGAAAAATATCCGAGCTTTCGTCCTGGAGGAGTTCAATGGGAAGCAGAATGTATGGTTTATTGCCCAGGGACCTATGTATCTATATCAAATCACGGCACCAGCGATCTGGAACTGCACATGAAAACGGAAAAACATATGAAGTGTGTTAGAGGTGCAAGTTCGTCAGGTAAATTGAGTAATTTTTTTACAAAACCCTTTGCTGAATTGGACACCAAAGTAAGTGCTGCTGAAGGAACTCTTGCTTACCGTACTGTGTTTCACTACAGCAGTTACAAATCTATCGACTGTACCAGCGTACTGTTGAGAGAAATTTTCCATGACTCGTCCATATCATCAAAAATCTCGTGTGGACGTACCAAAACTGAAGCAATAGTGAATTCAGTTCTAGCACCTCATTCACTAGAATGCATCTTGAAAGACCTAGAGTGCATTCCTTTTGTTGGTGTCTCAACAGATGCTAGCAACCATGAGAATATTAAAATGATCCCCATTATAGTTCAATACTTTGACCACAGGAATGGAGGACTGCAAATTAAACTTCTAAATATAGAAAGTAGACCAAATGAAACCGCAGAAACTATTTCAACATATATCAGTGATACGCTTAACAAGTTTAAAATTAAGGACAAATATGTGGCGTTTGGTGCTGATAATTGCAACACAATGTTTGGTGGCATTAAAAGAGGTGATGGAAATAATGTATTTGCCAACCTAAAGAGGGTACTTAACAAGGTATTGGTTGGAGTGGGATGTGCTGCTCATGTTCTTAATAACTGCATTCAGCACGCAATTGACCTCCTTGAAATTGACTAACAAGGATTAATAATGAAAATATATAATCATTTTTCGATATACAATGTCCGTGTAGAGCCACTAAAGAAATTTTGTGATTTTGTCGAAATAGAGTACCAACAACTTCTCAGCCATAGCAAGACTCGATGGCTGTCACTATTTCCAGCCATTCAGAGACTTACAGAGATGTTTCGCGCTCTGAAATCCTTCTTTCCGTCACAAAACAAACCTCCAACAGTCCTAAAGAATTTTTTATGCATCCTATCAATGAGCGATATCTATGGCATATCCAATCTTTAGTTGGCATTTTTCATAATTATATTAGTATCTTAGAAAAGGAAGAAAACTCCCTTATCGATGTCATGAATGTACTGTAGTCCCTTCGTGGTGTTCTTCAGCACAGAAAAGATGAAAATTTTATATCTTTGAGTGTGAAAGAGAGATTGTTTCAAGTGGAAAATGATGGTTATGCTTTGAAGGAGAAGGATTTTAAGTGCCATGTTGGTACCCTCTATGAAGGATGTTTGGAGTGCCTGAATATGTGGATGGAACCATTTTGTGAAATTTCTTGTTCTAAGTGGCTCGATTTTTCAGATATACCGTGGTCTTACATGGAAGAATCAATCAAATTTTTGTTGAATAAATATATTAAAATTGACGATGAAAAGTGCTCTGATCAGTTTCCCAGTTTAAAAAAATTCATTGCCACATATAATGGAATATCAGAACCGGCCCATATGAAGTGGTGCAAGTATGTTGAGTTGTGTAGCAGTGAGGAACAGTTTAGCGAGTTAATTAAAATTGCATAATTCTTCTTTGCGTTCCCAGCCCATAATGCTTGTGTGGAGAGGTTGTTCTCCTTAATAGAGGCACAGTGGACAAAGGAGAGAAAAAGACTCGCTATTGACATTGTAAAGGGAATTGCAGTGGTGAAATTTAATTTTAAAAATTTGAATTGCAAGAACTTTTTTAAATATTTGTATCAAGAAAAGGAGCTTTTAAAAAGGATTCAGTCAAATGAAAAATATGTAGAGATGTGTGAGATGTTTGTAATGTTTTTTTTTCTTATGTAATAAATTTAAGAAATAGAAAGTGTCCTCTTTTTTTCATCCTAAAATATTGAAAATGTCCTCTTTTTGGTATTCCAAAATCTGGTAGCCCTAATTAAACACAGAGTCTTCCCAACGTGACGTCGACCCTGATTCTGCATCCCTAAGTTTCATTACCATTGAGTTCTGTGTAAATGTTGTTGATGAAGCGCCGCTACGAGAAATCCCAGAAACTGTGAATGTGGAAGAAATTTTACTGACAGATGTGGTAACAATGGGGGATGACTCTGTATTCTCAGATGTTCTTCCAGATGCGGTAAAATACATTGCAGGCTATATTGCATTTAAATGCCACATCATTGAGAAATCACTAGGCCTTCCAGTAGCAAAAAGTGAAAGAGATCATGCTGCAGACTGGATATCAATTCTATCTCGTGGTGGTCTTCACACTCCAACGCCAGCATGGGAAAACAGAGTGTTGCAGTTTGAAGAAGAATTTGCTGCTTTTCACGGAAATGGAGTGTGCTAACAAAAAACTGTCGTATAGCCTCTGTGCTCTATTTTAAAACAAAAGTTTCCTGAGGTTCATGAAGCAGTTATTACTCTTTACGTAAAAACGAGAACATTTATAAGGGTTGGGCATCTCAATCAAGAAGCAAAGTTGGAAGCAATGAAGAAATGTTCCGCAAAGAGGAAGCAGTTATGGATTGCATCGTCGTCTGGTAAACGACAGTAGAAACAGACTACATTAACATTTGCTTCTTCATCAAACGAGTGAGTTATTTTTCATCTTAATTATCATTTATTTACTCTTAATGTGTACAAAACCTGTCATGCCCCTTGTTTTGACTTGTACATATGCGTATCGAACGAAAAGTAAAATGAACGAGTAACATAGTACTGAGTCTGTGGTGCAGCGCATTTGCCGTTTAAGCATACGGCTGGGCTGCGCCAGGGTCCTAGTCGTGACATCACGGCGCTCCACCCAATAGCAAGCGTTTTCGCCTGAGTGTCCCCCCCCCCCCCCCCCTGGCTTGTGTCCACTATAAACTCGAGCTACCTTGGCTAATCTATTGCTCAACTTGTCACAAAACTTAACCATCCTCTGTAGACTTGATTGTCATCCTAAATAGTACCAAACTTTGAACCGGAATCGGATGATTTATTGTAGTATTAACCAACATCATAACATAATCATAAGAATACTTTTGTAAAGAAACTTATAGTTAAAATTTAATATTGTTGTTTTAGGATTAGTTAAATTTCAGAGGACAAGATGTGTCATTTTGACAACTGTCTTAACATTGTCACATTTTAAACTGTGTAAAAGCGTGTGTATCTGTCAATAGTTTGCAACATTAAACAAATGTCATTACAGCATGCACAGTTGTGTCCGCAGTCATAGAATAAACAACCACCATCTCACATATTACGAATTTTGTCGATATTATTAATATCAAAAATAGGTATGGCCAGCTTTAGTAAAAAAAATACAAGAATAAAGTGTTATTTTTCAGTAGAAATTAATTAAATAATGCTGGTTTGTGCAGAAAATATTTTACATCCTTATAGACGAATGGCGTCTTTAAAAAATGACCTCACTTTTTATGTTTTCAACCAGTCATATTCTTACCATTAGTTATTGATTAAACATAATAGCGCTAATCTTACTTAATTAAACTAATAACTACTAGTAAAAAATCTCAATAACATGAAGGAAGTATTATTTAAAATTAAGAAGATATGACCCTTACCAACCGTTTTGTGTTGTCGAAATTGTAGACTCTAGATGCACAAGCCTGTGACTGTTCCAATTCTGTAGCGCAAAATTCTGATTCCTTACGAGAGTTTTTGG
This sequence comes from Schistocerca nitens, assembly GCF_023898315.1. NCBI lineage: Eukaryota > Metazoa > Arthropoda > Insecta > Orthoptera > Acrididae > Schistocerca > Schistocerca nitens. The sequence goes on from NC_064614.1 coordinate 150,793,816, forward strand.
CCCTACGCTCAGGTTTTCCAAAATAAACCGTTAGCTTGCGATTCATTGCAGCAACTTCTTTAATCACTCACTCCAATCTGTAATGCACTGTTATTTCAGAAAAAATTGACACTTCACGACGCATGATTCGGTCACACTACTCAGTTACACACTTCAGTAACATCAGTAATCGTAAATGGAAAACAAGTGTTCGCTGACAGAACGTGGAAGAGTTGGAAGGACAACCGGCTGTTTTTAAAAGTCGATTGTTTTTCGTCCAGGCGGTTTCTTCACTCGGTTGCAGCCGTGACATGAATTTTACACTCAGTTTCCGGGTTTGAGTTATTTTATTTACAGTCTCTTTCAGACTTTTCGGTTATCATATCAATTTTTGGCTGGTTTTTAAAGTTTAATATCAGATGCTGCGCTGTAAATTTATGCATATACAAATGAACCATCACCTTTTAAGACGTCTCTGAAATATCTATGATCAAAGTTGTAAAGATCGTTTTGGAACACCCTGAATTCTCCTTGCTTCTTTATTGATATAATGAGAAGCCGCCAAAAATCAGCGATCGTATACACCACGACGTCGCCCCGCTCGCCAGACAACTGAATAGTTTGATTATTATTTGCCTCCATTGAGCTGTATTGAAACGGACTTAATTTACGTTCATATTCCTTACTACAAACGCGTACTACGTTTGAACATGAACGTCTCTATATTGCGCTTTCACAAATTCCTGTGAGTCTCGTGTGTAGTTTATATCTACTGGTCGGTAGGTGGCGCGCGCCCGCTAGCGTTGCCAGCAATGCAACACGTCTACAAAATGTAAGTGCCCGGTAAAATAATACGATTTGACCCAATTGTCCGGCGATTTCGAAGTTTTTGTCTGGCGTTAGCAATTTAAGCGTTGGTAGGCATACCCGACATATGTAGCTTTCTTGATTATTGTAAGTGGTACTTTAATGTACTTCCAGTGTAGGTTAATAAATATTTATTGGTTTAGATCGTAAGCTGTTTGCCGCTCTTATTATTTTGTTAAAATGTGTTTGAAATACATTGCAACCCATATTGCTACAAAATTATAAAAAAGTGATTGAATCTGTCGAAGTAATATATTCGCTGATTTCTGAAGTCATTTGATCCGATGTAAAATGGTACTCCATTGAGGGGGCAGGGGCTATAGCCACCATAGCCCCCTCCCCCCCTTGCCACCCCTGTTTCTGACAAAGGCAAATTTGCTAACGTCGAATTTATATTTATGTGTTAGGAAATCTTTTCTGGACGAATTTGTCTGAGTGTAGCCTGCTGTGGCAGTGAAACATGGACACTAAGCATTTCAGACAGTAGAGAATAGAAGATTCTGAAATGTAATGCTACAGGAGAGGTGTGTAGATCAGATAACTAGTCAAGAGGTAATGAATCGAACTGGGGAGAAAAGAACGTCATGGCATAACTTAACTAAAAAAAGGATCAGTTGATAGGGCACATCCTGGGGCATCATGGAATAATATCAAAGCCTGACTACAGGACGTAGCATGCAGCAGTTATTCGGAGATGAAGAGACTTGCACAGGATAGAGTAGCATCGGCCTCCAACTATACAGGTCAAGTTTATTTTCAGATAATAGCTTCAACTTCTTTCGGTGTACTTAATTCACACAGTGCATCGTCGTCAGCACTCGAGGCATATAACTATTTAACTCCACTTTTGGGATCCACGCATCGATTTACCCATCAAACATGGACACATTGCAGCTGATCGTCGTAGTTTCCATTTGAGCTATATAGCTTATCTTACCACACACGCTTGGAATTCATTAAATTTTTTTGAACTCTTCAAGATCGCGTCGAGTCGAGCTGTACTGCTCTTTTTTAGAATACTCGATTTGACTGTTCTTTCGTTACATAGTTTTTTTAATTGTTAGAGCCTAACGTGTGACACTGTATAGTAGTTGCTACGCGCCCTACAGGGCGAGTCGAAGTACACTACTGGCGATTAAAATTGCTACACCACGAAGATGACATGCTACAGACGTACAGACGTGAAATTTAACCGACAGGTAGAAGATGCTGAGATATGCAAACGATTAGCTTTTCAGAGCATTCACACAAGGTTGGCGCCGGTGGCGACACCTACAACGTGCTGACAGGAGGAACGTTTCCATCCGATTTCTCATACACAAACAACATTGACCGGCGTTGCCTGGTGAAACGTTGCTGTGATGCCTCGTGTAAGGAGGAGAAATGCGTACCATCACGTTTCCGACTTTGATAAAGGTCGGATTGTAGCCTGTCGCGATTGCGGTTTATCCTATCGCGACATTGCTGCTCACGTAGGTCGAGATTCAATTACTGTTAGCAGAGTATGGATACTGTGGGTTCAGGAGGGTAATACGGAACGCCGTACTGGATCCCAACAGCCTCGTATCACTAGCAGTCGAGATAGGCATCTCATCCGCATGGCTGTAACGGATCGTGCAGCAACGTCTCGATCCCTGAGCCAACAGATGGGGACGTCTGCAAGACAACAACCATCTGCACGAACAGTTCGACGACGTTTGCAGCAGCATGGACTATCAGCTCGGAGACCATGGCTGCGGTTACCCTTGACGCTGCATCACAGACAGGAGCGCCTGCTATGGTGTACTCAACGACGAACCTGGGTGCACGAATGGCAAAACGTCATTTTTTCGGATGAATCCAGGTTCTGTTTACAGCATCATGATGGTCGCATCCGTGTTTGGCGACATCGCGGTGAACGCACATTGGAAGCGTGTATTCGTCATGGCGTATCACCCGGCGTGATGGTATGGGGTGCCATTGGTTACCCATCTCGGTCACCTGTTGTTCGCATTGACGGCACTTTGAATAGTGGACGTTACATTTCATATGTGTTACGACCCGTGGCTCTACTCTTCATGCAATCCCTGCGGATAACCTACATTTCAGTAGGATAATGCACGACCGCATGTTGCAGGTCCTCTACGGGCCTTTCTGGATACAGAAAATGTTCGACTTCTGCCCTGGCCAGCACATTCTCCAAATCTCTCACCAATTGAAAACGTCTGGTCAATGGTGGCCGAGCAACTGGCTCGTCACAATACGCCAGTCATTACTCTTGATGAAATGTGGTATAGTGTTGAAGCTGCATGGGCACCTGTACCTGTACACGCCATCCAAGCTCTGTTTGATTCAATGCCCAGGGGTATCAAGGCCGTTATTACGTCCAGAGGTGGTTGTTCTGGGTACTGATTTCTCAGGATCTATGTACCCAAATTGCGTGAAAATGTAATCGCATGTCAGTTCTGGTATAATATATTTGTCCAATGAATACCCGTTTATCATCTGCATTTCTTTTTGGTGTAGCAATTTTAATGGCCAGTAGTGTAGATGTAACTCTCCCTTCAATTAGTGAACACTTTAAGATAACGAAACGAAGAAATCCTGAGCACACGACACTACGCAGACGAACGCGTAGTTTCGTTACATGGGAAATACTCGTAGCGCTTCTAAAAAGGGAGACACTCCTGCGAGTTCTTTAACTTTTTTTATACTTTTTTGTTGCACACCAATGTGTTGTTTCACTGGCATTCTAACGTTCTTGAAAAGACGAATGTATTTTGACGTAAGGCTTGTTAATTTTATCGCAGAACAGTCCGAGAAATACACTTGAATTAAAGCATAAAATTCTCGTAATCAAAACTATCTGTTTCATTTGCGGATTTTTGTACTTGTTTGTATTTTACAAGACAAATGTTCCAAACTGAAAACCACAAATTGCCGCAATTTTGCCTACAGCTGGATTGTACAGTGTCGTAGTGAATTATGTGATAATTAGGTATACTTTATAATTTATTCTAAAACCTCTCCTTTACAAAACCCCATCATTCCGCGTCGTCGTGAATCAGTGCAGGGGTCCACATGAAACCTTCCTGCTTTCCAAATGCAATTAAGAAAATAAATAAAAACGACGTGACTTTCTAAACGATTTCTTTCGTTTCCTTTCGGGTGCTCAATACTCACCAAAAATGACTACATTTCAAGAGAGAGCGCAATGCATGATGTGGTAAGCGGAAACTGGATCATCCTTTGTCGTCCAAAGAAATTACTGATGTGAATATCTAAGGAAGCCACCGCAAGTTAAACCGCTTAAGGCCTGGTATGACAAGTTACTGCCGCTGGGAATATAGACAGACAGGTTCTGATGAAACGGTGGAGGAGATCGGACCTCCTGAAGAAGCCCAGTAAAGTCAGTTCGCCTCATTCATCAGCTCACAAGTTGCTGCATAAACGATTTCGTTTGCACGCTTACTAATGCACGGTTCAAATTGTGCAAGCACTGAAGCGAATCGCCTTTAAGCTTCACCAAGACTTTGCTTTCGAGATGTTGGACTGGATCGGGAAAAACTCCCCACTGTCTATGAAATATTGTTTTCGGTGACGTAGCAGCCTTTGATTCATGTGGGATGGTTAACCGGCATAACAATAGCGTCTGGAGTTCGGAAAACGCCCACAGCTTTTGGGAACATGTCAGAGACAGTGAAAAGCTGGATGTATGGTGTGCGCTCACGAAATACATGGTTGTTGGGCCATTTTTCTCCGCCGAGCGAACAGTTACGGGCACAGAGTACCTGGATAGGTAACCATCCCCCCCCCCCCCCTTCAGAATGTGATCTTCAAGCATGACGGTGCACGACCACACTGGAGTTCATATGTTCGTGACTTGCCGACCAAACACTTCCACAGCTATGGATAGTATGCGATGGACAAAGCAAGTGGTCACGCGATCTCCGGACATAATCCGTCTCGACGTTTTCCTTTGGGGTTATGTGAAAGACACTGTGTATGCCTCACTTGTACCTAACCTCGATGGTCTCCACAGAAGAATTGTGACTGCAATAGCCTCCATTACCCCAGACATGCTTGTGCGGATACGGATTGATACAGAATAGATAACTATATGCGAGTGCAGGCTTTCTCGGCGAATTTCATATATGAAGTCTTCACGGGTTGTCAGCCGAATAGCATCGTCGTCTCGTAGCAACGTTTCGATGGAATGCGTCTCCATCATCTTCAGGCGAAGTGTTGGGATATCGTCGGTCTTTTCTTGATGGTGTCCTTTAGGTGTTGCAATTCTCCTGGCAAACTTTCCTTGTCGCAGATGGACCTGGCCCTGTGCACTAAGGTGTTGAGTACAGCATTGCGTTGCGCAGGGTGGTGGCAGCTATTGGCGTTAAGATAGAGGTCCGTGTGTGTTTTCTTTCTATACACAGCATGTCCCAGCGTGCCATCCATGTTTCTTGTGATCAGGATATCCAGAAAGGGTAAGCTTCTGTTCTCTTCTATCTCCATGGTAAATTTGATGTTTCCATGTATGCTGTTGAGGTGTTGATGGAACTCCAGCAGTTTGTCCCTGCCATGTGGCCAAACTACAAAGGTATCGTCAACGTACCTGAAGAAGGCTTTTGGCTTGTGTTTAGCAGTGTCCAGTGCTACCTTTTCGAAGTGCTCCATGTATAGGTCAGCTATGCCTGGTGCTAGGGGGGAGCCCATAGCTACACCATCTATCTGTTCGTAGAACTTCCCACCACACTTAAAATAGTTGGTGGTTAGAATATGGCGAAAGAGCTTGATAATATCCTCCTCAAAGTGTTCTTCGAGTAAAGCCAGGGAGTCTTCTAGTGGTACTCGTGTGAATAAGGATGTCACATCGAAGCTGACTAGATTAGATTAGATTTACTTTCATTCCAATTGATCCGTAGTGAGGAGGTCCTCCAGGATGTGGAACATGTCAGTAAAACAACAATACATGACAAATATTTACAACTAAAACAAATAAGCTAATGTACCATTCCACAGGTCCCAAGTGGAATGATCGTCATTTTTTAATGAACACTAAGAGTCATTTTACAAATACTAATGCACTGAATTTAAAATAAAAAAGTTTTTTATTTATTTATAAGGTAATACAACTACTGTAACACTTATTTACAATGAACACATTACTGCACTGAAATGGTGCAGAAGTTAGATTATACTAACACACACACACACACACACACACACACACACACACACACACACACACAGACACACAAATTTTCAATGAACACATTACTGCACTGAAATTGTGCAGAAGTTATGTTGTACTTATATACAAATCAGTTGGTTTTACTAAGAAATTCATCAATGGAGTAGAAGGAGTTGGCCACCAATAAATCCTTTAGGCTTCTCTTAAACTGAATTTCATTGGTTGTTAAGCTTTTTATGGCTGCTGGCAAGTTATTGAAAATGTGTGTTCCTGAATAATGCACACCTTTTTGTACAAGACTAAGTGACTTTAAATCCTTGTGAAGATTATTCTTATTTCTAGTATTGATTCCATGAATTGAGCTGTTGGTTTGAAAAAGTGATATATTTTTAATGACAAATTTCATTAAGGAATAAATATATTGGGAAGCAGTAGTTAGTATCCCTAGTTCCCTAAACAGGCTTCTGCAGGATGTTCTTGAGTTCACACCACATATAACTCTCACTGCACGTTTTTGTGCCCGGAAAAATTTAGCTTGGCTTGATGAATTACCCCAAAAAATAATCCCATATGACATTATGGAATGAAAGTAAGCATAGTATGCGAGCTTTTTCATTTTTATATCCCCTATGTCTGACAAAATTCGCATTGCAAACAGAGATTTGTTAAGACGCTTCAGCAGTTCTGTGGTGTGCTCCTCCCAGTTGAATTTATTATCAAGCTGTAATCCCAAGAATTTAACACTGTCCACTTCTTCTATCTTCTTGTCATCGTATGTTAGACATATACTCTTGGGACACCCCTTACAAGTTCTGAACTGCATGTAGTGTGTTTTTTCAAAGTTTTGTGACAAAGAATTGGCTAGGAACCAGTGATTAATGTCCACAAATATTTTATTGGCTGATCTTTCTAAGACTACACTTGATTTGCTATTTATTGCAATGTTTGTATCATCGGCAAACAAAACAAACTTGGCATCTGGTAATGTTACTGATGAAAGGTCATTGATATACACAAGAAAAAGTAAGGGCCCCAAAATGGAAACTTGTGGGACCCCACATGTAATTAGTTCCCAGTTGGATGATGCCTGATAGCTTGATACATGTCTCTTTCCTAATAACACCCTTTGTTTCCTGCCAGAGATATAAGATTTGAACCATTTTGCAGCATTTCCTGTTATACTATAATATTCTAGTTTACTTAAAAGGATATTGTGATTTACACAGTCAAATGCCTTTGACAGATCACAAAATATACCCGTTGCCTGCAATTTTTTGTCTGATGAATTAAGCACATTTTCACTGTAAGTGTAGATAGCCTTCTCAATATCAGAACCTTTTAGAAATCCAAACTGTGACTTTGACAGTAAGTTATTTGAGATAAGATGGTTATAAAGACGACTGTACATTACATTTTCGAAAATTTTTGAGAATGCTGGCAACAGTGAAATTGGACGGAAATTTGATGCTATTTCTTTATCTCCCTTCTTAAACAGTGGCTTAACTTCAGCATATTTCAGCCATTCAGGAAATATTCCACTAATAAACGACTGGTTACACAGATAGCTTATTTAGCTCAGAATCACATTCTTTAATGAACTTTGTTGATATTTCATCATACCCACTAGTTGTTTTTGATTTTAAAGATTTTATGATGGACATTATTTCTGTTGGGGTAGTGAGGGTCAAATTCATATTATGGAAGTTACTTGAAATGTCTGGTCTAAGGTAATCCATAGCAGCATCTACCGAACCTGACAACCCCATCTTTTCAGTAAGACTAGTAGGTCTTCATTTTTCGGCCGCATTCCCTGTAGTACTTTCACAAACTCAGCCGAGTTTTTCACATGGTATGGACCATAACCCACCAAGGGTTTTAGCATCTGTGATAAATGCTTAGCAATACCATATGTCTGCGAGTTAATAGTGTTTAAAATAGGTCGTAATGGGACACCTTCTTTGTGGACCTTTGGGAGGCCATAGAGACGTGGTGGTGCCGGTGCCCTCAGGTTCAGCTTCCTGATGATATCCTTCTCTAGTCCCGAGTTGTTGAGCATCTCAACGGTCTTGCGGGTCACTGTTGTGGTGGGGTCTTCCTTAGTCTAGCCAGGTCCATCTGCGATAAGGAAAGTTTGCCAGGAGAATTGCAACACCTAAAGGACACCTTCAAGAAAAATGGATACAGTGAGACACAAATAAGGAGAGCTCTGAAGACCAACCACAAGAAGAGAGACCGAATGAAGACAAAGCAATGGGCTGTGCGTTCTTGCCATACGCGGGTCCTCCGACGTCTAAGATCGCGAGTATTCTCAAGAAACATAGAGTGAAGACCGTTTTCCGCGCAGCAGGAAAAATCAAAGTCCTTCTTGGTTCAACCAAGGATCCACTAGGTCTGACGGCAACAGGTGTATACAAGATCGGATACGAATGTGAGATGCAATATATAGGACAGACGCAGCGTTGCATGTCACAGCGCCGCAGTGAACACATTAGGCATGTATGCTTGGGTCAGACCAACAAATCTGCTGTGGCAGAACATAGTATTGACGAGAAACACACCTTCGATTTCGAGGACACAAAGAAAATATGCAGTACAAACGGATTTTGGGACTCAGTAATCAAAGAGTCCATAGAAATATGGTTACACGACAACCTAATCAACCGCGACAGTGGCTACCATCTCAGCACAGCCTGGGAGCCTGCTATCAGGAAAATCAGAGAAGAATGTTCCGTTCCACCAAGGGCCGCAGACGAGCAGACAGAGACGGACGCCGGGACTCGAACCCGGCCCACGCGTCCAGGCGCTTCGGGTGATTCCGTGGGCGCGTGATTGGCCGGCCGCGGGAAGCTGAGAGCGGTCCAGCAGAGATATAAGCCAGCGACCGACGATATCCCGACGCTTCGCCTGAAGACGATGGATACGCATTTCATCGAAACGTTGCTACGAGACGACGATGCTACTCGGCTGACACTTCATATAAGACTTCATATAAGAATAGATAACTGTCTATATATTTTTCAGGTTATGAAAGACCGTGTAGAAGTGCAATTTTTTTGTACAAAACTTGAAGTACTTTATTTGATTCTGCAAACTGCAACTCTCACAGTTTTTTTTTTTTAATTGTATTTGGAAATCAGGGAGTTTTCGTGTGAACATCCTATATTTCGAAACTCAAAACATGCCTACAGCTGTGACGTTAGTCGGTAAGTTGGTCCATAGTTTGATGCATAGTCCCTGTATTTACTATGTCACTGGTTAAACAAGATGAGATTTTTCGCAATGTCGACTTCATTCTGTTATTGTCCTCTGGACAATATTCTCCATTCAGAAGAAGAAATTCTTAGGCGCTAAATTCCTTGCAGGTAATCGCATGGTTCGTACTGACATTAATTTGCCACACTCCCTATCTCTGTCTAATAACAGGTACTTTCATCCCCACCCTCCCCACCCCTCGAGTTTTATCGTCAAGATTCCTGTCTAATACAGTATATGGAGCGCAATTGTCTTTGAACAAAGGTCTTCAGAATCCGCAGTAACTCATTGGAAAAATGGTCCACATGTTGGCCTTGAGCACAGATACAGGGTGATTATAATTAAAGTTCCAGTTTCCAAACGCTGTGGAAAGAAAACCACTGTTCACAATGACGTCAAATTTAAACAGCATATTATTGAGGCAGGGGAAACGTCACGGGATAAACATAACTTTAACGAAAACGTAACCAACAGATGGCGCTGTAAGCGCCAGAATGTGGATACCAACGGATGCACAGCTAACTGCTGTTCCTTAGTTCGTGTCCGAGACGCCAAACGTGACGGTATCCGTGAAGGATCACGCGCGGCTGGTAGAGTCATTTTACAAGAACGGTGACTTTGCGCCAGTAGACCTGCGGAGCACTCAAGCATATGAAGAAAGTCATTGGTCCGATGCCTGCTAAGGGCCTGGAGAAAATGATTACAAAATTCGAAGAGACAGGATCTTTTGAAGTACAGTGTGCCAGAGGGACGAAAGCAATGCATATGACGTCTGTCGAAGATGTGGCCACAGCACTGCAGGTCGAGCGGTGGTGTGCGAACATGCAGTGCATGAGCGTTGGACTTGCCTTTGAGCACAGTTCATAAGATCCTACGAAGCATCCTGCATTGCTATCCATACAAAATTACCAGTGTTTAGGAATTGCTTCCTGCGGACCAGACAAAACGTATGCTCTGGAATTTCTTGCTCACATGGAAGTGGACAATGAAAGGCCAAGGAACATTCTGCGAAGCGTATTACCATCTCCAAGGTGATGTCAATAGCCAGAATTGTGGAATGTGGTCAACGGAACATCCGCATGCACATCAACAGGTACCATTTCAGTCTGCAAAGGTGACTGTGTGGTGCTGGTTAATAGCATCGTTTATCATAGGGCCCCCTTTTTTTTTTTTTTCAAGGAGATGAGTCCTGTTACCTGTACCGTCACTAGTAAATGCTATGAGAGTCTTTTGCGCACCAACGTCATTCCATCCCTTTAACAGCACGGATGCGTAGGTAGGATCAATCTGTGAAAACAGACCCTTATAAGGGCACTCTCCTGTCCATGTGACTGTTTGCCTATCTGCCCATCTGTTCTAAGCCTTTCCTCATACATCAAAACCTTCAGCGTACTTCCCGTTGACCTAGAATCATGAAGTTTGCCAAGAACCAAGGTTTCACACAACAACTAAAGGAAAATATCCTAAAATTGTTAATATCTAATTATATCGTACAATTTTTTTTTGTCATTCGTTATCACACTGTCATTTCATGACTTGGGAGCTACAGGTGTTTCCTCGTAGTTCTCATTTTAATTTTCCACATAGCTAAAAGTTCTGAGGTGTTGCATTTTTCTGTTTCCAGAATGACTGATCCCATGATCTCCAAGTGTTCTAATAAGTACTGTAATTATCTGAGCAGAATGGGAGGTATATTCATCATGTTAGTACAACATTGATTGGCTAATGTGCAGTGGCATGTCTTCCAGTAATTGCAATGGTGTATATGTTAGGAACGGTAGATTCTGTGGGATATTTAGAATTCCATGATATGAATCTTGAAAAGCCCTCACACATCACATGCTGAAAAGAAAGCTCATTGTTTATCTACTTCTCCCAGCCAGCACGAATTTCCATTTGATTGGTGGTATATCTTGGAAAGATTGTTTTGCCTGTGCTCTGTAAATCATGGTTCATTTGCAAATCAAATCTTGCAGAGAAAGGCCACGTCACGTAAAAGTTATTGTAGATACTGTTTGGAGACCTGTAAGCTATTTTGAAAGTCATTGCCATGAAACTTCTGGTGGAGTGAAATGTGGAAAGGATGAAATGTATTGGAATGTGGTATTCACAGAACACTCCTTTGGCTGATCGCATCTGCATATTCAAGCTGCCTCAAAGCGACATGCGTGTTACCACTGCTAACATGTTAGTTGCATTTCTCTCACTTTGGTGACATTCGTTATAAAGGAAAACTGTCCATTGACTACCAAATACACTGCAAAGGTCTAAACAACTTTGTACACTAGTTGTCAGATCGCCACAACAACACAGGATAGTCTGATAGGCCCTAAACATAAGGATGAACACACAGACTGACCATAGATGACCATATGTGGAGGGAAGGGGGGCTCACAGCCCATCCCTAGGTCTCAGGGAACAAAAAAATAAAGCATAGTCAGGGTCTGTTTTCTTCAAAGATAATGATTTAAAAGTTTTTAAAAGGTTGAGACCTGGAACTTTTTTTATGGCAACTAACAAAATATTAAAATGCCCCATATACTCAGGTCTTGCCACTGCCCCCCCTCCCCCTTTTCTATAAGCTATTGTATCGCATCTGGTAAAACAAGGGAGACTTTGTAGAGTCTCTTTCCCTGACAGTAACAGAGTGGTTTTCAATGTTGTTATCTTGCTACTACTTGATTAAGTTCCATAAACATTATTTCATTCAAGTCCTCTTCGAAGGCTACTTCCAATTGCACAGAAAAAAAATATATATTTCCATAAAAATGTATGTGTCACCATTCAGCAGCTATAAACTTTAAACATTACTCGTGTATGTGTCAAAAAATTTGCTCCACTGTCTACTACATTATAGCTAAAACTGCACCTACTCATTCTAGATATAAAATTACTGCCACATTAAAACTGTGTGCTAGGTCTTCACTCGATCCCAAAAGTTGTGTGTGTGTGGGTCATGAAACTTGCCAAGACAGCTCAGTTGGTGAGGCACTGCCTGTGAAAGCCAGGGTTCTGGGTTTGAGTCCAGGTCTAGCACACAGTTTTAATCTGCCAGGAAGATTCATAACAGGCTACTCTCTACTAAAGAGTGAAATATTCATTCTGGAAGCAATGTTCTATTGTGTGGCTAAGCCATTTTTCCTGCATACTTTCCTCTGTCTAGTTCGGAAAGTAATAGAGTGGTACCAGCAGGACAGTTGGAGTTGTGACTGAGGGCGGGGAAGACACAGAGTGAGAGTGCATCATGTGTCAGGCTTGGATAGCTCAGTCGGTAAGGGCATTGCCCATGTGAAGCAAGATTCCAGGTTTGAGTCTCTGTCCTGCAAGAGTTTTACTGTCAGGAAGTTCCTAAACACTGCACACTCAACTCCAGAAGACAAGACTCATCCTGCATTGTACTGCATATATTAGAGTGTCCTTTCTCAGCTGTCTGGTTTACATTCCAATGTAAGGATGCACTAGAGCCCAAACTAAAAAACCACCCAGAGAATAATTTATTTGGTACCCGGTTCTTCGTTAACTTTAACACTATTAAACTTCAAGACTTTGATAGCCAACGATGATCAGCAGTTCATCAATGTGTCATAATTTGACTATTGTAAATAAAGTTGATTAAACATTGTGGCTTGGTGCAGTAAATACACACAAATTCCATCGTAACCCAAAAATGGAAAATCTATGCTGCCAATCTAGCAAATGATTATTTCAAACAATCTATACACAGATGGGAACCTACTCATCAAATCAATAACACTGCCATACTGATGACATAAATTCATTTAAAATCATGAAATTCCTCTCTCAACTTTTTCTGTTCCAACACCACACAGATTTGATTCATTGATCAATAATTATTTGGTTATATTATCCACTTTTAATATAGGACAAGTCAGTTCAATCTAATGTCTCCATGGAGAAAAAAAGGGGGGGGGGGGGACAGAGAGATAGCGGTACGAGAACTACTATCATACCGTAAGGTGGTTTTCTGAAACATGATATACATATTAGAAACACATTATTAATAGTACACACATTCTAGACTTATATTTAGGTCTCTGTCTACTGCGTGGCCACTGGCAGCCGCAGCAGGGGCCTAAACCTTAGTAGGCTATGCCGGCTGGCCTGGTGGTGAAACAACTGTCCCACACTTGCAGCAGTCAATGTATTAAAAGTTATTCAGTGGACAATGTGCACATCTCTGTCGTGTATCACAATGAACGGCCCCATGTTCAGGCCTGCAGCCAGTCCCTGTAGTCACATACTGATAGTTGTTCAAAAATATTTACGATTTTGTCCATTGCACTGCATGTCCTTATATCTCATAAGTTTCATGTTTTCCTATTAGAGCTGGTGGGGGACTTGTTAAAAACTTTAGACAAATTCTGAAACATAGCAGCTGTCAAGTCTCTTTTGCTAAGATATCTACAACAAATTCTGTTAAACCACAGACACTTGTTTCTGTAATTTTCTATTTTGGAAATCATTTTCTACCAGAATCAGAGTACTGTCTATATCTAGGAATTTAATCAATCTATTTGCATAAGCAGCTCTAATATTGTTGAGAAACCAGGTATTAGACATTCTAGTCTATTTGTATCTGTGTCATTTTTGTAACGTTGTACACACATCAAAAAATGTTTTGCATCACCCCGGTTCCCACAACTCCTGAAGATATACATTGACTGTGGGTATTGTATCACAGACACAGTCCCTTTGACTGTTCAGAAATGTCACTAAACCCGTCCAAAGATGTAAACAAGCATGAATGAGCAGTGCCTCTTAGACGGAGGGGGTCTAACAGCCTATCAGTTCCAGTCATTCCACCAGGAAGGCGGTACACGGCTTGTGTTATCTGTAGTTCATTCATGCCTGGACGGGCAATACCACGGTTTGATCATGTCTGCATTGTTACTTTGTGCCAGAAAGGGCTCTCAACAAGGGAAGTGTCCAGGCATCTTGGAGTGAATGAAAGCGATGTTGTTCGGACATGAAGGAGATACAGAGGGACAGGAACTGTCGATGACATGCCTCACTCAGGCCTCTCAAGGGCTACTACTGCAGTGGATGACCACCACTACCTATGGATTATGGCTTGGAGGAACCCTGACAGCAATGCCACTATGTTTAAAAATGCTTTCTGTGCAGCCACAGGACATCTTGTTATGACTCAAACTGTGCTCAATAGGCTGCATGATGTGCAACTTCACTCCCAACGTCCGCGGAAAGGTCCATCTTTGCAACAATGACACCATGCAGCACAGTACAGATGGGCCCAACAACATGCCAAATGGACCGCTCAGGATTGGCATCACATTCTCTTCACTGACGAGTGTCGCATTTACCTTCAACCAGACAATTGTCGGAGACACATTTAGAGACAACGCAGCTGGGTGGAATGCCTTAGACACACTGTCCAGCAAGTGCAGCAAGGTAGAAGTTCCCTGATGTTTTGGGATGGCATTACGTGGGGCCGACGCACACCGGTGGTGGTCATGGAAGGCATTGTAAAGGCTGTACGATACTTGAATGCCATCCTCCAGCTGATAGTGCAACCATATCAGCAGCATACTAGCAAGACATTCGTCTTCATGGAAGACAATTCATGCCCCTATTGTGCACATCTTGTGAATGACTTCTTCAGGATAATAACATCGCTCGACTAGAGTGGCCACCATTTTCTCAAGACATGAACTCTATCGAACATGCCTGGGATGAACTGAAAAGGGTTGTTTATGGATGATGTGACCCACCAAGCACTCTGAGGGATCTACACCGAATTGCTGTTGAGGAGTGGGACAATCTGGACCAACAGTGCCTTGATGAACTTGTGGATAGTATGCCTCAACAAATACAGGCATGCATCAATGCAAGAGGACATGCTACTGGGTATTAGAGGTACCGGTGTGTACAGCAATCTGAACCACCACCTCAGAAGGTCTCGCTGTAAGGTGGTACAATATGCAATGTGTGGTTTTTATGAGCAATAAAAAGGGCAGAAATGATGTTTATGTTGATCTCTGTTCTAATTTTCTGTACAGGTTCTGAAACACTCAGAACCGAGGTGATGCAAAACTTTTTTTGGTGTGTGTGTGTATTTCAACTAATCCTTATTTTCCTTTTTTCTTATTTTTAATACTACTCCACTCTGAATGAACAGCTTGTTACATCCAACTGTCCTTCAGTTATTTCCTCATTCACTTCCTTTATTGGTTGATTTAATATTTCAACATCTTCTGCAGACTTCTGGAGCTTTAGTCTCTGAATGGTTTTTCATTTCATTTCTTATCAATGGTCCCAGGAACATTGAAAGGAATAGTTCCTCATGTGTTACAAAATGCTTCAGTCCATTCTGATTTCTTTCACACTTCAATTGTTGTACAACATCTACGAAATTATTGCTGAGTTTATTTGCAATTTTTACTCCATCTGGAACAAAGGCACACTGAATAAAATAAGAATACTGCTTTTTATAGCTAAAGATAGATCTATTAAAAGTGGTGCTGTTATGAAAATATGTGCGAATCTCAAACAAGTCTACAAAACTGAAATTACATTAGCCAAGTGTGAAGCAAATTATAGCTACATTTTGAAATCTAAAAATAGTTGTAACGTGGCATGTCATTAAAAGTGAAATAAACCTACACGAAATAGACAACACCATTCCCATAGATTCTAATTCATTAAATGAATACTTTTTACACCACACAAGCTGTCACCACCCAAGCTGCAACAACAACTCAGTTGCTGAGACACTTCTAACACAAACAAAAATTATAACTATCTTCCTGTGGTCTAAAATTACTCTTTACAGCATTAGCAAAGCATTTAACAAGCTTGGAGATTCTATTATGGAAAGAGTAACTTTGTCACAAAGAACACAGCAAATGAAATGAAAATGTCATTCCTTTATCTAGCCAACAGAATCCTGGCAGATGGTATTTTTACTGAAGCTCTTAAAATCACTGTTCCCCTCCCATTGTTTAAGAAAGGAGAAAGATGCTCACTTAAAATTATAGAACAATCTCAGTTGTCCACTTGCATCAGAAATAATGTAAAGCTGTTTATATAAACAAATATATGACTAAATATATCTAAAACAAAGATGATGTGACTCACCAAACGAAAGCGCTGGCAGGTCGATAGACACACAAACAAACACAAACATACACACAAAATTCAAGCTTTTGCAACAAACTGTTGCCTCATCAGGAAAGAGGGAAGGAGAGGGAAAGACGAAAGGATGTGGGTTTTGAGGGAGAGGGTAAGGAGTCATTCCAATCCCGGGAGCGGAAAGACTTACCTTAGGGGGAAAAAAGGACGGGTATACACTCGCACACACACACACACACACACACACACACACACACACACACACACACATATCCATCCACACATATACAGACACAAGCAGACATATTTAAAGACAAAGAGTTTGGGCAGAGATGTCAGTGAGGCGGAAGTGCAGAGGCAAAGATGTTGTTGAATGACAGGTGAGGTATGAGTGGCGGTAACTTGAAATTAGCGGAGATTGAGGCCTGGTGGGTAACGGGAAGAGAGGATATATTGAAGAGCAAGTTCCCATCTCCGGAGTTCGGATAGGTTGGTGTC
The DNA here is from genome assembly GCF_023898315.1 of Schistocerca nitens. NCBI lineage: Eukaryota > Metazoa > Arthropoda > Insecta > Orthoptera > Acrididae > Schistocerca > Schistocerca nitens. The sequence goes on from NC_064614.1 coordinate 150,810,692, forward strand.
GGTGGGAAGTATCCAGATAACCCGGACGGTGTAACAATGTGCCAAGATGTGCTGGCCGTGCACCAAGGCATGTTTAGCCACAGGGTGATCCTCATTACCAACAAACACTGTCTGCCTGTGTCCATTCATGCAAATGGACAGTTTGTTGTTGGTCATTCCCACATAGAATGCATCACAGTGTAGGCAGGTCAGTTGGTAAATCACGTGGGTGCTTTCACACGTGGCTCTGCCTTTGATCGTGTACACCTTCCGGGTTACAGGACTGGAGTAGGTGGTGGTGGGAGGGTGCATGGGACAGGTTTTACACCGGGGTCGGTTACAAGGATATGAGCCAGAGGGTAGGGAAGGTGGTTTGGGGATTTCATAGGGATGAACTAACAGGTTACGAAGGTTAGGTGGACGGCGGAAAGACACTCTTGGTGGAGTGGGGAGGATTTCATGAAGGATGGATCTCATTTCAGGGCAGGATTTGAGGAAGTCGTATCCCTGCTGGAGAGCCACACTCAGAGTCTGGTCCAGTCCTGGAAAGTATCCTGTCACAAGTGGGGCACTTTTGTGGTTCTTCTGTGGGAGGTTCTGGGTTTGAGGGGATGAGGAAGTGGCTCTGGTTATTTGCTTCTGTACCAGATCGGGAGGGTAGTTACGGGATGCGAAAGCTGTTGTCAGGTTGTTGGTGTAATGGTTCAGGGATTCCGGACTGGAGCAGATTCGTTTGCCACGAAGACCTAGGCTGTAGGGAAGGGACCGTTTGATGTGGAATGGGTGGCAGCTGTCATAATGGAGGTACTGTTGCTTGTTGGTGGGTTTGATGTGGACGGACGTGTGAAGCTGCCCATTGGACAGATGGAGGTCAACGTCAAGGAAAGTGGCGTGGGATTTGGAGTAGGACCAGGTGAATCTGATGGAACCAAAGGAGTTGAGGTTGGAGAGGAAATTCTGGAGTTCTTCTTCACTGTGAGTCCAGATCATGAAGATGTCATCAATAAATCTGTACCAAACTTTGGGTTGGCAGGCCTGGGTAACCAAGAAGGCTTCCTCTAGGTGACCCATGAATAGGTTGGCGTACGAGGGGGCTATCCTGGTACCCATGGCTGTTCCCTTTAATTGTTGGTATGTCTGGCCTTCAAAAGTGAAGAAGTTGTGGGTCAGGATGAAGCTGGCTGGTAATGAGGAAAGAGGTTTTAGGTAGGGTGGCAGGTGATCAGCGTGAAAGGAAATGCTCCATCGCAGCGAGGCCCTGGATGTGCGGAATATTTGTGTATAAGGAAGTGGCATCAATGATTAAAAGGATGGTTTCCGGGGTAACAGATTGGGTAAGGATTCCAGGCGTTTGAGAAAGTGGTTGGTGTCTTTGATGAAGGATGGGAGACTGCATGTAATGGGTTGAAGGTGTTGATCTACGTAGGCAGAGATACGTTCCGTGGGGGCTTGGTAAACAGCTACAATGGGGCGGCCGGGATGATTGGGTTTGTGAATTTTAGGAAGAAGGTAGAAGGTAGGGGTGCGGGGTGTCGGTGGGGTCAGGAGGTTGATGGAGTCAGGTGAAAGGTTTTGCAGGGGGCCTAAGGTTCTGAGGATTCCTTGAAGCTCCGCCTGGACATCAGGAATGGGATTACCTTGGCAAACTTTGTATGTGGTGTTGTCTGAAAGCTGACGCAGTCCCTCAGCCACATACTCCCGACGATCAAGTACCACGGTCATGGAACCCTTGTCCGCCGGAAGAATGACGATGGATCAGTCAGCCTTCAGATCACGGATAGCCTGGGCTTCAGCAGTGGTGATGTTGGGAGTAGGATTAAGGTTTTTTAAGAAGGATTGAGATGCAAGGCTGGAAGTCAGAAATTCCTGGAAGGTTTGGAGAGGGTGATTTTGAGGAAGAGGAGGTGGGTCCCGCTGCGACGGAGGACGGAACTGTTCCAGGCAGGGTTCAATTTGGATAGTATCCTGGGAAGTTGGATCATTAGGAGTACGATTAGGATCATTTTTCTTCGTGGCAAAGTGATAGTTCCAGCAGAGAGTACGAGAGTAGGACAGTAAATCTTTGATGAGGGCTGTTTGGTTGAATCTGGGAGTGGGGCTGAAGGTGAGGCCTTTGGATAGGACAGAGGTTTTGGATTGGGAGAGAGGTTTGGAGGAAAGGTTAACTACTGAATTAGGGTGTTGTGGTTCCAGATTGTGTTGATTGGAATTTTGAGGTTTTGGAGGGAGTGGAGCTGGAAGTGGGAGATTGAGTAGATGGGAGAGACTGGGTTTGTGTGCAATAAGAGGAGGTTGAGGTTTGCTGGAAAGGTTGTGAAGGGTGAGTGAGTTGCCTTTCCGGAGGTGGGAAACCAGGAGATTGGATAGTTTTTTACAACAGGTTACTGAATACAAATCTGTCAGCAGTAAAACCAATACGGAATCTGTTAGATATTTTACACTGAAGCACCAAAGAAACTGGTATAGGCATGCGTATTAAAATACATAGATATGTAAAAAGGCAGAATACGGCACTGCTGTCGGCAATTCCTATATGAGACAACAAGTGTCTGGCACGGTTGTCAGATCAGTTACTGCTGCTTCAATGGCAGATTACCAAGATTTAAGCGAGCTTGAACATAGTGTTATAGTTGGTGCAGGAGTGATAGGACAAAGCATCTCTGAGGTAGTGATGAAGTGGGATTTTCCCATACAACCATTTCACGAGTGTACCGTAAACACCAGGAATCCGGCAAAACATCTAATCTCCGACATCACTGCAACTGGAAAAAGATCCTGCGAGAAAGGGACAAACAATGACTGAAGAGAATTGTTCATCATGACAGAAGTGCAACTCTTCCGCAAATTGCTGCAGTTTTCAATGCTGGACCATCTACAAGTGTCAGTGTGTGAACCATTCAATGAAATATAATCGATATGGGCATTTGGAGCTGAAGGCCCACTCGTGTACCCTTGACGATTGCACAACACAAAGCTTTATGCCTCACCTGGGCCTGTCAGCACTGACATTGGACTGTTGATGACTGGAAACAAGTTACCTGGTTGGATGAGTCTCATTCTAAATTGTATTGAGGAGACGGATGTGTACGGGTATGGAGACAACCTTATAAATCCATGGACCCTGCATGTCAGCAGGGGACTGCTCAAGCTGGTGGAGGCTCTTTAACGGAGTGGGGCATGTGCAGTTGGAGTGATATGGGACCCCTGATATGTCTAGATATGACTCTGACAGGTGACACGTACATAAGCATCCTGTCTGATAACTTGCATCCATTCATGTCCATTGTACATGATAATGGACTTACCAATTAAAATGGATTGCCTTTCAGTACTCTCAAAATGAGAAAATTCAATTAGATAATAAAATTAAATCTATATGGTCAATAGTTAAAAGAACACCAGGAAATCAGTTAAGGAGTGTGAGTATCTTGTTACTAAAGAAACCAACAACAGCCTTGTAGCCAGTGTATTTAATAATCATTTCCTTGACAGAGCTCAGAAGATTAGCATGGATAGTTCAAGGCGTAAAGTGGTATGATATATGCAAGAAGTGCTATCTCATACTGACAGCAAATTACAATTACTTGATGCTCTGACAAAGAAATTAAGAATGGAATTAACTCTTTAAAATCCATAAACTCTCATAGAGGTGACAATATCTTGAATAAAGTAGGCACTGAAATTCTGTTCTTCAGTACATGAAATGTTTTCAGCCACTTGGGTAACACATCAACATCATAGGAAATATTTCCACACATATGAAATATGCTTTTGTTACATCCCATTACAAGGAAGGTACTAAGACAGAAATTAATAATTAGTGATCAATCTGACTTGTTACCTTCCTCCCGAAGCTACTGGAAAAAATTGTGTGTGTGAGAATGAAAATAAATATCTCTCAAAATAAGACTTTTTGTCTCAGTCTGGATTTCAAAAGGGTCTCTCTGCAGAACAGTCTATTTTTCAATTCATACATTAAATTATACAAAATATTGCCAACTGGTATCTTTTGTGACTTGTCTAAAGCATTGGATTGTTCAGTTCACAGCATTCTCTTAGGGAATCTAAAATATTGTGGTACTAGAGATTTTGCTGACACCTGGTTTTCATCCTATCTAACTAAAAGGAAGCAGAGTGTTGCATTAACAAACTCAGGGACTGTATATAGTGAATCACTGTCTTCAGACTCAGGACTAATCACCATGTTTACCACAGGGATCAATATAGGTTCCACTTTCGTCTTTGTTATATCGTATATATCCAACATGCAGATATGTTTTTATTTGCTGATCATGCAAGTATCATCATCAAGCCTGATGGAATAACTACAACAACTGAAAATGTAAATAATACTTTCTTGAAGATTAATAAATGCTTTTGTGCAAACAGATTGTCACTGAACCTAGATAAAACATAATACATGGAACTGCAAAAGGTCTGACCACACATTTAGAAAAAGCTTCATGGCAAATCACTAAATATGATAGAATATTTTAAATTCTTAGAAGTTCATATTGATAAATAGTAGTAGTAGTAATAGTAGTAGTTTATTCATCCAGCGACAATGTACATTGTATGGATTTCGTCAAAGAACATAGTATAACAAAAATAAGATAAGGGTGTATCATTTCCTACATAACACAATGGTTCATTGAACCCATCACAATATTTTTGGGCAATACAACTTTGATTACTGTAATAATATAAAAGTATGAAAAAGATCATATACATGAAATACATTACATGTAAATAATTGATTAACACTTTTGTTCGGGGCCTTTTGCATGTGACACTAGCACATATAATTATGACTGAACCTGGTACCTCATCAACTCCAGAGGACAATTTATTCTTCATTGTTTTTATTATTTTAAGAACTTCTAATTTATTTGTGGGACATAGCAATAATGAATTACCACTTTGCTTCTATTTGAACTGTGGTACTACTATTGCTAGCAAAATTTTTACGCAGATTGACTGGAGTGTTTATGAAACAGTCATTTATGTAATTTGTGAGAGTACCATTTCTGAGTAACACACCATGATCATCTTTTAATACAATGTCATCTTGCTTTTTATCACTTTTGTTTGTTTCCTTTACTATATTCCATATTGCTTTCGACTTGTTTGCTGTCCCTTTGATTACTTTGTCATTGTACATTGACTTGGCTGTTTTAATAAGAACCAGAACCGGCAGTCATGTTATAAGTCATCTTAAACATCTCAGCTTACAGCTTTTTCACTACGGATATCAGATTTTGGAGATGAAAATGTAAAAAAAAGGGCAGCTTACTTTTCCTATTTTCATTCATTAATGTCACATGGCATCATGTTCTGGGGTAACTCTTCTCTGAGGAAGGCACAATATCTCGATGACCAGATGAGTCACCACTGTCAGGTGTGTTGGTGAACTGACCTCCAGGGGTGCACAGTTGATTTCTGTCTCTTCCCCCTGTCGTCCGTGCTCGAGGGCACGTGTCGGTGGCTGATGATTGCATTGGCATGGATGTTGTTGACATACTGTCTACCCTGGCTGACAGCCCACAGTGTGTGATGACTGTCTTCTCAATTAGACACAGTGCACATTCCCAAGCCTTGCAGAGACTATAGTCGCAGTCCCAATAGATAAGATTGTCCATGGTGTGTATTCTGATGGCCTCTCTAATAACAGTGTTACAGTATTTTGACATTTGTACTAAAATACTGCTTCACTTGTATTCCATTGCATGCAAGTCAGAGAAACAGCACTTTGTGACTACCGACTTGTTGCAACACAACAGAGGCCACTGGTGTTCTTGATAGCAGTCTCTGTTGTGCGCACTGTTTGTCCGATGTTGTGTGTTTCCACAGTGGTATAGAATCTGGTATACCCCTGCCTTCTGAAAACCGAGGTGATCTACAGTGCTCCCCAGTAATGGCCATATTTCACTGGGTGGGCAGAAGACAATTCTTACTCACTGCTTCTACAGTACGTGATCAGTTTCTCCCAGCAATGCACGAGTGTACGGTGTAAAGACAACAGCTAACTCTTTACCTGTTGCTTTGTCAACCACAGCATTTATATCGTACACCAGCGTTCTTTTGGGAAAAACTAGACACACACTAATAAAGCACTGAGTAAAAAAGACTTCTCACTGGATAATATGACCTTTTTGTGGTCCACGACCTTTTTGTGGTCCACATGTTATCATGTGGGGAGACATAATACTAAATGGGGGTACTGACTTCCAAATTTTTGAACATGGTACAATCATGGGTCAATGTTATTGAAATGCATGATCACATTGATCAGTACAGGTGGAAAAGCTCTCGTATGAGAGGATATTGAGCAAATGGACTGGCCTGCCCATTCTCCTGACTTAAATGCCATCAAGCATGTGTGAGATGCATTTTGGGGAGATACTGCAGCAGATCCACATTGATCAATGACCATCCTGCAATTGTCAAGCACAATGGTGGGAAAGTGGAACATCCTACCACCAGAAGTCCTTACCAACCCTTGTGGCCAGGATGGGAGCATGTTGCAGAGCATGCACTGCAGTCTATTGTGATCACACACACTATTAAGAAAGATGACCTCCTTTCTAATGCCCAGAGGACCATTACAAATTGAGGTGATTTCAGTGTTATCATCATCTTAAAAAAAGGGTCATTCTATTTATCACATTGCATATTTCTGTTGGTCAACTTCTGTACTATTTTGTAGTACATCTTTCAATGTACTGCCCAAGTTTCATTGAGCTGCGTTAGTTGCTGGTGACACACCATGAGGTGGTTACTTTATTCCTTAAGTTTTTCACCCACTTGTATTATTATGGCACCTGTGTGTGTTCTTATAGTTTTAGTTAGATGGTTTGAACACTGACAGCCCCATGATGAATCTGCTAAAACTGATAGTTATGGAAGTTACAACTGTGTTACTTTATAAGTGTATGTTATGACTGAAACAGCACCCTGAAAAACTCCACTTCTCCTCCCCTAACAGTATTCAGCTGTGCTTTTCATCAAATACTTTAAACAAAGCATTTATATAATTTTACAAAACTGCTACCAGCTGTCCAAATACAGGCAAAGTCAGGATGAACCTAATATGTATACTACAATTACGGGAGTTTCTAATGAGATATTCTTTTACTTTGTGTTTAAATACACTTTAAGATGAAAATAAACAACGTCCCATAAAGGAATTACCCAAATGGGACGGAAATCGTTACATGTGATGTACAAGTACAAACAATTATTTTTACAATTCCAGAAAAATGGGATGATTTACTCAAGAGGAAGAGCTTCACAAATTGAGCAAGACATTAACCTGTTGGTCTACCATCCAAGGCCCTTATCCAAGCAGTTATTCGGCTTGGCACTGATTGATAGTGCTATTGGACGTCCCCGTTAAGGGTATCATGCCAAATTCTGTACAATTCATGTGTTAAATAAGCAAAATCCTGAGCTGGTTGTGGGGCCCTGGTTTCATAAACACGAAGGCAAGCAATAGAAACTCTCTCCGGGTCTGAGCAGGCATTATCTTCGCAAAATGTAAGCCCCAGATGGTTTGCCGTGAAGGGCAGCAAAACAGGGTGTAGAATATTGTCAACATACCGCAGTGCTCTAAGGATGCTGCAGATGACAACCAGTATGGCGAGTGACAATCAGGCTGATATTCCACCTCTGTCTATGTAGTATCATTGCCACAGATACTACTACATTGCCGCGCCAACACAAGGTTGGCAGCCCGTCGTCTGCCGAGCACAGTGCACTGTAGCGGGCTGTGCAGCTTGACGGAACTGGAGTGTGCCTCGTTCACTTCTTAGCTAGATTTCAACCTAGTCAGATGCACTTTCATAAATGGGCCTCAGCCAGTTCTGTTTGCATTGATTCTCTGAGGAGGGCCCATCAGGCTTAGTCCCTGAGAATATGTTGTATTAGTTATAGCCGTAGCTGCAGTCATACAAACTACTGAAGATAAGTAATTTCATTGTACTATGTGTTTCTTGAATAATAATCCTTCCCTCTTTCAGTGTGCCGTACCACATATTATTGCAATCAGGACTCCTTCAGCTCCTATCAACTCAGCCTCCTACTTATTTGCATTTAGTAACGAGCTGAAACACCCACGCGTTTTGTGCCTCTAAACAGTGAGACACAATAGTCTAGGCCATCTATGGACATGTCTTCAGCCTGGAATCTCACAGACTGAAGTGGAATTGCCTTCAGTGACGACTCCCACTTCGAACTGAGCCCCAATGACTGGCAAATGTGTGTCTGGAGATGCCCAGGACAGCATGGGATACCAATCTGACAAACCTGCAAGACAATTAGGAGTGATAGTTTAGGGTGTCACTTTTCTCCAAAGCTGGACCACTTTGGTTGTCATCCACAGCTCCCTTACAGCATAGAGATACATCAACAATATTCTATGAGAGGTTTTGTTGCCCATCATGGCAAGCCATCTTGGGCTTACATTTCACCAAGCTAATGCCTGCCCAGACACAGCAAGAGTTTCTACTGCTTGTCAAACCTTACCAAGCTCAACAAGGTTGGTGGATCTCTCCCCAATTGAGAATGTTTGAGTGTAATGGCAGAGCCCTCCAACCAGCTCAGAATTACGATGATCTAACATGCTGATTGGACAGAATTTGGCACAGTATCCCGCAGGAGGACATCCACCAACTCTGTCAATGAATGCCAAGCTGAATAACTACTTTTATAAGGACCAGATGTGGACCAACACATTATTGATTTGCTCAATTTTTGAAGCTCTTCCTCCTGAATAAATCATCCAGTCTTTCTGAAAGGTCTTCATTTGTTTGTCTGTACATGTATATCACATGTATGTACTGATTTCAGTTCCATCTGGATAATTCCTTCATAGTGTGTCATTTTATTTGCTGTATAGTGTATTTGGATGGTTTTCAGTTTCCTGCCAGAAGCCCATTGAAAATCTGTTATAGAGTTTTGTACCAAACGCACAATCTACATGGAAATTACTTCTGTTTCATTGCCCCACATTGTATTTAGCATAAAAATGGGTGCACAATGCTGCAACAAAAATGTTTGGTAACTTATCCAGGGATATAAAATATCTAACAATGGAAAATCCAGTACAGAATGATGACCATATTATGAAAATGATAGATTGCTACTCACAATATAGGGGAGATGTTGAGTTGCGAACAGGCACAACAAAAGGATGTTACACAAGTAAGCTTTCAGTCAAGAAGCCTTAAGCCCTCTTACAGACACACACACACACACACACACAACACACACACACACACACACACACACACACACACACACACACACACAGCTTCTCCACATGCCACAGCCCCCACAGTCTATCACCCATCTGGGTGCCCGGGAACTCACCCATCTGGGTGCCCAGGAACTTCACATGTGACCCTCACACAGTGTATGCCCACTGATTTCTGCACCTGGTACCAGCAATAAACACTATGTTCACAAAGGCAGTTGCAACTGCGTCAGTTATGAAAATGTATAGTCAACTAGGGCTTATGCTGAAATTTAGCTAATGTCAAACAAAACCTGAAGATGACTAATATCCAATGTAGTTCCTTAACTAATAACAAAATCACAGTAGTTTTAAAAGGCTGCAAGTTCAGTTGCTGAAGATGTTAATATGCAGTAGAAATCAAACAATGGAAAATCTGATAATTTATGAAAAGGATAGACTGCTAGTCACTCTACAGAGGAGACACTCAGTTGCTGACAGGCAAAATGAAAAGGCCTTCTTCTAAAGAATAAAACACACACACACACACACACACACACACACACACACACACACACACACACACACACGGCCTTTGTCACTGGCCACTGAGACCAGACTGCAAGTGATAGGAGAAGCAATCTGTGGGTGGTGGGGGTAAGGAGGTGGCCTCCTCCTCCCTCCCTCCCTCCCTCAGGTGCACTTGCTGTACATAGTTCGGCTTCAATGGCCAGAGACAGTGGACGCACATTCGTGTACTTGTTCGTGTGTGTGTGTGTGTGTGTGTGTGTGTGTGTGTGTGTGTGTGTGTTTGGGTGGCTGTTTTATACTTTAGAAGAAGATCTGTTGGCCAACAGCTAAAATGAATAGGAGTCTTTTTGTTCTGCATGTCTGTGACTCATTGTCTTCTCTACATTATGAGTAGCAATCTATCCTTTTCATAATATTGTCATTAACATATAGGAGAGTGTCTTTGTTGAGTGACTGCATTACTGTTGAGTTAGTGAATGATTCAAGATGACTTGGACAAAATTTATATTTGGTGTGATGAATAGCAACTTGCCTCATATGTGGAAAAATATAAGTTAATATGGATGGGTAGGAGAAACATTCTTCTATTGTTCAAATACATTATTAATTCTGTGTTGCTCAATTCAGTCACACTGATTAAATATCTGTGTGTAATATTGTGTAACATTATGAAATGGAAGACTCACATGAGGTAAATTGTAAGGAAGATGGATGGTAGAGTTCTGGGAAGGTGTAGCATGCCTATAGAGCAGACTTCTTAGGGAACCCTTGTGCAATCCATTCTTGAGTACTGTTCAATGGCTTGGGATCCCCTACAGGTCAGATTAATAGAAAACATCAAAGTAGTTCAAAGAAACACTGATAGATTTGTTACCAGTCAACTTTATCAGTATGAGAATGTAACGGAAATGAGTGAGTTTCGATGGGAATCCTCGAAGAAAGATGGTGTTTTTCCAATACACTACTGATGAAGTTTAAAGTGCAAGCATTTGTGGCAGACTGCAGAATGATTGTACTGCCTCTCATGTCTGTCTTATGTAAGGATTGTAACAACAAAATAAGGGCTATTAAGGTTAGTGCAGACATGTCCAGGAAATAATTTCTTCTCTTGCTCCATTTGTGAGACGAACAGGAAAGGAAATCACTAGCAATAGTGTAAAGTACCCTCCACCGCACAATGTGCATTGACTCTGCAGATCATGTATTTAGATTTAGATGAAGTTATAATGTATATACATTTATTTGCTCTTGGTCCCATAATCAAAGTTAAAATATAAATCTTTGACACAATATCAAATACACAAATTAATGTGTAAGAATTTGTAAACATTTTGAAGTCGCACATGTTCAGCTGATTTTATGGGAAGGGATGTTTTTATTTTATTTGTTGGAAGTTAGTAGGTTCATGGATGACAGGCATGTATTCTGCTTAACAACACTGTACCAAAAAATAGTTGATTACATTTTTCTATGCATCAGAATTTCTTTTACACTGTCATGATAATATTTCTTCAAAATGTCTGCTTCTTTGAGAAGCTGCTGGATATTTTTCCTTCTTCTAGCACTGAGCAATATTATTATTAGCACTTGGCCTTCAACAACTCCTACTCATACATTCAATTACATTCTTGCATTTTAGTAATTAAAGTGACTTGTTGCATATACATTAGTGACCCACATTACTGTCTCTGTTTTTCTCATCTTTCTTAGGCATCTGTACATGAAGAAAAATCACTACTCACCTAAAGATAAAATGTGGAGCCCACAATATATTTTATTAAGAGAGCATAAGCTTCAGGTTACAAAACACTTGGAGCTCTCTGCCTCAAGAACTACACTAACCGTGATCTACATTCACCTAGCTACAGTTATACAGGCATAGATATCTTGCTGATTGAGATCAAAAGACTAAAAGTTATCAATAGTGCTGAGATATCACTTGATTCATATAATTATATAGTATGTCTCTTCAGCATTTTACAGTATCTGTGAAGTTATAAGCTATGACAACACAAAGTATAATTCAATCACAAAAACTATTAAATTATGAGACAGAATTTATGGCAAGTACATACCTCAATAGGTGAAACAGATACACATAATAGTAAAGTGCATGGCACTATTGTAGCTTTTGGAATTATTGATTCGTTCCCCGCAAAGAAGAGAGGGATAGGGTGGGGAAGATTAAAAGGTTAAGAAGAAAGAGAAGGTCACTTAGACACCACAATGGGAAACACTCACCTCTTGTGAGGACAAGTACAGACAAAGGCAAAGGGAAACATGGGAGAGCAAGGTGACTTGTTTCTGAACACAGAAAAATTGGCCATTGAAAGAATATGTGGGGGGAAAGAAAACAAGGAATAATGATAGACAAACTGAGAGAGATCACTAAACAATGAAAAGAGATAACCAAGCTAGAAAAAAAAAGTCAGAAAACTTGTAAAAATGTCACCCAATACAGGAAAAAGGTGGTCAAACAAAGAAAGAGACTTACTCCCTGCTCATCTTTGTCCAGCTTCATCTTCACACTAAGTGGGTCTCTCCTGCAGTTGGGTCTAAGTGACATGCTTGTCCTTCTTAACTTTGCTAAACTCATCCCTCTCTCCTCCTAGAGGAAGGAACTAATAGTTCTGAAAGCTAGGACAGTGTTGTGTACTGTTACTTTAATATGTGACTATCAGCAGTACCTAACTGTTTCATTTCCTGAAGGTAAGTGTGGCCAGAAATTCTGTCTCATAATTTAATAGAATACAAAGAATATACAATGGTTAAGTTAATAATTGATATTACGATCACACAGAAAAAACAATAATCAAAACACAAAATTTCTTAGTGTAATATTTACTCATGTATGGAATACTCATATAAAATTCATCTTAAAACCACTACTTCTCTCTATTCCTTCACAAGCTGCCAGACTGGAATGTTTGTATGATATATAATTTTGGTGCATTAAAAAACTTTTTAAAAAATTAAAATTCTCTAAAAGAGACAAATACTTCCTTATCAAAGATGATATAATACCCAAAATAAACCAAGTGCTGTCTCAAAAATGTTACAATTTCCCAAAGATAGTGAAAAATCCTTCCTCAAAGATAGAGGGCATTAAGACAGTTCAAAATTATAGGGGTATTTGGAGCACTTGAGCAGCAGTGTAGAAAACTGACCCAAGCATAGTCTAGCAGTTTTGCTTCAAGAGTTGAAAAATTATGTTAGGACAGAATGGGTGAACTGGAGATGGGCTTAATACAAAACACACAATGATACAACAGCTAGCTGGATATGAAATAGCACTTTCATAAGCTTATTCCAAATTTCAGCTTTTTATCATAATTATCAATTATAATACCTCCATAAACATCTAGATCTTTAAACATACCTGGTTGTGATGTGTTAACCATGTAGGCCTATCACAAACTGGTCGCAATTATAACTCTATTTATAAAACATGGGGAGAAGGAGGGGGGGGGGGCAAGGGGAGGATGATGCATAATCATCCACTAAGTTAATGAGAAAGAATTAACAATTAAATCTTTAGATATTCAAATAACTTATGGGAATGCAGCCCAGTGACATCTTTGACAACTGCTGATATTTCAACAGGTGAACATCCTTTCATTTTCAAGGCACACATGCAGCAACGAAGTCCTGTGCAAAGGAATTTAAACCTTTCAGACCAACTGGCTACAACTGTTCTCATTAAATTTTACTGTCTCGTAGTTGCAAGGGAAATATTTTTCCACAGTGGAAACCTCATAATACATATTTGTGAATGTTCAATCTTTTCATCATGTACAAGTGCTGCCAACTATTGAGCTTCACTATAAAAATTTCAATAGGTCAAAGTAGTAGTGTGCAGTGGCTTGTGACTGCCAGAATACACGAAAGTGGTTGATTAGTTACATTCCACTGTATAAATGAGTATTAATATTGTTATTTTGCATAGCAATTATTGAATGATCAGTTTGTTTATTACAACAGTGAATATTCAAAATTAGTTATTTTAATCCATAAAAAGGAGCCAAGTGCACAAAGTATATTTTGAAAACGGGTACACATTTTTGTATAAATCTAGCATATAAAACCATTAAGAAATCACCCAAGAGCTTTACAGCACAAGGAAAAAATTTCCTTCCTCCAGAAAAAAATTAAGGTCTGAAAGGGTTAAAACATGAGTTTATAGAGTATAAACACTCTCTCTCTCTCTCTCTCTCTCTCTCTCTCTCTCTCTCTCTGTAAACGCTAGCCCCAATACCTAACCAAAGATGACAGGCATCAGAGATCATAAATAGTGCACATCAATAATGACCGAGTGAGGTAGCTTTGACTCTGTCCCTCTGTCTTTTGACAATGGTGAGAGCAGGATTCAACGCAGAATTTGAGCAGAAATCTCCAACTCTTAAGAGGTTACTTGATAATTTCAATTGCTCCATTAATGACATCATGACATTAGCTGTAAGTGCACGCTAAAATCTACATGTTGTTATATTCCATACGATGACTGCTGCTAAAACAAAGGGACAGAGTTAATGCTACGTCACCCGTTGGTTATTAATATTCACTAACTCTGACGTCCATCATCTTTGATTATGTGGTGGCGATAGTGTTTACTGTGTGTGTGTGTGTGTGTGTGTGTGTGTGTGTTATCATCTTTCTGAATATGCTCTGCAAAATCAGGTTTTAAATTTCAGTGATTTCTTGTTGCATTTGTACCTGGAAAACAACAAGATGTCCACCCGCCAAAATATTGGTAGTTGTGGATGACGACACATGGATGCATTTTCTTATTTGAACATTTTATATGCCAGGAGAAACTCAGGTTTCACAAATCTTCAGATGTCACCTCAATATTCATAGGAATACTTCCTATTTGACATTGGCAATAAGTAACACCAAATCCCGTTCACAATTGAATGAGAAATGAAAGTGAATTCTCAATATACTTTTGAGCAATATAGTGTAGCAGTGATCCCAAGGTATGCTGAAAAAGGAAAGGAAAAAAATTAGTTATGGAATAGTTTCAACACTGAAAACTTTTCTATTATGCAAATACATTTTGTTAAACGTAAAAAAGGCTTTTGTACACTTTTCAATCAGTGCTGATCATTATCAGTTACCCTTGCATTATTTGTATGAGAATGATTCACTAGATAAAATCATCTTCATGTTGCCTAGATAAATGTGAAGGGTCCAGTCCCATTCATGTTAGGCAGCAAACGACAGGTCAGTAGCTACCTCTTATAGGCAGGAGTAACTGAGCCTCGCTGCCACCTCGTTTTCTCTACAGAGTGAGTCAAAGAGGACTTTAAAACTTTGGAATGATGTAGAGATTTATTGAGATAACTTACAGAAAAGGCAAATGTGTCATTTTGTAGCAAACAACCTCAAGTTTGATTCACAACGTGCATCAGTACCCCATTCTGCCACCAGGAGTGCCAGCATAGTGCACGGTTAAAATGGCTACTTTCACTGGTGCGGAGCGTGCTCCATGTGTGTTTTGGTTTCATGAAATGAACTCTGCAATACACGTTCAGTATAAATTTTGCACTGAATACTCTAAAGAGCCTCCAAGCAGACCTGAAAACTTGCTATTGCACAGTTATGCCTGATTTGCTGCAATGAGTGTGGGAAGAAATTGATTACCGGTGGGATGTTTGCCACATCACAAACTGTGGTCACACTGAACCAAAATAGCACTCGACACTTTTATGTAAAACATGAGGTTGTTTGCTACAAATGACACATCTATCAATTCTGTAAGTTATCTCAATAAATTTCTATATAATTCCAACACTGTAAAGTCCTTTTTGACTGAAACCTGAAAATGATAGCAGTGAGATTTTTGGGGAAAATTTAAGTGTATATCGAAATGATAGGAAAATGGGAAACAGAGTTGGTGTATCTGTCACAGTAGGCAAGAAACTAAAATCCACTGAGACAGAAATTGAAGCTGCATGTCACACTGTTTGGGCAAGACTACTGTATCAGGGGTGGCATAAAATGATAATTGGATCCTTCTATCACCCAACAGACTCACCTCCTGATGTAACCAAAAATTTTAGAGAAAACCTTAGTTCACTTGCATGTAAAGTCCCCAATCATTCTGTAATCATCGGTGGGGACTTCAATTGTCCAAAAATTAACTGAGAAAATTACAGTTTAGTTAGTGGTGAGTGTGATAAGACATCCTATGAAACATTACTGAATGAATGGCTTCTCTGAAACCTGCCTAGAACAGATAGTTAGGAACTCCACTCATGATGGAAATATATTGGATTTAATGGCAACAAATAGACTGGACCTCTTTGAGGATGTCCACATTGAAAATGGGATCACTGACCATGATGCAGTTGTGGAAACAATGATTACCAAAGTACAAAGGACAACTAAAACAAGAAGAAAGATATATGTGTTCAGTAAACTAGATAAAAAAATCAATAGTGCCATATCTCAACAAGGAACTTGAAACTTCCAACACACAGCAGAAGCATGTGGAGGAACTATGGCTCAAGTTTAAAAGAACAGTTGACCATGCACTGGATATAAGATGCTATCCAAAATTTTCAGGACTGGTGCTGCCATCTGTTGGAAACCTTAACTTTGGACTAATGGTCACCATCACCCTCAAAGTAGTTCCCATCCGCACGTACACATGGTCCCAGCGTTTCTGCCACTGGTCAAATGTTTTATCGGAGTCCTGTTCTTTGAGGGTGTTTATCACCACTCGCGATGCTTCTTGAATCCTCTCTAGTGTGTCCAACCGGCGGCCTTTCAACTTGAGTTTCAGTTTTGGGAAGAGCGCGAAGTCGCAAGGTGCCAGACCTGGCGAGTATGGTGGATGGGGTACAACAGCCATGTTGTTTTTTGCCAAAAAGGTCCTGGTGAGCAAGGACATGTGACAGGGCGCATTGTCGTGATGCAGCGGCCAGTTCCCTTGATGCCAAAGTTCGGGTTGTCATCACCGCACGTTTTCCCGGAGCCGTTGCGAAACGTCACAGAAGTAAGCGGAATTCACTGTTTGGTTGGGTGGGATGAATTCTTTGTGCACAATTCCCTTGGTATCAAAGAAAACGATGATCACGCTTTTCACTTTGCTTATTCACCTGTCTCGATTTTTCGAGTCTTGGAGAGCCCAGGCTCTTCCACTGGGACGATTGCTGCTTTGTCTCTGGGTCATAACCGTAAATCGAGCTCTCATCGCTGGTGATAACCCGTGACAAGAAGGTTGGATCATCAGATATGGTCTGATGAAGGTCCGTGCACACTTCAACATGCTGTGCATTCTGATTGGCAGTTAAGATACTTGGCACAAATTTTGCGGCGATATGATGTATGCCCAATTCATGTCCCATAACCAATACCCACTTCATCTGCAAGGTCTTGAATGGTTCGACGTCGATCTGTACGAACCAATTGTTGAAGTTTTGCAACAATGTCTGACATTGCGTGGCTAATGGGCCTTCCAGTGTGAGCATAATCTTCAACGTCTGTACAGCCAGCCCTGAACCGAGCATGTCACTCAAACACATGCGCAAGGCTCCTGCTCTGTCCCCCAAACACTTGGTGAATCATTGCAAGGGTCTCCGTAGCACTTTTCCTGAGATTTGCACAGAATTTGATACAAATGTGCTGTTCTGTTCGTGGAACCATTGTAAAATCACCACACACCAAATACAGAGTATTACGGAAATCACTGTGGACACGCAACATGTCCTCCTAGCTGAATGCCACTCTGCAAACCGACTCATCAGGTATGCAGCTCTCGTCACCTAGCGGTGTAAAGATCTACTACTACCACTTTTCAGATGGCAGCACCAGTTCCGAAAATTTTGGATTCCACCTTGTAGATATGTACCAAACAGAACAGTTCATAATGTGAGGGAATCTCCATGATATAAATCACTGTAAAGAAACTTCTAAAGAAACAGAGACTACTGCATAAAAGGTGTAAAACAAAGCATAGGACTACAGAAATGCTAAATGAAAAACATTTGGCTGTCAAGAGAGCAATGTGTGATGCCTTCAACGACTACCATAGCAGAATATTGTCAAATGGCATTTCACAAAATCCAAAGAAATTCTGGTAGTATGTAAAGGCTGTTAGTGGCACCAAAGTTAGTGTCCATGAACTGAAATTGAGGGTAGCAAAGCAAAAGCTGAAATGCTTAACCCTGTTTCCAAATGTTCCTCTACAACGGAAAATCCACGAAAATTGCCCCAATTTAATTCTCTTACCACTGCAAAGATGAATGAAATAAGTATTAGTGTCAGTAGTGTTGAGAAACAGCTGAAATTGTTAAAACTGAACAAAGCTCCAGGTCCTGATGGAATCCATTTCAGATTCTATACTGAACTTGTGGCTAAGTTAGCCCCTCTTCTAACTATAATCTATCGTAGACCTCTCAAACAAAAACCTACACCCAGTTCTTCAAAAAAGGCACAGGTTACATCCAACTACAAGAAGGGTAGCAGAAGTGATCCACAAAACTACCATCCAACATCCTTGACACTGATTTGTTGTAGAATCTTAGAACATATACTAAGCTCAAACATAAGGAGGTATCTTGAACAGAATGACCACCACAATGCCAACCAGCATGGATTTCGAAACCACTGATGATGTGAAACCCACCTCACACTTTTCCCATGACATAATGAATGCTTTGGGTCAAGGCAACCAGGTAGATACAGTGGGTCATGATTCCAAAAAGCATCTGACTTAGTACCACAACTAAGCTTATTGTCAAAAGTACGATCATATGGGGTACCAAATAAAATTTGTGACTGGATTGAGGACTGTTTGGTACGCAGGGTATAGCATGTTATCTTGGATGGAAAGTCATCATCAGATGTAGAAGTAACTTCGAGTGCCCTAGGAACCTTTGTTGGGACCCTTGCTGTTTATATTGTATATTAATGACTTAGCAGACACTATTAATAGTAAAATCAGGCTTTTCACAGATGATGCAGTTGCCTACAGTGAAGTGCCAAAGAAACTGGTATAGGTATGTGTATTCAAATACAGAGATACACTATGTGATACATTTTTCATATTCATGTTAGGTGTAGTGTGCTGCCACCTATTGCCAGGTACTGCATATCAGTGACATCAGTAGTCATTAGACATCATGAAAGAGCAGAATGGGACACTTCACAGAACTCAAAGACTTCGAACGTGGTCGGGTGATTGGGTGTCACTTGCGTCATGCAAGATTTCAACACTCCTAAACATTCTTAGGTCCACTGTTTCCCATGTGATAGTGAAGTGGAAATGTGAAGGGACACGTACAGCACAAAAGCGTACAGGCCAACCTCATCTGTTGACTGACAGAGACCGCCAACAGTTGAAGAGGGTCATAATGTGTAATAGGCAGACATCTATCCAGTCCATCACACAGGAATTCCAAACTGCATCAGGATCCACTGCACGTACTATGACAGTTAGGCGGGAGGCGAGAAAACTTGAATTTCATGGTTGGGCAGTTGCTCATAAGCCACACATCACTTCAGTAAATGTCAAACAATGCTTTGCTTGGTGTAAGGGGCGTAAACATTGGATGATTGAACATTGTGTGGAGAGATGAATCACAGTACACAATGTGGTGATACGATGGTAGGGTGTGTGTATGGTGAATGCCCAGTGAACGTCATCTGCCAGTGTGTGTAGTGCCAACAGTAAATTTTGGAGGCGGAGGTGTTATGGTGTGGTCATGTTTTTCATGGAGGGGGCTTACACCCCTTGTTGTTTTGCATGGCACTATCACAGCACACACCTACACTGACATTTTAAGCACCTTCTTGCTTCCCACTGTTGAAGAGCAATTTGGGTATGGCGACTGCATCTTTCAACACGATCGAGCACCTGTTCATAATGCATGGGGGCTGACCTGCATAGAGTCCTGAGCTGAATCCTATAGAGCACCTCTGGAATGTTTTGGAATAGTGACTTCAAGCCAGGCCTCACTGACCTCTCCTTAGTACAGCACTCCATGAAGAATGGCTGCCATTCCCCAAGAAACCTTCCAGCACCAGACTGAACATACGCCTGCGAGAGTGGAAGCTTTCATCAAGGCTAAGAGTGGGCCAATACCATACTGAATTCCAGCATTACCAATGAAGGGTGCCATGAACTTGTAACTCATTTTCAGTCATGTGTCCGGATACTTTTGATCACATAGTGTATGTAAACAGGCAGAATATGGCGCTGTGGTCGGCAATGCCTATATAAGACAATAAGTGCCTGGCACAGTTGTTAGATCAGTTACTGCTGCTACAATGACAGGTTATCAAGATTTAAGTGAGTTTGAAGGTGGTGTTATAGTCGGCACATGAGTGATGGGTCACAGCATCTCCGAGGTAGTGATGAAGTGGGGATTTTCCCATACGACCATTTCATGAGTGTACTGTGAATATCAGGAATCCGGTAAAACATCAAATCTTCGATATCGCTGCAGCTGGGAAAACATCCTGCAAGAATGGGACCAACAACAACTGAAGACAATTGTTCAATGTGCCAGAAGTGAAACACTTCTGCAAACTGCTTCAGGTTTCAATGCTGGGCCACCAACAAGTGTCAGCATGTGAACAATTCAATGAAACATCATCAATATAGGCTTTCGGAGCTGACGACCTACTTGCGTACCCTTGATGACTGCACAACACAGCTTTACGCCTCGCCTGGGCCCGTCAACACTGACCTTGGAATGTTGATGACTGGAAACATGTTGCCTGGTCAACGATTCTCATTTCAAATTGTATTTAGCAGATGAATGTGTACAGGTATGGAGACAACCTCCTGAATCCATTAACCCTGCATGTCAGCAGGGGACTGTTGAAACTGGTGGAGGCTCTGTAATGGTGTGGGGCATGTGCATTTGGAGTGATATGCGATCCTTGATACGTCTAGATACGACTCTGACAGATGACATGTGCATAAGCATCCTGTCTGATCACCTGCATCCATTCATGAAATTACAATGAAATCCAGAGCATTAGCTGCTTACAGCTCAACGGGGACAATTGAAAATGTGTGTCCTGACCGGGACTCAAACCCGGGATCTCCTGCTTACATGTCAGATGCTCTATCTGACTGAGCCTTCGAGGACACAGAGGATAGTGCGACTGCAGGGACTTATCTCTGGCACGCTCCCCATGAGACCCACATTTCCAATTTACTGTCCACACACTACATTTGTAGTGGCCCTGCGCACTATATTCATTACTTGCAGCAGTCAATCTACCGATTCCGCACTGAAGAAGATCACTGGCCAGTAAGCCTTATCTATATGAAGACGGTATCTGTTTTTTTGGTAAGCCTTATCTATATGAAGATGGTATCTGTTCTTTCAGACATGTCATATGGATGTTCATATGCGTCCATTCATATCCATTGTGCATTCCAATGGGCTTAGGCAATTTCAGCAGGACAATGCGACACTCCACACACCCAGAATTGCTACAGAGTGGCTCCAGGAACACCTTCTGAGTTTAAACATTTCTGCTGGCCATCAAAAACCCCAGATGTGAACATTATTGAGCATATCCAGGATGCCTTGCAACGTGTTGTTCAGAAGAGATTCCACTGCCTCATACCCTTATGTATTTATGGGCAGCTCTGCAGGATTCATGGTGTTAATTCCTTCCAACACTGCTTCAGACATTAGTTGAGTCCATGCCATGTCATGTTGCATACTTTTGCATGCTCATGAGGGCCCTGCAAGATATTAGTCAGGTGAACCAGTTTCTTTGGCTCTTCAGTACTACCTGAGAGAAGCTGCAAAGGTGGTCAGTCAGATTTTGATAAGATTTCAATGTGGTGCAGAGATTGCCAGTTTGCTTTAAATGTTCAGAAATGTAAAATTGTCCACTTTACTAAACGAACAAACATAGTATCCGATAACTACGAGGATTGGAACTTAAATAGTGGCAACTATTTATTCACAACCAATACAAAAGAGTTACATGTTTGACCTGTTACTGTCCTTCAGAGTAGTCACCAGCATTGTGTAGAACCCACTGCCAGCAATGTGGCAGGTGCAGTATACCATTAGCAGAGCCTGTTCTGTTGATGGTGCGAATGGAGCGGTCTAAACTTATGGTGATTCTAGTGTACGATTGTGATGGTGTTATCCTAATGCATTACATTCCTCCACGGCAGACTGTCAATGCACTGTATTACTGTTCATTTTTGGAGCATCACCTGCGACCAGCTTCACAAAAGAAGCAGCGACACTTTCTGTGCAACCCACCCATCATTTTGCACGACAATGTGCGGGTGCATGCAGCACAAGCTGTGGCTGCTCTGTTCGGTTGATGGGACTGGGAATCACTGTACTGTCCACCATACTCCCTGGACTTAAGTCCTTGTGACTTTGTTTTGATTCTGAAGATGAAGGAACCACTTTGTGGCATTCACTTCAGAACTGTTCCAGAGATTCGACAGGCAGTACAAGAGAATCACCATAAGTTTAGACCACTCCATTCACACTATCAACAGAAGAGGCTCTGCTAATGGTATACAATGCCTTCCACATTGCTGGTAACGGGTTCTACACAACGCTAGTGACTAATTTGAAGGCCAGTCACAGTTTCAAACATGTAACTCTCTTGTATCGGTTGTGAATAAATAGTTGCCACTATTTAAGTTCAAACCTCCATATAAATGCAATGAGTCACAGTTGGAATCAGCCAACTCTCACAAATACCTGGGTGCAACACTTTGTAGTGGTCTGAAATGAAATGATCACATAGGTTCAGTTGTGGGTAAAGCAGGTGGTAGACTTTGGTTTATTGGTAGAATACTGGGGAAGTGTAATCAGTCTGCAAAATAGATTGCTTACAAATCACTCATGTGACCAGTTCTAGAATACTGCTCAAGTGTGTGGGACCCTTACCAGACAGAACTAACAAGGGATATTGAACACATAGAGAGAAGACCAGCATGAATGGTCACTGATTTGTTTAATCCATGGGAGAGAATCAGTGAGATACTGAAGGAACTGAACTGGCAGACTCTTGCAGACAGACATAAACTGTTAACCAAGTTTCAAGAACTGGCTTTAAATTATTACTTCAAACCCCTACGTATCGCTTACATAGGGATCGTGAGGATAAGCTTAGAATAATTACTGCACGTACAGAGGCATTCCAACAATCATTCTTCCTGCACTCCATACCTGAATGTAACAGGAAAAAACTCTAATGACTGGTAGAATGGGATTTACTCTCTGCCATGTACCTCATGGTGGGGTGCAGAGCATATATGTAGATGTCTATGAATCTGTATTTTGAAGTGACTGTCTTTCGGCACATATGAAGATACATGATGAACTGTGGATCTTTCCGTGCCTCAATAATGCATGTAGGTGAACTCTTGATGTAATCATTTTCTCTTCATAATTCTGAGATTGACAGTGACAACTCAATCTATTTCAAATCAATTGCTTCAGACGAAAACTGCGGTGTTCATCCTAAACTAAATTCTATATAATAAAGGTTGGTTCTGATCTAACATAACAGACACATTCTGCCTCAACATAAAATTACTTGAAATTATCCATACCTTTCCACAGCAATCTTTTTAGACATACCGCACTTTATCAGCTTTATTTGTTTGGTTAATGTTTTTGCATTTTATTTCTCTTTCACAAATTGTACCCAGCTTCACTAATGTGAGAACTAGTTTCTACTTGCAGTAACAGAAAAGATTCTGTGGGAGATGGCTTCCATCATCTATTCACGCAGAACCTGGCTCGAGATGACATGTTGTCTAAATTCAGACACTTTTTGAAAAAGTGTTTTGAAGCACGAGGCCAAAATACCTTGACTGTGGTAACTAGTTTCAATTAAAAGAGGTTTTGATTAGTATAAATTAATTAAAATGCTAATAAACATACAACAATAATTCTTCTAAAAAACTCACTTCATTTCCGTAATCCTTTGACTAAATGGAATCATTTCATATACACCGCAATAACTTTCTGTTCAATTGATTTTGGAATTTTATTTATTTTTAACTGATATTTGCTTTTACATTCATTTAATCCTTCCATTTGCTTTCAGCTTGGTTCAGTTAATACACAGGTTGCATGTGAATAGTAATGGCAATTTGTAAGGGACTCCAATGTCACTCGGATGCACTGGGCTATCTGTACAATGGGCCATCAGTATAGCTTAAAATTACATTAAACTTTATTTGATTTACAAAACACATCACAATTCTGACATAAGACTCGCCTAACACTGCTGGGTCATTGCCATGAGCTGCCAGGACAAAAGCAGCTGCGCCAACTGAAGGCAGGCAGTTGGGCAGTGGTGATGGCTGTGGGGGTGGCCTTGGCACACTTGTCATCGAGTGTAGCCAGCAGTGTGATTGGATTGAGGAGTTCCTAGATAACAGGACGCAGCATGTTATTCTCAATGGAGAGAAGTCTTCCGAAGTAAGAGTGATTTCAGGTGTGCCGCAGGGGAGTGTCATAGGACCGTTGCTATTTACAATATACATAAATGACCTGGTGGATGACATCGGAAGTTCACTGAGGCTTTTTGCAGACGATGCTGTGGTGTATCGAGAGGTTGTAACAATGGAAAATTGTACTGAAATGCAGGAGGATCTGCAGCGAATTGACGCATGGTGCAGGGAATGGCAATTGAATCTCAATGTAGACAAGTGTAATGTGCTGTGAATACACAGAAAGATAGATCCTTTATCATTTAGCTACAAAATAGTAGGTCAGCAACTGGAAGCAGTTAATACCATAAATTATCTGGGAGTACGCATTAGGAGTGATTTAAAATGGAATGATCATATAATGTTGATCGTCGGTAAAGCAGATGCCAGACTGAGATTCATTGGAAGAATCCTAAGGAAATGCAATCCGAAAACAAAGGAAGTAGCGTACAGTACGCTTGTTCGCCCACTGCTTGAATACTGCTCAGCAGTGTGGGATCCGTACCAGATAGGGTTGATACAAGTCATAGAGAAGATCCAATGGAGAGCAACGCGCTTCGTTACAGGATCATTTAGTAATCGTGAAAGCGTTACGGAGATGATGGATAAACTCCAGTGGAAGACTCTGCAGGAGAGACGCTCAGTAGCTCGGTACGGGCTTTTGTCAAAGTTTCGAGAACATACCTTCACCGAAGAGTCAAGCAGTATATTGCTCCCTCCTACGTATATCTCGCGAAGAGACCATGAGGATAAAATCAGGGAGATTAGAGCCCACACAGAGGCATACCAACAATCCTTCTTTCCACGAACAATACGAGACTGGAATAGAAGGGAGAACCGATAGAGGTACTGAAGGTACCCTCCGCCACACACCGTCTGGTGGCTTGCGGAGTATGGATGTAGATGTAGATGTGCCTATGTTATTGAGATGGTGCTGCAATGTATTTGCCTAGTGTGAAGTGGCAAGACTGAGGCAAGAAGATATTTCCATGTTTCACACTCATGTTAGTTTCTGAACTGAGCAACAATAAAAACACATTACCCAGGGTTTTTGTTTGTTATTTATAAAGTTAAGATCAAATAAAACACAAATGGGAATGTGGACCTGCAACCCTGAACAACCAACGACAACATGATAGGTATATCCAGCAGGAGTTGGCAGTTTAGAATCCCACATTATTAGTGGGGGCTTGTATTAATGTCACTGAAAACAAACTATCGCTAGATCTCTAACGGTAGGTGCGACCACAGCAAAGTGGTATCTGTCGGGAGGGAGGACTAATGTATGGTTGCTCTAAAGGACCAGGAGCTTTCCAGTCATTACATAGGAAACAATATGGACATCTGCCTAATTCTTCCTTGCAATATTATCCATCAGGGTGTTAATATGTTGGTACTTTGGCAAAAAGCAAGGGGAAACAACAGTTAAATTTCCACCCAATGCAGGTACTATACTGTGTAATGATTATAGCATCATCTTGGATAAAATATTCCAGATGTATCAGATGTAGAAATGTTCACATTCAGTTCAAGGACAGGGACTTTTCAGCATAAATCATCAGAATCAGCCAAAAAAAAATCAGGTATTCTACAGAGCAGGGCAATAAGTGTTATTTCCCTTAATTATGCTGGGAGGTTAGGGCATTTGGAAAGAGAAACAGACAAGTTGAAATCAACAATGTTATAAAAAGGTTAGATTACTACTATCCATATGAAGTAGGTGTTGAGTCACAGACAGGCACAATAAAAAGACGGCTGTTTATTTTAGCTTTCGGCCAAAAGGCCTTTTTCTGAAGTAGAAAACACACACATATTGACAGAACCACAGTTCACACACACACACACACACACACACACACACACACACACACAGTCTCAGGCTGCTGTGGCTAAATACTCTGGTGTGTGTGTGTGTGTGTGTGTGTGTGTGTGTGTGTGTGTGTGGTACGGGTAAGGAAAGCTGCAAGGGGTGGGGTGGGGTGGGGTGGGGTGGGGTGGGGTGGGGTGGGGTGGGGTGGGGGGTGGGGGGGAGAGGCTAGCAGCACTGTATGGGGGATGGTGTAGTGCTCATTGTGAAACGGTGCAGATAAATTTTGGGGGGGGGGGGGGGGGCAGGGTAGGGCTGCTAGGTGCAGTTGGGGCAGAGAAGGAGGGAATGGAAAAAAAGACCAGTGGGTGCATTGCTGAACTAGAAGTCTGTGTTGTGCTGGAGTGGGGGAGCAGGGTCGCAGGATGGCGGATAGATAGGATGAGGACAGGGGCTAGCAATGACTGCAGGCAGTAGGCTTATGGGAATCAAGGATATGTTGCCAGAAGAGTTCCCACTTGTGCAATTCAGAAAAGCTGGTGTGGGTAGGAGGGGTCCAGATGGTGCAGGCTGTGAAGCAGTCATTGAAGTGAAGGACAGTATGTTGGGCAGCATGATCAGCAACTGGGTGGTAAAGCTGTTTCTTTGCCACAGTTTGTCAGTGGCCATTCATGTGGGCAGACAGCTTGTCCCACAATGGCTGCAATTAAGTTGGTAGATTAAAGAGCTGCTTTCACACGTGGCCGTACCTTTGATAGGATAGGAGGTGCTTGTGACCAGAATGGTGGTGGTGGAAAGATATGTGGGACAGGTCTTTCATTTAGGTCTATTGCAGTTATACTAGCAGTGAGGCAAGGGCTTGGGAGCTGGAGTGGGATAGGGAGGACAAGGATAGTGCGTAGGTTTGTCGGTTGGCCGAATACCACTGTGGGAGGGACGGGGAGGACAATGGGTAGGACGTTGCACTGTGTCATTTTGTAAAACATACATTAGCTTTTTATCACCTTCCTCATTGAAATCAGCATCGAGAAACATGTTAATACCCAGGAAATATTAAAATGAATGTTTGTAAAATTGCCTGCTACATGTTTTGTAACTATGTTGATGTCATAATGTCAAGATGCATTATATGTATGTCCACAAGTCGCTGTGGTGTGCTAGAACCCGTAATCTCGCAGCCTGGACAGGTCACAGCCCACCACCGTAGCTGGCCACATGGAGGGCAGCTGACGGCTTTCACAAGCAACCTTTAAACTGTTAAAAGGGAGAGTGGTGCTATACATTCATTAAAATTTAATGGTTCCCATCCTGTTATATGTAATGGATAGGCAGTACCATTTCGAACAAATGAGAAGTCAATTTGTGTCCGGAAAGGAAAAGTCTTGGGTGCACTAGTTGTTGGGAGCGAACCAATATATGTGGATAGTTGTAAGGTAAAGTCGCCACCAGTATATACATATTTTTGAGTTTCATGCTTTGATAAATTTTGGCAGACTCTGGTTCACTAGTTTCGTGGTTAACAACTTATGATTTGCTTAATAGTCTATGTTATGCTGGGAGATATTTGATTGCGAGTTATAGTTTGCTGGGTTTGCAATCATTTATTGGTGGGGAAGTATTTTAATTAGCTGCAAGGAACAGGACTTGGTGTTTGTGGTTGCAAGTTTTGTTTTATGATAGAGGACTGGGATACACTTCTGTGGCATAAATCTAGAGGTCCAGTGAGCACACTCAGATGGTTAAAATCCCACCTTACAGGTGAAGAAGTTTGTGACTACGTGATAGATATTCGCTCTGTCTAATGTTACTTGATCATTACAGGCAGAGTTTGCAACACGGCATGCCCAGAGAATGTGCTTGAAATAGGGGTATTTTGTAGTGTGGCACACTATTACAGGATAGAGTTTTGGCTGTTCATTGATCATGGATTGATAGATTTGGGCCTTGAGTGAGGTAACTGAAGAGTGTTTTATTTATTGTTATGAACCCTAGTATGTGTACAGGGAAGTTCATCTTCTTCGTACAGTGAGGATTTGCCCTGCTTTAGTAAAGCTCTGCCCTGATATTGTTAAACATAGGGCACACATATTGAAGGAGCATTATTAAAAGGCAAATGTACAGCAAAGCTATCATTTATTGTTAATTGTATTGAGTGACCATTTAACCTAAGTACTCTAGTGGGATGCATCATGTCAACACCTGAAGAGGGTGAGAGCTTTGATCATAATGTTTGTATGGGTTAAAGTGGTGGTGACTCCTATGTTTTTTGTTGCTTTTTTTTTATCATTGCTGTCCGTTAGAGCGAATTTAAGTTTTTGCTGGCACTTAGACACCCCTCTCACAGTAGTATTCCACAGTCCACCAAAGCTACACAGTATACTCGTCCTTCCCTACACAACCCCTAGTCCCAACCCCTTACCTCATGGCTCTTACCTCTGTCATAGACCTAGATGCAAGACCTGTCCCATACATCCTCCCACCACCACCACCACCACCACCACCACCACCACCTACTCCAGTCCAGTCACAAACATCACCTATCCCATCAAAGGCAGGGCTACCTGCGAAACAAGTCATGTGATCCACTAGCTATGCTGCAACCACTGTGCTGCATTCTATGTGGGCATGACAAGCAACAAGCAGTCTGTCTGCATGAATGGCTACTGAGAAACTGTGGTCAAGAAACAAGTGAACCACCCTGTTGCTGAGTACGCTGCCCAACATGACATCCTTCATTTCAATGACTACTTCATAGCCTGTGCCATATGGATCCTTCCCACCAACACCAGCTTTTCTGAATTGCGCAGGTGGTGTAACATCCACGAGATAAATTTTAGCTACAGTGCGACGAGAGGAAATTATACCTGTAACAGTTATAAGTATTACATATTCAACATATGAAAAAAATAGTGAAAACGATGATAAATATTAATTATTTATTTAATATTCTATGATGTAATTGGACATATCGATGTGTATCATACAAAGACAATAATAATTGTAAATTCCTTTTATGATCTGCGTTTGTCTTCCTTTGTTTTTACCTTTTGTTGGCTTTTGTAGGTTGCGGACGCATATCAAACTGAGGTCTGTTAAGAAATTGTAATTATTTGTTAATTATTACTTGAGAATAGAGTTCATTATTATAATTATAAATATGAATGAATAATTATTTGTAACTTTAATTCCTCTCTCAGTAAGCATTATCTGTGTTAATTATTTCTTTCCGCTGCAAGGAGCGCAGCCATTGATGACAGCGATTTGTATCGCGTTTTTGTCTGTGTTTTCCTTAGAAACAAATCAAATGTTTGCTTGATGAAGTCTAAATAGTGCACAATACAAAAGTAGAGTTTATAGAGTTTAATAAGCATTTCAAATACTTACTTATTTGGTCTAACAATATAAAGTCTCTATCAATTGTCTGCCGCCATCTTAACAATTATCTCAGCAGCAAATTCAAATTACGTAACTCTGCAGACATAAATGCCGAACATAATACAAATGTGTAAAAATAAATGTGCACCGGTGGTCCCGAACTCATTTTAATGAAAATAATTCGAATCAGATTGGTTCTTTAAAAACAGTGCTCATAGCACAATCGTTATAACAAACTTTTCTAGCTGATGTATGGAGCCGAAATTAATTATGCACGAGCTGCGAAGAATATTGTTTCAGGTAACATATGTCAGTGTTGTGTGCGGCTGATATTCAGTGGTTTCAATGATCATTTTGCTGAAGATAACTGTTTCCATCTATACCTGTCCTTTTTTCCCCCTAAGATAAGTCTTTCCGCTCCCGGGACTGGAATGACTCCTTACCCTCTCCCTTAAAATCCACATCCTTTCATCTTTCCCTCTCCTTCCCTCTTTCCTGATGAAGCAACCGTTTGTTGTGAAAGCTTGAATTTTGTGTGTATGTTTGTGTTTGTTTGTGTGTCTATCGACCTGCCAGCACTTTCGTTCGGTAAGTCACATCATCTTTGTTTTTAGATATATTTTTCCCACGTGGAATGTTTCCCTCTATTATATTCATAATCCATAGTTGTATAGAATCTGTTGTATGAACTGTGATTCAGTGACACTTACACAACTTAGACAGCACTTTTAACACGACGTTAACTTGGAGTTGTTTAGCAACTTGACCAATTCTTTAGCCGGGAGAAAATTTATTTAGTAATTACTCAATGTAATAAAATAAGATTATTATTTTCATTTACAAATTAGTTAAATACCAAACCACTGAATAACATAGCGAACGCCACAGTGGGAACTTTCCCTGCAATATATTCTACGTTCTCGCAACCCTCCTGGCCTCAGCCTTCGTTAGTCATTGTCCTCTCCCATCCAGACCATTCTCTGTTCCCATTCCAGCACTACATGGCCCTCATTCCTTCATCACACCCAGTCTTTTTACTTCTCTCCTTTTTCACTACCCCCCCCCCTCCCCACTACCATCTGTCTAACCTCCCGACTGCACATAGCTGCCCTACCCTCTTTCCACCTCATTCCTGCATGCTCCCCAACAGCATGCCACTGTCCGCCACCCCTACCCTACTATCCCTCACCCTCCCCATCACAGCCTCCTCCTTACACCCATCCAGTCATCACTCCCATCATGCACTGGTGCAGCTGCTTGCAGTGTGGCCTCAGTTGCATAAGGCTGCATTCATGTGTGTGTGAGTTGCGTTTGCGTGACTGTGTATATATGTGTTTGTCATGTAATTTTGATAAAGGCCTTACAAGCTGAAAGCTACATTGGTGACAGTCTTTTTGTTGTGCCTATCTGTGACTCAGCATCTCTGGTACATGGTGAATAGCAACTTTACTTTTCACAATATTGCTAATCTAAATCCATTTTTGTATTCCAAGCTCACTTGCTAAAGCTTAGCATTCTTCCTTTGTCACTCCTTCCTTTCTTTCCTTCATTTCTTTTCTATGCATTCATCATCAGTTTCACATGAACTCACTGCACTTGCGCCATTTACTCTCAAGTCATTAGCAGTCAGACAAACATGTCAGTCTCTAAATAGTGATACGGAAGACTTATTATTGTGGGTTAATCTCTATAACAAATGTCAACAAATTTACTACACTGCAACATCTATGTCTGTGTTTGCTCTTATGCAGTTCACTTTATTGTGTGTGACAGAGGGTACTTATATAATGCACCACTATCTTTTCCCCCATTTCTGTTCCACTTATGTATTAGAAGAAAAATTATTAGTAAGCTTATGTATGAGCTTGAATTTATATAATTTTACATAATGCGCATTTGGTCTGATATAATGGGGTGGGTTGGGGAGGGGGGAATAATGTGTTGCTTTATTCTTTCTGGCACATGCACTCTCAGAATTTTAACAGTAAGCTCCTTCATGATTCACAACAGATTTCTTGTAGTGTCTGTCACTGGAGTTGGATAAACATTCCATAACACGCTAAAGCTGGTTAAATAAACCTCAAATCTTTGTTTAATCTTCTCCATTAATCTTGCATGGTAAAAGCCTCACTGTGATGAGTAATATTTAATAATCCCTCATAAGAACGTTTTGCTAAACTACCGCCGTAAAGGATGAATTTCAATTCCATAGGATTCTTTCAAATTAATCGCCATGTGACATCTGTGTTTTCTATAACTATCTGCATTGGGTCATTCGATCTTAAAACATTTGGAATACACATGCCTAGATACAATATGGCTGTCACTATTTCAAGTAACTGATTAACAATAGGTTTTCCCATCTAGTTACAGTCAGTTCCACAAGAAAGTGTATGCCATAATTTTAAGCATAACATCATTAGTGACATCTCTGGTAATGATTCAAAATGTTACAAATGGCTCTGAGCAGTATGGGACTTAACTTCTGAGGTCATCAGTCCCCTAGAACTTAGAACTACTTAAACCCAACTAACCTAAGGACATCACACACATCCATGCCCGAGGCAGGATTCGAACCTGCAACCGTAGCGGTCACGCGGTTCCAGACTGTAGCGCCTAGAACCGCTCGGCCACTCCGGCCGGCTTCTGGTAATGATTTCGAATCTGTAATCAATGCATTTTTGCACAGTGCATAGATAAACAGTGTGAGAGTTGGATGTTTTGTTTTGTTGGTTGCAGTTTAAAATGAGTGCAAAATATCTGAAGCATCACGAGGCAGTGTTCCCTGTAAATCAACCAAAGGGACCAAAGCTTTCATATGCATCTGCTGCTAAAATTCTTAGGAAGTCAAAGACATTTGTTGTGAAGTGGGTCGAACAATATTTAGAGGTTGAAAATGTGGATGACTTATTGGAGAGAGGGCTAATCTGCCAAGCTATAATCGATAATGGCAGCGATTGGATTAATTATTAGTTAATTGTGCAGTTAGTAAAAACACATATTTTCATGTACACATGTATTTATAATAGGGTCTTTTAATCATACAGATTACGGCGTACACTTTCTTGTTGAATTGACTGTATGTACAATATATTAAATTTGCTTACTTTGACTGTCAACTGCCAGTCTCTCGCAGCAAGTGTGTGACACTTGGTGACCACACCTTTCTTAGGCAGTTCTGTTTGCTACTGAGAAAATTACCACAGAGTCACATGTAACATTATCCAGAACAATGGCATAAGTGATTGTCAGAACATGAAAGACTTGTGTTGTATGATGTACATACATCAAAATTTTTGAGCTGCATTGTTTATTCTTGGACATTGTGTGTGTGTGTGTGTGTGTGTTGTGTGTGTGTGTGTGTGTGTGTGTGTGTGTGGAAGAATTATGAAGAAAGATAATGTTTCACAGCTGCCTATAGTCATCAATATCTAGTACACAAATCATTCAATACATCATATTTGCACTGGAGGTGAACTACAGGAACTTAATACTTGGTATCATATTAAAAATAGTAAAGGCATAGGAGTCTGAGTATGGCTGTTGCATCAGCATAGTCTGAAGACTTCTACAAGACTTGTAACCTCTCAGTGATGCAAATGGCTTCAGAGATTCCATTATTCCACACTGACTGTCACTTCAATTTGAATGACAGTTTCAGCGCTTATCTCAGTTTCAAAAACTTGGAATGCGTACCAGGCATGAAGCACTAATGAGATTACGTGCCATATTGTCATTATCTCTTCTCTTGTGCAATATGGTACACATCAAATTCACAGAACAAGTGGAAGGCAGCATTATACTGAATAGTTTAACAGTCAATTATGAAGATCACTATCAAGTTAACAAACCCCTGTGTCATTTTTTGCCATACAAATTTTTTGACTGTCCATCATACCTTAAGAATTTTCTACTGCCTATAGTTAAAAAACAAAGTCTTTGACTTCAGAAATCAAGTTCCTTCCATTTTATACATCATCTCTAGTTTTCAGTCTTCACAGATTTAAAGACTTACAAAACAGACTTTTAATACCTATTTTTAAAGAACAGAAAAATGTTTGCTTCCTATATCTTGCTTTTCAAAAAAATTACTAAAATTGTTTGAATTCATTTTTCTTTTTTGTGTGATTTGGAGATAACTGTAATTGCTACATGTTAGCATAATTTTTATTTTCAGAGCAGTCACAGACAAGTCTCAAGATTACAAATTTTGACTGTCTCAAACAATCATCTTCAGATGCAGAAATAAAAATTTGAACTTCTATATAATTTGACATACAAAATATATCCAGTGCTATAAAATAGAGAGACAACAAAATTCTCACCACAAAGTGCAGCCCAGGAGGATCATGCATTGTCATTAAAGTAAAAGATGTTCTGTTATACTTTACATTATGGCTACAAATACAAATCATTTTAACAAGTTTCTAAAATTAGCTAGTATCAAATGTACACCTTAAACTTAATACTGTTAAAAGTTACAAGAAAAATAACCACTTGTTACATGGAGGCAGTGTTAATAAGTGGATATGTGCATGAACAAGAAGTTGAATATTGTAGTTCAGCCTTAAAACCTAAATCCAGTACCAAGAGAATGGTGGTTGTGTGTGGTGTGGTGTGGTGTCGAGTGTGTGTGTGTGTGTGTGTGTGTGTGTGTGTGTGTGTGGTGAAAAAAGTTTGCAAGCTGAAATTCAGTGTTTTGCTATACCATCTGAATATGTAATGAGTGTCTCCCATTAGTCACTTCAGTGTTTTGCTTTACAATCTGAATATGTAATGTGTGGCTCTCATTAGTCAATTCATTGTTCATATTTTCACAAGAGAAGTACTCACCTGAAATAGCAATGATTTCCTCTGGAATGTTAGCCGGAATGTCAATCTTGTTCCTCTGCTGCTGACAGGAAAAGCACTAATTTCTATCCTTGGCTTCAAAAAAGATTCACTTTCCAACACTATTCTCATGTCAGGCACATACTCTGTGGTACGCAGCAATATCACATAATCTCCTGAAAATAAATATGTATACAGTACTTTAAGTTAATGTTGTAGGATAGATTGTCATTTTATAAGGACAGTGATTTTGTAAAAGTTGCTGCACGAAACATGTATTCGGTCCACATCAAATACAGCTTTATACATACAGGATATAACAAAATGATAATGAAAAACTATGAGGGGTCGTAAAGGGTGACTTGATGAACAAGTTGAGGATAGCAACTCACATATAGAAAAATCGTCCAGCTACACCACAAACTGTCGAAGCTGTGGTGGCCGATGTCCGCAGCTCTAAGCCACAACATTGGCGGCATGAATTGCATCTCACAAAAATGATTATGGCAAGAAAATTCATGAAATTAGAGATAATATAGAGGCTTACCTGCAATCATTTTTCCCATGCACCATTTGTGAGTGGAACAGGGAAGAGGGGATCAGTTAGTGGTACCGTATGTACCCTCTGCACACACCGTTAGGCAGCTTGTGGAGTTTGATGTAAATTGCCTTGGGTAGCAATCAGTCGTACCTCATATTGTTATTATTCTGGCCCAGATGTTCCATTATTTGATACTGATGAAATGGACATGATTTGTTTTCCCGTATTGTTACAGGCAACAAGATGTGGATATTCTACACCGATACAGAACTGAAACAGGGGTCAATTTCCAAACTGCCCTCACTATTCAAATATGCCTCGTACATATATAATTATGTAAGATATATATATAATTATGTAAGATGCATCATTTATGTTGAAATAAAGAGAACAGCTGTCAAATGACAGGAATGGATAAGTGCATCAGACCAACTTTAGGGCTTACTGAAACAATAGGAAGGAATAAGGGTTGAGAATAACCACAATGCGCACCTAGTGTGCGAACCTGGTGGAATCCTTCACCATGTTAAGAAGGCTCATCCGACATCCATTGAGGACACAGGCACCAACCACTTGTACATGTATACTGTTTTTAATATGCTGTCTGTAACTGGGCTTTGGATATTTCTAATGAGTAGCTTAGCTAGCTGAGCTGCCTTGCTTGAGATATTGTGTGTGTGTGTGTGTGTGTGTGTGTGTGTGTGTGTGTGTGAAGCCATATGTTATCCAATGCTTAGAAAGGGGCCAGGAGAACACACATGATGCTTCTGTAGATGAGTGGTTGCCTATACACTTTTTTCTGCATTATTTACATCCTTGAATTTTAATTATTGTAATACAAAATGTGTCTATGTAACTACAATAATAATGATAGATATTCTCAGAAATAAAGACAGACACATAAGTTCCTAAAACTGAGAAATCCTTCCAATGCTGTACATT
Organism: Schistocerca nitens; assembly: GCF_023898315.1. Taxonomy (NCBI): domain Eukaryota; kingdom Metazoa; phylum Arthropoda; class Insecta; order Orthoptera; family Acrididae; genus Schistocerca; species Schistocerca nitens. The sequence goes on from NC_064614.1 coordinate 150,846,378, forward strand.
AACTGAAGATGAACATATGAGAGTAGGAACACCATACTTCAGTTAGGCAAGCCCACAAAATGCAAGGGTGAGAGGAACTGCAAACAACGGAAATGTGACATCATGGCATATGGGATTTTGAGAGCAGGGAGAGCTTATGTCAGAGTGTGCCAAGTGCAGAATAAGTGGATTGGTAGAGTAAAGAAAGAAATAAAAATAAAGAAAAATACTGAGGTTTTATTTCAGCAACAACATCTGAAAATAATGCTGTACTCTTAATTGATATGGTACTGGAAAACACAGGTGATACACAAACATGCGAATGAGTGGAGACAGACTCAAACAATGGAAAATTCATTCACGAAAATTTCTCAGTTTACTTGCTGCATCAAATTCGGATAAAATTTTGAGCTATCAGTGATATCCACCACCAATAAACTGACTGTCATGAACTGGCCAGGTTCTCTCTTTTATACCCACAAAATAGCATCCGATTGGCTGGGTTATATCATGACAACATGTACAGAGATGGTGTGCTCTGCGACTACAGATTTTGCTGGCACACAGTATCTAGCGTTCAGCAACATCCATCACATTAGGCAGTTCACTGTGAGAAGTATTCCTCTGTGTTTTATCCTTGTCATGAGCAGGTTCTCATTTGTTCAAACAAAATCTTCTGCTTATTTAAAAGGCTGTTCTCTGCCACCTCTGATTTACCCAGATGCCCTAATTTAAGGTGATACTGATGCTCGACACAACGATCAGCAACTATCTGTATACTCTTGCCTGTCTAAGTCTTGCCACACTCACAAGGAGTGTTATAGATTCCCAGCACTCTCAGGCCAAGACTATCCTTAATAGATTGTAATGTTTCTTTAATTTTTCTGAGTGGCTGGAAAACTGGTCTGATTCCTTTCCTGTTTAGGACTTTACCTATCTTGCTAGATGTTGCATTACAGAATAGAAGCCACTTTATGTGTTGATCCTCTTGGCTTGGTTTTCTGAACAGCGTTGATCTAATGTCACAGACAGAATATCTGTGCCTTCTGAACACCGTCTTCAGATGCTTAATCCTGGAACTGCGTGGTTCATGTCCGAAATAGTTCTGGTTCTGTGTACTATGATGTTCAGCATAGCTCTCTTCTGAACTGTGTAATGGGACACCCTTTTCTAATGTAACCTTTCTTTCTTGTAGAAGTAATCATTACCAGGATTAAACCTGAAACTGGTACAGGTGAACATTCTCAGCTGTTTCACTGAAAGAATTTCATTTGATTTTGTATACAATGTATTATATTTCTGGCTAATATGTATACAAAGAAATTAATTTGTTAGCAATCTGTACATACAGTTAAAATTATTCTTTTTTAAAAATATTTGAAATTATGAAATTTCTGGTATACTTAAAATTCATATTATTAATTGCACAATCTAACACTAATTATTAAATTTATTTCTGGATTCATTTATAAAATAATGTTATATCTTGGTGATGATTCTTCTTTTGTCAATAAAGTTCGTAAACAAACTCTTTTCCTTTGTAAACTCTTTGCAATATTGTGAGTACTGCACGATGTAAGTAGTAGTGGACACACCTCTGATGGAAATGCAAGTTTTTTTTCCTACAACAATGTTATTTACAGTTGTATGAAAATGGAGATTGTGAAGTCCGTGTGATATAGGAGAATGGGATAAAATAGCAACACTAAATCTTCATCAGTTATTTAGTCATCAGGAATCCACAATGTTATGTCAGAATTTCAGCTGCAAGAATGTACCCCTAGATGCAAGACTTGGAGCCCACATCAAGAAGAGTAAATGAAGATAAGTAAAAAGTTTTTCTTTTGCATATCTTATGCCCCTCAAAGCCTTTGAAACTAATGAAGACACTAAGAAAAATTTAATAGTGATGTGTGGGAGAGTAAGATTACAACTAAAAACCAAACCAAACTCCTCCCGCACAGGCCACGAAGGCCCAAAGGTACCGACTGGCCGCCGTGTCATCCTCAGATCACAGGCATCACTGGATGCGGATATGGACGGGCATGTGGTCAGCACACCGCTCTCCTGGCCATATGTCAGTTTCCGAGACTGGAGCCACTACTTCTCAATCAAGTAGCTCCTCAGTTTGCCTCACAAGGGCTGAGTGCACCCCACGTGTCAACACCCATCCAAGTGCTAGCCCAGCCCGACAGCGCTTAACTTCGGTGATCTGACGGGAACCGGTGTTACCACTGCGGCAAGGCCTTTGGCAAGATTACAACTGGATGGTGAAATTTACTCCCATTGAAAACAGGTCTGTAACTGCTGGTTTTCTGTAAACAGAATGGCCGAGTTGTTCATCTGATTTCCATTTGACAAACACATCTAAGAAAGGTCACTTCAAGTCCTCCTCCACCTCCACTGTAAATCTTACGTTGGGATGTGTACCACTCAAATGATCAATGAACTGCTGCAGTGCCTCACTGCCATGTGGCCAGATTAAAAATGTATCATCAGCATATCTGAAGGGGCAATGGCCAGAAGGGAGGACTGTCCATTGCTCATTCTTCAAAATATTCCATGAAAAAGTAAGCTACGGCTGGTGACAGTGGCAAACCAATGGCTGTTCCATCCGTCATTTCATAACAATTTCCACCGTAAAAGAAGTATGTGTAAGTCAAAGAGTGCCGAAATAATTTCAAAATATCCAGGGAGAAGTGAGTGGCCAACAGTTTCAATGTGTCTTCCACTGGTACCTTCATAAACAGGGAGACCACATCAAAGCTAACTACGACTTCTTCGGGCTTATCCTCATCTGCTTTACGATATCAACAGAATTTTGTGAGCTTTTAATATGATGTCTATTGACTATAGGTGCTGATAGCTTAATCAGATGCTTTGTCAGGCTGTATGTAGGTGAGCTGACAGCACTAATAATTGGTCTTACTGGGACACTGTCTTTGTGTATTTTAGGCAGACGGTACAACCTGGCTGGCTGCACTGCTCTTGGCCTTAAATTCTTCACAAGTTCATCAGAGAAGCCAGAATTCTTAAGTACCTCCCCTGCTGCCAACACTCAGTCCTTATAAGTTGCTATCTATTTCTATCTGCAGCAGTTCTCTCACCATCAGACTGGGAATGGGTAGACATGACTTTGGCTGCACATTAATGAGCTAATTTAAGCAAGACAACTGTGAAACAGACAGATAAATTTGAGTGGCTTAACCATGAACAAGGAACTGGTGGGGCCAGTGGCTTTTACCACACTGTCATCCATCAACTCAGTTCTCAGTAAAGGGCTGAACTTTGCTCCAGCTCCACAAAAGCAACCAGTGGCTGAGATTATCAGTGGAATAGAACAAGTGGTTCAGCATCTTCCTGAGGAAGTGGCACATGGGGTAAGGCTCGCTACTAGCTGGATTTTAGGACAGCCAAGCCAACTAACTCCAATATTAGCACAGTGAAAAAACAGGGACTGAAATCATTGGAGAAGGATGAAGAGTTAATTGTCTTACCAACTGACAACGAAAATGCTAAAGTTATCTTCAATGCTATGGATTATCATAAGAATGGGTTTCTTACTGGAAGATAGTAAATACCGAAGTCTCAAACAGGATCCCATGCTGGCACTTAGCAGGAAGGCACGTGAGCTACTTAAGAATTCTAGCTTCTCTGATGAAATTGATAAGAATTTCTCAGATGTGTTTGTCGAAAAGAAATCAGATGAATGACTTGGCCATTATGTGCACAGAAAACTGGCACATACAGATATGTGTTTTAACATGTATAGATTTCACCATCCAGTTCAGAAGAGAGCTGTGCTGAACATCTTAGTAGACAGAGCCAGAACTATTTCAGACATGGACCACCTTGGTTCCAGGATTAAACATCTCAAGATGGTGTTCAGAAGGCACGGGTGTTCTGTCTGGGACATTAGATCAATGCTGTTCAGATAACCAAGCCAGGAGGATCAACACATGATGTGGCTTCCATTCTGTGGTGCAACAGCTAGCAAGATAGGTAGAGTCCTAAGCAGGCAAGGAATCAGACCAGTCTTTCAGCCACCCAGAAAAATTAAAGAAATGTTACAACCTATTAAAGATAATATTGGCCTGAGAGTGCTGGGAATCTATAACATTCCTTGTGAGTGTAGAAGACTTATGTGAGCCAATGTATATCAGACTAGTCTTCCAGTCAATCAGAAAAATTAAAGAAACGTTACAACCTATTAAAGATAATCTTGGCCTGAGAGTGGCGGGAATCTATAACATTCCTTGTGAGTGTGGCAAGACTTATGTGGGCCAATGTATATGGATGGTTGCCGATCAAGCATCAGCGTCACCTTAAATATGGGCATTTGGATAAATTAGAGTTGCACAAGATTTTGTTTGAACAAATGAGAACAATAGCTTTGAACTATGGGGACTCGTGATCAGAGAACCTGCTGAAATTAAGACTTTGTGAAAACAACTCCACCAGAGACACCAGCTATGCACTTAGCAGTGCATGGAAGCGTGCAGTTAACAAGGACAGAACACAGAGGAATAATTCTTGCAGTGAATCACCTGATGCGATGGATGGCGCTGAAATGCTAGGTAGAGAGTGCAACAAAATCCATGAACATAGAGTGAACCACCTCTGATGTGTCGTCATGACATAACCCAGCCAATTGGATGCTGTTCTGTGGGTATAAAACATGTAACCTTCCCAGTTCACAACAGTCAGTTTTAGCACCCGATGAAGATGATGGTGGATATCAACAAAAGTTTGGAATTTTATCTGAATCTGATGTGGCAAATAAACCAAGAAATTTTTATGCAAGGTTCCATTGCAAAAAACTTCGTAGCCATAATGGAAACTCCACATTGGAATATCAACAATGTAAGGAAAAGAAAGAGTGCTGTTTACCATGAATATGACACGTTCAGTTACAGACAGGCACAACTAAAAGACTCCAGCACAAGCTGCCAGAGATGGCGGTGACGTGTGCATGAGGTGTGAATGAATGTGTATATGTTTCCTTTTCTGAGGAAGGCTGTGGCCTACAGCTAATGTTCAAGTGCCTTTCAGTTGTGCCTGTCTGTAAGTTAACATGTCAGCTTTACAGCAAGTAGCAAGCTATCTTTTCCTTACATTGCTGAGTAGACTGTAGCTTTGGTGTGTGTGCCTGGTAAGTGGTTCTCTTTATCCATTCCTTTGTTTGTAGTCAGCCAAATTCTTTCTCTCAGTGTTTTCATCAGCCACAGAATTAATCAAGAGTCAGTTACAAAAACTGAATATTTTACACGTCAGAAATACAGTCACAAAAATACAAATGACACTGTTTAACACTCAGAGGCATAATGTAATAGATATAATGAAACTTCAAGAATCGCAGAGTTCTGTACGAAAGTAGGCGCACATTGTTATTTAAACTGACAACAAATTCTAAGGTCCTGCTCTTTAATCACTAACAATGGTTTATGTAAGTGAGAAATGCTGAGTTGCAATATGAATCATAGCCCTTCGTAACTTGTAGATCCCCTTTAACTTGCTGGGTAAGTCAGCTCAGATGTTGGAAGAAGGCAGGGCATTCCTCCTCCGACAGGACTGCGCTCAGTAAAGCACTGCAGCTTTCGTACCAACCTCTGTGCCAAGCACAGTTGAGTTAGTGATCATTGCTGGCAACCACTTACCTAGAAATGGGACTTTATAGATTGCTTGGTACAGCTTCCCAACACCTAATGGTTTCATGTCTGCCGAACGGAAGTGTGACAGCCCCTCAAACCACTGAAACACATTATCAATAAACATCACAGTAGTCTATATATACTGATTAACAGTAAAGCATACTGTGTCTTGTAGAGGGCCCACATCTTTTAGGACTGGGGCTGATGAGCTGTGTTGGACATAGGGATACAATGAATGCATATGATCAGTTTACTTTCAATTAGATATGTTAAAAGAGCACAAGGACACAGATAAAAGGGGTACTTTAATGAGTCAAGTAATAATGACAATAATAACAAAAAGAAAGTTGTGCAGTGTAAGAGCAATCAAGCACTTTAAACATGGCAAAGTAAAGTAATTCTAGAACAGTTGACAGTGAAATATTTGCAGCAGCAAAAGTGAGCAAGTTTTCCAAGAAAAATTTGTACAATTCAGAATAGAGAGACCTGGAGAAGATGATGATAAAAGTGCCATGTACCATAATTTACTCAAATGGGTGATATGATTTTATTGCAGAGTGCTCGATTATGATGTCCCATGAGAGTGGTCTATAGGGCTGTTACTCAGATAACTTGTGTTACCAATTCCAGTCATCCTGATTTTTCCTGTCTTGATTTTCCAAAAACATTGACAAAAAATGTCACAAAGGCTCCTAACAATAAGCCATGGCTTCATCTTCTCCATTACCAGCCCACAATGCAAAATAAACATTGTTAATGTCCCATTATCATTAGCATCTGCACAGTCATGACACATGATTTTAAAGATTCAGCTTAGGGCCATGAATTAAAGAGGTAGAATGATTGGGCCCATGTTTAGACATGAGTTACTGCTGAAAACTATTTATTTTTTATTTTACACGTCTAGTTTCACAGGACCAAATTGAGGAGCAAATCTCCAAAGTCGTGGAATGTGTCAGCACATGAAATTACAACATAAAAGTAATAAAAGATAAAATAAAATGTTTGTGAACCCAAAAAAATACAAGCCATAAGTTTGTGTAAACACAAACAACAATATACCATAGGAATCATCTTAATTTTTCAAGAAACTCTTTGACAGAATAGAAGGAGTGACCCATGAAGAAACTCTTCAGTTGCAACTTGAAAGTGCGTGGATTACTGCTACGATTTTTTAATTCTTGTGGTAGCTCATTGAAAATGGATGCAACACTTTACTGCACAGCTTTCTGCACAAAAGTCAAGGGAGTGCGATCCAAATACAGACTGGATTTCTGCCTACTATTAACTGAGCTCGTGGTTGTACAGTAGTTTTCTCACTTCCCACGCACAGGGTCCTGGGTTCAAGTCCCGGTGGGGTCACGGATTTTTCCTGCCTCGAGATGACTGGGTGTTGTTGTGCCATCTTAATCATCATCATTCATCCCCATTATGGTTGGAGGAAGGCAATGGCAAACCACCTCCACTAGGACCTTGCCTAGTACGGCAGTGTGGGTCTTCTGCACCATCCCCTACGCTCCTCAGAGTACAGGACATCATCATCATCATCATCATCACTAACTGAGTGAAAGCTGCTAATTCTTAGGAATAACCTGATACTGTTAAGAAGAAATGACAGCAAAGAGTCTATATATTGAGAGGTCAATGTCAGAATACCCAGACTGATGAACAGTGGTTGACAAGAGTTTTACGAACTTACAACACTTATTGCCCGAACTGCCCGTTTCTGAGCCAAAAATATCGTACGAGAATGGGAAGAGTTACCCCAAAATATAGTACCATATGAAATAAGTGAATGAAAATAAAAGCAGACTACTTTTTGGGTCGAACAGACACTTACTTCAGATACCATTGGAATAGTAAAAATGGTGGCATTAAGTCTCTGAATAAGCTCCTGAATGTGGATTTTCCATGACAATTTACTATCTAACTAAACACCTAGAAATCTGAACTGTTCAGTTTCACTAATCATATGCCAATTCATGTCGGGTTTTGTTGAATTGTGTGTTAGAAACTGAGTCTTACTGTGATTTAGTGTTAGTTTATTTTCTACAAGCCATGAACTTATATCATTAGCTGTGATATTTGAAACAGAGCCAATGTTACACACAACGTCCTTTACTACCAAGCTAGTGTCATCAGCTAACAGAAATATTTTAGAATCACCTGTAATACTAGAGGGCCTATCAATTATACAAATAAGCAACAGGAGTGACCCCAGCACTGATCCCTGGGGCACCCATCATTTGATTGTGCCCTACTCAGACTCCACATCATAGCCATTCTTAACACTGTGAATAATGACATTTTGCTGGCTGCTGTTAAAGTAAGAGGTGAACCAAATGTGAGCTATTCCCCATATTCCATAATGGCCCAACTACTGGAGCAATATTTTATGATCAACACAATCAAATGCTTAAGTTAAACCAAAAAAGATACATAGCATTTGAAACCTTTTGTTTAATCCATCCAGTACCTCACAGAGAAAAGAGAATATAGCATTTTCAGTCATTAAACCATTTCTAAAACTTTACAGTACATTTGACAGCAAATTATGTGAAATAAAATGATGAATTATTCTTACATACACAGCATTTTCAATAACTTGAGCAAACACTGATGGCATAGAAATTGACCATTCTTGAAGGAAATATTACAAATATGGCTCAGTACACGGCTAACATGTGCAACACGGTACTTTAATATTCCATTAGGCACTCCGTCATAGCCATGAGAGTCCTTAGTCTACAGTGATTTAATTATTAACTCAATCTCCCCCTTGTCAGTATATCAGTCATCAATTATGGAAAGGCATTTTTTATGAGAGTTATATGATTCCCTGTAGAAACTACGTTTTTATTTAATTCACCAGAAATGCTCAAAAAGCGATTGTTAAATACTGTACATATATTTCTGGCTTATCAGCAACAGAAATATTTTTACTATGAACTGACTTTATAGGGTCCTCAGCCACATATGTAGTAGCTCACTGAAACAGGGAATTTTTCCATATAGACTGAAATATGCTATTGTTAAATCATTGCATAAAAAAAGGGGATGGATCTGATGCTAACAACTACCGTCCAATCTCGCTTCTGACAGCTTTAGTCAAAATTCTTGAAAAAGTATTGTATTCAAGAGTAGCATCACATATTCGTAAAAATGCAGTACTAACAAAATGTTAATTTGGTTTTCAGAAAGGCTTATCAACAGAAAATGCTATATATGCTTTCACTGATCAAATATTAAATGCAATGAATAACCAAACATCACCCATTGGGATATTTTGTGATCTCTTAAAGGCTTTTGATTGTGTGAATCATGAAATTCTTCTAGATAAGCTTAAGTATTGTGGTATGAGTGGGACAGTGCACAAATGGTTTAATTCATACTTAACTGGAAGAATGCAGAAGGTTGAAATTAACAGTACAGATAGTCTACAAAACCAGCAGAGTCCTCTAACTGGGTAGGTATCAAGAATGGTGTCCCACAGGTTTCAGTCTTGGGTCCCTTATTGTTCTTACTATATATTAATGACTTGCCACTCTATATTCATGTAGATGTAAAGTTAGTTCTTTTTGCTGATAATACAAGTATAGTAATTACACTCAAGAAGCAAGAATCAGCTGAGGAAATTGCAAATAATGTCTTTCAGAAAATTAATAAGTGGTTCTCTGCAAATGGACTCTCACTAAATTTTGAGAAAACACTGTTTATACAATTCTGTACTGTAAATGGCTTAACATCATTGATAAATATAGACTATGAACGGAAATCTGTTGCTAAGGTAGAATACTCAAAATTTCTGGGTGTGCGCATTGATGAGAAATAGAACTGGAAGAAACACACCGATGATCTGCTGAAACGGTTAGGTTCAGCTACTTATGCTATTAGGATTATTGCAAGTTTTGGTGATAAACATATCAGTAAATTAGCCTACTATGCCTATTTTCATTCACTGCTTTCATATGACATCATATTTTGGGGCAATTCATCATTAAGACGGAAAGTATTCATTGCACAAAAGTGTGTAATCAGAATAATAGCTGGAGCCCACTCGAGATCACCTCATAGACATTTGTTTAAGGAACTCGGCATATTCACAGTACCTTCACAATACATATATTCACTTATGAAATTTGTCATTAATAACCCATCCCAATTCAACAATGAAGTGCATAGCTACAACACTAGAAGAAAGGATGACATTCACTATCCTGGATTACATGTCACTTTGGTACAGAAAGGGGTGAATTATGCTGCCACAAAAATCTTTGGTCATTTGCCAAACAGTATCAAAAGTCTGACAGACAGCCAACCAACATTTAAAAGCAAATTAAAAGAATTTCTGAAAGACAACTCCTTCTACTCAATAGATGAATTCTTACAAATGAAGTAGTAATTGTAAAAAAAATTAATTAATTAATTAATTATTTTGTGTAAAGAAAACTTATTTTAAAGTGACACATTCCACATCATTACGAAATGTCATATTCATGCTCTATGGAACAAGGATTCATGTATGTATGTATGTATGTATATCATCGACCTTATGCTGCTGACCAGGCACTTCCTTCACAGCTGACAATATGGTTTTACTTTTATTCTGTGAATTAGCTATTCTATTTGCATACTACATACTCTTTGCCTTCCTAATATCATTCTTAAGCACCTTACAACACTGTTTGTAATGGGCTACTGTAGCTTGATTGTGACAATTTCTAACATTTTGACAGAATCCAAAGAGATTCTGGTCGTATGTGAAGTACGTTAGCGGCATGACCCAATCAATGCCTTCTCTACGTGATATCAATGGAGATACTATCGAAGACAGTGCTGCCCAAGCACAGCCTTTGGAAATGCCTTCAAAAAAGAAGACGAAGTAAATATTCCAGAATTTGAATCAAGAACAACTGCCAACATGAGTAACGTAGAAGTAAATACCCTCGAAGTAGAGGAGCAACTTAAATCACTTAATAAAAGCAAGTCTTCTGGTTCAGACTCTTTACCAATTAGGTTCTTTTCAGAGTACACTGATGCATTAGCTCCATACTTAACAATAATATATAACTGTTCGCTCAACGAAAGATTTGTACCCAAAGATGGGAAAGTTGTACAGGTCACACCGATGTTCAAGAAAGGTAGTAGGAGTAATCCACTAAACTACAGGCTCATATCATTAACTTCGATATGCAAAAGGATTTTGAAACATATATTATGTTCGAACTTTATGCATTACCTTGAAGAAAACGGTCTATTGACACACAGTCAACATGGATTTAGAAAACATCATTCTTGTGAAACACAACTAGCTCTCTAATCAAACAATGGAAAGTCCAGGATGGAATGTAACAATATCAGAGAAGGAAAGTTGCTACTCACCATATAGCGGAGATGCTGAGTCGCAATAGGCACTATCGCGACTCAGCATCTCCGCTACATTGTGAGTAGCAACTTTCCTTATCTGGTATTGTTACAACTAGCTCTTTATTCGCATGAAGTGTTGAGTGCTATTGACAAGGGATTTCAGATTGATTCCATATTTCTGGATTTCTGGAAGGCTTTTGACACTGTTCCACACAAGTGGCTAGTAGTGAAATTGTGTGCTTATGGAATATCGTCTCAGTTATGTGACTGGATTTGTATTTTCCTATCAGAGAGGTCACAGTTCATAGTAACTGATGGAAAGTCATTGAGTAAAATAGAAGTGATTTCTGGCATTCCCCAAGGTAGTGTTATAGGCCCTTTGCTGTTCCTTATCTGTATAAATGATTTGGGAGACAATCTGAGCAGCCGTCTTAGGTTGTTTGCAGATGATGCTGTTGTTTATCGACTAATAAAGTCAGCAAAAGATCAAAACAAATTGCAAAATTATTTAGAAAAGATATCTGAATGGTGCAAAAATTGGCAGTTGACTCTAAATAACAAAGAGTGTGAGGTCATCCACATGAGTGCCAAACAGAATCTGTTAAACTTCGGTTACACGATAAATCAGTCAAACCTAAAGGCCATAAATTCAATTAAATACCTTGGAATTACAATTATGAACAACTTAAATTGGAAGGAACACACAGAAAATGTTGTGGGGAAGGCTAGCCAAAGACTGCATTTTATTGGCAGGACACTTAGAAAATGTAACAGATCTACTAAGGAGACTGCCTACACTACGCCTGTCCGTCCTCTTTTAGAATACTGCTGCACAGTGTGGGATCCTTACCAGATACAATTGATGGAGTACATTGAAAAAGTTTAAAGAAGGGCAGCACATTTTGTATTACCACGAAATATGGGAGAGAGTGTCACTGAAATGAAACAGGATTTGGGCTGGACATCATTAAAACAAAGGTGTTCTTCATTGTGACGGAATATTCTCACGAAATTACAATTACCAACTTTCTTCTCCAAATGCGAAAATATTTTGTTGACACCAACCTACACAGGGAGAAACAATCACCATGATAAAATAAGGGAAATCATAGCTCGTACAGATAGATATAGGTGTTCGTTCTTTCCACGTGCTATACGAGATTGGAATAATAGAGAATTGTGAAGGTGGTTCGATGAACTCTCTGCCAGGCACTTAAATGTGATTTGCAGAGTATCAAAGTAAATGTAGATGTAATTCCCACTTTGTTCTACATGAACATGCTACTAGTCAGCCAACTAGTCTGCCTTTTACTGCTAGTATCCTGTTTAGAACATTCTAATGGCAAGCAACTTTCAAAGACCATGAGAAATGTGTTAAGGAAAGCATTATATTTGTCATATATGTTATCAGCATTATCAACATCCAGCCACTCTTGTTCCTTAACAAGCTTTAAAAAAACTCTCTAGTGCCATTGGATCAGTTTTTCTATGTAGTTTGTAATTCTGTATAACATTTGTTTATGTCCAAAAGCCTTTTAGTGTTACAATTTGTGCACCATGGTCTGAAAGGCCATTCACCCTTTCACTAACAGAATGCCCATCTAGTAATGAAGAACGAGTAAAAATATTATCTATGGCTGAGCTACTGTTCCTCTGCACTCTGGTTGGAAAAAACACTTTCTGCATCAGATCATATGAATTTAGGAGTTCTTTCAACATCCTTTTTCTTTCACTATCACATACAAAATTAATACTGAATTCACCACATATACATAATTTTTGGCACTTCCTGTCAAGTGAACCAAGAACCCTCTCTTGCTTGAGCATAAATGCTCTGAAGTCAGAGTTAGGGGACCTATAAACAACAATTAGAAGTATAGTTTCACTAAATTCAACTGCCCCTGCATGACATTCAAATACCTGTTCAGTGCAATGCCATGATACATCTATGGACTCAAGTGGAATACTGTTTTTTACATACATGGCCACTCCCTCACTCTGCAAAGAACTCCTTGAAAAACAGTCAGATAATCTGTATCCTGGAAAAGGAATGCTCTGAATTGTGAAATTATTTAAGTGGTGCTCCAATATACCAATAACGTCAGAGTCAACATGTATAAGCAGTTAACGAACATTATCCATAATACCTCTTATATTTTGATGAAATATGCTAATTCCTCTACTACTTGGATACCTGACCTCCTCAGAAGGTGATCCCTTTGTTAGAGGGACTTATCAGCTGACTTCAGTCTAAAAAAAAGGTGCAGCTCTAACACCAACTAATACAGGATTTTTTTCCATGAGTGATCCCACCACCGCCCACTACACTGTCGCCTATAAGCTTTGCCAGCCTTCTCTTCCCATATCTGCTGAGGTGCACCCATGTCTAATGAAACCCGATCTGTTAATAGACTTAACTGGCACCATTGGGATGTAAGCAATCAGCGCCTACTCCAGACCCATGTTAACATGTCTAACAGCAGCATTAAGATGATGCCGATCAAGACACTGAAACAGTAGCATGAAGTGCATATTAGTGCCACCAGTTTGAGTTGCTATCTCTATCAAGTCACCACCTACATCATACTCCCCGTCCCTATTAACACTATTCCCAGCTCCACCCACTATCAATACCTTCATAAAATTCCTACATAACTCCTCTAGTTAACAGTCACCTGAGCCATCCTGCACAAGACTTCACAATGCTGGTGAGCTGGTACTCACTCCCCAACACTTCCTGCAACTGCTGGCCCACACCTCTGCCATGAAAACTGCCTAGCAGCAGAATCTCCTTCTTTCTGTCAGTATTTGCAACTGACTTAGGCTCCCTAACTGCTGAGGACTGCTGCATGTTTCCTACACCTACAGCTACAAGAGGCTCCTCTCCACTCAACTCTGACAGTTGGTCAAATCTATTGATTATACACAAAGTACAATTGTCTGAATATCTCCTCCTCCTCCTAGTTGCCTTCTTACCAACTGCCAGTTTCCATTCCCCAGTGCACTTCATCCTCCGCAAGCTATCTAACTCCTGCTTTGCATCTTGTAACTACACCTGAAGGGCACAGATCTTACATCCTGCTCCTCTATCAACTTATTTCTGCTAAAAAATTCTGCATTTCCAGGAGATGATCTCACTAGAATGCCCACTGGCTTCCCCTCTGCATTTCCCCCAAATAAAAATTCTTTGAACAAACCTCACACTGTAACCCGCTACTCACAAACCTACGACAAAGCCCACACTTTTCACTCATGGTAAAATATTAACAGTTACTAAGTTCAATTACAACAGAACTATTTAAAGAACTAACAATAGTTACCTCAAATTTCACTCTCTACTAAGAAAGCAGCTTCTTTTGTTAATACTACTGAACCACAACTAATATGAATACTGCAAAACTTCACACAATTACTTATCTAAAACCAAAAATTCAAGGGATTTCTGGAACACACAACAAATTTAAACACACTGAACAAAAGATTTACTGAAATATCTCACTAGAAACAATAAGAAACATCAGGTGGAAATTACTGTACGGAATGTAAGAAATGAAATCAATGCACAAACAACTCTAAAAAACACAGTGGGTGAAAGCCTACAAAAGTTTACTGAACTGCTATTTTACCAGAAACAGTGTGAGACACTATTGAAAACTACTAAATTTAATAACTGAATAACAGTGCACAAACAACTTTGTCAGCACTTAACTTATGGAACATTAAAGCTGTAACAGCATGCCGCAAAGTGTAAACACGCTGCTAATATTTGTGTGAACTATTGAAGAGTACTAAATTTAATATTCAAATACAGTGCACAAACAACTTTGTCAGTACTTTGCTTTAGAACCACAGCAGTTGCAACCGCACGCCGCGAAATGTAAACAACTGCTGAGACTTCAATGAACAACATAAGTGCACTCATGAATAACAGACCTCTCAAATCAATAACACAAAAAGAAAGACTGAGATGAATGAAAATCCACTAATAATTTACTTTTACAGCAAATATTAACACCAATAATATTTAAAATATGTATCTGAAGTCTAAAACTTCATAAAATATTGGCGAGCAATTTGAACAGCTGTCCAGCACATGTGATGTCACACCAAGTCCAACCCAAGTTGGGTTCACGCACTTTAGGAAGCACGTACAAGGTGTGATGAGTGCAGGGAGTGGTGGAGGTGAGGAGACAAACAGACTCAGGGTAGAGAGTATGGAATGGCTCTGAGTATTTGAGGAGGTGCTTGAGGTCCTGCTGTAGTTCTGGAATGGCATCACTGTGGCAAGGCTCGTAGGTGATGTATCTGACAACTGGTAGAGCTCCTCCACCGATAACAACGGTGAAGTCATTGATGACAGTGCCACTAAAGCAGAGTTATTAAACACAGTTTTCTGAAACTCCTTCACCAAAGAACACAAAGTAAATATTCCTGAATTCCAATCAAGGACAACTGCCAAGATGAGAAACATAGAAGTAGATATCCTTGACGTAGCGAAGCAGCTTGTGATGAAGCAAGCTGGGAGCTTTTTACTTGCTCTCTTGTTTTGCCATCTGCCTCCTTAAATTCATTTTTTCATTTTTGCATAGTTACCTTTAACATACATGAGTAGATCAGATTAGATTTGAGATTAGAGTAGATTTGTACTAGTTCCATAGATAATAAATACGACACTTCGTAATGATGTGGAACGTGTCAGGTTAATAAAAGGTGTCTATACAAGATATTACATTAGACAAAATATTACATGACACTCAATATTTTTTTTATTTTTTTTTTATTTTATTTATTTACTTATTTATTTATTTTTTGTGGAGGTTGGGAAATTACCCACTTACTATATCCAAAAATTCATCTAATGAGTAGAAGGAGTTGCCATTAAGAAATTCTTTTAATTTCCTTTTAAATGCTATATGGTTATCTGTCAGACTTTTGACGCTATTAGGTAACTGACCAAAGATTTTTGTGGCAGCATAATTTACCCCCTCCTGAGCCAAAGTTAGATTTAACCTTGAGTAGCGAAGATCATCCTTCCTCCTAGTGTTGTAGCCATGTACACTGCTATTACTTTTGAATTCGTTCGGATTGTTAATAACAAATTTCATAAGTGAATATATATATATATATATATATATGTATATATATATATATATATATATATATATATATATATATATATATATATATATATATATATATATATATATATATATACAGGGTGGCGCAGATGGATCGGGTGGTTTTAAAATACTTGTCAAACTGTCAATTGTAAAGGTATTGGATTGAAATAAAGTGCAAAACGTGTAGTTACAATGGAAGTTTATTAACAAAAAAATAGTAATGTTAGTTTTTAAAAATTACATCCATCAAATGCCCTCCTTCTCGAGCGACGCATTCTTGGAGTCGGTCCTTAACGTTCCGCATTGCCCGCTCAAGCACATCACCAGGAATTGATGTGATTTCGGTGTGAATTGCTGCCTTCAACTCCTGAATGGTCCGGGGTTTGTTCATGTAGACCCTTGCTTTTAAATAGCCCCATAAGAAAAAGTCACATACCGTGAGGTCCGGCGAGCGAGGGGGCCAATGGACATCTCCATTACGGGAAATCAAACGGCCAGGGAACAGAGCGCGTACAGCTTGCATTGATATCCTAGCGGTATGTGCAGTTGCCCCGTCTTGTTGGAACCACATATTGCCCATGTCGTAATTGTTCTCTTCAAGTTGTGGGAGAAGAAAATCTTCAATCATGTTCACATAACGCTGCGAATTAACAGTAACCGCCTGCTCCCTTTCATTTTCAAAAAAGTAAGGACCAATTATCCCTACCTTAGAAACCCCACACCAAACCGTCACTTTGTCACTATGGAGAGGCCGTTGGTGTAGATCTCTTGGGTTAGTGTCGGCCCAGTAACGGCAATTTTGCTTGTTTACGTATCCGTTAATGTGAAAGTGAGCCTCGTCAGACATCATGATAATCAGGTTTACATCTTCCAATAACTCCAACATCTGTTGGCTAAACTGAAGCCTTTGAAGATGGTCTGTTGGGAGAATCTTCTGTACCAACAGGATTTTATAGGGGTGGAATTTCAGTTCTTCGTTAAGAATCCTTTGAAGGCTCCGACGTGACATTCCAAGAGCTTGAGCACGACGTCTCGTTGATCGACGTGGGCTCGCAGTGACATCGCGTCTCACACGCTCCACGTTCTCAGGCGTTGTTATTGTTGGCGGTCTAGGCGTCCATTTTGGAGCACATGAACCAGTAGTGCGGAAATTATGCACCCAACTCAATATCGTATCTCGCTTAGGAACACTACCGCGAGGTGGGATGTTGAAACGCCGGCGAAAGGCACGCGTCACAGCAACAATTGACTCGTTATTGCGTATGAACTCTTCCACTGCGAAAACACGATGCTCAACGGACCACGTAGCCATCGCGACTGACTGCCAGCCTGCAACTGAAACTTCCCGTCCCCCCCCACCACAGGACGAAGTCGCCGAACACCTGGCTCCCCCCCTCCAGACGTACAGTCCACTTCAAAACCACCCGATCCATCTGCGCCACCATATATATATATATATATATATATATATATATATATATATATATATATATATAACAGAGGGAAACATTCCACGTGGAAAAAATATATCTAAAAAGAAAGATGATGAGACTTACCAAACAAAAGCGCTGGCAGGTCGATAGACACACAAACAAACACAAATATACACACAAAATTCAAGCTTTCGCAACAAACTGTTGCCTCATCAGGAAAGAGGGAAGGAGAGGGAAAGACGAAAGGATGTGGGTTTTAAGGGAGAGGGTAAGGAGTCATTCCAATACCGGGAGCGGAAAGACTTACCTTAGGGGGAAAAAAGGACAGGTATACACTCGCACACACACACATATCCATCCACACATACAGACACAAGCAGATATAGAGGCTACAGTGAAGATCTCTAGCTCTTTAAATAAGTGTCTGCAGGATGATCTTGGATAAGCTCCAGCAATTATTCTGATTACACGCTTTTTTGCAATGGACACTCTTTTACTCAATGATGAGTTACCCCAGAATATGATGCCATACGAAAGCAGAGAATGAAAATAGGCGTGGTAAGCTAATTTACTCAGATGTATGTCGCCAAAATTTGCAATGACCCTAATAGCATAAGTAGCTGAATTCAAACATTTCAGCAGACCCTCAGTGTGTTTTTTCCAGTTCAACCTTAGCTACCTTAGCTACCAATTTCTGATTGAAGTCAATTCTTATTAATGGGGTCGTTCCATTTACTGTGTGGAACTGTATATACTGTGTTTTGTCAAAGTTTAATGAGAGCCCATTTGCAGAGAACCACTTAATGATTTTTCTGAAAAATATCATTTACAATTTCACCAGTTAATTCTTGTCTGTTGGGTGTGATAGCTATACTTGTATCATCGGCAAGAAGTACCAGCTTTGCATCTTCGTGAATATAAAATGGCAAGTCATTAATATATATTAAGAACAGCAGAGGACCCAAGACCGAACCTTGCGGCACCCCATTCTTGATTGTTCCCCAGTTCGAGAAATCACTAGTTTTTTGCATATTATGTGAACTGTTTATTTCAACTTTCTACATTCTTCCAGTTAGGTATGATTTAAACCATTTGAGCACTGTCCCGTTCATACCACAGTACTTGAGCATATCTAGAAGTATTCCATGATTTACACAATCAAAAGCCTTTGATAGATCACAAAAAATCCCAGTGGGTGGCTTCCGGTTACTCAGAGCATTTAATATTTCATTAGTGAAAGTATATATAGCATTTTCCGTTGAAAAACCCTTCTGGAAACCGAACTGACATTTTGTTAAAACTTTACAAAGGTGTGAAGCTACTCTACAATACATTACTTTTTCAAGAATTTAGGATAAGCTGTCAGAAGAGAGATTGGGCGGTAGTTGTTGTCATCAGACGAATCCCCTTTTTTATGCAGTGTTTAACAATGGCACACTTCAGTCTATCTGGGAAAATACCCTGCTTCAGAGAGCTATTACATATGTGACTAAAAATCCCACTTATTTCTTGGGAACAAGCTTTTATTATCCTGCTGGAAATACCATCAATTCCACGTGAGCTTTTATTCTTGAAAGAGTTTATTATCTTCCTAATTTCAGAAGGAGAGGTGGGTGGAATTTCAATTGTATCAAATGGTGTGGGTAAGGCCTCTTCCATTAACTGCCTTGCTTCTACTAATGAACATTTAGATCCTATTTTCTCTACATTTAAAAAATGATTATTCAAAATGTTTTCGACTTCGGGCTTGTTGTTTATCAAGTTTCCATTCACTTGGATGGTGATGCCATCATCCTGTACTCTTGGTTGTCCTGTCTCCCTTGTAATAATATTCCAAATTGCTTTGATTTTGTTATCAGAGGTATTAATCTCAGACATGATGCACATGCTTCTAGACTTTTTAATAACCTTTCTTAATGTAGCACAGTAGTTTTTATAATATTTGGCTGCTTCTGGGTCATTACTCTTTCTTGTTGTCAGATACAGCTCCCTTTTGTGGTTACAAGATATTTTTATTCCTTTAGTAAGCCAAGGTTTTTTGCATGGTTTCTTATAATTAGATTTAACTATTTTCTTGGGGAAACAGTTTTCAAATTCTCTTACAAGTGTATCATGAAATAAGTTATATATTAAATTAGCATCGCGTTCCTTGTACACCTCATCCCAGTCTAACTGCTGAAGATTTTCTCTGAAATTTCTAATTGTTGAGTCATTAATTGAATGCACAACTTTGTAGGGTAGTTCTGAATTACTGAATGGAGCTATGTCATATACTGTAACTAGCTGAGCACCATGATCAGAAAGCCCATTCTCAACAGGACAAGAATTTATGTTTTTAAACCTATCTTGGTCTATAAAAGTGTTATCTATCAATGTGCTGCTGTCCTTTACTACCCGAGTATGAAAATTAATGACAGATATCAAATTGAAAGAACCGAGCAAGAATTCCAGGTCATTTTTCCTATTACACTCTTTCAGTGAATCAACATTGAAGTCCCCACAAATAATAATATGCTTTCCCCTATCTGACAGATAGCACAACAAGGCATCCAAGTTTTCCAGGAATGAATGAAAGTTTCCTGAATGGGACCTATATACTGTTACAATTATAAAAGAGCCCTCCTTCAGTTTAAGTTGACAGGCACATGCTTCTATATGTTGCTCTCGACAAAACTTTTTTGTATCTAAGCTTTCTACACAGTGATAACTTTTGACATATATGGCAACTCCTCCTCTCACCTTATTCTCTCTACTCATTTGTGCAGCTAGTTTATAACCACTGATATTTACCTTTTCCATATCAGACACAATGTGATGCTCAGACAGGCATAGTATATCTATTACATTATCAGATTCAATGTCATCCAAACAAACCAGGAGCTCATCTGTTTTATTCTTCAATGCCGGAATATTTTGGTGAAAAATGGTAACATTATTTTTTACTTTACTTTTGTGGGAATCTACTTTTTTCTTTAATCCACCAATATTTTGGTTAAATATGGTAACATTATTATTTACTTTCCTGTTGTGAGAATTTTGTGAGTTTTGGACCTCTTTAGCACCTGCCTGCCTGAACTTCTCATTGGACACTGATATTAGTCTAAAAAAGAGGTACATCCATGAGTACTAGTGTCCCCCTTATGGATTTCGCTAACAATGCTGCCAGTTTACCCTTCCCTTTCCTATTGAGATGTAGGCCATGCCTTGTGAAATCCTCCCTATCAATAGCCTCAACAGGAACCAATCCAACGTCTGACAGAGTGGCCGCCCTACGCAACTGATCCAACTCCATATTTATCCTCCTGACAGAGCGGTTCAACTGGGGCTGATCATGCCGCACGAAAGAGGGCACCAGCCCAACACTGGTATGGGTCGTTGCTGAGTATAATCTGCATTTTCATAAAAGAGAAAGGTTGGCACTCAGTCTTAAAGAATTTAGCACCAGATCTAATTTTGTGCTTAGTTTTCTGTATATTATTAATTTCCTAATTTATTTTGACTATTTCCAGTTAATGTCTTTTGCTATAGGGTGAGATAAGTAATTGCTTGTGACTTAGGTTCTATTGTTGACTTATAAACAAATATAAATTCTGTGCTAATTATAAACAGTTGGAAGAAGAACTAAGTAGTTATTCGGCTCTATTCGAAAACATGTCAACCAAGTGAGCCCTCATTTAATTCCAAAATAATTACCGTGTTTGTCAAAAGCATTGTTTGCATAACTATATCTGTTAATTTCATTATTTAAACAAATAATTTGGCCTAACCTTTGGGGTAGAAGGAACTGTTAAAAAGAAGGAATTTTTCTATATATTCAGTTAATTGAATGGGTTATGTTTTAATTGTAACTTCTGTAACTTAAATATCGAACAATGTATAGTTTCAGTGCCTATTATTGTGAGGATATATAAAGGACCGATTTTTAGTCCTGAGACAGTCAGTCCATGGCTGATTTTCAGACGGGAAGTCTGTATCAATTAGAGTAATGCGTCAATTGAACAGTGGAATTATTGTAACATACATAGGTTGTGTGTTAAAACAATGACAGTGTCTGTTCAATAGTGTCATACACGGGATATATACATAGTCACACACTTTTTCGCACATTGTACTACTACAATGTGTGAAAAGTGTGTGACTATGTATATATCCCAGTATGTACTGCAAAATTAAAGATGTATATTGTGTATACCAACTGCACAACAGAAGCAGACACCATACAATGTTAAACTGCAAACAACTAAGAAACCAGATGTAAATCGCTAAAAAGCACCTGAAGATGAGCCTCCAGGGCTCGAAATGCATAGTGCAGTAAATAAACACAACTTGTGACTGAAGGCGGTTTGTTCTTCATTTTACCTCCTCATTAGTTATGTGATCTACCCATCTAATCTTCAGCATTCTTCTGTAGCACCACATTTCGAAAGCTTCTATTCTCTTCTTGTCTAAACTATTTATCGTCCATGTTTCACTTCCATACATGGCTACACTCCATGCAAATACTTTCAGAAACGACTTCGTGGTACTTAAATCTATACGCGATGTTAACTAATTTCTCTTCTTCAGAAACGCTTTCCTTGCCATTGCCAGTCTACATTTTATATCCTCTCTACTTTGCCCATCGTCAGTTATTTTGCTCCCCAAATAGCAAAACTCGTTTACTACTTCAAGCGTTTCATTTCCTAATCTAATTTCCACAGCATCACCTGACTTAATTAGACTACATCCCATTATCCTTGTTTTACTTTTGTTGATGTTCCTCTTATATCCTCCTTTCAAGACACTGTCCATTCCGTTCAACTGCTCTTCCAAGTCCTTTGCTGTCTCTGATAGAATTACAATGTCATCGGCGAACCTCAAAGTTTTTATTTCTTCTCTATGGATTTTAATACCTACTCCAAATTTTTCTTTTGTTTCCTTCACTGCTTGCTCAATATACATAGTGCGAAAAGTAGCAATTGACCCTGAATAAAGAAAAGTATGAAACATGAGTACTAAAAGAAATCCACTAAAATTTGATTATGCGTTAAGTAACGCAAATCTGAAGGCAGTAAATTTAGCTAAATACTTGGGAATTACAATTACAAAGAACCTAAATTGGAACGATCACATAGATAATGTTGTGGGTAGAGCAAACCAAAGACTGTGATCCATTGGCGGAACACTTAGAATGTGCAACAGGTCTACTAAAGGGACTGCTTACACCACACTTTTCTGCCATATTTTGGAGTATTGCTGTGCAATGTGGGATCCGCATCAGGTGGGGCTGATGAATGACATCGAAAAAGTTCAAAGAAGGGCAGCTCATTTTGTATTATTGCGAAATAGGAGAGATAGTGCCACAGATATGATACATGAATAGGTGTGGCAGTCATTGAAACAAAGGCGTTTTTTGTTGCAATGGGATCTTCTCATGAAATTTCAATCTCCAGTTTTCTCCTCCAACTGCGAAACATTCTGTTGGCACCTACTTACATAGGGAGAAATGATCATCATGATAAAATAAGAGAAATCAGGACTTGCACAGAAAAATTTAAGTGCTCATGTTTCCCGCACGCTGTTTGAGAGTGGAATGGTAGAAAGACAGCTTGAAGGTGGTTCATTGAACCCTCTGCCCAGGCACTATATTGTGAATAGCAGAGTAATCACAAAGATGTAGATCTAGTCCATGCAGATCACAACCACAATGGTGGAGCCTTTGTTGGCAGATTGGGTTATAAGACAGTGGTTCAGTTTTCAGATGGTGGATTGTGGTTCTTTCTGAAGATGTAAGGTCGGTTTCCATGCTGAGGGTTTTGTACTTTGGCAGTGAGGCAATGTTTGAGGTTAGGAAAGATAATGGGACAATTCGTGGCTCGAAGGCAGGGTTATTTGCAGTCAGGCAGGGTTCAATATTGGTTTTAGATTGAGTCCAACTGATCAGGTTACTGGCGAAAAAGTATTTCCACTGTAGAGACTGGGAAAAGAAGAGAATGTCTAAAGTCCAGCATGACTGAATTTGAGAGTGGAGCAAAAGGTAAAGCTTTTTGAAGGACTGATATTTCTGCATGTCTGATGCTTTTGGAGGACAGGCTTGTGACTGCATTGCAGCTATGTTTAGGCCCAGGGTTCTATAGGGTGATAGGAGTAAGTTTATGAGGGTGTGGTAAATGTAGTATGTCTGCAAGTCAGGGTTTGGCAGTTATGAGCAGTTGTGCGAGAGATTTGATGGAGGCTCCTGTAGTAGTGGTCAATAGTGGTAGTCCACGATGGGAGTATGGGGTGAGCAGGTTGTTGACACTCTCCCTTGCCCTCCTATCTGCCCTCCACCCTTTCTGCAGCCCCATTCACTATCCAGCTAGATTGTTCTTTGCCTCAGAGACAGTTAGACCTCAGCGACCAGAGGTGAAAGTGATCTGGTGTGTGAGAGTTGCAGTTGCGTGAATGTGTGTGTGCTTTCTACTTCTGATGAAGGACGTAGTCTGAAAGTTGAACATTTCTAGCATCCTTTTTCATTCCTCCTCTATGTGGTGGGCAGCACTCTTTCATCTCCATATGGTTGATTTTGGTAACTATCTTTCTTTGAAAATAGCAATGTAATCAACGTAAACATTAACACACCAATAGCTTTTAAGCAGTAGCTATTTAGTATAATAGAGGAAACTTAGCTGGCACAAGCAGGAATAGCGTTAAGCAGTATAGTTACATTTCATACTTAACAAAGTATGGATGTTAAGCTGTGTGTCTTTTTTTTAATGTGTACATAGACTTGTTCCACATTCCTGAAGGTTCTCCTGATTATATCTACAGAACACAATGAGAAAGAGAGAAAGAGAGAGAGAGAGAGAGAGAGAGAGAGAGAGAGAGAGAGTCTAATTTTTGTGCTGGGTGATATGATGATGCACCACCAAAAGTACAAACCATTTCCACTGTGTCAGTGTGACAAATGAAACGAAAAAGATCTTGGTGATCAACATTTATAACTGCTGACTGAAGAGCACTGAATTCTGAAGGATTAGTTCTCATTTCCAGCAGGGCACTTCCTGCTGCTACCAGCAACAAACATGTCACAAGCCGAAATCTCTTCATTTGAGGGCACTGTAACAAAAAGAACCATGGTAGTTAGCCCCTTGTAATAACAAACAAAAATAAAAGGTATGCATGGCACTGTTACTATTGTAAGTACATTTGTTTGAGAAGATTTAGGATGATCTAAAATGTAAGGAATTTGAAAGCAACAAAAATAGCCATGAGGTTACCAATAATGATACTGATGAGTTACAAAACAAAGCCAGGGTTGCATGTTTAAATGATGGTCCATTTCAATTTTAAATTATTTTTTCCTTTAGTTGGAAATCTGCCACAGTCAAATTAATTGGGAGAATCCTAAAGAAAAGTAATTCATTTGTGAAGGAAGTAGCTTACAGGTCTCTTGTTCTGTTGACTACTGACTGCTGCTTATCAAAAATGGTTCAAATCGCTCCGAGCACTATGGGACTTAACATCTGAGATCATCAGTCCCCTAGACTTAGAACTACTTAAACCTAACTAACATAAGGACATCACACACAACCACGCCCAAGGCAGGATTTGAACCTGCGACCATAGCAGCAGCGCGGTTCCAGACTGAATCTCCTAGTACTGCTCGGCCGGGGTTGTCTGCTGCTTATCAGCCAACGAACTTTACCAGGTAGGACTTGTAGAAGAGTTAGAGAAAACTCACAAAAATTATGTTGTCAGTGGTTAATTTGGTAGATGTAAGAAGCACTAAGTATCACTGAGAAGCTTCCTGTTAAAATTTCAAGAGAAGACAATTTTAAGATATTACTTCTTCCTACCACATATACTTTGCAAAATGACAGTAATGTAATATCAGAGAAATCTAAATTTCCATCTACATCTATTCTCTGAAAATCTTTACACTGCTCTTGGTCAAAATAATTGCTGATGCACATAATAAAAGTAATTTTCAACTATTTCATGTTACTTCTTTCTTCACTCCTTTCCTACCTCTAGGAGTGCTGGGAGTGGGAAACCACAGCAGTTTTCTTTCTTTTTCTTTTTTTTTTCATCATCATCATCATAATCATCATTTAAGACTGATTATGCCTTTCAGCATTCAGTCTGGAGCATAGTCTCCCTTATAAAATTCCTCCATGATCCCCTATTCAGTGCTAACATTGATGCCTCTTCTGATGTTAAGCCTATTACTTAAAAATCATTCTTAACCAAATCCAGTTATCTTCTCCTTGGTCTACCCCGACTCCTCCTACTCTCTACTGCTGTACTGCTGAACCCATGAGTCTCTTGGGTAACCTTGCTTCTCCCATGCGTGTAACATGACCCCACCATCTAAGTCTGTTCGCTCTGACTGCTACATCTATAGAGTTCATTCCCAGTTTTTCTTTGATTTCCTCATTGTGGACACCCTCCTGCCATTGTTCCCACCTACAAGTACCTGCAATCATCCTAGCTACTTTCATATCCGTAACCTCAACCTTATTGATAAAGTAACCTGAATCCACCCAGCTTTCGCTCCCATACAACAAAGTCGGCCGAAAGATTGAACGGTGCACAGATAACTTAGTCTTGTTACTGACTTCCTTCTTGTAGAAGAGAGTAGATTGTAGCTGAGTGCTCACTGCATTAGCTTTGCTACACCTAGCTTCCACTTCTTTCACTATGTTGCCATCCTGTGAGAATATGCATCCTAAGTACTTGAAACCGTCCACCTGTTCTAACTTTTTTCCTGTTATTTTGCACTCAATCCGTTTATATCTCTTTCCCACTGACATTACTTTCGTTTTGGAGATGTTAATCTTCATACCATAGTCCTTACATTTCTGATCTAGCTCTGAAATATTACTTTGCAAACTTTCAATCGAATCTGCCATCACAACTAAGTCATCTGCATATGCGAGACTGCTTATTTTGTGTTCACATATCTTAATCTCACCCAGCCAGTTTATTGTTTTCAACATATGATCCATAAATAATATGAACAACAGTGGAGACAGGTTGCAGCGTTGTCTTACCCCTGAAACTACTCTGAACCATGAACTCAATTTACCGTCAACTCTAACTGCTGCCTGACTATCTGTGTAAAGACCTTTAATTGCTTGCAAAAGTTTGCCTCCTATTCCATAATCTCGTAGAACAGACAATAACTTCCTTCCAGGAACCCAGTCATATGCCTTTTCTAGATCTATAAAGCATAGATACAATTCCCTGTTCCACTCGTAACACTTCTCCATTATTTGCCGTAAGCTAAAGATCTGGTCCTGACAACCTCTAAGAGACCTAAACCCACACTGATTTTCATCCAATTTGTCCTCAACTAATACTCGCACTTTCCTTTCAACAATACCTGAGAAGATTTTACCCACAATGCTGATTAAAGAGATACCTCTGTAGTTGTTACAATCTTTTCTGTTTCCATGTTTAAAGACTGGTGTGATTACTGCTTTCGTCCAGTCTGATGGAATCTGTCCCGACTCCCACGCCATTTCAATTATCCTGTGTAGCCATTTAAGACCTGACATTCCACTGTATTTGATGAGTTCCGACTTAATTTCATCCACCCCAGCTGCTTTATTGCACTGCAATATATTGACCATTTTCTCCACTTCCTCAAATGTGATTCTATTTCCATCATCATTCCTATCCCATTGTACATCAAAATCTGAAACATTACTCATCGTATTTTCACCTACATTGAGCAACTCTTCAAAATATTCCCTCCATCTGCCCAAGGCATCAACAGGATTCACCAGCAGTTTTCCTGACCTGTCCATAATACTTGTCATTTCCTTCTTACCTCCCTTTCGAAGACTGCTAATTACACTCCAGAATGGTTTTCCAGCAGCTTGACCCAAAGTCTCCAACCTGTTTCCAAAGACTTCCCAAGATTTCTTCTTGGATGCTGCAATTATCTGTTTGGCTTTGTTTCTTTCTTCAACATACCTTTCTCTGTCTACCTGAGTTCTAGTATGTAGCCATTTTTGATACGCCATCTTTTTCCTTTTACAGGCTGCCTTGACTGTGTCATTCCACCAAGCTGTTTGCTTCATCCTACCTTTACACACTACTGTTCCAAGACATTCTTTAGCCACTTCTAGTACTGTGTCCCTGTACCTTGTCCATTCCTTTTCCAATGACTGTAATTGCCTACCTTCAACTAACTGGTACCTTTATGAGATCACTGTTATGCACTTGTGCCTGTTTTCCATATCCTGAAGTTTCTCCACTCTTATCCTCCTACATATGGACCTGACCTGCTGTACTTTTGGCCTCACAATACCAGTTTCACTGCAGATTAAATAGTGATCAGTGTCATCAAAGAATCCCCTGAATACACGTGTGTCCCTCACAGCCTTCCTGAATTCCTGATCTGTTATTATATAGTCAATGACAGATCTGGTTCCCCTGCCTTCCCAAGTATACCGGTGACTGTTCTTATGTTTAAAAAATAAGTTTGTGATTACTAAGCCCATACTGGCACAGAAATCCAAGAGTTGTTTCCCATTCCTGTTGGCCTCCATATCCTCTCCAAATTTACCCATAACCTTTTCATACCCTTCTGTTCGATTTCCAATCCTGGCATTAAAATCACCCATGAGCAGAACACTGTCCTTGTCCTTTACTCTAACAACTATGTCACTGAGTGCGTCATAAAAACTATCCATCTTATCTTGATCTGTCCCTTCACAATGCGAATATACTGACACAATCCTAATTTTCTTGTTAGGCACTGTCAAATCTATCCACATCAGTCGTCCGTTTACGTATCTTACTGCAACTATGCTGGATTCCATTTCTTTCCTGATGTAAAGCCCTACACACCATTGTGCTATTCCTGCTTTGACTCCTGACAGGTAAACCTTGTATTCTCCCACTTCCTCTTCTTTCTCACCCCTTACCCGAATGTCACTAACAGCTAAAACGTCCAATCCCATCTTACTTGCAGCCTCTGCCAACTCTACCTTCTTCCCAGAGTAGCCCCCATTGATATTAATAGCTCCCCATCTCATTACCATTCATTTTCCGAGTCGTATCTTAGGAGTCCCTGGTTTGTCAATTGGAGGTGGGGCTCCGTCACCTCCAAAGGTCCGAGGCATTTTGCTCTGATTGTTGCCAGCATCATATTTAAAGTACCAGGGAAGCAGGTTGCTAGCCTTACTTGCCCCGGGTCCCATTGGGTTTTACCCCTAACGGTTGAGGGACTAACCGGTGGATTTGGTAGTCTTTGCCGTCTGAGCACAAAGGTGACCATGACCCAGAATATGTCCGAGATGCCCAGCCTTATTCCAAAGTAACTGGTATCCTGACTGTCAGGACCACTTACTTGGCCACTCATACATTGCCCGTGGTTCATGAACTAGGACATGACAACCTGAACCCACACCATGAACCACTTTTTTTTTTTCAGTAAATAATAAATCACATATTTTCCACGTTTGGCTGAAATTCCTTGTGGATTTCCAGGGGTACTACTACCTACTCACAGCTAAGGGTATATTTTTTTATTGGCCATTAAATTCTTTGCAAAGACTTTTATAGCTAAACACCTCACTTCTTTCTGTGTCACAGTAAGGCAGGCTGATGGATAATGTATGGCATTTTTCCTTTTAGTATTATATTTATGAATCTTTGAAATGACATCATGTTCACTTTTAGCTGTAACTGTTTTTATTTTACTATCAGAATTCTGGTAAATCTACTTTGTCATTAACAAAAATCAGTAATTATAGTACCATCAAGAGTAACACAGTTATACAAGAACATTATTTTAACTTATTTTATAACGTAAAATAACATCAAATCTTATATGCTTGAAAATGGAAAAAACGCTGAAATTTCAATAGTGAAATAAAAACAGTTACAGATACAAGAGAACATGTTATTTGAAACATGGAATCAGTAGACCCACATTACAAGAAATTAATATTTATGGATGTTACCATTGTTTTTGAACTATGACTGATTGTCAAGAACAAATTTCACAAGGGAGTAAACATACTTTAAGGTTGTTGTCAGCATGCACAACTGTTAAAACAGCTTTCTACAAGAGATTCTAGAGTGGACACTACACAATATACCTTTACTAGCATTTATTCATGGCTCCACTCACGCTTATGTCACACATGCGATGCATGTACATACAGAAAGTTTCCCACTCATCCCGCAGCTAGTGAACTGTATTTTGAACAGAGTGGCTGTGTGCACTTGACAAAGCAATGACCTGGGTGGCACTTGCACTAAAGGAAAATCCCAAGGTTTCAGTGTAGCTTCATAGCAGTGGTTAAAATCTGAGACTCGTATTCCAGCTCCTCCCGTGTGCGAAGTGACATTGCCAGTAAACTTTAAACACATAGAATACAGCTCTGATTGAAATTTGTATCAACTGTGTCAGGTCTAAGGGCCTAATGTCATGAGCAGGCAGATGGTGAGCTGTAGGTGGAGAGACTCTGCAGCAGGTAGCCTAAACATTCACAATGATTAGTGCAGCAGGAGGTCACCTGTCGTCACAGGTGATCTCTCGGAGCTCGTATGGAAATGAGACACAGGGAACTGTCGCTTTACCATCACAGAACTCAACAGTCAATTTCCGCAGATGTGTCACTCCTCATTGCATGAAACTGTCAAGGATCGTCTGTTGTTTCAGAAATTGTGTGCCGGGTGGATGCTGAAGCAATTGACTTCAGAACACAAAGCAAAGTGCATGTGGGCAGCTTTCAGTTTTCTGCAGTGGTACCACAACTGAGATGAATTTCTGATCTGGATCATCACAGGTGCTGAGATGTGGGTTGCGCACAATACCTCAGAAATCAAGCAAGAGGGGAAAATATGTATTTTTGTTAACTATGTGGAACAGCTTTTGAACCACACGTATTCAAAAAACAAAGATTTAACTACCATGGGGGACTTTAATATCAACTTCTTAACAATAAACAACAATAAGAGAGAATGAGAGCACTTTATGGAATCATTTAATGTGGTGGCAGTAGTTAGCTTCCCAAACACAATAACAAGTATCTGTATGAGCTTAGCTGACAATAATTTCTTGGCCAGAGGCAGGCCATCTGTATCACTCGAGCCTTGTATATATGGAAAGGTATGTTAATGACAAATTTAACCTGTTCTCTGATGAGTTTGTATCATTGTTTGAAACTGTATTTCGAAAAACAATCCTAGGAAACAATATGCAGGTTGCTAAAAGGAATCCCTATTGTTTTTTGATGATTCAGTTAAAAAGGAAGACTTAAGATTGTACTGTATTACTTTAAAAAGAGTTATAAACAAATTCAAATCCATGTTCATCACATCTGAAATTGACAATTCAAATAACAAAGCAAAAAAATCATTTGACAAGCTTTAAAATGGAAGGGGGGGGGGGGGGGGGGAGGAAAGTAGAATGTGCGTCTCATACAGAAATAAGACAAGACTGGAAATATAGTAAAAACACAGAGGAAGTTGCTATAATCTTCAGCAGGCATTTTTAACAGATGCCGAGTGAGTGAAGCATTAGCAATTCTGCATAAAGCTGTCAGTGCCAGAGCTGGTCAGATACTTGTCACATCCATCACAATTACTGAGAGCAAGGAGACAATCAAAGAGATGAAAGCAAAAGATTCTTCTGGGGTTGATTATATATCAATAAGAATACTTAGGCACTGTCATGGTTCCATATGTACAGTTTTGTGTCACGTTTTTAATGAATCCCTAATTCACCGAATTGTCCCATTTAGATCAAAATTTGCCTGTGTGAAATCACTTTCCAAAATAGGTGAAAAAACTAGCATATCAAGTTAATGCCCAATATGCTTGCTAACAAATTTTTCTAAGGTCATAGAGAAACTGACATTTCGGAGAATTGTTGATCACCTGAACAGCCACAACATTCTCTCTCAATATCAGTTTGGTTTCCAGCAAGGCCTATCAACTGATGATGCTATTTTCTCCTCCACTGATCAAATTCTGCAATCTCTTAATGCAAATTAGCACCAATTGGAATCCTATGTGAGCTTTCCAAGGTTTTAGAGGGCATCAACTACAAATAACTTTCAACTAAAACACACTTCTATGTGTTAAATGCAGCAAAGAGGAGATGGATTAAATCTTATCTTACAGACAGAAAGCAGAGGGTTACCAGTAGTGATAGTAATGGAACTCCACAAGTCTCAATGCTGAGGCTCTTACTATTCCTTATGTTTACAAATGGCCTCCCATGCTGTACCATTTCAGTGAGCAAGTTCATCCTATTTACTGGTAATACTA
The DNA here is from genome assembly GCF_023898315.1 of Schistocerca nitens. Classification (NCBI taxonomy): domain Eukaryota; kingdom Metazoa; phylum Arthropoda; class Insecta; order Orthoptera; family Acrididae; genus Schistocerca; species Schistocerca nitens. The sequence goes on from NC_064614.1 coordinate 150,878,184, forward strand.
CTCTCTCAATACCTCCTGAAACCTAGAATCCTCTGCTGAGTGTGCTTTTAACGATATTCTCAAATGGTTCAACTGTAATGTACTCTCTTTTGAACGTCAATAAAACTTAATATATACCATTGCATGTGATGCCGAAAGAAGAAGAGGATGTAAATATAAAGTGTAATGGACAACATATACAGCAAGTGGACTTTGCTAAGTATCTTAATAACAAATAAAAATGGCCTAACCATATCCTAGATCTGGAGAGAAGAAGAAGGAAAAAGAGTTCATTCTGCAGCTTTTGCTTTACATATAAGTGCATCGTCTATAAACAAGGATGTCATAAGAGCTGCTTACTTTGGATATTCTGTACACTGTTGTCTTACAGCATCATCTTGTGGGGTAACAAGAGCAAACTGAAGGAGTACATGATACAAAATTCATTCCATTCAATTAGCAGTTTTGTTTAGTACAAATAAGCAAGTATTTGTGTACCTTTTTTGTGCCGATTAGTGAGCTATTTAATGCAATCACACATATAAACTATTCATAATATGAATGACTCACAATGCATGTATAAATATTATTATTCCTGTTCATGTACTATGATGTAATATTATTTGCTAAGATTTTTGACATGAATCAACCATATTATGCTCTTCTGTATTGTAAATACTGTGATAATACTGACATGTTCCACTGAAATGTCGAAAGTCAAGAGCAAATTGAAGGAGTACCTGAAACAAAATTCATTCTATTCAACTAGTGACTTTGTTTAGTGCAAATGAGAAAGTATTTGCGCAGTTTTTTATCGTACAGATGAGTGAGCCATTTAATGCAAGCATAAATGTAAGTTATTCCTAATATTTATGACTCATAATGTATATATAAATATTATTATTTCTGTTCATGTATTATGATGCAACATTAGTTCCTATGATTTTTTAACATGAAGCAACCATATTGTGCCCTACTGTACTGTAAATATAGTAATAATACTGACTAGTTCCATATACTAGCAACTCCTCACTATTGGGATCAACAGAACTCACAATAAATAAATAAAAATAAATAGCGTCACACTGGCTCTCCCTGCAAGATGAAATTCAATCAGACTATGTCAATGCAGAAAATATTGTGTTTTGGGACAGATGGGAAGTTCTCCTCGCCAAATTCCCGACTGGATGTGAGACGGTGAATGCTGATCATTACTATGAAACACTGCAGAAACTGCAACAAGACATTCAGAACAAGTGACACGCTATACTTAGTGCCTGTGTTGCCTCACTGCACAACACCACTCAGCCATACACGTCTTGACAGACAACAGTGCTTCTGCAAATTTTTGCCAGGGGGATGTTTGATCAAGACCTTGCTCCTAGTGATTTTCATCTGTTTTGGAGCCTCAAGAAATTCCTGTCTGGTCCAAGTCAGAGTTTTCCGACTGAGGCAGAGATGGACGTCAAACAGTGGTTCCAATCCCTGGCAGCAGTCTTCTATGACACAAGGATATAAAGTTTGGTCCAACATTATGACAACAATCTGAATTCTGATTGTGAATATGTTGAAAAATAGCTCAACACTTTCTGTATATGTTCAAATAAATCTTTCAATGAAATTGTGTCTCTTTTCTGTGCATGACATAAGGGGAACTGACTTTAGGGATTTGACTTGTATATGCCACACACACACACACACACACACACACACACACACACACACACACACATATATATATATATATATATATATATATATATATGATTCTCTGCTGTTTTACACAATTCGACTCCAGAGGGGATGTTAAATTTATCTGCCATATTCAGCTGTTTATCATGATATTTGTTTCCAAAACAAGTTGACAGAAATAGTGGCTCGCTGTATGTAGAGTTCAGGATCGTGATCCAGATGACACACTGAACAACACAACTAGGAGACAAACTGCACATCACTCTTTGTCCATCTCTTCCTCCTCCATCCCCCCCCCCCCCACACTGTCCATCACCTCCTCCACCCCTCTCTCTCTGTCCATCTCTTCCCCCACTCTCCTCCTCCTCATCTCCCCCCCCTCCCGCCCCCCTCTCTGCTCATCTGTACCTTTCCATGCACTTACCGCCTGGTACGCATTTCAGTACTACCTGCTACACAACACGCTGGTCCTGCAGGGCAGCTGAGATGTCTGGCAGTACCAACCATCCTCATCCCCACCCCCACCCCACTCATAAGGGAGTTACATGATTCTTAACCCCCCCCCCTCCCCTTTGCTCCTTTCCAGACAGTAAGTGGTATGCACAGCAAATTTGGTTGAAATCGATCCAATGGTTTAGGAGGAGGTGTGGAAAATGAACTATCCTACAACTACCTGTAACAGCCACGTAACTGGCAAAACATATTCTAGCAAAGGGAGAGCCACCTGTGAAAAGACACATGTCATGTAACAGTTGTTATACAAACACTGTTCGCCCTTCTACATTGGTATGACTACCACCAAGTTATCAGTTAGGATGAATGGGCATAGACAGAGGGTATTTATGGCAACTCACAATATCCTTTTGAGGAGCATGGCATACTGCATGACAGCCAAGGGCTCAGTGCCTGTTTCACTCCATGTGTCATCTCGATCCTTCCCCCAGACACCCCTTTCTCAGAATTCCGTGATGGGAACCGATGTTACAACATGTCCATACTTTACATTAATTTCTTTGGTCTTAGCACTTCTTTTCAGTGACTGTTCCTTTTTTTACACTCCCTTTCAGTTATCTGTACATTTTATTTTCTGGCTTGCCTGTTTTTCCTCACCTCTCTCACATCTGCTTATGTAACACGTGAAAGTTCAGCGATATACACAAGCAAATGCAATGGCCCTTAGTTGTTGCATACATCACCAACTCTTAAATATGTTTGATTCAATCTCCTTTTCTCTCACTTGCCAACTGCTCACCTCATTTCAGCTTAAGTTTTACATTTCACTTTATCAATTATCTGCTTTATATTCTCAATCTAGGCCTTGGTTCCAATATTTCATTCCTTATACCATCTCCTCAGCTCTAATTTTCATCACCAACTCATGTCCATAAATGTGCCCAATCATTCTCTCTCTCTGATTCTTAGCCCTAAGCTGGAACATTAACTCAAATGTTATGACTGAGCAGATGACGATGATAATAACAGTGGGATTTCAACAATGTTTATTTTGCTCCCAATAATGGGCTGGTATGGAGAAGATGAAACCACAGCTCATCACTGAAAGCTGTCATGGCATTCATCATACCAAATAGAATTCCTTCAGATGTGTGAACCGAGTTTAGATACATTTAACACTAAACTATCACTATAAAGTGTAGTGCTATTCGTGCTTATGTCACCTACATTTAACTAAGTAAATTAGAAAGAAAGCTGCCAATTTGAAAGAAGCTGCCACCTCCTCAATTCACTAAATGGCTGCTGTTTTTCTCCTATTGGTAGATCAATATTAATTGATAACAGTGGTATTTTTCAAAGAAAAAAGATACCTATATCTGCAAATGCTCAGTTCAAGTTCACTTTCCATTGTGATGCAGTTTTACAAGGAACACAGTTACTTGCTACGTAGTTAACAGAACTTCGCTATCCACAAATCTGTATGATGAATCTGAACTCTGACAAAATTTTGGAGGTTATTCATGTTGTAACATGTTATAACAATTGCCGATGAGGATGGGATTTTTCCTTTTCACCATTGACCCACAGATTTCCATGGTTACTGTCGAGCAACTATTGCAAAGTCTCCTTGAACAGCAAACACTTCTAACATCAGCGATTCGCGATTTCGTCGCGGCGTCCAATGCGGGGCGTTTCTCATCGTTGGCTATACCACCTTTTCCTCCTTACGACGAGACGGCGGAAGACTGGTCTGATTATGAAAAACGTCTTCGACAGCACTTCTTGGTATTTCATGTCACGGACGAACAACCATGTAAGTCTCTGTTCCTTTCCTGGATTTCACCTCAAATGTATCGGTTGTTGTCGCAATTGGGTCCTTTGAAGGATCCTGCGTCTTTGTACCTTGCTGAAATGTGCTCACTTCTGTCTGTTTATTTTCAAAAGCAAACGCATGTGGTAGCCTCTCATGTTGCCTTTTATCGTTGTCAAAAACAGCCGCATCAATCCTATCGTGCTTGGGCTGCTGAAGTTTACGGCCTCAGTCGAAAGTGTCAATTTGTTACTGACGTTCACAAAGAATCCTACGCCAATTCCATGGTACGGGATGCTATTATCCGGTCGGCGCCCGACAAAGAAGTTTGGCAACGTGCACTTCAGTTGGCAAATCCGACTCTAGATGAAGTTCTCTCCATTGCGCAGTCTTTTGAAATTTCTCACGCCGCTGGGGCGCAAATAGAGGCATGGGGTGATGTCGGGGAAATACAACCTCTGTGCGCTGTTGACGACGCGTGCGGCGCATCCCAGCCGGCCGACGTGGCCGCAGTGCGCTCCCACGCGCAGCCTCGGCCTAACCGTAAACAACCCACTAAGAAACTGCAGCAAAACCCTCGGCAACTTCCTTCATGTCCACGGTGTTTTACGAAACATTCAAGTGAGGATTGTCCCCAATGTTGGGCTGTGTGTCAAAATTGCAAAAAGAAAGGTCATGTGTCTTCCGTTTGCAAATCCGACAGCATACATGATGTTCATGAACATGACGCTGATTCTTATTCTGTGTTGTCTGTCAATTGCACTTCTTCCCTTTCAGGGAAGTTATTCCTCACTGTCCAAATCCTTGGTCGAGATGTTCGCATGCACGTGGATACCGGTTCTGCTGCCACTATAATTAATTCTCAGACGAACTTTTGTGTTTCCACCTGGATGTTGCCGAGCAGTGGGTTGTGGATGGGTTCCCCATCACCGGGGACCGGCTGGCGGCTGCTACGGGTTCTGACCCTACCCTCTCCCGTGTTTTACGCTGTATTCAGAAGGGTTGTTCAGATCGCCCGTCCGCTAAGACTTCTGATCTGTTGCGGAACTACTACGCTTTGCGCTACCGCCTCACGGCTAGGGATGGTGTTATCCTCCTTTCCACTGACAATGCTTCGCCGCGTGTTATGGTACCTGTGTTTTTGCGTGCTTCGGTCTTGCACCTCCTTCACCAAGGGCACTGGGGTGTGTCTCGCACAAAATCTCTGGCGCTCCGTCATGTGTACTGGCCTGGCATCGACTCTGAAATAGCACACATAGTCGCTGCCTGCGGCCCTTGTGTGTCACAGGCCGCCGCCCCGAAGTCATCTTTGTCACCGTGGCCTTCACCTGAGAAGCCCTGGGAGCACATTCATGCTGACTTCGTGGGACCCTTTTTAGGTACTTATTGGCTCCTCATCATTGACGCCTACTCTAACTTTCCTTTCATTGTCCGTTGCACGTCGCCTACCACTGCGACAACCACAAGTGCTCTCGCCTGCATTTTTCCTTTGGAAGGCCTACCCTCTACTCTTGTTACTGATAATGGTCCGCAATTTGCCTCTTCCGAATTTATGGATTTTTGTGCTCGTCACGGCGTTATGCATGTCACGGCCCCGCCGTTCCATCCACAATCAAACGGTGAGGCTGAACAACTGGTCCGCACATTTAAGGCTCAGATGTGGAAACTTCTGACTTCTTCTGCTGCTGATGATGCGCTTCTCCAGTTTCTGGCGTCTTACCGTTTCACCCCCATGGGCGACCACAGCCCGGCTGAGATCTTACATGGCCGACAGACCCGCACGCTACTTCATCTTCTGCGGCCTTCCACCTCACGGCCGCAGGTGCCTTCACTTGGCTGGTTCACCGCCGACGACCTCGTCTGGATCCGGGGATATGGCAGGTGGCCAAAATGGAGTCCGGGCCGCATCTTACGACACTGTGGTCAACGCCTGTATGAAATCCAGACGGACACGGGTGTTGCAGTGCGTCATTCGGACCAGCTTCGGCCTCGTGTGCCGGCAACGCCTGTTCCGAATGCCGCTACACCACCTTCGGTTCTACCTGATTATTGGGATCTTGGCATCTCTCAATACTCACAACGCAGTCCTCTCACCGTCTTCGCGGTGCCAGCACAAGAACTGACGTCACCAGGAGACATGCCCATGCAGGAACCGGATGAGCATCCTCTGTCGGAGCCAATCTACTCGCCTCCTCCTCCTACAGACACCGACACATCGCCCATGTCTCCTGTTATATCAACTGGACTTGCCGCAATGGGCAGATTGGTGCACAGGGCCCCAGCACATTCGACCCCTACGCCTCCTGTCATCTCGACCCGTTATCATTGGGGACACTTCCGTCCGTACGGGAAGCCTCCTCCTCGAGACTTTACGGCCAGTCAAACAAAACCTATGGACGTTATCCATCTCCAGGCCACCTCCCTCAAGACCAGTGCAACAATTTCAAAGGGGGGAAAAGTGTTGTGACTCGCCGATCATTCAAAGTACCGCCGCGCGATTACGCGTGTCCTCTACGTGCGGCGTTGTCTGCCAGCCATGCAGCAGCTGTGCCAGCTAAGCGGCCAGCCAGGCAGTGGCCACTAGACTTGGACTCAGTGCTCATTCGAATGTTACCGTGTACACATGTATTGCTTGTCAACTTGCTCTGTGAGTTATATGTGTTGTGTCGTTTTGAAATATAGGTCTTCAACTTGACGTTATAACTATTCAGCAATATTTTCTCAAGCTGGGCCTGGAACTGCATCGCTTGCTAGCACAACAAAGTCACCAGGCACAGTGTTCCAACTCTCTGCAAATTCAACATTCCAACTGGCTGCTTTCCCCACGTACACCTGGACCTCATCAGCCCCCTTCCCCCCTTCAGAGGGCTTCGGTTATGTTCTTTCTTCAATCGATCATTTACCTCGGTGGGTAGAGGCTGTCCCTCTCACCAACATAACCGCCAAAACCGTGGTGAAGGCTTTTGTTTCTTCCTGGATTTCCCGCTCTGGGTGCCCTGTTACCATCACCACTGACCAGGGCACTTTTTGTCCAACTCTGCCAGCTGTGTAGTATCAACAAATGTCACACAACTGCCTACCACCTCCAAGCAAACAGGCTGATAGAACAGTGGCATCACACTTTCATGACAGCACTGTGATGGCCCTCCCTTGGGGACTCCTCGGCCTACGGTCGTCATACAAACCAGATATCAAGGACACCATGAGTGAGTTCATCTATGGTGAAAACCCTGTCTTTCCTGGAGATCTGTTACAACCTACCCCCTCTGACTTCAAAAGCTGGATCCAAGCAACACATTTTGCAAACATTTCCCTGAACCCCCCATCAAGCCATACTCCCCCCACTCCTATGGGCTCCAATCTTCTTTCATGAAATTTCGTTTTTCTCCGCGATGACACCATCAGGGTCCCACTCACCCCACCATATTCAGGCCCATATGAGGTCCTAAACCACACTGCTAATACGATGGACATAAAGGTTAAAGGTTCACCACTCACTGTTTCTCTCCACCACATGAAACTAGCGCATCTCGACCCAGCATCTTACACGCCCAAAGACGTTATGTAGCCTCCCGGCCCTGAGAACTCATGCTCAACCCATGACCTCTCAGAGCTGCCGCCGCAGCCCTCACCCGAACATGCGCCTGCTTAACCATCCACGCTGTTCCTTGGGTTCTCGCCCTCTCCCTCTCTCTCTCTACATCCTCCCTGCTACCCCCTCTAGTCGTTCTGCAAACTGACGTCCTGCCCCAACGCGTGGTGGATGTCACCATCCTCATCGACGACAACCACATCTTCATCCTGCTGCAAGACAACTCGTCACACTCAACCGGGGACCCAGTTCGTTACTCAATCTCCGGCTCCTGCCCGCTCCCATGAGGGGTTGACCACACGCACCTTCAAGCTAAGGCAACCTACGTAGGAAGGGGTTGGAAGTGGCATAGTTGTCTGCTCAAGAGGGAATGGCAACGAAAAAGTCCCATGTTTGTTATGTTTGCATGGGCGCAGATGGCAGTTCGCGAGTGCCGAGCGTGTGGTGGCCACGAATGGTGCGTGCAGAGGCTGTCTATTGTCCTTAGTGTGGTCCCTGCCACAACAACCTCCAGAGATGGACATCCCAATCACATCACTGCCTTCGCCTTTATTGCCGGACACCCCCCCCCCTTCTTCCACTACGCTCAAACAGTGCTGCACACTGTGGCAGGGGAGGGAGGGGAGAAGGGGGCAGGGGGTGCTGTGTGGCATCGACAAGTACGAACGGCCCGCTTCATCTTCCTTGTTCAGTTTGCTGTATGACTTGCTGTAATGTGGACGTCTGTAATTACCGATGCAAAATACACTCCTGGAAATGGAAAAAAGAACACATTGACACCGGTGTGTCAGACCCACCATACTTGCTCCGGACACTGCGAGAGGGCTGTACAAGCAATGATCACACGCACGGCACAGCGGACACACCAGGAACCGCGGTGTTGGCCGTCGAATGGCGCTAGCTGCGCAGCATTTGTGCACCGCCGCCGTCAGTGTCAGCCAGTTTGCCGTGGCATACGGAGCTCCATCGCAGTCTTTAACACTGGTAGCATGCCGCGACAGCGTGGACGTGAACCGTATGTGCAGTTGACGGACTTTGAGCGAGGGCATGCGGGAGGCCGGGTGGACGTACCACCGAATTGCTCAACATGTGGGGCGTGAGGTCTCCACAGTACATCGATGTTGTCGCCAGTGGTCGGCGGAAGGTGCACGTGCCCGTCGACCTGGGACCGGACCGCAGCGACGCACGGATGCACGCCAAGACCGTAGGATCCTACGCAGTGCCGTAGGGGACCGCATCGCCACTTCCCAGCAAATTAGGGACACTGTTGCTCCTGGGGTATCGGCGAGGACCATTCGCAACCGTCTCCATGAAGCTGGGCTACGGTCCCGCACACCGTTAGGCCGTCTTCCGCTCACGCCCCAACATCGTGCAGCCCGCCTCCAGTGGTGTCGCGACAGGTGTGAATGGAGGGACGAATGGAGACGTGTCGTCTTCAGCGATGAGAGTCGCTTCTGCCTTGGTGCCAATGATGGTCGTATGCGTGTTTGGCGCCGTGCAGGTGAGCACCACAATCAGGACTGCATACGACCGAGGCACACAGGGCCAACACCCGGCATCATGGTGTGGGGAGCGATCTCCTACACTGGCCGTACACCACTGGTGATCGTCGAGGGGACACTGAATAGTGCACGGTACATCCAAACCGTCATCGAACCCATCGTTCTACCATTCCTAGACCGGCAAGGGAACTTGCTGTTCCAACAGGACAATGCACGTCCGCATGTATCCCGTGCCACCCAACGTGCTCTAGAAGGTGTAAGTCAACTACCCTGGCCAGCAAGATCTCCGGATGTGTCCCCCATTGAGCATGTTTGGGACTGGATGAAGCGTCGTCTCACGCGGTCTGCACGTCCAGCACGAACGCTGGTCCAACTGAGGCGCCAGGTGGAAATGGCATGGCAAGCCGTTCCACAGGACTACATCCAGCATCTCTACGATCGTCTCCATGGGAGAATAGCAGCCTGCATTGCTGCGAAAGGTGGATATACACTGTACTAGTGCCGACATTGTGCATGCTCTGTTGCCTGTGTCTATGTGCCTGTGATTCTGTCAGTGTGATCATGTGATGTATCTGACCCCAGGAATGTGTCAATAAAGTTTCCCCTTCCTGGGACAATGAATTCACGGTGTTCTTATTTCAATTTCCAGGAGTGTATATCGAGTCTTACAGTATTCCATGTGTTTTCCTTTGGCTACAACCCAGCCAAACCCACAATACATTCCCAGTCTCCTGACACCTCAGTCGTCTTTAATCACAGAAGGCACACTTTATTTGATATTTGTTGAATAGCTTGCTGATCTTCAAAGAGACTCCACCAATATAAGGTAGAAAAAATCCTTGTTAAGTCCTCTGGTTTTTTTGTCTGCCCCCATCAGAGGTTCGAGTCCATCTTCAGGCACGGGTGTGTGTGTTGTCCTTAGCATTAAGTTAGTTTAATTTAGATTAATTAGTGTGCAGGCTTAGGGGCCAATGACCTCAGCAGTTTGATCCCATAATACCTTACCACAAATTTCCAATTTTTCTGCCTGCTCCTGAGTTTTACTGCATACTGGCTGAAATGAATTTCTGATCTGCCTTCCAGAGCAATGCTTTGGTAGCACCTGAAGATGAAAAATGAAATGATCATATGGCATTTATTGGCCGGGATATCCCCTTGATGAGCAGTTGCATCATGGAAGTATTGTGCAGTTCACGCAATGCTGTCTGATGAGACACCTGTGATACATTCAAACAATACTTAAACTGTTAGATGTGAACCAGTGGTGGGCATGTTCAGCTATCATCTGAGCTATTTGCTGAGGTTGATTAGTATGGTCAACAAAACATTTAAATTAATAGGAAGATTACCTGCACAGGTTAAGAACAAGAGTAAGCCCAGAAAATCCTTGTGGGATCCCACTGGTTATAAGAATGAAATTTTCACTCTACAGGGGAGTGTGCGCTGATATGAAACTTCCTGGCAGATTAAAACTGTGTGCTGGAGAGCTTCTGTAAAGTCTGGAAGGTAGGAGACGAGGTACTGGCAGAAGTAAAGCTGTGAGGACGGGGTGTGAGTCGTGCTTGGGTAGCTCAGTTGGTAGAGCACTTGCCAGTGAAAGGCAAAGGTCCCGAGTTCGAGTCTCGGTCCGGCACACAGTTTTAATCTGCCAGGAAGTTTCCCACTGGTTATGTCTACTCATTCTGAGGTTAGTTTAATGCCTGCAACACTGCCTGCAATGAGACCTTCTGCTTTCTGTTATCAATATATGAATCTCAGTAAGTGCAGGAGGTATTTCATAAAAGTTATAGACTTATCCTTTAAGTTACTAAGTACAATCTCAGGAGCCCCACAACCAAAAGCCACAAAATATACCAATGCAACAATGTTCTTTTTTAACTTTGCAAGGACTACATTTTTGGAGTACACTGTCTCATACAAATGCCAAACTAAGAGGCAAATTGCAAGTTATGTTCAGTTTAATGAATCAGTATTCTCTCGGAGGCTACTTAACCAGACATTTTTAGGAAAAATTGGAAGGAGTTATAATCAGAGGCAGTTTTCTTATCTCTAGTATGATAGATGGATGTTACTTCGGCACATTGAAGCATATCAAGAAATGTCCTGAGTCACTGAATGATTACGAAGATTGCTTAAGTGTAGTTCCATCCAGTCACCACAAGATTTTAATATTCCGCTATAAACAAACCATAGCCAGCAGAATTATTACCTTTTAGGGACCTGATAAATATTATTATCTCCTGAGGTGTTTATTTATGAAATGAATACCTGTTGATGGGGGATGGAGTGTCTGCTTAACTTAATATAACACATCTGTATTTGATTTTTATTAATACGGATAATGTATGCTGCTGCTGTGAGGAAGGAGTTCTTTTTTACTGTATGTGTCTGTGACTCAACACTTTCTCTATGTGGTGAGTAGCAACCTTTTCACTGTAGTTACACAGAGTGACAAATGAAAGACAGTATGATACAGCTCCAGCTTACGGACTTCGGAGTGTTCTCGGTGTTCTCTTGGTGCCATTCTCTATGTTGTAACGTAATCTGTTCTGGTATTGAGTACTGAAATTAATGGTGTTATAGTGTGTAATCAGTGTTCTTTATTGGATTATCCACCTTCAATGACATCCCTACAGTGGTGACCCTGAACAGGACGCCTCACTGTACTTTTAGGGAATGGAGTTGGTGTAAAACCGGAGGGCGGTGACAGTGCTTTGCACTCGCCCAGGAGTAATGTGACCAATACTCCTCAAGACCAGCAGTCTCAGAAAATGGCTCCACAATGTAGGAACACACAAAACATTAAATGGCCAGTTTTCTGCATGTCGACAACATTTCCTGCCAACACAACGTATAGTAAGACACATTATAATTCCAATGCATCATCACCCACTTAAGCAAATATCAGACAATCTTCGCAGAGGATAGTATAACCACACACAGTTATACAGCGCTTAAGGCCGGCCTAATCGAGTACTTCGCCCAGTCACCTGAGTACATGCTCCACAGACAGATTAGGAAACATGCACCCACCCAGCTACTGTGTGACCTGTGCTTACTATAAAGACCTGACCCACTTTCAGAACAGATCCTCTGCATAATACGGCCCAGCAGGCTTCAAGAGAACATGAGACTTATCCTTGCACCGGATAATTGGATAAAAATGCGTCACTACTGGTGCTGGCAGACAAATCTGAAACCATGGCAATACGGCAGCTAGCGTAAAGGCAATGGCCAGACCCTGAGCATTTCTGTGGCTGTTGTAAGGCACTACAGGGCATAGTGATCTGTTATACTCAATATTAGAGCCACCCTCCACCAATAGCAACTGTTGCGTCATTTTTTAAGGAGTCCTCTGCTCACATTTTGGTCTGCAGTGTGCATCTGAGCATGGGTTGCCATCTCGGTTCCCTGGCACAGTGGTTTTTCTCCACGCATGTTCTGCAATGGAATTTCAGGCTTACGATGGACAGGAGCAGCATCACAGCATCCATGCAAATGAAAAGATCAACATTTTTCAGCCAGTCCCAGCCACAGATATTATATACATGCGCCACAGTTACATATACGTCGCCCATCTGTGAAACCTTTGGCTTTGAAGAACTGAAATTTTATGGCAATCCCCACTCACTAAGCGGAGCCACACTCAAACATCATTTTCTTGTTGGTTCCAGGTAACGTATCAAAAAGACTCTTTGTTATGGACAAAATATCACATACAAAGTTTTTAGTGGTCATGGGGCTTGATATTATCATTTTACCAAGGGCATTGTTTCAACTGGACTCCAAGGGCACTTCCCTCAACATCACGGTGGCTAATAACATATCCACACTGGCATATGACTAGAAAAGATTTTGTGTCGATACAGACCTACTGTAGCCAATCACATGGAATTTCTTAATTGCAGACGTCAGGGTACTTATAATTGAGGCAGACATCCTATAACAGTTCCAATTACTTGTGGATGTCCAGAGAGGACTGATAGTTCACAGATTCTGGAATAGTTCCCAGGCCTCACTTCATGGTCAGATGACAGGCATAAAAGAAGACCAAAGACTCAGCCCATTATCCGTACAACCCCAGGGAAACCCCTCTCCTCACACTGCAGAAGTTGGCCGCGAATGTCAACAGAGAAATTACGGACAGAATCACATGCCCCTTGGACAGCAAAATCGGCCTCGCTCCACCACATGGTTTGTGGACACTTACCAAGAGAACCATCCCTGACAGGCATCCCATTCCCAACATAATGTACATGAATAACAAGTTGGTTGGAGCAACTGTGTTTACTGTAATTGACTGCGCACGAGCATACTCACAAATTCCTACGGCCCCTGGGGACACGGCAACGACAGCAATAATGACTTTCTTTGGATCATAGGAGTACTTGCATGAGGGTTGACTGAAAAGTAATGCCTCCACCTTCGTAACTCTTCAACAGTTGGCAGCATTGGTATGTGCCAGTTACTGGCTTGTTCTGTAGCCTCGTAGCCTCTTCTCTACATCTCCAGTTGGCGGGAAGCCTTAGCACTGAACGGTTGTGTCGTTACAGTGTAAAGTATGGAACCCTGCGCAGACGGTCAGTCAATTCGAATTAAGCAATGTGCAGTCATTGAATTCTTGACAGCAGAAGGTGTCACCCCAAAGGAGATTCATCAGAGAATGGAAGCAGTTTATGGTGGCTGTGTCGATGTGACTACTGTGCATCATTGAGCGAGTAAGTTTAAAGATGCCGAGGCAGAACATCTGACCTGCATGACAAACAAAGAGTTGGATGTCCTGTGACAGCAACCACTGAGTTTCACAAGCAAAATGTTGACAGATTGATTCAAGATGATCGTCATATCACTCAGAGTGTGGAGTCTTGAATCAATCTGTCAACAGTTTTCTTGCGAAACTCAGTGGTTACTGTCACATGACGTCCAAATCTTTGTTTATCATGCAGGTCAGATGTTCCCACCTCAACATCTTTCAACTTACTCACCCAACGACGTACAGTACTCACATCAACACAGTCACCATAAACTGATTTTATTTCCTGATGAATCTCCTTTGGGGTGACATCTGCTGCTGTCAAGAATTCAATGACTGTATGTTGCTTAAATCGCACTGACCAACCGTCTGCGCAGGGTTCCATACTTTACACTGTAACAACACAACCATTCAATGCTAAGGCTTCCCGGCAACTGGAGCTGTAGAGAAGAGGCTATGGAACAAGCCTGTACCAGCCGCATACCAAAGCCAACTGTTGAAGAGTTATGAAGGTGGAGGCATTACTTTTCAGTCCACTCAGATGTATATGGACTAAAAATACTGCCCAGAAATGGCAATGTTTCATCCACCAAGATCTACAGGGTGTATATTATTATATGGATGACATCCTCGTGTTTTCTCTTTCATCAGGACAGCAAGCTACACACCATCAACTACTTTTCAAGTTATGTCAACAAGCAGGGGTTGTGGAGAATACAGGCAAGTGCATTTTTGGCCGGGATAGCGTTGAGTTCCTGGGTGTCTTACCCTAGGAGACCGAGTCAGAGAGATCCAATAAGTTACACTGCCATGGACATCCAAGGATCTTACACAGTTTGTAGGTATGCTCAACAATGATCATTGCTACCCACCTCATGCGGTGGTGTCGGTGGCACTGCTGCCGAGATTGCTTAAGGCAAATTCACGGCAGGAACTAGGAAGGTGTCTTGGAATGAGAAGCAATAATTGCATTTGATTCGGTGAAAGAATAACCCACATGAGCTGTATTGCTGAATCATCTGCACCAAAATGTGCCAACAGCTATTATGGAGGACTCAAGCCAGGTGGTGGTAGGGGCCACCCTCCAACAGCAAACTGACAGTGCGTGGCTGCCCCTGGCATTCTTCTCCTTTCTAATACTGGAGCATTATAGATCTTGTGTTACATGCAGTCTTTGTTGCTGTCAACCACTGTCATGATTTTCACAGACCCTGACTCCATTACCAATTGTTTTAAAAGGGGTCACCTAAATGTTCACTTCAGTTGATCAGACAGGTGGAGTTGATTTCCCAGTTTACCATCGATGTACACTGTGTGAGTGGCTGCAAGTACATCATCACCGACTGCACCAATATTAGGACAGAACGATGGTGGGACTACAATGTGCATGAATGGGTGCTGGACAAGAAGTTATGCATGCTACGGGAGCAACAGAGTTCAAGTCTGCAATTACAAAGAGTCAAAAACAGCACAGGATAATGTCTAACTATGTAGTGCAACATGGCACATGGTAGGATGCCTGTCTACATTTCACATGATTTCAAGAGAACTATCTTTCTGGCCTACCACAACCTCACGCACAGGAATGCGAACTACTGCGAAACTGGTGTGGCCCGGGAACAACAGAGATTGCCACTCGTGGGTAAAGCAGTGTGGCAGGTGTCAGCAGAGCAAAATTGACTATCATGTTCTCCATCCACAAGGGCTGTTCACCACACCTTCGGTGAGGTTCGGGCATGTACATGTGGTTCTCGTAGGCCCTCTTCCTTACTCCAATGGTTTCTGTTCCCTTGTAACCTTAGCGGAATGCTTTATTTAGTGGATGGAGGCCACTCATGTGGCCAAAATGATGCCACATACAGTGGCAAAGGCTATTTTAGGCGGTTGGATCATCAGGTTCGGTATGCCACACACCATCAGGACTGACAAGGGCCGGTAGTTCCTGGCGTCCTTACTTCAGGAAACCCTATGGTTATATGGCAGTTCTTGCATACATACCACTTGCTGTCATACTGCCAGTAACAGTATGTTGTAGAGGTTCTACCATAGCACAAAGGCAGCTTTGATATGTGCCAGTCGCCATGGTCGTACGCACTCCAGCTTGTCCTGTTGGGCCTGCGATCAGTAATTAAGGACTATATGCAAGATTCATGAGAACAACTCGTGTATGGCAACGAGCTACACCTAATAGTGGAAGTGATTAGGGACAAGCCTTCTGACCTCCCTCCAACGTCCTCCATCACCAAGATTAATTGACACCTTCGTGAAATTGTGGCCTGACTATGGCCCACAGTGCTGCAATTACACAGACACAGTAATATGTTCACACATTGGGTCCTCAACAGTGTACCTTCTGTCTAGCTGTGGGACGACTTGGGCCATCCATCTCTCATCCACTGTAAAGTGTCCTATACAAGGTTCTGTAGTGTGGGCCACACACTTTTAAAATACAATGCAGCAGATAACGTGAAATGGTTTCAGTCAAATGATTGAAGCTGACACACTTGTATGTGGAGGTGACAGAGGACACTGTTCCTGTGCCACCCACCACTCTACCAGGCACTCCCAGACAGAGAGCGCAGTGGATCCCCACCTTAATTGAATGTCACCAGTGGCACCCCCATTGGAACTGGTTCCAAAGACTACAAGATCAGGCTGCATTGAAAAACGTGTCCCGGTATACCTGGGCTCCGGGTTTTAAAAGGAAGATAGGGGGTGGGTCTGATGTAGCGACACAGATTGACAAATTAAAGACAGAGTGACATAGCTTTAACTTGAGGACTTTGGAGTGTTCTCTTGGTGCCATTATCTATGTTGTGACATATTTTATTTTGGTATTGAGTGCTGGAATTAAAGCTGTTACAGTGTGTAATCAGTGTTCTTCATTGGATTACCCCACCTTCAGCAACATTCCTACACCATATTCTTGTTAATCACTGGGTTTGTTGGTCAATGACTAGAAAATTTCTGCCAGTGGTACTGGTGGTGGAGATCATTATTATTTAGACCACTATCTTTTTGTTAGTAATGTTCCAAATTGTTTTAGCTTTATTCTTGCAAAGTTTTATCTGTTGAGCATAGTGTACATGTTTCACCTTTTTTATAAGAGAGGAGGATTTTGTAATATTTGTAATTGATTTTCAACTCATGACTACAGCTGTCCTACTAAATTAGGGAGATCTCTCTTTTCCAAGCACAAAACATCTTAATACCAAGAGTTATCCACCCCTTGCCATTGGTTCTATTCAATTTTACTCTTGTCTGTTTAACAAGGAAAAATATGCTATGGGAATATGTTTACGGAAGATTTAAATTTTTCATGTAAACTGTCTGTTTTATACATTTCTCTCGAACATTGTTCTGATAACACCTTCCTAAACACTGGTTATCAAGTCAGTGCTGATGATTTAGTGATGCACTACTTTCCTCCTGTGATTTGTATGTAACTCATCATCATCATCATCATTTAAGACTGATTATGCCTTTCAGCGTTCAGTCTGGAGCATAGCCCCCCTTATACAGTTCCTCCATGATCCCCTATTCAGTGCTAACATTGGTGCCTCTTCTGATGTTAAACCTATTACTTCAAAATCATTCTTAACCGAATCCAGATACCTTCTCCTCGGTCTGCCCCGACTCCTCCTACCCTCTACTGCTGAACCCATGAGTCTCTTGGGTAACCTTGCTTCTCCCATGCGTGTAACATGACCCCACCATCTAAGTCTGTTCGCTCTGACTGCTACATCTATAGAGTTCATTCCCAGTTTTTCTTTGATTTCCTCATTGTGGACACCCTCCTGCCATTGTTCCCATCTACTAGTACCTGCAATCATCCTAGCTACCTTCATATCCGTAACCTCAACCTTGTTGATAAGGTAACCTGAATCCACCCAGCTTTCGCGCCCATACAACAAAGTTGGTCGAAAGATTGAACGGTGCACAGATAACTTAGTCTTGGTACTGACTTCCTTCTTGCAGAAGAGAGTAGATCGTAGCTGAGCGCTCACTGCATTAGCTTTGCTACACCTCGCTTCCAGTTCTTTCACTATGTTGCCATCCTGTGAGAATATGCATCCTAAGTACTTGAAACCGTCCACCTGTTCTAACTTTGTTCCTCCTATTTGGCACTCAATCCGTTTATATTTCTTTCCCACTGACATTACTTTCGTTTTGGAGATGTTAATCTTCATACCATAGTCCTTACATTTCTGATCTAGCTCTGAAATATTACTTTGCAAACTTTCAATCGAATCTGCCATCACAACTAAGTCATCCGCATATGCAAGACTGCTTATTTTGTGTTCACATATCTTAATCTCACCCAGCCAGTCTATTGTTTTCAACATATGATCCATAAATAATATGAACAACAGTGGAGACAGGTTGCAGCGTTGTCTTACCCCTGAAACTACTCTGAACCATGAACTCAATTTACTGTCAACTCTAACTGCTGCCTGACTATCCATGTAAAGACCTTTAATTGCTTGCAAAAGTTTGCCTCCTATTCCATAATCTTGTAGAACAGACAATAACTTCCTCCTAGGAACCCGGTCATATGCCTTTTCTAGATCTATAAAGCATAGAAACAATTCCCTGTTCCACTCATAACACTTCTCCATTATTTGCCGTAAGCTAAAGATCTGGTCCTGACAACCTCTAAGAGGCCTAAACCCACACTGATTTTCATCCAATTGGTCCTCAACTAATACTCGCACTTTCCTTTCAACAATACCTGAGAAGATTTTACCCACAACACTGATTAAAGAGATACCTCTGTAGTTGTTACAATCTTTTCTGTTTCCATGTTTAAAGATTGGTGTGATTACTGCTTTTGTCCAGTCTGATGGAATCTGTCCCGACTCCCACGCCATTTCAATTATCCTGTGTAGCCATTTAAGACCTGACATTCCACTGTATTTGATGAGTTCCGACTTAATTTCATCCACCCCAGCCGCTTTATTGCACTGCAATCTATTGACCATTTTGTCCACTTCCTCAAATGTGATCCTATTTCCATCATCATTCCTATCCCATTCTACCTCAAAATCTGAAACATTACTGATCGCATTTTAACCTACATTGAGCAACTCTTCAAAATATTCCCTCCATCTGCCCAAGGCATCCACAGGATTCACCAGCAGTTTTCCTGACCTGTCCAAAATACTTGTCATTTCCTTCTTACCTCCCTTTAGAAGACTGCTAATTACACTCCAGAATGGTTTTCCAGCGGCTTGACCCATAGTCTCCAACCTGTTTCCAAAGTCTTCCCACGATTTCTTCTTGGATGCCGCAATTATCTGTTTGGCTTTGTTTCTTTCTTCAACATAACTTTCTCTGTCTACCTGGGTTCTGGTATGTAGCCATTTTTGATACGCCTTCTTTTTCCTTTTACAGGCTGCCTTGACTGTATCATTCCACCAAGCTGTTTGCTTCATCCTACTTTTACACACTACTGTTCCAAGATATTCTTTAGCCACTTCTAGTACTGTGTCCCTGTACCTTGTCCATTCCTTTTCCAATGACTGTAATTGACTACATTCAACTAACTGGTACCTTTCTGAGATCGCTGTTATGTACTTGTGCCTGATTTCCTTATCCTGAAGTTTCTCCACTCTTATCCTCCTACATATGGATCTGACCTCCTGCACTTTCGGCCTCACAATCCCAATTTCACTGCAGATTAAATAATGATCAGTGTCATCAAAGAATCCCCTGAATACACGTGTGTCCCTCACAGCCTTCCTGAATTCCTGATCTGTTATTATATAGTCAATGACAGATCTGGTTCCCCTGCCTTCCCAAGTATACCGGTGAATGTTCTTATGTTTAAAAAAGGAGTTTGTGATTACTAAGCCCATACTGGCACAGAAATCCAAGAGTTGTTTCCCGTTCCTGTTGGCCTCCATATCCTCTCCAAATTTACCCATAACCTTTTCATACCCTTCTGTTCGATTTCCAATCCTGGCGTTAAAATCACCCATGAGCAGAACACTGTCCTTGTCCTTTACTCTATCGACTACATCACTGAGTGCGTCATAAAAACTATCCATCTTATCTTGATCAGTCCCTTCACAATGCGAATATACTGACACAATCCTAATTTTCTTGCTAGACACTGTCAAATCTATCCACATCAGTCGTTCGTTTACATACCTTATTGCAACTACACTGGGTTCCATTTCTTTCCTGATGTAAAGCCCTACACCCCATTGTGCTACTTGTTTACATTTGACCATCATGTTTATGTAAATCACTGCCTATTGGGTTTACAGCTATATCATTGGAGATTGCTGGAATGGAATGCAAGATGAACCAGGTTTGTTGAACACCAGCAACTTAGAAACTGACATTCAGTCACATTCCATACACTCAATAGTGAAGGGGAACTTTGTGGACTGAATCAACTATTGGAATTACAGTGACATCATTATAAAAGTGATTCAGTTTGCTACACTACCTACTAACAACCACTTCTAATGTTATACTTCTGGGATATCTAACGAAGATATTAACTGTATTTTCCATTAAATTTGACGTGTAAACTAAACTCTGGGATATAAATATTGCAACTTCGGGAAAAAGCTATACAGTTCTACTGACTTTTCAACTGCTGAAGCAGGGAGATCCAGTAATGGATAGGATTTAATGCGGCATTTTGAACGTATTTTTGTATTACTGCTCCTTACATACAATTGCTGGCCCCACGAAGGTAAGACTAATTACAGCCCACATACCGTACAAGAATCAAAAAGAGTACAAATCCTGTATTTAGTGCCATAGAAGATACAGTCCAGTCATGTAGTTTCCACAGTGTTTTGAAGAGTGTGGATGTTGATAATGTGATTCCCCCCACCTTGCACTTTATATTTACGAAATTATACCCTGGCAACGATACTGGTTTGAAAAGGAAAATAGATTTTATTGTAGTATTACTCAAATGTAAAGTACGGTTACGCTTTCGGAAACAAACACCTATTGCAAGTATATGTTTACCTCATGATTGGCGCGTTTACAGTTGTAAACATCAACAACGTCGCGAACATTTGCAGCACATAACAATACGAAGGATGTAAAATCCTATACTATCGAAGATGAAAGGATTTGGTGGTTATTTACGCGCAATTACACATATCTTCAACATTACACGACTTTCTGGCAAAAGAAGCAAGTCTAACATACTAAGATTTCGAGGTGTAATCCAAACAAAAGCACCGTTTTGCCAGCTTTTTTGGTTTACATTGAAAATATTAATTTTATTCTTTAAGAAGGCACAAGAAAGATTACGGAATCCAACGTATTCCACCAGGAGTATGAATATTACTTGTAGCTCACTACCGGAAAAAATAGTGATCTTTATTGTTAATTATACATTTACCTTCAAGCAGTTACAATCGACATAAATAATGCTTAATACCCGACGATCATCAGGTCTTACAGTATCTGACAAATGGAGGTGAGGTTATTTTCATCTTTCTTGTCGATTTCAGTAATCGTGTCTGCGTGTGCTCATTTGTAAACATTACAAAGATAATGCTTTGGAATGTGCGTGATTTGTAAACATTACAGAGATAGTGTATGTTCTATGTTGTGAAGTTTGTGGCGGCTATTAAATTTAGTATGTGTGACAAATATGTTTTTATTGAAACTGTGAAGAGCAAGGGGACTCTGAGGACTATTAAACATGTCATCTCAAAGCGAAAGTTTGAGGATGAAGATGTTATTGTAGTAAGAACACCATTATTTAAGTTGTTTATATTTATATATGAGCTGTCTGTTAGTTTTATTTGATTGTTCGTTCCACGGATCATTTAACGATAAATCATAATGGTTTGGAACGCGTCATTTTATATACACATCACAAATTAATATGTAAATGTGGCTACATTCTGAACATTTAAATTAAAAAAAAAAAGTATGTAGAAGTGTGTCAGCACTTCCTGTCTGCCGCCTTCTATGCATTACAATAATAGAAATTCTTGCACGGAATAGAAGGATTTATCAAGGAGAAACTTTTGTAGTTTGTTTTTAAATTTTACTTTATTTATCTTGAATTTTATATCCCTGCATAAGTTTTCAAAAATTTTACTTGCAGCATTGTGCACCCATTTTTTTGTGCTAAGATCTTAATGTGGAGTAATGAACGTAGTTTTTTTTCTTCTGATGTTGGAGTTACGTACATCATTGTTTCTTTTGAACTGCAGTTGTTGTTGTCTTAAGCCCAGAGACTAGTTTGATGCAGCTCTCCATGCTACTCTATCTTGTGCAAGCTCCTTCATCCCCAAGTAACTACAGCAACCTACATCATTCTGAATCTGCGTAGTGTATTCATCTCATGGTCTCCCTCTATGATCTTTACACTCCACGCTTCCTTCCAATACTAAATTGGTTATCTCTTGATGCCTCAGAATGTGTCCTACCAACTGATCCCTTCTTCTAGTCAGGTTGTGCCACAAATTCCTCTCCTCCCCAATTCTATTCAGTACCTCCTCATTAGTTACTGATCTACCCATCTAATCTACAGCATTCTTCTGTAGCACAGCATTTTGAAAGTTTCTATTCTCTTCTTGTCTAACCTATTTATTGTTCATGTTTCACTTCCATACTCCATACAAATACTTTCAGAAATGATTTCCTGACAAATCTATAATCGATGTTAACGAATTTCTCGTCATCAGAAATGCTTTCCTTGCCATTGCCATTGATAGTCTATGTTTTCTATCCTCTCTCCACACAAGTGGAGGAACTAAAATTCCTAGCATAGCAATGGCTCTTGACCTTGTGTTTGCAGGAAATGCATTGTAAACTATCTGATGCCCCTGTACTACAGGGCATGTCACCCATTGCAAGGATAACCTGACTGGGGAAAGGGTGAAGGAAGGAATTACTGTGTTTGTTTGTAATTCTCACCACACCATTTGGGATCTGCATAAAGTATGTGCTGGATTCCTTTTGTGTGAGACATGTACAGACTCCAATCTGGGGTTTTAACCAACTGCCATACTGGTTAGTTCCTCCACTTGTGTCCTGAACCCATTAAAGTTCCACTGTAATATGGGAACCATTTATCATGGGGGTTACACTTTCACCCTGTCTTTCCACTGCGAGGAGAGCCGACAGCAGGTAGAAGTTCAGTCATGGGACAAGATGAGTGCCCCAGGCCAAAATCGAGGTCCATCAGCTCTGAAGATGAATCGTTACAAGATATCAGAAAGAGTGGTGTCAACGTTGTCAGACTGCTTACTTCCCGTCTCTGTCAGTGGTTGCTGCCTGGCCTTTGATTTTTTGTTAAGGGGAGCAGTGTGAAATGAATAATCAGATTTCCGATGCAAAGAAACACCATATCAGTTGTGTTAAAAAACAACTTTCAATGCAAGTAGCATGCTATTTATTTACATTGAACAGTTGCTAACGTAGAGGCCCAGAGTAATTTTAGATTTAATGCAATACAGGAGAGGTTGCACTCCTGCTTCTGCTTTTAATGCAATATCTTCTGACATTTTAAATGAGCACCACAACTACTTAGCTGTATTCACAGATGGTGTAACTAAACAAGGGGATTCCGTTGGCTGCTCTGTTGTTTTCCTTGATCAACTCCTCCAGATTCAGTTGTCTCCAGACTTCACTGTCTTAATGACAAATTATCAGCGATCTTGAGGAAACTGTAGCAGATGAGATGTGCCACGCCTGCTAAATTTCTCATCTGTTCTGACTCCTTTAGTGCCCTTCAGTCTGTGCAACCCATGTATCCAACCAGTAAAGTCCAAGCTAACCAGGACACCCTTCCCCACTTACAAAGGCCTGGAAAGGAGGTATCTTTGTGCGGGTGCCAGGGCACATGGGTGTTGTGGATAATGAAGGAGTGGATGTAGCAGCCAAGGAGGCATGTCTTGATCCTCGGTTGGTTCTGTCTGTCATCCCCCTGCATGCTATCACCGTGCTGTTGAGGTACAAAGTCATGCGTCAGTAGGAAGAAGAATGGTTGGAAGTGGCAGACAGTAAGCTGCAGCTAGTAAAACCCACAACGCATCCATGGCATACCTTCTTTCAGCCATACAGGTGGCATGAGGTCCTCATTACCTGTCTTCGCATAGGCAGCAGCACTATGATACGCAACTTCTCGCTCCGGCAAGAAGACTCTCCAATTTGTGGTGCTTGTGGCATATACATTACTGTGTGCCACTTTTTAATAGGTGGTGTTTTAGTTTCACATCAGAGGGTAGCTGACAGCTCTGTCCTTATTTTAAGTGATAGTCCAACAAATGTGGTTCGATTTTTAATGTTATGTAATATGTCTGACTTGTTTCCTAAGTTAGTTGGGAGGTCTTCTGAATATGTTATCTGAGTGACTGGCTTATCCATATTTTTGTAACTGGCAACATTTTTAGCCCTTTTATCCATATTCATTTATTTTGATATTTGTAAGGGCACTGATAACCTCACCCTTCAGTGTCCGGAACTCTAAACACACAGAGTTTGCCCCGTGAATCCCTACTTATCACTATTGACATCCCTTCCCTATTACCAACATCCCTCTTGCCATTATTGAACACTACCTTTCCAAATGTCATTCAGGCTCCAAACTTACTACCTCATTCCTCAACTTTATTGTAATCTCACTTTTCTGCCCTATAAGTTCAGGTCCCACTTTATGGTTTGACCTGCCACTTTTCAAATTCTACAAAAGTGCGGGCCATATGGGTCTTACATGGTGCACGAGTTATCCATAGTGCCCTTAGATTCGATCTCCTGAACCTCTTGCCATGGCTTTGCATCTGCACCTGCAATTCAACTATTTGGGTGAGGACACTTTCCGGGGTATGTTATCTTCTTCCATTGTCTCCTGTCCTCTTTCACCCTCATGACAATATTGGATTTCTCAGTGCCCAGCACAGTAGCCAGTCTGTAGAGGTTGGGCCGTCATGTACCCATTTGGTGGTAACCCTCTGACAACACAGGGATGGCACTGCTGATGCCCGAGCTGTATGCCTCACGTATGCCAAGGAGTAGATGCCTGTCTTCCTAGGACATCAGGACTCCCGGCGACGGCCATCATGCCAGGTGGCCTTTGCTGTGGCTGGGTGGTGCCTGTGGGGAGAGCCTCTGATCGGAGCGGGTGGCATCAGGGTGGATGACCTGCAATGAAGCGGACTAAGTCATCTCTTGCTAGTGACCATACGGCGCCAGCAGTCTCTAAGAAGGGCAAGATCGAGAACAATGCTGACAGATATGACCCTAAATCACTTCCTCCCTCGCTACATCATGAGAGGGTTACAGAAAGAAGAGAGCCATATTTGCCTCGGTATTTAGTCTGTAGCAGAATGGACTGGGACTCCTTTCTACCTACGAAGCCTCAATTTTTGTTGAACATCTTGAGGATAAGTTGGGTGAAGTGACAGTGCTGTCCAAGATTACAAGCCGTGCAAACTTGATTCAGACAGCATCCCCAGCCCAGTCCTGGGCGTTACTCACTTGTGACCAGTTGGGTGATATTCCTGTTTCCGTCACTCCCCATAAAAGCCTCAACATGGTCCAGGGGACTATTTTCCATTGCGATCTCCTCTTGCAATCTGATGACAAGCTCTGCGCCAATCTAGAATGGCGTTGTGTTCATTTCATCTGGCGCATTTACAGGGGACCCAAAGACGACAGGGTTGCTACATCTACATCTACATTCATACTCTGCAAGTCACCCAATGGTGTGTGGCGGAGGGCACTTTACGTGCCACTGTCATTACCTCCCTTTTCTGTTCCAGTCGCGTATGATTCGCGGGAAGAACGACTGTCGGAAAGCCTCCGTGCGCGCTCGAATCTCTCTAATTTTACATTCGTGATCTCCTCGGGAGGTATAAGTAGGGGGAAGCAATATATTCGATACCTCATCCAGAAACGCACCCTCTCGAAACCTGGCGAGCAAGCTTCACCGCGATGCAGAGCGCCTCTCTTGCAGAGTCTGCCACTTGAGTTTGTTAAACATCTCCGTAATGCTGTCACGCTTACCAAATAACCCTGTGATGAAACGCGCCGCTCTTCTTTGGATCTTCTCTATCTCCTCTGTCAACCCGACCTGGTACGGATCCCACACTGATGAGCAATACTCAAGTATAGGTCGAACGAGTGTTTTGTAAGCCACCTCCTTTGTTGATGGACTACATTTTCTAAGGACTCTCCCAATGAATCTCAACCTGGTACCTGCCTTACCAACAATTAATTTTATATGATCATTTCACTTCAAATCATTCTGTACGCATACTCCCAGATATTTTACAGAAATAACTACTGCCAGTGTTTGTTCCGCTATCATATAATCATACAATAAAGGGTCCATCTTTCTATGTATTCGCAATACATAACATTAGTCTATGTTAAGGGTCAGTTGCCACTCCCTGCACCAAGTGCCTATCCACTGTAGATCTTCCTGCATTTCGCTACAATTTTCTAATGCTGCAACTTCTCTGTATACTACAGCATCATCCGCGAAAAGCCGCATGGAACTTCCGACACTATCTACTAGGTCACTTATATATATTGTGAAAAGCAATGGTCCCATAACACTCCCCTGTGGCATGCCAGAGGTTACTTTAACGTCTGTAGACGTCTCTCCATTGATAACAACATACAGTGTTCTGTTTGCTAAAAACTATTCAATCCAGCCACACAGCTGGTCCGATATTCCGTAGGCTCTTACTTTGTTTATCAGGTGACAGTGCGGAACTGTATCGAACGCCTTCTGGAAGTCAAGGAAAATAGCATCAACCTGGGAGCCTGTATCTAATATTTCCTGGGTCTCATGAACAAATAAAGCGAGTTGGGTCTCACACGATCGCTGTTTCCGGAATCCATGTTGGTTCCTACAGAGTAGATTCTGGGTTTCCAGAAACGACATGATACGCGAGCAAAAAACATGTTCTAAAGTTCTACAACAGATCGACGTCAGAGATATAGGTCTATAGTTTTGCGCATCTGCTTGACGACCCTTCTTGAAGACTGGGTCTACCTGTGCTCTTTTCCAATCATTTGGAACCTTCCGTTCCTCTAGCAACTTGCGGTACACGGCTGTTAGAAGGGGGGGCAAGTTCTTTCGCGTACTCTGTGTAGAGTCGAATTGGTATCCCGTCAGGTCCAGTGGACTTTCCTCTGTTGAGTGATTCCAGTTGCTTTTCTATTCCTTGGACACTTATTTTGATGTCAGCCATTTTTTCGTTTGTGCGAGGATTTAGAGAAGGAACTGCAGTGTGGTCTTCCTCTGTGAAACAGCTACCTGGTGCCTTTGGCCTTTGCAGGTGATTCATTGCCTGAAAAGGCCAAGGTGATGGTTTACCGCTGTGACATTAAACCGTATGTCCCTCCCCCTATGTGGTGCTTTTTAAGGGCTGGAAATTCGAACACGTGTCTTCCCGCTGCACTTCCAACACCACATGTTGAGACTGTGGACGTCCACTGCATCCAGATACTCCACGTACACCTTCTCCCACTTGTATCAACCATGGAGAGCAGCACTCTCCCTGCTCACCAGATTGCATAGTACTCCAAAAGGAGCAGAAAATCATGGAGTACAAGACCCTGGACTGGTTAACTTACCAAGAGGCTAAACATAAATTTGAACGATTACCATTAGGTTGACGTCCACATATGCTGCATTACATTACCGTCGCCATCACAAGCACCAGTTGTACCACACTCTGTGCCATGAACAGAGGGCCCTCTGGGCCTCCAGAATACATCCGCCCCCTTGGTGGTAGGGTGAAAATCTTCTTCTGTTGCTCCCAAAGTACCGACTTCAGGAGCGAGCCGCCCCCCCCCCCCCTCCCAAACGCAGGGGATATTGGTCCCTTCCTCCCCAGCAGGAGAAGCAGCAGCCTCGTCCGGCTCCTCTTGTGCAGAAGGGGACCCTCTCTTCCAAGGTCTCCACTAATGCCACAGTGGACACTCGCCAGTGGCTAAAGGAGCCAAAAGCTGCTGGATGAAGAGCTTCACGGTCTTCCTCCATGTCTGAAGCTATTTTGGAGAAGACTTCCCAGGAAGCCCCTGAAGAGAAGCGAGAGGGCAAGCAAACAAAGAAGTCTGCTAAGAAAAAGGACCTTTCGTTGGGCCCAACACCACCACTCTCTACCAATTCTGCACCTGAGGATGAGGTGGAGATCTTAATGTCCCCTGAGAACCTGGATCTCGTTGATGCCTCATCCACAATAGGAATTGATACAAATACTCAATTGGTGGCAGCAGGTGACCCTGAGGTGTAACCTGGCTCCTTGTGTGCTTCTTGCCTTCCCAGCCTCACAATAACGTCATCCTCCAGTGGAATTGTTGCGGTTTTTTCCACCACCTGGTTGAGCTGCGGCAACTGTTAAGCTTTACATCTGCTTTCTGCATTGCCCTCCAGGAAACCTGGTTCCTGGCAATGTGGACCCCTGCCATCTGCAGCTGTAGGGGATATTACAAGAACTGTAGCGACTATAATAGAGTGTCAGGTGGAGTTTGTGTCTATGTCCTGAACTCAGTATGCAGTGAACCTGTGCCCCTTCAAACCCCTCTTGAAGCTGTGGCTGTCAGGACAAGGACAACACAGGAAATAACTGTTTGCAATGGATATCTTCCTCCAGATGGTGCAGTATCCCTGAACGCATTGCCTGCACTGATTCATCAACTCCCTGAACCTTTCCTACTTTTGGGAGATTTTAATGCCCATAACCCCTTGTGGGATAGCACCGTGCTTACTGGCCGAAGTCAAGATGTCAAAACTTTCCTGTCTCAACTTGAATTCTGCCTCTTAAATACTGGGGCCCCCAAGCATTTCAGCGTGACTCACAGCACTTACTTGGCCATTAATTTATCCCTCTGCAGCCCAGGACTTCTCCCATCTGTCCACTGGAGAACCCACGATGAATTGTGTGGTAGTGTGGTAGTGACCACTTTCCCATCTTCCTGTCACTCCCCCAGTGTCATTCCCCTGGATGTCTGCCAAGTTGGGCTTTAAACAAGGCAGACTGGGAAGCTTTCACCTCTGCTGTCATCATTGAATCTCCCCCACATGGTATCATTGATATGGTAGTTGAGCAGATCACTAGAGCGATTGTTTCTGCGGCATAAAATATGATCCCTTGTTCTTTATGGTGTCCACAGCGAAAGTCAGTACATTGGTGGTCGCCGGAAATTGCTAACGCCATTAAAGAGCATTGGCGATCTCTACAGTGGCATAAGCACCACCTTTCCCTAGAGCACCTAACAGCTTTTAAATGGCTCTGTGCCTGCGTTTGCCAGCTTATAAAAAGATGGAAACAGGAATGTTGGGAGAGGTACATCTCGACCATTGGGTGTCATACATCACCTTCCCAAGTCTGGATGAAGATCAGACGTGTTTGTGGGTGCCAGACCCCAACAGGTGTCACTGGTATTAACATCAGTGGCATGTTATCTACTGACGCAAACACTATTGCTGAGCACTATGCTTGAGCCTCCGAGTCAGAGAATTATCCCCCAGCATTTCACACCCTCAAAGGAAAGCCCTCTCATTCACTGAATGTCATGGTGAACCCTATAATGAGTGGGAGCTCCTCAGTGTCCTTGCACATTGTCCTGACACAGCTCCTGGGCCAGATCGGATCCACCATCAGATGATCAAACATCTCCCGTCCGACTATAAGCGACATCTCCTCATCGTCTCCAGCTGGATCTGGTGCGATGATGTATTTCCATCGCAATGGCGAGAGAGTACCTTCATTCCAGTGCTCAACGGCAAATACCCACTTGATGTGGATAGCTATCGGTCCATCAGCCTCATCAACATTCTTTCTAAGCCGTTAGAACATACGGTAAGTTGACGGTTGTGTTGTGTCCTGGAGTCATGTGGCCTACTGGCTCCATGCCAGGGGGGTTCCGCTAGGGTCCTTCTACCACTGATAATGTAGTTTCCCTCGAGTCTGCCATCTAAACAGCCTTTTCCAGGCGCCAACACCTAGTTGCCGTCTTTTTTGATTTACCAAAAGCTTACGACATGACCTGGCAACATCATGTCCTTGCCACGTTATATGAGTGTGGTCTCCCGGACCGCTACCGATTTTTATCAGAAATTTCCTACCGCTCCATACTTTCTGTGTCCAAGTTGGTGCCTCCCCTAGTTCCCCCCATATCCAGGAGATAGGAGTCCCACATTGCTCTGTATTGAGTGTATCTCTGTTTTTTAATGGCCATTAAAGGTGTAGCTGCAGCTGTCGGGCCATCCGTCTCACCTTCTCTGTATGCAGACGACTTCTGCATTTCATACTTCTCTTCCAGTACTGGTGTTGCTGAGTGGCGCCTACAGGGAGTCATCTACAAGGCGCAGTCATGGGCTCTAGTCCACGGCTTGCAGTTTTCAGCCGTGAAGTCGTGTGTCGTGCACTTTTGTCGGTGTCATACCATTCATCCGGCAGCAGAACTTTACCGTAATGATGATCCGCTCACTGTAGTGGAGACATATCAATTCATAGGACTGATTTTTGACACCAAATTGACGTGGCTTCCTCGTCTTCGTCAGCTGAAGTGGAAGTGCTGGCAGAACCTCAATGCCCTCCACTGACTGAGCAACATCAACTGGGGTGCAGATTGCTCTACGCTGCTGCAGCTCTACAGAGCCCTTGTTCAATCCTGCCTTGACTATGGGAGTCTGGTTTATGGTTTGGCGGCGCCCTCAGTGTTGCGTTTATTTGACCCGTGCACCACTGTGGTGCTCAACTGGCAGTGGGAGCTTTTAGAATGAGTCCGGTGAACAGTGTCCTGGTGGAGGCCGGAGTCCCTCCACTGCGGATCCAATGTGCACAACTGCTTTCCAGTTATGTTGCACACATTCGTAGATCTCCTGGGCATCCAAATTACCATCTCCTTTTCCCATCCACGGCGGTTCATCTCCCCCACTGGAGGTCCATGTCAGGGCTTACGATTGCGTTTCGCATCTGATCTCTTCTGTCTGAAGTGGAGTCCTTGCCTTTACCACCTATACTCAAGGTCCATTCACGTACATCTCCATGGTGTACACCCAGGCCGAAGCTTTGCCTGGACCTTTCATGTGGTCGTAAGGACTCAGTTATCCCCGTGACGCTCCACTGTAACTTTCTCTCAATTCTTAACATGTACTGGGACCATGAAATGGTTTACACCAACGGCTCGATGGCTGATGGTCATGTTGGCTTTGTGTATGCCGTGGAGGACATATTAAACAGCACTCCTTGCCAGATGGCTGCAGTGTTTTCACTGCAGAGCTGGTGGCCATTTCTCGTGCTCTTGAGTGCATCTGCTCATGCCCTGGTGAGTCATTTCTTTTGTGTAGACTCTTTGAGCAGCCTACAAGCTATCAAATAGTGTTACCGCTGCCATCCTTTGGTAGCAACCATCCAGGAGTCCACCTATGCCGTGGAATGGTCCACTCATTTTGTGGTGTTTGTGTGGACCCCAGGACACGTTGGAATCCCAGGAAATGAACTTGCTGACAGGCTGGTGAAACAGGCTACACAGAAACTGATTCTGGAGATCGGTATCCCCGTAACTGACCTGCAGCCATTATTATGCCACAAGGTTTTTCACTTTTGGGAGACGGAATGGCATAATCTCAGTATGCACAACAAACTGTGTGCCATTAAGGAGGCTACGAATGTGCGGAAGTTCTCTGTGCTGGCCTCTTGCATGGACTCTGTGGTTCTCTGCCGGCTCTGCATTGGCCATGTATGGCTAACATATGGCTACCTCCTCCGTCGCGGGGACCCACCTCGGTGTCACTGTGGCTCACACATTACAGTCATCCTCATCTTGCTGGACTGCCCACTTTTAGCCCTTCTGCGGCAGACTTTTAACCCCTCTGCGGCAGACTTTTAACCTTCCAGCACCCTACTTTCAGTGTTGGGTGACAGTTTTTTTTCCCCATACCATCTAAGGGTGGGAATTTAACCTTCTCTCTGAGGCCACCACCTTCCCTCCATTTTAACTCTGTTACACTTTCTTTGAATTTGTTTATCTTGGTAGTCGCCTTTTCCGTACATGTGTTCATCTCGTCTTGCCTTTTTGGGGTGGACATTTTAATGTGTTGCAGAGTGGCTGGCTCATCCTCTTTTATTATTGTGATCAGCCAACTCAGACGATCTGCTCTATGGTTTTAATACATCCTTCTACTTTTCCTTGTGGTGTATGTTTTCCCCTTTTTTTGTTAATTCTATTTGTTTTCTTTTTAGGTGTAGTTCCCCATTCCTTTTCCCCCTTTTTACTTTCTCAAACATACTTTGGGTGTTTTTGTACCTTAAGCCTTGCTTGCGTCAGGAAAAAGGGACTGATGACCCTGTAGTTTGATCCTTTTTCACCCCAAAGCAACCAACCTTTATTCTAATCCACAACTGTGTCTCCTTTGAAAGAAAGGTATACAAACGGATCCACGGCACAGCCATGTCACCCTCCTTTGCCAACTTTTTTTTGGGCCATGTAGAGGAAACCTGCCTAGCTGCTCGAAACCCCAAACCCCTGGTCTGGTTCAGGTTCAGTGACAATACCTTCATGATGTGGACTCAGGGTCAAAACACCATATCCTCATTCCTTCACAACCTCAACAACTTGTCTCCCATGTGCTACATCTAGTCCTCCTCAACCCAGCATGCCACATTCCTGGATGTTGATCTCCACCACTCTGATGGCTCCATCCACACCTCTTTCCATATTAAACTCAGCAACCACCAACAATACCTGGGTCAATCCAAATGAAGAGGTCCGATAAAAATTAAGTTGGTTGCTTGACCATTTTAAATATTTTAATTTTTTTGTATGTGATTACCCTATAATTGAGGAGTTCAAAACAGTTTTTTAAAAAAATTTACCTTTCACTTTTACTAAATGGCGGCCATTTTTGTTTGTAAGCGCGCAATGATGTTTCAGTTTAGAGACATTAGCAAAAATATAAATATCTCTGCACTGGGTTAAGTTACAACATTGTAATTGACATGATTGTTTTTAGAAAAGTGTCCTCTACAACATTGTATATTACAAAAAATACCCTAAATTCAAAAATAACCAGTCAAAATGACCTTCAAAGTTTGGTATCCAAATTTTCAAAACTCCACTTTTCAAAACCAAAAATAACAAACAAGGAGTGATTTATGAGAGTCTATTATTTTCCTATAGTAGTCACTTAGACTGCAAATTGAAGAACTGCAAAATTCATCTTTCTCATTTTTAAAGTAGAGAATAAATGGGTGCACTGTTGCCTGGTCATTGACCCAGTGGTACCCTTTTATTGCATCCTGAATCACAAATGTAAAATTTTCTGCAAAATCAGCTAGAACTGTGCATTCAATTTCATGAAATTGTGCTTTCTTGTCCTTCAAAAACTTACTTTGGAGTTTAGAAACATAGTGGTGACTTTTGATTTTTTGTAAGTTATCAATTAAAGATTCCAAGTATTCTCCCTGAGATTTAACCACTGTTATCATTTCTGCCCTGTTGTGACCCACTGTTTGAAGATAATACTGTCTGGCATTTCCTCCTCATATTCATGAAACAACTGAATAATGGTTTCCTTACCAGAGCATTTATTACACAAACTCATCATGCAGTCATAACTGTTAGTGTCACAGACCATTAAATCTAGTAACTCTTTGTAGTTAAGATCACTGAGTTTTGCACCCGCAATCATCAGTTTGACATTTTGATGATATAAACAAACACATACGGAGTGTGTCCCTGAAGATCCAGCCAAAATACACCACTTAGGGTGGAGGTCACAAAATTTTGACCTTCCAGTTTTGCATTCAGGATGAGAATTTTTGAAAGATACATGAAGTACATTTAAATTTGATGGCACTAGTTGTTTCTGCTATGTTACTTTAACTCCATTTATAATAACTCTTTCGCTATCTTTGGTATCTGGGCACATTCTACTGTTTTCATCATCTTCAAAAAACTAATGGATCTTTTTAATTGTTTCTTCACTTATACCTACTCCCTTTTTCTTTTCTAAAACTGGAAGAATGCCTTCCTCTTTCAGTAATTTTCGGGTTAGTTTAACCAAACGATGAGAAACGTTGAATTCATTAACTATTTTTTCTCTTGACCATGAGTCAGGGAGTAAACTAAAAATTTTAACTTTTTCCTCTTTAGATGTCACTGAACATTTAATTTTTAATTTCTCTATTAAGCTCAAATATTCAGTGTCAGATGATGCTAGTTGTAGGTTTTCTTCTTCTTTAGAAATAATGTTGCTATCTGTATTATTAAAGCATGATTCCAAGTCTTTTCTAATTTTGTCTGAAATTATTTGTACTTTATTTTCAATAACTGCTTTTCTTTTCCTGCTACTTGTTGTTGTTGTTGTTGTTGTTGTGGTCTCCAGTCCTGAGACTAGTTTGATGCTGCTCTCCATGATACTCTATCCAGTGCAAGCTGCTTCATCTCCCAGTACCTACTGCAACGTACATCCTTCTGAATCTGCTTAGTGTATTCATCTCTTGGTCTCCCTCTACAATTTTTACCCTCCACACTGCCCTCCAATACTAAATTGGTGAACCCTTGAGCCTCAGAACTCGTCCCACCAACCAATAATCCCTTCTTCTAGTCAAGTTGTGCCACAAACTCCTCTTCTCCCCAATCCTATTCAATACCTCCTCATTAGTTATGTGATCTACCCATCTAATCTTCAGCATTCTTCTGTGGCATCACATTTCGAAAGCTTCTATTCTCTTCTTGTCCAAAGTATTTATCATCCATGTTTCACATCCATACATGGCTACACTCCATACAAATACTTTCAGAAACGACTTCCTGACACTTAAATCTATACTTGATGTTAACAAATTTCTCTTCTTCAGAAACGCTTTCCTTGCCATTGCCAGTCTACAGTTTGTATCCTCTCTACTTCGACCATCATCAGTTATTTTGCTCCCCAAATAGCAAAATTCATTTACTACTTTAAGCGTCTCATTTCCTAATCTAATTCCCGCAGCATCATCCGATTTAATTCGACTAAATTCCATAATTCTCGTTTTGCTTTTGTTGATGTTCATCTTATATCCTCCTTTCAAGACACTGTCCATTCCTTTCAACTGCTCTTCCAAGTCCTTTGCTGTCTCTGACATAATTACAATGTCATCGGCAAACCTCAAAGTTTTTATTTCTTCTCCATGGACTTTAATACCTACTCCAAATTTTGTTTTGTTTCATGTACTGCTTGCTCAATATACAGATTGAATAACATTGGTGAGAGGCTACAACCCTGTCTCACTCCCTTCCCAACCACTGCTTCCCTTTCATGCCCCTCGACTCTTATAACTGCCATCTGGTTTCTGTACAAATTGTAAATAGCCTTTAGCTCCCTGTATTTTACCCCTGCCACCTTCAGAATTTGAAAGAGAGTATTCCAATCAACATTGTCAAAAGCTTTCGCTAAGTCTACAAATGCTAGAAACATACATTTGCCTTTCCTTAATCTATTTTATAAGATAAGTCGTAGCGTCAGTATTGCCTCATGTGTTCCAACATTTCTATGGAATCCAGACTGATCTTCACCGAGGTCGGCTTCTACCAGTTTTTCCATTTGTCTGTAAAGAATTCGCATTAGTATTTTGCAGCTGTGACTTGTTAAACTGATAATTTGGTAATTTTCGCATCTGTCAACACCTGCTTTCTTTGGGATTGGAATTATTATATTCTTCTTGAAGTCTGAGGGTATTTCACCTGTCTCATACATCTTGCTCACCAGATGGTAGAGTTTTGTTAGGACTGGCTCTCCCAAGGCTGTCAGTAGTTCTAATGGAATGTTGTCTACTCCTGGGGCCTTGTTTCGACTCAGGTCTTTCAGTGCTCTGTCAAGCTCTTCACGCAGTATCATATCTCCCATTTCGTCTTCATCTACATTCTCTTCCATTTCCAGAATATTGTCCTCAAGTACATCACCCTTGTATAGACCCTCTATATACTCCTTCCACCTTTCTGCTTTCCCTTCTTTGCTTAGAACTGGGTTTCCATCTGAGCTCTTGATATTCATACAAGTGGTTCTATTTTCTCCAAAGGTCTCTTTAATTTTCCTGTAGGCAGTATCTATTTTACCCCTAGTGAGATAAGCCTCTACATCCTTACATTTGTCCTCTAGCCATCCCTGCTTAGCCATTTTGCACTACCTGTCAATCTCATATTTGAGACGTTTGTATTCCTTTTTGCATGCTTCATTTACTGCATTTTTATATTTTCTCCTTTCATCAATTAAATTCAATATTTCTTCTGTTACCCAAGGATTTCTACTAGCCCTCGTCTTTTTACCAACTTGATCCTCTGCTGCCCTCACTACTTCGTCCCTCAAAGCTACCCATTCTTCTTCTACTGTATTTCTTTCCCCCATTCCTGTCAATTGTTCCCTTATGCTCTCCCTGAAACTCTGTACAACCTCCGGTTTAGTCAGTTTATCCATGTCCCATCTCCTTAAATTCCCACCTTTTTGCAGTTTCTTCAGTTTTAATTTACAGTTCATAACCAATAGATTGTGGTCAGAGTCCACATCTACCCCTGGAAATGTCTTACAGTTTAAAACCTGGTTCCTAAATCTCTGTCTTACCATTATATAATCTATCTGAAACCTGTCAGTATCTCCAGGCTTCTTCCATGTGTACAACCTTCTTTTACTATTCTTCAATCAAGTGTTAGCTATGATGAAGTTGTGCTCTGTGCAAAATTCTACCAGGTGACTTCCTTTTTTATTTCTTACCCCCAATCCATATTCACCTACTACGTTTCCTTCTCTCCCTTTTCCTACTCTTGAATTCCAGTCACCCATGACTATTAAATTTTCGTCTCCCTTCACTTCCTGAATAATTTCTTTTATCTCATCATACATTTCATCAATTTCTTCATCATCTGCAGAGCTAGTTGGCATATAAACTTGTACTACTGTAGTAGGCGTGGGCTTCGTGTCTATCTTGGCCACAATAATGAGTTCACTATGCTCTTTGTAGTAGCTTACCCATACTCCTATTTTTTTTATTCATTATTAAACCAACTCCTGCATTATCCCTTTTTGAATTTGTATTTATAACCCTGTAGTCACCTGACCAGAAGTCTTGTTCCTCCTGCCACCGACTTCACTAATTCCCACTATATCTAACTTTAACCTATCCATTTCCCTTTTTAAATTTTCTAACCTACCTGCCCGATTAAATGATTTGACATTCCACTCCGATCCGTAGAACGCCAGTTTTCTTTCTGCTGATAATGACGTCCTCTTGAGTAGTCCCCGCCCGGAGATCGGAATGGGGGACTATTTTACCTCGGAATATTTTATCCAAGAGGACGCCATCATCATTTAACCATACAGTAAAGCTGCATGCCCTCGGGAAAAATTACGGCTGTAGTTTCCCCTTGCTTTCAGCCATTCACAGTACTAGCACAGGAAGGCCGTGTTGGTTAGTGTTACAAGGCCAGATCAGTCAATCATCCAGACTGTTGCCCCTGCAACTACTGAAAAGGCTGCTGCCCCTCTTCAGGAACCACACGTTTGTCTGGCCTCTCAACAGATACCCCTCCGTTGTGGTTGCACCTACAGTATGGCTATCTGTATTGCTGAGGCACGCAAGCCTCCCCACCAATGGCAAGGTCCATGGTTCATGGTTCCTGCTACTTAATTTTATTATTTTCAAAGCAGGAGATATGTCTAACTTAGAACAAGCAAAATCCAATATGCCAACAGTTTCCTCATTAGGAATATAAATGTCACGAATAAGGTTACATGATTCTGTTTCTGGATTCACAACAAATATTTTTGAGTAACAATTTGGGCACAGGAAATTTCCAGGAATCACATTATGTTTCACTTGGGAAGCTGTTTCACTCTCACATAACAAGGACAAATGTTCAAGTTTCATTTCCCTCAAACCTGTAGTAAAAGGCTTTTTATGAACTTTAAGTGGATCACTGCACTTTCTTCCAAAAATGTGGTTGTACTTCAGAATATATTTCTACTCATGATACTCACACACTGATGTTACAGAAGAACTTACTGGAAATTTAAACAAAGTTTGCCTTGACATTTTTCAAGATTTTTGAAACTGAACCGTAAACTGTTTTGTGACACACTTCTCTTGCTCTCTGTCCAACAGAGCACTGTTCATCCATGTTATTGCATTCCAGTTAATCTCTCAAAATTAATTACAAATTACACACAGAACAAAGCACATAACACATTCTACACTCTCGATGAAGTATGTACATCCACTCTAACAGAGGTTTCAGAACAGAGTGACTACAACAATACCACACCCAGCAATAATGTACTTCTGCAATGTCACATCCAGCATTAATGTACTTCTTTATTGACAATAAACCTAAATGGGCTTTTTTATTACCATAGAACAAACGCGAAAGCTCCTATTGTTTAATATTGCATTATTAAAAATAAATAAACTGAATGAATATTGTGTGATAGTGTTAACTAAATATATGTCACAAATTTTATCACAATGAAACAATAAACCATTTAAATAGGTAACAGCCATAAGATCAGTTTTAGAGTAATGTGAATTATTTCCTAATTTTCAAAAATTCATATCTTTGTTCGCAGTCAGATATCAATGTTGAAATTTTTACCTTACATTGCTATCATATAGGTGTACAAACTGTGGAAAAATCATATTTTTATATTCAGTCTCACCTGAAAAACTAACCCCAAACTTTACAAAAAAAAAAAAAAAAAAAAAAAATGAAAATTTTCAAATTTCAAAAATTTATAAAAAATTAAGGAAATATTTGTAAGGGTTCTTACTCCATATGAGGCTAGTAGAGTATGATATCTAACTATGGGAAAAAATAGACTCTCATAAATCATTCCTTGTTTGTTATTTTTGGTCCTAAAAAGTGGATTTTTGAAAATTTGGATACCAAACTTTGGAGGTTATTTTTGAGTTTAGGGTATTTTGTGTAATAGACAATGTTATAGAGGACACTTTTCTAAAAACAATCATGTCAATTCCAATGTTGTAACTTAACCCAGTGCAGATATATTCATATTTTTGCTAACATCTCTAAACTGAAACATCGTTGCGAGCTTACAAACGAAAATGGCTGCCATTCAGTAAAGGTGAAAGGTAAAATTTTTTTAAAAACTGTTTTGAACTTCTCAAATATAGGGCAACCACATATAAAAAAATTAAAATATTTAAAAATTGTCAAGCTACCATCACTGGATCACTTCATATGTATTGACCCAACTGCATTTCGATGATTGGCATCCCTTTCACCCCAAAAATTCCCTTCCATACAGCCTGGTCACCTGTGGGCGGTGTATCTGCAGTGTCGAGAACTCCCTTGCTCGGTATGCCGAGGGTCCCACCAAAGCCTTAAAAAATAGGCACTGTCCTCCAG
This sequence comes from Schistocerca nitens, assembly GCF_023898315.1. Taxonomy (NCBI): domain Eukaryota; kingdom Metazoa; phylum Arthropoda; class Insecta; order Orthoptera; family Acrididae; genus Schistocerca; species Schistocerca nitens. The sequence goes on from NC_064614.1 coordinate 150,917,318, forward strand.
ATCTAGTACACAAACAGGTCTCCTGTGCCATTTCCCCACACACCCCAAATCTTCCCACCATCTTCAAGAACCAGCTTCAAAGGTGTGCCACCTTTGTCACCCAGTATCACCTTGGACAGGAACAGCGAACCGCATCCTTCGTCAGGACTTTGACTATTTATTCTCATGTCCTCAAATGAGAGAAATTCTACCCAAGATCCTTCCCACCCCTCCTAAAGTGATGTTCCATCATCCACACAACCTCCATAACATTCTAGTCCTATGCCATTCCGAATCCTAGCACTTTGCTATAGGGGTCATATCCCTGTGGAAGGCCCAACTGCATGACCTGCCCAGTGCACCAACCCAGTCTTTTCACAGGCTTATCCCACCCCTTCAGAGGCCAGGCCACATATATGAAAGACCCATGTTATACTCCAGTTCGGCTGTAGTCATTGCACTGTTTTTTGTTTTGGTAGGACTACCAATCAGCTTTCTACCAAAATAAATGGCCACTGCCAAGCTGTGGCCCAGAGCAAAATGAACCACCCTGTGGGGACACACCATGCAGCTGAACATAATGTGCTTGACTTCAGTGGCTGCTACACATCCCAGGGCATCTGGATCCTTCACACCACCACCAGCTTCTCTGAACTGTACAGATGGGAGTTACCTTACAACAGTTTTCCACTTCCGAAATCCTTCCACCCTGAACCTAAGGTAACCTACCGTACTCTCACCCTCCACCCAACTGTTTCCACCCCTTCTAGCCTGTCACCTCTCTTCAGTTCACGTCCCTCACCCTCATTGTGCTCCGCTCACTGCCAATGCTACCTGCCTTTTCCCCTTTCTGCTGCTCTCCTTTTCTGCTACTATTCACCCCCTCCCCCCACCTCGCCCTGAGGGGCTCACAACTCTTTTGCGGGTTAAGTGTTTGGCTACCAAGGAGCCTCAGCCTTTGCAGCATTACTTCCTTTCCATGCAGCATGCTTACACTTCTACTATCCATTTCTCTCTCTGCCTTGCCGCGGATGGTTTCCTTGGTGCCAACCCTGCTTGGACCAGGCTTATGATTGGGCTTGGAGTTTCCACATCTGGCATATTCTACAACTTTTTGTTAAATAAACGCATGGTCCCCATTCTTGGGTTTGATCTGCCATCAATTTTCAAAATTCTCCAGAAGTGCAGATTGTGCAGGGAAGGTCATCCAATGTGCTTTTGCTTTTCCATATGTGCACCTTCCCTTTCATACAGTAATACACCCAAAATGCAGCACAGTGGCCATCCTGTTCAGGGGAGGGGGGGGTTGTCAAGTGCCTGCACTGTGGTAGCCCCCTGACCATGCAGGGATTGCACTGTTGGTGACTCAGCTGAAAATTTTCCATGCATGCCTAGGAGTAAATGCTCATTGTGACTGGGGCACGGGGCCTCTAAGCAATAGATTACTGGCCAGATAGCCTTTGCTGAGCCTGGGTGGCACCCATGGGAAGAGCCCCTGTTCAAAGTGGATGGCACCACGGCGGATCAGCCACAAATGAAGCGGATGAAGTTCCCACTGGTGACCATATGACGCCAGCAGTTTCTGTGAAAGGACAGTCATCTTTCAGTGCAGATAGATACGCGGTGGGAGAAACATAGGACTAAATGGTAAGCAGAGCAATACTCCTCACAATACTTGGTTTGTACAAGGACTGATGATGATACCTTCTTGGCCACAAAGCCCTTGTTCTTTGAAGAGAACTTAGAAGGCAAATTTGGAGGAGTAGCAGCCATCTGTAAAATGGAAAGTGGGTCAGTTCTGATGAAAATGGCATCCCCTGCCCAGTCATGGGCAGTGCTCGCTTGTACCAAGCTGGGTGACATACCAGTGACTGTCACTCCCCATAATGGTCTAAATTTAATTCAGGGCATCATTTTCCACAGAGGCCTGCTCTTACAATCTGATGATGAGCTATGTGCCATCTTGGAACGACGGAGTATACACTTTGTCTGTCGTGTACGTAGGGGACCAAAGGACAATAGGTTTGCTACTGGTGCCTTCAGTTTGGCCTTTTAGGGTGATTCATTGCCTGATGAAAAGGTCAGGGTGATGTTATACTGATGCAGTGTCAAACAGTATGTCTCCCTCCCTCATGCGGTGCTCCAAGTGCTTTAGATTTGGCAAATGTCTTCGCGCTGCAGCACCAGCCCAGTCTGTAGCTATTGTGGATGAGCAGTGCATGCGAACGCTCCCAGTCAACTGCAGAAAGCACCATTCTGCTTGCTCACCAGATTGCACTGTTTACCAAAAAGAAAAGAAAATTCAAGAATACAAGATGCTGGGCAAGTGTGGTTACCAAGAGGTCAAGAAGAAGTACGAGCAGCTGCACCCAGTCTGCAAATAATGTCATATGCTACAGCTACAACAACGTCGCTCCTTTGGTGATGGTGCTCCCACCTCTAACACCACCTAAAGTGAGTCCTCAGAGCCACTCAACCATGGTTGCACCTGTGATAGTTGGGTGTTCCCCTCTTGCTGCTCCCCCACACCTACTTTCAGATCAATGGCTTGCCAACCACCTCCCAGCCATAGACAAATCACCTTCCTGCTGTTTGCAGGGCCTCTCAATCATCCTCTTCACCTGAAACTGGTTCAGAGAAGCCCTTGCAGTCATCAAAGTCCACTAAGGAGAGGAAAGATAAGAAAAAGCCTTCAAAGAAGAATGACATCCTTGTGGGCCCCCATGCCAGCAGGTTCCACCTATTCCACTCCAGTGGCTGTGGTGGAATGTCTGGTGGCTCCTGAGACCCCAGTTCACACCACGCAGTGGAACCTGGAACCTATGTATATTGATGCCATAATCCCTTAACCTGTGGCAGAATGTGACTCTAAGGCATAACCGGCTTCCCTGTTCCCATCATGGCCTCACTGTACATCGATAACATTATTCTCCAGTGGAATTGTAGCTGTTTTTTCCACCACCTGACTGAGCTAAAACATTTTTTGAACACATCCCCTACCTTCTTCATTGCCCTTCAGGAGACTTAGTTTCCAGCAACATTTATATTATAAGGATTGTGCTGCCCTTGACAGGGTGTCAGGTGGAGTTTGCACGTATATTCTAGACACAATATATAGTGACCTTGTGCCTCTTAATACCCCTTTGGAGGCTGCAGCTGTTCAGGTAAGGGCATTTAAGGATATAACCGTCTGCAGTGTTTACCTCCATCCTGATGGTGAAACGTCGGAGAATATATTTTTTGCATTGGTTTCTCAGCTCCCCCAACCTTTTCTAATCTTGAGTAACTTCAACACCCATAACCCTTTGTGGCGTGGAACCACAATCAGTGGCTGCAGTAAAGACCTTGAAAATTTATTGGCACAGTGCTTCCTGCTGCCATTGGACAAGCAGCAGCCAGCAGCAAGTCGCACTCTTAGCTCACTTATTTGTTTTATAGTTTAATTATTAGTTTCTTTGCATGTTTTTGGGTACTTGCATAGTGTAATTCACGAATTTCGGGTGTATTATAGTATTGTAGAGTTGTTGCATCATGTTTTAGTACCCGTATAGTGTAAATTCGTGTAGTTGCCAGTCATCTGTTTGTTTTGTATGGCTTGTGAGACAAAAGAGAGGGGAAAAAATTATTAGGGATGGATAGGGACTGCGCCTGTTGTGTACGGATTCAGGAGGAATTGGCCACTGTCCGTAAACAGCTGGAAGCTGTGTTGGCCGTGGTCGACAGGTTCCAGGCTGTTGCCCTGTGCCGCAGTGACACTGGGACACCCGAGGCGAGCACTTTGGTGCCTCTGGAATCTGTAGCATTGCCTGGGATCCCTGATGCCACTGCGCCCACGGATTCCGTCATCCCTGCCAGTTGACACTTGCATGAAGGTGATTGGCGAACCGTGGCAGGGTCGCGAATCCCAGGGCGGAAGGCGAAAGTTGGTGCTGGCCGCAAGGCTGTACCCTAATACCTCCGTAACAGGTTTGAGCTACTGCCCACTGCTGAAAGTACTTCAGAGCCAGCAAGGTTGGCCTCGCTTGTTGTGGCAGTGGCTGGTCTTCCTGAGAAGTCCAGACAAGCGCAGAGGGTGGGATTGCTTGTCACCGGGAGCTCCAATGTTAGTTGGGTGATGGAGCCCCTTAGGAATATGGCAGCTAAGGATGGGAAGAAAGCCAATGTGCACTCTGTGTGCATACTGGTGGGAGTCATCCAAGATGTGAAAAGGGTCCTTCCGGATGCCATGAAGGGTACAGGGTGCAGCCAACTGCAGGTGGTGGCTCATGTTGGCACTAATGACGTGTGTCGCCATGGATCGGAAGAGATTCTCTCTGGTTTCTGGTGGCTATCTGAGTTGGTGAAGACTGCCAGTCTTGCTAGTGAATTGAAGGCAGAGCTCACCATCTGGAGCATCGTCAACAGGACTGATTGCAGACCTTTGGTACAGAGCCAAGTGGAGGGTCTGAATCAGAGGTTCAGACAGTTATGCGAACGTGTAGGCTGCAGATTACTCAACTTGCACCATAGGGTGGTTGGGTTTCAGGTTCCGCTGGATAGGTCAGGTGTCCACTACACACAGGAGGTGGCTACACATGTAGCAGGGGCTGTGTGGTGTGGACTAGGCAGTTTTTTAGGTTAGACAGTCTCAGGAAAGATCAAAAAGGGCCCCAGTCTCAAAGGGTACAGGGCAAAGAAACGACAAGATCGACCAAGCAACAGTTGGTATTGTAGTTGTCGTAGCTATGTTGGAAAAGTACCAGAGCTTCAAGCACTGATAGAAAGCACGGAAGCTGAAATCATTATAGGAACAGATAGCTGGCTACAACCACAGATAAATTCTGCTGAAATTTTTACATAGGCGCAAACCATGTTCAGAAAGGATAGATTAAATAAAGTAAGTGGTGGTGTGTTTGTGTCTTTTGGTAGTAGTTTATCTTGTAGTGAAGTTGAAATAGATAGTTCCTGCGAATTACTATGGGTAGAGGTTATACTCAACAGTCCTACCAAAATAATAATTGGCTCCTTCTACTGATCCCCTGACTCAGATGATATAATAGCTGAACGATTCAGAGGAAACTTGAATCTCACTATAAATAAGTACCCCATTCATACAGTTATAATTGGTGGAGACTTCGATCTACCCTCCATTTGTTGATGAAAATTTACGTCCAAAGCTGGTGGTAGACAGAAAACATCTTCCGAAATTGTACTAAATGCTTTCTCTGAGAATTACTTTGAACAATTAGTTCATGAGCCCACACAAATTGTAAATGGCTGCGAAAACACACTTGACCTCTTAGCCACAAATAATCCTGATCTAATAGAGAGTGTCGTGACGGATACAGGGATTAGTGAACACAAGGTCATTGTAGCGAGGCTCAAAACCATATCAACCAAAACTACTAAAAATAAACGCAAAATATATCTATTTCAAACAGCAGATAAAAATTCGCTTGATGCCTTCCTAAGAGAGTCTCCATTCCTTCCAAGCTGATTATGTAAGTGTAGACCAGATATGGCTCAAATTCAAAGATACAGTATCGACAGCAATAGATAGATTCATACCGCATAAGTTAATAAGAGACAGGATTGATGCACCATGGTACACAAAACATGTCAGAACACTGTTGCAGAAGCCACGAAAAAAGGACACCAAATTCAGAAGAATGCAAAATCCCCAGTACTGGCTAAGCTTCACGGAAGCTCGAAATTTTAGTGCGGACGTCAATGCGAGATGCTTTTAATAGTTTCTGTAATGAAACGTTGTCTCAAAATATACTAGAAAACCCAAAGAGATTCTGGTCGTATGTAAAGTACACCAGTGGCAAAAAACAGTAAATACCGTCACTGCGCGATAGCAATGGAAATGTTACCGATGATTGTGCCACTAAAGTGGAGTTACTAAATACAGTTTTCTGTAATTCCTTCATGAAAGAAGACAAAGTAAATATTCCAGAATTCAAAACCAGAACAGCTGTTAGCATGAGTGACATAAAAGTAGATATCTCAGGTGTTGCAAAACAACTCAAATCACTTAAGAAAGGCAAGTCTTCCGGTCCAGATGGTATACCAATCAGGTTCCTTTCAGAGTATGCATACACAGTAGTGCCCTTCTTAGCAATCATATACAACTGCTCACTTGAGGAAAGGTCTGTTCCTAAAGACTGGAAAGTAGCACAAGTCACACAAATATTCAAGAAAGGAAATAGAAGTAACCCATTGAATTACAGACCCATATCACTGGCCTCATTTTGCAGTGGGATTTTGGAGCATATACTGTACTCGAACATTATGAATCACCTTGAAGAAAATGACTTATTGATACATAACCAACACGGATTCAGAAAATATTCGTCTTGTGCAACACAGCTAGCTTTTTATTCCCATGAAGTAATGAGTGCTGTCGACAAGGGATCTCAGATCGATTCCATATTCCTAATTTCCAGAAGGCTTTTGATACCGTTCCTGACAAGCGACTATTAATCAAATTGCGTGCATATGGAGTATCGTCTCAGTTGTATGACTGGATTCGTGATTTCCTCTCAGACAAGTCACAGTTTGTAGTGCTAGACAGTAAACATTGAGTAGAACACAAGTGATATCTGGCATTCCGCAAGGTAGTGTCATAGGCCCTCTGCTGTTCCTGATTTACATAAATGATCTAGGTGATAATCTGAGCAGCTCCCTTAGATTGTTTGCAGATGATGCTGTAATTTAGTGTCTAGTAAAATCATCAGACGATCAATTCCAATTACAAAATGATCTAGAGAGAATTTCTGTATGGTACAAAAAGTGGCAATTGGCACTAAACAAAGAAAAGTGCGAGGTCATCCACATGGGTACTAAAAGAAATCTGATAAATTTTGGATATACGATAAATCACACAAATCTAAGGGCTGTCAATTCGACTAAATACCTAGGAATTACAATTACAAGCAACTTAAATTGGAAAGACCACATAGATAACATTGTGGGGAAGGTGAAACAAAGACTGTACTTTGTTGGCAGAACACTTAGAAAATGCGACAAAGCCACTAAAGAGACAGCCTACATTACACTTGTCCGTCCTCTGTTAGAATATTGCTGTACGGTGTGGGATCCTTACCAGGTAGGATTGACAGAGGACATCGAAAAAGTGCAAAGAAAGACAGCTCGTTTCGTGTTATCGCGCAATAGGAGTGAGAGTGTCACTGATATGATACACGAGTTTGGGTGACAGTCACTGAAACAAAGGCAGTTTTCTTTGCGGCGAGATCTATTTACAAAATTTCAATCACCAACTTTCTCTTCCGAATGCGAAAATATTTTGTTGACAACTACCTATGTAGGGAGAAATGATCATCATAGTAAAATAAGAGAAATCAGAGCTCGAACGGAAAGATTTAGGTGTTCCTTTTTCCCACGCGCCATTCGAGTGGAATGGTAGAGAAGTAGTATGAAAATGGTTCGATGAACCCTCTGCCAGGCACTTAAGTGTGAATTGCAGAGTAACCATGTAGATGTAGATGTTGAACTTGACATTTGCCTCTTGAATATTAGTACTCCCACACCATTCAGTGTGGGGCATGGAACCTTCTTGGCCACAGACCATTTCATTTTCACCCTTTGTCTTCTCCCATCCACCCACTGGAGAGCCCACGATGACCTGTGTGGCAGTGACCACTTCCCAATCTTCCTGTCCCTCCCCCAGGGGCACTCCCATGGACGCTTGCCCAGATGGGCTCTCAACAGTGCTGACTGGGATACTTTTGTCTTTGCTGTCGACATAGGCTCCATGCTTCATGGAGATATTGATGAGGCAATCCAGCAAAGAACTAGAGTCATTCTTTCAGCAGCTGATTTAGCGGTCCCCTATTCCTAGGGCCCTCAAAAATGGAAGACAGTACCTAGGTGGTCCTCAGAAATCGCAGAGACCATTCAAGATCATAGGCGGGTACTCCAACGCCATAAGTGGCACGCTTTGATGGAGCACTTCATTGCCTTTAAGCAGCTCGTTACCCGGGTCCACCACCTATTAAAAAGATAGAAGTGAGAATCCTGGGAACGGTGCATTTCAACTATCAGACTACGTATCTCTCCATCGCAGGTTTGGGTTAAGATCAGACATCTCCGTGGATACCAAACACCTGAAGGTGTACCTGGTATTACGTTGAATGGCACTGTCTACACTGACCCAGATACCACTACCGAACATTGTTTTCTACACTGTGCTCAAGCATCAGCATATGAGAATTTATCAACCTGTCTTTCTTGTCCTAAAACAGCAGTTGGAGCAAAGCAGTTATCTTTTACTACATGCCACCTATATCTGTATAGTGCTCCATTCATGTGAGTGGTAATTTGTCAGTGTCCTCACCCACTGCCCTGATACAACCCCAGCCCCAGGGCTGGACTGCATCCACAACCAAATGATCGAGTACCTACCAGTGGATTGTAGACGTCATATTCTTGCCATCTCTAACTGCATCTGCGCCAAAACTGAATTCTCATTGCAATGGCAAGAACGCATCATTGTCCCAGTACTGACCTGGGATAAGCACCCTCTAAAGATGGACAGTTATTGCCCAGTAAGTTGCACCAGTGTTCTCTGTAAGCTGAACACGTGGTGAGCCAGTGGCTGTGTTGGCTCCTTCAGTCTGGGGGTCTTTTGGCTCGTTCCCAGGGTGGTTTTTGCCAAGACTGTTCCACTACTGATAATCCAGTTTACTTGGCATCTGCCATCTGAATAGCTTTTGCCTGGCATCAACACCTTACAACCGTCTTCTTTGACCTGCAAAAGGCTTATGACACCACATGGTGACACCACATCCTTGCTACCTTACATGACTGGGGTCTCTGGGCTCTGCTCCTGATTTTCATCCAGAACTTCCTGTCGCACCATGCATTCTGGGTTCAAGTTAGTACTTCCCACAGTACCTCCCATATCCAAGAATATGGGGTCCTGCAGGGTTATGTACTGAGTGTGCCTCTTTCTAATAATACATCAATGGTCTAGCTGCAGCTGTGAGGTCCTCAGTAACACCCTCATTGTATGCTGATGACTTCTACCTCTACTATTCCTCCTCTAGTGCAGGAGTCACTGAGCACCAACTGCAACGTGCCATAAGAGAGGTGCAGGCATGGGCGCTAACCCACGGCTTTTGATTTTCCACCACCAAGACTCGTGTCATGCATTTTTGTCGACAGCATACCATTCACCTACAACCAAAACTTTACCTCGAAGACGAACTACTCAATATGTTGGAGACTTATCACATTTTGGACTGGTCTTTGATCCTCATTTGACGTGGATTCCCCATCTTCGCCAGCTTAAGTGAAAGTGCTAGCTACATCTTAAAATGCTTCCATGCCCGAGTAACACCAGCTGGGGTGCAGATCGCACTACCCTTCTGAGCTTTACAAAGCCCTGATACAATCCTGTCACGATTATGAAAGTTTGGCATACGGTTTGGCATCGCCCTCAGCATTTCGGATACAGGATCTAATACACCAATATGGGATTCAACTTGACTGGAGAGTTTCGAACTAGACCTGTGAACAGCTTACTGGTAGAGGCTGGGGTCCCTCCATTGTGGATCAGGCATCAGTAGCTGCTTGCCAATTATGCTATCCATGTTCACAGCTCTCCTAAGCATCTGAACTACCTTCTCCTCTTTCTAAACACAACAGTACTCCATTTCCCGCAGTGGTGACCCTGAGCAGCACTATGATTGCGGCTTGTGTCGTGTCTGTCCTCTCTGAACTACAGTTATTTCCTCTTCCATCTCTGCTCTGGACCTACTCCCATACACCTTTGTGGTGCATCCCTTGGTCACAGCTTCGTCTTGACCTATCACAAGGTCCGAAAGACAAGGTTCATCCTGAGGGCCTCCTCTGCCAATTTCTCTCCATCCTTGCTGCATCCTGGGGTTCAGAAGTTGTCTACACTGATGGCATGATGGTTGCTGGTCATGTAGGCTTTGCTTATACTCGAGCAGGACAAATTGAACTGCTGTTCTTGCCGGATGGCTATAGTGTTTTCACTGTGGAGTTGGTAGCCAACTCTTATGTACCTGAACCTACCTGTTCCTGCACTTACCTGTTCCTGCACTGGTGGGTACTTCAATGACTCCTTGAGCAGTTTGCAGGCTCTCGACCAGTGCTACTTTCGCAATTGCTATTGAGAATTTCCTGCATACTGTTGAACAGTGTGGATGCTCAGTGACCTCCTTCTGGACCCCAGGCCACACCAGAATCCTGGGGAATGAACTCGCTGATAGGCTGGCCAAATAGGGTACCAGTGAACTGACTCTTGAGATTGGTATTCTGGAAACAGACCTCCAATCAGTATTATGCCGTTAAGTTTTAGGTGCCTAGAATATGGAATACTCACTCTGACTTCAGCAAACAAACTACAAGTGATAAAGCAGACTACAGATCTGTGGAGGTCCTCCATGCAGGCCTCTTGCAAGGACTCTACTGTGCTTTTCCACCTGCACATTGGCCATACTTGACTGACTCGCGGTCATCTTGTCCATAGTGAGGACCCACCCCCACTGTCGTTATTACACCCGTTTGGTGGTGGTCCACATTTTCCTGGACTGTCTCAACCTAGCCGCCCTGCTGCTGATTCTTAATCACCTTGGCTTGCTGCCTCTGGTGTTAGAAGACAATGCTCCAGTGGCTGACTTAGTTGTACAGTTTATTCGTGAAGTGGCCTTTTACCACTCACTGTAAGGGAGGGTGTCTTAACCTTATTGGCCCATTAAGGGGTTGGCAGAACACTGTGTTGCCTCCGCTGCTCAGACTGAGCTGCAGATGTCTGGCCTTGGTGGTCCATCCTGGTCCTCACCCTACCTGCTCTTTTACTCTTCTTCCCCCTCCTCCCCTCTCCTCTCATGTGGTCTGTTAGACTTGTTCATTTTTGTCTCTCTGTGCTTCTATAGCCCTGTCCGTGCTACTATCTTTCCGAGGCACTTTCAGAATACTTCTGGTACATGACGGGGGCTGGGGTTGTATGCCCTTCATTGCACTCTGCTTTCAGGGGCTTCCAGCTGCTCCTAGTTGGGGAGCCATGCTTGCCTTTCTTCCTCTCTCTCCCTTTCATCTTTTTGTCCCTTACCCCAGCTTCGCAGATATTGGTAGACCTCAGGGTCTTCTTCCTATAGGTTTTGTGTGGTAGGGTCTCTCTGATCTACAGTCATATAGACCCGTCTGTTTGTGGACGAAGTGACTGATGACCTAGTAGTTTGCTCCCTTTAAGCATCCAACCAACCAAATAGCTCCCCCCTACCTTCCTCCCCCATAGTCTCTCAGTGATGTGCCAGACAACCTTGTTGGCCATCATCAAGACCCCGAATGCTCTGTCACGCAGTACTGAGTCCTCTCCCTCCATCCATACCCTGATATCCCTACCCCTTCTCCACTACACTCCATATTTCTGCTTTCGCTTGACGTGGCACCATTGCATTCTGCCTGCAACGGCTGCAGAGAGCGGTCATGTATGCTTGAGGTGTGCTTGCTTGTGTGTATTACATATTAAGTTATCCCTACCTTACATTGACTTCATCCTCCTTGAATTCGTGTATCAAACAGCAGCATTTTTCCCCACAGAATCTGCTGCATTCTCATTTTTAAAATATCTAGCTTCATAATAATTAAATTCTCACTTATTAATTTACTACATATTTTCATTGCCAGATCCTGTGGACTGCATATAATTTCAGTTGGTATTTGAGAACCATGAGATTCTCTTTGTTTCTTTTGTTGTGTGGGTGGTGAAAATGATTCTACTCAAATAATTTTTGTCATGTAAGAAGATTATAATCTTATAAATGTGTAGGTAAGCAACAGTTAGGACAACAGATATTTTGCTTTTGTTTTATTGCCAGTAATATAATCAAGCAGTACACAGACTTACGTGTGACGTGTTACATTTATTTACATTGAAGGTCTACTACCTGTCCCTGAACTAAGATCCTCTGCAGGTTTTCATGCATTTAACAGCATAAGCTGTTAAAAGCCTTATGGAGCTTCGTATATTATCCGCCAGACCATTTGTGTGTCATTAATTATGAGATAAATTGTTTGCCAATATGTATTGCAGGAAGTAGAAGCAAAGTGTGCAGACTGCAGACAGACACACATAAAATATGCCATCGCCAATGCTTCAAGACAAGTACTGGCCAGCAATTCTGAGTCAAAAGTTACTAGTGTGCTCGATTGAATTTACCTTTGATGATGTTAAGTTCATTTACGTATATAGTCAATGGTAACAGTCATATTGGTGCATGTACAAAGTTACTTGTGATTTTACCCCATTAAGAACCTTGTGTTGAGTTTTACGTGCTCGGAAATCCTCAATCCAGTCACAAAACTGGTCTGATAAGCCATGTGGCCATACTTTGCTCTTAACTGAATTCAATGCTTTCTGGAACTCAAATAAAATGACATCAACTTGGGAGCTTTTATCTTTGGCTTTCCAGATCTCTCATATTAGCAAAGCAAACTGAGTTGCATAAGATCTCTACGAAATCCATGTCGATTCCTGTAGAGAAGATTCTCATTATCTGTTTTCACAAATTCTGCAGCAGCCTGACATTGGTGATACAGTCGTGTTGCCATATATCTGTTATCGAGGTGTAGAGGGGCAGCTGCACAGCCGCTACACAAATTCTATGTCCAGATATCCACATATTCTTCACTGCACAGTCCTCGCTTTCAAGCAGATCAGCTTCTGAGGTTGAGCATATTGGAAGGGACAGCAGTGACAGGGTTCCAGGCTATAACAAAAGCAGCTGAGGTGCCACAGTTAATTCGACAGGTTCCTGAGGCTCTCTCCAGTACAGAGCAGCAACCTACATCCTGTGTTTCAGCCATTGGGACTTTTAGCTTTCTGGGAACTGCTGACAACTTTTGCATCTGTACTCAACTACCCAAGTCCACATCAGATGTTTTGCTGACAGGTAGGACTAACTAGACATGTGAACAAATCTAAGAATGGATGCCAGGTAAGAATGTAAGTAAAGTAAAAATTTTTCTGAAACTGAGAACTGTGGCTGCTGTAATTGAAATCCCGTTTATAAAAAGTATGAAATTCTCATATCCTACAGGAAAGCCCGCATCTCGTGGTCGTGCGGTGGCGTTCTCGCTTCCCACGCCCGGGTTCCCGGGTTCGATTCCCGGCGGGGTCAGGGATTTTCTCTGCCTCGTGATGGCTGGGTGTTGTGTGCTGTCCTTAGGTTAGTTAGGTTTAAGTAGTTCTAAGTTCTAGGGGACTGATGACCATAGATGTTAAGTCCCATAGTGCTCAGAGCCATTTGAACCATTTTGAACCTACAGGAAAATGAAAGTGCATATGGAATTAGAGCAGACTTGTTGTATGAGACCACCACACGTGGAAATCATTGAAAATGAACAGATCCATCATGATGGATACAAGCTAGTATCATACAATTATAAAACCAATAACAAAAACAGGGAGTGGCTCTATATATGAAAGATGGAATTAAGTGTGAGGCTCTCAAGTTTAATGAAAGTTGTGATGGACAGCTTTTTGAATGCTGTACTGTAGTAGTAGATAAAGAAACATGCCGTCGTGTAATACTGACAGGTTACAGGACCCAGCAGGAACTGTTGTAGCCTTCACAATGCAGCTAAAAACAATTTTAATGAGATTATGCAGACTTTGCTGGGGAATCATTATTTGTGGAGGCTTTAATGTAGATATCCTGTCAGATAACACTTACTGCAGGAACCTAGAATTTCTGATGTCCAGCTTTGGATTGTTATTGCAACAGCTATTGGTAATTAATTTTAGACCCAGTGACTTGCAGTTATTTAGCTGTAAAACTGATAGTCACTGAGCTACGTCACCGGGACGGCAGCAGCTTCTTCAGTGTAGCAGCTTCCTTTTTGATTTACTTGATTCAATTTAGGCTGCAAAAATGTTAATACTGTTAAGCAATATGGTGATAGTTTATTGTTAATACAATATGCAGATTAAGGTTTTGTCATTTACTTGTCCTTTGTTGATGAATATTGTGACTTGGTTCACATCCCTCAGTATGCACCTCCTGTATGGGGTCTGTTAAATGTAGTGAATGCTGAATGAATGAGTGGTGCTAGTTTCCCATACTGCAGAAGTTTTTTATGATTATTAATAAATCTTATTGATGGAGTGGTTGCAAGTAATATAACAATTATCCAGACATTGCTGAGTTAGATTTTTGCAAGTCTAGTGAGCCAGTCACCTGTGGCATTTATCATGGTGTGAACCTCGTGGGAACTCAGAAGTGAGTACATTAAAAATAAAATACTGAAGCTCACACATGAAAACTAATAGGCCTATATGTTTACTTATAAATTAAAAATAAAATACTGAAGCTCACACATGAAAGCTAATAGGCCTATATGTTTACTTCCACTCAGAAATGCATAGTAAAATGAACAAGCGCTTAGTGCAAACTGAATCCTATTGCTGCAGCTATAACAAAATCTGGATGACTTGTTTACCCTATTTTGGGATATTTATGTCAAAAATGTGGCTCTGTGAATGCTTGAACTATTCTTTCCTTTGACTTTTACTAGGTGTAGAAGTTGAAGCTGGAATTTGGTTGCAATAATTACATGTCTGTTGTTTGAAACTCATAGACGATATTTTATTCAAAATAATCTCCATTGCTATTTATACATTTCTCCCACCTCTACAGCAGGCTATGAATGCCATGCCAAAAACAAAACAGGTCTTCTTTTGAAGCGAACCAGTCAGTGAGCCATTTTTGTACATTTTCATAGAAATCGAAACGTTGTTCAGTGAGAGTGTCTCCCAGTGAAGCAAACAGATGATAATAGGATGGAGCCAAGTCTGGTGAGTAAGCTGCATGCCCTAGTATTTTCGAACTCGTTTTCCTGACCCATTTTTCTGTTTGTGATTGGGCTTTATCATGGAACAATATGACTTTGTGTTGCGATTTTCCATATTCTACTCGTTTTTCACATAATGCTCAATTTAAATTGATCATTTGCTGTGGTAGCGATCAGTGTTAACAGTTTCACCAGGTTTTAGCAGCTCATAATAGCTGACACCCCTCTGATCACACCAAACACAGAGAATTGTCTTCTTTCCAAAGTGATTTTGTATTGCAGTGGATGTCGATGGTTTGCCTGGATTCACCCATGATTTATGGCGCTAAGGATCCATTTTTCATCACCTGTCACTATTTGAAGGAGAAACAACTTTCTTTTGTATCCGGTGAGCACCATTTCATTTCATAAGTGCTCTTTCGAGTTGCTTACAGTCTGTCATTCAGTCCACGTGGAACCCGTTTTCCCACTTGCTGCACCTTTATCGTAGATTTCAACCGAAGAGAAATGGGTTTCTACATCATATTCAGTTGTTGCGTGAGTTCCTGTTGAGTTTGAGTATCATCTTCATCCAATACGGTCTGCAATTTGTTGTCTTCAAACTTTTTTGGTGGTTTTCCGTGCTCGTCATTTCTTGTGTCAAAATCACCACTTTTGAATTTTTTGAAACATTCTGTTTTCCCAAGAGCATGCTTGCTGAAAGCTTTGACAAGCATTCAAAGTGACTCGGCAAGAGCTTTCTTCCAATGAAAAACAGTGCTGTCCGCAAATCGTTTAGAGGCACAAAACTCGACATGTTTACGGGTTTGAAACCGATACCAATGTGTGGAACTTGGGTTACTGTGTGTTGACATTAGTCTTCAGCCATTATGGGAAGCAGATGGTGCTGCAGATGCAGTCTCACGGGCCCTTCATTGACGGCTAGCTCCATCCATAGGGAAATTCTGGTTTCATACATTTCGCAATAGGTGGCAGTTGCGGCAAGTTGCGGTGCAGGTGGTAGGTCTCAGTGTCATACAATACGCTTAGACATTTGTAAACATAATGCCATCAAAATGTTAGTCGATTTGTGATTGCATCATAGTTATTCTCGATTGAAGATGTCAGCTTATGACACAAATTCTCATCATTTGTGGGAAGTTTTTCGTTTTCTGCTTTAGCATGAGGAAATCTGTGGCTGAGGCTCTTAAAAAGCTGGGTAAGAGCTATGGTGAGGCACCCGTTAGTGAAAGAATGGTTTCAGCACTTCAAGAACACTGATTTTGACTTTGAAGACCTGCACAGTGCTGGAAGAGAGAAGGTTTTCAAAGCTACTGAAACCAACAGAAACGATTATAGGAGATTATTATCAAAAGCAATTTTTGTGTGTGAGCCAAGCACTGAAAGACAAACAGCCTAAATGGAGCTATAGGCCAGAAAAGGTGATTTTGCAACATAACAATGCTTGATCCTCATGTCACAAAACCCATCAAAATGTACTTAGAAACATTGAAATGGGAAGTCCTATCCCACTCACCCTGTTCTCCAGGTATTGCTCTCTCTGACTACCACCTATTTGATCAATTGCTCACGACCTGGCCGACCAGCATCTCTGATCGTACAAATGAGTGCAAAATTGGATCAATTTGTGGATTTCCTCAAAAGACACCTATTTCTTTTGCCACAGGATTTGTATGCTGCCTGAAAGATGGGCGAAAGCAGTGGCCCATGATGGCCACTACTTTGAATAGTAAATTTCTTGCAAGTTTTTCACAATAAAGCATCGAACTTTGAGAAAGAGTTGTGTAAGCAAAACAAAATTGTAGACTTAATACTTCGTTAACTGTTAATCTCGTCTTGTGTTTTATCCCTGGAAATTCATTAATGATGGAAATTAAATAATTCCATTAATGATAGCATAATTTAATTTTCCAGGTTCGAGTTCTGCATGCTGACACGCAGGACCAGGAGGATATTGCTCATCTGGTTGTAGTAGATGGTATGTAAAATTATTTCAATAAATTGAGATTATCAGAAATAATTTCAATTCTAGTGGGAGCAAGATTGTAGGCTGTTCACTTGTGTGAGAAGAAAAGCACACCTTGGCAGAGTGTGTGGAAGACAGTTGACAATCAGATCAGACTGAAAACATCAACAGAAAACTTCTCAGAATTCAGCAAACCAAGAATCAATACCAGGAAGCTTCACTCTAGTGTTGGACTGACAGCCTACACAATAAAGTGTTACATGGTTAGTTTAAGGACATGATTGAAGGCAAAGTAGATAAGAAAAGACCTGGTCTTTGCTGACCAATGGTACCCTGAAGAAGGAAACTGAAGGACAGATTTTTATTGCACAGGAACAACCCATCAGTACTAATGCCATCAGCACCAGAATGGTGAAATTGACAGAAGTGCAGACTCTAGTAAGAAGCTGAGGAAACTATTAACTGTTGCATAAATATTGGTCACACTGAGTACAAGAAGAGTATAATGCTGTTGCGTGAAACACCCACTGGAACTTACGCCAAAATTATCATCTGCTGCTGCCAAGGAAAAGGTGGGACCGCATCCGTAAAAATTATTCAAAAACAAACGTACCAAATTTCTGTGGGAATTCAGACTTCTGACGGATCAAATTTTGGAACACACTGCAGTACACCAGAAATCGCAATTTTGGAGAAAAAGGAAATGTGGATCATTGACATTGCCGCACCAGAGAATTGGATTTTTTCTGGGGATCTAAGACACAAAACAGGGATACAGTTTTCAAACTGCAGAAAAGGACCACAAGACTAATAATTAGAAGTAATAGTTGGACTTATTTGCAAAGAACTATTTAAAGAAGGGGTATCCATACTGCACAAAGTGAGTACATCTGTCAATCTGTGGTTCATATTAGGGAAAACATGATTAAATATTTCACTAGTAGTTCTGTACATAATTGTGAAATAAAAGCCAGTTTGGACTTACATTTACTATGGAAAAACAAACACAAAATTGAAAGCAGCATTTTCTGTCAGGGAATAAAATTACTTAATAAATTGCCCAAGTATCTGGAAAGATTACTAGAATAAACCTACACACATCAAAAAAAGTTTTGCATCACCCCAGTTCCCAGAACTCCTGAAGATATACATTGGCTGTGGATATTGTATCACAGACACAGTCCCTTTGAGTGTTCAGAGATGACACTAAACCCTCCCAAAGATGTAAAAAGCCAGGCATGAGCAGCATTTATTAGACGGAGGGGATCCGACAGCTGATCAGTTCCAGTCATTCCACCAGAAAGGAAGTACACGGCTCATGTTGTCTGTAGTTCAACCATGCCTAGACGGTCAGTACTGCAGTTCAATCATGTCCGAATTGTTACTTTGTGCCAGGAAGGGCACACAACAAGAGAAACGTCCAGGCGTCTCAGAGCGAGCCAAAGCGATGTTTTTCAGACATGGAGGAGATACAGAGACAGGAACTGTCGACGACATGCCTTGCTCAGGCCACCCAAGGGCTACTACTGCAGAGGATGACTGCTGTCTACAGATTATGGCTCGGAGTAACCGTGACAGCAATGCCACCATGTTGAATAATGCTTTTCGTGCAGCCACAGGACGTCGTGTTACGACTCAAACTGTGCTCAATAGGCTGCATGATGCGCAACTTCACTCCCTACGTCCATGGCTAGGTCTATCTTTACAACCACAACACTATGTAGCATGGTACAGATGGGCCCAACAACATGCCGAATGGACCACTCAGGATTAGCATCACATTCTCTTCACTGATGAGTGTCACATATGCCTTCAACCAGACAATCGTCGGAGACATGTTTGGAGGCAAACCGGTCAGGCTGAATGCCTTAGACACACTGTCCAATGAGTGGAGCAAGGTGGAGGTTCCCTGCTGTTTTGGGGTGACATTATGTGGAGCCTATGTAGGCTGCTGGTGGTCATGGAAGGCACCGTAACAGCTGTACGATATGCGAATGCCATCCTCCGACAGAGAGTGCAACCATATCAGCAGCATATTGGTGACGCATTCGTCTTCATGGATGACAATTCGTGCCTCCATCGTGCACATCTTGTGAATGATTTCCTTCAGGATAACGACATCGCTGAACTAGAGTGGCCAGCATGTTCTCCAGACATGAAACATATTGAACATGCCTGGTATTGATTGAAAAGGGCTTTTTAGGGACGACTTGACCCACCAACCATTCTGAGGAATCTATACCGAATTGCTGTTCAGCCTGGACCAACAGTGCCTTTATGAACTTGTGGATTGTATGCCACGACGAATACAGGTATGCATCAATGCAAGAGGATGTGCTATTGGGGCACCACCTCCTCTGAAGGTCTCACTGTGTTGTGATACAATATGCAATGTGTGGTTTTCATGAGCAATAAAAAGAGCGGAAATGATGTTAATGTTGACCTCTATTCCAATTTTCTGTACAGGTTCCGGAAGTCTCGGAACCGATCTGATGCAAAACTTTTCTTGATGTGTATGTATAAAAATGCGGTTGAAACACACATATAAGTAATGCATTCTGCAGAATTAAAGATTATGTAGAGAACTCAGAGTAGTGTTTAATAATGGAGGGGACAACTACAACACCCTGTCACATTAAAATACACTCCTGTTTGTGAAAAGTGAAACACTCAGAAGCAGTGGCCTGCAACACGCCACAATAATAAGACATGATTTAAGTGGCAGAGTGGTGGTGTGGTTTTAGGCTCAACAGCACCCACTTCTGTGCGACAAAATAGGTCAGTGTTACACAATGCTCAGTCAATGTGGAGCCGCCGTATGAAATGGAAACATTTAATTGAGTGCCACTATGCCTCACCGAAATCACAGGGTGGAATATCATTATGTCAGTGCATTCAAAAGGAGCAGGAGAATTCATTTCTGTCAGGCGGATGTGTCATTCTCTGACATTGCGGCTATACAGGGCATACTACTTCAACAGTGAGGTGTACATGGAACCAGTGAAGAGAAGAGGGCTGTACACAGCACTGACAGGGAACTGGACGACACTATGTGACCACAGTGCAAAATGACTGTAATCTTGTCTGCTTGGCCATAATGGACAGGACAGCTTCGTTCAGAGTTGACGCGATGTTGGAGCACTGCAACAGGTGTGCATGTCTTCATCGACAGTTCGACGCCGTCTACTGTGCGCTGGACTGGTGGCATACAAGCCATTCCATCGGCTTGCATTGACAGAACCCACCAAAGCAATAGGAACCTGAACGACAACACCAGTATGCTGAATGGCTAAATGTAGTGTTTTTGGACAAGTCCCATTTCAACTTGCCCTACAGCATACGTGTTTGATGCCGTCACGGTGAATGCAGTCAGGCAGACTGTATTGTCGAGCGGCGTAGTGGACAAATGCCAGGTGTGATGGTTTGAAGTGCCATTGCCTATAACAAGTGATCTCACCTCCTACTTCTTGAGAGCGATCTGAACAGCTACTTCTACATCATGGAAGTAACCAACCTTTTGCAGTCCAAACAACCTTTATTAATGCATGATCACATGAAACATAGCAGAGCACTCACAAACAACAACAAGAGTCCACACTGGTTCCAAACCTCACTGACTAAAGATAGAGCACTCCTTGTTCCAGAGTCATGGGTAGTTGACGATCTCCACAAAGTGTTTAATGCCATTCAGCATTTGAAGAAAGAAAGGGCACCAGGAGAGGACTTTTTTTCCCTCGATGTGAATGATGGAGGAAAAGTAATACAAATGGGACTTTCGAATTTGCTCATTGAATGTGTGCAATGGATGACAGTTCCCCAAAACTGCAACATAGCTGTAACTACTGTGCTATGCAAGAAAGGAGACAGACAAGGCATGAAACTGTAGAGACCTGCCAGCCTCCTCTTTGTAATGTACCTATGTTTATCAAAATCATCATCAACAGCTAGCTTTAGGGGTGGATTTAAAGTGTGGACCTGTAGAACTGTTGTAAGTCTTGAACAAAATTATAAGATGGAGAGATGACTCTGAGTTACCACTTTAAGATTTCAGATTTTGATATAGCTTTTGGCTTGTTTCAACAAAATCTGTACTAACTTTCTCAGAGAAACAGAGCATTTATTCAGCCAATATGAAGTGTGAATTGTAATTAATTAATGCCAAAACATAAATAATGTAAATCAAGTCAAACATTTTAGTAAAATTTCAGCTGAAATGGAGAACTGTTACTAGTAACAATATCCTAATAATAATGCAGTTTTGTCATAGAAAAAAAAATTGTTACTAAAGTTACAGCTAGCTCACATTGTCTGTTTACCCTCCATGAATTCTTGTACCAGATAGTAAAACGTTCTCTACAAAATCTTGTGGAGCCTTATTTTTAGATGACCTAGCTTCATGTTATGTTTTATTCCTATTAGCTGATTGTATGTTTTCGTCCTCATACGCCATGGTGACTGTGCATACAATTTCTATTGGTGTGTGGAAACTATAAAATTCTCTTTATTTCTTATGTTTAAGTGTGCCTAAAATGATTCTTCTCACATAGTTTTTGTCTCCTGTATAATGATATTATAATTTTGCTAATGTATAGGGAGGGAATGGTTTGGATTTGTATTTTTTCAAAATAATGAGTGACAAGTTTATTTTCATTGTGCAGTACACATGTAGCTGACAGTTTTCTTGTGCTCCTTCAGAACACCATACCTAATTAATGATGATTGAAAATAACTATCATATTTGCAAACTGAAAACTGTTTAATTTATTTGATAGAATGTAAAAGTATATAGTCCAGATTAACTTCTTGTTCAGATTTAATTCAAGGAATCCGATCATATCAATTTTTCCCATAAGCTGATTGTTATGCTATATTTTAAGCTCTACACATTTTGAATGTGTGGTTTTCAAATATACTGTGTTGATTTTTGCAATACTCAACTTCAACACATTTAATTGGATCCAGTTTTCTAGTGTTTTGAGTGTACTCACAGTAGAGCTTAGAATATTTTCTGCATTATCAGCTTCTATTAAAAGAAAAGTATTGTCTTCAAAGAGAACTAATTGGCAATTTATATTTATCAGTAAGTAATTTACATATAACAGAAAAAACATTGGCTGTAGAATGGAACCTTGTGGCACACCTTTTGACACTGTATTCCATGAAGAATAATAACCTAATTTATTGAATTTGAAGTGTCAGTTACCCTTTAATTTTTGTCTTGCAGGTATAATATAAGCCATAGCGTTGTCCTTAATCCCATATTTATCTAATTTATAGAACATGGTAATGATGACACATTGAGTTGCAGACAGCCACAGTGAAAAGACTGTTACACATTTAGCTTTCGTCCAAAGCCTCCCTCAGTAAAGAAAAACCAGACTGCTGGTCCGAGTTGCCAGAGATGGCGGTCTTATATGTGTGGTGTTTGTGTGAGGTGTGCTTGCTTGCTTGTGTGTGTGTGTGTGTGTGTGTGTGTGTGTGTGTGTGTGTGTGTGTGTTTTTCTTCTCTGAAGAAGACTTTGGCCAAATGCTAAATGTGTAACAGTCTTTTCATTGTGGCTGTCTGCAGCTCAGTGCATTGTCTATATGTTGAGTAGCAATCTATCCTTTCCAAACATTGTTGATATTCCAACCTGGAGTTTCCATTGTTTAATTTATAGGTAAGCAAGAGTCAATGGCTTTTGTAAGATCTCATCTAATCCTTTGCTTATCTTCAAACAATGGAAAACTCAGGATGGAGTGTAATGTACTGTGTGTATAATTCTGCACATTCAAAATGCTATTCTTCCAATCAGTCAAAAGTGCTGGAGAAAGTAGCTACAACCCAGATTCAAAATTTTGCTTATCCGTTCAGTTAAACTGTTCACTGCACCCAGTGTTTTTGTTAGATTATAAATTGGTTACTTGACTGCTTTTTACAATAAAATTTTGAATCTGGGTTGTAGTTACTTTCTCCATCACTTTTGACAGGATTGGAAGAATAGAATTTTGAATGTGCAGAATAATACATACAGTACATAATTATTCAGCTTCCATTAGACTTCATCTGGATAGTGAGAAATTTCCAATTGGAAAAGTAGTCAGGCAAAGAGATTTTGTATCACCAATACTATTCGCAGAAATCTTTGTGGAAGTTTTCAGATCCTTGGACTGGAGAGACAAAGAAGCAATGTTTATTATTGGGAACTCCTCTTCATTTGGTTGGTGACACTGTACTGTTTGCCTCTAGTGCAGGTTAACTTCAACAGTGAACAGAAGAACTTGTTCATACTTTCTGTAACACATCATACTCTAAAAGAAAGCCTTCAGAGATGTCAAATAAGTCAAGTTGTATGTTAATAGGCAGAAGCAGCCACTGCAGGCATTTGTGAAAAATACACTAACTACAGATTGTGACTATTGAGCATCTCCACAAACTGAGAAATATGGGAATTAATCCTTAATTACTTTAAATAAGTCGATGTATCTCGGTTGCAATCCTCTATCAGTCGCAGGATTTATATCTGTAAATTATTGCTTCTTTCATCTGCAGCAATGACTGTTAATGTGCAAAATGTCGAGTTGCACTGTAGTCTGCCTATAATTGACTGGTTGAGGAAGTTCAAGTGCTGGAGGAAAGCAGTGGCGTACCAACTCCAGTAGGACCACAGTTAGTAAAGCACTCTGTTGTTTAGACAGGCTCTTAGTGTGATCACAGTTTTAGCTTTTGCTTTAGGTATTAGAATGAAACACCTACTTTTTTTGGGTGGTGGTGGTGGTGGTGGTGGTGGGGGGGGGGGGGTTGGGGGAAGGTGGGGGGGGTTGGGGGGGGGGTGTGGATGAGGGGGTGGGGGGAGAGAGTCCAACACTGCTCCTCTTATGCTACTCAGCTACTGTTATTGTGTAATACTTCAAACAAAGGTAAATGTAACATTTCATAGACTGCTATCAGCTGTCTATATATTGACAAACTCATGCTATGTTTATATGTATATAAAATTTGCATCTTGGGGTGTAGTTATTCTGATAACAACTGAATCAACAGGAAATAAATAAATAAGAGTAAAATTGACCTGTAGCAGTGTGGTAAAGAAAAGTAGAGTTCTCAAAACCAAGTTTCTTATATTCCTGAAAGAGAAAGTCTACAACCAGTGTGTACTGACACTTTTGGTTGACTTATTGCAGTGAGGCTTGGATTTTGAAACTGAAGGAAAACAGTATGAAAAGGATAATTGCTCTGAATCTGGCCTCAGCATCCAGAGACCGTAGTCATGTTTGTGTGCGTGTGTTTTTTGTCTATTTCCGATGAAGGTCCTGTTGGTCAAAAGCTTACTTTCTGACAGTCTTTTTGTTGTGCCTATTGTGACTCAGCATCTCTGCTACTATCCTTTTCATAATGTTGCCATATTCCATCCTGGATTTTCCACTATTTGAAACTGAGGGAGACATATTTTGGGAACGACTGGGAGAGCCAGTAAAGCAAACGAATGGGTCAGGGGATGAACTGGAGGGGGAAACTTAATCTGGTGGTAATGAAAATGACATGTAGGTAAGTGGGATATTTAGACAGGAGAGGCTAGGTCATAGGGGAAGACTAAGATGACAGCTTAATGGAAGGCGCAACAGGAGCAACTGAAATAACTCTACAGAGAAAAGTCCACTGGACCTGACGGGATACCAATTCGATTCTACACAGAGTACGCAAAAGAACTTGCCCCGCTTCTAACAGCCATGTACCGCAAGTCTCTAGAGGAATGGAAGGTTCCAAATGATTGGAAAAGAGCACAGGTAGTTCCAGTTTTCAAGAAGGGTCGCCAAGCAGATGCTCAAAACTATAGATCTATATCTCTGACATCGATCTGTTGTAGAATTTTAGAACATGTTTATTGCTCACATATCATGTCATTTCTGGAAACCCAGAATCTACTCTGTAGGAATCAACATGGATTCCGGAAACAGCGATCGTATGCCATTTTCCTTGACTTCCGGAAGGCATTCGATACAGTTCCGTACTGTCGCCTGATAAACAGAGTAAGAGACTATGAAATATCAGACCAGCTGTGTGGCTGGATTGAAGAGTTTTTAGCAAACAGAACACAGCATGTTGTTCTCAATGGAGAGACATCTACAGACGTTAAGTAACCTCTGGTCTGCCACAGGGGAGTGTTATGGGACCATTGCTTTTCACAATATATATAAATGACCTAGTAGATAGTGTCGGAAGTTCCATGCGGCTTTTCGCAGATGATGCTGTAGTGTACAGAGAAGTTGCAGCATTAGAAAATTGCAGCGAAATGCAGGAAGATCTGCAGTGTCTAGGCACTTGGTGCAAGGAGTGGCAACTGATCCTTAACATAGACAAATGTAATGTATTGCGAATACATAGAAAGAAGGATCCTTTATTGTATGATTATATGATAGCGGAACAAACACTGGTAGCAATTATTTCTGTAAAATATCTGGGAGTATGCGTACAGAATGATTTGAAGTGGAATGATCATAGAAAATTAATTGTTGGCAAGGCGGATGCCAGGTTGAGATTCATTGGGAGTGTCCTTAGAAAATGTAGTCCATCAACAAAGGAGGTGGCTTACAAAACACTCGTTCGACCTATACTTGAGTATTGCTCATCAGTGTGGGATCCGTACCAGGTCGGGTTGACAGAGGAGATAGAGAAGATCCAAAGAAGAGCGGCGCGTTTCATCACAGGGTTATTTGGTAAGCGTGATAGCGTTACGGAGATGTTTAGCAAACTCAAGTGGCAGACTTTGCAAGAGAGGCGCTCTGCATCGCGGTGTAGCTTGCTGTCCAGGTTTCGAGAGGGTGTGTTTCTGGATGAGGTATTGAATATATTGCTTCCCCCTACTTATACCTCCCGAGGAGATCACGAATGTAAAATTAGAGAGATTCGAGCACGCATGGAGGCTTTCCGACAGTCGTTCTTCCCGCGAACCATATGCGACTGGAACAGGAAAGGGAGGTAATGACAGTGGCATGTAAAGTGCCCTCCGACACACATCGTTGGGTGGCTTGCGGAGTATAAATGTAGATGTAAATGTAGAAGGCGTACAGCTGGGGCCTGTGACAAATGGGATGGTCTGGAGAAAGCCTTCACCCAGACCGTGTATCGGTTGGTGGGGACTGCTGCAAGTGATGGTAGTAGAACCAGCAGGAGACGGTGGGAGGCATGCACAGGTTTGTAATTCAGTTTAAGTGGTGCAGTTTTGTCAGTGTTTGAAGCTCAGAAGCTAGAGGTTCGTGCAGGAATATAAACAACACAAAGCAGTAGATTATTAATGGTAATTGATGTACACGTTAGTAAAAATACTGTGCTATATTTCTCCAGCAACTTCAATGCTTTGTTCAAGTTCTGAGTTATATCGCTGTGTGCGATGTAATGATAAAATTACAATAAGCCATCATTTTTATCACCAGAGACCATTCATACATACATAAAGAGAAATTGTGTCAGAATACTTTTTTATCTTGTCCACTGTGTTGCAATCGTGAAGCCTCAGACAGAGGATGGCATATGCCTGCACTTTTATAGGTGAGAACGTTCAGAACTCTTTCATGTGGCCTTCTGAATAATGAGTCTTCTCTGCTCTTTACCCTTATGTCTGTTACGTTGTGCTGGTTCTCCAATCCATATTTTGATCCTAGACTGTTACCACAGATTCTCTACCGTATTTTAGGAATTTTTACTACACTTGTCCTCTAACACATGCTGTTCTGCTCCAGTTAACTCTAATATTCACATTAAACAGCCTTTACCTTTACCACTATATAGAAAGATGATAGTATTCTGCATATAGTTGCATAAATGCATAATTTGAAGAGTTAGAAAAAAAATAGCAGGTGAGTGATCAGTTGAGTGATGAAAGGGTGAGAAGTAATTCCTGTAGTTATCAGTAGTAAGCCTGCAGTGATTTATTTATCTTGAGATCACTTTAATATATGGAGAAACGTAAGTAGTATTTACAGACCCTGAAACTAGTCACAGATAATGAAATATTAACAAATAAAATGTAGCTGTAGAGCTGTTGTGTAAAGGGAAAGTGTATACAGACAGGTAAATTTATACAGATGTATTTGATGAGGATGCGACAGAGGGATGATCGTAGCCTCGTAGCGAGAACCATGTACTTGAAATGGTTTAGGCAACCCTAAATCAGGATATTCATCCCCCATCTTGAATCTAGGACCAGTATCTTAACAAATACATCTCTTCTTTTGGTTTATACATGGTGTACAATACTCCATTGTTTGTTTATAGAGAGTGATTAATTGTTAACGCAACTGCTTTCGCAGCATACAGCCGGCTAGGGACATGCCGGCTTCTGTGCCCGAAGTGTGGGTGACAGTAAATATAGCATGGTTTGTTACATATGTTATTTCCAACAGACGTAACATAAAAACCAAAAAAGGGAAAGAAATTACTCACATATATTAAGCAAGGAGATGGGAACTGCTTCCCTTCATTGTTCAAGCATTTCTGACACCTGCTTAGGAAGTTGTTTATTATACTCTGCAATTCCCTCTGGAAAATGGCAGCAATTTTTTAATGAACATTACTTTTAAGTTCATCTAAAGTGTGTGGATTTGATTTGTATGCTTTTTTCTGTAATGCCCCCATAGATAAAAATGACAAGGTATTAAATTGGGAGAACGAGGAGGCCATATGTTGTTCTGATAACTCTATCTTAAAACATGTCATGGATCTCCTGTAGTAAGAAGTTGGCAGTGTATTCCATCACAGAGTCCTACTGAAAGCATACAGAAGCACATTTTCTCTTAGTCAATTGAAAAAAAGAAAGAAAAGAAAAGAAAAAAAATACTCCAAAATGTTTTACATATTTTGCTCACTGTTAATTGATTCCTGGGGGGGGGGGGAAGGTCCATTACTCTTTCACTGCTAATAGTGTGCCACACTCCTATTTTTTGATCATCCAGGGGTTCATTGTGTATTACGTTAGGCTTTTCAGAACTCCAGTAACAGTTATTTTGTGAATTAATGTGTCCACTTTGATGGAACCATAATTTGTCAGAAAAGAAAGTTAGGTGAGGGTCGATTTCTCCATCATGCAACCTATTCAAAGTCCATTCAAAACACCGCAACCTTTTTTCGGGGTCATGTGGTATGTAAAGTACACAAGCGGCAAGACGCAGTCAATACCTTCGCTGCGCAGTGCCGATGGTACTGTTACTGACGACTGTGCTGCTAAAGCGGAGTTATTGAATGCAGTTTTCCGAAATTCCTTCACCAGGGAAGACGAATGGAATATTCCAGAATTTGAAACACGAACAGCTGCTAACGTGAGTTTCTTAGAATTATCTACCTTAGGGGTTGCGAAGCAACTCAAATCGCTTGATACGGGCAAGTCTTCAGATCCAGATTGTATACCGATTAGGTTCCTTTCAGATTACGCTGATACAATAGCTCCCTACTTAGCAATCATATACAACCGCTCGCTCACCGATATATCTGTACCTACAGATTGGAAAATTGCGCAGGTCGCACCAGTGTTTAAAAAGGGTAGTAGGAGTAATCCATCGAAGTACAGACCTATATCATTGACGTCGGTTTGCAGTAGGGTTTTGGAGCATATACTGTATTCAAACATTATGAATCACCTCGAAGGGAACGATCTATTGATACGTAATCAGCATGGTTTCAGAAAACATCGTTCTTGTGCAACGCAGCTAGCTCTTTATTCGCACGAAGTAATGGCCGCTATCGACAGGGGATCTCAGGTTGATTCCGTATTTCTGGATTTCCGGAAAGCTTTTGACACCGTTCCTCATAAGCGACTTCTAATCAAGCTGCGGGCCTATGGGGTATCATCTCAGTTGTGCGACTGGATTCGTGATTTCCTGTCAGGAAGGTTGCAGTTCGTAGTAATAGACGGCAAATCATCGAGTAAAAGTGAAGTGATATCAGGTGTTCCCCAGGGAAGCATCCTGGGACCTCTGCTGTTTCTGATCTATATAAATGACCTGGGTGACAATCTGAGCAGAACCTCTTAGGTTGTTCACAGATGATGCTGTAATTTACCGTCTAATAAGGTCATCCGAAGACCAGTATCAGTTGCAAAGCGATTTAGAAAAGATTGCTATATGGTGTGGCAGGTGGCAGTTGACGTTAAATAACGAAAAGTGTGAGGTGATCCACATGAGTTCCAAAAGAAATCCGTTGGAATTCGATTACTCGATAAATAGTACAATTCTCAAGGCTGTCAATTCAACTAAGTACCTGGGTGTTAAAATCATGAACAACTTCAGTTGGAAAGACCACATAGATAATATTGTGGGGAAG
The DNA here is from genome assembly GCF_023898315.1 of Schistocerca nitens. NCBI lineage: Eukaryota > Metazoa > Arthropoda > Insecta > Orthoptera > Acrididae > Schistocerca > Schistocerca nitens. The sequence continues at coordinate 150,946,384 of NC_064614.1, forward strand.
GCGAGCCAAAGGTTGCGTTTCATTGGCAGGACACTTAGAAGATGCAACAAGTCCACTAAAGAGACAGCTTACACTACACTCGTTCGTCCTCTGTTAGAATATTGCTGCACGGTGTGGGATCCTTACCAGGTGGGATTGACAGAGGACATCGAAAGGGTGCAAAAAAGGGCAGCTCGTTTTGTATTATCATGTAATAGGGGAGAGAGTGTGGCAGATGTGCTACGCGAGTTGAGATTGAAGTAATTAAAGCAAAGATGTTTTTCGTTGCGGCGAGATCTATTTACGAAATTTCAGTCACCAACTTTCTCTTCCGAATGCGAAAATATTTTGTTGAGCCCAACCTACATAGGTAGGAATGATCATCAAAATAAAATAAGAGAAATCAGAGCTCGAACAGAAAGGTTTAGTTGTTCGTTTTTCCCACGCGCTGTTCGGGAGTGGAATGGTAGAGAGATAGTATGATTGTGGTTCGATGAACCCTCTGCCAAGCACTTAAATGTGGATTGCAGAGTAGTCATGTAGATGTAGATGTAGATGTAGAAGTTAGTGCACTGCAGTTACATTATAGCGTTGTAACTTCAGTAACTTTTTAGCCATTTGAACAGAGCCATACCAAATTCCTGTTTGGTGAGAAAGATGTCAAACTGATTTTCTAGGAGACCTTTCCAGAGCATGCTCAGTGTTATCCAGAATTTATTCTGTAAGTATCGTAGGCGACTGTGTATATTTCCTTTCAAGAACACTCCCTGTTTCATGAAATTTATTTATCAGTCAATGAACTGTACTCCTATTAGGACCTTCAACAGTAGGAAATTCCTCTCGAAATAATCTCCTTACTGCACGCACTGATTCTGTATGCATGTACAAATTGTACATAAATACCCTATTAGTGAATAGAATACTTGTATTTCACTTGAAACACTTTCAATCAGTACAGTGTTTTGTTACCTAACAAATAAGTGCAAGATTTCTACATAAATGAAAGCCTTGCAGTGAAGGGGAAATGTACTCTCCACCAGTGCCGCCACTGGCTGGCTGCTGGCAGGGTAACAAATTCCCCGCCAGGTGGTTGCATTAAGGATTGACCACCCCATACTTGGGAGAGGCTCGGTGGTTGTCGATGTACTAAACATAAGCAGTCTGCAGTCTGTCTGTGCCAGCTGATGTGTAATTTGATCCATTCCACATGCCGGATGACTCTCCTTCATTTTGGGGTGGATGGAACACAGTGTGTGGATGAATGTATATGAGATGAGTGGGCACGTTAACCTCTAAAGTTTGATAAAGTAAAAATTCGAAGTAAATCCAAAATTTTTACGAAATTCTGAATTGTAGCACAGTGAGCACTAGACAGATGTTTGTTAGTTCTACTGTAAGTGTTTAACCTTATGTATTTGTTGTGTGAAATATTTCAGAGCATCCAGATGCCCAAGGCAAGGAAGGTCATCCACTGAATGTTTTTATTCTGGGGGACTTTCCGCAAAAGGATGTCCCATTCCACGAAGAAGAAGTTGTTGCTCTCAGAGGAGGTTGCATCTCTGAAAACGACAAAGGGACGCTTGAACTTGTGTTTACAAGTGATAAACGGAACACCATTTTACGGGAAGATGTAGGTGCTTCATTGTCTATCTCACTACAATTACAAAATATTTTAATAATTCTGGACAGTAGTGACCAAAGACAAGTAAATAGTTGACTGCTTTACTGATTGGTAATATTGTTGTCAATTATTAACATTTTACTTCCCTCCTATCTGGACCTCCATAAACAGTTAAAACAAATTTTAAAAGTGCTTATTCATTGCATAGGAAGCTACAAACGTAGTCCCCAATCTCCAGTTACACACCCTCAGCTCATTACCAAATGTTAATAAAAATGTGAATACCTATTAGACAGAAAATGAACTGTGTAAACAGTCCAGCATCAAACTTAAGCAGAAGCTTCTCAAAGATGTATACACACACAATAGTAGTAGGACATTAAGGAAAAAATATTTTTTCATATTTTCACATGGAATAGTTCTGGTGAAAAGCAGGGAAAAAAAACACATATAGGTTGTCTGGAAACAAATACTTGTGGATATGTGCATCAGTGTACTTTTGTTGAAAATAGTGTGCGCTTGGTAGTGTTGGCTGTCTTCATATTGATATTGATGTCGATTGCTCATTTCCATTTGGTTGTGTTTGCTTTTGTACTTACTCTTCTGACTGTGATGCTGTTGTCAGATATACACCGATACGCCAAAACATAATGACCACTGTCCACCGCGACATTTTATGAAGCCTGGTAGCGTTGTGGGCACGTGATGTGGCAACAGAAGTGTGTAAGTGGAGCAGACAGGATGGGGGATCGCCCTAACGAAGGTACGAGCTGCAAATGGGGAAATCCATTGAGATTAAGTGACCTTGACAAAGGGCAGATTATTATTATGCAGAGCCTGTGAACGAATCTCTCGAAAACGGCAAAGCTGGTCAAATGTTCACGGACTACTGTTGTGAGCATCTAAGGAAAGAGGTGGAAGGACAGTGAAACTACCATTAGGTAGATGGGTCATGTTAGGAAGTGTCTTACACTCCCAGTGAAATTGTATGAAGTTGTCGGCTGTGAACTTAGAGGACTCGCCTTGCTTAAGTAGTATTTGACATTCTTGCTGATTTGTTTCACTGTGGTAATGCTGACCTGTTAAGTGATATAAAGGAAACCAAATCATATCTTTTATTCTGATTCACTGTATAACCTAGGCCACAAGATAGTTGTGAATATTCTTAGTGTTCACTATGCATGCTAATTTCTCTTAATATGTCAACTTCTGTTGGATTTTGCGTCGAGTTATTTTTGATGCTGTGACAACTACTTGTCTTACCATTTGTGATATTGCCTAGGCTATAAATATGCATACCATTATATTTCAAAGCTTACTGTGTGACATTTTACATGAAATGAAGATTGGTGCTCATATATGCTAGGCAGTTCCTCATCTGAAGGAATTTTAATGAATTTACATGTTCATTTGTAAATCTGTAATGTTAAATGGTTTTTATGACATAACAAATATGTACACATGTTTAGTCTGTTGTGCTGGATGTACACAAAGATTTGATTTAATGCCAATACTTTCATTTTTAAGCTTAAGTGGTATTATGATTACCTATCACTTCCTGTAAGCTTGATTTGTACACCCTTATATTACTACATGTATACCCTTTTATTATGCAGAGGCCTGAGGATGGCAAAATGAATTGCTGAAACCGGTTGCTTTTAGAATAAAATAAAATATCCTATGGTAAAGTTTATTGTCATTGAAAAGTACGTACCAGCCATGTCCCCTGGCTGTGATGGACCAACAGAGATTCTATACATATTGATTTGAAGTTCTTCTGGCATCTAAACAAAATTCTTGATTCCATGGAGTGTGAATGACATAAAAAGTGAAATGGAGGTCTGTTATTCCATCTGGGTGATGACAGACATGATATTCTGCTATACTTTGGCCAATGACATTAATCAGCAGGAATGTCTCACATATCCTGAATTACTTTCTGAATGTAGCTTTCCACTTGGGGAAAATATTGAGCATATTATTCCAGCAACTTGTGGGCACGGAGTCATTTGAAGCAAGTGCAAGGAATCGCAGTACATGTCACTCAGCTGACACACAGAGTGTGAAGTAGGACGTGTCGCACGAGTAATATATAATCCTGAAACAAATGTGCAATGTATTGGAGCTCTTGTACGGTCAATTATAAACAACGAGTTAAATTATCCGTGTGACTTAAACTGCAAGCAATTTCTTACCAGATGACTATGTCAGATTACAGATTACAGTTGTGCCAATGGATTTTAAGACAAAACTCTGGACCCAGACTTGTATGGGGTTCCCCGGGATCAGATGGGTGATCACCTAGCCAGGGAGTTGATCTCACAGTCAATTCTGGAAATGGGGTACCGAGCCCTGACCTATGAATGCACTTTTGACACAGGCGGTCTATTGAAGTTGGAATAGGAAATAATAGGCTACCACTACCTCCAACAAGCCATGTGTCGTCAAGGAGTTCACTGCTGTGTGGCAGTTCTTCCATCCGTCTCAAAGGGAGTCCATCATGTTATGGCAGATCTGTTTTTGACACACTCACCTGTCCTGTGGCTTCATCCTGGGTATCAAGTCCCCTCACTCCTCCCACCCTCCCTCCTCCCTGCTACATCAGTGTAGTAATACGTGGTGCTCTGTTGACAGCTGCTCATATCCAAGTGGAGTGCTGTCTTCTAAAAGTACTCTGACGAATTCAGGCTTTAGGTCTACTTATTGTTGATACTGACCAACAATGAGTGAGCAGTTGTATGCTTTCACTGAGAGAGTGGCTTTTATTCCTGACTTTAATATTCTGATTTCCCGGATTCGGGTTGGGACGGTTGTTCGAGTAGTGTCGCCTGCTGCACACTGACCCCCACGGAGACCTGTGACTGTGGTCTACCCTGCCTGTGAGACCAATCTTTCTCTTATCTTGCTTTATCATCATCATCATCATCATCATCATCATCATCATCATCATCTGTGTCTTTCTGATCATGTCTACCCTCGTAGTGCCTTCCCCTGTTACTTATCTCAGCATCTCCGGTTTTGAGAGTGGTGTTTATTACATCCAGTGGTGTACATATTCTGATTTTAACCCGCCCATGCTTGCCCAGTGGCCAGGCGAGCAGGCCACCATGCGTTGTCAACAGAACGGGCAGGCTGCTTCACTCCCAGCCAAGCCAAGCAGAACCCAACCGGGGCAGGCTGCAGCAAACTTGCTTGCCTGCCCATATTACTGTTAACTATGAGCTGCGCTATGCAGCCGTTTAGTCTGCGCGCGTCATTGTCGTATTATGAATGATAATTAAAAGTTTTTTTTTACCTGAGCACCAAAAGACAAACCCCAACATATTTATTTATTTATTTTTTTTTTCAGGTCAAAAAATATTGGGTTTTATTTGTACATTCTTCCTTTACGCGTATATTTTGGGCTTATTATCTGTATAAATAAAAATGAATTGCCAAATGTGTTGATAAGCGTAAAACTCAAGAACGGCTGGACCAATTGGGCAATTTTTTTTCTGTGTTCCTAATTCTCAGGACAAGGTTTCTATGAAATAAAATTTTTGGAAAATCGGCTGAAAAATTGGAAAATTTGAGAAAAACTGGAAGTGCATTTTCATTCTGTCCGTGTGTTTGTATTGCGTACAATCTTGATGAAATTTTGCACACTATACCTTGAAACCAAGAGGAAGGTCACAGTCTACATAAAATTTCGTAGGGTGCATGGCAGAGGTTACTTTACCTAACGGAATTCGACAAATTGTACGTTTTTATTCTGATCTTGATGAAATTTGGCACACTTGATATTCAAAGCAGGAAGAAGGGCCCTGTCTGTTTAAAATTCTGAACAGTGCATGGCGGAGGGTACTTTACTTACACACTTCTACACCAACTTACAGTTTTATTCCAATCTTGAAGAAATTTTGCGCACTTGACCATCAAGAGGAACATCACTGTCTACATAATATTTCGGACAGTAAGCTTACTTGTTTAATAGTCTTTTTGCTGTGCCTTCCTACAGCTCAACATCACCATTGTATGGTGAGTAGCGATCTATCCTTTTCATAATATTGTCAATATTCCATCTTGGATTTTCCATCGTTTGATTTTTTTTAAACTATGAGTCCTTAAAACCAAGAAATCCTATAACTTCATGTTGTTCCAAAATGTATGTCATAGTACTATCCTCACAGCTATCTCAGTCTGTGTCTGACCCATCTGATTCTAAATTTAAACAATGGAAAATTCAGGATGAAAAGTAACAAGATTATGAAAAGGAAAGTTGCCACTCACCATATAGCAGAGATGCGAAGTCACAGATAGGCACAACAAAAAGACTGTCACAAAGAAAGCTTTTGGCTAGTAAGACCTTTGTCAGAAATATATGGTGCAGTCTCAAGCGACTGAGGCTATACTGCGAGGAGCAACACCAGCGCACGATGGGAATGGCGTCTGGGTGGGGGTAAGGAGGAGGCTGGATCAGGGAGGGTGGAGGGTGATAGGGCGGACATTGAAGTGCTGCTGGTTGGACCGAGGGCAGGCAAGAGGCGGGGTGGGGAAGGGGTATAGCAGGAAAGGAGAGATGTAGAAAGTCTAGACTGAATGTGATGGTAATGAGGACTGTGTGTGAGAACAGGAAAGTGGCTGGATGGATGAGGACAATGACTAACAAAGATTGAGGCCAGGAGGGTTACGGGAGCGTAAGATATACTGCAGGGAAAATTCCCACCTGCGCAATTCAGAAAAGCTGGTGTTGATGGGTAGGATCCATATCGCATAAGCTGTGAAGTAGTCATTGAAATAAAGGATGTCATGTTTGGCACTGTGCTCAACAACAGGGTGGTCCACTTCTTTCATGGCCACAAGTCATCGGTGGCCATTAATGCAGACAAATAGCTTGTCGGTTGTCATGCCTACTGTTAGAACTTCAAGTTTAACACATGTATTTCGGAACGACACAACAAGACATATAAGTCACAGAGTAAGTTGACAAGCAAGACATGTGTACACGTTAGCATTCGAATGAGCACTGAGTCCCAGTCTAGCGGCCGCTGCTCGGCTGGCCGCTTAGGTGGCGCAGCTGCTGCATAGCTGGCAGACAGCGCCGCACGTAGAGGACGCGCGTAATTGCGCGGCGGCACTTTGAATGATCGGCGAGTCACAACACTTTTCCCCCCTTTGAAATTGTTGCACTGGTCTTGATGGAGGTGTCCTGGAGATGGCTAACGTCCATAGGCATTGGTTGACTCGCCGTAAAGTCTCAAGGAGGAGGCTTCCCGTACGGACGGAAGTGTCCCCGATGATAACGGGTCGAGATGACAGGAGACGTAGGGGTCGAATCTGCTGGGGTCCCATGCACCAATCTGCCCGTTGCGGCAAGTCCAGTTGATATGACAGGAGACATGGGCGATGTGTCGGCGTCCGTTGGAGGAGGAGGCGAGTAGATTTGCTCTGACAGAGGATGGTCCTCCGGTTCCTGCATGGGCACGTCTCCTGGTGGCGTCCGTTCTGGTGCTGGCATCGTGATGACGGTGAGAGGGCTGCGTTGTGAGTATTGAGAGATGCCAAGATCCCGAGCGTCAGGTAGAGCCAAAGGTGGTGTGGCGGCATTCGGAACAGGCGTTGCTGGCACCCGAGGCCGAAGCTGGTCCGAATGACGCACTGCAACACCCGTGTCCACCTGGATTTCATTCAGGCGTCTGCCACGGTGTCGTAAAATGCGGCTCGGGCTCCATTTTGGCTGCCTGTCATATCCCCGTACCCAGACGAGGTCGGCGGCGGTGAACCGGCCAAATGAAGGCACCCGCGGCCGTGAGGTGGGAGGCCGTAGAAGATGAAGTAGCGTGCGGGTCTGTCGGCCATGTAAGAGCTCAGCCGGGCCGCGGTTGTCCATGGGAGTGAAACGGTAAGACGCCAGAAACTGGAGAAGCACATCATCAGCAGCAGAAGAAGTCAGAAGTTTCCGCATCTGAGCCTTAAATGTGCGGACCAGTCGTTCAGCCTCACCGTTGGATTGTGGATGGAACGGCGGGGCCGTGACATGCGCAACGCCGTGACGAGCACAAAAATCTGCAAATTCGGAAGAGGCAAATTGCGGACCATTATCAGTAACAAGAGTAGAGGGGAGGCCTTCCAAAGAAAAAATGCGGGCGAGAGCACTGGTGGTTGCCGCGGTGGTAGGTGACGTGCAGCGGACAACGAAAGGAAAGTTAGAGTAGGCATCAATTACGAGGAGCCAATAAGTACCTAAAAAGGGTCCCGCAAAGTCAGCATGAATGCGCTCCCAGGGCTTCACAGGCGAAGGCCACGGTGACAAAGATGACTTCGGGGCAGCGGCCTGTGACGCACAAGGGCCGCAGGCAGCGACCATGTGTGCTATTTCAGAGTCAATGCCAGGCCAGGACACGTGACGGCGCGCCAGAGATTTTGTGCGAGACACACCCCAGTGCCCTTGGTGAAGGAGGCGCAAGACCGAAGCACGCAAAGACGCAGGTACCGCAACAAGCGGCGAAGCATTGTCAGTGGAGAGGAGGATAACACCATCCCTAGCCGTGAGGCGGTAGCGCAAAGTGTAGTAGTTCCGCAACGGATCAGAAGTCTTAGCGGACGGGCGATCTGGCCAACACTTCTGAATACAGCGTAAAACCCGGGAGAGGGTAGGGTCAGAACCCGTAGCAGCCGCCAGCCTGTCCCCAGTGATGGGGAACCCGTCCAACACCCGCTGCTCGGCAACATCCAGGTGGAAACATAAAAGTTCGTCCCTATCGAATGCCTGATCAGGACCCATGGGAAGGCGAGACAGAGCATCAGCATTCGCATGTTGAGCCGTTGGCCGGAAATGAATCTCATAATTGAAACGGGACAAGTAAAGAGCCCAACGCTGGAGGCGGTGTGCAGCCTATTCGGAAAGTGACGTCGATGGATGAAACAAGGAAACAAGTGGTTTGTGATCCGTAACAAGATGAAATTTTGAGCCATAGAGAAAAACACCAAACTTATGAAGAGCATAAATGATGGCCAAAGCTTCTTTCTCAATTTGAGAATACTTTTGGTGGGCATCCGTGAGCGTTTTGGAGGCATAAGCAATGGGTTGTTCCGAACCGTCAGAAAAACGGTCCGCAAGGACTGCACCGACCCTGTATTGAGAGGCATCTATGGCAAGAACAAGATGTTGGCCAGGTCGATAAGTAGCCAGGCACGGGGCCTGTTTCAGCATAGTCTTCAACTTCAGGAAAGCCGCTTCACATGACACGGACCAGTGAAAAGGCGTTTTTATGCAACAGGCGACGCAACGGCTGAGCCACTGAAGCCGCAGACGGTAAAAACTTGTGATAGTATGCTATTTTCCCCAAGAAGGCCTGCAGTTCATTAACAGATGTAGGGCGAGGAAGGGCATCGATCGCAGCGACAGTTTGTTGAAGCGGACGAATACCATCCCGAGAGAGGTGAAACCCCAAGTATGTGATAGATGCCTGAAAAAATTGTGATTTCTGAAGATTACACTTAAGACCGGCAGTCTGTAAGACATGAAAAAGTGTGCGGAGATTTTGAAGATGTTCTTCAGTGGTGGGGCCAGTGACAACAATGTCGTCCATGTAATTGATACACCCAGGGACAGGAAGCAATAATTGTTCCAAGAATCGCTGAAAGAGAGCAGGGGCGCTAGCAACCCTGAATGGCAAGCGTTGGTATTGATAGAGACCGAAAGGCATGTTAAGGACCAGAAACTGCCGGGAAGCAGTGTCGAGAGGAAGTTGATGATAAGCTTCTGACAGGTCAATTTTAGAAAAATACTGGCCTCCAGCAAGTTTAGTGAACAGTTCTTCAGGACGGGGCATAGGGTAAGTGTCGATGAGGCATTGAACATTTACAGTGGCTTTGAAATCGCCACAGAGACGAATATCACCATTTGGCTTAGCAACTACAACGACAGGAGAGGAGCACTCACTGGAAGTGACAGGAAGCAAGACCCCTGAAGCAGTGAGACGATCCAACTCCCATTTTACCCGATCATGAAGGGCCACAGGAATGGGCCGAGCCCGAAAAAACTTAGGCCGAGCAGTGGGTTTGAGCGTGATATGAGCTTCAAAGTCGTTTGCACGGCCTAACCCAGGAGAAAAAAGGGACGAAAATGTCGTCGACAAGGAATCCAGTTGAGCATAAGGAATAGCATCAGAGACAATATTGACAGAGTCATCTATGGAGAACCCAAAAACGCGAAAGGCATCGAAACCAAAAAGATTTTCTGCGTTGCTCTGGTCGCCCACAAATATGGGAACAGTGCGAACGACAGATTTGTAAGATACCTCAGCATTAAACTGTCCCAAGAGAGAAATCTTCTGTTTATTGTACGTCCGTAATTGCCGAGTGACAGGTGACAGGAGTGGAGAACCCAGCTGAAGATACGTCTGAGAATTAATTATAGTGGCAGCAGAACCGGTATCCACTTGCATGCGAACATCTCGCCCAAGGATTTGGACAGTGAGGAATAATTTCCCTGAAAGGGAAGAAGTGCAATTGACAGACAACACAGAATCAGAATTAGCGTCATGTTCCTGAACATCATGTATGCGGTCGGATTTGCAAACGGAAGACACATGACCTTTCTTTTTGCAGTTGTGACACACAGCCCAACGTTGGGGACAATCCTCGCGTGAATGTTTCGTAAAACACCGCGGACATGAAGGAAGTTGCCGGGGGATTTGCTGCAGTTTCTTAGCGGGTTGTTTACGGCTAGGCCGAGGCTGCGCGTGGGAGCGCACTGCAGCCACGTCGGCCGGCGGGGACGCGCCGCACGCGTCGTCAACAGCGCACAGAGGTTGTATTTCCCCGACATCACCCCACACCTCTATTTGCGCCCCAGCGGCGTGAGAAATTTGAAAAGACTGCGCAATGGAGAGAACTTCATCTAGAGTCGGTTTCACCAACTGAAGGGCACGTTGCCGAACTTCTTTGTCGGGCGCCGATCGGATAATAGCATCCCGTACCATGGAATCGGCATAGGATTCTTTGTGAACGTCAGTAACAAATTGACACTTTTGACTGAGGCCGTGAAGTTCAGCAGCCCAAGCGCGATAGGATTGATTCGGTTGTTTTTGACAACGATAAAAGGCAACACGAGAGGCTACCACATGCGTTTGCTTTTGAAAATAGACAGACAGAAGTGAGCACATTTCAGCAAAGGACAAAGACGCAGGATCCTTCAAAGGAGCCAATTGCGACAACAACCAATACATTTGAGGTGAAATCCAGGAAAGGAACAGAGACTTACATGATTGTTCGTCCGTGACATGAAATACCAAGAAGTGCTGTCGAAGACGTTTTTCATAATCAGACCAGTCTTCCGCTGTCTCGTCGTAAGGAGGAAAAGGAGGTATAGCCAACCGAGAAACGCCCCGCATTTGACGCCGCGACGAAATCGCGAATCGCCACTGTGAGAAGCGTTTGCTGTTCAAGGAGATTTTGCAATAGTTGCTCGACAGTAGCCATGGAACCCTGTGAGTCAACGGTGAAAAGGAAAATCCACTACCTCGTCGCCAATTGTTAGAACTTCAAGTTTAACACATATATTTTGGAACGACACAACAACACATATAAGTCACAGAGTAAGTTGACAAGCAAGACATGTACACGTTAGCATTCGAATGAGCACTGAGTCCCAGCCTAGCGGCCGCTGCTCGGCTGGCCGCTTAGGTGGCGCAGCTGCTGCAAAGCTGGCAGACAGCGCCACACGTAGAGCACGCACGTAATTGCACAGCGGCACTTTCAATGATCGGCGAGTCACAACACCTACATTGAATGCAGCACTGTAGTTGCAGCTTAGCTTGTAGGTGACATGACTGGTTTCGTAGGTAGCCCTGGGAGAGATGATGTTTGTGACCAGACTGGAGTAGGTGGTGGTGCTGGGAGGATGTATGGGACAGGTCTTGCATCTAGATCTATTACAGGGGTAAGAGCCATGAGGTAAGGGGTTGGGAATAGGGGTTGTGTAGGGAAGGACTAATCTGAACCAGGTGAGGAGTTTAGGATTCTGGGTGTTTAGGAAGGATTCCTCTAGATGGCCCACGAATAGGTTGGCATAGGATGGGGCCATATGGGTGCCACAGCCGTACCTAAGATTTTTTTGTAGTTAATGCCTTCAAAGGAGAGGTACTTATGGGGGAGGATATAGTTGGACACAGCGACTAGGGAGGAAGTTGTTGGTTGGGAATCTGCCGGGCCATGGGAAATCCCTCAACATGCAAACTAACCTTACATCTGTGGGAAGAACCACAGTCCAATGTCTAAAAAGGGATCCCAACCTTATAATCCTACCTCCTTACAAAGGCTCCACCACTGTTGTTTTGAAGCACAAGGATTACCTGGCAGAAGGACTCCGTCAGCTGTCAGATAATTCCACCTACAAACCTTGCCACAGTGACCCCATTTCAGAAATCCAGCAGCATCTCCAGTCACTCCTCAATTCCTTAGGCCCATCCCAGAACCTCTCCCCAGAATCCATCTCTGTGCTCACCCCTACCACTCCCTGCACTGCTACCTTCTACATGCTTCCTAAAATCCATAAACCTAACCACCCAGGACTCCCCATTGTGGCTGGTTACTGTGCCCCCACTGAGAGAATATCTGCTCTCATAGACCAACATCTTCAACCTTTTCCGCGGAACCTACCCTCCTATGTAAAATATACCAACCATTTCCTCCACTGGCTCTCCACGGTTCCTGTCCCTTTACCACACTGTGCCCTGCTCATGATTATTGATGCCACCTCACTTTACACTAACATCCCTAATGCCCATGTCCTTACTGCTATTGAACACTACCTTTCCCAATGCCCAATGGATTCCAAACGAATATCACCTCACCCACAATTACTTCTCCCCATGGAAGGCATTACAATCAAATCCGGGGTACAGCTCACATGGCACCATCCTTCCAACTTATTCATGGGCCATCTAGAGGAATCCTTCCTAAACACCCAGAATCCTAAATCCCTGGTTCAGATTTGCAATCTGGATCGAGGGTGAGGACACCTTATCCACATTCCTCCAGAACCGCAACAACTTCTCCCCCATTTGCTTCACCTCATCCTACTCAAACCAACAAGCCACCTTCCTAGATATTGACCTCCACCTCAAAGATGGCTACATCAGTACCTCCATCCTTATCAAACCTATTAACCACCAGCAGTACCTCCACTTCGACAGCTGACAACCATTCCGTACCAAGAAGTCCCTTCCATAGAGCCTAACCATCCGTTGTCGTCGCATCTGCAGTAACAAGCAGTCCCTCTCAAAATATACTGAGGGTCTCACTGAAGCCTTCATAGACCGTAATTATCCTCCCAAACTTGTACAGAAACAAATCTCCTATACCTTATCTTTCCAGTCTCCCACCACCAACTCCCAAAGTCCCACCATCCGGCCACAGAGGAGCATTCTCATCTTAACTCGGTACCACTGGGGACCGGAGCAACTGAATTACATTCTCTGCCAGGGTTTCGATTACCTCTCGTCGTGCCCTGAAATGAGAAATGTCCTTCCCACCCATCTGACAGTGGAATTTCACCGTTGACCGAACCTACACAATATATTCGTCACAACCCTTACTCCCAAACCCTTACCTCATGGCTCTTACCCCTGTAATAGATCTAGATGCAATACCTGTCACATACATCGTCCCACCACCACCACCACCACCACCACCACCACCGACTCCAGTCCAGTCACAAACATCAACTATCCCAGGGCTACCTGTGAAACCAGTCATGTCATCTACAAGCTAAACTGTAACTACAGTGTTGCATTCTATGTGGGCATCACAACCAACAAGCTTTCTGTCCACATGAATGGCCACCAACGAACTGTGGCCGACAAACAAGTGGACCACCATGTTGCCGAGCCCACTGCCACACATGACATCCTCCATTTCAATGCCTGGTGAAACATTTTTGTGATGCCTCGTGTAAGGAGGAGAAATGCGTACCATCACGATTCCGACTTTGATAAAGGTCGGATTGTAGCCTATAGCGATTGCGGTTTATCGTATCGCGACATTGCTGCTCGCGTTGGTTGAGATCCAATGACTTTTAGCAGAATATGGAATCGGTGGGTTCAGGAGGGTAATACGGAATGCCGTGGTGGATCCCAATGGCCCAGTATCACTAGCAGTCGAGATGACAGGCATCTTGTCCGCATGGCTGTAATGGATCGTGCAGCCATGTCTTGATCCCCGAGTCAACAGATGGGAACGTTTGCAAGACAACAACCATCTGCACGAACAGTTCGATGACGTTTGCAGCAGCATGGACTATCAGCTCGGAGACCATGGCTGCGGTTACCCTTGACGCTGCATCACAGGCAGGAGCACCTGCTATGGTGTACTCAACGACGAACCTGGGTGCACGAATGGCAAAACGTCATTTTTTCGGATGAATCCAGGTTCTGTTTACAGCATCGTGATGGTCGCATCCGTGTTTGGCGACATCGCGGTGAACGCGCATTGCAAGCGTGCATTCGAAAATCGCCATACTGGCGTATCACCCGGCGTGATGGTATGTGGAGCCATTGGTTACCCATCTCGGTCACCTGTTGTTCGCATTGACGGCACTTTGAATAGTGGACGTTACATTTCAGATGTGTTACGACCTGTGGCTCTACTCTTCATGCAATCCATGCGAAATCCTACATTTCAGTAGGATAATGCATGACCGCATGTTGCAGGTCCTGTACGGGCCTTTCTGGATACAGAAAATGTTCTACTGCTGCCCTGGCCAGCACATTCTCCAGATCTCTCACCAACTGAAAACGTCTGGTCAATGGTGGCCAAGCAACTGGCTCGTCACAATACGCCAGTCACTACTCTTGATGAACTGTGGAATCGTGTTGAAGCTGCATGGGCAGCAGGTGTACATGTACACGCCATCCCAGCTCTGTTTGACTCAATGCATAGGCGTATCAAGGCCGTTATTACGGCAAGATGTAGTTGTTCTGGGTACTGATTTCTCAGGATCTATGCACCCAAATTGCGTGAAAATGTAATCACATGTCAGTTCTAGTATAATATATTTGTCCAATGAATACCCGTTTATCATCTGCAATTCTTTTTGGTGTAGCAATTTTAATGGCCAGTAGTGTATATGAGAGGAAGTACCACTAAAGCTGTAACTTGAGAATGTCTTTTTTGTCTCACTCAACTAGTTTGGCAGCACATTACTGCCATCTTGAGGCCCCACTGTGCCAAAAGAGTGTTAGATTTCCTTGGTGCATTTATTGTAGAGTCCTTGTTACTAGCACATGTGGGCTAGCTTCCATTAAGGGAGTCTCCAGTTGACTCCATGTTGTCGCCAATGCAGTTTTGGCATTGGAGACAACACAGTGTCGAGTAGGGACTCGGTGTCGACTGATGATCTGATTGGTAAGATCTGTGAGACAACCTACTGCATTCCACTACTGAGAGCACCGTAACTCTGCTGGAAGATCATTTGTTTTCTTTCTCTTTGTCTCCTTCAGAACAGCCTCAACTTTGGCTGTATTAATTTCCTTGACTGGTCCTTTAAGAGCTGATATTCTTCTTGAAATGCTACCATTTGATTCTTGATGCTCTGTTTCTGGCAGAGTACCCAGATCTTGGTGGGTTTATTCGAAGCTTACAGATGACGGTCAGTATCATATTTGACGGTTTCATGTGGAACAATTTTTGTGGAACAATCTAGGGGTAACAATATTTTATTTCCATATAACAATTCATGTGAACACAATTATTATGCCGCTGTGCAATAACTACAGTTGGCAACACACAATGACAGCAGCTGTATAAGGCTAGCTGAAGCTGGTTTCAGAGAGAGCTTTAAAAGTAAAAGCAGTTGAAACACTTATGTGACAAGCATTAGAACCTAAAATACAGCAATCAATACTCTTTTACATGTTGGTTTTTAAGATTAAAAAATAACTGATTTGACCAAAAAAAAAAAAAAAGCTATGCATTCCTGCCTGTTCAGCCCCTACTAAAACTATTAGGTGTTTTTAATGATACACGTGTAACATTTTCCACATTGTTGCCAGATGTTTTGTTCTAAAGTATGTATGTATGTCCTGGAATCTTACAGTACCTTTTGATAATATTGTTTCAGTTTGGGCGATGTAATAAAGAAGACATATTTTCAAAAACTGCTAAATTCCCTACAAAAGGAAGAAGATTGCCTAATGGTGAGTACTGTGAGTAGCAGTATTGACATTCAGTGAATCGGCCTCCAATGTCAGAAACATTCTATCCAGTTATTTGGCAGTGCTGGATCATGGCCATTTCCAGAGGACTTGACTGGTATCAATTTTGTGATAACAACAAATGGAAAATGATACAGTTGGAAAAAAGAGAATGATTGGCCAGTACTTTATTCCAGGAGATGACTTTCATTGTGCTGCCACTTAGTGAAGTAAATAATAACTCTAGGTTTGTAAATGTGCATTTTGTTCTTATGGGAGGAAAGATCAATTGGTTGGAGGAGGTTACAAAGGGTGAGAATGGCACTCAGATGCTATATTGCCAGGACCCACCTGTGATGAGAATAAAGGGAGACAAAGTTGGAGGAAAAGGTGTCAAGACAGTACATTGATAAGCACTGTGCTAACCTCAGCTTAGAGGTGATAAATGGAACAGACTAGGAACTAGAAAGTAAAGAGGGATTAAAGATGAAAACTGAAAAGTGGTAAGAATAGTGCAGTTAAGAAATAGGATGAGAGAGGAAATTAGAGTGAGAGAGAGAGAGAGAAAGAGCAGCTTACAGTGTTCTGTGGTATCATTTCTACCCTCCCTTACAATTATCACTCACAACATCTCCTCCCCACCCCCCCCCCCACCCAAAAAACAAAAACAAGCAAAAAAGAAGAAGAAATCATAGCCAACAAACCATCCTATCCTGGCATCCCTACTTTATCTCCCAGTGCTGGCACATCTCCGTCCCAAGCCCAACTATAGCCATTTTCATACTAGACCATCTCACAGTCCTACCCCCTTTCAGGCCTAAATCTCTACCATCCAGAGACATCCATTGTATCAAAAGACCTGATCTTCTGTCACAACAAAATTCAATCACTCTGTTCTAATTAAATATTCCGTAACATTCACCCAAAGTGTCTATTGCCAATATCACTTTACCACCCAGTCCCAAATCACAACCAGGAGTGTCAGCTTCAAACCCTGCATAGGAGACTTCTAATGATCATTGTCCTGTTCCCCAAAACAATAATCTCCAGGAGTCCTGTTCCCCAAAACAATAATCTCCAGGAACTCCTCACTTCCAGTACCATCTCCCTATCTTTATCACTGAAACCTAGAACATTATTCCATCTGAGCCCTGAGCTATCTATAACCTAAAGAAGGACCACTGTATCATCGTCATCCCTCATTCCAAAGGCTCCACTACATTGGTATGAGACAGTGGGGTATATGTGGCATATTGGCATCTCTGGCTTTTGGACATCTCAATGTACAAAACTGTTCTCTTCCTAATGACCCCAGTCCTTCCATCCAGACTGAGTTATGGAAAATCCTGTAAACCATAGCCACCTCGCAAGGTCTTGCAACTGCCTGCTTGGGATTCCTTAGTCCTTCTCACCTATGCACCCCTACCGTCTACATACCACATAAAATACACAGAAATAACCATCCTGGTTATGCCATTGTAGCTTCATTGTTTCAACTGAATGCATGACAGTACTGGTGGACCACTATCTTCAAACCATCTTTCTTATCCTCTTATAGAAAATCACAACCTGGAACATTTCAAATTCCTCCCTGCACTTCTACACAGCCAACTACATTTTCACTATTGGTACAGCTTCACTCTTCACTAACAACCTACATGTATTCCATTGGCCTCTCCTGAAATTTACCTGAATATCTCCCAAAAACTTCATTTTTGTCATAATATCCAATTTAATTGTAACTTGATTTTTACTCATTATCATTTCACCTTTGAGGTTGAGAGCTACAAACAAATCAGTGGAACAGCTATGGAAACCAGGATGACAGCATCCTTTGCCTGCCTTTCCATGGGCCACAATGCCCAGAAGCTGTATTCTCTGGTTTGTTACAAATTTGCCAATGATATCTTAGTGGTGTGAATTCGGTGGTGAGCAACAACTCCTGTACTTCCTGTTGGAACCATTCCCAGCTCAAATTCACCTGGTCCTTTTGCAAATTTAAATCTGCCACCCTCAATGTTTGCATCTGTCCAGTTCATTCACAGCCAGATCTCAGACCACCAACCAATAAGAAACATCCACTTCGACAGCTGCTGCCCCCTCCCATGTCAAACGTTTCTTTTCGTACAGCCTGGAAACTCACTGCTACTGTGTACTTCTCCGAAACAGTGACATATCTTCCTGTACCATAAATGATGTTATGTATATCAACAAATTCTTCGTGGCTGAAATTAGGATATGCTGGATCAAACCAATACTCACAGCACGGTTCTTGGCAGCACGGTGAACAGCTTTGTATAAGGTGCAGAGCCGTTAATTGAAGTGCCAGTCTCCTATGTATAGGAACACAGTGGTCTTAGGTACATTATTTGATTGCCCAAGAGTGGAGGAATGACACAACCTGGAATTTAAATGAAACATTGTATGCTAATCAGATGACAAATTGAGGCTGGTCTTGTGGCTAACTTGGTACACATTCAAGGTTTACCAATTTTGTATCAACCAATGCACGCAGGGTGAAAAACACCCATACTGCTGCAGAACTAATAACTTAGACAACAGTAAAATAAACAGTTGCATCAGTGATGCTTACCGTATTTACTCGAATCTAAGCCGCACTTGAATCTAAGCCGCACCTGAAAAATGAAACTCGAAATCAAGGAAAAAAAGAATTTCCCGAATCTCAGCCGCACCTGAAATTTGAGACTCGAAATTCAAGGGGAGAGAAACGTTTTGTGCCGCACCTCCAAATCGAAACAAAGTTGGTTCATTGTAATATGACACACAATTTAGGTCAAATGAATGACGATACAGCTACAGTAGTTTGGTTCGAGTCGTAAGCTTAGCATTTAAGCTTTACCAGGTAGCCATTGCTATGCGTCAGGCGCTCCGTCCGTATTTATACGGGTACCCTTCCTTTTTCACGTGCTTCGTCTGGTTTGAATTGATTGCTTATTTTTCTTTGATCTGATAAGTGCCGTTCTCTTTGTTATAGGTGTTTACGTCACTCTAAGCTGAAAATTCATTATTGTACTCTGTCATGCATTGTTTGTCGCATTCTGATAATGAGTGTTTACAGCCTGTCGCCGCTCGCGGCATGGCTTGCTTTTGTGCGCGCTACCGCCACTTACAATAAAAAAAAAGAGAGGAATTGTCTCATTAGTGAAACAATGACAAGACAAAATTTTGAAAAACACAACCCTCAGTCGTGAACACAATTAGTAAAAAAAATAATAATAATAAAAAAAATTGTGTTTGTGACTGAGGGCTGTGTTTTTCAACATTTTGTTTTATACAACAGTCGCTGATTGACAGCCATGTTAAAAACCTTAACAATGACAAGTCTCTGCTATTTGTTGTTATTTACATTGCTGCTTTCTTTGATAATGATCAACAAGAACCAAATAATAGACTGCATATGATAGAAGATGTTCTGAACGAGAGTTTAGTGAAAATTTTTCTCCGTTTGAAAATCTTTGCAGACGCCTCTTTAGTTCATTACAGTCTGCACAGAAATTAAGAGTCATCTTAGATTTAAAAATCTAGTCAATTGCCATGCTTCATTTCTGACTGTATCACTATTAGGCATAAGAATAATACGAATATAAACATGACATGATATGTATATTCTTCCACATTTGTTGTTGTCTCACTCTAGTTTCGTAGTTTATTAGCAGGCAGGATTTAAATGAGATAGTAGCAAACACGAAAGAATACATGGCAAAATGTTTATATTCATATTATTCTTATGGTGAAGAGAATACTGCATGTGATTCACAGTTCATAAAAGTTCCTATTAGCAACCATCTCTTCTCAGAGATAGGAAAAAATTCAGAACGTAGAGTTGGCCATATTGACAAACATCCCAAACAGTCTTGCCAGTCGGATTTTGATAGTACATTGAAATGCTGCTACATTCGAAGATGAACAATACGGAATTTGTATTTACTTCATTGGATAATGTATGAAAATGCTGTGGTCAAAACTCGGGGCGGAGAAAAAAGCTCGCCTTCCACCTTTTTTTAAATTTATTTACTGATGCAGAGGTTTTGGCGCCAGTATTTATCTTTGTGCCTGCAAAGCATGCCTGTGTAGCGCTACATATATTTGATGGCGGAAGTTAGCTGTGGCGGCACCTACCAACATTTTTCAGAACTTCCGCTTACTTTGCACTCGATTCTAAGCCGCAGGTGGTTTTTTGGATTACAAAAACCGGAAAAAAAGTGCGCCTTAGATACGAGTAAATACGGTATCCTCACCTCTACAAACTGTTCATCAGTATTCAATAAGCACATGGTTGTTGTATATGATATCAGGTCAAGAACATGCTTCAGATTCCATTGTTGCATAGCAGATGTATCTGTTTCAACACCAAATCCCTCGACAACTGTAGCAATAACCACACCGTTGTTTTCACTTAATGTAAGTGCTCCACAGATATTGTCCACAAACATATCTCCATGGCAGTCTCCTCTTGACTCCTCGAGCAGTGTATCACCTACTTGCGGGGGAGGGGGGGGGGGTATTATCAGTAGCACCCCAACATCACTCATTACCGTGTAAACCTCAAACACCTCTATTATGTGACTCTCCCAAAGTTACGCCTTTCTCATGTCAAACCCTGAGATGGGGTCATCCGTCACTGACATCTTTCGTTCGCCATTCACACTCACCTTCTGTCGCCCCCACAACAGCCTTTACAAACTATGTGGCATTTCCAGCAATTATCACTACCCCAACAATTATTCCTTATGCAAAACCTGTGGCATGTTGCCACCCCCTATCACTTAGCCATTTGCTGAGCATGTTCCACACTATGACTTGAGAGACCCAAGTGCCAGCTACTTTGTATTGGCTATCTGAGTCCTCACACCCAGTAGTAATTTCTCTGGACTCTGGAGAGGAGAAATTCCTCTATGACACATCATCTCATTCTGCCACCCTCTTGGCTTAACATTTGTTAACAATCCCCCATTTTTCCAGTGGCAGAATTTCATTATTTATTCAATTACTTTTATATTTCCTTCTCCCCCCCCCCCCCCCCCCCCCCCCCCGTTTCCTCTCACTCTCTCTAACGACTACTTCCTCTATTTTCTCCATTTCATCATATTTTTAAATTGCATTATTGATTAAACTTTGTATTTCACTTCCAGTTTAATTTATCTTTATTTCTCTAACCCTTCTGTCATGTCAGAATGGAATCTGACACAGTGCTTACCACTGTATTCTTTATTTACCAGTAGACACAAGACTCCTTAAAAAATCAATCTACCATGTGTAAAACAGCTTCAAATGAGGTAACGTGTGTGTTAAATATTTGATGTTAAGCATGAAAGTGAGAAAAAATTTTAAAAGGTTTGAATTTTGCTTAAAATTTAATGTAAGTTGCTAAGTGCTTTCATTATGAAACACTGGATGAATATAGTATGGGTAATTTGTGCTTTTTTCAAGCAAAAGCTAGTTTTTAATGTGCCTCAGAGTTTGTGATGTCATATTTCCTGAGCTATGTGACATGTTGTTGTTGTCGTCGTGATCCTCAGTCTGAAGACTGGTTTGATGCAGCTCTCTGTGCTTATATATGCTGTGCAAGCCTCTTCAGCTCCAAATAACCACTGCAACCTACATTCTTCTCAGTCTACTTGCTGTATTCATCTCTTGGTCTTCCTTTATGATTTTTACCCCTCACACTTCCCTCCAGTACTAAATTGATGATCCCTAGATGCCTCAGAATGTGTCCTACCAACTGACCCCTCCTTCTACTCGGGTTGTGCCACAAATTTCTTTCCTCCCCAATTCTGTTTAGTAACTTCTCATTAGTT
Organism: Schistocerca nitens; assembly: GCF_023898315.1. Classification (NCBI taxonomy): domain Eukaryota; kingdom Metazoa; phylum Arthropoda; class Insecta; order Orthoptera; family Acrididae; genus Schistocerca; species Schistocerca nitens. Next base: position 150,967,980 of record NC_064614.1, read on the forward strand.
ACATGATCAACCTGTCTAATCTTCAGTGTCCTCCTGCAGCACCACATTTCAAAAGCGTCCATTCTTTTCTTATCTAAACTGTTTATCATCCATGTTTTACTTCCATACATGGCTACACTCCATACAAATACTTTCAGAAAAGACATTTTAAATCTATATCCAATGCTAACAAATTTCTCTTCTTCAGAAACGCATTTCGTGCCCTTGCCAGTCTACATTTTATATCCTCTCTACTTCGACCATCATCAGTTATTTTGCTGCCCTCATCCACTACCTTAAGTGTCTGATTCCCTCAGCATCATATGAATTAAATTGACTTCATTCCAGTATCCTTGTGTAGCTTTTGTTGCTGTTCATGTTATATCCTCCTCTCAAGACACTGTCCATTCCATTCAACTGCTCTTCCAAGTCATTTGCTGTCTGTGACAGAATTAGTGTCATCGGCAAACCTCAGACTTTTTATTTCTTCTCCCTGGTCTTTAATTCCTATTCCAAATTCTTCTTTGCATTCCTTTATTGCTTGCTCTGTGTACGGATTGAATAACATGGGCGATAGTCTACAACCTTGTCTCACTCCCCTCTGCACCACTGCTTCCCTTTCATACCCCTCGACTGTTATAACTGCCGTCTATTTTCTGTACAGATTGTAAATAGCCTTTTGCTCCCTGTATTTTATCCTTGCCACCTTTAGAATTTGAAAGAGGGCATACCAGTCAACAGTGTCAAATGATTTCTGTAAGTCTACAAGTACAATAAACGTAGGTTTGTTTTTCCTTAATCGGTCTACAAGAAGTCGTACGGTCAGTATTGCTTCATGTGTTCCTACATTTCTCTGGAATCCAAACTGATCTTCCCCAAGGTCGGCTTCTACCAGCTTTCTTCTTTAAAGAATTCATGGTAATATTTTGGAACCATGACTTATTAATTAAACTGTTTTGGTAATAACCACATTTGTCAGCACCTGCTTTCTTTGGAATTATTATATTATATTTGGAATTATTATATTCTTCTTGACATCTAAAGGTATATCACCTGTCTCATACATCTTGCTCACCAGACAGAAGAGTTTTGCATAGCTGACTTTCTAGTTCTGACAGACTGTTGTCTACTTCTCGGGCCCTATTTCGACAGGCCACCAAATCATCAGAAAGTCATTTGGACTTGGCAAGTCCATACTGAACTAGGAAAATGAACCCCAAGTGGATGCCTCTGAAAGTAACCCCCTTCATCATTCTTACAATAGCTGACACGTTTTAAAATTCAGAGCACATTTAATAGCTAGTTTCATATTTAAGTGGGCTTATAACTCAGTTGAAATGCGTAATAGAACTAATTACAGGTGAGATCAACTGGCTAATCATTAGCAAGAATATACTCAACTTAACACACTGAAAAACAATAGGCACAAATTATTATAAATCACTGAGCACTGTGACACAACATTGAATGGCAGCACAATGTGTTCACACAGTGCAGTTAACCCTTTAAATGACGAAATATCTTATCCAGCGTAACAGTTAAATAAATGTCAGTATATAATCTTTGGAAATAATAATCAATAAAAATGCCCAAGTTGTTATGTATTTCTAAATCCACCGTGAGTTATGGGATGGTAACTATTCGCACCAATGAATGAGGAGCACAAAATCTGAAAAGTTTGAAAAATCCTCAGAAAATAAGCAATGTCAGCTTCTGTAAGTAAACGTATTCCCTCTGGAGAAAGACATTTCCCGAAGGACTGGGATTCAGAACCAACTTTATACCATGCATAAAAATTCCCATTTGCAGCCACTTCAGTATCTCACTCAGTTTTACGACTTTCATGAAATACTTCTTCAAGCACAGGCAAACAGTCCACACTATTTGCTGTATCTGTACTACACGTTTCACTCACTGGTCCACTTCAGACTGCATTATGCAGGCTACCTCCATCTGCATCAGAGTCGCCTTCAAATTCTGAATCTTCTTCATGGCCTTCTGTAACTTCTTGCCAGCATCTTATTACACATTAGGTTAGAACTTCATGTGCAATGGAACTTTGCCACCTCCAGGAAGTCATTCTTGTAGATCTAAAAGAATATTCACAAATGTCAGTATGATCCCTCTAACCATAAAAACAAACAAAAGATGAGTAAGTAATATGCTTATCATATTCAACAGTGTGCAAAAATTATTTTAGTTGTGTTTCATACTTTTAGCAATCAACCTAAATGTGCACTATCATCATCAACATCATCATCCGTGCAACAGCCCTCTGTGATCCTTGGCATTCTATAGAAGATTATCCCATTCTTTCCTGTTCAGTGCCAGACTCCTCCAATTCTGAATTCCAATTTTCCCCATGTCCTCTCTGACACATTCCTCCCATCTTCTATGTTCATCCAGCTCTCCTGGTTCCTTCAAGCAATGCGATGAATATATTCGTAATCATTCTATTGTTTGTTCTCAGTATTTGTCCTGCCCATTTCAGTGTTTTAATATAGCTGACAATGTCTGGTTCATTACATAAATTACATAATTCATAGTTGAATCTTCTCCTCCAGACACCATTTTCTTTCACTGACCCAAGAACTAGTCCCAAGATATTTCTTTCAAATATGCCCAGTTGTTTTTCATCAAATTTTGTTAATGTCCATGTTTCAGCACCATATGTTAGTGCCGGCCTTAGTAAAACTTTATGCATCATAGCTTTAGTTTTCCTGAACAGCAACTTAGAATTCAGATGTTTTCTGAGGCCATGGTGGCAGTTGTTGGTATACAATATTCATTTTTGGATTCAGAGCTAGCATTGTTCTTACAGTTTACTTCTGATCCAAAGTGAGTGAAACTACACATGGTATGAAATTTATGTGTACCATTTTCTACAAATGGGGCCTCATTTCGATAATCTCCCTTAGTTACGGGTATATACTTAGTTTCCCCTTCATTTACCCCTAGATTCACCTTTCTGGCAGCTCTTTCAAGACACATAAGGGCTTATTTCATTTATTAGAGCCATTCCTGGAGCCTTATTATTCTTCAGCTTGTTGATGACTGCCTCCACTTTCACTTCCTCAGCAGATAGTACTGGTTCCTCTATTTCTGAGTTCCTTGTATTTACAGGGGGTAAGATTCCTTGGTTCTCTGCTGTACCATCATTCGACAGTTCCCTCAAGGTGTTGAGCCCATCTTCTACATATTGCTCCATCACTACTCAAAAATGAACCATCTGTATTTCTACACAAATTCATCCTTGGCTGGAAATCCTTTCGGCTATTATTTAGCTTCTGATAAAAAGCTCTTACTTCATTCATCCCTTTCAGATGTTCCATTCCTTCCTGATCTTTCCTTTCATGCTCCCTTTTTTTGGGCAGCCTCTTTTCTCCTCATCTTGCAATTCTATATTACCTTCTGTGGTTTACCTGATGCATTCGCTTGTAATTTTTTTTTTTTTTTTTAAATGTTGTTACTTGTGTACACTCTTTAATGAAACCACCGATTGTGTATGGCATGATTTAGTCTTGTCTTTTAAGTTCTACCATATTTCTTCGATACTCTCAGTCTCTGGAATGTGTGCAAGATCTTCCTGGAGAAGGTCAGAGAACTTTCGAGCAGTCTCAGACTCCTTGAGCTTATCAGTAGGAATTTTTTTCCCATGATACCCATGTATCTGCCTTGCATCAGATGTCTGACTTCTGATTGTTGTTATTACAACAAACTTCTCAGTGCAATGTAGTCTGAAATAGTGTTTAAATAACTTGTCATCTATGTAAGTACCATGCAATATGTTAGCACACAGCACTGAGGAGCTGATTTTAATGAGTATGAGTCAAATAATAAGACTGAGTTTCAAGTGAGCATCATCAGTATTGAGTTACAAGTGGTTCTATTTTAAAAACACACTAAGGCATGCTTGAATCTGCTGAAGACAATGCCGATATCACGAAATTGCAGCTGTTGCATCTCCGGTCCTGTGATTACAAGGAAGCATTTGCTCATTTAAACTCTCTAGATGTATTGAACATCCTGGAGAACAGGTCTCGTATGCCAATTGCCATCCTTTGCCCAGAAAAGTGCACATATCTCTCTCTTTGATGATTACTTGGAGCTGTGTCATTTTTGTCCTTCCTTGGTCAAGCTTCTCCTTACCTTGAATGGCACGTGTGTTTTCTGCTTGAAATTTCATCCTTCTTTTTCTGAAGGCACCACCTGTTTCTCAACATCTTTTATTAACAGACCTGTTAATGCTGTTACCCCAATGAATGGCAGATGGCACTACAGGCTAGTTGTGGCAGGTAGGAAAGTTATCACCTTTAAAAACCCATAGTGTCCTGCAGCCTGATGCCTGGTTTGGCAACCGTTGGGCTAAGGGCTGTTGTTGCACACATAAGTTGTGCCTGGAACATAAATTTTGGTAATGGGATGTTATACACTGCCAGAGTGCTTTAGAGGACTTGTCACATTTTCAGTAGGTTGCACAACAATCAATAAGGCTGTCTTCTTAACATAATTAATGACTTCGTATATTTATCTGTTTGCACACCATTTTGTTTCCAGCTTGTCGACACCGGTATTTATGTCACTCAACATGTTTCCAGTGGACTAGGTGTTTCAGTTTGGAAGTTACCACGTTTATAAAATTGTGGCATGTGTAAAAATGTCTTCCCCATGCTCATGATAATCATTCGATTTGACAACCAGCTGTATCTGTGTTTTTGTTGTTGTGGTCTGCAGTCCTAAGAAGGGTTTGATGCAGCTTTCCATGCTTGTCTATCCTGACTTTGCCTCTTCATCTCTGCGTAACTACTGTGGCCAACATCCATTTAAAGCTGCATGCTGTAGTTTAGTCTTGGTCTCCCTCTACAATTTTTTTACCCTCCACCCACACTTCCCCGCATCCTCTAATTGATTATTCCTTGATGCCTCAGGATATGCCTTATCAAATGATCTCTTCTTTCAGTCAAGCTATACCACAAATTTCTTTTCTCCCCAATTTGATTCAGCACTCCCTCGTGAGTGATCTACCCGTGTAATCTTCAGCATGATGATGTTCTTCTCTGGCTAGTTATTGCCCATCGTTCTCTTCCATACAAGCCTACTCTCCAGACAAATATCTTCAGGAGAGACTTCCTAATACTTGAATTTAAATTAGATATTAACAAATTTCTCTTTTTCAGAAATGCTTTATTTATGTATACATCTGTTCATTAGACAATACAGTAACCAACTGATTCCACAGACAATTTTGCATTGCTCAAACACAATTTTAAATTTCATTACATTGTATAGTGTGTAAAGATTTATTCAAATTTTATTTTCTTAAAACATAAGGTAATTTGTTTCAATTCCAGAAAGCCTCAAGATGATTGAAAAAATTAAAAAATGGATTGGATGTGGCCTGGTTGCAGCAGTATCCAAAGAACTAACTCTGAATGAAGCTAGTTTGAAAAGTATTTGTCGTTGCAATTTGGTGTGCAAGGTATATCTCAGCAATAATGTACATTAGGGATATTGAAGCAAACAGTGGGATAAATAAAGATCTACATGAATAGTTACCCTGCAATTTACACTAAGTGTTTGGTAATGGGTGCAAGGCAACATTTTCATAATATATGCTTTATTCCATTTTCAAATAGTATGTGGGAAAAATGAAAGAAGTCTGTTATTTTGATGAGAAAGTTGCCTGAAATTTTATGGAAAGACTTCACTGGAATAAAACATATATTTGTTTTAATGATTGGCATGTCCAAAATGCTTATTATATCGATGAAACTCTCTCCTCTAGTTCATGGTAACAAAGCAAATTGCCTGTCTTTTAATTTTTTCCATGTCCCATGTGATGAGGATCCCATACTGTACAGCTATACTCTAGAAGAGGACGAGCAAACATAGTGTAAGCAAATGGTATAAGTAACTATAAACTGTAATCTGATGCAGTGAAAGCTAACATCTCTCATGTACCAGTGAGGCACTGATTATAAGTTATCACATCTGCTCGTGAATACATTGCAGACCAACTAGTAGGTATGAACCAAAGTAAACTGATATAATTCTTGCAATGTCTCCCAAGAATTCATATAGCCCAACCTCTGATGAAGTGGGATAAGCTTGTGACGGGAATGGAATAGGAAGTGTTGGGTGGGTGGGTGGGTGGATTCAGGAGGTCTTGCACCTGGGTCTTCCTCAGGGATATGGGCTCTCTGTGGCAAGGGCTTGGGATTTGGAGCAGATTGGGTGTAGCATCTGGATGGACTAGGATGTCGTGGAGGTAGAGTGGACGACGGAACACTACTTTAGACGAGAGGATTCTCAGGTACAATCTCCCTCATTTCAGGGCATGAAGTGCTGGCGAAGGATGTGGTTGAGTTGATCCAGTCCATGTTGTTATTGGGTGATGATGGGGCGCTAGCTGATTCTTGGGAGTGGTGGGAGGATTGAGGGTGTGCAGAGAAATCCAGGATGTAAAGGAGTGGGTGTTGGAGAGTCAGTGAAGAAGAGTTTTGAATACATAACTTATTTTGAACCAAATCAGCATTTGTGATTCACTGCTCTACCTAATAATACATCACCCCTGTATGTCATTGTACACCAGCACAAATAAACGTGCGTTTTTGAGAATTTATGGAAGCTACCATTGTCCTTTGCATAATCGAGAAGTAATTTTAAGTTAATCAGCATTTGTGATCTAAGTGCTGTAGCAGATATTCTAACAAACATATTGTGTTACATCTAGTTTACCCTTAAAGAGGAGTAACCTCATATATTATCTGCATTGATACTAAATTAACTATGATTTCGTGTTTGCTAACAACTGTAATTAATCTCAAAACGTTTTAGGAAACTAGAAATTTTTATCACAGAGTTTCTGTGTTCTATTAATAGAAATTTTGTTTTGTGTTTTTACTTCAATTCTTTTGGGAATTAGCGACTTTCTAGCTCAACAGATTAAAAGATAATCAGCGGGCTTAATTTAAAGTTATTTGTTAATTGTCTTGTGACACATTGCACAAGCCAAAATGTAGCCCCACTGTGAATGCTGTTCTCAAACGTGGGGTGAATTGGGTGATATTCTAAACAGTTGGTAATCATTCTGACTACTGTCAAACGATTGGCAGGTGCTGCAAATCAGTTTGTTGGAAGAGCTCGCAAGTGTTGTTTATCAGTCATACTGGTACCAGAGGTACCTCAGCTACTATCCTCTCCTGTGGATCCTATATCCTCTGCAGAAAGTACAGGATCTGTCATTAATTGTCCACTTGATTATGAGTGGCGTGTCAGTGGTAGATCTGGGCACCCTGTACAGGGTGGACTTGGGGCAAGGGAGGGCTCAGGGTGTTGACCTGATCCCCCTAACCAACAAGTTTAAGGTGTTGTCTTTCACTGAAACTGAGCCAGTGGGACAGCCAGTGGGACTCGCGTTGTCTGTTTTGGGGAAACCTGTTTTGTCTGGCGTCAAGAGGGGCAAACACAAAAGGGTAGCTGTCTAATAATCTTCGACAGTTCAAACTTATGGTGAATGATGGTACCCTCTAGGGAAACGGCAGCAGAGGATACAAAAGGACGCCAGGTGCACTCAGTGTGTATGCGTGGGGGCCTCATTCAACATGTTGAAGAGGATGTTCTGGCAGCCATTGAGGGAATGGGATGCAACCAACTACAGATTGTGGTGCACATTGGAACAAATGATGCCCTGTGTCTATCGTCTGGGCTCTGAGGCCATTCTTGGGTCATTCCAGTGACTGGCAGAGAAGATTGTGCATGGAGTTTCAGCAAAGTGCACAATTTGCAAACTGGATATTTTGAAGGTTCTGTGACTAGTTAGGCTGTGACTTCCTGTACTTGTGCCTTAGGGTTGAGAACTGTAGGGTCCCCCTAAATGGGTCAGCTGTGCACTACATCTCAGAGGCTGCTACTCAGGTAGCTGACTGTGTGTGGGGTGCACACAGGGCATTTTTTCAGGTTAGACGACTTTCCATCCAATACAGATAACAACAGCTGTAGGAAACCCAGAAGTATCATCAGTGTAAGATTGAAAGAAATGTCTCCCACAGGTGATGGTATTAAAATCCTAATGGTTAAATGCCAAAGTATGTGTAACAGAGTGCCAGAATTTGAAGCACTTGTGCAAAGCAGTGAAGCTCACATAATACTAGTTTCAGAAACCTGGTTGAAACATGAAATAGATAGCATTGAGATATTTGGAGAAAATTTAAGTATATATTGAAAGGATAGGCAAATGGCAAATGGAGGTCATACATTTGTTGCAGCAGACAAGAAACTCAAATCCACTGAGACAGAAATTGAAGCTGCATATGAGATTATTTGGTTGAGACTCGGTATCAGGGGTGGGCATAAAATGATAATTGGATCTCTGTCATCCACCACACTCATTACATGATGTAACTGAAAACTTTAGAGAAAACATCAGTTCACTTGTACATAAGTTCTCCAGTCATGCTGTAATCATCAGTGGAGACTTTAATCATCCAACAATTAATTGGGAAAATTAGTTTTGTTAGTGGTGGGCTTGTAAGATATTCTGTGAAACATTACTAAATGCCTTCTCTGTAAACTAACTAGAACAGATACTTAGGAAACCCACTCATGATGGAAATGTATTGGCTCTAATGGCTACAGATACACATGACCTCTTTGAGGATGTCCACACCAAAACTGGAATCAGTGACCGTGATGTGGCTGTGGCAACAGTGATTGCCAATGTACAAAGATCAACTAAAACTAGTAGAAAAATATATATGTTCAGTAAATTAGACAAAAAATCAGTAGTGTGATATTTCAATGAATAAATTCAAACGTTCAGCTCAGGGCAGGAGCATGTAGAGGAACTGTGGCTCAAGTTTAAAAGAACAGGTCATCATGCACTGGATAAATGTGTACCCAGTAGAACAGTTCATAATGGGAGGGAACCTCCATGGTGTACTGTAAAGAAACAGAGACTACTGCAGACTAGATTTAAAACAACGCACAGGGCTATAGATAGAGAGATGCTCAATGAGAAAAGTTTGGTTGTCAAGAGAGCAATGGGCTATGCCTTCAATGACTAACGTAGCAGAAAATTGTCAAATGATATTTCACAAAATCTAAAGAAATTTTGGATTTTTGTAAAGGCTTTTAGTGGCACCAAAGTTAGTGTCCAGTCCCACGCGAATGACAGGAACTGAAATTTCAGTGTAGCAAAGCAAAAGCTGAAATGCTTAACCTCATTTTCAAATGTTCCTTTACAAAAGAAAGGCAAAGAGAATTTCCCCAATTTAATCCTTGTATCACAGAAAAGATGAATGAATTAAGTATTAGTGTCAGTGGTATTGAGAAACACCTGAAATTGTTAAAACTGAACAAAGCTCCAGGGCCCACGGAATCCCTTTCAGATTTAATATTGAATTTTTGGCTGAATTAGTCCCACTTCTGACTGTAATCTTTCGTAGATCCCTCGAACAAATAACCTTTCCAGTTCTTGGAAAAAAACACAGGTTACACCCACCAACAAGAAGCGTAGTAGAAGTGCTCCACAAAACTACCGTCCAACATCTTTGACAGCAATTTGCTGTAGAATCTTAGAAAATATTCTGAGCTCAAACATAATGAGGTATCTTTAACAGAGTGACCTCCTCAATGCCGGCCAGCAGGGATTCTGAAAACATCTATTGTGTGAAACCCAACTTGCTTTTCTCACATGACATATTGAAAACTGTGGATCAAGGCGGTCAGGCAGATGCAGTTCTTCTTGATTTCCAAAAAGTGTTTGACTCGGTACCACACATATGCTAATTGTCAAAAGTACGATCATGTGGGATATCAAGTGAATTTCTGACTGGATTGAGGACATTTCGATAGGGAGAACACAGGATGTTATCTTGGATAGAGACTCATCGTCAGTTGTGGAAGTGACTTCAGGTGTGCCCCAGAGAAGTGTGTTGGGACCCTTGTTGTTCATGTTATATATTAATGACCTTACAGACAATATTAATAGTAACCTCAGACTTTTTGCAGTTATATATAATGAAATACTATCTGAAACAAGCTGCATAAATATTCAGTCAGATCTTGATAAGATTTCAGAGTGGAGCAAAGAGTGGCAGCTTGCTTTAAATGTTCAGAAATGTAAAATTGTGCACGCCACAGAACGAAAACACACAATATTCTGTAACTATAATATCAGTGAGCCACTGTTGGAATCAGCCAACTCATACAAATAATACTTTGTAGGAATGATCACATAGGCCCAGTTGTGGGTGAAGCAGATAGTAGGCTTTGTTTTAGTGGTAGAATACTGGGGAAATTCAGTCAATCTACAAAGGAGATTGCTTACAAATCACTTGTGCGACCAGTTCTAGACTATTGCTCAAGTGCGTGGAACCCGTACCAAATAGAACTAACAGAGAATATTGAACTTATACAGAGAAGGTCAGTGCAAATGGTCACACATTTGTTTGATCTTGTGGAAGAGGATCCCAGAGATACTGAAGGAATTGAGCTAGAAGACTGTTGATCATACCCTGAAATGAGGAACATCCTGCCCAAGATCCTTTCCACCCCTGATAAAGTGGTGCTCTCACCTACACATCCTGCACAGCATCCTAGTCCATCCCTATGCCACTTCCAAGCCAAACCCTTGCCACAGGGATCATATGCTTGTGGAAGACTCAAGTGCAAGACCTGCCCAATCCTCCCACTCAGCTTTTCTTATTCCAGTCCTATCACAGGCTTATCCTACCCTATCAGAGGCTGGGCCACCTGTGAAAGCAGCTATGCCATCTCTTGCTGCTATCATTGCACAGCTCTTTATAGTGGTATGACTAACAACCAGCTGTCCACCAGAATGAATGGTAACTGTCAAACTGTGGCCAAGAGCAAAGTAGACTACTGTATGGCACAACATGCAGCTGAACATAAGATGCTTGATTCCAGTGACTGCTTAACTGCTGAAGCCATCTAACTCTCCTCTCCATCATCAGCTTTCCTGAGCTACACAGATGGAAGTTATCCTTACATCACATTTTCCATTACCGAAATTATTCCTGCCTCAACCTTCAGTAAACTATTGTTCCCATAACCCTCCATGCAACAGTTTCCATCCCTTCTGCCCTTGCACCTCCTCCATATTTACATCCTCCCTCTCTTTCATTATATGCCTCCCTCTACCAATGCACCCGCCCATCTTTACCCTTCTCTGCTCCACTCGTTTTCCACTCCATCTAGTCCCTGCACACTCTGCCAGACAGCGCTCTTCTCTCGCCCCACCTGTGCCCTGCTGTCACTTTTCCTCCCCTGTCCCCTGCAGGTTGCTGCTTTCATTCATGTGGCAGTTGTATTCTGGTCCGAGCTGCTGGAGGTGGTGGTCATTTGTGCATGAGGTGTGCTTGCACATGTGAATGAATGTGTGTATTTCCTTTTTCTGAAGAAGGCTTTGGCCAAAAGCTGGGTGTGTAACAGTCTTTTCAGTGTGCCTGTCTGCAACTCAGTGTGTCATCTTTAAGGTGAGCAGCAATTTGTTCTTTTCCTTGTAGTAACCAAGTAGTACATTAAACCAATCCACATAACACAAATAGACTTTATTTGTAAAGCTCCAAAAAATAACAGAAATAGCCTCTCGTGAATCCACACATCGTGAGACACAGAACAACTGGTGTGAATGGTACAACTGGATGAACATACAGGAAGTCAGTGAGTGCAGCTCTGTGCATATAAGGGTGGAGAAAAATTGTGTCATGAATTTTTAACCCTGGATATCTGATGCCAGTAGGAACCAAAATTACTAATGTTGCGTAGGTTGACAACACACCATTTTTAAACTACGGAAACTTTGCGCCATGCGCTCCGATGGATCGTGGATTCCCCTGTTGCTGTTCGTCAGTTGATGGACAGCACTATGGTTGTCAGTTCACACAGACAAACATCCCTCACACTGTCACTGCCCCAGTGTGATATGCACACATGTTGAATAGGACGTGTTGTCTGTCACCACCTCACGCCAGAGGCATTCACACGTTAGCTTCACTTCGCTTCGGAGCACACACATGTCACCTGCGATTTAGTCATACAGTAAGCATGGTGGCACAGTATTCGTTTGAAGAACAGAGAGATATTGTTTTTGTGTATGGACTAGCCAACAGTAGTGAGCACGAAGGTCAACAGTTGTATGAGGAACGATACCCAGCAAGACATCACCTGCACTCACAAATGTTTACAGCAATTCACCGGCAACTTGGAGAAACAGGCTCGTTAGCAGGATAACATGTTGCTGGAAGACCTCGAACATGACAGGATGCTGCATTTGAAGAGACTGTTCTCAAGTGCTTTGAGGAAGCACCTACGACAAGTACCCGAGCGCTGGGGCACGACATGGGGGTCACTCATTGGTTGGTCTGGGAGGTTTTGAGGGATGACGGTCAGCATCCATGTAGTTTCCACACTGTCCAAGACCTAAATCCTGTGGCGGACTATGAACACAGGCTAGGGTTTTACCGGTGGTTTCTGCGATGTGCTGCATGAGATCCCGACTTCCCCGCCGTTGTGTGTTGTTTACCGACGAGTGCACCTTCCATCGGGATGGCCTTTACAACACTCAAAACATTTATTACTGGGCAAGAAGAAATCATCACATCACATATGTCCACGGACACCAGGATTGATTTCTGCTCAACATTTGGGCAGGCATTATAGATGACTATCTGATTGGGGCAGTCTGTCTATCTCCTTGACTTACCAGGGCAAATTACCTTCACTTTTTGCAAGAAACTCTGCACAGCTAGCTGGAAGATGTTCCCCTGGGCATACGGCAACGCATGTGGTTGCAACACGATGGGGTGCCCGCTTATAACAGTCGTGCCGTGCGCAAATATTTAAATGAACTCTTCGATGGCCGGGTAATTGGCAGAGGTGCTCATAGCACATGGCCCCTGCAATCACCAGACCTCATGCCACCAGACTTTTTCCTGTGGGGATTATTCAGGGTTCTAGTTCACCCACTTGGGCGCGAACCACCTAGAAATGAAGAAGAATTAATTTATCGCATTCAACATGCTGCCAATCACATCAGGGCAATGCCAGGAATCTTTGAAAGAGTTTGGCAAAACACTGTTTGATGTTACCAAGCTTGATCTCTGTTGGTCCATTACAGCCAGAGGAGATCGGCTGGTATGTACTTTTTAATTCAATAAACTTTACCAACAGCCATGCAGTTTAATATATTTTATTTTGCTTTGAAAGCAAGCAGTTTCGCCAATTCATTTTACCATTTTCAGGCTCCATACACTTTTTTCAAATCAACGAACTTATTTTATAGCACCATAAAACTGGGTATTGTGAATTCCAATCATTTTATGGTGCTATACGATAAGTTTGTTGGTTGGAAAAAAGCATATGGGGCCAGAAGATAGTAAAATGAATTGCAGAAATGGGTTGCTTTCAAAATAAAATAAAATATCTTAAAGTGTAAGGCTGCTGGTAAAGTTTATTGAACTGAAAATTACAAAACTTGTGTGGCATCAGAAGGTCACAAGTTTGAGCACCTGCTTTAAGTAAACAATTCCCTAGTTACAAAAAAGGCCCTTTTCAGGGCCGACATAATTTGTAAAAGATTTCTGTATGTGAACCAACAGCTGTTGACAGGTTTTTTCCTGGTACGTCTTATCATGAAAGTACATTGGATGTGTTGGGACCCTGGCAGATTTGCCCCCAGAGTGTAAGGCTGGCATGCTACCACCAAGTGTGTGGGCTGCCTTGAATACATGGCGATCTCCGGCAGGCAAAGCATTTGTGGTCGTGCATTGTCAAGGGCATCTGGCAACAGTGCAATCCTGCAGCCAATCGGAGCACGTGGTGCCAACTTTCCATAGTTTAAAAATTGTGCGTTGTTGACCTAAACAACATTAGTAATTTTAGTTCCTACTGGAATCAGCTATCCAGGGTTAACATTTCATAACACAATTTTTCTCCCCCCTGTATATGCACAAGTTGCAGGCAGATGGTGTGGCAGAGACGTCGCCGTGCACATGCCTCCCACAGGCAGCCTCCAGTGGCTGATCCGAGCTAATACAGTTGCTGGCCTATTCAAATACATGTATGCATCGATACCACACTAGGCATACTCACACTCGCGCGCTCACACACACTAGTAGCAGGACATAGCACAAGTCACCGTCATGTGAAGTGAACATCCAGGCGACGAAGGAGACACCAGTGGCCTGATGAGAGACACATCAATTAGCTCCAGATTGGCAGCAGCCAGTGCCACTGGAGGGAGCGTGATGATGTGCCAGGTAGACAATGGAGCATAGGGCCAGAAAGCGGGAGGATGCGGGCATGCACAAGGACGAGGGGCCCACACGTTGCCTGATGACAGCACTGGAGAACAGGGTGCGATCACCATCAGCAGGCAGGTCCCAGTGTAGAGGAGATGGGACTCGATCCACAGGCGATGATGGCTTAGGCAATGATGGCGAGGGGTCCGGTGCATGCGGCCTGACTGTACAGCAGGCTGTGACAGTGGACTGAGCTAGAGGCAGACCAGAGCCCACTGCTGAGAAGCTAGAACCCCAGAGCACTACACATGGAAGAGGCAACCAATGGAATGGGCTTGCCTACACAGCAGGTGACGACAGGCAGGGGGGTGGACTGTGGCGACGGGGGCCACACCCATGAACTTGTAGCTACCAGTGGCAAGTGGGGCCGCAACTGATCAAAGTGGTGAGCCACCAGTCCATCAGCAGTATGAATGGCACAAAGGTGACTTCCCCAGTGGCAAACAACAGTGGCTGTTATCCACTTGGCCAGCGACCTAACGCTCATGCCCACAACAGCGATCCCAGCAAGAAGCGGCCGACCTAACTTGCCAGCTGCAGGTGCGGCACAGGCCACAGAAGTTGGAGGAGTATTCATACCTGCCGACTGTGAAGGAACTTGGCTGGGCTCTGCTCCATCATAGCCAAGAAGCGATAGGTGCTCAGAAAATGGAGAAGGGCATCGTCCAGTGGAGAATCCACAACAAACTTTTGCATTTGGGATTTGAACATATGCACTAGTCGTTCTGCCTTGCCATTTTATTGAGGGTTGAATGGTAGAGCCATAATATGACAAATGCCGTGACGGGAACGATACAGTTGAAAGGTGTGAGAAACGAATTGAGGGCCAGTATCGGAAACTAAGTACAAGGCAACCCCACAATAGAAAAAACTCTCAAAAGCATACAAATTGTGACCTCAGCCAATGTCGATGCACACCTGTGAATGTAAGTAAACGCAGAAAATGCATTCACAACCAGGAGACAATAGGAATTCAAGGAGCCTCCAAAGTCTGCATGAATACATTCCCATGGCTGGTGGGAAGGGGATGAGAGGGACAGGGAGGCCCTGGGAGCTGCCTGTTGTTGGGCACACTGCTCACATGCCACGACAAAACAGACAATTTCGCCATCAATCCCTGGCCACAAAACATGTCACCTAGCTAACAGTTTAGAGTGTGAAGCTCCCCAGTGTCCCTGGTGGAGAGTGTGTAGAACCTTGCGCCATAATGACTACTCTCAGAGAGAGGTCTTCCATAAACAACCACAAAACACAATCAGGAACGGAGAGGTGATACCATAAGGAATAATAATTGTGCAGGGGGTCCAAAGCCCAACCCGGTGGTTTATCTGCCCAGCTCTGATCAATAGACTGCGTTACCTGACTGAGAACTGGGTCGGCGCCAACGGCAGCTGTTGTGCGTGAGCTTGTAATTGGGAAACCCGCCACTGTAGCTTGCATTTCAACATCAAGATGGAAGCAAAACAATTCTTCGTGATCAAAGTTGGAATCAGGACCCACAGGAAGGTGGGCAAGGCATCTGCGTGGGCATGTTTAGATGTAGGTCAAAAATGGATGTCATAATCATAGTGAGACAAGAAGAGTGCCCAGCATTCTAGGCAGTCACAGCTCCTTGTGCAGTCCTTGGCCTGTACAGCACTGGGCCTGCCTGTTTACCACCACCACAGGCACTTCCTTGTGCAAGCTATCTGTTGTCCTAGTGGGTACATCTTATGGCACTAATGCCACATTGCCCCTCGGTCCAATTTGGTAACTCACTGCTTGAGAAACTTCAAAAGATTGTGCTATTTACAAAACTACTCCCATTGGAGGGTTTTCACAGAGTAAAGCCTTCTGGCACACTTCATTGTCCGGAACTAAACAGATAATTGTGTTGTGCCCAATGTGGTCG
Source organism: Schistocerca nitens (assembly GCF_023898315.1). Classification (NCBI taxonomy): domain Eukaryota; kingdom Metazoa; phylum Arthropoda; class Insecta; order Orthoptera; family Acrididae; genus Schistocerca; species Schistocerca nitens. Next base: position 150,984,174 of record NC_064614.1, read on the forward strand.
ACATAAGAGTCATTATGGGCGTCAGTAACAGATTGACACTTAAGGCTAAGGCCATGAAGTTCAGCTGCCCAGCTCCTGGATGTCTGATTTGGTTTCTTGTGGCATCCGTAGAATTCAACTCGTGTTGCTACGACATGCATTCATTTGCAGTGGTAAGTGGACAATAAACTGCATGTGTGATCAAAAGTAAGAGTTGCTGGTTCTTGTAAAGGGGCAAGCTGACACAACAATTAACACATTTCAGGTGGAATTCTCAAGAGTAAGAAGGCTGTGCACAAATTCAAGACTGTCACACCGAAAGCCAAAGAACACTGTCTTAGTCTTTTTCCATTAGCTCACCAATCCTCAGCCAAATCAACATATGGAGGAAAAGGGGGTGTATGGACTGGTGGAATAGTACCCTGTCTGTTCATGGAAGCTGACAAAGTGGTCACTGCCGAAGTAAGCCGTTCAGGTAGGGCCAATAGCATATCCGACAAAACGGCATTTAAAGACTGCACATGCAGATACCATCCCATCCTCGTCGCCAGTTGTGTAGTAACCAAGTAATAAAAGAAACTAATCCACGTAACACAAATATGGCTTTATTCATAAACCTCAGAATTATAACAGAAATAGCCTCTCGTGAATCCACACATAGTGAGACACACAACAAATAGTGTGAACGGTACAACTAGATTAACATAGAGGAGGTCAGTCAACACTGCTCCACATATGTATATGTACGAATCGCTGTCAGGCGGTGCGGCATATACTGCGCCTCGTGCACACCTACCACAATTGGCATCCAGAGGCCGGCTCGCACTGATACAGTTGCTGGCTGCAGCCCGCTCTGATACAGTTGCTGGCTGATTCAAACGTACATATGTGGCAACACCACACTTGGCACACTCATATGCACTAGTAGCAGGATTAAACATCCTTATATTGTTGATGTTCCAACCTGGAGTTTCTGTTATTTGATAAATTTCCTTGAGATGGAAAAGCTCCCGTCCACAATTCAGCACAGGTTTAAAAAGCATCTTTGTACGAAACTCAGTTGCCCTTTTCTGGTATGATATCTTGCAAACCATGGATGAAGGATATCAGGCAGAGTCCATATTCCTAGATTTTCAGATAGTGTTTGACACGGTGCCCCAAAACAGACTATTAACAAAGATCCTAGCATATGGAATAGGTTCCCAATATGTGAATTTCTAAAGGACTAGTTAAGTAACAGAACCCAATAAATTGTCCTCGATCGTGAGTGTTCGTCAGAGATGAGGGTATTGTCAGGAGTGCCCCAGGGAAGTGTGATTGGGCCAGGCCACTCTTATTCTCTACATGCATAAGTTGTGTGACAGATAGGGTGAGCAGCAGTCTGTGGATGTTTGCTGATGACTGTGGTGCATGGGAGAATGTCATTGTTGACTGAATGTATGAGGACAGAAGATGACTTAGACACAATTTCTAGGTGGTGTGGTGATTGGCAGCCTGCTCTAAATTTAGAAAACTGTAAGTTAATGCAGTTGAGTTGGAAAAACAACCCTGTAATGTTTGAATACAGTGTTAGTAGTGTGCTGCTTGACAGTCATGTTGATTAAATGTCTGGGTGTAACATTCCTAAGCTGTATCAAATAGAACAAGCACATAATGATAGTAGCTGGGAAGGCAAATGTTGACTTCGGTTTTTTGGGAAAATATAGGAAAGTGTGGTTCATCTGTAAAGGAGACCGCATAGAGGAGACTAGTGCATCCCTTCCTTGAGTAGTATTCGAACTAGAATGGGAGGGTTGTGTCAAACCACTGTTCATACATTTAATTTGGGTTCTAGGTATCCATTTGAACTATGGTACAAACCACCCCCTTCCAAGCACTGTGGTGTGCAAAATAGGTGGGCAGTTGAGCAGAACCTGGGTCAGTGGTGTAAGGGTCTCCTCATCAACAGGATTGTGGAGGTGGCCAGGTGCCAGTGCATCTCTCAGACATGCATTCCTAGGGGTGCAGCAAATAGGTGGGGCAGTTACATTCTGAACCAGTATGATGTACGAATGTCACATGATTCTCTCATTTCTATCGAGGGTAATTTGGGGACTGTGCAGTGCCTTGACAGGACCCTCGAACCTGTTGTCTTTTTTCACACTCAGTGTTCCGCTTGCAGATTTTGGTTTCAGAGATATGTAAAGCTGTACACTTTTGAACACACTACATGTAGTTTTATCTTATTGATTTCCTTCTGTTTCACAGTGATGGTACTACTTTTTTCCCTTCTTCTTCATCATTTTTTTTCTTTTTCTTTTTTCTTTTTTTTCTTTAATGAAATCCACAGATATAGACCTCAATATTCGACCAAGATTGTGACCAGTAAAATATAAAATAATAAGAATAGTTTTGATTGTGTTTCTGATTATTTGGCATCTGGTTATGATGGCTGTTAACTGTCTGCATGAGGCGGAAGTGTTAACCGTTTCTGGATGCCTTAGCAGATGTCCCACTAACCTGTTTTTTCTTCTCATTGGGACTTCCCTCCTGATACATTCTAACACTGATTCATTGTCTATTTTATCTGTCCATTGTATTAACATTTTTCAGTTACACATCCTTTCAAGCACTTGAAGTTTCTTCTAATCGTCCTCATTTCCCTTCTATACAGTGCTGTGCTCCAGAGGTATACTTTTAGGAACTACTTCATTTCCATAACAGTATCTTATATCAGTAGAACTGTTTTGTTGAAGAAGACTTGCTTTGCATTTACTAGACAGTTTCTTATATCTCCTTCAGTTTGTCCATCATATATAACCTTACCACTTAGCTAGGAGAAAACCAAGTCATTACTCTCCTTTCTAATGCTCTTTGTCACCTTCATTTTAGCTTTGTTTCTCCTTAAACCATATTCTTGGATAGTATGGTGTACATTCCTTGAATAGTCTCCCCAGTCTTCTTTACATCCAGCCAGAAGGGTCATGTGGCCATGACTTGCATACTTTAGAATTGGCTCATCTAGCCAGTTACAGGGTAAGCTACAGCTTGAAATGGAATTAGGACTGTGGCATAGGAAGTAAAACAAAAAGTACCTAAATAATGTATTCATGCCTCTGCTTCATACTAATCAGTTTTCTCCTTTCAAAATTTCAACAATAGGTATGTTTATGTTTTACACATCCATGTGTGTGTAGAGTGCATGTACATTTTTCCACAGGTGCTGGATGTCAGAGAGATAGTTCCTTGCCTGGGCATTGTGAGTGTGGCTGACGGCTCTGTCTGCAGCTGCCCTTTTCTCACAATAAACAATGACAAGGAAGTGGAATTTGTGTCTGTGGATGAATCTGATTTGTCTGTAGATATAATTGTAACACTGAAGACAGAGGCTCTGAAAAATCTCAAGGTTGGTATTTTTTTTATGCTAATGAAAGAGAGAGAAGTGTGGTAAGTAAGATGTGGTGTGCAATAGTAGTACTAATTAAGGGGTGCTCTATGTGGTGTATTATAGTTCATACTCAGTTAAAATGTATCGTGCTTGAGTCACATTTGCTCTTTGTGAAATATCTCCCAGGTTTCATAGTCAATACCGGGACTCTCAAATAGAAAAATACAAACTTCTAGAGTAAATATGAGACTGGATTTGGATCGAGCCCCAAAGGCTGAATTTGGATTGATTCCCAAATCTTTTGATCAGCAGTCTGGCATATAACCACTTAAAGACCAACACATAATTTTGTTAAATAACTGGCCGATAGAGATAACTTTCCTGACTGACCAGTTTAAGCGCATTTGAGCATTTGGTAGTCAAATTATCGTCCTCCTATGATTACTGACTTATCTAGAACTTTATACCAATTGTATAGTTATCGCTGCTTGGGTCTGGAGTTTTGTGCCAGATGTTTAACATTATTGGCAACTGTAGAACTCCTTTTACTTACTGTTCATTGCAAATAATACTAATTTCACTTTCTTACCCTGCTACAATGAATTGCCTTTCAAATTTTTCATATGAATTACAAGTCATCTCGAAGGATTTTTATGTAAGCAGTTATTATCTGCACTCATTACATCACCAACATTCTCCTTAACCTAATGTTACGTCTAGCGGGGAAAAAAAGAAATTTATAATTCAACAATGTGTAAGTGTTTACAAAAGCTCCTTTAGTATTTATTTCTTGCTTAAACTTGTATTTGTGCAAAACTAAATCCATGCTTATGTAGTTTCACTGGATTCTTAACTGAAGGTTGCAATTTAACTTGACTTCATCTGCAAAACTTTGCTAGTCAAAGTTGATCCTAGTTCATACTAAACAGTCTGAAATTAAAATTTATACAATGCAGATTTAAAAGTTCAGCTTTATTTGTGTTCAGTACTTGCACTGAACCAAGACCAATTACTTTATACAAGAGCCATCCAGAAGGCAACAGATGTTTTTAAATAAAAAATAACAATATGGGAAAACCAAATTTTATTATATACACTTTACAGATACATTCTTAAACTATTTTTCTATGTAATTGCCATTCAAATTGAGGCACGTGTCATACTTTGGCACAAGTTTTTTAATACCATCTCTGTAGAAAAATGCCTCTGCAATTGCAGCCTGGTTTATACCAGCATGCAGGTTGGCATCAGTATCAAACCATTGTGTAGTGAACCATGTCTTTTTTGCTAGGAAGAGATGGTAGTCATTTGGCGCCAAAACTGGGGGCCACCCATCCAGAACGACACAGGAGCTCTTAGTTACTGCTGGAAGTGTGTGGACATGCGTTGCCATGAAAAAACAAATCTTTTTTTGCTAAGTTTTCCCAGACGCCTGTTTTGTATTGCCTGCCTTAACTTTGTCAGTGTTTGACAATATGTCTCTGAGTTAATTTGTTATTCCATGTTCACAGAAATCAGTGAGAATCATTCCCTTAGAGTCTCTAAACACAATAGCATGATCTTTCATACTGACAGTGTTTACAAACACTTCCTTGGTTTTGTGGGAGAATTTCCCTGTACTCATTCCACTGACTGCATTTTTGTTTCACAATTGACATGCTTCACCCATGTCTCATCCACAGTTATGATATGCTTGATAAATTTCTTACCATTTTTCTTGTAATCTTCGAGGAAGGTCAGTGCTGCAGCTGCTCTCTGTTTTTTGTGATCTTCTCTTAGGATGCAGGGAACCCACTGAGCACAAAATTTGTTGTAACCAAGAAAAAGATATGCTTTCAAATGGAGAATAATCATAAGTGCTACAGAAAGAATAAACCTTACAACTAATATAATTCTTTAAAGACAGTGAATACAGTGACATATTTTTAATTCTTGTCTACAGCCTTCATAGAATTGGTTTCCAGGTGTTCTTTCACGTCACCCATTTTATGGTTCTTACATTTCATTGTCTCTTTGTTCCAAAAAAGAGTCCTTCAAATACGTTTCAGGCATCGCTTTACAAGTGACTTGAAAGTTCCAATCTGCATCAGCTCACAAAATATTGATACATAAATTCAAGTACATAAGAAAAGACATATACATAAGAAAACATCATATGTTGTAAAAATACGAGAACCTACATAATTGGATTAATATTTCAAGAAATTATTTTACAGTATTCATAAGAATAGTTTCTTTATCATATATTGCTCATCTCCTGAGTCTCAGTCATATTCATTGGGATATAGTGTAATATTTGTCTTGGACAAAATGGTGACAAAATATTTGTTTACAAATTAAAGTAAGTGTCATTAGTATTTCACCTTGTACAGTCTCAGTTAATTCTCAATACACATTTTATCAATACAACGACTTTCACTGTAAGTCATGTGCCAGACCCTCTTTTAATCTAACACACAACAATCAAGACCCTTCCTCTTTGACAACACTAAGATAAAACCTGGCAACATTAGGGCAACATCTGACAGAGTTAGGGCAATGACAAACCAGACAGCTTTATAAAAACTGACACCACATAGGCAAATTTAAGTCCAACTTTAGGTAAATTTTTCATTATTATTCTTGTAGAAAACCTTTGAAGCAAATGCTGGCAATTTCATGTTGGTGAAACAAAATTATGTCAGTATATTCTAATATTTCATAACATATTTCCTTTCTCTTCCATACATAAGTCTTCATGAACTGTGTATTACTGTTTTCTCTTCCTCGCATGTGGCTGCATTTAAACAACCTCTCATCATCAAGTCTCATAATCTTATGTATCTCATGGAAAAATATGTGTAAAAGTCATATATGCTTAAACAACAATATACAAATAAAACCATTCTAAAATGCTAATATTTTTAAGCGTTTCATTCAGTTTCTTGCAAATCAATTTCACCTTAATATTTCAATCCACAAAGCAACATACTAACCTTCGTGTATAAGTCTAGAAAGAAATATGTACATAGCTCCCAAGTCTAGAAACTGATATGTACATAGCTCCCTGATAAATGCATTCTATGTGTGTTGTCTCTCTAACTTATCTGTTTTATCTTAAATTGTGTGTGACACAAATGTACCTTTAAAAATTCTTACTCTGAGTATATCAAAATCATGAAGTGTTTGGTCATAACATTAAACATAGCAGGATCACAACTGTTTTGTCTTGGTTCTAGAACACAGCATCTCTTGACAGAAATCTTCAGCTTTCATGTGAAATATTGTTAATGTGGAAATTGTGTTTTGCTTATCCTTAAAAATTTTCAAACTTTATATCCACTTTGCTCTTGTTTGACACAGATAGAATGTATCTTTCTCACTATTAATTTCCTCAAATTCTCATCATCACGGAATAGTAAAATGCATTCAAAAAGCATTTTCTGTAAAATCCATCACCTCACAATCAGTGTTATCCTCTACTTGTTTGAAAATTAAACAACAAAAGTTTAGAACAGAAAATTCAGTGTAGTATTCAATAATTTAAAAAATTTTTTAAAATAAGCTTGTGTGCTCACATAATTACTTAGGTATGTCTTAAAATAAAAGGAAAAAAATCTGCTCTCATTCATTTAATGTAACATAGAATTCAGAATGTAATAGTAATGTTAAAAAAATTTGATGGTTATCTTCAGTTATTGATAGATGTGTAATTAAGCTGTGTATGTGGAATGCAACACTGGTGTGTTTCTGTTGAGCAAATGTCACATTAGCTGGGGCACCTTACGTATGCCACACTCATGGTACATGAAGTGTGTGTGTACCCCCCTGAGGGTTGCAGTTATTAAAAATATGGTTTCAGCTGAGTAATACAGGGTGTGCATTAAGTCCAGGAACACTTTTAATTATTTATTGCACAAGAACCAAACATTGTACAGATATCATACATATGTCATATTGAAGAGAAACCCTGAAAGTTATTTTTCATGTGTACCGCCACAGCGTAGTTGGGTAATTTGCCGATAGTCAGTGCTAGTTGCAAACATGGCGAATTCAGCTGCGGAGTGAGCTCTCTCTGTGTTGGAGTTCGACAAAAATGTGTGCTATTGCTGTGAACAGGCATAATTGTCTAATATGGGGTACAAAGCATCCACATGAATGCATTGAATGTTTTTTGTGCCTTGTCAAGTCGAAAACTGTACGGGCCATTCTTATTTGCTGAAAGCACTGTCACTGGATATTCCTACTTGGACATGTTGCAGCTCTGGCTGATGCCTCAAATGCAATCAGACTCTCCATTCATATTTCAGGAGGATAGGGCTCCACCCCATTTTCATCGTGAAGTTCGTTGGTACCTGAACATGGAGCTGCCACATCAGTGGATCGGCCGTGCTACAGAAGGGGACAGCTGTTTCATGAAATGGCCACCCCGATCACCAGATCTCTCTCCGTGTGACTTTTTTCTGTGGGGTCACATTAAAGATCTGGTGTATGTACCACCTCTACTACGTGATGTAGCAGAGCTCCCTGAGAATATAGTGGAAGCGACTGCTACAGTCGATGATGCCATGCTGAGACATGTATGGCAAGAATTCAATTACCATATTGACGTCTGCCGGGTCCCTCATGGTTCGCATATTAAATGTTTGTATAAAATAAAAAAAATAAAAAAAATTGAAAAAAAAACCCTTCAGAGTTTCTCTTCAAAATGAAATATGTATGACATCTGTAAAATGTTTAGATCTTGTGCTATAAATAATTGAAAGTGTTCCCAAACTTTATGTACATCCTGTATTTCTTAATCCAAACAACTTCTTTGACCTAGGATATATCAAATGGTAAGCATTAGGATGAAGTATCTCTAGAATTTCAAATGGTTCAATGTAAATACCAAAAAATTTCTTTATTTCCTTATTGATGGCTTTACATTTTTCGTAACTTTTGGGTAATACCAGATCCCCTACCTTATATTGAATGACTTTAAGTTTCATATCTTGTTTTCGGTTTCCTTGTCTTGTGGCATAATTCCATATTGTCCCTAACAATTTTGTTTCTGTCATTTGCAATGATTTCAGTATGAGCTGGATAATCTACTAATTTATTCAAAATATGTTCTGGTTTTTATCATACTGTATTTCATATGGTGTGAAACCTGTGGTAGTGCGTTGTGAACTATTCAGTACATCTTCAAATTGATTGAGGTACCAAGGTCAGGTTGTGTGATCTTTTGCACAGTATGTCCTGCAAAGCCTACCTTGCACACGTACCTCTATGTTGGATTTCACAATAGTGAATAAATGGATATTAAAATATGTTTTATTTTTTCATAGCTAGTAAATCCTTTCCATATGGCTGAAGTGAACTGACTGCCATTACCTGATAAGATTGGTTGTGGCTTACCCACTTTCAAGAAATTATCTTTAGTAAAACACTGAATAATTTACCTGCTGGTTGCTTTCCTCAATGGATACAATTTTATAAATTTTGAAAACAGATCTACTGCAACTAAAATATAACAACTATCTTTGGAGCAAGGTAGTTTTCCAAATAAATCAATGACAATTAGTTCAGACTTACCTTTTGGGCACATACTTTCCATAACACACTGATGCTTTTGATTGGAGCCTCTAACTCTCAGACATCGGTCACAAGTTAACAGACAATTCCTATCTCTTCTAGCGATATTATTGAAATATACATTTTCCTTCAGTTTTTGTATACATTTCATTATGTCACAGTGTTCATAACTCTGGTGTATGTATTTAATTAATGTATCTACATGTTTGGGCCATCATACTTTCCAACTGTCTGAGTCGGGACTACTTCTTCAAAATAGAATCCCTTTAAAAACCTGATAATATAATTTCACTTTTTCATCCCCTTTTTATCCATATAATTTTTTACTAATTTCCATTCTTCATCTTGATTTTGGTTGCACATTAATTGGTTACAGATATTAGCAATTTCCTGCTTCCCTTTTATTCTCTATATGTACATATCTGAAAATTTTTGTTGTTCTGTAAGTTTTCATTTTCTTGTTAACCCCCCCACTAGAAATCTAGACAGAGCATCTGCTATCACATTTTGGTCTCCTTTTATGTAATGTATTGTGTAGTTAAATTGTGATAGGAAAATAGCCCAGCTAGTAATTCTGTCATGAAAAAGTTTGCATTCCTATATGTAGCTCAAAGTTTTGTGGCCAGAGAAAACTATTGTTTTTGGTCAGAGAAAACTATTGTTTTATGACGAACTAGGTAGCTCTTCAACTTTTTAAATCCCCAGACATAACTAAGAGTTCTTTTTCTGTGACAGTATAATTTCTCTCGTGTTTCTGTAATCCTCTCCTAGCAAAACTGATTGAAAAGTGTTCTATAGCCCCATTGATTTCTTTCTGCTGAAAAAGTTGTACCCCAAACCCATAATCACTTCCATCAGTTATAAGACAGAATAGTAATGCCCAATCAGGCCTATGAAGGATTTTACTGTTGCAAAGTTTCTTCTTAATTTCATTGAATGCCTCTTGACATTTAGTTGTCCATTCCCAAATTGAATTTTTCTTAAGAAGTTCTCTGAGACATGGTGCATTAAGTGCCTGCGTACATACATATTTATGGTAAAAGTTTGCCAAGCCATAAAATGACGTAAGTTGCTTTTTATTTTTGGGTAATGGAAATTCCTGTATGGCCATGAGTTTATCTTTGTCAGGCATAATCCCCTTTTCACTAATAGTGTGGCTTAAAAATTTAATTCTGTAACTCCAAATTTACATTTCTCTAATTTCAAAGTCATCCCCCCCCCCCCCCCCCCCCCCCCCCCGGTATAAACTTTTTTTCCAATTTGCCTTAAAGTTTCGATATGTTCTTCCTATGTGTTACTAGTTACTAAAATATCGTCCACATAGATTACCAATTTGGACAATTATTTTTCTACCTAAGACACATATAAATTCAGCAACTGAAATGTTAAGTCCAAATGGCACTATACAAGATTCATAGCTTTTTGCATTATATAAAAATTCAGCATACTGTCTTGAATTTGGCTCTTAAACAATTTGGTGTAACCTTGATTGCAAATCTAGACTGGAAAAAATATTTTGTGTCACTGAATTTATGCAATAATTCCTCCAGGGATTCAGGATATTCAGTTTTCCATCCAAGGAATTTGTTCAGATAGTGAGAATCCAAAACAAGCCTAACATCTCCATCTTTCTTAGAAACAACACCCATTGGATTATTGTACTGGCTGCGGCTCCTTTCCTCTATTCCCCATTTTTGCATCTTCTGGATTTCTCTCTCCACTAATTTTCTTTTGCAAATGGAGACCCCATATGGTTTGATAAAAAATGGATCATGCTGTTTCATTTTTAATCTCCAGACACAATTTTTAACTCTTCCTGGCTGATTACAAAACATGTCACAATTTTCTCGCAGAAACTGATCTAAATCTTTTCTCTCATAATTGGATAAGCTATCTGCAGTACTTACTTTATCACTGACTAACTGTGAAAAACTATTACTATCAAAATTGTCCTCTTGTTCCTTCTCTAAACCTTCAATGTACTTGTCATCAGAAAATTCAATTTCTCTTATTTGATTACTGCAATTTTCTGTATACTTTAAATGTTATTTGGCCTTACCAGAACTGCCAGATTTTGGTTCTGTGAAACATATTTTTAAGTTTTCCCAATAAAAAATTGCTTTTGCTTTTATTATTCAATTCATGCCCATCAGAATATCTTCATTTAGGTCTACCGCAACAAAACATCCTTGTTCAAAAAATAAATCCCGAATTATAAATGAAATCAAAGCCTTTTTGGAAAGTGATTTGTGCACATACCTGTAGTTCCCTTGATCTTATCACCTATTACAGGAAATTCTATGTATGAAGCACTGTTTTTCAACCTTTCTCTTACTTTATCAGATATGCAACAAATGGAACTACCCGTGTCCATTAGACACATGCCTTTCCTATTGTCAATTGTTATTTCAAAATATGGACTACCAGGTAACTCTTGTTTATCAATTTTCACTTCCTCCATTAATAAATCACCTTCTATTTCTTTAAAATCTAAATAATGCATGGCAATTGTTTATTCGCTGAAACTGTTCCTAAATCACACAAAGACATATCACCATTAGACTGAATTTCTTCTGGATCTGACAAACTACTGCTTTCTGTGTAAGAGGACTCACTAATTATACCTTGCTGCCTGCCTGAATTATTACTTATCTCATTGTTTATTTGTGTGTGTTCCATGATTTAATTATTCTCAAATTCCAAATAATATCATCACTGCTACATTTCACTTCACTGACTTCTTGCTTATTTAAAACCTCTAAAACATTGTAACCTATCTGCTTAGTTTGTTCAGTCTTATCATTACTATTAGCCAAAATCTCCCTGACATCAATAGAAGACCACTGATTTCCATGTACCTTATCATCACTCATTAAATCTTCAATACCTACTAATTGACTATTATTAACTTCATCTTCCAATACTTATACAAAATCATCCCATCAAGCTCCTCTTTAAACAAAATATCATTAACGTCATCATTGTCGTCGTCATCATCATCATAATCATAATCATCATCTGAGTCACATGCATCAGCATGGACCTCGGCTTCAACATCAAATCTCCCCTACTGCTACATCATCATCTGAATCAGCTACTAAAGCATCAATATTTTTGGGTACAAGGGTATCATTTTGGCTTACTACTACATCAGACAAAACTGGTTGATCATCATTAACAAACAAACTAGCAATACTATAATCATCATTATAACCATCCTTGGATACACGCTTGTTGTCAAATAAATTTGTCAGGTCCTCTTCACTAAGCTTATAACTATTTTGTGTCTTTGTGTCATCATTACTCATTTCTTTTAACATATAGTTCCAAAATTCATAGTGCTTATTTACATTATTAACGTGGTAGTTCCTATTGTAATCCCTTCTATTTTCATTCAATATACTAACCTTTCTGCTTGAGAGGTCAATTTTTGCCTTTCTCTCGCTAAGAAAGTCGCACACCAGGATGCAGGCCACACATAATCCTTTTACCACTAGAAAAGCACACTTTATGGTTTCTTTCCCAAGGCATAATTCCACCCACACCTGGTATTGAATATTCTATGTCTGTGCGCTAATGGCTCCAGTAACACGACAGTTTTGCACTGGGTAAGTAGGCAATTTGCGGTTATGACTTAAAGTTTTGAAAAAATCATAGCTCAGTACGTTAGTTGTAGCTCCTGTTTCTACATATATTTTTATTGGAATGTTATTTATTTGTGCTTTTAATATGGTTTGCACTATTTAGATCTCCTTATTACCACATTTATTCAGTTCCGTTAATAAATCCCATTGCATTGTGTTGCCTTCTTGGTATCTCAGCATGCGGATATTGTTTTGGAAATTGTCCTGAGATGTGCCCCCCGCTCCATCCATCGACCAACAATGGGGAGCTTATTTCGGTCGATTCTCGTTTGACGGTCGTGAAATGTTATTGCTTCCTTCACCTGTCATTTCAGTGACCCCCCACACCGCTATTACTATCCGTCCAAGGCTGTGGTATCACATTTGTGTTTGACATTGTATTCTGGTTGTCATCTTGGTAATTATTACTGCTTACTGTAGGTGTTTGCTGCATTGAACTGTGCATCCACTGCACCGCATAGTTGTGATTATTCGGACTGCTATTTTGATTAGGCCATTGCCCTTCATGCATACTACGTTTTTGATTCTGATTCCCATTATTGCTGTTGTTATATCCTGGACAGTGTCATTCTTCGCATCTACATTTTTTGCTATACGGCATCTGACCATTTCCTTTTCTCCCATTATGTTCATTATGTTGTTCTCGTTTACTGTTGTTGTTGTTCCTGAAGTTGGGATTTTAATTCCGGTTTTCATGTTTCCTCGGCGAAAAGTTCCCATTTTCTCAGTCTCGATTCGTCCGGCATTCCTCTTGTGATAGGTCTATCTTGTCTAACACCGATAAATATCTCTCCTGATCGTCTTCTGCAATGTTGTTTAATTTATCAGGGATGTGACCTGGTAAGCGAAGATTTAAAATACGTATCACATCTCGTGCAGATATGGGCTCATCCCAAAATCTCATCTTATTAATGTTCTTTTCAAAATATTTCTGCAGGGTACCTTGTTTTGAATTAAACACCTCAGGGTTACAGACTTCCATCCTAAGGTGTTTTTGTATTGCCTTTGACCAATAGCAGTCTAAGAATGCCTTTTCAAATTGTGCAACGCTCTGACAGTTATCAATAATTTAATTCGCCCACAGGGCAGCGTCGCCCTGGATATGCGCTATTATAAACTGAATCTTTTGTCGATCATTCGACGCACTGGGTAAAATATTCTGAAATCCATTTATAAATATCACAGGATGCACCGATTTCTTTTCTGTTTTGTAAACTTGAAAATGACAGTGTTTTATTAGAGTCTCATCAGTAGTGGTAGTTACAGTAGAAGAATTTGCCCCCATTTGATTATACATTGGCATACTCCTCCGTACATTTACGTCTAATCTATCAGAATTCAGTACGGGCTGATATGACCCATATGTGCTGTTTTCGTTGCCGTAAGTATTTTGGATTAGTGTATCTCCGTTATCATATATCTGCGCCTGTGTACGCGCACGTTCTAGTTCGGATATACAATGTGTGATCTCTTGTTGCCACTGGGGCACTGGAGATTTGTGGCTCGATTCAATTTTTCTGCTGCGAGTTGATGCCCTTCGGTTGCGTTCTGTTTACAAACAGCTACGCCATTGGTTACTTGCTGCATAGCAGCCTTTACTTTATTTTCTATTTGTTCCGAGATCTGACTGTCCTTCTCAGTTAGCCAATCTTGGAATTCCTGTTCTACTTTCTTAGCTTGTTTGGCTAAATGTTGGTCTGTAGTTTCCTTTTGCACTATTTCAACAGTTTCCATACAGTTTGTAAGTTGTTCGACCTCGTCTTTTATAATGGTATGTATCATTTGCAACGTTTGCACATCTTGTGCCATGTAGCTGACTATGTTTGGCAATTCGGTTTATGTTGTCTTCATTTCATTTATCTCGAACTGTACTTTTTTGAACTGTTCATTCATGTGCTCTATTAATGCTTTATCTGTTTCTTCGGCTTGGTCCATTATTTGTTTAACTAGCTGGTTATTTCATTCTTCCATGATCCTATGCCTTTCTTTCATTTTTTCTTCCTGTAACCTGTCCCTTTCTTCTAACTTCCTGAGGAACTCCGCGAGCGTGTCAGGTATTGGTGAACATCATTAATCTATTCATTGTGATACTGCTACTTGCCCTAGTAGCGGCTATCTGCCCTGGTACTTCTATGTACTGACTAGATCATGGTGATTCACCCGAAAATAGCTTATCAACCTTATCATTCCTATGGTTACTAGTAATGTCTACCATCTTCATATCACGATCAATATCGCTTAATAACGGAACATAATACTGCATATTTGTATCCTGATTCTGTTGTGGCTTCATAACTCGGGGTCAACTTTACCCATATTAACAAGAAATTCACACAAATTGCTTCACACGCTTTAACAGTATACACTTTCACTGGCTACAGCCTTACAGTATACCTACTTACTACACATACTGGTTCTGATCTACAGTAGCATACTATGCTTTCTAAAAAAGAATGGTTAATATTTCTAAACTCACAGTGCTATCACTTGCTTAACAATTGTTTTCACAAATACAAACTATTTCCTACTCCATTACGCACCATTTACCATCTGCTCTCCTGTTCTTTGATGATACCAAGCCTATGCAGCAAAAATTGATACCTAGTGGTCCTTACCTTTTCACTTTCCTGTTTGTATATGTTTCTCTGTCCTCTCAGTGTCTGTCAAGGTTCTTCTGTGGTACACACATTTGTAACGTTTATACATGAAATAAAAATTTGTCTTGCATTTATAATGATTCCTTACTTTAAACTACGTACGATGAGAATTTAACATTAATTATTTTCATTGAGTATGTAAGACCATTATACGCTGAATACTTTTTAGGAGGCCAAATAAATGTTTGATTTCATTTTAGATGAGTGCCAGGCTCCCTACAAGTTTACAATGTCACTAAATAAAGTCCAGGCCAGAATACACATATATGCCCCAAATGGTATCGCTGAAAATATCTGACCTCTTGCAAATTAAATAAGGATTTGAAATGATTTTGTAGCCTCTGATATAAATGAAAATTGCAAAATAACTTAATATTTAAATCTACCGTGTAATGGCGACCAATTGTTGCCGGTCAGCGATTGCGGCATGTGGGCATCGTAGCAGCTGAAAAATACTAATTAATCTCTCTCTTCAAGTGAAACATTAAGATTAGGTGCATGCATTATCTTGTAATAATAACATGAGCTATTTTTATACATGTATTTTAAGCAATAATTCACATACACACCTTAACATTGTCTAGAAGGGAAAACAATAACATCTGCAAGCATTAAGTGCTACACATAATCTCCATATAACAAAGAAAGCAGAAAAAAATCAATTTGTTTTGTTCATCTTATATATAGTTACATAAAGATATAAATATTTTATTTCAATCATAATTTTTAATGCGAGATTAATTATCAGCGATATGGTCTTTTTCTCATCAGAGTATTTACGTTACAGTTTTTTGTAAATATTGATTGTACAGTTCTTCACAAATGCCTTTTAAGTCTTGTTTGTTTTTAATTTATTCACATTTTATACACATTGCACACGCACTGTCCGTAAAAATCGCCTAAGGGACACTACACCATGTATCAGCATGGACCTCGGCTACAACATCAAATTTGCCTACTGCTACATCATCATCTGAATCAGCTACTAAAGCATCAATATTTTTGGGTACAAGGGTATCATTTTGGCTTACTACTACATCAGACAAAACTGGTTGATCATCATTAACAAACAAACTAGCAATACTATAGTCATCATTATAACCATCCTTGGATACACAATTGTTGTCAAGTAAATTTGTCAGGTCCTCTTCACTAAGCTTATAACTATTTTGTGTCTTTGTGTCGTCATTACTCATTTCTTTTAACATATAGTTCTAAAATTCATAGTGCTTATTTACATTATTAATGTGATAGTTCCTATTGTTATCTGTGTGATGTTGATGGTGTGACCTGTGTCTGTTTCTCCTGCTTTTAGCCTGGTTACGAGTTTTTCTCCTCACCTTAAACTGACAGGCCCCAGGTGAGGTGCTTACTCGTTTTCCTGTCTATACTGTCTGTTCTGATTTGAGTTGGTGTTTTGTCTGTAATTGTCGCTATTTTGATCTCTGTTCCTGTTACCATAGTTATTTTGTCTGCTACTGTTGTGATAATTTTGATTTTGATAGAACCCACCACTCTGGTGTTGGTACTCTCCCCTATTTTGATTGTTTGATCTGTCATGACTTTGCCATGCATAGCCTAACCTATTCACATACTTCAAAAGCTCTTCAATCGAGTCATTCTGGCCCTTAAAGTAGACCCAATTGAACCCACTTTTGGTAGACGTTGTTTCAGTGTGTCACTCTGAATTAACTTGTCTAAAGATTTGTCTAAGTGCGTCAATTTTCTTAGCTGCATTTTTCAAAGCTCACGCATGCATAATTTCCCGTCTCTGTATTTGCTGCTGTTCAAAAATTCAGACTTTATCCTAGCTTCTCTGCATTCTGACCAGAGTTTATTAAAAAACAATGTTTCAAACTGATCAAAAGTCATTTCATAGCTTACATTCTGATTTGCCCAGGATAAAGCTTCACCATCCAGAAAACACTTAGCTACTTTTGCTTTCAATGGTTCTGGCATACCAGATGTGAAACTGTCTTTGCATTGATATAATAAATCTACAGGATGCAACTTCACACCAGGGAAAGTTTTTAACAGTACATTGTTACATGAGTTGGCAAACAGATTGTTGTTATGTAACAACTGGCAACAACATTATTTTCTAAATTATTTACTCTTAAGTTGACTCTTTGAAAGTATTGGGTTACTGACTCAACTTTTTCGTTTACGAATTTAACCTCTTCTGCAACTAATATGGAGTTTTTCAGTTTCTCGTCTACATATTGACTTTCAGAAGTAACATATTCTTGCATAGCTTTAATTTCAGCTTTTCTGCTCTTGATCAACTCATCAGTAACTTTTGTTTTCTGAGAAGCTGATCCATTCCTCAACAACGTCAATTCTATCATTTATTACCTTTACTTCTGAGTTGGTAACTTGACCTAAACATTCAACTTTTGTTTCAGTATAGTCGACACAAATGTTAGTGTTGGCCAATTTTGTATTGGTTGTATCTAAATTCAGTTTGAAAGAGTTTAAACTTGAATAGACTTTCTAAAAGTTTCTATTTATGTTTTGATTAACATTCTTTATGGTATGATTAACTTTCATGCTACGGTTAACAATTTTGTATCCAACAATTGGGATAACTGTTCAATTAAATTTATAGGTTGGCCTGATTGTTGAAAGCCGTGTACAGGGGATCACGAACTGCATGATGCATTTTCTTGATTATGAGTTTCAGAATGTAAGTTCAGGGTCAAAGCCTAAATGTGCCTACCTGACCTAGTGGCCATAGGTTCGTGAAGAATATTATTCTCACTCATAATGAGAGTATTAGACTTGCAACAATGCTCAAAATCAGTAAATAATGTACTCTACCCACTAATGATCACACATATAAAACCTTGTACTGCAACTATTAAAGATTTATCGTAGCACTTTGGAACCATTGAACAACTGAAATTAACACTGAATTTGTTCCAAACCAATATAATTGAAAAATAGAGTACTCATCTTTCGTCCACAGACGATGTTGCAGGTCCTTACAGTTGAGCGTCAGTTTTCGCCACTTGTCTTGCATCCACATATACAAACAACTTAATCTTTCATTTATTTGTGGCACCTGGAATTTCACTCTTCGGAGAGTATTTCATTACGGTATCGAAAAAGGAATGAAAACAATGGATTGTTTTATTTCAGTCCATAATTGTGAAATGGCGATTTTCATTAATTTTTTCGTTGATTTTCAGTAACAGTGTTATGCCTACCACTGCAGTCCTTAGTGTGAATGTTGGTACGGCCATTTTTAAAGTCAGTGGACTATTGTCTCACTTGGCTTTCACTCATTATTCCTTTTTCTCACACATCTCAAAGGTTGTGACAATTTTTTTTTTTAATCCCCCCCCTTCCCCCCGATAAAAACCTAATCACAGAGTGCACCTCACAAGTGGCAGGATTTTCTATTAAAGCACACATTTTAACACATCACAGACAGCAAAGTAGCAAAGACCACGTGCTACCACCACTAGATACGTACTGGGTGTAGGAATATGACACCAATATGGTGCCTGTAGCCCCACCCACCACTGCAACAGACCAAAACAACTGTTACTTTGTGGATAGCCGTTGCACAATTGGCCCTTAATAACACAATGACATAACTAGCATTTCAGCAGATAGTCTTTCAATTTACATGTGGATTATCACACGCGCACAACCCCCCCCCCCCCCTGCACACACACACACACACACACACACACACACACACACCAGTCATTGTTGTTAAACCTGAGCTGCTTTCTGTATATATGTATCACCCAACAATCAACTTCGTGTGAATGGTTGCATTTCACCTCTTTTTTTTTCGTACTACCTAATAACTTGGTGTTGACTGGCTGCTTTCACCCTCAATGCCTGCATTCCACCTGTGATAGTGTTACAGCGGTCTTACAAATAGTAAGATAGTAAATCATATACAGGGTGTCCCAAGAGGAATGGTCAATATTTAAAAATATGACAAGAATGATCATTTGAAGCAAAAAAGTGCAGTAAACATTCAAATTAGAATGCATGCTTTATGGACTATGAACACTTGCTCATTTTCACTAATGTGGAACACCTCTCTTCTTTTGAAAAAGTTTTCAAAGCTCTTATGGTAAGCACTTTAGAGCCCTGTTTAGTAGACATTTTTCTCTTGATTTCATCCATAGTATCACCTCTCGAAATATGGAAGGCAAAGGGCTTGCACTTGAGAGATTTGTTCCAGAGTATCAAAGATGAAGTAGTGCTCAATCTCTTAAGTTATGCACTTTAGAATCATGTGTGCTGGACCTATTTGCCTCATATGATCATTCTTATCATAGCCTCGAATATTGACCATTCCTCCTGGGACAACCTGTATGTGACAAGTTTGATTGAAATTGCTGTAGGTGTTCTGAAGTAATGTTTATGTGTTACCACTTTCCCACCTCAACAATTAGGGGTAGCTTACACCCACCGTATCTGTTCTAAATAGAAAGCTGCATATGTAAATATGTGTAATAAGTTTTTATGAAATTTCTATATACATTCCAGAGTTGTGCTCACATGTCACCTCCCCTGCCTCCACCCGCATCTGCAGGAGTGCTAGATATGTTCCAGTGCTAAAATTTCTCTTCTTTGGAGAAAACTAGCTTAAAATCAAATTTAGAAAGCATTTTTTTTATAATCACATCATTTTTTTTATTATATATATATATATATATATATAGGGAAACATTCCACGTCTTTAAATATGTCTGCTTATGTCTGTATGTGTGGATGGATATGTGTGTGTGTGCGAGTGTATACCTGTCCTTTTTTCCCCCTAAGGTAAGTCTTTCCGCTCCCGGGATTGGAATGACTCCTTACCCTCTCCCTTAAAGCCCACATCCTTTCATCTTTCCCTCTCCTTCCCTCTTTCCTGACGAGGCAACCGTTGGTTGCGAAAGCTAGAATTTTGTGTGTATGTTTGTGTTTGTTTGTGTGTCTATCGGCCTGCCAGCGCTTTCGTTCGGTAAGTCACCACATCTTTGTTTTTATAATAATTTTTCCCATGTGGAATGTTTCCCTATATATATATAATTTTTTCCACGTGGAATGTTTCCCTCTGTTATATTCATGTCATATATATATATATATATATATATATATATATATATATATATATATATATCACATCATTCAATAGTCCCCCCATGAACCATGGACCTTGCCGTTGGTGGGGAGGCTTGCTTGCCTCAGCGATACACATAGCCGTACCGAAGGTACAACCACAACGGAGGGGTATCTGTTGAGAGGCCAGACAAACGTGTGGTTCCTGAAGAGGGGCAGCAGCCTTTTCAGTAGTTGCAAGGGCAACAGTCTGGATGATTGACTGATCTGGCCTTGTAACAATAACCAAAACGGCCTAGCTGTGCTGGTACTGCGAACGGCTAAAAGCAAGGGGAAACTACGGCCGTAATTTTTCCCGAGGGCATGCAGCTTTACTGTATGATTAAATGATGATGGCGTCCTCTTGGGTAAAATATTCCGGAGGTAAAATAGTCCCCCATTCGGATCTCTGGGTGGGGACTACTCAAGAGGATGTCGTTATCAGGAGAAAGAAAACTGGCGTTCTACGGATCGGAGCATGCAATGTCAGGTCCCTTAATCGGGCAGGTAGGTTAGAAAATTTGAAAAGGGAAATGGATAGGTTAAAGTTAGATATAGTGGGAATTAGTGAAGTTCGGTGGCAGGAGGAACAAGACTTCTGGTCAGGTGACTACAGGGTTATAAACACAAAGTCAAATAGGGGTAATGCAGGAGTAGGTTTAATAATGAATAGGAAAATAGGAACGCGGGTAAGCTACTACAAACAGCTTAGTGAACGCATTATTGTGGCCAAGATAGATACGAAGCCCACACCCACTACAGTAGTACAAGTTTATATGCCAACTAGCTCTGCAGATGACGAAGAAATTGAAGAAATGTATGATGAAATAAAAGAAATTATTCAGATAGTGAAGGGAGACGAAAATTTAATAGTCATGGGTGACTGGAATTCGAGTGTAGGAAAAGGGAGAGAAGGAAACGTAGTAGGTGAATATGGACTGGGGCTAAGAAATGAAAGAGGAAGCCGCCTGGTAGAATTTTGCACAGAGCACAACTTAATCATAGCTAACACTTGGTTTAAGAATCATGATAGAAGGTTGTATACATGGAAGAACCCTGGAGATACTAAAAGGTATCAGATAGATTATATAATGGTAAGACAGAGATTTAGGAACCAGGTTTTAAATTGTAAGACATTTCCAGGGGCAGATGTGGACTCTGACCACAATCTATTGGTTATGAACTGTAAATTAAAACTGAAGAAACTGCAAAACGGTGGGAATTTAAGGAGATGTGACATGGATAAACTGACTAAACTGGAGGTTGTACAGAGTTTCAGGGAGAGCATAAGGGAACAATTGACAGGAATGGGGGAAAGAAATACAGTAGAAGAAGAATGTGTAGCTTTGAGGGATGAAGTAGTGAGGGCAGCAGAGGATCAAGTTGGTAAAAAGACGAGGGCTAGTAGAAATCCTTGGGTAACAGAAGAAATATTGAATTTAATTGATGAAAGGAGAAAATATAAAATTCAGTAAATGAAGCAGGCAAAAAGAGATACAAACGTCTCAAAAATGAGATCGACAGGAAGTGCAAAATGGCTAAGCAGGGATGGATAGAGGACAAATGTAAGGATGTAGAGGCTTATCTCACTAGGGGTAAGATAGATATTGCCTACAGGAAAATTAAAGAGACCTTTGGAGATAAGAGAACCACTTGTATGAACATCAAGAGCTCAGATGGAAACCCAGTTCTAAGCAAAGAAGGGAAGGCAGAAAGGTGGAAGGAGTATATAGAGGTTCTATACAAGGGCGATGTACTTGAGGACAATATTATGGAAATGGAAGAGGATGTAGATGAAGATGAAATGGGAGATACGATACTGCGTCAAGAGTTTGACAGAGCACTGAAAGACCTGAGTTGAAACAAGGCCCCCAGAGTAGACAACATTCCATTGGAACTACTGACGGCCTTGGGAGAGCCAGTCCTGACAAAACTCTACCATCTGGTGAGCAAGATGTATGAAACAGGCAAAATACCCTCAGACTTCAAGAAGAATATAATAATTCCAATCCCAAAGAAAGCAGGTGTTGACAGATGTGAGAATTACCGAACAATCAGTTTAATAAGCCACAGCTGCAAAATACTAACACGAATTCTTTACAGACGAATGGAAAAACTAGTAGAAGCCGACCTCGGGGAAGATCAGTTTGGATTCCGTAGAAACACTGGAACACGTGAGGCAATACTGACCTTACGACTTATGTTAGAAGAAAGATTAAGGAAAGGCAAATGTATGTTTCTAGCATTTGTAGACTTAGAGAAAGCTTTTGACAATGTTGACTGGAATACTCTCTTTCAAATTCTAAAGGTGGCAGAGGTAAAGTACAGGGAGCGAAAGGCTATTTACAATTTGTACAGAAACCAGATGGCAGTTATAAGAGTCGAGGGACATGAAAGGGAAGCAGTTGTTGGGAAGGGTGTAAGACAGGGTTGTAGCCTCTCCCCGATGTTATTCAATCCGTATATTGAGCAAGCAGTAAAGGAAACAAAAGAAAAATTCGGAGTAGGTATTAAAATCCATGGAGAAGAAATAAAAACTTTGAGGTTCGCCGATGACATTGTAATTCTGTCAGAGACAGCAAAGGACTTGGAAGAGCAGTTGAACGGAATGGATGGTGTCTTGAAGGGAGGATATAAGATGAACATCAACAAAAGCAAAACGAGGATAATGGAATGTAACCGAATTAATTCGGGTGATGTTGAGGGTATTAGATTAGGAAATGAGACACTTAAAGTAGTAAAGGAGTTTTGCTATTTGGGGAGCAAAATAACTGATGATGGTCGAAGTAGAGAGGATATAAAATGTAGACTGGCAATGGCAAGGAAAGCGTTTCTGAAGAAGAGAAATTTGTTAACATCGAGTATAGATTTAAGTGTCAGGAAGTCATTTCTGAAAGTATTTGTATGGAGTGTAGCCATGTATGGAAGTGAAACATGGACGGTAAATACTTTGGACAAGAAGAGAATAGAAGCTTTCGAAATGTGGTGCTACAGAAGAATGCTGAAGATTAGATGGGTAGATCACATAACTAATGAGGAGGTATTGAATAGGATTGGGGAGAAGAGGAGTTTGTGGCACAACTTGACCAGAAGAAGGGATCGGTTGGTAGGACATGTACTGAGGCAGCAAGGGATCACCAATTTAGTATTGGAGGGCAGCGTGGAGGGTAAAAATCGTAGGGGGAGACCAAGAGATGAATACACTAAGCAGATTCAGAAGGATGTAGGTTGCAGTAGGTACTGGGAGATGAAGAAGCTTGCACATGATAGAGTAGCATGGAGAGCTGCATCAAACCAGTCTCAGGACTGAAGACCACAACAACAACAACATTCAATAGTAGGCACAAAATGTAAAGAATAATAGAATAATATTTAGGAGTGTATTACCATCACCCCCCCCTCCCTCCCCCCGTTCAACATGTTAAAAATGCTGCATAAAGCCTTTGGATATTCCCATCTTATATTAACTTTTGTGTATTAGCAAGCTTGAGTACACAGTGGTCAAGGCACTTTTATATGAGACTACCGTGGCTCAAAATCCTGTAATTTCCCAGAATCGCTGCCCATTTTATATTTTTAAGTTAATTTTAATAATTTCCCCCTGGACTATCTTAAGAAGTGTGCACTGGTTTCATTTGGGTCAAGCTCTTGTTTTTCATACATTCATTCATATCTTTCAGCTCTGAGTTCCCCTACTTCTTGAAGTAAAACATAGTGAAGGGCAAGAAGAAGAATGTGCAAGACCTAACCAGATAGTGTGTATGCCATTGTGGCACAATGGTTCCCTTGAAAAGCACATAGTTGATTTCCTTCCCCATCTTTTCTTATCCAAGTTTGTGCTCCAACTCGAAATGATCTTGTGGGAAACTGCCATAAAATTGTTTATTTTCCTATTGTTGTGTTCTAGCAGCCAGCAACAGTCAGATCAAGAACCAGTGCCTCATTTCACTTTCTTAGCTCACAAAAAATTATTGTTGTGAATTTATTTTTTGTCTTGAGTTAATTCTATGAATACTTGAGGAATTAGTCCTGCAACTAACAGAAAAAATATAATTTTCGGCAAATGGACCATCAGTTAGGATTTTATAGCTAGGAAGAAACTTTTGTCCTAGAGGTTCATTGAAAGCACTAAAATCATTATGCAGTACCTAATTTCACAATGTGTGGTTGTGTCTTGAGAATTCCCCTCGTATTTTTCTCCTTGCCTGTGATTATGTTCTATTCCAAGCAGTAGGTGAACTCAGAACTGACAGACTTGAATGTAAATCAAGAAAGAACTTTTTGCCAAAGGAAACCAATGCATGCATGTGTTTAAACAGTCCAGAACAAAATTGTTCAGATTAATGTAAAAATATAAAAACAAGGAGAATTTCATGGATGATTCTTGAAAGTAGAACCAATACTGAAAATGAAAACTTCAGTGATATTAGACTGTGGAAAAAGGAAAGAAAATGATAGCAAAATTCATCGTTCTACTACAGCAGATCTTGGTTTCAGCTATTACTTAGTCATCTTCATTACATATAACAACAGTTGGCATTGGTCCAAAGTGTCACATAGTAAACAACATGAGTTGATGTAGAGCATACAGAAGTCTAATGTAAACTTTGCTCAGTTCATGTTAGACTCCTGTATGCCATACATCAACCAATATCGTTTACTATGGACACTTTGAACGTTAGTCCAAGACTACGTAATTGCTGAAATCTGGATCAGCTGATTTCATGATCGATTGCTCTTCTTTTCGCCATTGTCTATATTCAACTATCACTGTGCACAACAGGATCATATGGATTCTAGTCTAATTAGAAATATGTTATGCACTGATAGAAGCACATGATATGCTATTTAACATACTGAAGAAATGACAGTTGAGGAAAAACTGCTAGATATTATCAGAGTAACCTAGACTAACAAAATTTCCAAACTAAAATTTCAAGGATGTTTCTGTATCCTTTGAAATCAAAACAGGTGTTTGACAAGGTGATGGACTCCAAAAAGTCTTGTTCATTTGTGTATTGGAAAAAGCTGCCTTATTGGCCTCGATATAAGGCAAACTTTTGCCTCAAAATTGAGGCATTAGGAATTAGAGTGCAGCTAGTTGGTTTGACCTTACAAATACCAATTTATTTTTGCATCATAGAAAATTGAACAGTAGTGCTCATTCATTAGTTTCAAATGGAACAATAGTATCATTAAGTGTCTTGAAATGAAGCATCGGGTACAATGTAACAATGTGCAGTTGCCTTTAATTGTTGACATTTCCTTTAGGTAATGACCATTACTGTGCTGTTAGTTCCATTATTTTACTCAACAGGTGAGGCACCGTTTCTCCCTCATCGAAGCATAAAATTTAGTCTTCACTTACAAGTGGTAACATCGAAGAAGAATCATCAACAAACATTGGAATATGGAGCTGTTATGATGAAAATTTCAAAATTGCCATTATCTGGTACCTAAAGAGTAGATCTAGCAGAGAAGCTGGCAGAAAGTATGGTTTGGAGAAATCTAGTGCGTCAGTTTGTATCACATCAGAGTATAACCTGTGAACTCCCCATGTTTTAAGGAAATCCTGCAGAGAGCCAAAAGCTGAGAAATACCCTGAACTTCTACAAGATAAAAGGAGAGCTGGGCTACTCTCTTTCAACTAATAATCCAGTTTAACGCCTTGGAAATTGTGGAAGTCGTAAACATGCCACAGACAATTCCATGGGCGTATTTGTAATGACTCAGGTTTATACAAAGAAGTGGCCTCTCTGTCCAGAAAAAGTACTTCACTGGCACAAACTGCTGGAAGATTTTACCAAGAATCTAATCAACTTCCAGAGGCATCTAATCCAAATGTGGCCATGACATTCTTAACTTCTATACCATATTGGCATTGCTAGCGAGATGGCCATCCTTTGAAATGTACCTGATAGTACG
This sequence comes from Schistocerca nitens, assembly GCF_023898315.1. NCBI lineage: Eukaryota > Metazoa > Arthropoda > Insecta > Orthoptera > Acrididae > Schistocerca > Schistocerca nitens. Next base: position 151,010,414 of record NC_064614.1, read on the forward strand.
AGAGTGAATGGTAAAGAGACATTAAGTATCTCATTAAGAACAACTGGAACTGAAAAACAAAGACATACCATCATGTTAACAATTACTTCAGAGGAAGGAAAAAATCTTTTTATTTTATTCTGAAATGTAAAACTTTGCCGGGGGGAAAATTTCCCTAAGTGATTAGTGATTTGTTGCTAACAAAAAGGCTGGATGGTGATAGAATTAACTACTAACTAGCCAGCTGCTGTCTGGAGTCGCAGAACAGATGTGCTGCTCAGTAAGAGAGCTGTGCTGGTGTCGGGTGCCTTCAGAGGTCATCTTACACCTCAGCTAAAGACTAGAGTTGCTGAGTTGAAGACAGATCTAGTCATTGCACCTGTAGATATGACTTCAGAACAACAGGTGCTTGATTCATTGTGCACTAGATATTTAAAGACCATCTCCAGAAACACTATTCCAATTGGCTTTTAGTAGGGGATCTTCCACTCATTCCATGTGGGAAGATTAAAAAGCCATCAGTCAGTATTATGTGTAAGTGAATCCCTCATTATTTGTGCACAATATTACCATATCCCGTGATCAAAGGGTTTAAGAAGCGCCGTGTGTCCAGTGCCCTGGATAATAGTGAGAACAATGTACTTTAGGAGTAAAGTGATGAAAGTAGTGACTGTGATGAGGCAAATACCAGTAGCCAAGTGAACAGTGAAATCATCATTGAAGACTATCGTTAGAAGTCTGGCATTTCTGTGTAATATATTTACATGGTGACATAAAAAATGTGTTTGCGAATGAGCACATCGTGAATAGGTTTTGTAAATGGGTAGTGTGACAAATTTTTCTCCACTAACACCACTCTCTCTCTCTCTCTCTCTCTCTCTCTCTGTCTGTCTGTCATTTAAGGATTGGCTTACATTTGGGTCGACATAGTAATACAAGAATGGTGTGAGGAAGTAAAACTTGGACTTAATATAAATATTTAAGATCTGAGATGAACAAAAATGGTATGGAAACAGATTGCTTAACTTTTTAATGTGATATATCTATAATAACAGTATTATTGAAACAGCAACACAACACATTAATATACTGAAAAATTTAATGAAACAAACGGGTGTGGAAATATCCTTTGGTAAAGAAAGTAATGTCAAATATATAGAACAAGACAACCTATTTCAACACCAGATATGAAACAGTAACGCCTGTGAATAGCTTTAAATACCTGGACAAAAGGTGTACAGCCAATGAGATAGATAAAGAAACTTTGAAAGCATGAATTTGAAAAATGGAAATGGCTCTTCAAATCACAAGAAATACTGAGTATACTATCATCACTGAAATATGTGTACTATAAAAATGCAATTAAAAGAGAAATTTCTTACATAATCAACTAGGTCCAGATTTATTAATTTCCTTTGCTCCTACGATTCCTTCATCCTTCGTGAGTTTTGTCCCATTTCTTCCTAGGTCCATTTTCTTCTTTTTGCAGACCTCTTTCTTTCCAGAAATCACACCTTTTGTGTTGTTTCTTTAAAAATTATTCTGTTAATCTTTATGTTCATTCTAAGTCCTGAGTTTTCCACATCTTTGTCAATTGCAGTGAACCATGTAGGTTCGGATTTGCAGCTGTTTAGTAAGTTGAAGAGCTGCCTGGTAGGTTCATTATTATTCATTTGGTATACATGTCCATAAAACTGTAGTCTTCTTTAATAGAGCTCTCTGTTTGATCATAGATTGTATTCAACATTGCTACTACTTCTAGGTCCCATTATTTTTCTTACAATTCTCTTTTCCCCAAATCTTGTTACTTCAAGTCATTCTGCTGTATACAGTGTTTCAGCCACACCATTGGTTCATAGTGTCATAGTTTTGTATTCCAGGACAAAGAAAGTTTTTTTTTACCAAGTGGAGTAGAGCAGTGGTTAGCACACTGGACTCCCATTCTGCAGGACGACTGTTCAAACCTGTGTCTGGCCATCCTAATGTACATTTTCCATTATTTCCCTAAATCACTTAAGGCAAATGCATTAGACATGTAATTATGTTGTCACTAGAGTATCTGCACAATTCAGCATCTGTATTGTCTTCTCCTGATGCTTTGTTATTTTTAAGTTGTGCTATGATTTCTCTGCTTTCCTCTATTGTTTGTGGCTTTGAGTCTAGTTGTATTTTGGTTACATTATCAAAATGAAATTCTTCCTTTGTTGGATTACAGTTGAGTAGTCTACAAGTATTCTGCAGTTTTCAGTTTTATTACATGCAGTCTTCTGTTGTTTTGAATCTGTAAACTGTAAATTTGGTAGTACTTCTTTTAACTATTTTGAATGTTTTGTAAAAGATTCTTGTGTTCTGCTTAAAGTGTGACTCACTTGAAATTATTTGATCTCTTATTGTTGTACACTCATCTTTTTGAGACCTTTTGGTTCACGTTATCTTGATTCTATAAATTTTTCCTGTTCTTATCATTTTTATTTGTGTACCAGTAATTCCAACCTCGTTGTCTCTTTATAATTATCTCATCACAATCAACATTCCACCAAGCATGTTACCATTTCTTTTTAAGAGGTATAGTTTCTCCTGCAGTCTCAATAATGTCTTTTTGAAGTTGTTTTCAACATTTAGGTATTCTTTTTTCCAAATGCATTTTGTAATTTATTTCTTAATATAACTTCTGTATAACGAACTTTCTGGATTGGTATTGATTCTTTCTTCTAATTATTGGTCTAACCTTGAATTTAATGGTATAAGCTAGTGGTCTGAATCTAAACTAGTGGTCTTGGCAACTTTTACATTGAGTACTTCCACTACAGACTGTCTACTTATAGCAACGTGATTCAATTGTTTTTCCACCACAAATCATTGTTTTTCAACAGAAATTTTATTTAGGGATACCCATATGGTTTGTTTTTTAGAAAGTTTTTTGAAGAATGTAGGTCTTAGTACTATGTTATGCTACCTGCATAGGTTTAAGAGTCTTTCTCGATTTTCGTTGGTTCTCTGAAGTGCAGGGAATTTTCCTACTATTGATCTGTGCTGACGTTCTTTGCCAATTCTGTGTTTGATTTTTTGTTTAAGACATATTTCAGAATGCTCAGATTCATTCTTTGCACAATGTCGTAGGCCCCCAGAATCTGAATGTCTACTTTTCGTTTCCTTCGAAATGGGAGATTGAGTGCTTCTTTAGGTAAAATCTCTTACAAAGTAAATCTCCATTGTCGATTATTTGTTAATTTATTGGAACAAGTCCCCTAAATGTGCTACTCAGGGTAAACATGCTACCCAAGGTTTCTTAGCTCTGAGGAATCTGTTTCCAGCTGTACATCCGGTGTACAGATGGTGACCACTTCGCCAATTGTTGCAAGTCAGATGCAGTGTGGACTTTTTCTTGTGTTACTTCTTCCTCTAGTTCCACTGTTCCGACCCCCCAGGGGGTCCACAACTCTTTTGTGGATACGTGCGTGGCGAGCACGGGGCCCCGAGCCATTGCAGCCTTCTTTCTCTCCAGGGCTGCATTTCCTTTCCCTTCCACTCCTTTCCCCTCCTTGCTCCTTTCCCCTCGCCCTCGACTCTCCCTCTCTTGGTGTCCTTGCTTATGTTGGCCCCGCTATCCTCCTGGTTCTGTTGGTTTTCCAATTCGGCTTTGTTGCATAATCATCTCCTCCTTTTGGCATTCCTTGGTCCCCCTCTGGTGTTTGACCTCCATTACAAAATTTCTCCTCCGTAGTGTGAGCCATTTGGGGAAGAGCACCTTACCTAGTGTCTCCGACGTGCGCCCTCCTAGTACATTCCACCTTTTATTTCATGTCGTTGTCTGATACTAGGGTGCATAGCCAGCACGGTAGCCAGCCCGTGTGGTGGGTTCGCTATGTACCCTTTTGGTTGAGCCCCCTGAACACACAGGGATCACACTTCTGATACCTGAGCTGTGACCTCCTCATGCATGCCTTGGAGTGGTTGCTCGTCATCCTGGAGCATCGGAACTCCCGGCAATGGCCGCCGTGCCAGACGGCCCTTGCTGTGCCTGGGTGGCGCCCGTGAGGAGAGTCCCTGATCGGAGTGGGTGGTATCAGGGCGGACGCTATGCAAATGAAACGCATATGGGTCCAGAACTCTGGCCGTTCTTCTGCGGCCGTCTCTCTGCGTGGAACTGATTCCTCAAGTGCTGCTTCTCTTACCCCTTCGGCCTTCCCTTCCATGGCTACCCCCTGGGAAGAGGGTCAGGCCCATCGTCTAGGGGCAAAACCTTTCCCCCGTTATCTAGTTTGCACCAGGACTGATGGTGATACTTTCACCAGTGTCAAACCTTTATTCTTTGTGGAACACATTGAAGACAAGTTTGGCGAAGTGGACTCCCTGAGCAAGATGTGGTCGGGTTCGTTGCTGATAAAAACTGCTTCAGCTGCCCAATCTGCGGCCCTTCGTGCCTGTACCCATCTTGGCACAATTCCTGTGTCCATTACCCCTCACCAGTCTCTAAATATGGTTCAAGGTGTGATTTTTCACAGGGACCTCATCCTTCAAACTGATGAGGAACTTCGGGACAATCTCGGACGGCGGGGTGTTCACTTTGTTCGGCGTGTTCAGAAGGGTCCTAAAGACAATCGTATTGATACTGGTGCCTTTATCCTGGCCTTTGAAGGGGATACCCTCCCTGAGAAAGTTAAGATTATGGTCTATCGCTGTGATGTGAAGCCGTACATCCCACCTCCTATGAGGTGTTTTAAGTGCTTGTGTTTTGGCCACATGTCTTCCCGCTGTTCCCAGGCCCCTCTCTGTGGTGACTGTGGACGTCCACTCCATGAGGGGAGTCCCTGTGTTCCCCCTCTTGTATGTGTAAATTGTCATGGTAGTCATTCTCCACGTTCACCAGATTGCCCAGTATATAAGAAGGAAAAAAAGATACAGGAGTATAAGTCCCTCGATCGTTTAACCTACACAGAGGCCCGTAAGAAATATGCAGAACTTCACCCTGTGTCCATGACATCTAGTTACGCCTTGGTTACATCTTCCCCCCTTCCTCCCCCTTCCTTACCCCCATCCCGGACCCCTCTCCTCCCCCCCTCCCCTGCGGCTCCCACACCTTCTCCTATGGGCGCTGCTCCCCCTCCCCAGCCGGAGAAGTGTCCCACTCCTTCAGCGTCTGCTGGTCAAGGGCGCCTCTCCCGGGATGCCCCTTCCCGGCACCTTCCAGGCCAAAGGTCTGCTGCCGCACGACGACCGCGAGAGCCACGGTCTGTCGGTCCCCAGGTCGCCCGGTCTCTTTCTGTTCCTGATCTTGCTGTAGCTGGCTCCTTTATGCCACACAGCCCTCCTCGATCTCAGCCTGAAAAGAAGAAGAAACATAAGTCCCGGGACAAAGAGCCTGTGGTGTCACCGGAGGTCCCTTCCCCGACTTCACAACCGGATTCTGACCTGTCGTTCATGGATGTCGCCCCCTCCTTGTCGGTGACGGGTGGGGACCCGGCGGTATGACTGGATTTAGCGTGTTCAGCCCCCATTTAAACCATCGTTCTGTGGTTCTCCAATGGAATTGTAATGGATACTATCGTCACCTTCCGGAATTGAAATCCCTTCTTTTGTCCTATTCTGCAGCTTGTGTGGTTCTCCAGGAATCTCATTTTACTGATGCTCACTCACCGACCCTCCGTGGGTTCCGTGTTTTCTGTCGAAATCGGGTCGGACCCCTGCGGCTTCTGGTGGCGTATGTACGTTGGTCCGTACAGACATTGCTAGCACGTGGATTCCTCTTCAAACTACATTGGAAGCGGTTGCTGTTAGGGTCCACTTAGACTCTGCAGTCACAGTTTACAATCTTAACTCCCTCCTGACAGGACTTTTACACCTGCTGCCTTAACCGCCCTTCTTCAGCAACTTCCTCCTCCCTTCCTCCTCCTTGGGGATTTTAATGCTCATCATCCTTTGTGGGGCAGTGCCTTTCCATCTAGACGAGGTCTTCTTATAGACCAATTTATTGCAGACCACGACCTGTGCCTTCTTAATGATGGCTCCCCTACTCATTTCAGTGCCGGTCATGGTACCTTTTCTGCCATTGATCTTTCTCTTTCTTCTCCCTCCCTCCTCCCTTCATTACACTGGTCGCCACATGACGACCTTTGTGATATTGACCATTTCCCGTTGATTATCTCGCTCTCTTCCCGCTCCCCGATGGACAGGTTACCTCGTTGGTCTTTCCAACGTGCCGATTGGCCTCTATACACTGCACAGGTCGTGTTTTCTCCCTCTTTGTCGGGTTGTATTGATGACGTCCTACGTGACGTGTCTGACGCGATTGTTCGCGCTGCTAGCCTTGCTGTACCGCGCTCATCTGGATCATTTCATCGCCGGCAAGTCCCGTGGTGGAGTACGGCCATTGCCATTGCCATCCGTGATCGCCGTCGAGCTTTGCAACACTTTAAGAGGCACCCATCCGTAGCCGGCCTTACTACCTTTAAATGCCTTCACGCTAAAGCCCGTTATTTAATCAAACAGAGCAAGCGGATATGTTGGGAACGATTCGTTTCTTCCCTTGGTTCTACTGTCCCTCTGTCACGGGTATGGGCTACACTTCGCTCTCTCCAAGGTTGCCATCGACAGTCCACCGTCCCAGGCCTTCACCTCCCAGATGGCATTTGTACGGACCCATTAGTTCTTGCAGAACATCTTGCGACCCATTTTGCAGTGGCATCAGCGTCAGCCTCCTATCCAGCTGCTTTCCTTCATCAAAAACAGCGGGCTGAAGCTTCCACCTTATGTTTCACCCCTTGTGAGTCAGAATCTTACAACGAACCTTTTACTGAATGGGAATTTCTTTCTGCTCTATCTTCTTCTCATGATACGGCCCCTGGCCCAGATTCCATTCATAACCAACTGCTTCAACATCTCAGTGCTCCACAACGGCAACATCTTCTTCGGGTGTTTAACCGTATCTGGCTCCAGGGTGACTTCCCTTCTCAGTGGAGGGATAGCATTGTGGTTCCTGTCCTTAAGCCTGGTAAGAACCCCCTATCTGTTGACAGCTATCGGCCAATTAGTTTGACCAATGTTGTTTGTAAGTTACTTGAACGGATGGTAGCCCGTCGGCTCAATTGGGTCCTCGAATCTCGGGATCTATGTCCCCTTACCAGTGTGGCTTTCGAGAGGGACGGTCTCCAATCGATCATTTACTTCGCTTGGAATCAGCAGTTCGGCAGGCTTTTTCCCAGCGCCGCCATTTGGTTGCAGTGTTTTTTGACCTTCACAAGGCCTATGACACAGCCTGGCGCCATCACATCTTACTTACCCTTCATCAGTGGGGTCTTCGGGGCCCACTCCCGATTTTGATCCGCCAGTTCCTGATCCATCGGTCATTCAGAGTTCGAGTTGGTACTGCTTTTAGTTCTCCACGGACCCAGGAGACGGGCATCCCACAGGGTTCTGTCTTGAGTGTCCTTCTTTTCCTCATTGCTATCGATGGACTTGTGGCCTCTGTCGGTCCCTTGGTCGCCCCTGCCCTGTATGTGGATGATTTCTGCATTTGGGTTAGTTCCTCCTCGATGGCATCTGCAGAACGGCAGCTCCAGGTAGCTATACGGCGTGCCTCTGCATGGACCCTCTCACACGGGTTTCAATTCTCTCCTTTAAAATCGCGAGTGGTCCACTTCTGTCGCCATACTACGATCCACCCTGATCCAGAGCTCTATCTCGCTGCACAACGATTGCCTGTGGTCTCACAGTTTCGTTTCCTGGGTCTTCTTTTCGACAAAAAGCTCACTTGGCTGCCCCATATCAGACTCCTGAAGGTAGGATGTTTCCGTAAACTCAATGTCCTTCGCTTCCTTGCCCACTCCTCTTGGGGTGCAGACCGTTCCCTCCTCCTCCATTTTTATCGTGCTCTAGTTCTGTCTCGCTTGGACTATGGTTGTCAAGTTTATGGTTCAGCTGCTCCTTCCACACTGCACGTGCTAAATCCAGTCCACCATCGTGGTATCCGTTTGGCCGCCGGTGCCTTCCCTACTAGCCCTGTTGATAGTCTCCTGGTTGAAGCTGGGATCCCCCCCTTTCTGTTCGGCGGTCCCAGCTTCTGGTGTCTTATGCACTCACTATCCATTCCTCTCCCACTCATCCTTCCTATTCTATCCTGTTCCCAGACCGTGGACGTCGCCCACCCAACTCCCGCCCTCGGGCGGGTTTACCGGTTGGGCTGCGCCTTGCGTCTCTTTGCCGTGATTTTCAGCTTCCTTCTTTGTCCTGTCTTCCTCGCTCCCTCCCCTCCACCCCTCCTTGGTTAGTTACTCGGCCTCGAATTCAGATGGATCTCCGCCGAGGTCCGAAAGATTCCATCCCCCCGGTGGTATTCCGTTCCTTTTTCCGCCAAATTTTATGGGAGTTTCGGGATGCTGTTGTTTTTTACGCTGATGGCTCTAAATCTGCTGATCATGTTGGGTATGCCTTCACGTCCTCTGTTGGAACGGAAAGTCATCTGCTGCCACCTACATGTGGGGTGTTTACTGCGGAATTGATGGCAATTTCCCAGGCCCTTACCTTTATTAAACAGTCCCAACACAACCGCGTTTTGTTATGTACGGACTCGATGAGTGGCCTTCTTGCTATTGACCGGTGTTTTTCGCGCCATCTCTTGGTCTCTGCCATCCATGACCATCTCGCCGATATTCACCGTGCTGCTTGCTCCATTGACTTCCTTTGGGTCCCTGGCCATGTGGGTATCCCGGGTAATGAGCTCGCTGATCGTTTGGCTGGGGGAGCAGTTACTTACCCCCCGTTTTCTGTAACCCCTCCTGCAGCGGATTTACGGCTTCACATCAAATCCACTTCGCACAGTCATGGGCCAATTCTTGGGATGCTACTCCCCTGTCTAATAAACTTCGTGCAATTAAGGTGACACCAGGCCCGTGGCGTTCTTCCTTTCGCATCTCCCGAAAGGACTCAACCACACTGTGTCGTCTCCGCATTGGCCATACCAGGCTGACCCATGGTTTTCTTTCGCGTGATGAGCCACCCCCACTATGTGGTTGTGGAGCCTTCCAGTCAGTAGCCCACATTTTGGTTGAATGCCCCCTTCTTTTGGCTCTGCGTGCTAAGTACAGCCTCCCCCGCACTTTATCTTTGATGTTGGCTGACGATTCCCGGATGGTCTCTCTGGTTCTCGGTTTCCTCTGGGAAAGTGGTTTTTATTCTCAGTTTTAAGGTTTTTAATCTCTCTCTGGTGTTGGGGCAGGGCGGTGAGTGTTTGGGTGTCTCCCAGTGTTCGGAGATTCGTGATTCACCTCCCTGACCGAAATCCTCTTTTCTTCCCCTTTTACTCTGTTTTTACCCTTTTTTTTTTAGGCTTGGTTAGTCTTTCTATTCCCATACGTACTTTCTACATTATAGCAGTTGTACATTTTAAGTCACAGGTGGTCTTGCCTATGCTGGTGTTGGGGCAGGTCCTCAGACTAAAGCAAGAATTAAATGAAAATGAATCAAGCTCTGAAAGCATAAATCAAGTTGAGGCATGATCCTATAATTTTTATGTAGACCTACTTCAGCTGTAAAGTTCTGATTTGTTTTTGAGAAGTTCCTCTCCACTGTTGCTTTCACCTTCCATCTCCTGTACTGTTGTCTGGAATTATTCCATTTTCTTTCTTCAACCTTCAATTGTGATTTAGCAAAATGTCTTCTCCACTCATCAGTCAGAGTTATTATGTTAACATTGCTGTTATTATGCAGCTCTTTATAAATATTTGTTGACTATGCTTTAGACTTTTAGTAACCTTGTGTTTTAAGATAGTGGCTCAATATTGTACATTCTGTACTGAATAGCTCAATAGTAATTATTATTATTTCTTTTAAGATTCTTTCTTTGCAGCCAGTTATTAAAAATCCTTGTGAACACTTGACAGTTTTTTGTTTGTGTGATATAGGGATATAACTGATATTGTTTCAGATGATCTTGTTGAGGCAAACCTACTGCTTAAATAACACCATCTGAAGATAATGCTGACTTTACTATAAACTTTTCTTCCTCACACACAACATGGTTTTAAGCAAAGACCATTTTAAATCATTGTCATATTAATATAAAATTATGAGAACTTACATGAGTTTCTTGATTTCATCTTGCAAGGAAGTTGAAACCCCATATTCATCAGTGTAACACACTTACAGAATAAGGGACAGCTGTCGATATAATGTTGAGGTGAAGTGTAAACAAGAACAAAAATACTTGGTGTCATGTGAACAGTTCACAAATTTTAAAAATAACCAATTGAATTATCATAATGACTGTCAAAAATGCACTTATGTCCAAAACATGTACAGTGTAAGAAATAAAAGTTTATAGCAAATTCGCAGTTGTTTGACTGTGGTCTCACTTAAACAATTTCTATTTGTTACAAGGCCTTTTTTATACACAACTGTTCATAAATTTTAATTCTTTTATTACTAATTTCTTTCAGAAAGGATCATACGTAAGGCTGTTTGGTATACAAGCAAAAAAATTTTCACTTCCATTATCAGAATATAAGGACTGTATAATCCTCAAAATTGATGGAAGAATCTTCAGTTTTGAATCAGTAGTTGGCAGTGAAAAGGCAAAGATCTCTAGGTAAGTAAGGAAAAAAATCATTTCCATAAACCATGTTTGCATAATATTAAAATAGATTGTAATCTTTGCATATTTACTGCACCATACGTTTATACTCTGGTGTGATGGAGTATGCCTCTGGTACCACTGTCTGATCCCCCTTCTTTGTTCCAGTCACAAATGGCGTACGGGAACAGGTTGTTAGTATTAGGTCGAAGATTTTCTCAGTGTAGTAATCCCACAAGATGTATGTACAGGGAAGTAATATGTTGCCTGACTCTTCCCAGAATTTCAGTAGTAAATGCACAATAGCTCTCTCAAAACATCACACTCGAACATTTCTGTAATGCTTTAGCACCGACTAAACAACCCTGACACGAAGCAAGCTGCTCTTCATTGGATGTTCTCTATCTCTTCTGTCAACCCAGTCTAATAAGTAAGGGTCCCAGACCGATGAGCAAGTGTTTTGTAAGTCACTTCTTTAGTGGCTGAATTACATTTCATTAAGATCCATAGAGAAGGAATAAAAACTTTGAGGTTTGCCGATGACATTGTAATTCTGTCAGAGACAGTAAATGACCTGGAAGCGGAGTTGAACAGAATGGACAGTGTCTTGAAAGGAAGATATAAGATGAACATCAATGAAAGCAAAACAAGGATAATGGAATGTAGTCGAATTAAATCAGGGGATGCTGAGGGAATTAGATTAGGAAATGAGACACTTAAAGTAGTTTATGAGTTTTGGTATTTGGGGAGCAAAATAACTGATGATGGTCGAAGTTGAGAGGGTATTAAAATGTAGACTGACAATGGCAAGGAAAGCATTTCTGAAGAAGAGAAATTAGGTAACATTGAGTATACATTTAAGTGTCAGGAAGTCTTTTCTGAAATTACTTATATGGAGTGTAGCCATGTAAGGAAGTGAAACATGGAGGATAAATATTTTAGACAAGACAGGCTCTCAAAATATGGTGCTGCAGAAGGATGCTGAAGATTTGGTGGATAGATCAAGTAACTGATGAGGAGGTACTTAATACAATTGAGTGGAAGAGTAATTTGTGGCACAACTTGATTAGAAGAAGGGATCCGTTGGTAGGGCATGTTCTGAGGCATCAAGGGATCACCATTTTAGTATCGGAGGGCAGGGTGGAGGATAAAAATCCTAGAGACCAAGAGATGAATACACTAAGCAGATTCAGAAGGATGTAGGTTGCAGTAGGTACTGGGAGATAAAGAAGCTTGCTCAGGATAGAGTAGCATGGAGAGCTGCATCAAACCAGTCTCTGGACTGAAGACCACAACAACAATAACAGCAACAAAACAACAACAAGATTCTTCCAATGAATCCCAGCCTGATATCTGCTTTTCCTACTAGTTGTTTTTTTTGTGATCATTCCATTTTAGAATGCTCCAGGTAGTTTCCCATAAGTATTGTATGGCAATTACTGTTTCTAGTGATTGCCAATAGCACAATAGTAGAATAATGGATTTTTTCACTTGCTCATATGCAATACATTACATTTAGTTACATTCACAGTAAGCTGCCAGTCCAATGCTCAGTATTCTATGGGTCTTCTGGCATTGTTACCTGTTTGTAGAGAATGACGTCATTTGTGAATAACATTATCCAGTAGATGATTTATATATATGCATATATACATTATGAAAGTAACAATCCTATCACACTTTCTTTGAGTACTCCTGAAATTGCCTTCTGTCAATTTTGTTCCATTAAAACGAAGAGTTGACTCCTCTCTGCTAGGGAGTCCTGAATCGATTCACAAATTAGGTCTGATACTTTGGGGTTAGCCTACATTTTGTTCACTAAATGACAGTGCAGAACTGTATCGAGCACCTTCCTGAAGTCGAGGAACGTAGCATCAGCCTGGACGCTGATATCTGTGGTGCTCTGGATCTTGTGCGTGGAAAGAGTGAGGTGAGTTTCACAAAATATCTGTTTGCAGAATCAGAGATTTTCATTCTCCAAAAATATTCTACAACAGGTTTATGTCAGCAGTGTCGGCCTATAATTGCGTGTAATTTTCTTGAAACCGGGCATTACCTCCACTTTGTTCCAGTTGTTAGGTACCCTTCATTGGCAACAGAGTGCTGCAACAAATTACTGCTAGAAGCTGACAAGTTCTTCAGCATGGTATCTGTAGAATCTTACAGGAATGCCTTTCCATTATTAAGTGAGTGTAGTTGATTTTCTGTTCTGTGATCACTTACGGTACCATCTGTCAGCATTTGTATGATGGTTGTAAGGAGGCACTGTGTTACAATCTTCCACAGTGAAACACTTTCGGAAGAGCAATTTCAGTATTTCAGCTTTCCCTCTGTCATCTCTGTTTCAGTGCCCTTGTAGTCACTGAGTGACTGAATAATAATAAACTGACTGACTTTATATAAGGCTAAATTTGGCTGCATCAAACCAGTCTCAGGACTGAAGACAACAACAACAACAACAACAACAACAAATTTAGTTAGAATTTTTGATCAGATTGGATGGCAAAATTTTACTTTCAGAGTAATTCAATGCTTCTTTCGTTGCTCTCCTTACACCTATTTTCATTTCATTCAGTTTTTCTTTGTCCCATAGCCTATAACTGTTGAAATGTGTGCTGAACCTCTCTCTTCTTCCGTAGCAGCTTTACAATGCAGCTACTGAACCACAGTTTGTCTTCCCCATCCTTTAAAATCTTGCTCAGCATGTATTTAACCTAAGGCAAATTAAACAACACTTTTGAATTTCACCCCTTTGCACTGCACATCTTCATTCTTAGTAGTGAAAATTTGATGTTGACCACTCAGATTCTCTGCAATTTGTGTCCTGTTACTCTTATTAAGCATAATTTTTTTCTACATTTCTTGACATTCTTTGTAAGAACTCTGGTGACTGATACTAACACAACACTGTGCTCACTGATACCCTCTGCTGTATTAACTGATTCAAAAAGTTCTGGTCCAATTGCCACCAGGAGCTGTAGGGTATTACCCTCAGAAGTTGGTTCTCTGTATTTCTGCCCAAAGTAATTTTTGGATGAGACATTCAGAATAACATCACACAAATCCATGTCTGTGCCACTTGTTTTGATCACCTGAGGCTCTATTTTTATAGATGACAAACAAAAGTCTCCCCTTATTAAAGTACTGTGATCAGGAAATTTATTTACAATATTCTGCAAGCTCTCTGTGAAGCATTCTGCCACCACAACTCCCGCTGCAGGTGGTATTTAGGCAGATGCTGATACAAATCTACAACTGGCCATCTAGCTTTGGGTTTTATGTGGTTTCCTTAATTTTATTAAGGCAAGTACGAGGATGGTTTATTTGAAAATGGCATGCCAATTTCTTCCCCCAGTTCAAGTTTGTGCTATGCCTTTAATGGCCTCTTTGTTGATGGGACATTAAATCCCGATTTTGTTTCATGTTTTCAATCCAGGCGCCTAACTATGCTTGTCATCTGTTCACTGTTTCTTTCTTAAGTATTGTTCTGACTGTGTAGCCATCAACTTTATTCATTCTAATTTTTGGACTGAGATTGTGAAATGGCAGCCTTGTGTGGTAAGTACTGTGCCGTGTTCCATCTGAACTTGCCAATTATGTCTGGTGATGGACAAAAATGTGTCAGCTTTAAAACTGCATCAGTTTAACTAAGGCATTTGAGGTGTTACCACTGTAGTCATGAGGCAGCAGCCTACTAACTACCAGTGTTAGTACACTGTTATACTTTTACAGGCAGAGTACAAGAGACTCTAAAACTTGTCTGTGTGTGCTGGAAAGTTAGTTGAGATGACTGGAGGGCAGTTCCTGGCAAAAAGAACACAGCGTGCCACACTTAATGGAGAGAAATCTTTAGATATAAAAGTAACTCAGGCATACCATGAGGGTGTGTTGCAGAACCATTACTTTTCACATTATATGTATGTGACCTAATGGATAACATCAGAAGTTTGATCAGGCTCTTTGTGGATGACTGTGTTATGTTCAGAAAAGTTGCAACAGTAGAAAATTGTAGCGAATTTCAGGAAGTTCTGCAGATGCTTAGTGCAGGGACTGGCTGTTGGCCCTCGTCATAAACAAACAAATTGTGCATAAATTGACATAAAGAGCTGTTATTACACCATTGCACAACAGTCACTGGAAGTAGCCACATCCATTAAATATGTTGGATTACACATACAGAGCAGTTGAAAATGGAATAGCGACGTAAACTAATCACAGGTAATGCAGGCAACAGATAGAGGTTTTTTTTTTAGAGAATTCCCAGCATGTGCACTCCAGCCGTGAAGGGGTTGGCTTACAAAACCCTCATTTGACCACTACTTGTCTGCGATCCACACCGGGTAGGATTGATAGGGGAAACAGAAAAGATCAAAAGAAAAGCAACACATTTCAGAACAAGTTCAGTTAGTAAGTGCAAAAGCATCACAGGAATGCTTGTCGGACACCAGTGCCAGGCACTAAGAGAGAGAGAGAGACACTGTGGGTCAATGTTAAAATTCTGAGAGTGTACATTCCTGGCAGAGTCAATGAAATTATTGCTTCCTCTTACATATATCTTGTGAAAAGACTCCGATGGTAAGAGCAGAGATTTACATTCATATGGAGACTTATCGGCAATCATTCTTTCACTGAACTGACTGGAACACAAAATACTCTGTGCTATACACCATATGTAGGCTCATGGTGTATAGATGTAGGTGTAGGTTGTGAGACCCAATAAAATCACAGAACAATGAGACTATTGGCAGCCCATTCATTTGTTCACTCTTTCTCATTGTACTCTATAAATCTAGTCACAAAGGAGAACTGTCGGGTATATAGGACAACTTCATCTACACATTAAAATGCAGAAGCAAGCACTGCAAGCTGCTTCTGTAAAGTGTACTAGCAAAAAACTTATGACTGTTGCTAGTTTACATGCAATGATAATTGTTAGAATTACTTGTAGATTATTTTATTTGGAGAAGAGCACCTACTCTAAAAGGCTACTGCTCATTCTTGTACTCTGATCAGCTGCTGTCCTTACGCTGAAGAGCCAAAGAAACTGGTTGCACCTGCCTAATATCATGTAGGGCCCCTGCGAGCATGCAGAAGTGCCGCAACATGATGTGGCATGGACTCGACTACTGTCTGAAGTAGTGCTGGAGGGAACTGATACCATGAATCCTGCAGGGCTGTCCATAAATGTATAAGAGTATGAGGGGGTGAAGAGCTCTTCTGGACAGCACATTGCAAGGCATCTCAGATACACTTAATAATGTTAATGTCTGGGGAGTTTGGTGGCCAGCAGAAGTGTTTAAACTCAGAAAAGTGTTTGTGGAGCCACTCTGTACCAATTCTGGATGTGTGGGGTGTTGCATTGTCCTGCTGGAAGTGTCCAAGTACCTCAAATGTGCAATGGACATGAATGGATGCAGGTGATCAGACAGGATGCTTACGTACGTGTCACCTGTTGGAGTCATATCTAGACGTACCAGGGGTCCCACACCAATCCAGCTGCACAGTCCCTACACCATTACAGAGCATCCACTAGCTTGAACAGTCCGCTGCTGAGATGCAGTGTCCACGGATTCATGAGGTTGTCTCCATACCCGTACATGTCCATCCGCTCAATGCAATTTGAAATGAGACTCGTCCAACCAGGCAACATGTTTCCAGTCATCAACAGTCCAATGTCGGTGTTGACGGGCCCAGGCGAGGCATAGAGTTTTGTGATGTGCAGTCATCAAGGGTACACGACTTGGCCTTCAGCTCCAAAGGCCCATATCGATTATGTGTCATGAATAGGTTTGCATGCTGGCACTTGTTGATGGCCCAACATTGAAATCTGCAGCAATTTGCGGAATGGTTGCACTTCTGTCACACTGAACGATTCTCTTCAGTCGTCGTTGTTTCCGTTCTTGCAAGATCTTTTTCCGGCCGAAGCAAAGTCGGAGATTTGATGTTTTACCGGATTCCTGATATTCACGGTACACTCATGAAATGGTCATACAGGAAAATCCCCACTTTATCACTACCTTGGAGATGCTGTGTCCCATTGCTACTGCACCGACTATAACACCATGTTCAAAGTCACTTAAATCTTGATAACCTGCTGTTGTAGCAGCAGTAAACAATATAACAACTGCACCAGACACTTGTAGCCTTATATAGGCGGTGCTGACCACAGCACTGTATTCTGCCTGTTTACATATATCGGTATTTGAATATGCATGTTTATATCAGTTTCTTTTGCACTTTAGCGTATTTCATATTGTATTTGTATGTCCTGGACTTGGGCAGGATGGGAAATGAGTGGGACGTGGGGCAGCTGGTCGTGTTGGGTGTGGGGTGCGGGGGGAAGGGGGGGGGGTCGACTTCAAAACAAAAGAGTGGAGTTTTTTATTTATCCAAAAGCCAATGCCTAAGGGGTACACTAAACCCAAACTCGCTACGACAACAGGATGCTGGCACAGTTAAATTAAGAGGCATTGCATCCCCAAAGGGAGGAACTGGAGGACACATCCTGTCATGGACCAAGCTAGCAGGCAAGGGAGCATTCTGAATACTCATGCAGTCTCACTGACCCATCAGGTACACACCACCTGACTGGCCCCCCCAATCCTCCTATTGCTGCACAAAGGGTGCTTCAGTGGCTGTCTCTCCACCAGCAGTACTGGAACATAGCATCCTTGGTTAGCTGTGCTACTATGGGATGATGTTCATGTGGACTGGGCATGGGTGTTTTGTAAAATATTGTACTATGCCGGCCCAGGCTCAGCCACTGTCTTATCAAAGAGGCAGTACCATATATCAAATGAAAGACGATTAAAATGGATCCTAATAATGAGTTACAAGTCAAGTGTAGACCTTGTTACAAAATTAAGAAAAACTGTAGAGAAGTGGTCCTGATGCAGGCATGCTGATGAGATGCCATCGGAGTGAGTGTGGTGTTAGGAAGACAACTGAGAGTCAGAGCTGGTGGATGGCTCGAGGGCGCAGTTGAAGCAGCAGCTGAATGGCACGCAGGAGGGCTCGGGCACCATGGTTTAGGTCTGCGGTTGAAACCAATAGTGCTGGTACTGCTGTACGGTGATCAGCAGGCTCGGTTAATAGACCTCACAGATTGCAGGTAACTGTAATACACAAGTGCAAGTTTCACATTAAAAGGGGACCTAGGGAAGAATTCAGTGTACGGGCCTTACAAGTAACTGTAGCACAGTTACTACTAATGTGAATGTCACATGATGGGATTTGTAAAACAAATAAAGATTGTTAGACAGTCTCTGTGACTGTGGTGTAAAAAAATGTGTAACTGTCTATGTTTTGCAATAAAAGTTGCAAAATAATCCTTGTGTCTGATATCCAGGACTTTTAATGTTCAAATACAAATAATCCTTGATACACTATTATTCACTACAGTAACTGTATGACCCCACACTATGATACAAAATTTGAGCATTTAAAGGGAACATGAATGCAATAACACAGATCACTAATCTCTACATCTTAAAGTAAGTGAGAGCCATGTCTGAAGTGTGCCCAGATATTAACCATGATATTCACCCAGTGGCTGTTGCTCAGGTATTGGCAGAGGTCATGCCTTAAAACATGTGCAGTAGCCATGGGGATACAAGATCCATACAATAAGATAAACCAGCATTGGAGTTGGTGGGACAGACGTAGCACTGGGAATAAATACTTGGTGCTTGCAATCTCTGGCATTCCATTCAATGATATGCACAGTTCTACAATCAAGAGTGATTCGTCGATGTTCTTTAGCTAATAGTTTGTTAACAGACTCTAAAAGTCAAGTCTTAGAATGATTGGGTAATACCAGCAAGCTGTTTAGGTATGGTAACACATTAGGTACTTCAGGCAGATATAAAATAAAGGGTTCAGACTAGCATCGTGGGAATAGAGTAAATGAGCAGAAAGCTTAACAGTGGGCAGAGTCCACTGTTAGCTATATGACCCGATAAGTCTGAGACACTTCCACTTGCTCGACGAAAGATCTGTACCCAAAGACTGGAAAGTTGCACAGGTCAGATGAATATTCAAGAAAGGCTATAGGAGTAATCCACTAAATTACAGGCCCAATATCATTAACATTGATATTCAGCAGAATTTTGGAATGTATAATGTGTTTGACCATTATGAATTACCTTGAAGAAAACGGTCTGTTGACACACAGTCAACACGGATTTAGAAAACATCATTCTTGTGAAACACAATTAGCTCTTTACTCACATGATGTGTTGAGTGCTGTTGACAAGGGATTTCAAATTTATTCTGTATTTCTAGATTTCCATAATGTTTTTGACACTGTATGTCACAAGGGGCTTGTAAACTGATTGTGTGCTCAAGGAATATTGTCTCAGTTATGCAACTGGATTGTGATTTCCTGTCAGAGAGGAAAACAAATGATTTCTGGCATTCCTCAAGGTAGTGTCATAGGCTCTCTGCTGTTCCTTGTCTCTATAAATGATTTAGGCGAAAATCTGAGCAGCTGTCGTACGTTGTTGCCAGATGATGTTGTCATTTATCATCTAGTAAAGTCATCAGAAGTTCAAAACCAATTGCAAAAGGATTTAGAAAAGATATCTGCAGGGTGTGAAAATTTGCAAATAATGAAAAATGTGAGGTCGTACACATGACCGCTGAAAGGTATCCACCAAACTCCATTTTACGATAAATTAGTCAAATCTAAAGGCTGTAAATTCATCTAAATACAGTAGCTAGGAAGTACAGTTACAAAAAACTTAAATTGGAAAAAACACACAGAAAATGTTGTGGGGGAAGCTGAACCAAAGACTGCGTTCTATTGGCAGAACAATTTGAGATGCAACAGATCCACTAAAGAGACTGTCTACACTATGCTTGTCAGTTCTCTTTTGGAGTACTGGTGCGTGGTGTGGGATCCTTACCAGACAGGATTAACACAGTACATAGAGAAAATTCAAAGAAGAGCAGCACATTTTGTATTTTGAGAAATATGGGAGAGAGTGTCACAGATGTGATAGAGTATTTGAGGTGGAAATCATTAAAACGAACGGGTTTTTTGTGTGGTGGGAACTTCAATCACCAACTTTCTCCTCCAAGTGGGAAAATATTTTGTTGGCACAGACCTACATAGGGAGAAATGGTCATCATTATAAAATAAGGGAAATAGAGCTTGCGCAGAAAGATATGTGTTTGTTTTTTCTGTGCGCTTTTTGAGAGTAGAATAATAGGGAATTATTGTGGAGTGGTTCAATGGACCCTCTTACAGGCACTTAAGTGTGATTTGCAGAACATCCATACAGATGTGGATGTAGGTGTAGATGTGAGACTACTGACATTGGTTGTGGCACAGGGTACAATAAACTGTTTCTGACAGGGACAACCAAGCTACTTGTATTGTAACAACAGTATGAGGGCAAGGGGGCTTTAGTATCTTTTTAGGAATAGTATAATTTTATAGTTCTGACTGATCTGGCCTTGTAACACTAACCAAAACGGCCTTGCTGTGCTGGCACTGTGAACGGCTGAAAGCAAGGGGAAACTACAGCCGTAATTTTGCCCGAGGGCATGCAGCTTTACTGTATGGCGTCCTCTTGGGTAAAATATTCCGGAGGTAGGGTAGCGTGGAGGGTGAAAATCGTAGAGGGAGACCGAAAGGTGAATACACTAAACAGATTCAGAAGGATATAGGTTGCTGTTGGTACTGGGAGATGAAGAAGCTTGTGCATGGAGGGTTAAAATCGTAGAGGGAGACCAAAAGATGAATACACTAAACAGATTCAGAAGAATATAGGTTGCAGTAGGTACTGGGAGATGAAGAAGCTTGCACAGGATAGAGTAGCATGGAGAGCTGCATCAAACCAGTCTGTGGACTGAAGACCACAACAACAATACCCCAATATTAAGTGATAGTGTAGAACACGTAATAATTGGTGTGGGTACATGGACACTTGAGAAAGGGTCATATAGAATGTAGATGTTTTTGTGAAATTAATTATTGGTAAGTGTATGAAAATCACTCTGTAATTCACTGACTGAAAAAAAAAAATTCAAAACACCGAAAAATAAGTAATGTAGAGTAATGAAGTTTCGGAATACATTTGTCTAGGCAGTGAGTGATTAACATTACAAGATCACAGGTTAATGTAAGGATGAGATAAGCCATTGCAAATGTGAAATGCTGGTAAATTAATAAATGGTGTAACAGTAAGAACGTTGAATGTATGCATGCAAATGTGCATGTATTGTGTTGTACAGGTGCCAAATGTCAGTTTGTGGGATGGAATGCCATACCTGTTGCACTTGATTGGTCATTACAGGGATGGTTAATGCTGGTTGTGGATGACACTGGAGTTGTTGTCCAATGATGTCCAAAATATGCTCGATTGAAGTCAGATCAGGTGGTGAAGCAAGCCAAGGCAACATATTGACACTCTATAGAGCATGTTGGGTTACAACAGCAGTATGTGGGTGAGCATTATCCAGTGGAAAAGCTCCCCCTGGAATGCTGTTCATGAATGGTAGCACAACAGGTCGAATCACCATATCGACATACAGATTTGCATTCGGGGTGCATGGGATAACCACGAGAGTGCTCCCATTGTCATACAAAATTGCACCACAGGCAGGTTGGTTGCAAGCGTTCAACTGACCTCCTCCTAACCAACACATGGCCATCACTGGCACCGAGGCAGAACCAGCTTTTATCTGAAAAAACAACAGACTTTCATCCTGCTCTCCAGTGAGCTCTCGCTCGACTCCACTGAAGTCACAAATAGTGATGGTTTGGGATCGGTGCAGTGTACGCCACAAGGCATCTGGCTCAGAGCTTTTCTGGAAGTTACAGTTTTTTAACAGTTTGTTGTGTCACTGTCATGCCAAATACTGCTTAAATTTCTGCTGCAGATGCAGTGTGATGCCATACGCTGAATACAATGGTCTTCCCTTTCATTTGCGCCACATGACTGTTTGGAGCCTGTTCTTCTTGTGACTGTACATTCTCTAGACCACTACTGCCAGCAATCATGTAGAGTAGCTGCATTCCTGCCAAGTCTTTCTACAGCATTGCACAAGTAAATTTCAGTTTTTCGTAGCCCTATTACATTACCCCATTCAAACTCGGTGATATGTCGACAATGGTGTCTTTGTCACCTTAAAGGAATTCTTGACAAAGCTCAACTCATCACATCTAGTCTCAAAGATAACAAATGCTCATGACCGTTAGTGTGTGTTTTTAAAACAAATCTGATTTATATCCTCATAGTGGTACTACTAGTGCTGGCTGTGTGCGAATAGCTTGAAAATTTAAATAGACATCATCTTTCAGATGTAGAAACATGCCTACCAACTTTCATTTATGTTGCACATGCCCTCCTTGATGTTGCATCAGGTGGTACAGCTGGTGGTGGCACAGCTGGGTCATGGTATGGCTTAAGTGATCAAAATGTACTATCACAGATCAATCAGACAACTAAATCTCTCATAAAACAGGGTAAGGCCCCTCATCCTGAGGAGTGAAGGTTTTAGTTCGTTCCTTTCTTACTACTGGTTTTGGAGCAGCACAAAGTCACCAGGCTTATACTGTGGAAGTGTAGCCCTTTTCTTACTATACTGCTACTGTGTGTGAGTAATTTTATAATTGTTCTGCTTAACCTGTTACCAAATTGATTTAAGACTGTGGGGCCACTCCTTTTACTTTGCTCATATCTACTCCAATTGGGACTTTATCGAGTTCAAATGGGGGTTCATGGGCCCTCAATAGACAGCCTCGTAGGCATATACCCGATTAATTCGTGCATAGAGCTAGTATATGCTGGAATGACATATTCATCCCAATCTATGTGAGGCTTCTGTGTGTAGTAAGACAGCATTCAAGTGATTTTCTTAGCATTCAGATGAAAGCGTGTTGTGAACCATTTCTTGATTCTTAACAGTTTACTTGTACAAATAGGGCAGACATGAAATTGGGAACTTGGTCAGTTAATATAGTGTTGGAACCTCTGAATGGGAGAACCTAGTGACTGACAAAGGTGCAAGCGACCATTTGAGCGGTCATGTCAGTGCGTGGTACTAGAACTGATTAGTGAGAAATGTGATCAAGAATAAACAAGATGTACTTATTACTTATTACTTTAGGTACTTTGTGGAAAGGAGCCAGTGATGTCTAAGGTGGTGGTTTGAAATGTTTTCATAGCTTTTGGGAGGGTCTGCAAAGGGTTTTATTCTTGGGTGTGGGAGTACTGCACTCTCTGCACAAGGCAAACAGCAAACGGGTTTGAATATATATCCGTACATCTGTTTGTCTGCCCATCCACCAAAAGGGAGAGGCTATCTTAGTAGCTGTGGCATGTCAACCCTTACGACAGGCTTGTCAAATGTCATGACTTTGTGCCATAAGATATTGCTGTAATTCTAGAGGTATTATCGCCCTACTACCCAAGAGAATCTTACTTTATAGAATGCGATCTTCAGTGACAAACGTTGTTTGAGGTGTAATCATACTCTGCTAGCTTCAGTGCCCATCTAGTTCAGTGATTACTGGGGCCTTTTAAAATTCACAGCCATTCATGAGTGGCATAGTCAGTGACCACAATGATTTTGTGTTCATATAGTAGCATTTAAAATAATTAACGCCAAATATAAGGCCAAAAGGCTCTTTTTAAGTAGTGCTATAATTAATCTCAGCTGAATTCATCTCCCTAGAGGCATAACCTATAGGCCTTTCCTAACCATTGTATTCTTGAGAAAGAATCATGCCACAGTGTAATCAGATGCAGTGCAGCAACACTCACATTAACGTTCCGAGTCGACAGAGGCAGCAGTGACGGCAGCGGTGTCGATGTACCCGCAGTAGGGCACCACTGGGCATCGAGATGATGAGTGTAGCAGTGGCATCTGTGTGTGGCAGCAAGGCAGTATGGACCTGTGGCAGCATGGCACAATCGGCACCATCTGCAGACTGGAGGGGCGGGGGGGGGGGGGGGGGGGGGGCACCAAAGCGTAGACTGAGGCAGGTGCATGGTATGGTCCAGGAGAGTGCGATCACTCATCAAAGGGGCCATATACAGCCTAATGCATTGACTTTGCACTCCACATGTGTTGACACGTGGTGAGCACACAATATGCACATCCAGGCACAAACAGTGTGTTGTAGTTTCCTACCATTGGCCGGGTTATTTGATAACTACGAAGCAAACAGGCTCATATCCATCAAATTAAAGCAGCAACAATCCACAAAGGAAATGTGTCAGCCAGATCTAACAGTGAGCTTGCCCCACTTCGGCTTACGACGTTCACGTGAACTGAGCGTGGGTGTTATACAAAACACCTGGTACACTTCTGGCTCAGGCTCAGCCATTGTCTTACCAAAGAGGCAGTATCGTATATCGTATGAAAGACAATTAAAATGGAAAATTTAAAAAAAATGGTAACTATTTTTCCTCTCATTAAAACTAATCACCATGCACAATACTTCAAATATAATTTTGTAACTACATTTCTTGGATGAAATTAAAACTTTTTGAATCTTCCTCACAGTAGTTACACATAATCAATCACAACTTAATTTCTAATCAAGCTGAACGTTATTCCTGTGAAGCATTCACCTGGAAGATAACTAGCACCATATCGTCACAGACTCAAAACCACTGAGAGATGATGTGAGAATATAATTTGGTTCAAAACAGGCAGATTACAGTCATATAAATGAAGTGGATCTTGTTGGTTGAGAGAAAGACCAGTTTGCCAGGATGTAATATTACACCAAGTAGGATTGACATTAACCTCTGGAAATGTTTGATGTTTAAGTCGATGTTCATCTCAGAGCCTCCTTTTGGAGGTTGCATATTTTCTTTACTACCTGAACTGTTAAAGTCCTGTACTGCATCACACTCAGTAGTGTATTTTGACCTCATTGTGTGATAAAGTCGACTTATACTCAGATTAAAATTACCTTGTGATTGACAGATTGCAGTTGCAGGGGCAGTGTTGTCAGTGCGCACCCAACCACACATCACAAGTGCTGCACTTACGTACAGAGTAGGTGATAGCGAGTACGTGGCACTTGAGAAAGAACTACAACAGGATGGCAGCTGACCGTACTGCTCGACTCGCTGAAACATCAGTTGCAAAATAATTTTAATCAAAGAATTCCTGTGATACGTTCACCTATCCATTGCCCTGGCCCTGTGTTGAAAACTGCCAGTCCAATTTCCACAAATCAACTCAATTCTTCAGTTTCTCAATACCATTATCTCAGCACAAAATTCTCTTTTCTTATTAATTTGTTTGCAATAATGATGAAATAAAAAACCCACTTCTGTTAGATTATCCATGTGGGCAAAAATAATCTTCCTAATCAGAGCTCAGCTCTGGACTGACAGCAGTACTCTGGAACTGATTTTTGCACAGTCTACCCAAAAACAGTAATTCTGACAGATGGTGAAGTCTGTATAGAATATAGTGAAACAAGATAGTACAATAGGTTATAAAACAGAATTACATCACTATTGATTTAAATGAAAGGGGTATAAATGATCAGCCATATTAGAAAAAAATAGGGACAGCAGTTCAAGAGAGAAGTCAAACCATTATGTTGATAAAGCAACTCACATAGTATTAAATCGCATGAATGTTTCACCCAATTGTCTTCCTTAAATCAGAAAAATTACATATTCTTCCAAAAAAATAGAAACTCAATTGGATTTCATGGTGTTTCCAATAGATTACTAAAGAATTGTTCCCATATTTAAGTTGGGTTTGGGTGATTTGGGGGAAGAGACCAGACAGCGAGGTCATCGGTCTCATCTGATTAGGGAAGGATGGGGAAAGAAGTCAGCTGTGCCCTTTCAAAGGAACCATCATGGCATTTGGCTGGAGCAATTTATGGAAATCACAGAAAACCTAAATCAGGATGGCCGGACGTGGGATTGAACTGTAGTCCTCCCGAATGCGAGTCCAATGTGCTAACCACTGTGCCACCTCACTCAGTGATATTTAAGAGATGTATTTTCTGAAATTATATAATGTATCACCAAGTCAGAAAATTTTTTGGGGAGATTTAAATATGCCAGTGTAATACCCCTTTTATAAGAAAGGTGATAGGAGGGATCATCATCAATAAACACTTCCGGGCTAAGTTGCCGTGGTCGATCTGTAGAACTTTTTCTCCCTGACGTTTCGTTCTCAACCACGGAGAACATCTTCTGAGGTGAGTCAACGACTGGCTGCTAGGAGCTGGGGCCGCTGCTTATATGGATATCGTAGGGGGCGCCACCACACGTCCATATAAGCGGCGGCCCCAGCTCCTAGCAGCCAGTTGTTGACTCACCTCGGAAGATGTTCTCCGTAGTTGAGAACGAAACGTCAGGGAGAAGAAGTTCTACAGATTGACCACGGCAACTTAGCCTGGAAGTGTTTATTGATGAAGACGCCGGCCGTGAAAGCCTACATGGAATGATAGGAGGGATGTTAGTAACTACTGAACCATTTCATTATTGGTATTATTTTGCAATATCTTGAGAAGGTGATGTACTCCAGAATAGTGTCTTATCTAAACACAGACAATATCCTTAGTAAATCATGTTTCTGCTGGGAAGTGATTGCTACAGACTGTGCCCACTGTTTTCATTCGGTTGCTCCCACAGGCTGGTTTCACTCAAAAGAATACATGAATAATTCAGTTGGTACATAAAACCAACAACCAGATGAGTTGATTGTTTTCTTTTGGCTGTTCCCATACTATCAATAATCTGAGCCTCTGAGTTTTTTTTAATTTTACTGTTCATTTCTGAGTGACTGTCAAAAGTTTTGCTCTCTGAGTTAAATGAGATGTGAACCCAGAATAAAACATGTCATCATCTGCATCCACATCAATTAAATACTGACCGGCAGGGTAGGGTGTATGGATCCACATTTCATCTAATCGAACCATTGTGATGGTATGTTTTTCTGGGAACATCCACTGCAATATACACTGGTGACATATGATAAGGGGAATATCTGTAACTTGACCACAGACTTTAATGTGTTCTTAACTTCCAAGCAGAACAGACATATACCTTTTACAGTTTAAATATTTGCACAATAAAGCATTATCATCATTTTGTACTGTGTCATAGCTCAATACCTCACCATACGCTCTCCACATTTTTATATATTTATTATTATTATTATTATTATTATTATTATTGCTTTTGTAAAAATTTAATGTAGGAAACCTTCTTTACAGCTGTTGTTGTAGTCTTCAGTCCAAAGATTCGTTTCATGTGCAGCCCTCCAGCTAGTCTATTCTGTGCAAATCTCTTTATCTCTACGTAACTGCTGCAACCTACATCCATTTCAGTCTACTTACTGTACTCAAACCATGCCCCCCCCCCCCCCCCCCCCCACCATTTTTAACCCCCCACCCCATACACACATCTCATTCCAAAGCCATATTGGCTTTTCTTAGATGCCACAGGACGTGTCCAATCAACTGATCCCTTCTTGTAGTCAAATTATGCCATAAAATTCTTTTTTGTTCAGTTCAGTTAAGTATCTCCGCAGTAACTCTTGATCTATGCACTAAATCTTCAGCATTTCTTCTATAGCTCCACATTTCAAAACCTATTTTCTTCTTTTCTGAATTGCTTGTTCTTCTTGTTTCACTTCCATACAAAGCTTCTATGCCCTGTCATTTACACATGATGACTAATTTATATTGGCACTTTTTATTTTTGCCAAGTAAATGTTTCCTTGTATCATTCACAATATCGCAGCAAGTGCTGCCTAACAACACATTTATCCATATTGTCAATGGAATATTTATTGTATGCACTTCACTTCTTCTTCAGGGCAGACACTAGAATCTCACTTTGCTTGGCATGATGTCCTTTCTTCCATAATTTGCCCACCATCTCATTCAGTGTGAACTCTTTCTTGCACATTTCGACAATTTCTACATTTGGACTGTCACTTCTTTCACACACAATCTGCTGGCAACTAATTATTCTGTGTATCGAAGTACTCTTATCACGTTTCTCAGTTGGAGTTAACTGTAAAACAGCAGGAAAAATAAATGATGTTATTTAACACCACTTGCCTTAATGTCTCTATATCAATGTCGGATAACACTTTTTGAAAGAAATTAAGTGTACAACAACAAATTTGTTTCAGCATGTGAATGAAGAAACTGTCACAAGATGTGTAGTTATTTTCATCTCCTCTTCTCTGCAATGTAGAAACTGTTTAAAGTATTTCTTCTATTTTAAAATATCTCCTCCCCCCATTTTATCTCCCTCTCTCCCCCCTCCCGCTCTCTCTCCCTCCCTCCTCCTCTCCCTATCTATTTCTCTATCCCTCCCCCCCCCCCCTCTCTCCCTCACTCAGCATCCTCAGTTACTAATTATGAGACAGGTCTTCTTTTAGTACAAACAAAATCTTGTATGTGCATCAGTTCAAAACATTTATCTCGCATTTATTTTCTTCCAGCCTTCTCCGTAAGAGAAACCAACACAATAATACTG